>NW_027526385.1:76689222-77998253 GCF_048455015.1 Haemaphysalis longicornis | reverse complement strand
GTTACCCTTAATGACGAACGGTTATCTTGCCTTCGCATTACATGCCCTGCCCACGTCCATTTCTTCTTCTTAATCTCTACTAATATGTCCTTAACACGTGTTTGTTCCCTGACCCACTCCACTCTCTTCTTGTCCCTTAATGTTACACCTATCATTTTCCGCTCCATTGCCCGCTAAGTCGTTCTCAATTTAAGTTGAACCGACTTAGTGAGCCTCCAAGTTTCTGCCCCGTAGGTGAGTACCGGTAAGATGCAGCTGTCATACACCTTCTTCTTCAGCGACAATGGTAGAGTGCTATTCATTATCTGAGAATATCTGCCTTATGCACTCCACCCCATTCTGATCCTCCTAATTATCTCTGCCTCATGGTTGGGATCTGGGGTCACAACTTGGCCTAAGTAGATATATCCGCTTACCACTTCCACTGCCTCGCCCCCTATCCCAAACTGCTGTGCGGTCCTGAGGTTATTGATCATTACTTTGGTCTTCTGCATATTAATTTTCAGGCCCACAGTTCTACTCTGTTCATCCAGTGCAGAAAGCATGCTTTGCAATTCGTCCCCCGAGTTACTTAGCAAGGCAACGTCATCAGCAAATCTGAGGTTGCTGAGGTATTCTCCATTAACCCTTACTCCCACCTGTTCCCAATCCAACGTTCTAAATACTTCTTGTAAACATGCTGGGAATAACATTGGAGAGATTGTGTCTCCTTGTCTGACGCCCTTCCTTATAGGTATTTTACTGCTCTCCTTATGGAGGATGATAGTAGCTGTGGACCCATTGTAGATATTCTCTAGTATTTTTACATAATGCTCATCTACCCCCTGGTTCCGTAATGCCTGAATGACTGCTAGGGTTTCGATCGAGTCAAATGCTTTTTCATAATCTTTGAATGCTATATATGGGGGTTCAGTATACTCCGCGCACTTCTCTATCACCTGATTGATCGTGTGAATATGGTTCATTGTTGAATAACCTTTACGGAACCCTGCTTGTTCTTTAGGTTGACTGAAATCTAAGGTTGCAGAAATTCTGTTAGCGATTACCTTGGTAAGTACCTTGTAGACGACTGACAGTAAGCTGATCGGCCTGTAATTTTTCAAGTCGTTCATATCACCTTTCTTATGGATTAGGATGATGTTCGCGATCTTCCAAGATTCCGGTACACTTGGGATCATTAACCATTGCGTATACAGGTTTGCCAGTTTTTCAAGTAAAATTTCTACGCCATCCTTTAAGAGGTATGCTGTTATCTGATCCTCACCAGGTGCTTTGCCCCCTTTCATTTTTCAAAGCCTTCCTTACTTCTTCGGTCGTTACTGGTGGGATGTCTATCTCCTCTGAGCTACTTTCTCGTTCGGCATTATCCTGGATGTTCCAGCTACTGTACAGATCCCTATAGAGCTCCTCGGCCACTGTAACTATTTTATCCCTATTTGTGATGACATTGCCTTGCTTATCTTTAAGTTCATACATCTGATTGTTCCCCACGCCAAGACGCCTCTTCACTGCTTTCAGGCTACGTCCGTTCTTTACAGCGTATTCGATCCTCTCCATATTATACTTCCGTATGTCAGCTGTCTTGCGCTTATTGATTAACTTCGAAAGGAGATTTCGAAGATAATCAATAAGCGCAAGACTATTCTGCGAGCGCAAGCTAGTTATATTCTCTCAGGGGGGTGGAGATTGTCATGGTTTGCCGTTTCCTAATTAGATCTTTCGTTTCCTGTGAAGGTTTACCAGTATCCTGTCTAGCCATCGTGCCCCCGACTTTTACTGCACACTCCGTGATAATGCGTGTAAGGTTGTTGCTGGCTTCCTGTGTCGTAATCTCGGCTTCCTCGTTAAGAGCTGAATATCGGTTCTGCAGCGCGATCCTGAATTCTTCTACTTTGCGTCTTACTGTTAGTTCATTAATCGGCTTCTTTCGTACTAGCTTGTTACGGTCCCTCCTCAAATCTAACCTAATTCGAGATCTTGCCATACGGTGGTCACTGCACCTTACCCTTCCGAGCACTTCCAGATCCTTCACGACGCCATGGTTATCGCATAATATGAGGTCTATTTCATTTTTATGGTCCCCATTCGGACTCATCCACGTCCACTTCCGACTCTTCCGTTTACAGAAGAAGGTATTCAGTATGCGTAGGTTATTCCGTTCTGCAAACTCAACTAGTAGGTGCCCCCTGCTATTTCTTCAGCCCAGACCATAGTTCCCATCTGCCTTGTCTCCAGCCTGATTCTTGCCTACTTTAGCATTGAAGTCCCCCATAACGACGGTATACTGTGTTTTTACTTTAGCCATTGCCGATTCCACATCTTCATAGAGACGTTCCACTACTTGGTCGTCGTGGCTGGATGTGGGCGCGTATCCCTGCACCACCTTGAGCTTGTACCTCTTATTGAGCCTAATTACAAGACCTGCTGCCCTTTCGTTAATGCTATAGTGTTCTTCTATGTTGCAAGCTATGTTTTTATTGTCTAGAAATCCCACTCCCAGTTCTCTTCTGTCCTCTAAACCCCGGTAACATAGGACGTGTCCATTTTTCAGTACCGTAAATGCTTCGCCTGCCCTCCTAGCCTCGCTAAGCCCTATTGCATCCCATTTAATGCCCTCTAACTCCTCGAACAACACCTTTAGACTCGCTTCGCTAGATAAGGTTCGCGCGTGAAATGTTGCCAGGTTCAGATTCCATTGGCAGCCTGTCCGGATTCAGGGATTCTTAGCGCCCTCTGCTGCATCGCAGGTCTGACCGCCGCCGTGGTCAGTTGCTTCGCAGCCGCTGGGGACTGAGGGCCAGGGGTTAATTGGCGTATTCATGGGAGGTTGTGGCCCTTACTACACCAGGGTGGCCAATCCTGCTCTGGTGAGGGAGTGCGTTACCGGCAATGGTCGCCGGGGTCAGGCCGCACCCCAAGCTCCTTTTGTGCAATTCCATCAATACGCGGATTTTTTTTAATCCGGTGGGAATTGTCCGGCACCGGGATTCGAACCACGGTCCTTCTACATGCGAGGCGGATGCTCTACCTCTACGCCATCGCTGCAATTGCAGATTATATAAAGTGCGTTATATGTTATAAAGCGTTAAGCACGTTATAAAGCTAACTGAACGTTATTTAAGCGCCAGAAATTTTCCATTGGTAGCAACGAATATTGTCTGTGTGTCAAGGGCGTCATGCGGCACATATTAAAGAAGTCACACAGCTGCAATCCTAGCTAAAATATATGCATTATCAGGTTCTATGAGTCGCTTTGCATCCATGACATCAGGTATGCTTTGTTTTTATTGCGATAGAAGCGCGAAAGCTGATGAAACGCCATTTCGAGGAGCGCTGCAGCAAACATGGCTTTCGTTTCAACCATCGGTTGCACGCGCCGCGGTGCGGCCGGAAACGGCGAAACAGCCGGGCGATTGGGACGGCCGGAGCAACGGCGCGCCGCCAGAAGCCGATCGCGGAGGCCGTGACTAGGCTCTCGTCCTCTTCGTTGCCGTTCAAGCCGACGTGCGAAGGCACGGCCTCCTTTGATGTCGCGTAGCTTCCTGGCAAGCTAGCGCACGAGCTGGGGTGGTAAAGGGTTGAAGGGAAATGGTGCCGTTGGGACGGAACCAGCTGATTGTAGTAAAAAGAATTGCCTGGTATACGTTGAAAGGGCGATAAATGGCAGCCATATGTGCTACGCCATGGAACAATGTCATACGTGATACGACTGATGCGATGTAGTGCACGGCAGGAACATGATCAAATGGAAACAAATTGAAATTGCAAATTAACCAAAGCAAATTACTGAAAATGGCTATTGAAGCAACACAACCTCAGTTTGGATAAAACAAGCAAAGAATATTCTATAACAGGACGTTCCTTAAAGAGGCGTTCAATAAAATGTCGGGGAACTTGATCTGAATGGCCGATCGGTAATAAAACGTGGTCCATCTAACTACTTGGGAAATAGTTTTCAAAGGTGATAGTTCTGCTATTCCCTTAATAGCAAAAGCCGGGGTCGTGGATAGAACAATAGCGGGAGTTTGCCTAATATATTTTCTGTTTGAAAGGGCATTCAATCACAGTTGTATTATTGGGATGCCTGTGAAACGAGTAATCTTAGTGCTACTGCCACGGTGATCTAACCGGTTGTAATATTGATTAGTAGAGCCCACTAATTGGGGTTACGGAAATCGGAAAATGTTTGGATTGCATTATTACTTGTGGGCAAAAAAATGCGGGGCACTCTGTCTAAAAACGTTGGTATCACACACAAAAAAAAAGCGTTTCTTGCGCCAATACACCAAGAGATACGAGAAAAAATGGCCGACTGAAAAAAATGTTTCCGTAGTTTCAAATCAGGGGCCAAACTAAAACGATTAAGTTTCAGAGAAATGGTCGCATCAGCATACTTAAAATTTCTTGGTTGGCTGGTTGGCTGTGTATCTTTACAGAAGAGCAGAAATGTCGGTTTTAGCAGGAGCAATTAGCAGAAGCAACACATTGACTTGTTATAATAGCCCAAATAGAGATAATCGGTCGAACGAGATTACAAAAAATAAAAAGAACCAAAATATATAAAAGTGAACATACGAGATCAAAAATAGGCACCTTATGTATCTCCCCCCAAAGTAAAGACGCGAATAAAAAAAATCCCAGAAAAGAACTACCGGTAAACGAAAAGAAAAATCACAAAAACGGACCAAGCACTTAACATCCAGCGTTCGGGCGAAATGTGTTATTGGCTGAGTTAAACACGCTCAATCGTTATATTTAACGCAAACGGAAATAATGGGTCGAACAAAATAAGACGGAAAAATTAAAAATATATAAAAGTGAACTTGCAAAATCTACCATATCTTTACCCCCGAAACAAAGACAATAATGAAAAACCCCTCAAAACAACGACGGAAACACGAATAAAAAAATTGGGAAAACTTACCGTACAGTGCCTTGTATTTGCACAAACATGCGGAATCGGCGGACTTAACGCATTGATTTATTATAATACGGTACATAGCGGTAATTACTCGCAGGGAATGTAAAAAGGCATGCATACAAAAACCTAAAAAAACGTAAAATATATATGAAGAGAAATAATGAAATCAAAAATTTTTACCTCATATGCCGCCACACGAAGCCACGACAACAATAAAATAATTCCTTTTTATTTTATAAGCCACCCTAACGAACCGACAAAAATAAAACAAATCTTTACAGGATGGCGGAAACACGAATGAAAAATTGTGAAAAGCACCATCCCCTCACTGCGCCATGCATCGGCGAAAATCATGACGCATAATGGCGAAGTTGGGGCCCTTGATCCCAATGTTAGTGCAAGCGTACATTTCTCCGGTTTCTTGAAGAATCCAGAATTTGTATGTATTAGGGCTGGGCGTCGATTACACGTTTTAATCCTATTAATCGATAGGCTTTAATCGGTTAATTAATCGAATAATCGGTTGCGTTAGTAAAGAAAAAATGATGCAAATATTTTGTAATTATTACAAAAATATAGTAATAAATATATTGCCAGTATGCTTCTAGGGCTGTTCGCATCTTTTAAGTGCGAATGCACTTTATAAGCGACCCCAAACCATCCACCGCCGGCGGCGGCGGCGGCGTCCGCAGTGCTCCTCTATATTTAAAAAAGAAACAGCATCCGGCGCCAGGTTTCGATCCGAGGACTTTGCGGCCGCAGCGCGACGCTCTACCGACCAAGCCACGGACGCGACTTTTTTTTTTTTTTTTTTTTATTACCTTTTGCACACACGTAATACAAGTCACGGATAAATTAAAAACCGCCTGCCAAACTTTGGCTGACGGAAGGACTTAAAATAAACATCAAAAGTACACAACTCCTCCAAAACAGGAAGCCATTCAAGTTCGGGGTCCTGTAACTTGTACACTTCATACAAAAGCCTGACATTTTGAGAAAAATACTTGCTTACAGTGAGTGCATTCGGGTCCGCATGTCTCACAGCCATTCTGGACCTCCAAATGGCATGTAACCCTAGCGCCATGATCAAATCATACGGGACTTCATCTTCGCGCTCAACCGGAAGGAACCGAATGCCATGCGCTGAAATGGGCAGGTCTTTTTTTAACGTTCTCTGTAAGACGTCCCAAAAAAATACGGCGTCCCAGCACTCCACGAAAACATGTTCCACTGTTTCGGCTTTCGCACACAGCATACAGATGTTTGACCAACCAATAAACAGCCCCTTCTCCTCCATCCATGTTTTAACTGGCAGCGTTCCTGTATGCAACTTGAAAAAGAAAGTTTTCACGCATGCTGGGACTGCCATTTTTTTCACGCGGGATAACACATCCTGGCCAGGACCAGAACTAAAAATTTCACGATAACGTGGTACGGGGAACAGCATCTCCCTCAAATTATTTGTAAGGGTTTTTCTCGAAACAGTGGCTAAATATTCTACTGAAAATCTCACAGTAAGAAAACGAAAAGACTCAACCACTTCCTTCATATAGCCTTTCACGGCACCACATCTATCACTTACAGAAGAAACAATATACATAGGCAAGGCATCTACTAATGTAATCTGCATTAAAGTGCGAAGAAATGGATCACGTGTATCACGCAAAAACATAAACCGGTTTACAAGCTGGCGAACAAATACATGACACAGGCCAACACCCCCATGCCTTACTCGGCGAAAAAGGTTACTCCGACTGGAACGCTCCCACACCGATGACCAGATAAAGACTGCGAATACTCTGTGCATTCGCTGCACGTGTACTCGTGAACAATGAAGCACCTGCAGCACATACCACAGCTTTGCCAAAAGAAAAAGATTGCATACCGTGGCTCGTGCGAAAACAGACAACGCGCGACCGCCCCACTTCGTTGTTTTTTCGCGCAGCTTCGCCGTCTCGGATTCCCAGTACTCGCCGCTATCCTGATAGCGATCCAGCGGAACTCCGAGATAACGCGCTGGTGTACGCGACCAAGACACGTTTTCAAATACCGATGGTGCTGACCCCCACTCCCCGTGAAAAAAACCCGCACACTTGGTCCAATTAACACAGCTGTTAGTAAGACTACAAAACTCCCTTGTTATCGATATGGCTGCGCTTACACTCTCCTCGTCTTCACAAAAAACCGCCACATCATCCGCGTATGTTAGTAACTTCACTTCGCTTGTGTGTAAATTAAAACCACGTACTCCACTGTCATTAATTATTCTTAAACAAAAGGGTTCCAAATAAATTGCAAACAGAAGAGGAGATGCTGGACATCCTTGTCGCACAGAAGACAGTACAGGAATACTTCCCGTGACATTCTTGTTGATTATCAGTTGCGTGCAGCAGTGAGAGTACGCCATACGCACTCCCTGTATGATCACATCACCAACATTTATATGCTCCAAAATACAAAAAAGAATCTCATGGCACACTCGGTCGAACGCTTTTTCGAAATCAATCTGAAGCATAGCGACCCTTTTAAAAAACATATCGCAACACTCCAGCACACTGCGCGCAACATGAACATTTGTTACTATACTCCTCCCCTTTATACCACAGGTCTGATGCGGCCCTACTACACTTGTTATAACACTCTGCACTCGTTGCGCTAAGATCTTCATAAGGATTTTATAATCTACATTGGCCAATGTAATCGGCCGGTACCCAGAAACCGACTGAAGTTTAACACGGTCGTCCGATTTGGGTATGAGGACGGTGTGTGTGCGACCAAACGACGGCGGAAGTACCTTGGACTCGTACGCCTCGCGAAAGACCATAAATAAAAACGGAGTTACTATATCCGAGAACCTTTTATAAAAATCCGCACCAAGCCCGTCAGGTCCTGGCGACTTACCTACTTTTAACTCCGATATTGCCGTCTGAATTTCGCCAAGCGATATCGGTCGTTCTAACTCCTCCCTCACATCGTCCCCCAACCTTGGCATGGCTGGAAGAAAGTCTCGCTTGAACTCATCAGTTTTTTGAACTGTGGGGCTAAACAAATCTGTGTAATGTTCTTGAAACGCACTTTTTATGTTCTCTTTGTCACTGGTAAGCGCGCCTCGCCAGTATATTTCCTCGATACCATTCCCTCTCGCGTACCGTGCTTCGTCTTTTATCGCTCGCTTTGTTGGCGTTTCGCCGGCCAAAAACACCTCGGCCCTCGCCCTCACGGTCGCTCCCCGATATCTTTCTATATCGATGGCTTCCAGCTTATTTTTAATAGTTCTAATATCTTCTCTGTATGCCCCAGGCATTTCGCTTTCGAGTTTTAACATGTGTTGCAGATTATTTCTGAGTTGGCTTTCCACTTCCCTCTCTTGCCGTTTAAGCACTGTCCCCCTCTCCATCGCTACCATTTTGCATTCCTGTTTGAATACCTCCCACCTTTCCCGCCAGCTGCTGATTTCGTCGTTTGTTTGTTTTTCTGCAATTTCCTGTACTCTATCCGTGAATGTGGTGTCTTGTAATAATTTTACATTAAATTTCCAAAGTTCCCAGCTGAACTTCTTACAATCCTCCCTCCTTTCCCCCAACAAAAATGAAACCAGGCAGTGGTCACTAAAAGAGACACTATCGACCACGTAGTTCTTGCACGCCGCAGCGAGCTCGAAAGATACGTATGCACGATCCAGCCGCGCATGGCTCGTGCCCTGAAAGTGCGTGAATTTTAAAGCACTTCTGTTAACCGCACAGTGTGCTACATCTGCTAGTTCGCAGTCTTCAAGAACTTCTGTCAAGACCCTTGCACTCTGATCAATTGTTCGCGGCGACACATTTCTGTCTCTTCGTTCTAACACACAATTGAAGTCGCCCAATAATATTACTCTTTCTTGCAGCTTTAAATAATCAGATAACCCTTCAAAAAAAACGTCCTATCCCGTGTAACATTTGGTGCATAGATACACGCTGCACGAAATTCTAATCCACAGTAGTTGAAATCACAACACACAATCCTGCCAGTTTCGCTCGACGTAACTGTTTGTACACGAATACCAACTGAATTTCTAACCAAAATACAACACCCCCCCGAAGTTCCCACAGAATGACTCACGCAAACGCTGTAGCGGCCACTAAAGGGCCTTATCATGCTCTCAGTGCTGCTTTCGCTTTCTATTTTTGTTTCTTGAATGGCCATTATATCTATTTCTTTTTCGTCCATAATCCTTCGCAGCTGATACTGCTTGCGCCTAGCCCCAAGCCCTCTTACGTTTAAAGTAGAAATGCGAAGCGGCCTATTTAAAATAGCCATAATATCGAATTAAAGCACACTGAGAGCACAATACAACGGCCAGCTCAACGAACCCTGGGCTCCAGTGTAGCGACGGCGGATATTCCGTGTGCGTTGCCGTGCCCTTGTCCGTAGACTCCCCGGAGACGGCTGTTCGCTGCGCTGCACTGCACGAGAGAATCAGGGGGCATTGTTCACATTGCAGGGCCGAACAGGGACGTTACGAATTATGTGTCCGGTGGCTTCCTGGGCCGCTCCGCGTTGACGTTGGGTTTCACCTTCACCGACGCCCGTCGAGCATGCGTCGGAGCCTTCACCGGGGGTTCGTCACCGCTCGGCTCGGCGGTGCTGGCCTGTTTTCCCTCGACATAATCCCTTGTACGCTTTGAAGAGCCAGCAAGGACACCTGTCATCTCAACTTCTTCTTCTTCCCTGCTTTTCTCTCCCTCCGACGCCAGGAGTGGTGCTTCGGTCACGCCCGCACCGTCCGTGGCGTTTTGGTTGCCCTGAACGTCCGGGACTTCGGTGGGCGTTTCTCCTACGGAAGGTGGTTCGGCGCTCGGTACCACGGCGGCTGCAGGTTCAGGGGGCGTTGCCTCCTTCACCGCGTCCCCTTCCTCTTCCTTGCCCTTCGAAGCGCTCTCCGCGTCTTCGGCGTCCATCACGTACTCGGACTTGTGGTCGTCGTCCCCTGGTCCGGCAACGTTCGCGTAAGTGCGGACGCACTCGCGGTCGCTGTGGCCGTAGCGGCGGCACCGCCCGCACCGTGGGACGCGGCACTCCCGACGAATGTGGCCACTCCGGTGGCAGCGCAAACAAAGCGGTACCCGTCCGGGCACCACGACAAGGGCCTGCTCACCGGCGATCCGTAGCTGGTGCGGGATGTCGTCTACGGTGACGCCCGACTTGAGTCGTAGGGTGACCAGGCGTGTCGTCGAGAGCTGCGAAGTGCCCGGCACACGCCAGCGGTCACGGGTCACTTCGGTGACCTTCCCGTAAAGCGCCAGGGCGCCTCGCACTTCGTCGTCGGGGACGTTGTGGAGCACCCAGTGAAGCTTTAGGCGTACGTCCTGGCTCCGCGGATCAAAGATCAGGCACCTCCGCCCCTTCACTTGAAGTTCGGAGGCGGCAACCAGCTTCGCAGCTGCCTCGGCGTCCTTGAACGTCACGGCCCACAGGTGGATCATCTGATATGCGCCCAAGGCCACAACCTCGGGCAGCAAATTCAGACGCACCAGCGGGTCGCGGAAATCCTCCACCTTGTATGGCCTGGCTTTCACGTCCGCGTGCAGAAAAATGGTGTTGAGAACAGATGGTCCGGATGGCAAATGAGGCAGAATAACTTGATATTCCTGGTTTGCAGAGTTGTCAAAAACAGAAGACCTAGTACCGCGAGCCGGTGGGCCCGCCAAAACCGCCCCTTGAACGGAGCTCGTCATCCTGCGTCCGCACTGCGCAGCGGCCGGAAGCAGAATCTCAGCCACGGACGCGACGCTGATATCAGTGTTAGTGACGCGCCTTATATCTTTAACGCATTCAAACTACGTCGTCAGCGGCGTGCGTTGGCGACTCAGCGGCGTTATAGCGGCTTGATAACTGCGTGGTGTACACGTGATACTACAAACCCGATGGAAGAGATGGAAGAGAAGGCGGCGAGGCGGTGGGCTGCGGGGGCCGAGCGCAAGCGCCGCAAGCGGGCCGACAACCGTGCATTCGCACTTTCACATTCTCCCCCTCGGGGAAATGCGGGGGAATTTTTTTGTAGTGGTTTGAGGGAAGATAAAGGGAAAGGAGGTGCAGTGGGGATATTATTGAGCTCGGCAGGGAGCTCACCTGCGTAAGACCCAGTGCGGGGGAATGGCAGTGGAGGGGGCATTGAGCAGTAAGAAAGAAGAATAACAAGAGGGCTAAAGCCCGTTCTACATCGAGCGAATTTCGCCTGCGAATCCGCTGGAACGAACATTCGCACTTGCGAAGTTCGCAGATGTCGTCTACATGGGGCCTGCGAACGCCGCGAATCGGCTCGGAAGCCCCGGGTTGCAGCAGACGCAGCCTTTTTCGCCTTTCAGATGCGCCTTGTTTGCAGACTGAATTCAGTTTGCCACCAGCAAAGGTTGTTGTGATTTTAACAAGGGTGGTTTTATTTTACTTTCTTGGCAATTTGTTTCTGCCTGGTTTGCGGTAAATATAAGTTTATTTGCGGTTTTATATAAGAATCGCCCATTCTTTATCAATATACGCACACACAGCAGAGAAGACAGACGTTTTGGTGTGCCCGCGCTTTTGTCGCGCTCATACAAGCAACGCCATCTGGTTTCCAAGCGTGCAAGTGGTACCGAGCTGTGCTCCTATTGGCCGCAGGTGCGGCCCCTGTACGCCGCACACGCCGCGCGAGCGGCGTTTGCTCTACCGCTCCAAATGTTTGACACTTTGCCGCAGCAACGAAAAAAGGTGGTTTCGCCGCACGAGTGGCGCCGCATCAGCGCATTCGCAGGCGAAATCGCTCCATGTAGTACGGCCTTAAGTCAGGCTAGCAGCAGACGTCCGAGACGGGCCGAGAAGATTCATCATCATGACGTGGGCGGAACGCCGATCAGCGCATTCGTCCCTCGCACTATTTTAAATGCAGAGCATTTCAGTAACTCACGATGTCACCCGCGTTGACGTCCGTAGTCCGCACCGCACCCCTCCCTACCACATAAAAAAATGCGATCCGGCCCCAGGTTTCGATCCCACGACTCTGCGGGGGGAACGCAATGTACGTTGTGCTCTACCCACTGCGCCACAAAGCCGACACAGAACGGAAGGTTACGAATGCGCCTTATATCCTTGACTCATTCAACTGTCGGCCACAGGTGCGCTGTCTCCCCCGCGTGCTCCTCGCCTTCTCTCCGCTCGCAACACCCTCTCTCGCCGCGTTCGGTTCGGGCGCACAACAGGTGGGGACGTGCGCAACACTCTCTCGCCTCGTTGGGTTCGCGCTGAGCAACAGCCGGTTCGCGCGCAAGAACAGGTGGGGGCGCTCGCATCGCGCTCTCTCGCCGCGGTCGGTTCGCGCTTAAAGCACATATGTCGTTCGCGGGCGCTCCGGTTGCTAACATCTGCGGCGTGATCGTGACGTCAACATCACGCGTTCGTGTGGTGCCGCGATTTCGGCGCTATAACACTCTCTCGCGAGGGGCATTGGTTTGGATTCGATTGGATTAGTTGGATTGGCTTGGCTTGGCTTGGATTGGCTTGAATTTGGATTGGATTAATGTGGATTGTGTTGGAATGTGTTGCGTCATAGCCGCTCCACGTTGCGTCATAGCCGCGGCAGGGGGTTCACGGCACGTTTCACGTTTCACCATCGACTTCATCGACAATGTCTACGCTGGAAGACAACAATTCAACAACAACAACCAATACGTAATCCATACGACTTGCAGGCGCGCCCCCCGCGGAAATGCTCTGCATTTGATCGTTCCCCTCGCGAGGGGGATGCATTTATTTTGAATCAGGCACGTTGGCACGCTCCGTATTCGCAGGAGGCTTCGATTAAACGTGGTTTACTTACGCCATTGTTGGTTCATATAAGGGTAAAACGGGAGGGGCCGCTGGCCCTTTTTTGTACAGTGTATATTTGTATTGAGAGTATCCATCTTCCCGTCTATCTTGAATATCTGCTCGCGGTTTTAATCACCATTATCTCTCATCATACTGCATCGTCTTCTGTCGTGAAGTAAGGTGTGCGATTATGAACCTCAACATGCTTGCGCACAATTTAATCATGACACCCTTGTTTAATTTCGATCACGTGACTTCAACCAATTTTCCGATTAAAAATATTAATCGCGACTAATGGATTAATCGGAAGGTTAAGCGATCAATCGCCCACCCCTAGTATGTATATCTAACTAACGTTTGGGTTTGGGCTTCTCTTACTGTCTTCGTTTAAGCGCTGTTTCACTGTATGTTTTGTATGTATATATAGTTTTGTTATGCTTATTAGCAAACTTCTGCAATAAAAAAGTATACATCATTGGTGGAAGAACACAAAGAAAAACTTTAAATCAATAAGATAACTCAGCTTAATTAGCTACTCCAATCAGGCTGGGAAAAAACTAAGCATGAATACAAGTGGCGTAAGAATCGTGTGCATTACTATACAATTCTCTGAATTCCTGCACATCTGTTAACCTTTTAATAATAATCTGCGCTGAGTGAAGCATGAACAGGCTGTACTTTAATTATGGCGCTGCACATGAACTGTGCCGAGTGCACACTTGCACACGTGCACTGTGCACACGTGCACTGTGCACACGTAGTCGTTCGGTAGTAAGGATGTATTTATTTATTTATTTATTTATTTATTTATTTCGATTACTACAACTACCCAAAGAGCATTGTTGTAAGAGTTTCATAGAAGAATGTGCACAGCCCGAAAATGGGCTCATCAATCTCACGCTAAGGCAACAAATATACAAGCATAAAATATAGACATTCAATTAAAGATCACAGCCAAGAGTGTTGCTCTACAGCAAAGGAACGTCGAAGACAAAGGAAAAAAATTAAAAAAGGAAAGCAGTTTGGAAAAGGCAAAGGAAGGGAAAAATGGGCATCGTATAAAACCACATCAAACTGGTGATCAAAATATTGCTATAAGCAGCACTCGCCGCGGTGGCTCAGTGGCTAAGGCGTTGCGTTGCTGAGCATAGGTCACGGGTTCGATTCCCGGCCGCGGCGGCAGCTTTTCTGATGGAGGCGAAAAGCAAAAATGCCCGTGTGTACGAGATTTCGGCGCACGATAAAGATCCCCAGGTGGTCAAAATTAATCCGGAGCCCTCCACTACGGCGCGCCTCATCGCCTGCGTTGCGTCGGCGCGTTAAACCCCACAATCAATCAGCTATAAGCAGGACTGCGCAGTAGTAATAAAATATACAAAAAGCATATAAAAAACAGAAAAAATTCCTGACAATTAAAGTAATGCTGCGTTGTGTGTGTTACAACATTATCTGCTACAATATCTCGTCACTAAAAGTTCTGCCCTGGCGAGTTTTTCAGATTCATTTTTTAAAGAAGAAAGATAGAGAGAAGAAAGAACAAATTCAAGGAGAAAAGGCAGCAAATAATTCATCCGCACACAGGAACAGAATTCAGCTTTGCGCGCCTTGACTGCGCTTTCTTTTACCTCTCGCCTTCCTCCGTTTTCAGTTTCGCACGGCAAAGCACAGGGGCTGCTCCGCTCACTAAAACTAGACTCACAAACTAAAACTAAAACTCTGACTTTTTCAATGGTCTTTTTCATCTCAGGCTCATGTACGCGTGATTTCTGAGTGCGCGGTTGTCTAGTGCACACCTCGACACCGAATCCCGGACGTTTCACGTGAGTAGACGCTTTACCGGGCAAGTTCTAGCCCACTCGGTGGGTTAGGCCTAGGAGCTTCGCCGGCTGCTTGCAGCACGTGAGCAGAGCGCTGAGGTGGCCCCATGCTCGACGGCACGAGCCTCGCGCCCGACGGCACGTGCCCCATGCTGGACAGTGCGTGTGATGCGGCTGTGGCCACTAGCGCACCCCTTCCACTGGCGCAAACCGATCTTCTTTCTGGCGCCACCCTGACGGCCGCTGCGGCGAAGACGGAGACCATCCTGGAAGGAGAGATGTCCACCTCCATGGACACCGACATCGAGGACACCAATGCTACTATTACTACCATTACCACCACCGCTACTACAACCACCCAGGTTCCCGAGTTCGAGAGGGACGGCAACCACCGGCAAGCGCCAACGATGCAAGTCAACTACACGCAAGGGAGGATGTCGGTCACAGTTGCCGGCGAGGATCCAACACCGAAGGAGGGCGGAGAAGGCAGATGGCAGGAAGCGAGGCGAAGGATGCGGCGGCGGACGACCGGGGAGGAAGCGGCCGGCGGTAAGTCGGTCCCCACTTCTTCTGCCGCTTCCGCGGCCGCGGTCGCGTCCGTTCCCGCGCCCGCCGCAGCCCCCGTTAAGAATCAGGCAAAGTTCGTTAGGCAGGTCGCGGCCAGGCTAACGAAGGCAGCGCGCATGCCGCGCGAGCTACCGAAGGGTGATTTTAGAGTAATACTCCGGCCACGTGGCGGGCTTAACGTAGCTCGCACGGCGGCACCGCTACTCATGGAGGCCATCTTCGAGATGGTGGGTACCACGTTGCAAGAGTCTAGGGAGGACGCGATCTGCACCAACGACTCGCAGAATATTATAGTCATTAGCACCCCGAACGAGCAGAGAGCTCAGAAGTACTCGAGCATCAGCTCGCTCAGGATAGCGGGCAGGATGCACGAAGTATTCGCGTACGCACCGGCACCCGAGGGCACCGTGAAAGGAGTCATCAGGGGCATTCCGACCGTGTATACGGAGCAGGACCTGCAGGAAATTATAGTCAGCGAGGAGAATCCAACGGCGCTCGAAGCGCACAGAATAGGCAACACCACCACGGTGATCGTAGCCTTCGAGGGCACCAAGGTACCAAATACAATAAAGTTCGGAGTGGCAATCACCAAATGCAGTCTATACAGGCAGCACTACGAAGTGTGCCGGTGCTGCGGCAGGTTGGGGCACCGCGCGGACGTGTGCCCTTACCCAAACACTAAGATATGCTTTGCGTGCGGAGCGTCCAACCCGGGCCCCGCGCACGAGCGGGAATGCAACCCCCGCTGCAAGCTATGCGGCGGGGCTCACCCCACCGGGGAGGCGGGTTGTAAGAACCGATATAAGACCCCCCATTTGGTGAAGCAACGAAGGTGGGAGCGCCGGCGTGCAGAGGAGGTACAAAGGCAGCAGCGGCAGCAACACGCGCCGAAGTTAGGCCTAGCTTACTTCCCGCAGCTGCAGCAGCAGCAGCAGCACGCACCCGAAAAAGGCGCGAAAATGGAGCAGCCAAGGCAGTCGAATCCACGAAGGAATGCGGCTGACGTCAATAACGGCAGAGAGGCGGCGGCTGGGCCAGCTGGAGCGAAGCCCGCTCGAAAGGTCACGGCAGCCGCAACGGCAACGACAAACGCAACAGATGGCAGCGCTCCGGCGGCGGAAAGGTCAACCGGCAACGCGGGAAACCGCGGAGGGAGCAGCAGCGGCGGTGGCGGACAGCTGCAAGAGGGAATCACGTGGGCCAGGACAGTGGCAGGACAGGCGGCGGCGGTACCACCGCCGCTGCCAGCACCGCCGCAGCCGAGGCCACAGCAAAGGCAACTGCAACAACAACATCAACCAATGGCGGAGACGAACGAGGTTGCACGTCTCAAGGCGCAGCTAGCGCAAAAAGACAGGCAAATACAAGAACTCAGTGCCAAAATGGACATAATCCTCAATCAGCTACAACAACGGCAACAATGTCAGCTGAAACAACAGCCATCGCTGCAGTTGCGAACTAAACCACCGCAGGTCGCGCGAAGACAGGCGCCCAGGCGAGCGCACGCGCGAGAAGAACGAATGCAGCTGCAGGAAGAGTCGGAGCCGGAGTACGCGGCTGGCCTGCAGACGGCGGGGTCCACAGAGGAGAAGGAAGAAGAAAGAGAGGAAGAAGAAGTAATGGCAGCTACGAAGAGGAGAAACGATTTTACAACTGCAGAAGAAGAAGAAGAGGAGGAAGAGGAGGAGATGGAAGACTTCAGCCCCAGAACCAAGAGGCGGGTTATTATGCTAGAAGCGCTCGAATGCCGCCAACAGCGGGTGGAGGAGCGCGTCGACCACGAGGAAAAAGAGCTGGAAGCCATCAACCAGAGGCTGGCAAAGGTGGAACCCTTACAAAAATGGGTTCTGAATTTCTGTTGACGTTTCATTGAGTTCTCATTGATTCAACGGAAAATCAACAGAAACTCAATGTTCATTGAGTTTACACATTGAGAACACAACGGAATTTTCGTTGTGGTCCGCACAATGATTTTTCTATTGTGGAGTTCTTGTTGACTTTTTGTTGTATTTTCAGTGACTCATGGTGATTATTTGTGAAACTCAATGTTCATTGAGTTTACACATTGAGAACACAACGGAATTTTCGTTGTGGTCCGCACAATGATTTTTCTATTGTGGAGTTCTTGTTGACTTTTTGTTGTATTTTCAGTGACTCATGGTGATTATTTGTGGGCAAGCCATCAGCAACTGATGCCAAATACTATCTGCATGCTTCTTCGACATGGACAGCCACGTGCACTAAAACTTTAATACCCACTGTCCTGGATGTATGAGCCTAATTAGGCAGCATCTTAGCATATTTTTGTGCAGTGTGAGTGTATTAAATAAGTTGCATTTTTCAAGGAAGTTACATTTTGTACAGGTAGCCAGCTTTCACAATGCAACTCTCAGCACTTTCTTGTACCGGTACGTATATCCCAGCTGAAAATATGGCAACATATCCATACGACATGCATGATATCATAACGATTTCGAGATGTCTTCAATATGACAAAGATTTCAACGAAAATCACATAACTTTTACGGCATGTTGTCGACACCTTATGAATTCAACGACATTTCGTTGTCCTCAACATCATGAAGGTCCAATATCGCAAAGATTTCAACGACTTGTCGAATAAGTATAACGACATGTCTTTAATGATAAGGACTTTTACTAGATGTCGATATACTGCAAGATTATAAAGGTCTGATATCGTAAAGAGTCAAACAACATGTCGAAGATCAACAACATGTTCATGATATAAAGATTTCAACGATGAGTCCTAGACGTTCTGCAACGTGTCTTCAAGGTATTCTTACAACATGTCACATATCGCACAAATCAGCGCGTCATGTCTGATGCTTTGTGTAACATCTCGCAGACAATATATGTTCTGCCTTGTCAGCATATTGGAAGCATGCAAAGTACAAGATACAGCACAAGGTAAAGTACAGTACAAACTCTGATAACTTGCACTTTCAGTGTGATCGAACAAAATTCAAATTCTTGTTTATACTGTTGTTTTATCAATGTTTCTAGAGTGCATATTTCAATTTCAGCCATTCAGTTAACCCATAAAATTCACTTGTCCATACTACAAAATATCCGCTGCTTCACCACCAGCTAAAAATTTGTCTCCAGATATCATTAAACAGCACCGTCTATATCTGGTATAGACGCTAGACGAAAACGTTTGCGTTCTGATTTTTCCCTTCTAGACGGACGATAGCATAACGACAACGATGTCAAGATATGCTTTGACTCATACCACGGCAAGCACAATCGTTTGTTGCTGAAGCCTCCGTTGCTCTTCGTCAACAACAAACTGAATCGGCCGGACAGTTTTTTTCGATTGCGTGTTTCCATTTCTGCGCAGGCCGGCGGGGGCGGCCCATGTTACATCTTTTTCGCTCGTCGCTGCCGCCTACAGTACCTGTTTGCTGCACTTATTACGTCACCGCCACCACATGCTTCGGTCTCTTTAATATTGCCTTGCATTATCCCCAACTTTTTACAAACTCAGAGGTTTTCGCTGCTGTATGCGCCTGACATGCCAGGAGTGACATCGCTTGTAGTTTTAGCGCGATGTTGCTTGTCTGCAAGATCGGTGCGTGACAAACAAGCGTTACCAACGCCACAATTCCAACGGCGCATGCCATATCCTTCGTGGCTACCGTGGCTTGCGAAGAAAAGATCGCGGGTGACCTGCGATAGCTTTGCTTGAGTCAAATAAGGGAGCTCCGGCTCAATCGCTCGGAGTACTAACAATGTGACCTCGTCTGCAAGATCGGTGCGTGAGAAACAAGCGTTAGAACTGGCAGAATTCCAAAAATGCAGCATTGACTAGACACAAACGACAATTTTCATTGCCGGCTTACGTAGTTATAAAATCATTTTGGACTTCGGCTGAAGTCCTGCCTGTATGGCCGAGTGGTTACGTCTTCGATTACTAATTTGAGGGTCCGTGGTTCGAATCTTCGTCGGACGTTTTTTTTTTTTTTTCCTGATGAAGGTTTTATTACCTCTTCTTTTTTTAAAACCATAGTAAGCGCCTGTTCCTTGCTTTCAATCACACCGACGTTTGCCACCCTCTTCCTAAACCCAAAGTAGTTCGTTTTCTCGCACCTCCTCTGTAGAGAAACCCGCCGTGAAAACAAAACCAAAACTAACTTTAAAACCTTCTTTACAATTTAAGTATATATGTCAGTTAGTTTACTTTTATTCGCTTTTGCGTTTAAAAACCTCAAATTCAAGTTATAAACACTTTTAATACTTTAAGAGCAGGAAGTTAATTACCAATAACACAATTTTCGTCAAACACAGAAATGCTGCTATTGCAGTCTGGCAACTATCACTCCCTTTTTGTGTGTTTGTTCATGGAGTTGGTTTTGTGCGGAGTGGTAGCTGGGGCGATTTGTTGTTTTATCTATTTCAAGCTTAAATCATAGTTATAAAAGCTTTAGAGGGTGATGATTGCCCTTCCAACCTACGCGTGTGTTGAACACGCGGGAACGGGAAGAACGATCATCGCCTCAACGATCATCGCGCGTCAAAGGTGGATGACATTGCGTCCGAACAAAGTGTCGGTGTCCTTGAAGGGGAAGACGAGCGTGAAGAAGGATTTTAGGCGGGAAACGTCGTTTCTGCTGGGGTGAGTACGCATTTTTTTGTTTTTCTGTTCTTGTTCGGAACGAGTTCTGGTGCTTATGGGTCAGTTATTCGGTAGACCCCCATCTCATTTGCTCTCAGAGCCTATGCGATATAGCATACTTGTTTGGCGCCTTGGATTTACCAGTCTACCGTTTCCGCTGCCGTCAGCATCAATTTACGCTGAAGCTAGACCTTTGTTGCGATGCTCGCGCTGTAGAACGCGGCAGCTAATTATTTGACATCACGCAAGGCTCTTAAACACCGGGGCGTTTGTTTGTTATGTGTCTCTCAAACAGTGCCTTTGCGGCGACTGTTAATTCCGTGCAGTGCGCTTCGCAGCTATTACGCTCGCGAGACCGGCTGCCGCCGTCGCGACCCGTCTCGTGGTCTTCGGGCCGCGATATGCGTCGTGGTATGCGTGCCGTACTCGTGAAGCTCACATTCACATACGTGGAAATTGAAGGTGAAATGCGCGCGCGTGGTCTCGCAGGGGCGCCTGCCCACTCAACTCTATTTATATTGGAGAATCGAACTTGCAAAGGCAAGCTAGGCATTGAAATGGAGGAGCCTCTACTAGTACACACCAGTTCCGATTGAAAGCTAGGGATGCATATGGGCTGCTAGCAAGCGTTCCATGCAAATTAGCATAGCAGAGAGCTTTGCATATATCAGGCATACCCCACTCACAGAACCTGCGTGCCTAATAAATACATTACTGTGACCTAAATTTCAGTTTGGGTGTTGCGGGAATGTTCTTATTAGGGCCTTGGAGGTTACTCATTAACGATTAATAATCTGCTTAATGTAAGCATTCGTGGTTTGTGTGTGCTTTTCTTGTATTTCATCAAGTGCCACCACACTCACAGATTATGCACTTTCAGGTGCTGCTGCTGGCTGTCCGGGTTGGCTGGCTGGCTTTCAGTCCAGTTTCAAAGGCTTTGCCAGGGCCCTCCGTGGCCAACTGACACTGCACCTGCTGTACCCAAGTACTGCCTGGCCTTTCCTTGGTGCTGGGTACGCTTTGCCGCCAGGAATAGTGAATCCTTCATCCATCATCTGGCCGCTTGGACCACCCGTTTAGAAGCCAGCGCATTTGCTCAACGCATCGGTCCAGGCACCGCTGCCACATCAGTGCACCCACTGATTATGTACTTTCAGGTTAGTTATTTCATGTTGGAACCTGTCATAATGTATACCTGTTAGCAGTGCTCTAGCCCCTGGTTATTTGAAACAGTTTCATGAAGCAGTGTTGTGCATTTTGAGTGTGTCATTGCTTAGCAGGGATATTGAAGCGAATCTGGGGCCAATGGCTAAAGTGCAAGAATAGAAATTGAACTGACTTTGAAGCAAGTATCCGTACGTAATCAAGCCAAGCAAACATTTAGGATTTTCGATATGGTTTTGAATTTGCAATACAAACTGGTGTGGAGCTACTTTCCATTTTAAGTAAGCTTACAATATTATCTACTTCAGATCATACTGTTATTAATCACACTATACCGAAAAGTACATACCGCAGTCTGTAGATTTTGTCGGCACTTTTTTCGCAGTCTCTCATGACAGGCACTATTCTCAGTGATTGGAGGATAGCCGAGGTAGCACCAGTCTTTAAATCAGGGACGGTACTTCACCATTAAATTTTCCTAACAAGCACCATACGCTAGGTCAGGGAACATTTCATCCACTCTCAAGTTGCTAATTATTTATAATATCACATTTGAATATCAGCACGGTTTTCACAAGGGTTACTTGAGAATTTTTCGCGTACCCAAGCTGCAGCATAAGTGTCTGATTGATTTTCGATGGCTTCCCGTCGATGAAACGGACCAAACATACCTCCAAAGAACAGAAACGTGCGATAAGGATTGAGCATGAGGGTGATTAAACAGCGCTTCCAAAAGCAGCGTACCACCGGGCTCATTCTGGCAAATTTGCCAGGCTCTAAGTCTGCGATTTAGCGCGACGACCCATTTACAGTGACACTCAAGCGACGCAGGAAATTTGTGCAGCCAATAGACTCCGCACATGCAGACACTTGTTTTGTCATGGTGCACTTCGCACGGTTCTTGCATGAGCACTTTGTGCTTACGCTGATTGTTGGTGCAGCCAGTAACGACGTAATCACGCCTGCCGGGACAAGTAGCTTCTGAACATAGCCAAGTAAAAGGCAATGATGGCAATTTTCCCAGAATTCCGAAAATAAACATCAATTGAGGATAAAAAGGTCAGGCGTCTTGCTGGCAGGACGAAACGTGGCCTCACAGGCAATGCCTGTCAGGACAAAGTGGTGTGGACTGGCCCGCCACCTTAGCGGGTTAGGAACAGAATTGATGGGCGAACGGGACACCTCTTGGAAGAATTAAACGTTCTCCTTAGGCACTGCTAAACTTGTTGCTGCTGAAATGCCAAATAAATGACACCGATTTTCGATGCCGTTCGGGGCGTCTGATATTCACGCATGGCACGGAGCAACAGCGTGGGACTCAGCGTCGTCTGCTCGCCCCGCAGTCCGAAAGAATTGGTGGCGCCCAGTGCAGGATGGAAATTCTTGTCTATCATGTCTGCTGCAAAATATGCCCATGTGGTCGAGATTTCGACGAATGTAAAGATGCGCAGGTTGTCAAAATTAATACGGAGCCCTCTACTATGGCTCACCTCACAGTCTGTGTAGCATTGGTGCATTAAACCCGAGATCAATCAATTATAATTTATGCTTCATCTACATTGAAAAGAAAACACTTGAAAATCTTTGTCCCCCAGGTGGAATCTCTGTCACCGCCACTGTATGTAATTTTATTGCACTCTTACCTCGCAGTCGTTTCCACCCAGATCCTGTGCATAATCGCTCAGCATTGGAAGCTCAGGCGGAGGATGGTCATGCGCTCAACATACCAGAACACTGTCACTAGAGCACCTCTCAAACTCTCGTACTCCTCAAGAAGTGCGCAGCATGCCTGGGGGGGCACAGTAAAAACAGTGCCTCTTATCACACGCCACCACCACATGAAATATCGTTGCAGCTTTAAGTGCATAAATTTTCCTTATTCGAGCCACAGTCATTTGAAGCAATGAAAAAAAAATAAGGCAATCAGCGCGCGGAGATGACACAGACAGTGCAAAATTACCTTATCTGAGCCGCTGTCCGCACCTGTCCAATTGTCACGCTGTGCTAGCTCGCTGTGCTAGCATTCATCGTGCAGCCTGCTTCGTGTCTGTGGTTGTAGGAGGCGTGAACAGCGCAGTGCGGAATTTCGAACCAAAAACAATGCTGGGTACTCCTTACGACAAGGCATTCGCAAACCCACAATCCTGCAGAAAGAACACCAGCCACACAAAAAGTTCCTGCTAGCACCACGCCGCAAACCACATTTCGCGTATGACCCTCGTGCACTGCTAGCCAATGAAAAAATGAAGGAGCAAATTGGCCTAGTTTTAACTAGGGTTCAATCTTTTCAATTTAAATAATTTAAAAAATCAATAACAGTCTGCTCATTTTATTTTGCTGAATCGGGTGCTAAAAAAAGGTCAGTTTTTTATAGATAGTTGCATGAGTCAGGGCAAGGCATCGTACTTACTGCCTACTTTGTGTGCATTACAGCCATCTGACTATTTTAGCCACATAACCTTTCATTTAGATTGACCTAACAGCACCCAAATTGTTTTTTTTTTTTTTGCCTTTCTACCACAAAGCAATACACCCACGGTGTACTGCAGGGGGCACTTGGCAAACACTTTAATGAATTCTTGAAACGCTTGTTTAAACAAGCCGAAAGCATGTTGAGGTATGCATGTTCACCCATAAAAACTAAAAATATACATTTAAATTAAATCTATTCGAAAATAATTTTTAGTGGATCAATGCCAAAATCTGTAAATGAATTACCGTAATATTCTGAGAAATTGTTCATGGGTACTCAAACTCTTCATTGTCTCGATCCTGGAGTTCATGTTGGTTCAACTGTTTCGGTTTTATTTTCTGCTCGCAGGTTGACATTGGGGGCGGTGTGCTAATTGAGAAGGGGTACCTGGATCAGCTGGTGCATGCGTGTGCGAGCGGCCCTGGCAAATTTGCCAGGGCTCTTTTGCGCCATGTCTTCACTGCGGAGGAGCTCAAGGGGAAAACTCTCTTTGGAGGGAAAGGCAAAGCCCAGGGCGACGCTCCTACAAAGCCAGGATTGGACCAGGTGCGGGTGAAGGCTGTGGTCGGTGAGTGCACATGATTTGCATTTAGAGTGCCAAGAACAAAGCTGTCATCTTTGTCAACTTGTAGCTAATCACCCGTTTTTCTTCATGTGCACAGTGAGATCAGTGCATCCCTTTTATGCTTTTTGGGAAAGTGTCTATTTTTGCACACTTTTATTACTAATTCTGAGAACTTGCTGAACACGTTTTCATTTTTTATAGTAAATCATAAATTCATTCTATCTCTTGCAGGCTACACGGGCCAGAAGTTTCCAGGTGTGAGCGCCGGTTACATAAAAAATAACCTATCATCGCTTTTGAATCGGGAAATAAAATAAAAAGTGCACGCTGAACACCTTGTTTTTCTTTTTGCATGTCTGCATGAGGCAGAATTTTTAGTCACATGACATGCACTACTGCCACACCATAAACTCGTGTATTGGTGGTGCGATAAAATGTAGATTCTTGTTCAACCTACAATGATCGCAAAAACCTTTGAAAGAAATCACAGCAGAAACACATTGAGCATTCGTGTAAAACTCAACAACATATCAACAGAAACGCATGGGGCACTCGTAAAAATCTCAACAAAATATCAACAGAAACGCATGCGGCACTCGTAAAAATCTCAACAAAATATCAACAGAAACACATTGGGCACTCATAAAAACCTCGACAAAATATCAATACGAAATTCAGTGGAGACTCAACGGAAAGGCAACAGAAACTCAATGGGAATTCGACGTAAGAAATTCAACGGAAAATCAATGAAACCACGGTGGCCACTTTTCCTGAAAAACTCAACAAATCCTCAACACAATCTCAACAGAAATTCTTTGGATACTCAACAATGTTTGTTGAGTGAATTCAACAAAATTTCTTATGAAACTCAACAATCATTTTTGTAAGGGAAGCCGCGACAGCGGACATGAGCACCCGCATAGCTAAAGTAGAAGCCGTGACAGCGGACATGAGTACCCGCATAGCGAATGTGGAAAGCCTGTTACAACAACTACTAGCGAGAATCCCTGACATCACCCACCACCAACAACAGCAGCCGCCGCAGTCGCCACAGCAACCACTACAGCCACAACCACAGCCGCCGCAGCAACAGCAGGTGGCCAACGTCACTCGCCCAACATGGCCGGAACAACGCTAGCGCGCGAGCTTGTGGTTTGGCAGTGGAACGCGAATGGCCTGCGAGGAAAAAAGGCAACATTACAACAATACATCAAGAGTGTCGGCAAGAGACCAGACGTCATATTAATACAGGAAACGCACATGGAAGACCCCTCCCCAGGCTTGCCGGGGTACCGCTCCTATGCCAGCCCGCCCAGCGCAAGAAAGGCCGGGAAAGGCGCGGGGCAGGGAGTGTGTACCCTGGTGAGGAAAGGAATCACGTACATAGAACACGGCTTACTGCAGAACAGTACCATTGAACACTTGGCAATCGAAGTCGTGACGGGCCGAAAGAAGAAAGAAAGCACGTATTTAATCAACATCTACAGTAACCCCAAGCAATCCCAACAAAAGTTCAGATCACTCATGCAAAGAACGAAGCAGCTTGCCGGGGACGACACCGCGCTCGTGTGCGGAGACTTTAACGCGCCGCACACGGCGTGGGGGTACCAGAAGACCACGGCCAAGGGGCGAAATCTGCACGACGAGGCTCTCGAGGCGGAACTCCACCTGCTCAACGACACGAACATCTACACGCGACACGGCACGTCGGTGCAGCGCGATACGAATCCGGACCTCGTTTTCTGCAGCAAAGCCACTGCGGGAGTAAGCTGGCGGAACACGGGCGAGACGTTGGGCAGCGACCACTGCGTCCTGGAAATTGCGGTGCCGCTGCACGGCCGACCCCCGGTCACCCGCAAGCAGGCCATCACAGACTGGAATAAATACAGAACGGAGCTGGACGCCCTGATCATCGGACAGGCCCAGGAAGAGGAGGATGGAGACATCGAGAAGTGGACGCGAGCCTTGAACGCGGCCGCGAAAACAGCCACCAAGGAAATCGAGGTCGACGAAGAGACCCCGCAGCTGGACAGCCGCCTCGCGCACTTGCTGGAGGCGAGGAACTCGCTGAAGGCTCGATGGCGGAGGCAACGCCACAACAGAAGGCTCCGCAAAAGAATAGCACTGTTAAACATCGAAATCGAGAAGCACAGCGCGGTGCTCTGCCGACAGCAGTGGCAGGCGGTCTGTCAGGAAGCGGACGGCCAGATCCATAAGAGCAGGACCTGGCATCTGCTCCGGCACCTCCTTGACGAAGGCAAAACGAAAGGGGCCCAACATCACACCCTCGCACGGACGCTGCACAAAGCGAAAAGGGAGCTCGGTGAGGCCGAGGTCCGCCGGCGCATAAACGACCAGTACCTCCCGTCCACCCCGCCGACCCCCCTCCCGAGTTACGCGGGCGAGGCCAATGCCAAGCTCGACGCCGACATCGAGGAATGGGAGGTGCGGGCAGTCATCCAAACGATAAACAGCAAGTCCGCCCCAGGGCCGGACGGGGTTACCAACAAAGCGCTACGCAACCTGAGCGATGCGGCGATAAAATCGCTGACGGGGTACTACAACCAGTGCTGGCGAACCGGCAAGCTCCCGGCCAGCTGGAAGGAGGCAAAGACGGTCCTGATCCCGAAGCCGGGAAAGGAACCGAGCATAGACAACCTGCGGCCGATATCCCTGACGTCCTGCGTGGGGAAGGTGCTGGAGCACGTCCTGCTCAACAGGTGGCAGACATACCTCGAAGAGGAAGGCCTGTACCCGGACACCATGCTGGGCTTCAGGGCCAAGTTAAGCACCCAGGACGCAATGTTGCTGCTCAAGAACGAAGTCATCGACTGGCCGGCCGGCTCCATGGACAACCGGGCGGTGCTCGGCCTAGATCTGAAAGGGGCGTTTGACAACGTCCGACACTCAGCCATCCTGGACCAGGTCTCGCGCCTCAACATGGGGGAGAGGTCGTTCGCGTACATTCGCGACTTCCTCTCGGGCCGCACCACGAGGATCGTTGCCGGTGACATGGAGCTGCCAAAGAAGAGTCTGGGGAGCACGGGGACGCCACAGGGCGCCGTGATCTCGCCGACGCTGTTTAACATCGTAATGATCGGGGTCGCCCAGCGCCTCCAGGGCGTCCCGAAAGTCGGACACACCATATACGCGGACGACATCACGCTGTGGGTGTCCGGCGGCAGTGACGGCGAGATCGAGGCGTCCCTGCAAGAGGCCATCGACGCAGTCGAAGATCACCTAAAAGACACGGGTCTGACGTGCTCCCCGACCAAGTCGGAGCTGCTGGTACTAACACCAAAGAGAAGAGGAAGCCACAAGAGAGGAGAAGAAGAAAGAAACAATAACATCCACCTGAAGACGCGGGACGGGACGGCCATTCCGAGGGTGAAGACGCTGCGAGTCCTCGGACTACACATCGACGCCCACGGACACAACGGCTTCACCGTTGCCAAGTTGGAATCAAAAGTCGGAATGGCCTTGAGGTTGATCAAACGAGTGGCGTCCAGACACGGAGGCATGAGAGAGGCGAATCTCCTCAGGCTGGTCCAATCGTTCGCCGTCAGCCACGTTGCATATGTAGCTGCATTCCACAATTGGACGGTGGCGGAGCGAGGGAAAGTGGACGCTCTGCTACGCAAAGCTTATAAGACGGCCCTAGGCCTATACGCACATACCAACACAGAAAGGCTTCTCGAACTGGGGGTGCACAACACCCTCAGCGAGATAGCCGAGGCCCAGGGCACCGCACAGATCGCGAGGCTTACGCAGACAAGAACTGGTAGGGCTATTCTACGTAGGGTAGGCTACCGGTCGGAATTAACGCGAGAAGGCGAAAGCGAGAGCGGCGGGTGCGGCGGCGGGAGCGGTGGCGGTGGTCGCGGTGGTGGAGGCGGGGGGTGGCCGGCGAGCCGGCCGCCGATGCCGAAGCCGGCGCGGTCGCTGCCGCGCGGGCTGCTCGCCCTCATGCACGTGCCGCCGCTGCCGAAGCACATGGACCCAGAAGAGAATCGAGAGCGGCGAGCGGCCAGAGCGAAAGCCCTGACGGACGTGCACGCAGCGGACACCAACGCCTTCTACGTGGACGCGGCGGAATACCCAGGCCGCCGGGGCACGTACGCCGTGGCCGTGATTGCAGCGACCTCCGGGAAGCTGTGCTCGGCGGGCAGCGTCAGGGCCCGGGACTCAACGCAAGCGGAGGAGCTGGCGATCGCGCTGGCCCTAGTGGACCCACGGTGCGCGACAGTGATCAGTGACTCGCGAAACGCGATACTGAGCTACGCTCGGAACTCGGTGTCGGAGTGCGCGAACAGGGTGTGCGGGGCCCTGCCCCGACGGACGCTACCGGTGGTCCTCAAGTGGTTCCCGGCACACGTGGGACCGGTGGGGACCGGGACCAACCGCAACGAGGAGGCGGACCGAGCGGCGCGCGTGCTAACGAGACACGATGGCGCCGCCGTCGTTGGTGCGGCCGCTGCCGCGGCTGCTGCTGCTGCGCCCGCGGAGGGTGCGGCGGCGGCTCGGGCGGCGGCTGCGGACGAGGCGAGTCTGCCCCCTCCTCCTACTCCATCGAACGCGGAAGACTACTACAGGGAAGAAGAGGAGGCAACCCCGGTCAGCTCCTACAAGGATGTGCTTGCGTGGTACAGAGAGACTAGGCGCGCCTTCCCGCCGCCACACCGTAAACTCACCAGGAGGGAAGGGGTGCTCGTGCGACAGCTCCAAACGCGGGCGATATGGACGCCCGTGGTCGCCAAGCACGTGTGCCCCGAACTATACCCAACGGACGAGTGTGCGCTGTGCGGGAGCGCTCGTGCGACCATGAAGCACATGCTGTGGGGTTGCCTCAATCAACCACCGACAACAACAACGGAGGAGGACGATGATCCGCTCCCACCAAGCGTGAGGGACGCGGTCACCAGCGTCAACTACGAACTCCAAAAGATGGCTGCCGAGCTCGCGCTCGCGGCCATCGAACGCCAGCGGCCGAAAGTGCGACTTTCCGCCACCCCTTGCACGGGGTCCGGCGAGTAGCGCCAGTAGGTAACCCACCGGGTTTACGCAGGCCTGAATAAATGTTGTTTCTCTCTCTCTCTCTAAAACTCACAAACTAAAAAAAAAAAATACGTCGTAGTAGCTCTCCTTCCCCCTGACCGGAAGCCCTCCGCTACAAGACAAGTTCACAAAAGCCGCGCCCACCCGAAAGGCTTCGATGATGCTTCTGGCACGGGTAAAGTCGCATGCAGGGGAAGGGAGAGGGGGAATTTCTCCGCGTGGCAAGCGACACGCGGGGGAATCGGCACAGTGATTTCGGAACGGGAGGATGGTCCGCGGGGGGCGCGTGCTATTCGGAGGGACATCATTTCGGCAGCCGGTTGTACGCTCGGGCTGTCGTCCTGAATCCGGATGTCGCCCGGCTTTCGCTCTGCTGGTGTGGGCGGTCGAGTGCCAGCTTCGGCCGGTTGTAGCACGCGCCCCCCGCGAGTCATCCTCCCGTTTCGAAATCACTGTGCCGATTCCCCCGCGTGTCGCTTGCCACGCGGGGAAACTTCCCCTCTCCCTTCCCCTGCATGCCACTTCACCCGTGCCAGAAGCACCATCGAAGCCAGAAGGCTCCCTCTCCCCGCGGGGGCCTTTCGGGTAGGCGCGGCCTTCGCGAACTTGTTAGGATGCGGAGGGCTCCGGCCAAGGGATAGGAGGGCTACGGCGACGTTTTCTTTTTTTTTTTAGTTTGTGAGTTTAGTTTTAGCAGAGTGAGCAGAGCTGCCCGGGAAACGAAGGAAGGGAAGAGCTGAAAGAAAGCGGACTGAGGGCGCGTAAAACTGCATTCTATTTATGTGTGCGGATTTAGTTTTATTTACTGCCTTTCTCTTTGAATTTGTTCTTTTTTTCTCTAGCTTTTTGTTTTAAAAAACAAATCTGAAACTCTTGCCTTCGCATTAGTTCAAGTGTACGAAATAACGTTGTAACACAAATAACTCCGCCTTAAAGGGACACTGAAGTGAATTTGTCAAGCTCCCGTTTTTGCTTGCACTGCGTAGACTGGCTCAAATTAGCACACTTTTCATCGTTTATCCGGTTGACAAATCGGTAATTATTTTACAAAGCGCGAAAGAAGAAAAACTACCATGCGCGATTTGCGGCGGCCGCACCAACTAAGGCTGTGACGTTGAGAGGAGGGACGCCGTGATTGGACGATGCCCAAGGTTAGCAATCACACAAGTTTCGGTTTCGGTTCTGTAAAACATAATCAATGGCTTTGTTGGATGGGCATTCTCAATATCTCAGTAATCATCGTACCGCGATTCTGCCATGTTGCCGGCTGTAACATGCACAAGATAAGCCTCCCAGGACGGCTTGTAGTCGTAGCATTCACTAGCCGAGACCTACGCAGTGCATGAACGCCCTCCGCGTACCCGCAGACGCCCAAATGTCATGCGCTTTTCCCCCATATTTGGAGCTTGCCTCCCTCATGCCTGTATCGTAAAAAGCGTGTTCGCACCAGGCCAAGGGTCTGTTCATTCTGGCCTGTGCCCACTGCCTGCAAGCAGTCGGTGCTTATGGCAACAGCACGCCAACGAGAACTCGCTAGCGCGCCAGTGCCAGCCTGCGCGCGTTTTGTGAACTAGTTCGTGTAGCCATGAACGTTGCGGCCCCAAAAAAGGTGAACTCAATATAGAAAACATCGGCGGACAACAAAAAAGTTAACTTACAAAAAAAAAAGCACGTACCCGCGGGGATTCGAACTCGTGACTCGCAAAACATTTGGAGTGAATTCCTAGCGCCCCAGACTGCTAGGCCACGGAGCGGGACGGGAATGCCTTGCTAATATAGGGTATATATTGTACAACCGGTTGACACTTTTATTTAGTTTTGGCATTTCAAGCCGCTTAGGTGACTATTTGTTGTACTGCGATCGTGCAGTAAGCATCGCCCGAGTTTCCACAGTAGCTCACGTCTAGCAATTGCATTTCGTAGACGGAAAAGCGTTCGCAGATGCGTAGTCGTGCTGCTGACCGCTGTGCTTGTTCGCCCAGCGCAAAAAAGTGCTTCCCGCGCCCTAGTTTTACGCTGTACGGTAAAAATATCAGTTGATTTTATTTGCTTAGTACCTATATTGACTTCGCTGACTCTTCTCCCGCCTTCAAGAGGCCTTATATTTTCCTACTGGCGTACCAGTCAGCGAAGCGTCGCATGTGCAGCGCTTGTGTGAAGCGACCTTGACTTGGAGCTAGATAGAGTGTACAAATAAACCAAGTAAAGAAAGGCACATTCTTCCATTCACAAACGTGTCCTGGCTTCGTTTCAACTAAGCGAACGAATTGCGACCAAGCAATTTTTTTTTTTAACCTCCTTGATTGCGACGACCCGCCGGCGGCCGGCGGACGAAACGCTGGGCCGACTGACTCTGTCGGCCGGGGAGCCGTGCAGTAGCGCAGCCGTGGCGCAGACAATTGCCAGCTCATCCCCTCCTGACGTTACACGAAAACGCCACAGAAAATGGGCAAGCGTAAAGAGAGGAGGACAGCGTTTTCGAATTAGTTTTTCTACTAAATAAAATCGCGTAAACGCGCCTAGAGTGGTCGAAACATGGCCTGGGGACTCCGGACTACAATTTGCGCTAGTAATCCCGCAATGTTTACATATCACTTCAGTGTCCCTTTAAATTGCCGTGAATTTGTTCCTGTTTCTATTTGTTTTTTATACTTTAGTACTATAGCACAGTGCTGCTTATTGCAATTTTGTATTACCCGTTTGATGGGGTTTATACAATGGCCGTTTTCTTTCTGTTTTGTTCTATTCCCTTCTTCGCTTTTTTTTGTTTTAGTTTTTTACTTCTTTTGTCTTTGCTGTCCTTTGGTGTTGAACAATGCTCTTGGCTGAAATCTTTTAAAGGGACTGACAACCGATTTTTGTCGCGTATATGTTCTCTATCCCAAATGAAAGCCGGCGTTTTATTTAGCCCGGTAACCACAAGCAATTTCTAAACAAATTGGCGGAAATAATTTTAATTTGGCAGCAAACTTCCTGAAATCGGAAGGGTGGCGGTTCGTAGTGTCGAAACTTGACACTACAATATGTGTCTCTGTCACGTGACCTGCAAACCTCGCAGCTACTGTAACTACTGAAACGTTTATTTACGTATTGGAAACCTTTTAACACAAGTATTTGTACAAGGTTAAATTGTGAATGTATTTCTAAACATTATTTTGAAAATTTTAAACACACGCCGCCCGCCGGCGCAAGGTTGCTCTCAGTGTAGCTAACTGAGCCTCCATGCCCACAATCAACGGCAGCGTTCAGTAAACAGACCCCGTGAAGGAGCTTTGACGATTCTGCCTGAGTCAGGGGCATTTGTTCTGCCAAAATAATTGATTTCAGTTTCAAAATACGCCAACGGCAGCTTAAAACAAACAAAAAAACGTCGCGCCCGGGGAGAATCGAACTTCCCGCCTCCACAACGTGAAGCCAGATTCTACCTATCGTCTATACCAACAGATGGCGCATTCGTGCAAAATAGACCGTTGCATTAAAAACACACATAAAGGAACAGGAAAGCCTGCAATTCAAACTTTTTTTAGCTGGAGGCAAGTTTTTAAATATCGTTTTTCATTTCGCATACAGACAAAAGTATGCTGCCGAGCTACTTGATGTCATGGTTGCCAGCAATATTTTTGGGAGGGACACATACACCTCGTAGATCTAAAAATTTCGATTAAAAAAATTCTAGGGCGCTATCAGCAAAACCGTTTCTCGTCTAGGGTCTTTAAGTGATGCCCTTGCATTTGGGATAGAGAATATATACTCGACAAAAATCGGTTGTTGGTCCCTTTAATAAATTTCTCTATTTTTTGCCTTAGTGTGGGATTTATGAGTCCATTGCCGGACAGCACACATTCTTCTAGGTATATCTTACCACAATTGCCTGTGGGCGAATTGAGCAATCTGTATAAATAAATACGGGCTTTCTGCGGAACGACAACGTGCACCCGGAGTGTCTCCTAAATCTTAGAACAACTAACTTTAATGTGACTCCTTATAAAGAGAACAAAAGGACGGTGTCTTTGGCAGGTCACTGTTTGCGGCTTTCAGCACAATTTTGACTCCGTTGCCACAATTCATGTTCAGCGCCATTATTAAAAGGCAGCTTGTTCATATTTCACTCAGCGCAGACTATTATTAAAAGGTGAAAAGAGGTGCAGACGCTCAGACAATTGTATAGTAACGGTATTGCATACTTTTCTTACGCCACTTGTATTCATTGTGAGCTTTTTATAGCCTGATTGGATTAGCAATATAAGTAGAGGTATTTTATTGTTTTAAAATTTTCCTTTTCCTTTTCTTTCCTTCCTAAAGTTTCCTTTCACCAATAATGTACAGTTGCGCTAATTTGCGATTAAGGGCCTCAACTTCGCCAAGTATGCATGTTGGCGCCCATGCAAGGAGCAGTGCACGGCTGGTGCTTTTCACCATTTTTTTCTGCGCGTTTCCGTCATCCTGTAAAGAATTTATTTGTTTTTGTCTTTGGTTTTTGAGGGCAGTTTATAAGATACGTTTTTTTTTTTTGTTTCACAAGTTCTTTTCGTGTATACTTTCAGTTTTTTTTGTTTTTGTATGTATATTTTGTTTTCACTCCCTGCGACCATTTCTCGCTATCTACGCTGTTATATAGCAATTAAATGTGTTACTTCGGCCGATTCCGCATTTTGTGCTCATACTGGCCATTAGGGGATAAGTTCTGACCGTTTTTATTCGTGTTTCCGTAGTTGTTCTGGGCGACTTTTTATTGTCTTGGTTTCGGGGGGATACATCGGGTGTATGCAAGTTTACATTTATAACTTCATTTCTTTTTTATTTTCTTTTTTTCTTGTTTATTTTAGTTTTGTCCAACCAAATATTTTCGCTTACGTTAAATATAGCGATCGAATCCAATTCTACATAGTTTGGTTCTTTTTATTTTTTGCAATCTCGTTCGACCAATTATCTGCCTTTGCGGTATTATAACAAGTGAATGTGTTTCTCCTGCTAATTGCTCCTGCTAGAAACGACATTTCTGCTTTTCTGTAAAGTTCTACAGCCAACCAGGAGCTATTACGGAGGCTCAAGCGACCATTTCTGTAACGTAATCTTTTTTTTTTTTTTGTAGTCATTGGTTTGGAACAGCGGTAACTTTTTTGTTAGGCGGCCCTTTCTTTTATTACCTCCTGGAGTGTGCGCGCCAGAAACGCGCTTTTGTGTGTGGGATACGAACGTTTTCTGACAGTGATGCCACGCAATTTCTTTTTGTCCACCAATAATAATGCAACCCAAAAGCTTTTCAGATTTCCCTAACCTCAATTACTGCGCTAAACTAATCACTATTACAACCGGTCAGATCGCCGGGGCAGTACAAGATTACCCGTTTCACAGGCATCCCAACAATACAACTCTGATTGAATGACATTTCAAACAGAAAACATATTAGGGAAATTTCCAATATTGCTCTATCCACGACCCCGGCTTTTGCTGGTAAGCGAATAGCCGAAGTATCACTTTTGAAAAAATATTTACCAAGCAGTTAGTTGGACGAGTTTTATTACCTATCGGCCGTCCAGATCAAGTTCCCGGGCAGTTTATTGACCACCTATTTTGGAACGTCTGTTTATAGAATATTTTTGCCTGTTTTATCGAAATCGAGCTTCTGTTGCTTTAATAGCCATTTCCAGTAATTTATTTCTGCTCATTTGTCATTTCAATTTGTTTCCATTTCATCATGTGGTTACCGTGCACTACACAGCATCAGTCGTATCACGATGATATTGCTCTATGCGGTAGCAAACGTGGTTGCCATTCGTCGCCCTTAGAACGTATACCAGGCAATTCCTTGTACTACTATCAGCTGGTTCCGTCCTAACAGCACCATTTCACTTCAACCGCCTACCGCCCCCTCGTGCAGCAGCTTGCCAGAATGCTACGTGACATCAGTGCAGGAGGCCGCGTTCGCGGCGGCCGTGCCTTCGCACGTCGGCCTGAACGGCAACGAAGCGGCCGAGAGCCTAGCCAAAGCAGCCACCTCTTCGGCAGGAAAAGTGGTCCCTCTGCCTCTACTGCGGCCAACTGGGCCCCACAGAAGTCCTGCCGCGCTGCTGTCAAGGCCGCGCTGCTGCTACGCGGCCCTGAAAATTCCAAGCAGCCGCAAAAACGAGCGGCCACCCGCAACAACCACTTACTTGTGCTTCTTCGGCGTCCACCTGTCCCTCCTTTGCGGAAAAAGAGGGAAGGGAGCAGCGTGCAGTGTCGGTTAGAATGCGGGGCGTTTAAAAAGGGGGGCAAGCCCGCGAGTGGAAGGGCACAGTTGGACTGGAACGGGGGAGTTGGGATTAGGTGGAATCGTGCACACCCCACGCAAAAATATGCAACTTCGCCGATCCATCGAGCATCGGTAATGCGTCATGCGAATCTTAAACAGGAGTACGTACGGGTGCACTATATCTTATAATTATTTAATTGCATGTTTCTGTGATTGAAGGAGTACGTATCAATTGAAAACTTGTACCTTTCTGCTTCGCCTTGTCCTCCCTTAAAAAATCACCTTATGGTGCAAATAAAGTTGCCATTATTACTATTAGTTGGCGGTTGTTTTATCTCTCACTCAAGCAAAACACCGTTCAGTGAAAGTTTTACAGCACACGTAAACAAGAGCCTAGTTATACGCTAGGCATGGTAAAATGTTTTGTGCATTTTTTTTAATTTACGAATACGCTAAAAAGGAGGCTATCTGCTCAGCAATGTCTCGCGTAACATGATATGACCGGCTGACGGCGAGTTAAAATCGGCAGCAACCACTACGGACATGTAGTGAAGGTGTCCTTGAAGATAGGCGGCGGCGGCGGCTTCATTCCGTATCATCGGCAGTGGTCCGGATCCAGCGCGGGGGTAGATAAGCTTGCTTTCTCAAGCAACGAAGTGACAGCAGATACCCAGGTGTGGTAGAGCGAATCTTTGTAAATTACCACCACATGACTGGCGCTTCTCACAAAATACCGAAACTGAATTTGGCGCCTCAGCCCGCACCCCTCTTTTGATTCATATTTCATTTATTTTTGTCTGGCAAACATAAATGCGTTGAAAAAACTTATAAAAAGCATATATACTCGTAATTATGCTGAGTTATTGCCATAAAAGTTGACTAATTTTAGTTTAGGGTCCTAAATTTGTTCCGCATTTTCAAAAATAAAAAAATTCTTAGCCGTAGCTTCGACTACTGATCTGGCAACTACAGCGTGGCATCATGGCGGCATACGTGTTTAGACACATTTGAGAGCCAGCTTTTCCCGCCTGTTTACTTACAACAACAAGCTCGGCGGCGGCCACGCGCTGCGAGATAACGGCAGAGTAGCGAGCGCCGCCGTGCGTTCGCCGATCCCGCGATCACTTCCTGAGACGCAGCAGCTATGCGCCCTGACCGAGAAGACTGTAGTTCGCGCTGCGCACAAATTTCGCATTAGGGAGCGCAGTATTACGTTACATCAAATGAGCAACGGTCAGGAAAGCCTGCGGATGTTGTACACAAATGAAAAGGGATGACAAAATAACTCAAAGCGCTGTTTGAGCGTTTTTGTGCTATATATGCTTTAGTAACGCCCTGGCACAACTAAAGTCATCCCAGCTTTGTTTTGTGAGCTACACCGTACTCTGAAAATTACGAGCTTAATTTTTAAGAACACGTCATGCTTCTTCCATTCGCTACAGTGAACTCTCAAAAAAAGGTTGTGGCATTCACTAACGGAGCACTAACAAGTTACTCGTCCTAGTATAGGCTAGGTACTTAGTGACTGGAGGTAGTAAATGCAGCACCAGTCAGGGTTACCAACTGAAACCGGCCGTAAGCACCCCTACGTTCACTAGTAAAGTCCTAGCGATAACACCCTTTCGAGCTACAAGCGTTTACTTACTGGCCGTGCATAACCTAGTCGTAAGCATGACCTTAATCTGGTGGATGCTACTTCTCACACCCAGTTAATTTCCTAACCAGGCAGTTGCTAGTGGCAGAGCCTGCATGCCGTACCACGGGTAGTAAGGCTCATAAGGAGTTAGTAAATACAGCCGTTACTATCCTTTTACGACAGTTTTAGTAAGAGTGACGTGTCTTGGTGCTGGGGCGTCCCTGCGAACATGAGGCGAAACCTTGTCGAAACTGGCGTTTTACAAAACCGTCCACGAACACGGCATTACTGTAACTCAAATGGCGGCACACCTCTATGAAAGTTTTGAAATATGCGTCCACCCGTTGCGCCTGTTCCTAATCTACATTCCTTTCTTCGGCGGGATACCTGGCAATATTTCGCACGGTTGCCATGCTTGAATACGGAAAACACTGCACCCAATAGAACAGGAATAACCGTTTTTCAGATTTTGCGACATGGTGATATTGGTATTTTTCTGATTTCGCAAAGAACGGCTTCAGCACACTGGACGAGCGAAAATGCCTGAATATCTGGAAGGTTCCTGAAGGAACCACTCTGAGAATCCAACACGTGCACTCACGTGTTAAACTCTTCTTCACAAAGGTGATCGGTTCACTGGAGGTCTCCGTATACGAGAAGAGACCGATGAAGACGTAGTCTGTGCACTGGTCTGTTTTGTTCCACGGTATGGGGGAAAGGTACTCGAAGACACAGATCAGGGTGAAGTTCCCTGAGATAAAAGAAAAAGTCACCATTAGGGCCACAGTGCTCAAAACAAGGCTGGAATTTCAAAGCAACTACAGCACGGTCGAGGCGAAAAAAACTCCGCAGAGCGGCTGTCGAAGCCAGCTGGAGCAAAAGGGAATTTTGTGCCAGTTGGTTGGGAATCATGATTTAACAGTGCAGGGAACGAGCAGAAAAACACGGGACGAGCGCTCGTCCCGCGTCTCTCTGCTCCTCGTCTCGTTTAAATCGTGAAGCCACCTGGAATCTTACTTTGAGCAGCACTCCGTGTCCGACGGCTAGCCAGCCTTTCTCTCTGGTGTTGCGATTTAGCCCCCAGTGTCTTGCCCTTTCCTTGTGCGCGCGTGATACAACTTGGCTGCCTGCGGGCAAGTTTTCTTGTGTGGCGGTGAAGCCCGGCCTCCTCAGACAAGTTACGACCTGCCACAGATTGTCCAGCGCGCGGGGCACTCGTGATTGGTAACTAATGCCAGCGGCGGCCATGGCACGCATGACTCATCGTCCCCCCATATTCTCCTTTGGAAAGGATGCGCAAACTACTGGGTACCTCGCCGCTGATTTAGGAGACATTCGAACTCTGCCTCTAGGGACGATTTGTTTTGTGTATTTGCTTTTTTTCTTGCTGAGCTCAACGCGCTGGAAGCCTGACGACCGTTGGGACTTCTGGTTATAAATGTTAGCCCTCCGGCGAGCCCAGTCAGCATCGAAGCGAGACGTTACTCCGACCAAGTCATGCGAGCACGCAAGCCGGCTGCTGCTTGTTCCCGGCTCCTCGTCGTCCGGAACAGAGGGAGCTCCCCTGCTCTCCTCCCGTTCGCCACGCTACAGCTACATGACGGAGGCGACGTAGCTCGGTTCGGGGACGCCTTGTGCAGTGTAACACTGACGAAAATCCTGTCCCCGGTCTTAACCTAATACGGCGACATACGTTGGCATTGAAAAAAAAATGCCTTTAAGGCCACTGCACTCAACATTTCGACCTCTTGAAAACCGTATTTTCGTAAAGCCTGCCTAAAAAAACTCTGGAATACAAAATGTGACAGCTCAAATACGTGTGCCTACGGCGCTAACGACCGTGAAAAATCGGCGATTTTGGAACAAACTGAGAACAGGAAGAACGCGGCCATTACAAGTGACGTTGCAGCTGCCCCAGCCGGCGACCGAGGGGCCGCAAGCAGCAGGCCTACCAGAGGGTACCTGCGCGGCATGTTTCCGTCTCCAAAGCGCTGCAGTTTCAAAACTAACGGTGACATCACACAAAAAGACAACAACAAATACGCAGAAGCCATTTCCACACTTTCGTTCATGTGTGAAATGTTTTGATGCAAATGCTTGCACGCGCAGCAATATATTTAGTTTTTTATGATCGCAATTATTACTGCCTAATGCATAAATTGCTTCGCGCGTGCGCGTGTGTGCGTGCGCGCGTGCGTGCGTGCGTGCCGTGCGTGCGCGTGCGCGCACGCACGTGCGCGTGTGTGCGTGTGCGTGTGCGTGTGCGTGTGCGTGCGTGCGTGCGTGCGTGCGTGTGTGTGTGTGTGTGTCTGTGTGTGCGTGTGCGTGTGCGTGTGCGTGTGTGTGTGTGTGTGTGTGTGTGTGTGTGTGTGTGTGTGTGTGTGTGTGTGTGTGTGTGTGTGTGTGTGTGTGTGTGTGTGTGTGTGTGTGTGTGTGTGTGTGTGTGACGTCACCGGAAGTTTTGAAACTGCAGCGTTTTGGAAACGGAAATACGCACCTGCGCGCAACGTTTCCCCCTGGCAGCAGCCCTAGGAGAAAAGCGCCCATCGGAGCTCGACCGCTTCTTGTGGCTGGCCGAAGGCCCCCAGCCGGCCGCATTGTCACTTTCGCTTTACAGCTGTTTGCACCTTTCCCCGGCAGCTGCAGCGGCGCCTGCGACGGAACTATTTTGAACGTTTATAACTCAGTAACAGCGCATTTCACGGGGGGTGAAATTTGAGTGCAGTTGTCGTTTAATAAGGGCCCTAACACTATAATAATAAGCCCTAACCTGAATAAAGGCCCGAACATTTTATATTACAGCCCGCCAAACAGTTATTCGTTAGTCATATTCAATTCATTTAAACTGATTTTCTGTGTGTTTTACATGTATACCAACCGTCTCGTTTTAAACTTTGGCGTATAGCAAAGTTGTCACACTTCATCATCCGGAAAAACCATACAAAACACGAGAAAGTGTACAAGGACTTTGAAATATGCTTTGGAAACCAGTGAAGGCGAAGGTACTTACGTGCGTCCTTATCAGGCGTCTTAGCTTTAGACAAAATAAATGAAGAACTTGATGAGTGACGATGAAATACACTAACACAACATATGAAATCTGCAGAAATTAAGAGAATTGTCTACTAATGCATAGCATATATCCTCATGCCGCTTGTCTAGCGTGCGAGTTCTTTACAACCAATTTTCTTGGTTTTTCCAAATTTTGTCCGAATAATTAAGAAATATCTCCACTTGCGCTATTAGAACAATTAAAGATGATCCTTCCGCGAAATCTGCATTTTTGGGGAAATACAGGGTGTTACATGGTTCGCCATCCTCGCTATTTTTTCAAAGTTCCTTATTTTTTGGTTTTTCGAAATTATGTCCGACGAATTTCTCCATTCACGCTAGTATAACGATTAAAGGTGAACCTTACGCTAAATCTGCTTTTTTTGTGAAAATGCCGGCGTTCCGTGGTTCGCCCTTATCGCTAGTTTGTTCTGTATTTTTCTCCTTTGGCTTTTCAGAATTCTGGCCGACAAATTATCTTCGTTTACGCTATTAAAACCCTGAAAGGCGTTACTTCCGCCAAAACTGCTTTTTTTTGTGGAAATTCGGGGCGTTACACGGTCGGCCATTCACGCTATTTCTTTTGTATTTTTCTTATTTTCTGCTTTTTCAAATTCCGTGCAATTACGTCCACTTGCACTATTGTAACGAATAAAGCTGTCATCTCAGCCAAATCTGCATTTCTGTGGAGACGCAGGGCTTTACGCGGTCCTGGCTGTGGGGATACTCAGCAAAGAATGATACGCATTAAAACTTGCTCATCCAAAGCACATTTCGGAACCTGCTTGAAGCGGAGCTTTGTAGGATTTCTTTGCTTGGATTTGTTGATATTCACCAACGCATTGAAGCACGTTCCGAGGCGAAATGAATTCACGAGCTGTCGAATTTCAGTAAGCAGTCGTTGTAACGAAATGGCGCAACTCGAAATCTCGGTTTCATCGAAGTTTCTAAAGAGACCCTGCAACACCGTTTTCAACTTTTTCGAAACCTTAAATGCTTCCAGAACGTAGTAAACCAACCCATCCAGTACTTAAATTAGCGGGTCGCAAAAAGCCTCAGCCAAAAATTGCTGCTCTATGCTAGTCCAATAACTTGGAAACTTGCTGAAACGGATTTTGGTCCGAAGCACCTTAGGACCTCGCTTTGTCGGCGCCTGGGCGTCCGTGTGCACAGTGTTGCGCATGCGCGAGAAGCACTGGATTGAATTGGATTGAAATGGATCAAATTGAATTCTATCGGATTGGATTGGATTGGAAATGCATATACTGTACACACGCGTTGTCACTCATTTACATGCGCGAGTGGGTAATGCGACGGGTGATTTAGAGTAAGAACGATCCCCAGACGCGTGAATTTTTTTCTCTTATTATTCACTCGTTTTGGCGTTGTTCGACCGCTGGAATTCCATCATTACAGTAGGGTAACGGCTATTCACCGGCTTTCCTTGAGTTGCAGCGAGGAACGCATTCGTTAGTGGCTTTAAAAAAGCCATAAAGGCAAAACAAACGGGAGGCACGCTATCTCGTGCGAAGAGCAAATGACGCAGTGCTGCTCGGGCTGCCGATAACTATAGCTATCGCGGTGCTTCCAGAGACGCCAAGGAAGAGTGAAATCGTTCGTCGTGAGTGTTGCAGAGTCCCTATAAGTGTTCCACTGCAGTGTACAGACAGCAAATCATGCACTCATTTAACGCAGTATCGCTTATTACGAAGGCAATTTCGCGTACCATGAGAGGACCTAGTTTTGAAGGGACAGGCGATTTTTGTAGAGTGCATGTCCCCAGGCCCTCATTAAACCCAGCGTTTGACGTTGTGGAGTGACCACACAAAACGTTTAAATAAAGTCGAAAGAATAATTTTTAATTTGGCACTAAACTTTCTGAACTCTCAAAGGTGGCGCCACGTAGTGTTAAAATGTGATAATACCGTATAGTCCCCCTTTTTATCCGCTGCGTGGTTCACTGTCATGCGTGCAGCATTCCTTCTGGCAGCACACGGAGGGCTCGTAGACCTGAGAATCCCGCTTTCAAACGTTCTAGGACTCTACCGGGGAAACCGTTTTGATTCGAGATGTTTCAAGTGATGCTTTTCAACGTATACATGTGCATACTTTAAAGTGGCCAAGGTGTAACTGCTTTGATCACACATGACAAACTTCTCCGTTTTGGTGCTTCTGTTCTCCTCAATACCTTGCCCAGTTGTTGGAATTTCCAGGAGTAAATTTTATATTTTTCATTAGGACAAACAAATCTTCTTAATGAACCACACTTGCGTGTTTCATTTACGATTGACGACGCGTTCCTTCGCGACTGTGCTCTGACACTTCACTTGCCTTTAATAATATTCGTAAGCTGTAATAGCTGCTTTGACCATGCTATATATTATATACGTCATGCCAGAACCCGGTAGGTTTCCATTAACACGTGATTTCTTTTTCTTTTTTTATTTTTGGGTTACAGGCCGGCAACCTGAAATGGCGGTAAACGAAACGACAAGTTTTGCATAGGAAACCCAGTACTCACTCGTCGTCGTAGTTGTGGTAGTTGTCGTGGTAGTTGTGGTAGTTGTCGTTGTCGTGGTAGTTGTCGTCGTAGTCCGGGTAGTTGTCGTAGTTGTCCGGGTAGTTGTCGTCGTTGTCCGGGTAGTTGTCGTCGTTGTCCGGGTAGTTTTCGTCGTTGCCGGGGTAGTTCTCCTCGTTGTCGGTGTAGTTGTCGTTGTCGTTTTTGCAGTGCTCGTAGCTGAAGTCCTTCGGGGCGTCATCTTTGTCGGGCTTGTGCGCGGCGTCCTAGGCGTGGTGGTGGGTTTCGTGGTCGGCACCGTCGTGACGCCTGCGGGTTTGGTGGTGGGGGCCGAAGATTGCATTTTCGTCGTTGAAGATTTCCTAGGGCCGGTTGTTTTCGAAGACGACGACACGCTGGACAACGGACTGGTCGTATGAGCCCAGGTACCGTTTTTTAGCTTGGTAACATCTGGAAACAAGCAGGTCAGGACTAAGTGATAGACTCTTGAAATGGGAACGGCCAATGTTTTTTTTGTCATTTTCTAAGTGTAAGATAGTTATAAAAGAGATACAGTCAAATCTCGATATAACGAATCACTCCGGACCACCGAAAATTGTTCGTTATTTCGAAATATCGTTGTAAGGAAAACTGGCGGTTATAAGCCAGTGTTCGAATCTAGGAATTAAAATTACGGACGCTAGCACTAGACGCGTGCGCCGACAGCAAAACTCTCAAATGCGAATGTTGCGCTCACTTCAAAGCTGCTTTAATGAAAAAAGTCAGTTATTTTCCTCGCGCACGTGTAGCGCGCCCGACCGATTATGAATGCCTGCCTGTTCATATTCCAACTTACACAATGCCTCATCAGGTACGTCATTGCACCGAGCAATGAAAGTGCGGAATTGGATCACGTGCACTAAAACATAAATGTTCGACACGGTCTCATTCATCTTCTGTGATTGGTTAACCACAGCGGTCTTCCTTCGCGTCGTCATCGTCACTAAAGACGATGACTACTCTCGCTTCTTCTTTGCTCTGTGACTAGCTGCATTCATCTTTGGATATCGCACGAACTTCGCAGCAAAATCACCCACAATAAAGGAATACCGGCCCGCACACGTGATAGGCGTGACGATCGACCGACCGGTCATCGTCACCAGTGGTTTCCCGTACTCAGGAGAAATATTCCCATTCGTAGGTTCAGAAATTCCCTATCTTTAGCACTTTTTCCCCTCATGTTTGTCCGGAATTGCCTGCAAAATTCCCTGCGTATTTTTTCGCCACCTCATAGGTGTTTACGTGGTTTACTGTTTGGTTTTGGACATTTGCCAGCGCCACCTGTGTCTACTTTACGAAGCCTTCCGGGCAGACGTCGTTCAGAGAATCAGAGTTTCCGCGTTTCTAAAATTCTACTACATCATACGCGCAGCAGCATACGACTATGCATTTCATGTTTTGCACCAAACAGCATGCTCAATTTGCATGCTAAACTTCCAAGTTAAAACTGGCCGTATGAGAAAGAACGAGACATGCTGGTAAATCGGGGTAAATTTAGCTCAGTGCTAGGACTGCTGGCGCCATCTCTTGTTGAGAGAACGCGGACTAAGGCGCACCCTTAATACTTTTCCGTATACTTCAAAGCAATACATGCAAACAGGCTTTTGCCCTTCAGCCGCTGCTGCGTCACGTCTTTCTAGCTTCTCTTGTGGCATTCTTCCCTCTATACTCCCTCCTGTTTATTAACTGGTCTGGAAGCAGTCTTCGATGCTTGTGGCTTGCGAGAACACGACTGCGAATATTTTAACATGAAACCGACAAAGTTTTAAGGGATCCTTTAAAAAAAAACAAGAGAAAAATGATTCGAGGTCCACTTTCCAGAGAATAATTTTCCTTTTGTCTCCATGACTCCGAAAATTCCCAGAATCAGTTAAAGATTCCCCTTTTCCCTTTCGACGAAAATTACAGCCGGAAATTCCCCGAAAAAGGGAAAATTCCCCGCAGGGAACATCACTGACCGTCACCCAACACAACGAGTGAGAAAAACGGCAAACGCGGATGGGCCTGCTATAGCTACTGCACATTAAACGAAAGCTTTGTAGTGGCGCTAGCTTTTTGCTCTCACATAGTGATGATGATAGGTACTGCACTCAGGGAATACAGAGAGAAATGGCGGTTTCTGTTTTACGTGAGCGGTGCGACGCTGTTACTTTCAGCCGAATTCGTGATGCTGATGTTCTTCGATTACAACGGGGGAATGGAATGGATGACTTTATTATAGGAGGAGGCCAATAGGCCCTGTTGTGGGACACGGGGAAAAGGGGAGGGGAAGATTGTTCATATAAAGTCTGCACTGCACTGTGAGCGTTCACCTAGCACGATATGCACAGGTGAAGTTGTGACGAGGACACTCTAATACGGCCATGACTGGGGTATCCAAAAGGAGCCGTTCAGGAGCCACAAAGGGTGTGTTTGGGGGGACATCTGGAGAGTGGGTGAACGATCCGCCATCATACTATTTTATAGAGACCTGCTTTGAGACCGAATTCTGTAAGTTTCTGTAAAATTTGGGGGTTGTTTCTGACGTGTTGGACATGTTCTTCAGAAGTCGTCGGGCGTACGTGCGTTGTAAGGAACTGGTCGCGGTCAGTCGAGTAAGCTGAACAAGCCCAGATGAGGTGGAAAAGGTACGGTGTATTGTTGCTGCCACAGTAGGGGCACCGAGGATTAGCAGGGTGCCTATGCGTTGTCCATTTGGAGATGACGTCCGGAGTGTAGGCCGAATCAGCGTAGACTTTATTAGCGAATATTTATCCTGTTCTTGGCAGGGACTGCAGAGGAGCAAGAAAACCAGGTGGTGAGGCGTCGGCAAGCCGTTGCCGGCTGAGGTTCTTAATTCGACGGTATTTTTGCTGCCACTCCATTTCGCATGCATGTTGGGGCTCAGGTCTTTCTTGGATTGACGCGGGAACCATGGGAGGATCGCGTAAACACTCCCGGGAAGCATTATGCGCCGAATGGTTTCCGTCCGCTCCATATGTGTGAGCAGGAGTCCAGACCAGGCGTATCTTGAACCCTTCGTGCGTGAGGTCGCGAATTTTGTAAAGAACGTTGGTGGCCGTAGAATTGGGCGAGAAGGACCTGTTCAGTTCCCGCAGAGCGACATGGGAGTCAATGATGACACGGAACTTGTTGGTGGTGATAAATGAGGTCGCACTTTGTATGGTCTGAATGGCGCCGAGGATTCCGAAAAGTTCGGCTTCGTCAGTGAGACCGTATGTGTTTGTTATATTGCGGGAGCCATTAAGCTGGGGGATGTCAGGGCAGGTCCAGGCCACCGCTGCTGTTGTTCCGTTCATGGATGCGTCGGTAAAAATGTCTATTTCATCGGAAGCTTTGTCGTTGGCGAGAGTGCGGACATATTGTTCCCGTACGGCGCGGTTTCGGCGAGAAATGGGTCGGCGCCTGAGGTGACCCAGGGTGGGTCGCTCCCAGGGTGGAATAGCAGGTGGAAAAGTGTCAGAATTAAACGTACTGTTTAATGTGTTCCACTTCAAAATAGATTGTCCTTGAGGCACGTGTTCAAGGTGCTTCTGAAAGCGGAGCGTCGTCTCCTCTACCAGGTTAGCGATGAGGGGAAGCGAAACTGCTTCCGACAGTACGTCTGTTTTGGTATGGAGTGGAAGCCCCCAGATGGTACGGATTAGATGTCTGTAGAGGATGTGCAGCTCGTTTAAATGGCGGGGACGCAATTCTTAAACGGGAAACCCGTACGTCAGTCGTCCGTGCGCAACGGCACGAGCAAGCATGAGACATGCATTCTGACGTGATCCGCCATATTTTCCAGAGATGCGAGTTTTAAGTGCGAATGCACTTAAGTGCGAATGCACTTTATAAGCGACCCCGACCTTCCGCCGTCCGCATAGCAACAGCTGCGGGTGCGCGCGCTTTTCGTCTTCCTTAGCAACGGGGGGAGATGGGCGCCCGCTGCCTGGCCGCTGACATGGCACACACCCACGTGGGAGATTGGCCAGGAATCTCCTCGTCTTCCTTGGCAACGGGGGGAGATGGGCGCGCGCTGCCTGGCCGCTGACATGGCACATACCCACGTGGGGGATTGGCCAGGAATCGGGCGTGAGAAGGGCTAAGCACCCGCTTAAAGGAGTACTGACACGAAATGGGAAATTCATCGCTTTGCTTGTGGAGGGTTATCATGACCGTGCATTCTTTATGCATGTCTCCTAGAAGTGTTATGTAGGTATCCTCTATTCTCTGGCCTTCTAGTGCTTCTAGCACTGCTGCATGTGATCCGTAGATAAATGTGATTCATAGTCGAGTACCCTTTCGTAAACCCAGCCTGCTCTCTGGGTTGTTGGGGATCCAGGCTGCCACATCACCTATGCGGCTAACTATAACTTTGCTAAAGGGCTTGTACACAACATAGTAGGCTGATTGGTCTGTAATTCTTGAGTTTCTTGGGATCTCCCTTCATATGAATGAGAATAGTGTACGCGTTTTTCCAGGATATGGACACATTTTGCGTCTTCAAGCATTCCGAAAATAGTGCAGCGAGTTTTTCCAGACAATACCTCCTGCCTTCTGGGAGAGATGTACGATTATGCCATCGTCACCTGCTACTTCTCATTTCAAGACCCTGAGAGCCTTTCTTACCTCCTTTTTAGTTACTAGTGGCACATCGCAAGTTAAGCTTGTACTCTCAGCACTATACCCTGGCATAACATCGCTGGCATACAGACTGGTGTAAATTCGTTCTGCTACCTATATTATCTAGTCCAAGTTCGGCGTTATGTTACCCTGCTCGTCTCTGAGTGCGTACATCCTGTCTTTCCCGATAGCTAGCTTTATCTTAGTTGCTTTCAAGCTTTCGCCTATTTGCAGCGTCTCCTCGATGACTGCCATGTTATACGCGGGGATGTCGTTTGTTTTACACCTGTTAATCATTTTCGACAGCTCGGCAAGTTCAATGTGTTGTACCGTACTTGACACTTGCAGGTTCTAACGCTTAGCAATTAGTTGCTTCGTTTATTGAGTTTGTTTTCCAGTTGGTTCCCTACGTGTTGCTTCTGCCACAACTGCTGATGATTCACTGATTGCCGATGGTAGGTTCTAGGTTAGCCTGTCGATACCGACCTCGTTGTTGTCAAAACAAGCGCGAATTCGTAGAGTTATTCTAAACTCCTGCGATCTGGTTGACTGACTGACTCCACGCGGGCTTTCTTAGTTTTTACGAGATTCCTCCTTTCTCTGTTGAGATTCAGCCTTTGCTTGCATCTAATCATCCTACGATTCCTGCCCCGGATCTTACTTAGCACTTCTACGTCTTGCACAATACCTTGGTTGTCGGTTTTTTGTTGAACCATTGGAACTTTTCCATGTCCGTTTCGTATCCTTTCGTTTGTAAAGCAATGCGTTCATCCACCTCAGGTTATTTTTCTCTGCAAATCCCACCAGTATATCCCCTTGACTGTGGTGGTAGTCTATTCCGAAGTTTCCTACCGACCATTCTCCTATTTGCTCCTTGCCGACAATTGCGTTAAAGTCTCCCATGAAAATCGTGAACTGTGTCGTTTCCTTCGTCATTGCTGGATCGACATCCTCGTAGAAGCTGCCTACATCTTCATGATACCAGTTTGTTGTTGGCACATAGGCCTGTACTATCTTTAACCTCTATGGCTTGTTAAGCTTGACCACGACAGCCGCGACTCTCTCGCTGGAGCTGAAACATTTCACGTTTCCTGCTACTTCTCGGTGGATTAAAAATCCCATCCCGTGTTCCTTCTTCTCTGGGGTCCTCTGTAGCACATAATATGTCCGCTAGTGAGCTCCATGAAGCCTTCTCCTGTCCTTCTAACTTCGCTTAAATCCCATAATATCCTACTTAATGCCCGAGAGCTCCACTAGTAGTAGTGCAGCTAAGCTTCCCTCGCTAGATAGAGCGCATGCTTTGAACGTTGCCAAGGTCAAGTTCCAATGGCGGCCTCTCCGCACCCACAGATTCTTAGCAGCCTCTCCTGCATAGCTTGTTGAAAATGAAGATGGGAAAGCAGGCAGGACGACCCGGCACATTATTATCATCATGAGGGAGTAGTCGTGTGATCTCAGCGAATGAAGAAGCACGAGTGTTCCGTCTAGGGCTCTGGATCCTTGGCTCGCGGTAGCTTCCGCAGCATCTTTGGTGCCGATCCACCCGGGATATTGCCCTTGGAAGCATCAGCCACATGTCTTCGCCGATCGACCGCCTTCGGAAGACTCGCGTCGTCAGGAGCGGTGTCACGCGAGCTCTCACACAACTAAATGACCTGCTGCAGCAGCCCTTTCCCGACGCGGTGCCTCTGAGCTCCTACGTCGACTACATCGTGAAGCAAGACGCGAGCTCACGGCGCTCAACGGAAAGATCACGGAGGCAACGGATGAGGAAGCACTGGAGCAAGAGCTCGAGGGAGTGGCAGAGTACACCCGCAAGGTTTCGTACGCTGTCTCTCGGGCACGGTTTTTTCTGAAAAATGCCCAGCCGAACGCTCCCGGAGCCGGCGAAACCGAGGTAGCAACTGCTCCCGCCCCTGATCCAACGGGTACGTCACCACGCCTTGCGACTGCGTCACGGCATCGGACAGTGGCCCTTCCGAAGCTTCAGATTCCAGCGTTCTCGGGGAATCTCCATGAGTGGCAAGCTTTCTGGGACCACTACAGCGTGACCATTCGTGACAACGTCGAGCTGACAAAAATTGAGAAGTTCAAGTACCTGCTGACGTACTCGATCGGCGATGACAGGGGAGCCATCGAGGGTATCCAACTCTACGAAGCGAACTACGACGTCGCGGTGAGCATACTCGTTTAGTGCTTTGGCCGTGCAGAGTTCCTCAAGAATGGTCATATAGACCAACTGCTGACATTCAAACCGATACGTATAGCTCGACGGATATCGACAGGCTCCGCGAGTTGTACGACCAGGTATATTTCCGCGTCAGCGCCCAGGAGGCCCTGGGAATTCAACGAGAGCAATATGCCGTGGTTCTTAACCGTGTGCCCCTGCGATGCCTGCCCGATGGCATAACCTTGATGTACAGGCAGAGGGCAAAAGAACTGGGCCAAGGGTCGACGACTGGATCCGCGCCGGACTTCGCGATGAACCAAGGACTTCACGGGGAAGGGAGGAAACGGCAGCCTCTATCAACCGCGGCTCGATTCGTCCAGACCACCGACTTGAATCCTCCTGGTCAATGGGAGATATCCGTTCCCTCAGCGTTGTCCCTGACTGCAGAGTCTGAGTCCTCCGCCACACGGTCGTATCCGTTGTGTGACCACCGCAGTCAAAAGGTGGCGGGCTGTCGGGTAAACCTGTCGGTGACCGAGAAGAGGACGCGACTGCGGAACGCTCGCTGATGTTTCCGGTGCGGCAGACGCAACCATGTAGCTCGTCAATGCACAGCATCCCGCAACCTGACCTGCTGTACCTGCAATGGGCGCCGCCTCACCGTGCTGTGTGACGTGCTCCACCATGCTGGCCACACTGCGTCCCGATCAACGCCACAGGTACAAGCTCTAGAAGGTGAACCGCCCACTGTGGTGACGCCTTCAAGCGGACCCTCCAGGGCAGCGTCCGTATTACTGCACACGGTCCGACGCCTCATAGTGCGAGGGCCTCTAGACACCGGAAGCGAGCGGATGTTCATTTGTCAGGATATTTCTAAGCCCCTCAAATGTACCGTGGCCGGCACGGAAGAGCTCGTGTTGGTTACGTTCGGCAGGACAAAGCCTCGTAAGATTTTACGCTATCGGCGAGTGGACGTGACGCTACGCGGACACGCTCAGGGAGACAATCAATTTGTAAGCCTTGGAGGTCCCTAGTATTTGCTCAGTTACCAGTCGGCAACTCGGATGCGCGATAGTCAATATCCTCAGGAAAGCGGTACCACATTGCCGCCACCTTCATGCCGAATACATGGAAAGAGGATGAAATCGGCATACTGGTTGGAACGGACGCCTACTGAAAGGTGGCCACGGGCAAAAAAAAACAAATCCAAGCAGATTTTAGAGCTTCAGAAAGAGATCTAGGTTGGACTGTTACTAGCGCCATGGTCCTGTCGGGTGGCACACGACGGCATTTCGACTTGACGCATTCGCTATGTGCCGGCGGAGCAGCTGTTCCAGTTCATCGGGCGAAACCGAATTGCCTAATTCCAATCCCAGCACCTGGAACCAATTCAGCACCAAACACGAATTAGTTGAACACATGAGGATGGGCCAAGAGACACCGAAGCAGGAATTTGCCCAGAATAGACCCATTCCTAAATCCGCATCATAGAAACGAGAATGCAAGAAACCGCTGGAAACGCAGTACGCGGACGTCAAGAAAAGCGATCGCCATTGACGTGTAATTGGTACGTAATGAAGCACATAAGAAGAGTTGGATAGCTACAGGGGCTAAGGAGCCATTGGACGAACGCAAAAAAAATCGATCGGCCAAAACGGCCCCGAAAGAATATGCACGCAAGTGACGCAACGAACCGGCGACCAACCCGAGCGCAGTATCAAAAGAGGGTACCGTAAAGGCATGCTCGAGACCAGTCAGCCCAGGGAGTCCAGCGAAAAGGGAAACGGAGAGAAAAGGTGCGCCCCATGCGGGTTCAGCAAACCGTAAGAGTGTGCCTATGGAGAAAAGCAACAAACTTCGCTTGGGCAGCACCATCGAAGGAAACTACAGGCAGATCCTACAGCCCATAAGCGGTTTCTCAAAGCAAAACCAAGAACAACCCAGCGCGCACACAGACACTTGCGTCAGCGAGGGGGAGGCTGCAGGAAAAATGATACGCTGGCATGTAATCGGAAGGATCTCGCGCTGTGGGCTCTGTCCCCAATACCGAAGATTGAGATGGACGACATCGCAATGGTGATGCTGGCCGACAACTCCCCGCAACTGCAATGAAGACTGACAAGTGTCACTGCGGCATGACAAGTTTCATGTGCAATTTTCCAATGTAAAAACTGCACATTTTGAATTCGCCGACTGACCAACTTGGGCCAGCGGGACCATGTTGAAAATGAAGACGGGAAATCCGGCAGGGACACGCGGCGCATTATCATCATGAGGGAGTAGTCACACGATCGCAGTGAATGAAGAAGCACGAGTGCTCCGTCTAGGTCTCTGGGTCCTCGACTCGCGGTAGCTTCCGCGACATAGCTGTTCTGACCGCCGTAGTGGACAGGTGCTCTACAACTTCTGGGGACTGAGGGTCGAAAGTTAAGTTGGTCGGTCATGGGATGTGGCGGCCATGGACTACACCAGTGTGGCCAGGTCCTCCTCTGATGAGGGAGTGTTGTTTGTGTCCCTAAGAGCCTTCCTAGCTTGGTTGAACCTTTCTAGAGTAGCCTCTTAGGTAATCGGGATTATAGTTACTCCCGGAGCAGTCAGCACTCCATACCTGCATGGGTATACGGCACAGAGTCAGACGAGAAAGGGAGAGAAAGCGAGAAAAGCTTCCCGCGGACGACGTTGCCGCGCACTCCTCCAGTAATATTGCGCCAGCGTTTCTTGCTTTTTTTTACGCGCGGTTCTGAAGGAGCAAGCTCAGGGGCTATCTTACTGATAAGAGATCCACTGACGTTGGCAGTTTGGAAAAGCGAGCCATTGCTACGCTCAAGTGTATAGCTAAGATAAACGCCAAGTTTTAAGCTCAGCTGGTTAAAAGGGCCGCTGCAAATATTAGCATCCTTCCTGGCCATTTAACACTATTCATGCCAACAAACTGTTTATCGTAACAGCAGTGGCCTTTTGGCAGGGCTGCGCGAAGATTAGGCAACCCTGTGCTCTCGTAAGACTGAAAGCCTTGGGACCGAAACAGGTGTCCATAAACTCTTTTCCCTAACTTTCTACAAACAATCTGATCACATATCTCGGTAGCCCTTGCTCGGGCCGTCAAAGCCAGTGGTTGTACTTATTTATGCTCCCAGGGGTTGTCGAGTTATTCAAATTTTAGCGACGTTACCTGGGTCACCCCAAACCTTGTCCGTGCTATAGCTAAGTATGGGCACTGTGGTTGCGACATAGCGCTAAACTTATTTAGAGTTTTTCACCTTCGTAACTTAGTGTTCACTGCTGTGGAAGGTCTTCCTTATTTTATGATATTTTCATTTAAATATATATTTTTATATCTTTAAAACTTTATTTCCTTATATATTTATTTTATGATATTAATAAGAGAGTTAGGGCCTGTGCACCTGTGGCCCTGTTGAGTCTTCATAAGAGCCCCTTAGAAATACTTTAGGGAAGACTACGCAATTTGAATACTTATCGAGGAGCTCTGAGCACACTGAACTTCTTAAAAATATTCAGGAAAAGACGAGTTACACACGGTCTTCTGACCGATGCTCTGTAGAACGTTGTTGTTGTAGCTCTCCTCGTGCGTAACAAACTTGTGCGGTATACAGCTTGAAATTACTCGGAGGTGTCAGAAGCTGGCAAAATAACTTAATTACTGGTAATATAATTTTTAATCCACTAAAGCATCAGAACGGGTGATTTGATTGATTGATTGATTGTGGGGTTTAACGCGCCGACGCAACGCAGGCGATGAGGCGCGCCGTAGTGGAGGGCTCCGGATTAATTTTGACCACCTGGGGATCTTTATCGTGCGCCGAAATCTCGTACACACAGGCGTTTTTGCTTTTCGCCTCCATCAGAAAAGCGGCCGCCGCGGCCGGGAAACGAACCCGCGCCCTCGTGCTCAGCAGCGCAACGCCTTAGCCACTGAGCCACCGCGGCGGGTTATAGAACGGGTGATTTCTAGCACAAGCAGTGTTGCCCCTCACAAGCGGAGTGTAGAAGACGACAGCGGCGCCAGTCCCTAAGCTGACGTCAGGAGCCAGAAGGCGCCACTCAAGCATCTCACCGCCAATATTAGTTGGAGCGCTTGAATGTTACAATCAAGGCACTATCTTGTAGTACCCCTGTTACAGGGGCACCTTAACCGCCGTTAACTAAAATGGCAATTGGCCATAACGGCTGTTAGGCGGGGTTACACGGCAGTGCGAGCGCCAACGGCGATCGGCGCCAACGGAGATCGCCGGTTTCTGTTCCGTCTGTTTCCGTGTTCCGTCGGCAGATATGGCTGCGTCCAGCAACAACGTGTCCCTGCTGACATAGAGATAATATACTGACTCTAGAGGGAAAGCGCGCCGCTGAGCCAATGCATTTGAACCGTACGACACACGGTGGCAGACATGATACAACGATTTGAAGGTTGCCAGCTGAGCTTTTGCTTACTGAAAACGGCGAAAGCGATGGGTTGTAATCTGGCAACGTGCTACTGTGGCATTTCCGCGTCCGGCTAGCGAAGCATGCCGGGAGAAATTGTAACATGGCGGACCGCTGGCCAGGCGGATTTTGTGTAGGCGGCGTCGACAGCATTGCGTAGTTTATCTCCTGTGGGTAGGTAACCGACGTGTTTTCGGTTTAGCATACGTGCGACTTGTATGTACTGAGACTATTTGAGCAAGATGTGGCAACGCTCACGCAACACTTGCTCGCAAGCTCGAATGCGACTGATCGCATGCGCGAGGACGCCAAGGAGTCAGCTGATCCGTACTGGGTGCACAGAATATTGAATCTCCGTATGATCTCCGTGCATTTTTGCGCTGTGCCGCTTTATTTGCCATTCTGTGACATTTTGCGAGTCGCTCAATGCTTTTCAAACGAAGTGTAGTGAACTGCCTGTGGCTTTAGCTCAATGTAAAACCTTTACTGACACGCACAAAAAAGATATCGCATGGGCCAACGCTGATATTGCCGGTGAGTCACGGCGCTTTGAAGCACAGGAACAAAGGAGCGCGGTCGATCGCATGCCAACGGAGTGGAAGAATGCATGCCAAGGGAGTATGCGAAATGCAGTCCGCGGCGTGTCCCGTTTTCCTTTCTGTCTGTATTCATCAAGTTCTAGCTGCTTTCCACCACTTCAAAGGGAAAGCTTGCGGGACTGAATGCGCAGTATTGAATGGGCAGTAATTTACCGCACAGAGCGCGCGAGGAGAGAACATTGACTGATTAAAAAAGAAACCGCATTTCGTTACCTATTTTTTCGTTCTACCTTCACGAACGTTTGCGCGAAAGTTCGAAGCTCGAAGAGCTGTAAGAAGTTCCATGAATAAAACAACTGGAACCGAACGATTATAAAAGCTCCTTTCATTTCTCTTCCAACGGGAACGATCGCTGGCTAGCTGCCACTCCGTAGCCTGTAGTGAACTTGCGATAGTCAAGGTCAGATCAGAATTGCTGTTCCGGCGTCAGTTCAGGGGCAACAGATAGGGTGCTTAACGTGAAGAAAGAATGACAGCCTCGCAAGCGCCCGGGCAGGCACTTGCTCAGCGCGTGCATCCGAGTTGTACTAGTTGTACACGTTTTGCACGCGCGCAGATCTGAGCTAAAGACTGCACACACACACTACGCAAGTCAGGCGCAAGGGCCTCGCCACTTCCTAGCACACTTAAAGAAAATCGAAACCAAAACTGAACTACACACTTACTCTTTCTCCGCTAATAAGAGCGTAATTACACTAAAAGTTTTTTATAAAGCTAGTTTTAATTACTGAAGCAATTATTTGTAACTATTATGCTTCAGTTTTTCGTTTTAGTTAAATAATTACGGAACAACTTTTTAGAAGACTGAATGCAATTGATCTGGCAACCATGGAAATTGTATCATGTCAGCGCCCACGATTCGTACGGTCTCGGAGCTCGCTTTACCCCCCTGCCTGCTGAAGGCGAGTGCGCTGCCGCGAAAACGCTTCGTGTGGACACCGTCACTGACGCATTTGGTAGTTAACTTGGGGTAGGACAGCGGTGCTGCAATTAGTACAAGCGATGGATCGTGAATTGGGACGCTTCACCACGTAGAAACCACCACAAACGCAACTATTTGCAAACACCATGGATCGGATTGGATCGGCTAAATAAGGTTATTCAGTTCTGTTACAAAAAAAAACATCGTTGCTAAATTAAACGTGTAGCGTGGAAGATAATTAGAGAAAACATTTTTGAGTTTGCGAGGCAAAATTTTAAGAGTCGCGTGATAAATCATCAGATCGGAACTGAACACGGAAAGTGCCGTGTCAGCACAGCCACCACCGTTCAACTCGCACGGCCGTTACGGTATTCAACTGCCGTTTGCGTTAACGGCCGTTGCAACTCCCCCTGTAACAGTGGTATAATTTAAATTGGTAGCGTGGGTGTCAGCGACAAGATAGTGCACTCCCCGTGGGTCCTCCGTCAGTTTGGCTCACTTGTGGCGCTTGCAGCCGGCCAGACGTGAGTGACAGCAAGAGCTGCGGAGCTAACGGAGGAGGCCCGGAAATATCTTGTCGCTATCGCTGCCGTCTACATTGCCAGTTTAATGTACCCATTGAGTTACATTTGTCGAGTAGCTTGGCAATGTCGTTTTACGTGTTCACTTAGTAATTCACGAATTCAGCCGTGGCAATGATAAAAGTCCTTATCTAACTCCGAGCTGCCAAATACGTCTTTCAGAAAAAAAAAAATTAATCTTGGAAGTTTGTATGCGCTTGACTCAAAACGTAGTGCACCGTCTTGTTTTTTCTGTTCCCGCGTTGTTAGAAAACGAAATTTGGGTTAATAAAACGTGGAAAGCAAGAGATTTCTGTTCGTCGGCTTGAATGTTTTGTGTGAGTACAATAGGCGCAACACATAATCGCTTGCTCTTGGACTTCAATTCCCGACACTTTTATATACAGTGAAAGCTCGTTGATACGTTTTTTTCACGGGAACCCGAAAATAAAAGGTATTATCCGAAACTCTTAGTATCAATATAGGTTAAAAAAAGGAAAATATGCATGCTCCGCCGGGAACTCGCTGTTATGGAGCAACATTGAAGTAACTGCTCAATTTGTGCTGACCTTTCTTCTTTTAGATGTCTAGGGATAAGTTCTTCTAAAACGTTCAAAAAGAAGCTGCCGGTATTTGTTGCATTGGCAGACACTGCCTTCTACGACAATCCGTGTCGTGCCGTAAATTGGTGAGGGCAGCCTCGGGATGCTTGAAATTTTTGAATAGCCAAGGAGAGCGCGACGTTGGCAACTGTTTCGCGTAGGACTGACCCGTCGAAGTTCACTCCTGACGCTCTAAGTTCCTTGAACATGTAAGCAGAACGCTTTCCTTTTACTCATGCTTCGCACCTCGCGTTTGTCTTAAACGCCATGTCCAAAAACTTGCAGCTTCTTCAGAAGTTACTTTTGCTGACCGACAGTAGTGTTGAGCGGTGACACTGGAAAAGAGAGCTCGCTTAAAAATTCCACGAACTTCCTCTTCGAGTTCCCTTCCAACTGGCGTACAATTTCCACTTGTGCCTTGCATTTATTTGACGTTGTCACAAGCCTGGAAACGCGAGCGCGCATAGCAACAAGGCAAAAAGAGAACAAAGCACTGCGTGGGAAGCGCGGCCCATGGGAGAAGTCGGGAAGGAAGTCGCGCCTGCCGCGAGCATTGCGCGCCTTCTTCCTTGATTATGATACGATTTGCTACATTGGGGGTGCATCGCCTGACTTATCGCCAGCCTTGCACGGAACGGCCAAGCAATGCAGTAACGTTCTTGCCACAGAACCGGCGCTTCCGCTCCCTCGGTGTCTCTGCAGCGTGCAGGTCGTGGCTTGTTGGAATTCGCTTTGAGCGAGTATACCGAGGAATAAACGTAAGATTACTAGAAATGTCGGTCGATATCCGCTTTCGCGATCGTATTATCTAATTTTCGGCAAAACATGCGGTCGTAATAAATACACAAAAATGCATTATTTTTAAGGGATGCGGGCCGGGAACGAAAAGAAAAACGTATTAGGCCGAAAAACGTAATATGCCGAATCACATCAACGACATTTCACTGTATTCAGCTCTGCTATACTATCATAGTGTGAAGCAGATTTTTAATGAGTTTCCGTCCGGCTTTTTGAAGGACGAACGAAGCACCGGTGTCGCAAAGCTAGACATAAAAAAATAAATTCAATATGTGCACTACGTTTCCATTGAGAGCGAGTGTTAACAAGTTGCAAGTTTAGTTTCAATATTTTCACAGATGCGAATTAAGGAGGGTGCTTTGTGCTGTATCTAGTAATCAGATTGTGTTGAACACTGTAGTGAAGGCTTTTTTTTTTTACTTTTTACAGTTGTACAACGTAAGGGTGTTGTTGCCAGTGGCGAAGTTGCGGATGCAGCAAAGGGTCGTATCTTTGATGCTAGAAATTCCTACAGTACTGCTGTTGAACTACAAATGTTCGAGGAAGATCGGTGCATTACTGAGAAAAAGGCTCTTGTTTATATTAACCTGAATGGTCTCATATTGTGAGCATTTTTATGGGCATTAATTGCTGCTTTAAGAACCTTTTTTTTTTCTTTTTTTCGTACTAGTTTGCTTGTGTATTGCTTTCATTAAAGTGGTTATTCTCTCTCTCTCTCTCTCTCTCTCTCTCTCTCTCTCTCTCTCTCTCTCTCTCTCTCTCTCTCTCTCTCCTTTTTCTCTCTCTTTCTCATGTTAAGGTTTCCATTGAACGAAATTATTTCCTATTCTTACCATTCTCAGCTATATTTGTGTGATAAATAAGTGTGATATGCGCATAAAAATGCAAAGAAAGAAAGCTGGTGTGTGCTTCACTTTCAATGCGTTCACCCCAAATCATTGAAAATTTTGTAGGGAAACTTGTTTAGTGCATACAATAACATTACGGTCAGCGCCTATCTATGAGTTGCCTTGCGGCCTGATTTCTGTTTTCTACGTGCCATTATACAAAAATTGATTTAATGCCTACGCATTAAATAATGTTTTGGTATGGCGTGCATAAACATAAAATCGGGCTGCGAGGCAACTCATACAGTAAGCAGTGGCCATAAGGACGGGCCAGAAAGCCGGCCATGTGCATAAAAATACCATGGCGGCCACGCAGAGGCGTTAGTATCATAGTAACATGATTTGCCAAGCACTATCAAATATTGGCCTTTCAGAGCTTGACCAGTTGTTGGCGTGTCGCCTTTCCCAAGCACCAGTCATTAATGTCGGCCAAGGTATCGCCAAGCTGGGACACATTGGCCACTGATGCTATGCCACGCTTGGGCTTGGCAATGTCTGCTGCTTGGTTCCTTCTGCCCGTGCGCATTGGGGCAGTGGCTGCTTCATTTCTTGGAGCATCTGGCTCACGACGGTTGCAGTGTGAGTTGTATCATCTTCACATTTCGCTCTGGGAGGAGAAGGAGGAGTGAAACTATTTTGTGATTATAATAACAGAGATAGGGCCTGTGGCCTTCAGCTCTAAGAGGCCTTAGCAGCAGGTTTTTATAGGACCTCTGGGTGCCGGGCCGAAGCCCACGAAGCCACTGCTGGACACGAAGCAGGACACGAAGCCACTGCAGGTCACGAAGCACGACACGAAGCCACTGCTAGGAACGCCAAAGTTTCCGCAATGCTTGTCTTTCTTTCTTTCTTTCTTTCTTCCCTTATTTTTTCTTTCTTTATTTCTCTCTTTCTGTATTTATTTTCTTTTCTTCTCTCTTTCTTTTTCCTTCTTTTTTTCTCTCTTCTTCCTTCCTTCCTTCCTTCCTTCCTTTCTTGCTTGTTTATTTATTTATTTATTTGTTTATTTATTCTTTTAGTGCGTTCTTCCTTTCGTTCTTTGTTTTGTTCTTTCTTTCTTTTTTTGCTTCCTTCCTGCCTTGCCTGCTTCTTTTCTTCCATTCTTTCATATAACCCATCTTAACCCAATTTACCCATTTTAACTGAATAAACCATGTTTCATCTTGTTCTACTCTAATCCCACCTTTATTTCTATCTTAACGAACCTTAATCCATATTAATACAGCCTAATCTATCATAATCTACATTATTACATCTTAATCTCGCATTATTCCTCTATGCCTTATGTGAATCCAGCTACTTCCATCTCAATTCCCTGTAAACTTACCTTTATTCCCCTTAGACTATCCTAACCCACTTTAATCCACCTATGGCATCTTACTGATCAATACTACATTAATGATTGTTATCTTTGGTAATTATTAATCGTCTCTTATACATGGCTGGCATTCTATGGTTCGCTTTTGGACTTCGTTGGATTTGTGTACCGTTCATACCGATGCCAGGGTCATTCGAGGTCATCCTTCCAACGAGACATAGAAAGCTTTCGCCTCAGTATCTGGTTTCCTTTCCCGCTGCTCATTCACCTTCGCCAGTAGCGAGGTCAGCTCGCCCTCCTCGATACTACGCGACGAAAGCACGTGATCGGGGGCCTAAACATCGTTATGCTGCCAGCGCGCATAGCCGGGACATGTTCGCAAAAATCTCCAAGGACGCGTGAGCCCTTCGTACGAGTTGTGGATGTGCAAGCATAAATTCCCAATTGAACTCCGCAGAGCTTTTCGGTGGTGGGGGGGTAGGACGTCGCCGCCAAATGGGGATGGATGGAGCGGCCGTACGGTTCTGCCTTCAGCTGTCATCGTCACTGGCCACTCCCCCCCTCAAGGTATATGCGAGAATGGTGGGATCGTAAGTTTACGTCGCAGCCAAATGAGGATTTGTGAAATGTCTGCGAGCTTCTGATGGCACCACTCAACGTCACTGGAAAATGCACTCTTACACTCGGCCTTAACGGGAGGTCTCACTAACGCTGAGCCTAATTACGCGCCAAGCAACGTCAAGCTGATTGTACGGGGAGCTGCGTGCACCGGTTGTAGACGGCCATAATGGATTCACTTTGCCTGCCCTTAGTCAGCATGAGCCGTATATAGTAGCGTCCGGTATAATAACCAAAAAGAATAGTAGTGTCGGGTACGCGTGTTCCACTCACACTTCGCAGGCCCTGAGTTTCATCTCCACCCCGTTTGAACTGTTTCCTTTTCGCTCTTTAGATCAAATACTTGTATCTAGTTTTCTTTGTGCCATGCGGACTTTAGGAGCCGTTTCGGTGTTACAGATGCCGGATGGCTGCCTTGCTATTCAACTGGTAATTTATTGCTTTCCCTTACAAACGTAAAAAAATTAGGGCCGCACGTTGCGCTAACTGTAGTTTGAAGTAAGACTGAAGAATGAAATTCAAATGTAACAATTAAACCTTGAGAGAGGGGCGTGATTTCAAGCTCGTCGTCAGATGAAGCATTAGGGACACCGAAATCCAACTCATCATGCGAATGGTCACATAGAGGATGTAATTTTGAGTTGCAAAAAATAATTGTGGGACAGAGGTATAGCAAGCCGGGCCGTGGGTTGTGACAAGTTTGGGTGCGATTTCAAGTGCACACAAAAGTGGTTGATTCCTCTGTCATAGGAATCAGTAAAACAGGAAAGTGAAATGTGCAGCGAAATCTGCAGCTGAGCATGATTTGCCATTAGAACGGTGGTTTGGGCTAGTTGGTGGTGCATACTGAAATTCGAAACAGCGCAAAAATACTGGACGCGACACCGGCGCCTTGTGTCGTCATTTCCTTGTCCCGTCTTTTTGCGCTGTTTCGAATTTCAGTATGATTTGTCGGTCACCGGCTGTCTTGTGGGTGTGCATGGAGAGGGACGTCCTGCTGGCGGGTCGCTTCGGCAAAGGAATACTGACGTAATTTTCTTTTCGGGGATGACGTCAGTGAAATCCTGGCGTAGCTCGGCATAAAGGACTTTCGTGTTGAAATATAAAACCCGAAAACGAACAACATTAAGTATAACGTACTCTTTAGTACTAAAGGTTGCTTCCCCGCAAGAAGACCCTGTGTACAGGAGTGCACGTTTTACAGGCCGCTTGCTTTGTTGTCCTGGCGTCATTTCCGTGGCGGATATGGCGTCAGCGAAATGTTTGTGTATCCAGGAATAAAACACCGTGTTAAAAAGGCAACCAAGAGAAAACCCATGAGTTACGTAGTGGTTGGTAGAGCAATTTCGCTTTGCGTAATCTGCGAAGTTATCCTAGCAACCAGCAGTAGAATCACAAGGCTTTTTTATAATGGGTAATGCGGGTAATCGGTTGAAATGTCAGCGGTCTAATCGCGGCAATTGTGACGCAGCAGTACATCCTATATTTATGCATACAAAATGTTATGGTGCGCTTGAAATTCCCCGTCATTCGAGGTGGAGGGGGGGGGGGGTTTCAATCTAGAGATTATTAACACGTTATTTTTGATAGAATATTGCGCAAAATCAGACTCCATCATCTTATTTTTAGTGCTGGTCTAAACTCCCCCACCCTAACAACGATAAATACGGTCCTCCAAGAAACCATTGGCGGGGCGCTAGTGTTCTCTTTTTTACGCAATAGGGAAATTTTACTTTAATCCCGACATGAGCAGGTTATTTTTCTTAATTTTGTTCCCTAAAAAAACTATTAGGAATTATGTTCACAACCTGTAAGGGTTCAATGCTCGTGCCATCGCAGCAGACATTATGTTATCTATCACAACTAAGGTAACTTACTTGGAAATTTGCTTGTCTCGGTGGCCTCAGTAGTCGTATCTGTGGGCGAAACGAAAGTCGGCATAGCGTAATAAATACCGGCACCATTGCGTTATTTTGTCTACGATATACAATAAATTAACCAAAGTGCCGCGTAAAAAAACACCAGCACAACTTCTGAGAATTTTTAACTTGTCCTCAAGCATTCCCACGGTGCTTCTCCGTTCCGCCAGTCTTACGGTTTATTAATGCCGTTGAGAAACATGTCGAACAACACGGAGCCTTCGTTTTAAAGACGGTGGTCTTTCCTGGGCTGCTTAAACGCAAAACTTTTGGTCTGTCTGTCTGTCTGTCTGTCTGTCTGTCTGTCTGTCTGTCTGTCTGTCTGTCTGTCTGTCTGTCTGTCTGTCTGTCTGTCTGTCTGTCTGTCTGTCTGTCTGTCTGTCTGTCTGTCTGTCTGTCTGTCTGTCTGTCTGTCTGTCTGTCTGTCTGTCTGTCTGTCTGTCTGTTTCCCCATTCCGCAACCCGTCCAAAGGATAGAGGAATTCCGAAACGAAAGTTTATGTGGCCAAAACCTTTCGAAACCACTAAGTCTGGCAGTACCATACTTCAAACTTGACAACATTGTTGAGCAGAAAGAAAACATTAAGCATATTTGAGGCAAAACATCAGTACACAACTGGTATTAGACAGTGCTCTTTTCATTGAAAATAGATGCGGACTTGACATTGGCGATAACAATTGAAAAAAAATTGCCTTCAATCTACGCTGTCAAGGTGATTTGAAAGCAAACCTTTAAACGAGACTCACAACAATTGTCCGCCGGGCGTGCTTCTCCTAAGACTGTGGCGAGGGCGAAGCGTTGCGTGCAGGTTTTCCCCGGCTAGCCGGCCGCGTGCAGCCGCCCGCTCGCCGGCTTGGCCGGCTGGCATGTCACTCCTGGCCGTAATGGCCGCGCACTCCTCAATTTCGCTTTCGAAATCTCGGTTTTTTACGGTAGTTTGGGCCGCAGATACGCGCATTTCAGCTGTCATATTTTGTATCTTGCAGTCTTTTTAGGGAGACTATATACGGCAGACTATGTCGTCCGCATAAGCGAAATATTTTAGAGTCATGTTGCAAATGTTCTAAATGTACAAGTTGAAAAGAAGCGGTTCTAGAAGGCTGCCTTGAGGAGCACCTGTTATAATTAGTACCGCATCAGATGAATTGTGGTTTAACACAACGTGATGGGAGCGAAGAGAGTGGTACGATCTAACAAGTTTGATGGCGGGTCGCCGTCCTTCGTAACGGCTCAATTTTGCAAAGAGCATCTCATAATTTAAACTACTGAACGCTTTGCTGAAGCCTACGGAGATGCCTAAGGGAGCAAGCTGCGATTAAAATTTTTTGTAATTCGCTCCATTTTGGTAAGCAACCCATGCTCAGTAGGCCTAGTTTATTTGTCGGCAGTTCCAGTAAAATTTGTATCCTTGTTATTTAGACAAAGCGGTCCTTTTATGAGTGAAACTTGTATTTTGTCTTTACGGCCTCTTTAAAGGTAAAGTACTAACTGGCGTCCTTATTAGCCTCCGGGGGTTAGGATGAAAGGGAAAATTTTATGAGTGAAAACAAAAAAGTATTAAGTGATTGCGTAATAGAAAGGAAAACTATCATACGCACACGTTCTAATCGGTTCGAAGGAAATCTTTCGCTTAATGTTTGTACTTGGGTTTGCCGGTGCCCCCTATCACGTTGGAGCTAGTTCTCACGAAAGAGTATATGAGTTGTTTGAGTAGTTCGCTGCTCACTTGTGGGCTCCTTGATCAGGTTGCAGCACACATTATCAAACACTGACTTGCAATGCGAACTCACATCATTCCGCAAACAATGATGCACAGTAATAAATCAATGCCTCCAATCCATGCTGTGAAGGTGGTTGTAAAGACAAGCTTTAAGCGACACCCACAATGCACATGCGACGTCATTTGAATTTACACACGTGCCTTTACGAAGAGTGAAACCAGAGACTCTGCCAGCCGTTACCTGGAATTCGCGGGGGTGGCGTCCAGAACGCTGCAGCATCAGCCACGGCCAGGCTAGAGCGGCGGACGCCACCGCTGTAGCCCGGCCGTGCGTCGGCAGAAGGAAAACGGAGAGGAGCGTCTTTCGAAGGGCGAGATAGCGGAACCTAGCCATCGTAATGTGCTAGCTCGGGGCTACACCACTGCGCGACAGAGGCGCCGACACCGAAACAATTCGGCGTATGAGCTTTATGATTCCCATTTATGCCGATTTAAACTAGTTAGTTCAGTAAGTTCGCGAACTGGGAGAAAGCTGAGCGACATTTTATAATCACTATTTGTCAGAACCTGTTGCTACTTTCGTCTTTTGCAATACCTCTTAAAACGCAACCGAAATGGTATTCACCAATTTAGAAAACGGAGCCTCATTCGTGGCAAGCAGTGCGCTCAAGGTAGCGTTTCTCTAGCGGCCAGATGTCTGTATGTCGTCTCTACATTTTGTTCTTCCGCCCTGCAAACCAATGCTTAACGTATCTTTGCCGTACGATCACTTCATTCTGTCGGGTCCGACTTACCCAGGAGGTGCTGTCGAACAAGTTAATCAAGCCGTGCGAAGGCAGCGTACAATGGACGCGAAACTGCGCCGAAAAAGCCCAAAACAACCGCCGCTGAAGCAGACGACAAAGTGGTACCTGTGATTCGCCCGCCGGCGAGCAGGCCCTCCCGCGCGGGGAACTCTGGGTAAATTCGCTGCGTCTTCGCTAGTGTGCTCCGTGAGTGAAACCCTCCGCCCCCCTTCCCTCCCACCGCTGCCTCTGCCGCGTTGGACGCTTATTGTCCCGCACACTGCGAAAAAACCGTTGGAGGGTATATGGAGCTAGAACGTTTTGTTTTAATACGTGTAGTAGTAGTAGTAATAACTTTATTTTGCCCAAAAGTTGTGGTGATTGCACCACTGAGCTGTTCGCTCAGTCATCTAGACAGCGGGGCTCCCGGTGTTTTGGGAGCTCGGTGTCTTCAGCCAACTGGGCGAGGGCTTCTTGCACGTGGGGAGCTGGGCTAAAGATGGCAGCCTCCCACTCGGTTAAGGATGATATGTTATGAAGGATGGGATGATTTCTTCTACGTGATGCGGGTATTAATGGGCATGACCAAATGATGTGGTGAAGTGATGCTCGTTCCACAGAACAAAAGGGGCAAGCGTCCTTATATTCGCCAGGATATATGATGGACATGAGATGCGGAGTGGGGAATGATAATGTTTGGAGCTGCCTGAGAAGGACTGCATGCCTTCGACTGAGCGATGGATGCGGCGGTGGAAAAATTGTCCTATCCTGGCGGAAATGGTCAAGGATATCGCCGAAAGTATGGAGACGGTCCTTATAGCCGAAAGGTTGCGGGATATCTTCAGGAGTCCTATGAGGCTCTCGGCGAACCATATCTCGAGCAGTCTCATTGGCTCTCTCATTTCCCATCAGGCCAGAATGTGCCGGTGACCAGATGATGCGGAAGGTCCGGCTATGAGGTGTGGGCCCTTGCGAGATGGTTGCCAAGGTTCTAGATGATACCCTGCCGTTTAAAAAATTTAGTACGGCCGATTTAGAATCGGTTATGATGTTAAGATGCGGAGACCGGCTGTGGGCTATGGCTAGACCAATTGCCATTTCCTCTGCCTCTGTGCAGGAAGTGCAGCTTACAGATGCTGTAGCGATGGGGCTCCCCTTGGAGTCGACCACCGCTAGTACCGATGCGTTCCTGTCTTGATATGGGGCGGCATCGGTGTATAACACAGGAGACCCCGGTGGGTGTTGTTTGGCAAGGGCCTTCGCTCTTGCCTCACGGCGTTCCTTATTGTGGATGGGGTGCATTCGCCTAGGCGTTGGGGACACTCTGATGACATTCCTCAGAGGAGACGGAATGGCAACAAGTCGCGTGTAGTGTGGTGTTTGGGGTACCAGGCCCAAAGACCTCAGGATGCACCGACCGGCAGAGCTGCGAGAAAGCCTCTCTAGCTGTGCGGTTCGCTGTGCCTCTATAAGTTCGGAGAGGGTATTGTGTATCCCGAGGCGCAGTAGGTTTGCAGTTGATGTGTGTTGGGAGAGGCCGAGCGCTCGCTTGTGTGCCGTACGGATGAGGCTATCAACTTTCTCCTGCTCCGTCTTCCGCAGGGTGAGAAACGGCAATGCGTATGTAACGCGCGAGATGACGAAGGCCTGCACCATCTTTATGAGGTTGGACTCCTTGATGCCCTTGTGCCTCGTCGAAACCCTGGAGATGAGTCGGGTGGTTTGATATACCCCCTTCTCGATCTCTCTGAGTGCATCTGTATGCCGGCCATTAGCATTTAGGCGGAGTCCCAAAACCTTTATGGAGTGAACTATGGGAATGTTGGCTCCTGATGATGTGGTTACGGTTATTATTGGTGGGATTTTATGATTTGGTTTGTAGATGAAAAGCTCCGATTTTTGGGGGGAACACGACAAGCCGCGCACGGCTGCGTACTCCTCAACGGTTTGGGTTGCCCGTTGCAGGGCTTCCTGGATTTGGCCGTCGGAGCCTCGAGCAATCCACAGGGTGATGTCGTCTGCATATATGGAATGATGTAGGTAGGGTATGTCCGAGAGAAGGGCCGGAAGGTCCCTCATGGCGAGGTTAAACAAGAAAGGTGACAGTACTGATCCTTGGGGCGTTCCTAGGCTACCCAGTTTAATGGGGTCCGATTGGATGTTTCCGAAATGAAGGGTGAGTATACGAGATGAGAGGAACGATTTAATGTAGTTGTACATGCGCTCTCCAAAGCCATTCTTGTTCACCATCTGTAGTATGACCGAGTGTCGCACAGTGTCGAAGGCTTTGGAGATATCTAAGCCGAGGATAACCTTAGTTGTGTGCTTTGGCGCGTATGCCGAATCCAAAATGTGATGTTGTAGTTGCAACATAAGATCATGAGTGCATAGATGAGCGCGAAATCCTAGCATGGTGTGAGGGAACAGCTGAGTCTCTTCGGCGTGTTCAGTGAGTCGGGTCAAAACAACATGCTCTAGTAGTTTCCCTAGGCACGATGTTAGGGATATGGGTCTGAGATGATCGATGTGTGGCGGTTTCCCAGGCTTTGGAATGAGTATGGTCTTGGCCGTTCGCCATTTTTCCGGAATTTTACCCTGTGTCCAACATTCATTAAAAAGTGCCGTGATTCCAGTAATGGATGAGTCATCCAACTGCCGAAGAATCTTATTAGTAATCTGGTCAGGGCCAGGGGCCGACCTAATGTTTAGCTTATAAATGGCAGCCTTGACCTCGGCTTCTGTAAAAGGTGCATCTAAGGCGGCGTTGGCCTCTCCGGTGTATGGCGGGTGTTCTGTTGGAGGGCCTTGTGGTATGTACTTGTTGTGTAAATATGTGATGAGTGCATGTCGCGTCCCCGGATAGTTGTGTATCAAAAGGGACACCGTTTGGTTGTGGGACGACTTGGTCGACGTCGGATCAAGAAGGTGGCGTAAGATATTCCAAGTCCTTTTGGTACTGAAAGTGTGATTTAGGGAATCACATAATGAATACCAGTTTTCCGATACCAATCTGGATGCGTGATTCTCAATCTCCCGATTAATGTAAGCTATTTTTCTGCGTAGGCCACGGCTGTGTTTGTGGCGGATCAGTCTGTTTTTGAGGCTGTCTCTAGCCTGGATGAGGTTGGACAGACGCGAGTCTAGCGGCGGTAGGCTGGGGTCTGATTGTATGATTTTGGTTGCTTTTCCGACCCTGCTGCGTAACTCCTCCTCCCATTCTGAGAAAGTGTCGAGTGTAGGTGTAGTGTCTTGTGTTGTTTTACGAAAGAGGTCCCAGTCGATGAACGTGTTGTTTCTTTTTTGGGGAGATTTTAGGTATGCGGGTGCCTCGATTTGGATGAGCTTATGATCACTGCCAAAGTCCTGCCCAGTGTTCGCCCATTTAACCTCTCCTGTTATGTTTTTGGTGAATGTTAGGTCAGGTGTCGTATCTGCACAGACGCTGTTTCCCTGACGTGTGGGAAACAGGGGGTCGGTATGTAATGTTAGGTGTTCATTTTGTGCAGCTTTCCACAGCCGGCGCCCTTTAGGTGTGGCCCTTGGGTAGCCCCAAGCGCAATGCTGCGCATTAAAATCGCCTAGGATGACTATGGGTTGCTTACCCGCTGTACACAGAGCTCCATGGATTAGGGAAAGAAGAGGGCCGGAGTCCTTTTCCCTCGGACTGCTGTAAATATTTAGAACAAATAGGCTGGTCCGCCGATTTACGTTTGTGACAATTTCGATAAATGTGTGATCCACCTCGCTGTCTATGTCGTGTTCTTGCGCTATCACATTACGGCGAGTAAGAATGGTTGTTGCAGGTGGATTTCGGGACTTAGGCATGAAAGTTTTGTAGCTGGCTAATCTGGCTACTGCGCCAACTTCTTGTAGGCAAATTACGTCAGGGATCGAACCCACAAGATTGTTTTCTAAGGCCTGCTGAAGGATGCCCCTCTTTCGGCGGTATCCTCTGCAGTTCCACTGCCAAATGATGATGTTATTCAGCGCCATGGTCTTTTTCGTCTAATAATGAGGGGCGATTGTATGGTTTGGATGCTTTCTTAAGAGATGGTCGAGATTTTATTTCTGCCAGTCGTGCTTCCAAGGCTGATAATTTAGAAAGGATAAGATCAGCCTGCGCTTGAAATGGTTTGTAGCTAGGGCTCATGGCCTCCTTAACCTCCTTAGAAATTTTCTCAATGCCTGCCATGAATTCCACTTTTGTGACGTAGATGGAGCTACAATCTGATTCCTCCTTGGGGGGACTACAGAGGGAATGTGATGCAAGGACGACTTCGCTTTCCATGGGGGAGTTGGAATCGCTATCTATGGGGCCATTGGTATCGGCCACGTTTGCGTTGGTGAGTGTGGCTATCTGTTTTTGTAGTTCAGCTACCTTGGCCCTAAGCTTTTCGTTTTCTTCCAGGGTGTTCAATAGGAGTTGTTTAAGTTCAGCTACCTCGCTATATGATGATGGTGGTGATGTTCGGGGAGCTACCATCTCAGCCCAGCTCACCTTTGCGGATGCTGAATTGTTGATCTTCTGGGAGGGATGCTTGGGTCCGTACGCAGGGCCCGATGCACGGGTAGCGCCAGGTTTCTCCTCCGTGCTAGCAGGTGGATCAGCAGCGGCGCTCTGCTTGCGGAAGCCTGGCGGCGTTGTCTTCCCACGGGGCGCGGATGGATGTCGGGCACCGTCTTGCCTTGGTATCTGGATGTTGGATGGCTTGCTTGAAAAAGACGGTGGCTTGAAGCGTTGTGTGCAGCTTTTGTCTCCAAAAGGGTGGTCTCCTTTGCAGAGGGGCCATTTAGGCGTGCACGAATGTGGGTTGTCTTCTGAGGTATTCTGCCCACATCCCTGGCAGCGGCTGGGTGTCGGATTCGGGCACACGTCAGCCCCATGCCCCACTGCTCCGCAGGCAAGGCATGCTTCCGATTTTTGCTTGTGTATGTAGCAGCGAAATTCCGCTCCGCCGTAGTATATAAGGAGGGGGACTTTAGGTCCATCAAATGCGATGAGAGCGGTGTTTGTCGTCCCCATACGTCTGGCGTGTATTGCCTGGGGGTTAGTAGAATTAACGATGTTATCAATGATGTCTTGCGGTGTGTCCTCGGGCGGAATCCCGTGTATCACTCCTTTGCAGGTGTTTTCCGGGGAGGCCACATAAGGGAGGGTGCTGTAGGCGCGATTCTCAATGTTGAGTTGGCGCACCATGCTGTATATTTTCGCCCTCTCTATGCTTGGGGTGCTCATAACAAACACGTTTCTAGCCGCGTTGGGACGGAGGATGTCTTCTGAGGCTTGTAGTTTGGTGAGCCCAGCAGCAACGAGGGTTGCCGAGCGTAGGATGGCGGCGCTTATTTTGGAGACATCGAGTCCTCCTTGCGGGCGGAAAACGACTTTCACGTGCTCCCGTGGTAGTGGGGGTAGACGTAGTGCATGCTTAGCAGTCCCTTGCTTAATCGGATAGGGGCTCACCGTTCCCTGCGAGGGCTTCTCGGCGCGTAGAGCTTGAAGCCTTTTCTGACTGCGGTTGCGGTAGCAGACCATCCAGCCTCGTTCTTCGGTCACTTCGGAGGGGTCGATGTCCTCTCCCGGTACCGTCGAGGTGTCCATGTCGGTAGTCGGAGTCGCTTCATCCGAGTTCGAAGCGGGCGCCATGCGTTGAGGTGCGTTGGTTGCCGACGCGGCTGCCGTTGGCTGGCCGCCGCGCGGCGGCGAAGGGGGGGGGGGGGGGGGGGCTGTTCTATATTAGGCCTAGCCGCGCAGCCTAGCGTGGTGGGCGCTGAGCGCACCGGCGGTTGAGTATGAAAACGTTCTCACTGCGCCGTAAGACTGGTCCAGGGGTTTCCGGGGGCGAAAAGTCCACTCGTGGGATTCCTTTCAGACGTCTGACGACGATTTGGACTCGGAGAGAGGCATCTTTCGCAGGAGCGATGTGAACCGGCCTTTCGCACAGCTTAATACGTGTAGAAAACCGCATTTCGATCCAAAAATACAAAATAAGCTCGCGCCAGAGCCGACACCGCGTGGCGGCACACCAAGTCCGCCGGTAACGAAAGGTTTGTATAGATGGTGCTCGCGCAGTGAGACGCGAGGAAGTTACTTCAGTCGAGCGAACCTCCATGTCTACCGTATATAAATAGAAGGCGGGAGAGAGGGCGTGAGGGGGGGCAGTTAAGCGGCAGAAGCAGCAGAAGGTTATCGTCTTTCGACAATGTTTGCAGTGAAGGGATCAGATACGTCCCCCTTTCCGTTTTCTTTACTAAGAACAAGGCGGACATGTTGGCTATAAGAGACAAACGTTTGCAGCGCGGCACAAAGACAGACGGAAGAACGAGACACGAGCTCTGACTTTCGAGTTGAAGTTTGCCTTTTTTGCTTTTTTTTTACCCCCGCTGATGGTTCGTTCCAAACTCGAGCCAGGAATGTAGAACCAGCCACCAGGCAAGCGGAAAGCCAGCATTGTCGAACTCACCTGCCCCGCCTCCACCGGATGGCCGTTGACCGGGGGCGTAGCTGGCTGGCTGGGTTTCTAAAAAAGGAAGAAAGTGTAGCAGATTAATATCTTAGGCTAGTTCTTCAAAATACTTCGAGAAAACACTGCACATGGTGGAGTTACGTCGACAAAGCAGACGACAACTACAGTTCGCTTTGGCAAAATAACCTGCGAACCAACAGAACCACCCGTAAAGAGTATTTGCACCTAGAAGACTTCGGATGAATTGAAAGACCGTAAATAAAGTAAAAAAAAACTCCCCCCACCTTCCCGAAGGGGATCGTGCGGAAATGCGAATGCATTGGGTGCACCGATGAGTGCGCTGCGGCAAGCAGTCACGGAGAGAGGCGCGCGCTCCACTGCATTTATATACATTTTTCCGAGCGCAGCGAGCGGAGAGAGGGTACGCGGAGAGGAGAGAGAGACCCGCGCAACACGCCCGCCCCACGCGCGAGCTCTCTCCGCCGAGCTCCGCGATGCGAGCGCCCTCACACGCCCGAGCGCGCTCCTCCTCTCCACTCACTCTCCGCTACTCCGCCCGAGCTCCGCGATGCGAGCGCCCTCACACGCCCGAGCGCGCTCCTCCTCTCCACTCACTCTCCGCTACTCCGCCCGAGCTCCGCGATGCGAGCGCCCTCACACGCCGAGCGCGCTCCTCCTCTCCCCTTGCCCTCCGCTACTCCCGCCCGAACTACCACCTGCTCCGGTTGCTAGGCGCGCCACAGCTGTTGCTAGGCGCACGCCGGCCAACGCACGACAACCCCCGACTAAGAAATGCATTCGCATTTAAAATGGTAGCACAACAGTAAGAGACCGAGTAATCTGTCAAAGGTAATGAACGGATTAACGAAAGAAAGAATGGCAGGGTTTAACACTTCTAAATCTAGTTATCCCTACCGAAAGCGAAGACTTTGCATACAATGTTTTGTGAGTGTTCCTTTGCTAGAGATTTGGCAGCATGCCATCTAGTTATATTTACTGGATGATTGGATTCATCCTTTCGCGTTCGCTGAAAGGATGAATCGATGACGATGCTGAAATAATGACACGTACACGTGCCCTAGCCGGAGCGTCATGTATGGCGACAGTTAGGAAACAACGCCAGTACAGTGATGTTCCGTACTGGGGCTGAAAATTCCCATTTCTACGTACAGAAATTCCCTGTTTTGTAACATTTTTTCCCACAAGTTTCTCGAGAATTCCCTGGAAATTCCGCTGCATTCTCATTTTGAAGCTAATAGATCTTTACGTAGATTCGTGTTTGGTTTTGGGCATTGGCTAGCGCCACCTATGCCTACATTGTCCACCTGTGTTTCCGGACGCAGATGCCGTTTAGAGAATAAGGGTATCAGCGTGAATGAAGTTTCACTACATCTACCACTTAACAACATTTGACTACGCATCGTGCGTTTTGTACCATGCAGCATGCGTATTTTGCATGCTAAAGCTTCAAGTTAGAACTACCCGTATAAAAAGCAATGAGAGATTGTTGGGTAATTGAGGTAATTTTAGCTCAGCGCCGGCCCTGCGAACGCCATCTCTTGTTGATAGCCTGATGACTAAGGCGCACTGGAAATATTTTTTAATACGAAAGTGTTTTATTCCCGGACACACAAAGATTTCGCTGACGACATATCCATCACGGAAGTGACGCCAGTACAACGAAGCAAGCGGCCTGTAAACGGTGCACCCCTGCACACAGGGTCTTCTTGCGGGGAAGGAAATTTTTTGTGCTAAAGAGTACGCTATACTTAGGGTTGTTCCTTTTCGAGTTTTATATTTTAACACAAAAGTGTTCTATGCCGTGATACGCCAAGATTTCACTGACGTTATATCTGTCACGGAAATGACGACAATACACCTTTGCCGAAGCGACCCCCCCAGCAAGACGTTGCTCGCCAAGCACACCCATAAGACAGCCACCGACCTTCAAATCATACTCAGCTGCAGATTCCGCTACACATTTCACTTTCGTGTTTTACCGATCTATGACAGAGGAATCAACCACAATTTTTGTATATTGCGCACGAATACATGCGAACAGGCTTCAGCCCTTCAGCCGCCAACTCTTCCCTCTTTTCTAGGTCTTTCTCATGGGGTATTCGTTATTTATGAACTTGATTGGAAGCGGTCTGAGATGCTTGTGGCTTACGCGAGCACGACTGCGCATATTTGAACATAAATCCAAGGAAGTCTAAGGGTCGTTTTTAAAAGAAAACAAAGTAATAAATGGTGTGAGGTCTGGTGTGCTGACATTTTTCCTTTATACTCCAAGACGTCTAAAGCTCCCTGCCTCCACTATCCGCTAAAGATTCCCTTTTTCCCTTTTGGTAAAAATTACAGCTGAAAATTCCGCAATTGAGGGAAAATTCCCCGCACGTAACATGACTGCGCCGGCAAAGCCAGCCGGCAAAGAAGCGCTTTCGCATGCGGGCATCGTGTGTTTCTCCATACTTCGTTTCTCTGAACTCAGTCAGCGCAGTGTTCTCATATATTAGTTATTGAACCCTCTCATAGTCACGGGGTTCGCTTGCCGTTTACCGCACGCTTGGGCAGCCCAACCACCGCTGCAAGCGGCAAGGCGTAGGCATAGAGTTTCTTAGTAAGTATACTAGAGAGGAAACCCCCCTGGTAATCCATGTCGTCGTGGGGGTTTATGGGAAGACCGCCCGCTTTTGGCTTGGACTTGGCATGACAATTGGATTCTTAAGCGTTTTTGGGGGGATTTGCTTTCTTCACTATGCTTTGACACATTTACGAGCTACAAGGAAGCCGAAATCCTCCCTGTTCTGTGGTAGCCGTGTTCGGTGAAAAGGCAGACAGTGCGTGATCGTATACCTGACGCTGGCCAAGGCGCCGCCAAAGGACGTATGACTGAGCGGGTAATATGCCAAAATTATAGCTGACGAAAAAAAGAAACAAAACGTACTTCGGCGAAGACAAGATACGAGAGATACGAGTGCCTGTATCTGTCCCACCTTGTCTTCGTCCGCGACCCTTTAACGTCACGTTTTCTTTTTTTTTTTTTTGTTAAACTAGCAGACGGTCGGTGCACCGGTTCACCACGAAGGCAAAGTTTTCATAGGCACGCTCAAAAAACTTTCCAAACTCTTCAAACAACTTATTGTTTGAAATAATGGCAAAATTAATAAAATACGAGTCTCTAATTAGCTTCCCACAAAACAATAACTTTGCTGTTAACTACCGGCTTGGCCTTCAGAATAGTAGGCGCAACCATTCCTGAAAAAATACGCTTTACTTCCTTTTTTCTTAGCTTTAAAACAGTCTGTTTTATTTTCCGCTTATATGATAACACACCATTCTTCGCGTCTTTTGTGGCACTGTGTTCGAATATACGGCAACTAAAGCGTTTCAATCCAAGGCAATGACGAATCAAAGGCGAGCGCATGATGTCATGGCGGTCCATGACTACACAGATGGCCTTGATGTGAGCCGCATAGACGCTAGCGTCAGATTCCACTCTCTTGTATGTTGTAAGAAACTCTATGGTCGCATGCGACCAGCCGTTTCACCCTCGCCTAGTTAGGTGCACCGGTAGCTCGGAGCAGGCGATACGGAAAAAGAGAAGGCGTGCCTGGCGCGGTGGTGTCTGAAGGTCATTGAAACGCGATGGATGACCTTGAAAGATGTTGCGTATAGTGTAGCCTTCGCTCTGAAATTGCGATTTCAGATGTTAGCAACTCCTATACATTAGGAATCAATTTTATCCACGGTGGTGTATCGCATACGCAATTGTTAACGGCTGAAAGGATGAATTTAGTCGCTATTTCTAACCAACCACGGCACGAGTCTTCTCCGGTAAGATATATGGCAAATTGAAGAAGACCGTAACCGCTTTTTCCGTGGCCATAAGCCATTCGGGTGAGTGTAAAAACAGCTTATTAGCAATGATTAACCGAAACCAAACCAACGGCTGGAAGGACGGCATTCCACGCGCTTTATTAATGGAAGGGCGGGTCACTAAGGTAAGATGGCGAGGCGCTGAAAAAAAATCACATTAAGGGACGGGTGATGAAAACGTTTCTGCAAAACGGATTTCGTCCCCATTTCGAACCGGTGAACTAGTGGCACATTAGGGAAAACCATACCCGTTTTCTCCGCGGCCATAAGCCATGTGGGCGAGGGTAAAAATTGCGCCAACCTCCCCGCGAGGGGAACCCTGTGTAGATGCGACGCATCGTGGGGTTCACTTGGTGTTTCCGTTGGATTGATTCTGAAATCGCGTGAAACGTGTCGGGCACGCGTATGATTATTATGTTTTATGATTATTATTATGTTTTATTGGCCAATCTTGGTCAATCTCTCTAAGTGGTATGCTTGGGGCTTCGCTGTCACAACGACCTTTACTCCATCATTGTTGCTGTAAGTAGGAACTTCTTTTCTTTTATTGCAAGTGTTAATCATTGCCCCATCATGTGTTGCATCAGTAGCATCTTGACGTAGTTTGAATGAGTCAAGGATGTAAGGCGCCTTGGTAGGATTTGATTCTGTCTCGGTTTTGTGGCGCAGTGGGAAGAGCACCATGTACCTCGCGTTCCGCCCACAGGGTCGTGGGATCGAAACCGGGCGCCGCTAACTATTTTTTTTTATAGTGTAGGGGGAGGGGTGTGGACGGACAACGCCATATGGAGGGACAAGGCGAGTGAATGAGATGCAGTCGCATCTAAAACTTATTAGCAATGATTAACCGTAACCAAACACTACAGTACGCTACTCGGTTCTGCCCCGCAGCCAAAAATGCAACATTTCCGTATCTTTTATGCTACTTCTAATGAAGGCACGTTTTCTGCCCCTTTCAGGTTTTCTTTTTGGGGACGTTATGAGCGGTTTTCCCTTTGCCCTATATTATATGAAGCGTGGTTGCAAAGAAACAAATAAATGCCTCACCTCCGCTGTCAACGGCGCCGGAAGCTGAAAAAAGGATAGCATATAAAATATATACAAATAGCAGGCCCAAAAAAAACGCTTCATTTTTTTTCTTCTGCCACATTATTTTTTTTCTTCCCTGACTTCAAATCTAATTCACTACGCGTTTTTAAATCTAAACTAAATACTTTCTGGTTAGGCCCTTCCATTTAATTGAATTGTAACTGCCGTAATATGTATTTTTGTAAACGTGGCATTGATATCCCGATTTCTGAATAGATTGAGCTGTATTCATTGTTTTTAGTGTTCCTGCTTCTTAGTGTAATATTTCTTCTTTGGTTTTTGTATTCATCGTTCCATATTTTATGCTGAGTCTCAATTTGCTGACATTGTATTCTGCTGTTGCTTGATATTTATTCCTTTCTTTTTATTTTACAAGCATCATGGCAGGTCCCGCCTGTGGTTCTTTCATTGGAACGACCCAGTGCCTCTGTACCCATTCACGTTTCATGTTCATGCTTTGTAAATAAAATTAGATTAAATTCAACTAAAAATCGCAAAATTCGTATTTGCTGTAACAAACATTTATCTTTATTATGTGAAGCTGATACCGAATCGCCAAAAATCAGTCTCGCTTGGAAAGCTTTCCAGAACTCTTATGCGTGTAACATCATTCGTATCTCGCGAAATCTTCACGCATTGCATAGGCCGAACGTTTTACATCGTTTTTTAAGCGAACATACAACGCCGTTTCGTCCTTGCATTAGATCTAAAAGGATCATTCGACAGCGTTGCTCACTCAGCAATACTAGAAGCTCTTAACCACATAAGATGTGGGAGAAAAACCTTCAACCTGGTTTTAGCCCTCCTCACTTACAGAACGGCTACAGTTGTCATGGCGGATTTGTGAACCGAATCTTTCTCTCAAACAAAGGAAGTACTCAAGGCTCCGTTGCTTCCCCACTACTTTCCTACACAACAATGATGAAAATAGCACACAAGCTACGTGGCCTATCCAAATTAGCACACACCATCTATGCTGGACACATCACGATATGAACGAACACGGGCTCACTTCCGAGCAAAACCCAGCACGTTCAAAATTCCGTCAATTGGGAAACAACACTCGCATCGGAAAACAGCCTCAAATGCGTGCCATGAAACTCCGCAATATTCAGAATACACGGAACAGTAAACGGCCTAGCAGACTCCGATTCGGCTCACCGTCGACACAAAATCCACACGAGAAACACCAGATACGCATACTTAAAACTGTTATACAAAGTGACGGTTAAGAATACGGAAAAATACTCCGGCTAAAAAGACAACACTATAGCTGGTCACATTATTCGCCCTCACTCATACACTAACGAAATGACCCGCATGATGGAAGAAGACACCTTATGACTGGTGCAGACGTTGATTATAGGTCTGATATTCTACAGCCTTGGTTACTTCAACTTTACACAACCGGATGAAGAACTAGTCGACATCATCCGTACCACCTACAAGGCGGCTCTAATACTCCCGCGTTTCACACTAAATGAAAAGTTGCAAATTTTAGGTCTTTACAACACCTACTGCTGATTCTGCTAATATCAGAAACGCCGTTCTGTCGGCACGAGAAAAACGTTGGAAAAAACCAAAGACAGAAAGGGGCGTACTACGGCCAGTAGGTGACTCACCAGAGCAAAGAATCATAGAGAGAAAGGACAGCCTCACCCCAAGGCGAGAAAGTCCCATCAAAGAATCAAGACGTGAGCCGTGCCACCCCTACCTCCAAAAAACGTGCACCCCATTGCACGCAAAGAAAGACGAAAACACGCGCCAACTTTTTCAGCCTAAAGTTGGGCAACAATGAAAACGTAGTCTACCTGGATGCAGCCAGCTATTATGACACAACCGCCTCGGTGATACTACCTAGCAAAGGGGCGATGCTAGGCTGCCTCACACAGAAGAGCACCACTACAAAGTACACCGAAATATCGGAGCAGCACTACTCGCCATACGGATCGTAGAGAGACCACACCAAAGCCTAAAAATAATAACGGAGTCAGCCTAAGATGCAATAAAACTCATCACAACCCGACGAATTCCAAGAACAATTCAGAACATACCTTCTGATGACCTGGAAAAAAATTCCCCGCATTTACCCGAGGGGAAGAATGTGAAAGTGCGAATGCGCTTGCGCGGTTCGGTAATGTTCGCGAAAGAGAGATCACACACACACACACAACTACAAAGAAAGAAAGATGCATTTATTCACAGACACCTATTTGTGTTGTCGTTGTACTTGATTGCTAGAGCGGATCTCAGCTTTGAAATTTCGTGTCAGTACTCCTTTAAGCGGGTGCATTAGCCCTTCTCACGCCCGATTCCTGGCCAATCCCCCACGTGGGTATGTTCCTTGCACAGGCACCTATTTGTGTTGTCGTTGTACTTGATTGCTAGAGCGGATCTCAGCTTTGAAATTTCGTGTCATTACTCCTTTAAGCGGGTGCATTAGCCCTTCTCACGCCCGATTCTTGGCCAATCCCCCACGTGGGTATGTGCCATGTCAGCGGCCAGGCAGCGCGCGCCCATCTCCCCCCGTTGCCAAGGAAGACGAGGAGATTCCTGGCCAATCCCCCACGTGGGTATGTGCCATGTCAGCGGCCAGGCAGCGCGCGCTTATCTCCCCCCGTTGCCAAGGAAGACGAGGAGCGCGCGCACCCGCAGCTGTTGCTATGCGGATGGCGGCGGAATGCGGACGGCGGCGGACGCTTCAGGCTCGCTTAAGAAGTGCATTCGCACTTAAAAAACCCACGTCACAAGGACCTCAGTTGGGTAAGGTCGAGAAGGGAACGAAGCAGCGAACTCGGTGGTGTTCGGCCTCAAATACCACATAACAAGAAAGTCAAGGTAGACAGTCAAGAGCTGTCTACCCAGCTCCGCCAAAAACTCATGGCACAGGAAGCACAATTGTCACGGAAAATACCGACCAATACATTCATCCACAAATCCGGCTGCGCAAAGGGGCTGGATTGCCAGGAAATTGCAAGAAATATGGAGAAATAGCAACGATGTTCCACGAAACTTAGGCGCGCCCCGATTATGTGGGTCATACTCTCGCCCCAACACTCCCCCCGTTTACCCACTTGAGTCATGTGAAGCGATCCTGCTTAACACCTCACTACGGGACCTACTTTACGTAGACATGAAGGCTGAACCATCACTTACCGCTGTAGACAGCACTGAGAAGAAAGAGCAGGATGACCATGATGGTGAACAGTGTGCAGACTATACAGCCGACGAGGTAAACGACCCCATCCGGATACGTGTCCTCCTGCTCTTCGCGAACGTTTCTGAAAAAGAAATCGGAGTGGGCGAATTTGCCGTGGGCGAGCAGGTGGTCGTTCCTTGAAGACTAAAGCCTTTCTTTTGCTACTTCAATGTAAGAGTATGTCTGTCTGTCTGTCTGTCTGTCTGTCTGTCTGTCTGTCTGTCTGTCTGTCTGTCTGTCTGTCTGTCTGTCTGTCGAAAAGTTGAAACAAATCGTAAAAAGTATATACAGTTCAAACTCGATTTTGTGAAACCCGATTTTACGAATTTCCCGATTTAACGAACAAAGTCGGATTCCCACCGCAGTTGCCTATAGGCTTAATGCTTTTACGTCCTCGAAATAACGAAGCAAACATCGCCGTCAAACCCAATTTAACGAAGCAATCCGCGAAAAAAGATGCATAGAAAAAGAGGTTTTACCAAATTTATGGCGTCTAGAATGTCTGGAAGTGTGCTGCCAGCACAGGAGCGGTAAAACACTGCCTCCACACTTCCAAATTCCAAAGGAACTTCCACACTTCTACTTCAGGGGCTGCGTCGTGCTCCGCAAGCCCGCAACACAAGCAGGAAGAGAAACCACCCAGTTGAAAAGAGATTCGTCGGAGTGACGAGGTGGCCGCAGATCAGAAATTCGACCACTTCGTGAACGCCGGACGCAGACCCGGACACTGACACAACAGAAGTTCTCGACGACGAAGAGATAGTGCAGTTTGTTTCCGGCGCACAAAAAGAGTCTGGAGATGCGAATGATCCGTAAACTGCCGAAGCTCCCGTGCCCACACCAAGCCAGGTGATGGACCTTCTGAGGCGGTTTGCTGGGGCATACGAGGGTGCCGAGGACGCTTTGACTTCACTGGCCAGCTACGAGTAGAGCGTGCTCCCGATGTTCGCGAAGCGCGCAGACGAAAATCACGAGCTTTTTCACTAGGCAATAAATTTCTTTTTCTCTCGATTTTACGAAGTTCCCGGTTTAACGAAATAATTCGTGGGTCCTGGTGACTTCGTTAAATCGAGGCTCAACTGTATAGGCAAAAGCGCACAAAAATTCAGAAACCAGTTCCGTAAGTCATACATGTCGTCATTATTTTGCGCGGAAGAGACTTCAGGTACATTTGAGGCCAAATGTATGTACATGAGCGAGAGAACCCGCGCCCTTTTAATTAAGAAGACACGTTGGGATGGTTCTTACGATAGCAAGTGAGAATACAACGCTCTCTAAATGGCGGAGATAGGCTTCAGTTCGTGCAAAACAAAAACAAGCACAGAAAGAACAGAGGCCCCGCTCGCTGTTCCAGGCAGATTAAGAAACAAAAGATGTAGATGCGCGCAGTCCTAACAGATGGCGCACGAGCAGTTCGGAGGCGGGAAAGTTGAATCGCGTTAAACAAGCCTCCAATCCATTAATCCCGTGAGGAGCAAAAATTAAAAGAGCGTAAGGGGTGGGAGGATCGGAGAAATTGTTACTTGGTGGAGGCGGCAGACGACTGTCGTCTTTTAACGACATTTGCACTGAAACAATCCAACAAACACGGCTAATTTTTTGTTTGAATTTACGTTCAATCGATGTACAGATAATAAGTTATCCTGTATTGAAACGATGTTGCGGTTATCAGTAAGAATTACGCATATAAAAAGAACATGAATAAAGAAAACCAACGCAAGTTTGAAGGGAAATAATCCGGCGCGGTTTTACTCTAGTGCGCGTGTGTTGCTGCAAAGCTACATTTCAATTAAGGCCTTTGCAAACACGACATCGAGTGTACAGAGAAGCACAAATTCGGCTACCCCCTAAACAAACTTGCTGTTAGACGCCTCTAAGTAAGCATTTAAGAGTAAAACAAAGGTTCATGATTTGTCAACGTGGCGTAGTAAACGGCGTTTTGCGCCGTTTCGTGTTCGACTTGCGGGAGGCTGGCGTTGCAGATTTTATGCTGGCCTAACACAATCTCGCCGGTGAGTACGAGATTATGATACACGTTAGAGGAATGCTCCTGGTATAGATCATTGTTGATTGCTTATAGGTTTTAACGAGCCAAAGGTACATCTTGGCCATGAGGCGCGCCGCAGTGGAGGGCTCCGGATTAATTTCTACCACCTCTGGACCGAAATTTCGATTTTCGAAAATTCGAATATTTGGAATTTCGAAATTTCAAAATTTCGAATTTTCCAAATTTTGGATTTTCGAAATTTCAGGCCTTAAAATTTTGAGTTTTCGAAATTTTGGGGCCGAAATTTTGACGAAATTTTGACCCGAAATTTCGGCGCACGGGCGTTTTCGCTTTTCGCCTTCATCAGAAAGAAACAGCCACCGCGGCCGTTAATCTAACCCGCGTCCTTGGGCTCAGCAGCACAACGCCAGAGCCACTGAGCCACCGCGACGGTTGCCGAGATCATTGGATGGCTGGAGCACTGGTTTCCAGTCATCTATTCAGAGAGACTGCATTTTTTTCTGCATCTTTTGTTTCTTGTTCTGATTAAGGCGGACTTGTTCTGCCCGGCACAGTCCGAGTGGGAGCTCTGCTTTTTTAAAGACGATAGTTTTTCTTGAGCCACTTAAACACGGAAATCTGGTCGGTCTGTCTGCTTGTTCGTTGTGCCTTGCTTCAGCCGCCCGGCCTAAAGCTATACGAATACTTGAACGAGAATACTCGAAGATTTTATGGGCAGGACGTTTCCAAACTCGTGGTGTGGTTGCAATTATCATACTTGTCAGCATTAGCTGAGCTGAAAGAAAACATTTTTCGTTGTTCAAGCAAACCACCAATACATAAGTAATATTTGCCGCGTTCGTGTAATTAAAAATGTGTGGCTGCTTGATTTTTGCTGTACAAAATAAAAATACGCCTTGAAGATGTGTTTTGGCCCAAAAATACAAGAAGCACTAGCGTTGACTCTAGCCCTCCTGACGGCGCTCCAAAAACTCCAACAGACCCGCTGCGGTAGCTCAGTGGCTAAGGCGTTGCGCTGCTGAGCACGTGGTCGCGGGTTCGATTCCAGGCCACGGCGGCCGCTTTCCTGATGGAGGCAAAGGCAAAAACGCCCGTGTGTACGAGATTTCGGTGCACTTTAAAGATCCCCAGGTGGTCGAAATTGATCCGGAGCCCTCCACTACGGCGCGCCTCATCGCCTGCGCTGCGTCGGCGCATTAAACTCTACAATCAATCATCAATAAATCAATCAATCAATCAAAAACTCCAACAGTAACGAAAGCTTGCAGCCGATGGCGCGCAAGAAGTGAAACGTAGTAAAATTGAATTGACTTGAGCAAACCACCTGCGTGTTGATCGTACGAGGAGCGAAATGGGAGGAAAAAGCTCGAGAGGTGGGCGTGAAACAGAAGAGTGGCATGTATGAGACAGGGGTGTCAGACGACTATCGTCTTTCGGCGACATTTGTAGCGGCATTTGACAACGTTTGACGAATTATTTCGGCTTTTGGCCTGGAAGGCTGTATCGAGGGATAGACAGCCGTGCATGCACACCAAAAGTTGGCGCGTTCAAGTAGCCCAAGAACGACAATCGTATTTGAACGTCCGCTTTATTAGATGTGGCAGCCGTTTATAAAGACTCGCGCTTAACCCCCTGGTGTCTTGGTAGAGCCTACACAGCCAAACCAACTTTATTAGACGTGGCAGCCGCTTATATATACTCGGCCTCAACCCCCCTGTTGTCTTGGTATAGCCTAAACAGCCAAATCTCCACAGTGTCCACATATTTGGCTGTTTAGGCTATACCAAGACAACAGGGGGGTTGAGGCCGAGTCTATATAAACGGCTGCCACGTCTAATAAGTTGGTTTGCTGTTTAGGCTCTACCTAGACACCAGGGGGTTAATCCCGAGTCTTTATAAACGGCTGCCACGTCTAATAAAGCGAAGATTTCGCTGTTAGGCTATACCAAGACACCAGGGGGCTGAGGTCGAGTCTATATAAACGGCTGCCACGTCTAATAAAGCGTACTTTCACAGACGATCGTCTTTCTTGGGCGACTGGACCGCGGCAACTTTTGGTGTGTCTGCACGGCTGTCTATCCCTCGATACAGCTTGGCAGCCGTTTATATATACTCGGCCCCAGCCCCCTAATGCCTTGGTAGCCTAAACAGCCTAATCTGGAAGCCGCGATACTGCAGGCCCCCGGCACGTCCAGGATGCACTCGTACAGAATATTCAGGGTTCTTTCACTTAACAGCAAATTGACGAAAACAACAGTGCGAACGACAATACACAAAAAATCGACCAAATGTTCGCATATGTCGCCGCGGGTTAGCGCCTCCGGTTTGCTTTGTTTTCTCAACTGTAACGCCGCAAGCACCCCGGAGGAGAATGACCGAGAAAAATTAGCAGTGCCTTAGCCCGGCTATGCCAGGATATACGTAGTGTGAGCTAAGGTTCAGCGGGTTATTCTTAGCTTTCCTGTTTGTCTCGTGCATGCACAGCACGGCTCTCCAGGAGCCACGCGAAACGTCTATCAAGTGGCTCCGGCGCAGCGTCAGACTTGGCTACTGCGGAACGGAGGCGCACAGCTGGGCACGCGCCGGCGCCAGTGCGTCTGCCGCGGCTATGACGTCACTCCTCTGGAACGCGCAGACCGGCGAATGTGCAGACCTAATTCTCTACGCACCCGTACTCCAATTGGATTGGATTTCCAATACAATCCAATTTATTCCAATCAAATCCAATGCTCCTCGCGCTTGCGCAGCACGGCCCTTCAAAGTCCACGCGAAACTGCTCAACCTCGGCCAGTGTAGCTTACGCTACAAAAGGAACAGCGTTCGATTCAGTACTTACGGGTTTACGTACATCTCAGACCTTATCATCGAAGTCTCTTCATCTTCTGAAAATAAAATGGAGACATTTGCTGTCGGTTACGTTTCCGAATGCAAAATTTCGTTTTGGAAATCATTTCGGGGCAACCTAAGAGTATATACCAACTCCCTTTGGTTTACGTCAATTTCAGCCTTTGTTGGCCCTTCAGAAACGCTTGTTCTAAGAAAAGTGGCACAAAGCTTGCCAAGAGCTCGAAGATTCTCGATCAAGAGCTCGACAAACCGTGTGTGCTCATGTGTAGCAGCAAATATATCGCGCATTTAAAATAAACGAAGCCTTGAAGTACTGTTACGGCGATTGCAGCAGTGCACGTGCAAATCGAAGTTGGTTCGAGTCGTGCTTTGGCGCATACGACGGAGAAGATAACACTGCGCCCCACAGCCGTGTCTTGGGCCGAGTTCACTATGGTTACAGCGCAAGTGAACGGGACAGGCGCCCTTCAGCGACGTCGGACGGACGGACAACATCGCAGGCTGCCTAATCCACAGCCCAGAAATGCTATCAAGGCACCACTGAGTGGATTGGGTCATCCTTGCAGTCAAACTGAACTTCGATGACGAAAAGGGCGCAGCTGTTTCACACATTCCCTTCCGCGTTTCTTTAGGCCGTGTCTAGAGTGCCGTCGGACGGTATTATAAGCACTCCACTATATCGACGTCCACCGGCGTTTTGTGGCAAAATTGCCGCGGCTGGCACTACTTCGCTCTAGATAACGTAAAGTTAGGCAACGTAACCTAAACACAACTTAAGATAATCAAACGCACACAAAGAAATTATTTAAAGCACCAAAACTAACCTAAGGCATAAAAATTATAGTTCAATTTAAAATTAAAAAAAAACGCAGGCAAGAGCCGATCTCCAACTACCGACCTTGGAATCAAGAAGCTAAGACGGATCCTCTACACCAAAACGACAAATAAATTGGGCAGTGCTAGCCTGGTGTTTTGTGTTCGAATTTAGTCGGACGGCACTCTAGTCATGCCTGCAGCGATCAGCTAGAGTGCCGTCGGACGGCACTCTAGACACTGCGGTTTCTTCATGTGATATCTCACAGGCAGTAGCTCGTATCCTACCTGCTTTGTTTAGATTTGGAGTTCGACAAGGATCCCACGGGGGGAGCGGGTAGATGGCTCAGAGTGCAGAGCAGGAATAAAACACGGGTGAAACACGCTGCAGGATTGGTAGTGCTACCTTTGGGAGTTATTTCGGATGAAAAGGTGGATGTGCTGGTGCTTCTCTTCAGGGTCCCCCCCACTTGATGCTTATCTTCCTAATTCGTGGCTCAACTTAGCTTGTCGTCTCCTTCGCGGTTGTCTTGCCTATGCGTCAGAAGAGAACGACTGTCTTGGGTTACGATTGAATCGTTGCGCAGCGTGTTTGGGGCTTGCTACACAACCCGATGCGGATTTGTTCCTCGTGGATGCGTAGCAAAGGAAGGGGGGAAGGGTAGCGCAGAAGGATCCCTTCGAAACTAGGGGAGAAGACGAATGGAAAACGCGCGCGCTTATCGTAAGAAAATGAAATCAGTCAGTGCTCCGAAGGTGGCTGGACCACCTTAGCGTAGTGTATGCTGTATAACAGTGAAAGTACACGAAGTGGTATGTGGGCAACATTTAGCAAGTTTTAACACTCAGTTTCGTATATTGCACGCAACACGAAATCCTTGGATAAGCGTTGGCGGACCTCTGGTCACGTTTATTGTTGGGTAGCGCGGCAACGTTCAACTTGACGAGATGCCAAGCGACGTCAAACTCTTTGTAAAGTACAGGTGCTAAGTGTTGGCCGAAACACTTCTGCGAATGTGCCGTCGCCCTTCTTAGGTTTAACTTCAGGTAGGCCTAGTGCGAGTCCTAATCACGTGCCAAGGAACATCAACCTCATTGTACGTCAAGCAGCGGGTACCTGATGACGTCGTTAGACCTCAAAGTTAAGTAGAACGTCGCGCCGTCCAACTCATTGTAAAATGCTTGTGGTTGGTTAGTGTTGGCTATAATAGTATCAGCCTTCGCCCTTCTTCGGATTAACTTCGGGTAGCTCTTGCGTTAAGCCCAACAGCGTGCTAAGCGATATCAAATTCATTGTACGTCAACACGCGGTTACCTGATGGCGTCGTTAAACGTCAACTTGATGCATTACCCTAGCGGGTTGAACTCGTTGTTAAAGTACCGATGGCAAGCGTTGGTCAATACTCCTCTTCGAGTATGAGCCATCGCCTCTCTTAAGCTTCAGGTTAGGTAGCCCTGCCGTTAAGCCCAAACACGTGCCGAACACGCCAGCTGCCGAGCTGCCGATGCCTGCTGACGTCGTTAGACCTGAAAACATATCGCTAGGCCTAACATCGGGCGTCGCGCACACACGCCGACGCAAGCACGAAACTAAAAATGGCTCGGATAAACATCCCGAGTAGTTCGACAGCGCGCTTTGGTGATAGTTTTGCGCTTCGAACGAAACAACCACTGGTGTGAACTGTGTACCGCTAACGCACGTGGTAAAGCAGCACCAATAAAGATAAAGAGGAAGTATAAAAATGAATATGGCGACAAGACAGGCCAGTGCAAATGAAAAAAACGACGACGCCTTCAGCCTCAGTTTCTTCACCTACGTCCTTCATCACCTGAGCAGACTTTCGCGACTAGTCAGAACCAACTCGGCCAGATTACCATTAACTTCCATGCACTCACTGAAAGGCTTGCAATATTCATTTCCGAAGGAGGTCCAAGCATGCAGTCGCTTCCGGGGCAATGCGGAAACTTCATTACACGAGTTAATATGCGCGCCCTCTTCTAAACCGAACTAAAATATGCCAAACCACCATTATTTACGAGGACAACGCTTAGGCAACTCAGAGAACACTTCACAGTAAAAAAACATACTCGCCTCGGAAAAAATCGCTCTCATCGAGCTCTGCTGTGGCTGGACCCAGGTCGTTCGCGTCAATATTCGGGATTTCACCACTGTGCTACTGAGGCCAAACAGCTCGTCTCTTTTAGCAGTCGCTTAAAACAACCGAAGGAAACTAGTACAGGAATTGATCAACCTCATTTAGAGGCAATCCTCGCGGTGGGGTCAGAGTTTCTGTTAGGGAAAATTGGACACCCACTTGAAATACACAAGTACCGTCCCGCACGGCTACAGAGGATAGCTATAAAGCTTACGCAAGAACTTTGTAGTTAAAGAAAACTGGGTCCTGGTTCATATGGCAAATCTTTACCAAGAAAACGAAATTACTTTCCCCTAGCGGTAGATTTGGCCGCTGTTCGGCCTATACGACTTCGTCCTATAATACGCTGCTGAAGTAACTACGAGTTGGGCGTTCTGGAACAAAACGAATTTTTCTTTAACTGCGAAGGTCCCGAGAAAAGCTGTACACCTATCCTTTGTAGCCGTGCGGGACGGTACGACTGCATTTCAGGAGGCGGTAAAATTTTCCTTCGCGCGTAGATGAGAGTGGCGAGCTTATCACCACAAGCGAACTGAATCTCGCGCAAGGCTTAGCAATGCCAAGCCACAAGGCGCACTGGGGTGGAAGCCATCAACCCCACCGCTTCTGATCTCGGGTCAGCCCCTGAATAAGGATCCCTCCTGCTCTGTTCGCCAGCGCCCACGAAGCAAGAGTGGACGGCTTCCTTACCGGCCATGTCGGAGCCTTCCGGAGCAGAGTCCTCGCGTCGCAGCAGAATAGCGATAACAACGATGATGAGGGGGGACCGCGAGCATCACGAGGGAGCATGTGAAAAAGTTGGGAGATCAGCCAAGAAGTGTTATACTTCTGGGGAACCCGTGAGAAACGCCAGAGGTCGTACTTCGCAACGAAGGTCGACTAATATGAACGGAATACCAGCGAAGTACTGCAGCGTGCTCATCCCCTTAGACCAGCCTACTAACAATCATTGGCGGATCCAGAGGGGGGGGGGGGGGGGTCCAGACTTCCTGTCCCCCCCCTCAATTTATGAATTTATACTCCCAAGAATATGTCCAGAAGATGTCTAAAAAAAGTCTAGGTGATTTTTTTTAGATTTGTTGTGTTTTGGCTTAACGAAATTGCGATGTATAAAAAGGGTTTTTGTCATTGTCCTTCATATTCTCATCATCACTGATAGAAGCTGACCCCCTCCTCAGAAAAAAGCTGTATCCGCCCCTGCTAATAATGGAAAAGACGACGGAAAATGACGAAATCACGGCTCTACATAGAATGCGTCTTTGTCTTGAAGTCGTCACTCACTGGCTGAGGATGACCATCATTGTGTACAACCGATTAACAGGGACGTGTTTGTCGTTAACACGCATCTTTCTATGCCTCACTGATGAAGACGTTGCCCCAACACGCACTGCAAGAAAGCCAACTTCCTCTCTTGCAATGATGATGATCGTGGGTGAAGGGAATAACGGTTAAAACGCGAATCTATCTATGTTCGAAAGCCAATGTAATCAAAGTCAACAATAGAAATCGTTACCCTCAAAAGGCACTGCAGGAAAGCCAACTTAGACAATGCGTTTTCACACAGGCACGTCCAGTGCCTCAAGAAAAAAACGCTTCCCGTGGTCGGGATCAAACCTAGGTTGCTGGTGTTACGAAGCCATCGTCTATTCGATTTCGCCATTGCGACACGGTAGAAGCAGTTGGAATTTCGGACTTTGGCTCTGGTTGCGTGAGGGAAATCTCCGTTTTTTAACCATGTTTCTCTAAAGGGGCCATGAAGACAAAACACAAGTTTGATTCATTCAAAAGATTGCCTCGTTAGAATCATACTGACACCACTTTTAACGTAAACTTCGCTCAAATAAGCTGTATAATTATGAAAAAAAAGGGAATGGCAATGTGACCCACTCGCTCATTTTCAGCAACGGAACCTATGATGTCATACCAATCAGCTCTGCGATTGGCGGAAGGCGGCCAAAGCAAACACAAATTAGGCAGAGCTGATAAGCTTGCCGAACGAGCTATTTGCGTTTACATTTAGGGCACATTCTTTTTCAAGCAGTAAGAATGGTGGGACAAACAGTGGGAGTCAAGAAAGCACACGTAAACATAGAAGTACCGATGCGTACTGCTGTTGGTACTGCGCGCACTATGCTTGGTTTAGCTGCACAGGACTGCGGGGCTTTGGGGTTGCCTCAGACGACACTGGCCGACTGATGCAAGTAACGGTGTCTTACGTGACCATATTTGTCGAGCGAGCACTATGTTTCACGAAACGATTATTTTCTTCCTGAACAAAAAGAACCCATATTTTAATTCGGTCAAAAACAAACCAAAGGCACAAAACGGCTGATGATGATGCTTAGTGGCTTCCCCTTTGTAACGGGGTGACGTTGCACAGCGGCCTTAGTCACAACGCCACTGTACAATCACCTCGCCAAAAAAATACAAACAAAATAAATAAAAAGTAATGTCAAAATAAAAAGCAAATACTTTAAAAATGTTTTGTGCTAGTCTGACTTCTTTCTTCGCATCTCTTCCCAGATTGCTCTCCGCTCTTTTCCCCCCAGCATTCTAACCTTCTTTTACTAACCTCTACTGCTGCCCAGTTCACTTTTCAGCTAACCTTAAAGCCAAGGGCTTCCGGAAGCTGGATGGCTCCATCACTGAAGACTGGATGGATACTTTTGCACTCCGTTACAATATGTCGCATGGTTTCTTGCTCATTTCCGCAGCCTGCGCATAGTCCTTCTTGTACCGACTCGCGGATAAGCATTTTTGTCCACAAGCAACCCGTTCGGGCTTAAAAAAGCAATGCATTCCCTTTGGTATTATCGAATAATTTTTCCCTTGTGATCTCCTGCTTCCCGATCCTGTAGATATCTAAGGACTTCTTCTCATCCATCCTCTTTTTCCAGGTCGTTGTTTCTGTTTCTTTCACTTCACTTTTTATTGCCTTGGTCGTTTCGCCTGCACTTCCCGGTTTCATATACTTTGTCCTGAGCCTTCTGGATCTTTTCTCCATTGTGTGTCCACGCTTTTCATGTAAAGATACCGTAACACTTTGGCCGCCCATCTGTGATGGCGCCATCTAGGTTTACTAAAGGTAAACAAGGCTCCGCAATCGGCTGCAGAGCGGTCGGTTCCTTTAATGTCATTGCAGACCACGAAAACGCACGATTTGGCGGGAAAATCAAAATTTTAACTTGAATTGATTAATTTCTCAGTGAATTAAATATTGTTCGCGTTCCGACAAGCGCTGGGGGGCACTATAAAACACGAAATCTTTCGAATAAAGCAAACTTGTACTTTGTCTTCATGCCTAATACTCATCGCTTTAACAAAATTCTTGCGGGAGTAGATTGCTCATACATTGCTTTATTTGGTTTAATGTATATGCATCGGCGGAAGGTATTTCAGGACCCCTTTAAAGCGAATGTCAAAAATACACTCTCCCGGAATCCAAAATACAAACTACCGAAGCTTAAAGCCAAAGTTCAAAGCCAACGTTCAATCCCACACCAAAAATTCCGAAGGCCAACGTCCAACCCTGCTCAGACAATGCATTTAATTGTCGTCATCGCTAACAGTGTGTACTCCTAAACTATATATCTTGCGTATTAGGAGAGGTCCGTTAGCTGTGCAAAGACGCGCCACTGTTTTGTTATGTGGTGAATGATTGATGCGTCCTTTGTTAAACAAATTCTGTAAAGTTGGCTTTCCTGCAGTGTGTTTCCTCGAATTTGAACGCAATCATTGGGGCACAGAAAGATTCGCTTCAAAGACTACGAGGAGGAAATAGTTACGGACTCTACAGTTGACCATGAAGGGCGCGCGCTCATAGATATCGGAGGCCTTTCTCTGTTTTTAATTACCACTGGAGGGACGCAATTTCGTCATTTTTCCACCGCCGTAACTAGTGTCCTCTGAGGCGATTTGGGCACGGCTGTAGTTTCATTCGAAGTTTTATTCGACCTTGGTTGGGAATTTTGAGCTTTTAACGCTTCTTCCCGATTCTTCAGAAGTATAACAGCCCTTGGATGATCCCCAAACATTTTTACGCGTTCCTCGTGATGCTCGTCGTCTCACCATCATCATCATTGTTACCGCTGTTATGCTACGACACGAAGACTTCGCTCCGAACCCCTACGGCATTACCGGTGAGGAAGCCTTACTCCTCTATTCAATTGGGACGCTGTCGAACCGAGTAGGAGATAGCCTTACCCAGGGCCTGATTGAAGACGAGGGGTGCTAGGCGGGTTCACTTCCACACGGTAGTGCGCCTTGTGACCAGGCCCTGCTAAGCATACCGTGCGTGGAATAGGGGGGGGGGGGGTAACCTAGCCGACTTGGTACATGGTAATCGCGATGACACCTCAAACGGAGTCAGTTAAGTTGATGTATGTTATTGATGTATGTTACCTTGTTGTGCAAGTTTTGCGAGTAGGAGTCAATGTGCGTAGTTCCTGTATCCCGAGCCACTTTGCAACGGAATGGCAGAGGACATTGTTCGCCTCCCACCACTTTCACTCGGACGGGGGCTGCTAGAGAGGAAAATTTCGCAGGAGTTGTACCCGGCGCCTAAAGCCGGCGGAAGCGGCGGTGCTTTGCTGATCCCCGCCCCCCCTGTTGTTGTCGGCGGAGGACGGTGCCGGGGCGCGTTGCGGCGAGACACGCAGAGCGCTTTCGTCGTTAGCGGGACGAGATGGGTTGACCTATGTTCAACGCCGTTTGACAGCGGACGCGGCGCTCGTTTGTGACGGCTAATCGGAGGAGCTGGCCTTGTCTTGCAGTACTTGGTCCTCAGTAAGCCAGGCGCCGGCGATGGCGGCGCGGTAACGTTTACCCAGTCGAAAAAGACGACAGAAAAAATTTCTGTAGTTTTGTCGTATTTTCGCGTGTTGTACTGTCGTCTTGTCGTAGCCCTGTCGTGTCGGGACTCTGGTGCTCTGTCGGGATTCGTATTCCTCTCCTGATTTTGATGTTCCGCCGTGCCGAATTCGTGTCTTGTCGTGATCCTGATGTTCCATCGGTAGTTGCACATGTTTTGATTGTTATTGCCCATTTTCAGGAGTAGCGCAAATGGCAGTTCTGTTGTTACTACAGGAATGTTTGTCGTTGAGAAAATTGACTTTTGTCGTTACTACAGAAATGTGTGTCGTAACAACAGATAGGTCTGTCGTAACAACAGGGCTTCTGTTGTCACAACAAAGTTTTCTGTCGTACGACAGGAATTCCTGTTAGGTTTTCGCGGCATTCCTGTTGTGATTTTAGACTGGGTAGTGACCATCAGGGCGTTGACTCTTCCCCTCCCATGAGAACGTCTTTCCTCGACCTAAAGGGGCAGTAGGATGAGGAGGTGACGGGATTCAGGCAGGACCAATGGGGAGGAGGAATAGTTTGGGGCGAATGGAGAGTACCTGTGTTCTTGGCTATGATTGGGCAGCATATGAAGTAGTGATTTGTGTATGCTGTGTTTGATGTCCGTCGGGGGAAATTTGGGAAGACGGTGGTGGGACGACGCGAAGGACGGTTGTGTTGGTGCACGCCGGGGTGAACGCCGCCGTCTCACGCATCGTTTACATCCCTGACTCTCCGCACATTAAAAGTCTACTGCCGCTGGAATAGCCTTTGTTGTCTTCGACTGCACCACCGATTCTCGGATCATCCAGGGGGTGCCAATTCAAGAACAACGGAATTACCACCAATCCGTCTAACCACATCTAACTGAGACGAAGGACACAGATGAAGGAACTTTATTTTGCATTTTCTATCCTAGCTTGCATTGACGGTACAATTATCTTTTTGCTTCGCCGACTTGGTTTTTCTTTGCGAACTCACGTCCCATGCCATCCACGTCCTCGTTCCCCTTCTGGTGAACAGCTACCTTAATCCCCTTCCTCTCTACTGCCTGCGAACGAAGTCGTGCGTCGTAACCAACCCCGGTTGGATTGCAAAACGAAAGGCGATGTCCCACGAGGCAGCCGGTACCGAGACTGTAGTTTTTCTCATATCCAGAACCGTCAGCAATAGAATTGTGCCGGAACGCAACGAGCTAGCCCTCTCTCAGCGTGGAGCCAGGAATTCGAGAAATAAGAATGCAGTCGATGATCCGGAAACCGCGGTGGATAAGGAGGAGGAGGAGCAGGAGGCGGAGGAGGACGAGGAGGTGGTTGTGGAGAAGGAGGAAACCTTGTATTGATATTAAATAAGAGCGCTGTGAGTGGAGTCCTGAGTCCAGGATCGCACTAGAGGTTGCTGCCGTCTCCGCCCTCTCGACGATCCGAAACTGAATATCAGTATCAGAGCTCGCCAGCCCTCGCTCCCACTGCTCTGAAGTTGGATTTCGTATTGTGTCTATATTATTGTTATGTTGGCAAGCCCACACCATGTAATAAAAGGTTGAGAGCTCTCCGGAGTGAGGGCAAGTGGATGTATACATTGTAGCGAATATAACGTGAAGCCTGGTAGGGTTAGGAAAAGTATTGGTCTGTAGCTGCCTAAGTAGGTTTCTTGCTCTTTTGTGAGGGATTTATGGCCTGGCGGGTGTAGTGATTGATTGACTGATTGGACGTTTATTACCATATGTCACATGAAGTTTACAAACACTGATTGGACCCATAACCAGAGGCTAGTGCAGGTTCCAATAAGAAAACTAAGGGACAGAAGCGAGAAACATCAATTACACATAATACAGATATAGCTGTACAGACACTGTAAATATCACTTCCGTGTAATTATGAGCATACACTTTTACACAGTAGAGAAGTCTTTCTCTATTTAAACAATCGGGTCACAACAAACAAAACTACATGTGCGCATACAATAAAAAAATTTGTGACAGATCACTTTGGTGACACACCCAGAAACATGAGTTAAAATATGAGAAACACGATAACTATCCCGGGTTTTACGAAGAGGAAAACAAAGGCTAGGTTTACAAGATTCACCAGTGTATAATTGTACAGATATCAGGATTTACCACCAAAGAAAAAAAAAAGAAGCAGTTACAGCCTGCTCAAGAACTGATTTTTTAGTTTTACCAAAGCACTGTGTGATCTCATGAATTCAGTGGGCAAACTATTCCAGATATTTATCCCTGTGAATTGCATTAATCTCTCCCCATAAACGTTATTTCTTGGCGCCAAGTTGACGTTACCGAACGTGATACTTCTAGTAGGGCGAGAAGAGGAATAAAATAATGAGACATCAAATGGGTTATTGTACTTTCAATACTACTAACACAAACAGTCGTCTTGTATTCACGCAAAAGATCGGACGGCCGGCTTGGCTCGTTGTGGTAACTGTGACTTATTATTCTTATGGCACGCTTTTGTAACCTCCGAAGGGGATCCAGATAAGAATCATAAGTCCAGGCCCCCGATTCCATGCAGTAAGTTAAATGGCTACTGATGAATGGGAAGTAAAGCGCCCGCAGAATGCTTTTGTCGAAGTAGTCTCTCGCTTGTAAAAGCGCGTGACAGCCGGAAGCCAGCAATACACCGACGGAATTTATTTGACCTGCCCAGTGAAAGTGATTATCTAGTATAATCGCGAGGTATTTAAACGTGTCTGTACTTTCCAGTATGCAGTTGTCAATTTTAATCTGAATATCTTCGTACCTAATTAATTTCCTGCGGGAATGAAATATAATGTACTTCGTTTTGTTGGCATTAACCGTTAACCTGTTAGCAACAAACCACTGGGAAATTTTTTTTAAATTCTGAGTTTACTTGTGTTTGTAATTTAAAAACATTGTCGGCCGTACATATTAATGCTGTATCATCGGCATACATGATAATTTTGGAAGAACTTCATACATGAGGCAAGTCGTTGATATAAAGTGAAAAGAACAGCGGCCCAAGAACCTATCCCGGTGGCACCCCTGTGTTCAGATATTGCAGTGTGGAAGTAATATCGGCCATCACGGCAACCTGCTGTCTGTTTTTGATGTAACTAGAAAATAACTCATAGGCTTGATTACGTAGACCATAGTGCTTTAATTTATGCAAAAGAATTGAATGATCTACCTATCGAATGCTTTTTGTAAGTCAAGGAAAAAACCTCCCACTAGCTTGTTGTTGTTTAGGGCCCTGTTAATCAATTGAGCCAATGTAAACACTGGAGATGACGTAGAATAATTAGACCGAAATCTATGTTGCTGAGGACAGAGAACCATGTACTTGTGTAAAAACGTATGTATGCGGTTTGATATGAGTTTTTTAAAAATGTTATTTACAACGTTACGAACAGATATCGGTCTGTAACTAGACGGATCGGAAATGTCACCATTTTTGTAAACTGGGACTACTTTTGCAATTTTTAGTATGGATGGGTAAGTTTTGTTTTGTATACAATGATTAAATAGATTGCATAAGATTGGGCCTAAAATATCTACGTTTTCTTTTAACAACTGTGCTCTAATTTGGTCTAGTCCAGCAGATTTGTTAGTTGAAAAATTAATAATACTGCGAACAAATTCAGAAAGTTCAATATCATACATCACAAACGTATTGACAACTGGTTGTGACGCAATGTAGCTGTCTACAGAGCGGGAATTTTGTCTGCCAGAGCTTTGCCTATACCAAAAAATAAATTGTTGAACGCTTCGACAGTGCTGTTGTGAACGCAGTCAGGAGTAACGCGCCGTCATTGACGGCCCTCTGTAACCTCGTTTATGATACCCCATATTTTGCATCTATCGCCAGATGCCTTTTGGATGCAGCGTGAGTAGTATTGTTTTTCACGTGCTCTGATTATCATACCGCATTTATTGCGTAGTAGCTTGTATTGACCTAAATAGTAACTGTTTGTCCTTTGACGTTTCCATTTATTGTACCAAAAATTCTTTGTTTTTAATCGTTGCAAAATCCCTTCGTTCATCCAAGGGCAGATTGGTAATTGATATGAACGTGTAGGTAGTGCGCGAGGGCACTTATTAACTGCATTTTTAAGAATTGTTATTGGGTTCCAAAACATGATTGTTCGAAAACATCATCGTCGTATATATAGTCGAAACTGAGTTGCTAGAGGCTCTGTATCAGCATCGTGTAATCTGTCTTGATAATATGTCGTCGATGTTACTTCTTAGTTTGGATTAAGTTATTAAGTACAATAAATATTGGAAGGTGATCCGCAATGGCTTCATCGAACACGCCAGCGTGAACGTTGGTCTCTATATTTGTTAGTGCGGGATTTATGATTGATAAAGATACACTTGCAACACGCGTTGGGGTGGTTATAACATTTCTGAAGTTGAAGGATTGCAACAGGAATGAGTAATCCTTATGAGCATCATGACTAGTATCAAGGTTAAAGTCCCCTACTACCACAACAGGATCAGAGTACGTTTTTGATATCGTCATGAAAATCATTTTCAGTTTAGCAAGAAAAGCGGGTAGACTAGAATTGGGAGGCTGATAGATTCCACCAACAATGAGAGTAAATTCTAACTTTACGAACAAGGCTTCCATAAATGAAGAACTGCACGACATTGATGGCAAGGGTGTTAAAGAAAAACTTTTATGAACAAAAAGAGCGAAGCCGCCACCGCGATTTCGCGACTCTTGGCTGTGAGGTAAACCTATAATCAGCGATTACAATCTCCTCACCTTTTTGCAGCCACGTTTCCGTGATTGCAATGATATGAAACGGTTGTGCATGCTCAGACAACTGCGCTACAAGTAAATCTAAATTATTTCTGATACTTCGATCATTGCATCGGAATATTGACGAGCTCGTTTGACCAGGAAGCTGTTGAACCTGAACATTATTTATTGTAAAGGTAAGCCTTGGCACCTTAACAAAGTATCAGGACTGAGTGGATGACTACACGACTTTGACGAGGTCATCGTCGCAAGTTATGTGAAGAACTTCGCTTTTTCCGATTTTCTCATTAGGATCTTGCCGTGAAGAACCCAAGCGAATTTCCAGTTTTTCTCACGCTTTGCACTTAGCGCTTTACCAAGCAAAACTTTGTTTTCCGGGCGCAGATGTTCGTTGATGTAAAGTGGTTCGTTTGTTGCAAATCCAAGCATCGCCGTGTTTAGTTTGTTCTTTTTGGCAGCCTGCAGGACGCTATCTCGAGTCGACCTTGAGTTAAACTTAACAATGACGTTAGGAAGTCCCTTTGAAGCTACTCGATGCGCTACTTCAATATCTTGAGAAGGAACTTCAACACCTAGACGGCTAGTGATTTGCTTCAGCGTTTCCTTTAGGTCCTCGTTTTCTGTAAACGGGACACCTTTTAGCTCAAGGTTATTCTTTCTGCTGTACTGCTTCAGCTTCACAGGTTGCCTCCTGACGTCCTTCATTTCCCTGTTCAGCCTGTCATTTTCGTGGTGACACTCAAGGCTCTGATTCTTGACTTCAGTGAGCTCCTCCCGGATAGACTTTACGTCACCCTTGAATTCCTAGAAACAGCCATTCATGAATTTCATTGAAGTCGGGACAGAAGTAAGTTCCTTTTTGATATCAGTAGTTGAGGAACCAAGAGCTGTTACCATGGCTGTCAACTTATTCATGGCCTCAATTAACTTAGACGTCATTTCAACCAGGACTTACCCGATTTCTTAAATGCTAGTTGGTGCTTTATCTCCGGGGCCCCCTTTGCGAACTCGGTCAAAGGATCGGTTTCCTTGTTATCTTTTTCCATCCTAATGCGTTAAGTATTCCTGGACAACACAGTTTCAACCAACAAAACACTCAGAGTAATCCAAGCAGCCGCAGCACATCAGCTTGTATCGTGCACATAAACGTATGAACAGTGCTTGCAGTGATACAGAAAGCGGTTCAGCGACGTTGTCGTTCGGCTGCCCGGACCACTCTGATGTGGCGTAGCTGTTGGCCGGGTAAATATGGGCGACGAGGGCGTCAGTGAGTCCTCTCCGCATGCGCAGAAGCCAGGCCGATGTTGCGCAGAATCCGTTGAAGCCACGTGCCTTGCCAGCGACTACGACGTACCAGTGTGCTAACGTGATGGCGCCCATGGTTGCGGAAGGAGATGGCACACCCGGCGCGGGTGCACGAACAAATGGTCCCGAAACAAATGGTTCCGGAACAAATGGCCTCGGAACTCATGGTCCCGGAACTTATGGTCCCGGAACTAATAGTCCCAACTCAAAAGTAAGAACAAATGGTCCCGGAACTTATGGTTCCAGAATGAATGGTCCCGGAACAAATGGTCCCAGGCCCCTCTTCGGGCAAAATGATTCAATAAAACTCCACGTGGGTTCTCTGTTTAAAGGAGTACTGACACGAAATTTCTCGCTTTCAGTTTTTATGCTGTAAATACAGTCAAACCCGACTATATCGAACCCGTTTACATCGAATTATCCTCTATATCGAACTATTTCTGCGCACGGAATGTATTCTATGAGAATGTATAGCAAAAATTACGCTTACATCGAACAGAAATAGCAGCAACTACCGATATATCGAACGCCAGCGGCGCAAAAGTGCCCCCCCCCCCCCGCTCCCCCAAGTTGGCTTTCCCTCGCGGAAGACGAGAAACCCGCCGACACCCCCTCGAAAAGTGGTTTAGCCCGGCAGTTCCTGTGCAGCTCCTTCATCTCGCTCTTTCTTCCTCTCTCTCTCGGGCTGTTTCCGCGTCGGGAAGCCGCCGTCGACCCCAAAAATAAAAAAGATCCTGGCCCTCCCGCCCCATTTGCTAAGACAGCCAATCACCGGTTGTTGCCACTCCAGTTCTCTGGTCGCTGGAGAGGCGCGCGTTGTTCTTTTTGCTGTTTTTGCGTTCGGAGTGTTCGAATTGTCGGCATGTGTTGGACTTGTACTGTGTAGCCGTGATGGCTAGCGCGAAGCGACAGAACCTGCCTTTCACCGTGAAGCTGGAAATTATAAACAGAGTGGAACGTGGTGAGAAGAAGTCCGTCGTCGCCGCGGCTTCGCGACAACGCGCTTCGCAGTCGACGACGCGCTTCGCAGTAGACGACGCGCTTCGACGACGCGCTTCGGTGCCAGCTTCGCAGGCAGCGAAGCTGCTTAAACAGAAGAAAATTCATGACTACTTCGTGCGGAAGTGAGTTTGTTTCATTAATAAAGTGCTTTCATAAACGGTAGGCGCTTTTATGCTGTCCAATTCTTCAGCATGCATATATCGAATTACGCCATATATCGAACTCGCGGGCGTTTTTTTGCGAGTTCGATATAACCGGGTTTGACTGTAATACCTATTGGCCCAGTAATTACGAAAATCGAACCGAAAGCCGTCAGCCGCCAACACAGAATTAATTATAGCACGTTTATTGCAACCAATTTCAAATTTGGTCGCCGCGCGGGAAAATGGCCGTTCGAAGGCCAGCCTGCAAGCGGGCCAGCCTTACGTCACGGTCTCACCCGTGACGTGAGGGACGTTTTTCTTTCCTCCATGCGTTCGCCGCATCGTCTGCTACGATTTCACATGGTCCGCGACTCGCCCGCGCAGTCGACATGTCGTCTGAATCGTCAGACTCGGATGAGTCACTGCCACCCGACAGACAGAACAACTTTATTTGGCCAGGCGATTAGGCCGGCGATGTCTTCGCCGTCGTCCGTTTTTTAATATCACTGCGGCTCGAACCGGCGCAGACCGTGATAGCAACAGCTTGTCGCCACTCTTCTAATCAATCTGATCACGAAAAAGAAGCTCCAAATGCGGGAAAGTAGATGTTAGTGTGTTGAAAATTGTGCTAGGAGTTATCAGCGCTGAATTTAAAAGTGGCGTTCAGATATTTGCCGCGATGGTAAGCCTACGCTGACCGGAAGCGGAGGTTCGGCGCTCCGACCCAGCACTGCCGGCACCACGGTGCGGGGAGCGGCGGAAAGATGGCGCCACCTGCGCGCTAGAATCAAAACAGGCCGCGGCAGATGTCTTGGTCGCCGATCGCTGGAACGGAAATTATTGCCAAAATAAAGCTTCATATCCGAAAAAGGGGATGATAGTGCGGTGAAAAGTTGTGTAAGGGATTGTCATTCGCAGTTGTACAGATACCAGCGATCAAATAGTCGCCACGATACTAAGTTCCCAACACCCAAGGTGACCCGTGCAACCCCGAGCCCGCTGGCTTGGGCGACAGTTCTTGCGGCCGCCGGCGCGCACGAACTCAGTCCACGTTTAGCGCTGCATGTCGTCGCGTGGAAAATAATGCATCTTGGCATCGTCGTCGATTTGCTCGGACAGGCTTCCACGTGCAGTACTTCGCATACCGCGAGCTTGCCATAGCACAACTTGGGCGAGCTCGGCGACGCGCACCGCCGCGTCGCCGCGGTTCCCGTCGACATCGCGCAGTTTTCGGCACCAGTGCCGAACACCATGTGCCGGCAACGAACTGGAGAGCAAAGACGTCGAACACGCAACGTTTACAAGCAGTGCTCACACAGCGCCCACGTCTCCTGCCCAAACGAATACCACCGACAACAGCAGCGCAGGATATCGTTTCCGGTTCTGAAAACGACTATATGACGTCACCCTGAACCGGCCAGACACGCAGGCCAATGTTTCGTCACGCCGAAAGCGATTGCGCTAGTGCTGCTGATTTGTGGAAGCTCGCGGCCTGGACAATCAAAATCGATTTTAGATGTGCTTCCGGCCTCGGATCGCTGCAAAAATTTCTGTGAGGCATCTGTACAAACTACTGAAGCCAATTATATCATTTTTCAGGTATCAAAATTTGGTGTCAGTACTCCTTTAAATTTGTGGTATCTTGCTGGAGTGCAGTTTATAATTTGTTTAGTTGTATAATACTTGTTTTCTTTGTTTTTAAAGGGACAGACAACCGATTTTTGTCGCGTATATGTTCTCTAGCTCATATGAAAGCCAGCGTGTTATATAGCCCGGTAACCACAAGCAATTTCTAAACAGATCGGCGGAAATAATTTTAATTTGGCAGCAAACTTTCTGAAATCGGAAGGGTGGCGGTTCGTAGTGTCGAAACTTGGCACTACAATATGTGTCCCTGTCACGTGACCTGCAAATCTAGCAGCTACTGTAACTGCTGAAACGTTTATTTACGCATGGAAAACCTTTTAACACAAGTATTTATGCAAGGTTAAATTGTATATGTATTTCTAAACATTATTTTGAAAATTCTAAAGACACGCCGCCCGCCGCCGCTGGGTTGCTCTCAGTGTGGCTAACTGAGCCACCATGCCCAGAATCAACGGCAGCGTTCAGTAAACAGACCCAGTGAAGGAGCTTTGATGATTCTGCCTGATGCATAGGCGTTTGATCTGCCAAAATATTTGATTTCAGTTTCCAAATACGCCAACGGCAGCTTAAAAAAAAACAAAAAAAAACGTCGCGCCCGGGGAGAATCGAACTTCCCGCCTCCACAACGTGAAGCCAGATTCTACTTATCGCCTATCCCAACAGATGGCGCATTCGTGCCCAATAGACCGTTGCATTAAAAAACACTAACGGAACAGGAAAGCCCGCGATTCAAACTTTTTTTAGCTGGGGACAAGTTTTTGAATATCGTTTTTTATTTCGTATGCAGACAAAAGTATGTTGCCGGGCTGCTCTATGTCATGGTTGCCAGCATCATTTTTGGGAGGGACACATACGCATCACAGATCTAAAAATCTCGATTTAAAAAGTTCTAGGGCGTTATCAGCAAAACCGTTTCTCGTCAAGGTGCTTTAAGTGATACCCCTTCATTTGGGATAGAGAATATATACTCGACAAAAACCGGTTGTCTGTCCCTTTAAGCTTCCGTTAACCCGGTTATCTCAATTTACGCTATGATAACGATTAAACGCGTTATTTATGCCAACCATGCATTTTTGTTCTAGTGCAGGGCAGTACACGATAGTCCCGTTTCGGGAATTTTTTACTCGTATTTCCGCCGTTCTTCTCAAGCCTTTTTATTTTCGTCTTCGTGTTTTTATACGTTGAAGACAAATATTCTCGTTGACTACTTCTCTCTCTCTCTCTCTCTCTCTCTCTCTCTCTCTCTCTCTCTCTCTCTCTCTCTCTCTCTCTCTCTCTCTCTCTCTCTCTCTCTCTCTCTCTCTGTCGATATTTGATTTCTGAAATGCTTTCATTTTTTCTGTTTTAGACCTCTTGGTTTATCAAAATATCGTTTTTTCAATTATCTGCTTATAACCATAATGCGAATGAATGGGCTACTTGCGAGCACATGAGAAAAAAAGAAGCCACGTGAGAAAGATGCAACTCCATGATTTACAGAATACGTTGAGGCATGCCTCAGAAAGAAGCTCCATCAGTTTCTTCACGGTACTTCACGGGTACATGCGTAGTGAGTTCTCTCCCCCTCCATCCCCCTCGGAAGTTTTCTCAGTCACCGCAACTATTTCCAGCCGTGGCCAGAATCCACGCTCCATTCCCCTTTAAAGGGACACTGAAGTGATATGTAAACATTGCGGGATTACTAGCGCAAATTGTAGTCCGGAGTCCCCAGGCCATGTTTCGACCACTCTAGGCGCGTTTACGCGATTTTATTTGGTAGAAAAACTAATTCGAAAACGCTGTCCTCCTCTCTTTACGCTCGCCCATTTTCTGTGGCGTTTTCGTGTGACGTCAGGAGGGGATGAGCTGGCAATTGGCTGCGCCACGGCTGCGCTACTGCACGGCTCCCCGGCCGACAGAGTCAGTCGGCCCAGCGTTTCGTCCGCCGGCCGCCGGCGGGTCGTCGCAATCAAGGAGGTTAAAAAAAATTGCTTGGTCGCAATTCGTTCGCTTAGTTGAAACGAAGCCAGGACACGTTTGTGAATGGAAGAATGTGCCTTTCTTTACTTGGTTTGTTTGTACACTGTATCTAGCTCCAAGTCAAGGTCGCTTCACACAAGCGCTGCACATGCGACGCTTCGCTGACTGGTACGCCAGTAGGAAAATATAAGGCCTCTTGAAGGCGGGAGAAGAGTCAGCGAAGTCAATATAGGTACTAAGCAAATAAAATCAACTGATATTTTTACCGTACAGCGTAAAACTAGGGCGCGGGAAGCACTTTTTTGCGCTGGGCGAACAAGCACAGCGGTCAGCAGCACGACTACGCATCTGCGAACGCTTTTCCGTCTACGAAATGCAATTGCTAGACGTGAGCTACTGTGGAAACTCGGGCGACGCTTACTGCACGATCGCAGTACAACAAATAGTCACCTAAGCGGCTTGAAATGCCAAAACTAAATAAAAGTGTAAACCGGTTGTACAATATATACTCTATATTAGCAATGCATTCGCGTCCCGCTCCGTAGCCTTGCAGTTTGGGGCGCTAGGAATTCACCGCAAATGTTTTGCGAGTCACGAGTTCGAATCCCCGCGGGTACGTGCTTTTTTTTTTTTTTTTTTGTAAGTTAACTTTTTTTGTTTTCCGCCTATGTTTTCTATATTGAGTTCACCTTTTTTTGGGCCGCAACGTTCATGGCTACACGAACTAGTTCACAAAACGCGCGCAGGCTGGCACTGGCACGCTAGCGAGTTCTCGTTGGCGTGCTGTTGCCATAAGCACCGACTGCTTGCAGGCAGTGGGCACAGGCCAGAATGAACAGACCCTTGGCCTGGTGCGAACATGCTTTTTACGATACAGGCGTGAGGGAGGCAAGCTCCAAATATGGGGGAAAAGCGCATGACATTTGGGCGTCTGCGGGTACGCGGAGGGCGTTCATGCACTGCGTAGGCCTCGGCTAGTGAATGCTACGACTACAAGCCGTCCTGGGAGGCTTATCTTGTGCATTTTACAGCCGACAACATGGCAGAAGCGCGGTACGATGATTACTGAGATATTGAGAATGCCCATCCAACAAAGCCATTGGTTATGTTTTACAGAACCGAAACCGAAACTTGTGTGATTGCTAACCTTGGGCATCGTCCAATCACGGCGCCCCTCCTCTCAACGTCACAGCCTTAGTTGGTGCGGCCGCCGCAAACCGCGCATGGTAGTTTTTCTTCTTTCGCGCTTTGTAAAATAATTACCGATTTGTCAACCGGATAAACGATGAAAAGTGTGCTAATTTGAGCCAGTCTACGCAGTGCAAGCAAAAACGGGAGCTTGACAAATTCACTTCAGTGTCCCTTTAAGAAGATACTTTGTGAGTCCGGTCGTGTTCCAGGAAGCCGCACCTGTCGAGAGACGCCGCGAGTAAGCGAGGTTGGCGACAGGCACAGTCTCGAAACATGCAGACAACTCTTAGCGAGCGCCTGCTGAGGCACCGGTCAAGCCAGGCTTTCAGCACCATGGCCAATTTCTACTAAAGACGGCAATGAGGGCCATCTCAAGAAAAGAAATATGCTACCGAAGCGAGTGCACTACTCCGCCCTACCCCCCTTCCTTCCTGTTCTGACCTTTGCTTTTTACGGGGCGTCGCGAAGGGGCTAGTCTGCCTGCGGTGGGGCATCAACCTGCCGCAATCGTCTGCTTTTCATTTAACCATGACGTGTGACTGTCTTTGGTTTTGGTAATTTTTGGCAGCGGGAAGTCGCCCGTAAGACGAGCAAAAACATGTTTATGTGTTTGCGCGAATATACTGCATATATTTGTGCTTTAATGCAGTTACGAACAAGAATAAAGTTTTATCGTCGATGGTAGGTGACAAACTTCGAGTATGTGCTCACCTGCTGCCTTAAGAACGACTGCCCTAAGAACCTGAGCTTCCCTAAGCACGCTTCGTAAGAAAACTGCATTCATAAAGAAAATTATGGCAGCCCGTTACTGTATTCATTTTAAACACCGGCCGAGGGCGGCCCAGTGCACGCTGGTTTCGATTGAAATGTCTGCCACAGGTTTGCCTCGTATTCAGAATAACAAAAAAAGTCGATCAAAGGAAGCGCGCGAGGACGTACAGGTGCGACAAATAATTTGTATACCGCATTTAACTCAAGTAAATTCAGCCTTATGAAATAATATATTATATATCAACAGATGCAAAATACATTGTGCACAAATACAAACATATAAACAAAAATACATTGACCCCCTTCCTTCCCTCATACAGGCACTCATACCTAGGTCCAGTAGTGGTGGGACCATTTCTTCCTAGTTTGAAGTTGGGACCATTTGTTCCGGGACCATTTATTCCGCGACCGGCCCAGCGCGTATACCGTTTGGCCGCTATCCTGCAGTGATACAGAAAGCGGTTCAGCAACGTTGTCGTTCGGCTGTCCGGACCGCTCTGTCGGGAAAGCCTATAATGTTGAGTGATATCTCTGCACGTGACTAACTGCTGGTTAACCCTCTGCTGGTCTTCTTGTGGAGCCCGGCTGGCTAATTCTCGGTCACTCGTGTGAGCGACGAGGTTCCCACGAAGACTGGAGTGTGCGGGTGTCCAGACAATAGTCACATTTCTCCTAGGAGGGTTTTGCTGGAGGATTTGAAGGGCGGTTTTGGAAATTCGTCCATTTATACATATAATTCCGGCATGCTCCCTGTGAGTCTGAGATGACAGTCATGGCTTCAGTTTGAGTGATGGCAAGCGCAATGGCTGTTTCTTCCGCTTGCAGCGTATTGGTGCATCTAAGTATCAGGCTCGTGAGTGTTCGTGCCGTGTCGGTGACCACTGCCGTCATAGCATACTCTCGGGCGTAGTCTGCCACGTCTCCGCCCTCCCCCTCTCCCCCAAAGAAAGGAAATCCCCACAGCCACGCTTACAGTGTGTCATAACCGTAATCTCCCTGGCCGCACTCCCAAAGATCTTTCACTCCTCCCCGCGATTCCTTGTGGTCTTCCTTTGTAAGCGTCATTTGAAGACATCGAGACGCTATACCCCGACATATACATATAAAGGGTGCATCTATTCTCCCGGCAGCCATAATAATTACCTTTGGAAATTTCTCACAGCTGTTCGAACTAAAGCCTGGCGGGCCTAAAATTAGCTTAATAATATTACGTGACATAAACTAACATACCAACATCTACCTCTGTTTTGCACGGGTAACCAAAGATAGTCCCATACTGCTACAACTTTAAAATTTGAGTGACAAAAGTGGGGGCAGGATTTAATGAAACGTAGCCTACCGTAACTTAACGTAACCTAAGCTCACTGAACCTAACCTAACGTAACCTAACTAAACTAATGCAACCCAATCCAACCTGTCCTCTCCTAGTTTACCCAAACTGAACCTAACCCAGCCTAACTACGCTGAACACGATCTACCTTAGACCAAACCGAACCTAGTCCTGTGCGCCAATAACGTAGTAACTGGAATAACAAGTGAAGAAAAATCTCTACCAAAATCCCGATAAACGAAAACTTCTGAAATATTGAAAACTTCACAAGAAAAACAAGCAGTTCCCTTCGGCCGGATTCGAACCCGTCTTTCCGTTACAAAGCATGCACTTTAACACAGAGCCAGGGAAACAGTTATGCAAGCGAGTTTTCAAGGAATATTTGTCCTATAGAAGCTTCGTGTGGCGTGCTTAGCCAATCAGGGGTGACTGCCGCGAGAAATTCCTGACGACAGTTGTCATGGCTGCCATGAGAATAGACGCTACCATACATCAAAGATACATGGCGTACATGTACTCCATGTACCTACTTGGTACATGTAGATACATGTACATCCGGGTGCATGCACGTACAGTGCGCGTCAGGCTTGTCTAGGGCAAGCGAGCGCGCGGCTTCAGAGCACGCTGGCGACATCTGCTGACAGCGGCTAAGGATTGGAAATAACTTTCCATTGCGCTTGCGTGGATTTCGAACAGGCTCGGGCCGCTCACCTTTTAGCATGGGCAACTCAAACTTACAGACGCCTCCCACCGAAAGGGGTACTTCTGTTCTGCAGCGTCAGCCGTAAGCGGTGATACGGGAATAAGCGCGTAATTTGACGCGATGCCTTATCAGTGCAGGCGTCACGTAATCGCACAAGAGGTTCCACGGAAAGCGCTGCAGTGCACTCTTGTTTCGTGCTTTTTGTTTGCTAAACGTAATATTCAGAAGATTAGCGCAGGCTGTTTTGCATGATTGCGTAACCACCTGCGTGGATAGTGCACTGCGTCAAACGACGCGTCTGTTCAATGCTCACTGTTGGCCCTGTAGAAGAAAACCGCTCGACGAGCTCGGGTGGTGGCGTCTGGAAACTAGAGTGGCACATGCGAGACGACGACTAGCCTGAGCCTGTCCGAGATCCGCGCACGCGCAAAGGCAAGCTATCTCCAGCCCAGCCGCTATCAGCAGATGTCGCCAGCACGCTCCGAAGCCGAGCGCTCGCTTGCCGTAGACAAGCCTGACGCGCACTGTACATGGCGGTGACTGTGTCGGCTATGCGATGTTTACGTCATTGAGGGTTACGTTTTATTTCAAAGGCGACCCAACGCACGTATATCCCTGCTTTGATGAAATTTGCTGGCTGGTGTTAAGGGAGCCTGCCATGCGCTCCCTTTGTCGGACAAATTTGTTGACGGGACGTCAAAATAGCGGAGGAGGCCTGTCCCGTACGCTTGCGCTGTAAACGCAATAAAATTCGTGCAAGGTCTTGCAGGGGGGCTAAGTGCTTTTAATTTGTTTTCTACGGTAACAATTGTGCAAACGCAGGGCTCGAACGAACCTTGCATTGCGCGCGCCGCCTCCTTTCTCAGTGAAATTCTTCTGAAGATGAGGATGTCGAGTCCGTCAAATTGGCCATTACCCTTGACAACTACTGCACCACGTTCTTTTTTCTCTTTTTGAGGGGGGGGGGGGAGGAGGGTCATGTAGAGTTGGCACGGCCTAACCTATGGATGAAATAAACACTAAACGTAGCGAGTTTCCATTTCATACTACGTTAAACACGAAAGATTACCACCATATGGTCACATTGGGGTCTTAACCGACGGCTAATACCTGAGTTTCGCTTTCTCTAACAGAACAACCTTCGATGGCGTTATCTACAGAACAACATTCGGTGGCAATATCTACAGAACAACCTTCGGTGGCAATATCTACTGCTAGCCTGCGAGCGTAAGTACCCCGTCCAGGGAAACCAATTAACACGAAACAATCCTTTGGTCACAAATACAGCGTCCCTGGCACCTGAAAGACCCACAGGTGGCTTTAAAATTGACCGATGGCTCAATCAAAACGGCTGCATCACCATTCCGTGGGTTATGGCGACGGTGCGTAGTACGCGGACCCGAAATGGCATCCAAGTTGCGCCCCGAGTGACATCCGATTCGCGTCCCGACCGTCATTCGATTTGAGCCGTAAGTTGCACCTTGATTATTCCCTAAATGAAACTGCAACTCACGGCTCAAATGAATTTCGCTTGATTTTCGCTTGATGGTGGTGTGTGCACGGATGGACGCGGACGGACATTGGGAGGTCCCAGGGTACTCCGCACCGTTACAGGCGAGGCAGTAAGCCGTTTGACTCTCGGGCACTAACTCACGGTCGTAGCCCAATGGGTAAGACGACTGACACTAACTCTGTCTGGTCTACCAGACACAGGCTCGAATCCTGCCGATGCCTGGGTGATTTCTTTGTGATTGTAAATGCTATGCGCACGGACGCGGACGGACATTGTGTGGTCCTAAGGTACTCCGCACCTAATAAGAACAGCAGGTCAAAGAGTGCCTAACACGAAGTATGTACAGCAAGACCAATACAACACTACTAAATCTGACTGAATGACTCATACAAGTCCACATTATTTCCCGCAAAAGGAAACCTTGAGCATATCTGAAGCAAAACATTTAACGTGTTTTTCCGAAAAAAAAAAATGATTGAAACGAGAGGTTTTCTCCAATACAAATGCCCCATCTACAATCTAATCAGCCAAAAAACCGAATCTATGACAACGCTGGGCTAACCGAATGTGATGTTATAATTTTGTATCAGTTTCTGATTGGGTCATCTCAACGTACTGGGGGGGGGGGGGTAAGCTCAGCGTCGTCGTCGATTTGTGCTTGCCTTTGGTTGAGCGTGTGGCATGATCAACGTGCCTTCTTTGCGCCTGTTATTGAGGGCTTTCATCACTATTGTGGCTCAATTGCATGACACTAAACTGCATTCGTCTGCCACAATAGAACCCGTTATGCATGTAAAGGCATCTCATTGTTCATGCCGTGTCTGCTTGATGGGCCCTTTGGGAAGCCCATTGTGTAAAGTTGGCTTTTCTGCACTGACTTTTTAAGACACTGCTACGAGAGAGACGTAGAAAGATTGACTTTATTATAAGTAAATAAGTACGTAACTACACCTTCTCAATTAATATTACACGTTGGATTGGAATTTCCTATCGAAAGAAAAAAAACGTTCATAACATTTCGAAGAAAATTAAGATAAGAGGATGCTGAAAACTAAAGTAGTTGGCTCAAGCTGCTCCAAGTCAAATGAAAACAAATTATCACTAAAACAGCGAGCACTGGCACAATAGAACACGATCTAGCAGTACGAACGCGGGAAAATTGAATGGAGTTTAGTAAACTTGGTTCGAAAAACAATGACCTCTTTCTTGAGCGGCGAAACGAGAGTGGGATACGAGGGTGTTGTGTGGAGGAAGCAAAATGATGATGATGATGATGTGAATTGACACGTTTGGAGTCATTCAATTAAAAACAGACACTATCGAATCCTTAGACCATTACTTACCTTTAATTTCTCCGCAGAACGCATTACACGAATTCGTAACGCCATAATGTGCAGCACTCGCGTAAAACTAAACCCTTCGCGGTGGCTCTGTGGCTATGGCGTTGAATTACTGATCCCAAGGACGCCGGTTCAATCCAGGCCACGGAGGCCGCTTTTCTGATGGAGACGAACCGCGAAAACTGCCGTGCGTCGATATTTCGGCGCACGTTAAACATCCCCATGTGGTCAAAATCTATACGGAGCCCTCCACTTCGGTGAATGAGATCAAAATTCTTTACGACTAAGGTCAAAACACTTTGATCTCACTCGTAACGCAGCGCGATGTCCTACTACACTGTCACGGATGATAGACCTATGTGTTACTCCTAGATGTTCACTTAACGAGCTTCTAGAAGGAAGTTGGCAGTTTACCAGTTTTATCAAAGGATTTGCGTGCCACCGCAGACTGGCGTTTTATGTTCTGGGCTATCGAATCAGTTTAAACTAAGACTTAGCCGCAAACATCAAAAACCACGAATCAGAAATTTACTTAACTTGCGCCAGTTTCCCTTCACAGTTTCCTTTCCCTTCACACTGTCGTTAAGATGAACCAGGTTAATTCCTGGTTTAGACGAACAACGCTTTCGCTGTCTTGTAACGTGCACAATGCAAAAAACGTCCGCTTAAGGCGAATTCCTGATAGTATGAACACATTGTAATGGTCCCTTCAAGTACGCCCTAACAGTAGTTTGCTGTATACATACCGCCTGTATAAGCACAGTTCAAGTAGTAATTCCAACCGCCTTTTAATGCAGGATCATTATTTAGATGCCCACCGGTTTAATGAAAACACCACCAACTAAACACGGGTACCAGTGCACGCTTTGCAAACTCGTCTTCAATGGTTTTTCAGGCCTGAAGACGACGAAACATACTCGGACAATGTCGTTGCGCTTATCTGCTGCATAATCTGCATACTGCTTATCCTCATGATCATCCTGCTTATGCTCATCGCTACAATCTCCACCAGTAAGTGAGTCTTGCCTTTTTCGCGTGGGCCTTCAATGCTACGTGCTGCATCAGGCCCGCGATTGTCATTGCATGGCTCCGGGACTCTCTCCGTAAAGGAAATTTCCCCGTAATTGAACGCAGTTAAACCAAGTTTTCCCAGCAATCACTCTGCTTTTATACCGCAAGGTAAAACACAATTGCAAAACACGAAGGCAAAACAGAAATGCACCGCAAGGCAAAACACAATTGCAAAACAGAAAGAAAAAACATAAGGCAGAACAGAATTGCAAAACACACAAAGAAAACACAAAGCAAAATACAATTGCAAACACAAAGACAAAACACAAGACAAAACACAATTGCAAAACTCAAAAACAAAACAAAAGGCAAAACACAATTGCACCGCAAGATAGAACACAATTGCAAAACACAAAACAAAACACAATTGCACCGCAAGGCAAAACACAATTGCAAAACACAAAACAAAACACAATTGCACCGCAAGGCAAAACACAATTACACAACACAAAGACAAAACACAAGGCAAAACACAATTGCACCGCAAGGAAAACCACAAACGCTGCTCGGCGCAGTCAACGCCGTAGGCGCCAACGCGCAGTAATTTGGATGGAGCCTTCGATTTTAATGCGTAGCATTCTTTGACGAGTACCCCCGCAGCCAGGACCGTGTAACGCCCTGCATTTCCACAGAAATTCAGATATCGCGGAAGTTCCACCTGTAATCGCTATAATGGCGTAAATGAGGATGCCCGGTCGCACGAAATTTTGGAAAACTAAAACTAAGAAAAATATAAAATAATTACGGAAAATGGCGAACCGTGTACCGCCCTGCATTTTCACAATAATGGCGATTTCGCAAAAGTTCTACTTGTAGTGGTTACAATAGCGCAAATGGAGATAATTGGTCGAACGAAATTTTGAAAATATAAGAAATAACAAGAATATGACAAAAATACGCAAATTGGCAAATCGTATAACTACCTGCATTTCCACACTAATGCAGAATTTGCGGAGGTTCCAGCTATAATCGTTATATTGGCGTAAATGAGATAATTGGTAGAAAGAAATTTTGAAACACTAAAAGCAAGAAAAATAAAAAAAATGACTGAAAATGGCGAACCATGTAACGCCCTGCAATTCCACAATAAAGCAGTTTTCGCGAAAGTTCCACTTCTTATCGTTATAATAGCGTAAATGGAGATAATTGGTTGAACAGGATTTAAAAAAACCAAAAAAATTGGCCGAAAAAACACACTCAAGTCAGCGGCATAAGAATGCTGCTCATTAGTAGATAATTCTCTGAATTTCTGAAGAATTTTTTGTATCATTTTTTGATGGCAACCGCCTTTCTTTCCCCATATCCCTGCCTCCACCCCCCCCCCTTCCAGTTTTGGAGAGAAAGATCATTACATGCTTTCACTGCGCAACCGCAACAGGCGCTAAATTGACCTTGGCGGAGCTTAAAGGTCAGATACAAAGGCGTAGCCAGAAATATCCTTTTGAGATGTTATACGCCACCGGCAGAAAGGATAAAAATCTGCAATGAAACATAGCCTGCGTGGAAACATAATTTCATTTTCATTTTCTTAAATAATTTTTTTTCCATTTTTTCTTGTTACATGTATACGGGTGCGGAGTGTGAAAAACGGGGGCAAAAAAAGAGGCGTTACTATATTATAGACCGAGGAAAGCCAAACAATGGGGTTCGGTCGGCACCAGAATCCCGGGACGCTCGCCGCCGAGTCTGTACACAAAGCAGCCGCGTCGGCGGATTGCCTCGAAAGCGCGTCATCCCTATTTCATATTTGCCGCGCTTTCGAGGCGCTTTTTCAAAGAAAGTGCTACGAGTTGTGCCACGCCTCCGCCAGATGGCGCCACGGGTCCCGCGACCGAGAGAAGGCGCAGTGAAACATCCCCCTCGCGAGGGGCACGATCAAATGCAGAGCATTTCCGGGGGCGCACGACGTTAAGTAGTTTGAGTTACGTTAATGTTGTTGCACTTGTGGCAACTGCTGACGAGAGAGCGCTCGTCAGCAGTAATTTGCATGAGTCAACGATATAAGGCGCGTTCGTAGCGTCCCATTCTGTGTCGGCTTTGTGGCGCAGTGGGTAGAGCACCATGTACATTGCGTTCCGCCCGCAGGGTCAAGGGATCGAAACCGGGCGCCGGATAGTATTTTTTTTATATAGTAGGGAGGGGTGCGGTGCGGACTACGGACGTCAACGCGGGTGACATCGTGAGTTACTCAAATGCTCTGCGTTTAAAAAAGCCCGAAATACGGAGTGGAGAGTGGGGGTAATGTACACCCCAGAAAATTTGGTGGGGTGTTCAGACACTGAAACTTGCTACGCCTCTGATGAGATTGATGGAACGAGGTTTTTTCTGGGGTTGGACCTGTAGTAGTGGAGCTTTCACTTTAAAAAAAAATTGCACACGATCCCTCAATGTGAAGCGACTTGCCCTGTCAGTTTTTGTGATTCGTCGTAGGGATCTCTCGAAGCGCTTCACTCCAGCTTCGTGAGCACGGAGAACAGTGTCCTGGGAAAGCAACTGCATTAAATCCTGATTGACTTTCAATGAACACCACCAATGGGCGCATTACACGTTTCATGGCACGGACGCCAACGGTTTCGCCAGAACAGCGAATGATTGATTGATTGTAGGGTTTAACGCGCCGACGCAACGCAGGCGGTGAGGCACGCCGTAGTGGAGGGCTCCGGATTCATTTTGACCACCTGGGGATCTTTAACGTGCGCCGAAATCTCGTACACACGGGCGTTTTTGCTTTTCGCCTCAATCAGAAAAGCGGCCGCCGCCGCCGCCGGAAATCGAACCCGCGACCTCGTGCTCAGCAGCGTAACACCTTAGCCACTGAGCCACCGCGGCGGGTGCCATAACAGCGAAAGCTTTTTCTTTGGTTGCTAGCACGAGAGGGTTTTGTTTTATATCCGTTAGCCCTTCTATGCTGACTTAACGAAGCAATGCGTATGTCCGACTGTAGCGTTTGGTGCGTCCCACCTTCCCTTCACAAGAAAGGGCTAATAATTGAAAGAGGGCATCAGATTTTTATATAAGACCGCCTCTATGCCCTTAAAAATGTCTTCTCTGCACATTATTGGTGTATAGCAGTAAAGTAAACTTTAAAGGGCCTATTTGTGCTGCCATCTCTTAGAATACTGGATGTCTGCACATTGTTGGTGTATAGCAGTAAAGCTAACTTTAAAGGGCCTATTTGTGCTGCCATCTATTGGAATACTGGATGTCTGCACATTGTTTGCGTATAGCAGTGAAGTAAACTTTAAAGGGTCTATGTGGGCTTCCTTTTGGAATACTGGAGGTGGTACGAAAATATTTAACAAAATGCGCTAGTTCTTTAGAAACACTCTAAAGCGATCCTGTGGTTCTGCTTCACTACAATTGCCTCCATTTCCCATCCCATGCAGCCAACAATAAAATATCTGGTAGCGAAGATGTAGAGCACTCTATTTGACTCAAAATTTCGGTCTGTGCTGTCGCTATATGCAATGCAAGATTACGTTCCACATTGCGCGGTGGCAATGCGCAGATGTTATTTTTCAGTTGAAATACAACGCATGCTGCTGTCATTCGCCGCATTTGCTTCGATGGTGGCATAGATTGCTCCCTCGAGTTCATTGCGGTGAAGCTGAACGACGAAACGTCATTAGAGAGTACTAGGACATCCGACTCGAATATTCAGCAGTGCATTCGTGTTCAGCAGTGAAGTCTAATTTAAAGGAACGTGACGGGTAGCGTTTTATGAGAATACTTGGGGTCACATGCAGGTATTTTGAAAAACCGTTGCGCTGTTCGTACTCTAATATCTAAGTATATCCACTGAAAAATGTCTTCAAAACGTCTTCCGAGCAAAACACTCCAGTAGAGTGAAGCTGACATTCGGGAAGCTAAGTGTATAACGCACATCAGCAATACATATTATGAACGCATTAGGTGCAAGCCTGGGTCCTTACTTATTTGATATTACACTCCTCACGTTTCCCATGAAAAATTGTCTAGCCGGCGGTGTAGTTGTGCACAGCGGTATAGCTTACTTTAAACGGGCCTCGGTGTATACACGAAGTCCCAGCTATTATGCACCAGTATCTTAAAAAGCAGAAATGGCTTTACTCGAAGAAAACATATCGCGTAATGCATCCAATACAGTGGAGTAGCGGGCAGCAGTATATAGTTAGAGTGATTTAATTAATTGTGAGAGGCGCCTAACTGCTGCATTTTCAAAAGAGACTAACTAATTGCGTACTCATTTATCTGGCTGATACAGCAACCCCGCCAATTTTAAATATACCACGGAGCTCCAGCCAGTACAATAAACCAGCGCCCTCGAACAGGCTGCTTGGGAATTAGCCACTACTAAATAACGAAAAAAAAGAAAAAAAATCGCGGCCGATTTCGTGCCTTATCTGCCATAGAATTTTTTTTAAGGAATCGTGCTCTAGCTAGCGTCTATTCAGCTCAAAACAAGCCCGTCTATGCCGTCACGGGCGTAGAGTTTCATAGTAATATGTACTAGAGGTAAATCTGGCGCCGCCATTGCGGAGAGCCCGCGCTTCAGCGAGCGTTCCGTGATGTACCGGGCAGGCACGTTTCATTGTCCTTAGCATGGCTCATCAACATGCTTAAAAGTTGCCTCTGGCTGCAAAAACGACACAAGTTTACTGAAAATATTCAAATTTGTTTTGTTGTTACAAAATTGAAGCTCGAAAAGATTTATTTGTAAAAGAATATTTAAAGCTTCATGCACGATGAACAAGAAAAAAAATTACACCATCTTCCCGTGGGGAACCCTGATGAGGATGCGAAGCATCGTGGCGGTTTCGTGTGGTTCCATTGTGTTGCCGTTATGTTGAGTGATCTGGTTTTTACTAGCGCCAGAGGGAATTCCGCGTCCGGGTCCACACCGGTGGCAAAGGCACGCAAGTGCTGTTGTGTTACGGGGAGTAGGCGGTGGTTCTTGAGGCGCCGAAACTCGTCCATCATGTTCTTGTCGATGTCTCTGTGGTAGAATCGGTAGTCTCCGTCAGCTTTGGTGAGGTAAAGGTTGTTGACATTGGTGCACCGGCTGAGAGCAATGTACACGCCCTCCTCTTTGCAGCTTTGTCTTCTCGTTCTTCTTCTTATTCGGCGGTTCCACCTACGGGAAGATGACGACGGTGGTTGAACGCGAACCTATCTCGTGATGGATTCTTTAGTTGGCCAATCCCTAGGGGCATCCTGCCACAATCAGCATCAGAGGCGCTGCGGACGGGGCTGGTTGAGCTGCAAGGCGCGTGGCGCTTCCCGCCACAGCTTTCCCACGAGAAATTCAGCATCCCCCTCTAAAGTTTTCAGTTCGTCGTTTCCGTTGACGTTCAGCTTCGCGTGCCTTCATTGTATCAGTAGCTTCTTGACGTAGTTTGAATGAGTCAAGGACATAAGGCGCGTTCGTAGCACTTGCTCCTGTCCCGGATTTGTAGCGTAGTGGGAAGAGCACCGCGTACCTCCCGTTGCGGCCAGAGAGTCGTGGGATCGAAACCGGGCGCCGCTAACTATTTCTTTTTTTTATATAGTGTAGTATCGCGGAGCTGTGGGTGTAAGGAGGAGAGTTGCGCATGGGCATTGAGCGTGTGGACGGCGCAGCCATCAGCCATGGAGGACCAGGCGAGCCTAAGAAATGGTCCGCGTTTAAAAAAACCCTACCATTTTTTGATGATTTTGGCTTCGAGGCAAAAAAGAAGCCATATGGCTAGCTCAGCCGATCAGGCGAGGAACATCGCTAACTGAAATGGCACCACCCACGGCGGCTTGCGATCGAACCGCTATATTTCCCTCTAGTATATATTAGTAGGAAACTCTATGGTCATGGGCCGCCATCAAACCGTAAGCGCACCTTGGTTTCATCGTTGTCTTTGATAGAAACGTTATAGTCGCCGTAAATTCATATACAGTGCCCAAAAAACTCAAGAAAGAGTGTCTTCATAAATAAATATAGATTAAAACACGGTGTTTTCAACCTAAAGAAATTGAAAATAAAGCATATTCCTTTCACTGAGAGTCTGTCAGAACGGTTGTGCCTACTATTCGGCAGGCCAAGCTGGTAGTTAACAATAATATAAACCTTTGACAGAAGACTCATTAAAGAGTCTTAGTTTGACAATATTTCAATACTAAATTGTTTGAGAAGCTCAGAAACGTTTTATACGGCTACCTATAAAGGCATCGTCTTCGCTGTGAACCGGTGCACATACCGTCTGCTAAAACTTTCGCTGCGACTAATCATCCGCACACTCAAGTGGTCCGGGCACTGTTAAATTATGTACTGCTACTGCAAAAAGACCCGGTAAGCGCACTCTTTTTGACACGAAATAGCGTATCTACATTGTGGATTTGTACTTATTAAATGATGACCCGATGGTCGCTCGCCGGCACTGGTCCTGTCACTTGCTTATAATGGAGCACAACCGTCTTAGCAGAAACTAATGCAGGAAATTTCAAGTTTCGAAGCAAAGCAATAGAAGCGTAGCGAGTTTCGGCTATTTCGGCCGGAGTGGTTACCTCGTAGACATCATTGCATAGTGAAGAAAGGAAACCCAAGAAGACGCTTAAAGGGACACTGAAACACCTTTTTCAAGATTTTTTTTTTTTTTGAAATCTTGAGTGCTTGCAGAGCGTAGTCACCCAACACACCAAGTACTTATATTAGGGGGTCGCAAAGTACCTCAGCCAAAAATTACTGCTTTATGCCCACCAGATAATTTGTAAACTCTCGAAAGATGTTTCTCTCGTTCCCGGTATTGACGTTCTTCGACGGCTCGAATTACGTCTTTGAGGCCATGTAGCGGCTGTTGGCCGGTTTTCCTTCATTTGCAGCAACGGACACTTTTCGATAGCAACTTTAAAAATAAAGGCCCCAAAACAAAGGAGAAATGGAAGGCGTATCTGCCGCGACGAGCCAACCACGCAGTGCCGCTAGGTGTTGTTGATAACTACAGCTTTCGCAGTGCTTTCAGACGCGAAGGAAAGAGTGAAAGCGTTTATCAAAAGTGTTGCACGGTCCCTTTAAGAATTCGACGGATATGCCAAGCCAGCAGCACTCATGTACACCCATAACCCCGCACACTGGCATAGATTCACAGACGCAGCTTCCTTTCTTCTATACTTTCTAAGAAACTCTGTGTTGTCAGGCGGCCGCGTCCCGTCACACTTGCAGCTGCTGGTCTTTCCGTGCATGCCCTTATCAAGGTGATGCACTGCCTCCTCGGTCATGTGACCGCCAAAGCAGTTGCTCGCAATCAGCTCACTTGATGGCGCTGGTTTATGAAGCTGGCGGGAGCGCCGTCGCGTGGTATTTCTCCTAATTCGGGGGGTTTCTTTATCAATCGTAATAAATGAGTATGCAATCATTACGTTGCCGAAAATACGCAGTGGCATGCCCCTCGTGGGTAACTACAAGTACCTCATTGACACCCCAATAATTGGTACAGTACTTCTCCAGTTAAATAATTAATTGCAATTAATTTATTAATTCTTACTCACAAAAAATACTGGCCGCTACTCCACTGTACTGGAAACATTATGCACTAGGTTCTTTTTTTTTTTCGAGTAACGCCATTGCTCTTTTTTGTTTTAATCTTAGGACATGATACGTGGGACACCCTGTATAGGGAGGCGAAGCTAAAGTTTGCCTAGCGAGGGCAGCGCTGCACTCTCCCCTCCGCGGGAGTACGCGGTGGCTGCTGCCGCTTCGGCACGTGCTTTTTTCGCTGTGCGCGTGCTGCATTTTTCGCGCTAGGAAGAGGGCTGAGTAAAATTTTCTTTTGACTTATGAAACCATACGCGTCAGCACGTGTCCAGCAGGTTCGGTTTAAACGTAGAGTAGTTACTGAGTTCATTTTTGTCGACGTTTGTCTTGTCGTCTGCTACAGACCCGCCGCTCGACCGGCAGACTGCCCCGACGATTTTAAGGGGGGAAACGCGTTTTTCGGCGGTCGCCGGCTTCTGTCCTTTTGTCTGCAAGGCGACAGCTCTTCAGCTTGTCACAGGGTACTTTTCTCTTGTTTGGTACTCCCTTCGCGGGCTCGCGCTTCGGACATCCGGATTTTCTGGACTGCAGCAACACTGAGGCTTGCAAGAAATGTAAGACAAACGTGATTGATTATGGTAATAGGTTATTTCTTACTCTTGAAGCAATCAGCTGCATCTTATAAAAACGCATTAGAAAGGCACACGCTAATTAAGGGGTGCGCTAACAGCGCCGCATTTTCATTTTACTTGCCCTTGAAGGAATTTTTGTTCGCAATGTTTGTCACCCGCTAGGAGTACAAGTTTGAGTTAGAGTGACAATTCGCGGAAACAACACAACAGCGTGTGGTGTATAACTTTTAATTACTATTCATATACAGAATTCGGTGTATACCTTGTATACCTCTTTTAATTACCAGTATTCGTAAATGTGGGAAAAAAACGAACAACGCAGCAATCCCGTCCGGAACACAAGTCACAATGACAAGACGGACCAGAGCTACTACAGCCAGGTAAATCGCTGGAAACTTTTTTTTCACCCATGCAAAATGTCAACCTATTGTTTTATATATGGACGATATCGAACGGCACCAGCTAAACAACTCCGAAGTTCATTTATTATAGCGGAAAACAATCATTGGCAGCATGCATTAAAGGAGTACTGACACTAAATTTCTTGCTTACAGTTTTTATGCTGTAAAGAATACCTATCGGGCCAGCAATTACGAAAATCGAACCGAAAGACGTCAGCCGCCAACATAGAATTAATTATAGCACGTTTATTGCAACCAGTTTCAAATTCGGTCGCCGCGTGGGAAAATGGCCGTTCGAATGCCATCCTGCAAGCGGGCCAGTCTTACGCCACGGTCTCACCCGTAACGTCAGGGACGTTCGCCGCATCGTCTGCTACGATGCAACAGCTTGTGGTCACTCTTCTAATCAATCTTATCGCGAAAAAAGTTCCACATGCGAGAAAGTAGATGTTAGTGTGGTGAAAAATTGTGCTAGGGGTTGTTATCAGCGCTGAGTTTAAAAGCGGCGATCAGATATTTGCCGCGATGGTAAGCCTACGCTGACCGGCAGCGGAGGTTCGGCGCTCCGACTCAGCACTGCCCAATCTAAAAACGTTGGCACTGCCGGCACCGCGGTGCGGCGAGCGGCCAAAAGATGGCGCCACCTGCGTGGTAGAATCAAAGCAGGCCACGGCAGATGCCTTGGTTGCGGATCACTCAACCGGCAATTATCACCAAAATAAAGCTCCACATGCGAAAAAGGGGATGGTAGTGTGGTGAAAAGTTGTGTGAAGGATGGTCATTCGCAGATGTACAGATAGCGGCGATCAAATATTCGCCACGATACTAAGCCTAAAGTTCCCAACACCCAAGCTGACCCGAGCAACGCCGAGCCCGCTGGCTTGGGCGACAGTTCTTGCGGTCGCCGCCGCGCACGAACTCAGTCCACGTTTCGCGCTGCATGTCGTCGCGGGGAAAATAATGCATCTTGGTGTCGTCGTCGATTTGCTCGGACAGGCTTCCACTGAGCAGTACTTCGCATTCCGTGAGCTTGCCATAGCACAACTTGGGCGAGCTCGGCGACGCGCACAGGCCGCTCAGATAAGACACCGCACAGTTTTTGGCACCAGTGCAAGGGAACACCATGCGCCGGCCACGATCTGAAGAGCAAAGACGTCGAACGCGCATAGTGCGCAAAGTTTATAAGCATTGCTGACAGAGGTACACCCACGTCTCCTGCCCAAACGAATACCACCCACAACAGCAGCGGAGTTCCGAAAACGACTATATGACGTCACCCTGAACCGGCCAGACACGACGGCCAATGTGTCGTCACTCCAAAAGCGATTTTGCTAGTGCTACCGATTTGTGGAAGCTCGCGGCCGGGACAATCAAAATCGATTTTCGATGTGATTCCGCCCTCGGATCGCTGCAGAAATTTCTGTCAGGCATCTGTACAAACTACTGAAGCCAATTATATTATTTTTCAGGCGTCAAAATTTGGTGTCAGTACTCCTTTAAAAAAAGTGTAGAGGGGAGGACTCGTTAGAACACTACTTCGCATTTTCAAAGACGGGTAATGTAAAGTGAAAGCACACAGATACAAACAAAAATGTGCCAACTTATTTCACCTTCCGAACCGCGGTGATCCATGCTTACCGTCTATCCTTTTGGTGCGCTTTTGCGGGGATTATGCCGAATTTAACGAATGGATCCTCTTCTTTCGCCTTGTCACTGTCGTGGCAGCTGACCATGCAACAGTATGAAAGAGGGGGGGGGGGTTGCTTCGCTTTCAGTTTCATCTTTTCGTTTCGGGGGAGTGAGGAGTGTTCCCGCCGTCCTTTGTACGTGCTGGCTTAAGTGGCTCGCGCAGACGGCAGTCGCTTTGTTCGCATTCGTGAGTAGGAGGCTGGATGCCTCAGGCGGTGCGGGAAACAGCGTCCACCCCGAGCTGCACGTGCACTTGCCAGACGCGGAGGAGCGGGCCGGGGGGCGTCTGCTTAGGGCGCTGAAAAGCCGTTCACCAGACGCAGTCGTTTAGCGATGACTGAGGTGGTTAGACCAGCCAAGGGTCGCCCACAAGAGCACTCTTTATCCCGTGAAACCGCCGGGGCACTCGGCCGTTCGACTGGCGCGTAGCAGACGACGCGTCTCTAGCAGACGACAAGACAAGCACCGGCAAAAATGGACCCAGTAGCTACTCTACGTGTAAATCGAACTTGCTGGACACGTGCTAATGTGTATGCTTTCATAAGTCGGAAGAAAATTTTACCCGGACCTCACCGTAGCGGGATAAATGCAGCACGCGCACATCGAAAAAAGCACGTGCCGAAGCGGCGGCAGCCGCGGCGTACTCCCGCGCAGGGGAGAGTGCAGCGCTACCCGGCGATAGTCCCGGAGCTTATAGGAGAAAGGGCATTTTTCGGACAATTTGCATTTGGAAGCTTTTACATTTTTTTTTCGAGCTTTCGCCGAACGCGGAGAAATTAGCTGGGTATCGAAATTTGCGCAATTCAGGGTCGCACCGCTTGCCAAATTTTCTAACGCTGTTGCCACCGCATGCGCAAAGATCACGTGAGTAAAAAGTGGCTCCGTTTCTGTGTGACGGGAAACATCTTAGCCGGTATCAGGTAACAGATGTACTTGTACAATAAACTGTCTGACCAGTACACCATGCGGGTTAAGCCGCATGGTGTATAGTGGTCAGGCCATTATTACCAATTAATTGGTAATAAAAAGTAGTTCAGAACGGGAGCCATTGCATGTACTATCGCTTTAGCTGGACGCGATAGCTCTTTGTTAAAATATCTTCGAGGGATGATGATTGCCGGAATCTAGAACATTTGATTGATTGTAGGGTTTTAACGCGCCGACGCAGCGCAGGCGATGTGGCGCGCCGTATAGTGGAGGGCTCCGGATTAATTTTGACCATATGGAGATCTTTAAAGTGCGCCTAAATCACGTACACAAGGGCGTTTTTGCTTTTCGCCTCCATCAGAAAAGGGGCCACCGCGGCCGGGAATCGAACCCGCGACCTCGTGCTCAGCAGCGCAACGCCTTAGCCACTTAACCGGAATCTAGAACAGATAACCTCTAAACGGGTGCGATGAACATGATTCACGTGCACGAGAAATGATACAGAGTTTTAGCATATCGTTACCGTGTTAGCGTTACCGTTTACCGGGTTTGCGGGAGTCGACTGCGCATGCGCGACAAGTCACTGTGAACGGTAACTTACCGGCACAGGCTTTACGGTCGCCTCGGCGCTTCCCGAGCAGACCAAGTGTACCCTCTCGTCTTGATTACAGCAAACGCTGGGCGTTCGACGCTTGTAGTTTGGTACAGCCGGTAAAAATATTGTTAGTTGATTTGTTTATTACATTTTCCTCGTTAAATGGTGCTCAAGAGTACGACAAACAACTGTTTTTTTTTCGGATGGGTGAGCAAAATGGCCGCCCCTACTCGTGCTAAGCCTCGCCCGCCTCAAATAGTTCAGATAGGTTTCTCAGCACTTAAAGCGCTTTTACGCCTCAAAATTGTGCCGCGCAAGGTAGTGTAGGTTATTGAGTAATTATTTAAGCATATATTTACCCATTTCATGCTGAAATATTTAGCGCAGACGTAAATTCTAGTTTACCTTGATTCCCACTGTACTCAGTAGATCACGCGACCGACATTACTTTTCTTTTTTAAAGCTATACAGGTAATGGCTACAATATTTTCAAAACTATTGTGAACTCTTCCCCCAAAAAGGGAAGCATTCATGCTACTTTAAACAAAAGCAGATAGTTGTGAGCAACAAAATTATGCGTGATTTGTTTCGATAGTAACGCATTAGATGTCGCTGTTTGTCCCACGGTGGCCGGTAAGCCAGAATCCGCAAACCGCAAACCGCGTGCTAAAACGCGTTTTACCGTTGTCACCGGTAAACGGAAACTCCGGCTTCCGGTAACACGGCCAACGGTAACGCAAACACGGTAACAATATGCTAAAACTATCTAATATCTTTTCTCTTCTCTTCAGCTGGTAACTAGACATCTTAATTGGATGTTTCCTTGAAAACGCATGGTCGTTTGCTTCGTTACAGCAGCACAATAGCAGAGCCGTTAATGCCAAGCTGTAGAACAGCGGAGTTTACATGATTTGCAGTTTAAAAGGCCGGGCATACCCGAGCAATATCCGCAGCAGTTCAGTCAGCGCAAATCAGAATGGAGCAGAATTGATCCAAGAATTGTACTGCCACTTCACGCTACTAAGGCAAAAACAAAAATTATCTCATCTGTTCAGCTATGGTCTGTGCTACTACCGTAGCACCAAGAACATCAGATATTTTGTATAACCTAAAGACTATAAGCAGAAAAAATGCTGTCTGTATTAAATGCGCGATGGGAATCTTTAAAGGGGCCATGCAGACAAAACACACGTTCGGTTCATTCAGACGATATTGCCTCGTTAGAATCATACTGACACCACTTTTAACGTAAACTTCAACTACATACTTGAGAAAGGGAATGAACGCGAGAGTCACTAGCTCACTTACTGCACTAAAACATATGACGCAATATGCACAGCCGTGAGGTTGGCTGAGTCCGGCAAAAGCAAACGCAAATCAGGCAGGGATTATAAGCTTCCGGAATAAGCTATTTGTGCTTAAATTTATTGCATATTCCTTTTGCAGCAGTACCAATGGTGGGGTAAACAATAAAAGTTACAAAAGTATGCGTAAACACACGTACTTCTGTTGGTACTGGGCGCACTATGCTTATTATAGCCGCAGAGCAGTCCAAAACTTTGGGGTTTGCTCAGACGATCCTGGGCAATTGGCGTAGGTGACGTTATCTTACGTGACCCTGCCTGTCGTGCACACCCCATGTTTCACAAAACGATTACTTCTACCGTAACAAAAACAAGTCACGTGCTAATACGGCCAGAGACGAAGCAAAGGCGGGCAGCGGTTTGGCGCAGTATGGTGGCGCCATCTAGGAAGACTGACGGTAAACAAGGCTCCGCAGTCCGCTGCAGAGTCTAACAGTCCCCTAACGTTCACTTGAAGACCTGTCCTTGTTACGTCATCGCAGACGTCACGAAACACAGGATTTCACGGGAGAATGAAAATGTTAACTTAAATCGATTATTTTCTCAGTGAACAAGGCATCGCTTTCTGCCTGTCGAGTGCTGGGGGAACTATAAAACACCAAATCTCTCGAGCAAAACAAACTTCTATTTTGTCAGCACGACCCTTTTAAAAGGGCTCTAAACACGGTTCCAAAGGTTGCGATTTTACGCTTGCAATCGCTGTAGTACTATCCAAGGAACATCTCCCGCAAAAATGGTTTAAAAAGGTCAAGTGTTAGCCGAGTTATTGCTCATTAAAAAGGGCCAGTGGCCTGAAGCTTTCACCCTCTCCTCGCGCCTCCAAAGCACTGTGGATCAGGGCCGTACCCAGAGGGGGGGTTTGGGGGTTCGAACCCCTCCCGAAATCTTTTCCAGGCAGCACGTAAACAATACTTACTGTTGCTTTCAGCAAAACTACCCCCTTCCCAAAATTCATAACCCCCCCCGAAAAAATTTTCTGGGTACGGCCCTGCTGTGGATGCTATGACGTCGCCGTGACGTCGCCGACCTGGAGCAAGACCACCTAAAGAAACAGGACATGGCCCTTACGGCTTCGAGATACGTGCAACCATTGGCAGCGTTCGTCGCTACGACATTCTTTTCTTTTTTTCAGCGGCCGACCCCCACTACTGATTGCCCCGAACCGAGCGGGGTCGGCCGGCGGACAGGCCGCTCGCACTGCCGGATGGTCTGTTTCCTGCGTCAGCACGTTAGTTCCAGAATAGGGGAAACGAGCGTTTCAGAAGAGGGGAAACAAAACGATCTATTTTTTTTTCTATTTTGACCGATGCCACAAATCGCCAAACGCGAAGCGGCCTTGACGGGAGAAGTTTGACTGTTCCAAACAATTGGAAGTTTGCCACAGCAACAAGAACAGGTGGTTTTACCGCGCGAGCGGTGCCATACCTGCGAATTCGCAGGCGAAATTCGCACCATGTAGAACCGCCTTGGGACGTCATTTTGCGCGTGAATTCTGTTGCTAGGGCTTTGTTTTGTTAATCGACTGATAGTTGATTGATTGATTGATTGATTGATTGATTGATTGATTGATTGATTGATTGATTGATTGATTGATTGATTGATTGATTGATTGATTGATTGATTGATTGATTGGTTGATTGATTGATTGATTGATTGAGTTATTGACTGGTCGATCGACTGATCTATCAACACATTGATTGGTTGAATAATTGATTGGTTAATTTATCAATCAATCCATTGATCGGTTGATTTATCAATTGATTGATTGATTGCTCTATTCATTCATTGATTGGTAATGGTATCCCCTTCATACCGGGGTAATGACATAGATCATCTCATGTCCTGAGCTGTGAGGCTGGCGTTCCTTCTTCATAGCTGCGCTGCAGTGAACCCTTCTATATAAAGTTTCTTGGCAGACAGCATGTAGTGTAAAATTGTGGTCGACCTCCCATATACAGTTAGCAGTGTAAAATATTACTTATAAAAACTATAAACGCCATGTCTATGAATTGTGCTAGGGTACTTTACATAGTTCACTGGGGTTCGTAAAAGAAGGCATTCAGGGGGTTGGAGCTTTGTCAAGCTGCAGTACTGTAGCTTTTCTCAAACCCCCCGATGTACTTGTACATGAAATAAACTGAATCTGAATCTGAACAAAGGTCTTGCGCGTAAGTTTGTCTAAAAGCAGCTGAAACAATTGGTATTCGTCGTATTTTCAATTCTGTCTTGATTTTGAAAAGCAACGTTCAATTGTATATTGCTCTAAACTTCGTTACGATGCTGGCTTTGTTACGGTGCTTTGTTCGTAAACTTTGTTACGATGCTGGCCATATACTTGAGTGCTCGTGTGTGCCTGCCCTCTACAGATATTTCACAAGTGTCACTTCTCTCTTTCTAGATACCGAAATAGAAGAAGGTGAGGCCCTTGCTTCCTTGTTTTCATTCTTCAATGAAGCTGCGGGACTGAGGCAACCGCTGAGCCTGTGAGAACACTGGCGTTACTTATATATGCGGATACAGAGAGGCTCTTGTTTGTTTCATTCATATGTCCATAATTTAAGGAGATCAGCGCAGGATCATAGAGACCTTTCTTTCTTTAGGTTGTATATTTATACAGTGAAAAGACCTACATCCGGCCGAAGTTACAGGCCGAGCATGTCGACCGCCTGGGTGACCAGTCTGCACTGTTCTTCTTCTCCTTCAGAGCCAAGCCAGTCGGTCCAGGTGGTGATGGAAAGGGATGGGGAGGGATACGAGTTGGATAGCTGAGCCGCCGGGCAGTAGAATAGGCAATGAGGTAAATCAGCGTATCCAGTGGGGCAGTTGGGACAAGAGGGGTCAGATCTATAGCGATAGAGGAATAGGCGGGAGGGAGTGATCAGGGCATTCATTTGGATGTGCCGGAGAAGTCGAGCCTCCGTTACGGTGAGTAATGGGTAAGGAGGCGGGTAGAGGCGTTTGTCTAGACGGAGCTGAAAATAGACCTCCTTGATGGTACGGCGCAGGGAGAGCCTCCCATCTTCCTCCGAGGTCCCGGGACAGGGGATCAATGGTGCCCGGTGAAGAGTTTCGCGGGCGAGTTGATGCGCCAACTCATTTCCGTCAATCTCGGAATGTCCAGGGACCCAACGGAGGAAAACGATGGGTGGCTTTAGAGCGGAGACCGCTGGTTCGACCTAAGGATAACATAATCGTGACCAAGTAAACTCAAAATGGCCGGCCAATATTCAAACGGTCGTTCTGCCCGATGAGGCGTGCAACTATAGAGGTCTGCATACACATTCGAGGCCACCTGTATTCGAATAAGTTAAGTAGTTCCGAAATGAGCAGTCTGAATTGGCGAAATATTTCAGATTCGCTGATGAGCAATTTCTAAAATTATAAACACGTAGTATTGACTACTGCAGAAGTAGTCTCCGGAGCCCGCTCTGTCGGGGTTATCAACGCTGTAAGTTAATGCCTTTTTTTAATCATGCGTTTAAGGTATAGTTCAAGCATACATCCATACCTAAACACTACTTATTATGTTCGTAGAAAGCCGATTGTGTTCCAATCGTTTTCCAGTTATTAACCGACAAAAAAGAAGGTGGGGATGGGGGGTCTGCGTTGTATGACTACAGTAGGTAGCCTAATGAACGGATACGAATGGAAGATATTTGCTTTACAAGATACTTTTTGGCGGCTGCTTTTATCAGGTGTACATTCTAGGTTCCCACAAGGAGATCAAGTGTCGTTGAATGAAAACACACGACCTTGCGATTCTGACTTACTTGACAGCGGTCAGCAGTCAAGAACGGGAGTCCACCGACTGCGAAGTCTAAAAGGCATGGCGAGGGCAGAAGATGAACTCCCTACGGCCATGATATTGTGACCACACCTATTGGCCCAAATGGGTACTCAATCTTGTTTTCGCAGAAATGCTGTTCTCCCCGCTTACCTAATCATAACTCATGTTCATAACCTGCCATCTTTCCGAGACGCGACCACATTTCTAATCTAATCAAACCAAATCGAATCAAATGTCTATTTTTTAACCCAAGGTTGGGGTTACATCCGGCAAAAGCAGCCGCATACTGCCGGAGGGTGCGTGACGACCCGTACAGACGGCAGCGCGTTGTAAAATAACAAGCACTTGAAAATGACATATTTAAAAGCTTAGAACCGAGACGTATGTTTGTGAAAGTACTTGCGGAAAAAGGAAAAAAAAAAGCAGGGGGAACAACTTCGCACATATAAAAAAACAGACACTGAACCAGGAATCAAAACAAGCGTACAACAGATTTGTTCGCAACGGGTTAGTTGTTTAAAAAGCATTCTACCAGCTTTTTCCGGGTAATAGTTTCAATGCTATTTTCTTACGGTGCCGCTTCTGGTCTCCACAAAAGTTATCCTCAAGACCCATGCTCGGAGAAGATGGAGTGAAGGTGGTGCCCGGAGTGAAAATTCTCGGAGTGAAGATGGTGCCAGGACAACGCACTGAGTTGTCAGTTCGACGGGTTCGGGACAACGAGCATGTTTTGTTTCGTGCGTGCTTCGGTATACATTCACAAGCGTGGCCCTATCGAACGACTCGCCGAAAGAGACACTTTCGCGTTTCCACCTCGTGAAAAAAGAAGGAAGCTCACATTAACGCGTAAGACGTTAAGGGAGCGAAGCTGTACGCAACCTTCACGATTATCCCGAAGGTTTATGTCCACGATTGCAGCCGATTTGCTTCTTCTTCGCTGCCGCAACGACCTTTACTCCATCATTGTTGCTATACGTGTCACCGTCTTTCACTTTTTGGGGGAGTGATAATCATTGGACATCACCTTGGAGGGGCGTACGCTATGACCTGTCTTTCTCGCCCCGAACAGGTGTTGCCATGATTACGGCGAACGATGGAGTTTTAATTTTTGTTTGTTTTTTGGGAAATTTTGGCCAATCTCCCTCAGTGAGTATGCTTGGCTTGACAAGGGTGCGCCGGGGACGCTGAGTGGTCGCCGTGAGCCACGCACACACGAGCGCTAGCCATTTTCATTTTCTTTTCTAGGCATTTTCATTTTCTGACAGCGACCGGACGGTCGCTGCCATACACGCGCTCACGTGCGCTCGCCATTTTCTTGGTGTCTTTAAATGCGGACAAAAACCTCTATGGATTTGGTAAATAGCTTCGCTGTTAAAATGGGATTGGGAATCTTTTGCGACTTTTTTGATGGCGTCCATTCACTGCTGATTAATTTCTCTGTGTTTTACCGCTGTGCAATAATTTTTTATTACTATACTAGATTTCTTGCTCACATTTACTATCCTGTAATTGTCCAGAATTCTTTTTTTTTGTACAAATTCACTTCCTAAGTTGTTCTCTTTGCTCGCGCTTTTTATCGCAGCGAATGAAAGTTGCAGTATGGTGTGCCTGCGCTTAGTTCACCATATGTTAGTCTCCCAAAGTGTGTTGAATAACGAGTTTGAGATAAACATCCGCAACATTTCTCTTCGTTTTTCAGACCCGTTGACGGCTCACTACCTCACCACTGCAGGCATAGGCAACGCAGTGAAGCCAGGTGAGCTTGAACATTCCCTAGTTGCTCGCTGTGTGGTAGTTCAAACAAAATAAGCCATACTATACTGGGGCACAACTTTGAGGTTGAGACGACCGATTTTTGTGGAGAGTATTTCCTCTAGCTCATATGAAATCCGCCGTTTTATATACCGGGGGTAGCCGCGAGAAATTTCTCAATAAACAGGCGGAAATAATTTTAATTTCGCACAAACATTTCTGAAGTCTGACAGGTGGCTCCATCTAGTGTCTGAACGGGACACTACGTTACGTGTCCAAAACAATCTGTTATGGTACCTAGAAGGAGAGGTGGAACCAACGCCCGCATGTTCGCGGAAAAAGCGCGCTCCGTTGATTCATGCCGCCACCGCTGTGACCGTCGTGGCGCTGCGATCAGCACTTCGATACCTTCCCAGCCTCCGGCCTCCCGGCCTCCCTTGGTCCCAACACCACTGTGCGTGCGCATGCGTGATAACCGTTTCAGTTCGACGTTGCGCGCGAGTGATTTTCGCGGTATTTCCTTTGCGGTGGAAGAATGCTCGTTAGCATGCAGGCTTCAGTTCCCTGCCCTCTTCCAGGCAAATGTTTAACCGCGGGAAGAAAGCGAGGCAAACACTGCGTTGTGTCTCATTGCACGCCCGGTTGCATAGTGTCAAGGGCGACAAGTAACAGTCGTAAGGACGATACGTAATCGCGGTGCGCCACAGATGCCCAACAAGCGGGGGGCGGGGACACGAAAAGCTTCTTGGCCCGTTTTCACCGGTGGGAAGAAACAGCTGCGGCAAAAGGTTTCTTAAAGCAACAGCACAGCTGAAGGTCATCGTCAAGCATATTAAATCAGCTGGAGTATTTGACTACACAGGTGGGGCTTCGTAATGTCATGACGATCCGTTTGGGCTCGATCTCCATCGAAAGACTTTTTGGCATTGTTCGGCCGATGTCTGGTTGCAATGACCACCCAACAGCCAGCCGGATTTTGATATCCGTGAATAAAAATTAAAATTACAGAACTTGGCCCGATCGCCATCTCAAAGCAATATTTCTTCGGGACAAAATAGAAGTTGGGTTTATTAGAAAGACTGCCTAGACTCGATAACAATGATACCAATATCATTGCAACCTTCGAACAAATAACGGAGATATGAAAGAAAACGTGTGAAGAACTCGTGACCCCCTAGCCAATTTCCCGCAACTTTTCTATGACGTCACGGAACCTTGTTTGTGCGATTCGCGGCCGCCTAACTGACCTGTCACGACGACACATGGCTGGACGTCTGTAATGGGGCCTCTAGCTCCATTTGACCGCATCACTTGAATGCTAACGCGCAGTTAACGCACTGAAAATTATATTTTATTGTTGGCCCGTATGACGTCATTCTTGCTCACAACACGTCACTGTGGCGCAAAATTTGAAAGTTTTTAAATACTTCTGGCTTTTTTTTTCGTTAAAAAAGATCTTTTGTGGTGGTAATGAAGCTGAGCGAGATACTGAATCCTAGTTCTTTCAAATTAAACAAAGTTATATTTTCTCATCATGACTCCTTTAAGGAGCCTAGCTGCTTAGTGCTTCTAACGCAAAAGAGACAAGTAAGAGGAGAATTCATGAGCTTCTAGCCATTCGAAACCTGAAAGAAGCCTATGAAGTCTTAGGGTTTGTCACCTCCAACACCGATCCATGTTACTTAACGCTGTTGATTCCAGGCTTATTTTCTACGCGGTTGATTATGTCGCGAGGAAAAGCATAGCGACCACAAAGTGCGCTGAATGACGCCAGCAGCTCCTCGATGGTAGTGATTCAACACCCTCTCCCCCCCTCGCTGAAGCAGCCCTCACTACTGCTGTTTACTGAGGAGGACATTTATATCCGTTCTTTCAGCGGAACGCACTGGGGGCGTGACTAGAAAACACTCAGCCAATGCTTCACTGTAAATCAAGTGAGAAGCGATGAGGAGAAGAACCTTGTATTGTTTATTTAGTATAACTAGTTGCATTTTGTTGGCTGCCCTGAACACAAGACAGCACTAACAAACAAAATCAAGAAGTTTTACGCGCTCACAAGGACCAGCCTGAAAGTCAAGTCTCAGAAAGCGAAACTCAAAGACTCCAGTTTCGCTCCAGTTTCGCGAAACTCAAAGACGCGAAACTGGAGCGAATGCGTGACATAGTTTCGTTTATGTGCTATGTCAGTGTTATGCATTGAGAAGTCCCATTCACTGTGCAATAAATCTATTGGCAGCCTTCTTTTAATTTCGGAGGTTCATTGTTTCTCTTGTGCCTCTTCATACCTTTTTCTCACCGTCGCGAGTTCGGGCATCGTACGATAGGCCCTGGAACGTTTGAAAGCGGGATTGTTAATTCTGCCAGCCTTACGTGGCCTGCAAAAAGAATGCTGGCAACCTTGACAGTCAACCGTGCAGCAGCATACTTTTCATTGTACGTAAGATGAAAAGAGGTGTTTGAAGACATGTTCCCGGCTCAAGCAATAATAAAAAGCAGTCTTTCCTATTCGTTTACGCGGTTCTTGAAGCGACGGAGTTGCTTGTATAGGTTGTATTCACTGGCGAGGCACGCATGCAGGCAACCATGTGAGTGTGCCATCACTGGTTACGTCGGGCTCCGCGGGATGGCGGTACTTGTCGGTACTAAGCACATGATGTGTGTAGGACTTTCCAAGCTCTACTTCACCGAAAGAAAGGTAATGACTCGACTGCAATGTGAATGAGATTAATAACATATCTGTCGACATCACCGTTGAGAATCAGCTTGAAGCGTAGCAGACGACGCACGCCGGCGCTTTTTTTCTGCGGCGTGCGGGCGCAGTGGCACAAGCCGCGCCATGTCCGTGACATTTTCCAGTGTTGACAAGCGAAGAAATTGACAACTAGTTTTTTTCAGTGGATAACACCTATACTTACGGTGGTGTCACATTTATACCCTAGAAGGCTTTGAGGATTCAGAAATTGTAGTGTCAAATGAGCCTTACTTCCCCCATTTAATTTAGAGATTTCTTGTGGTTACCCCACTGTATAAACCACTGACTTTCATACGAGCTATAGGACATGGACTCCACAGAATGGGTTGTCTGTCACTTTAAAAATTCACGATCGAGAATATCTTTACAGGAAAAGGTGGGTATTCATATAATATTACTTTCACACATTGTCCCTCGGGTATTTTTTGATATAGCGTTCACAAGCAGAGCCAGTGGCGCCGATCTTTAATGCGCTTCACACGCTTTAGATTCAGACCCCCCTACGACTGACAAGCGAAGCTCGGAGCTACCCAGCCTTTCTTCAGGTAAGCTATATAAAGTCGAACCTCGGAATAGCGAACACTGAAATGACGAATTATCGGATATAGCGAACTAAATATGGAGTTTGTTTGGTCACGCTTCATTTTAATGGCACCTATTCTTTTTATAACGAAACCGAAACCTCGACTGCCGGGGGATATAGGCTATAACGAAGAAATATTTGGTTCCCGCGAGACTCAAAACTCGACAGATAGCGTATTAAAAGCAAACTTTTAAAAAAGTGCGACATAACAACCATTTTTAGTAGCTTCAAAAACTGCAAAAGTATAACAGGTTTTTCATTCTGTGGACACTGAAAAAATTCATTCCGCTCAGACTGTGAATAGACACCAGCAGAAGGCCGGCCTGTTTTGCCGAACGAACTTCTGTTGTGATTTCACGTTCTCACGTTCCGGTATGTTTATTTTGAAATTCCACAGGGAGACAGACAAGGATTACCTCGTTTATAATGGGTTCGAAGCCTAGAACAGGACGTTTGATATCTAGGATTGTTGCACAAGCTAGATTGCCGATTAATTAGAGCAGATTTTTACCTCTACGGTTACAACGAATATCGAATATAACGAACTAATTCACTGCCCGCCTACTACGTCGTTATAACGAGATTTGAGTGTATACTACAACTGTGATGAAACAACTTCTGCAGCATTGGAGGGGTCTCTCTTTAACAGTTCGTTTCAGATGGTACTCCGCGGATCTGAGGGAGTCTGCGAAAGCATTTCAAGTGTTTGCGAAGCCTTCCCCCCGAATTCTCTCCCCTCTCCCCCATTCATTTCACATCTTTATCAAACCTTCCTGCGAATGCAAAAATACTGCTTTGCTGCATAACGTGTACATTTACTTTTTTTCTCTCGGCATCATTTTTTAACGTCCGCATTCAGGGGCGAAGGCCCTTGGGGGCTGGGGATGTTGGCGTCTCCTGTCGTCGTCATCGTCGTCGTCCTAATCGTCCTTTCATGAAGCCACGGTACTAAAACTCCGGGAAACTCGTTTACGCCTCGCGCTAGAACGTAACGCGTGCTAAAAAAATAACGGGACGCTCGTTTACGCCTCGCTCCACAGAGCTTCGTGCTTCAACGGCAGGAGACTTTTACAGAAAAGCTGTATACCTCTACCACCCAACGGTTTCATATCCGTTGGCAAAAACGGCGAGAATATAATTATTCACTGCATGCTTCGCCCCTCCCCAGGTTTCACGTTAGTGCAGAACACGTGCGTAGAACCTGCGAGTTTTTTCCTTTCTGTTATGCAATCATGTCATATTTTTTATCTTCACTCATATAATTTTTCCTTTCTTTCATCCCAAGCCACGACGCCTGATGAGGATGCGAGTAAGTACTTTACCTTTGAACACAAAATAATGTTTGGCTTATAGAAAGACCGCATTGCCTAAATAACAAGGACACCAATTTTAATGGAACCGCAAACAAATAAACTAGGCCTACTGGGTATACGTTTCTTAACAAAACGGAGTGCACATTAAATATAATTTGAATCGCAGATTGTTACCTTAGGCATCTCCGTAGACTTCAACAAATCGTCCAGTACTTTGAATGACGCTATCCTCGTTGAAAAAGTGAGTCGTTACGGTGTACGTGGACCCGCCATCAAAGCTATTAGATCGTACTACAGTCTTTACCCCCAATACGTTGGATCTTCAATTGTTTTTTTATTAATGTGCATCATTTTTTGCGGAATTGTTAGGTCGCATTGCAAGTGAGTGTTTGATAACGTGTGCATACCACCTAAACAAAGAGCCCACAAGTGAGCAGCGAACTACTCAAACAACTCGTGTACTCTTTCGTGAGAAGTGGCTCCAACGTAATCACGAACATCGGTAAAACCAAGTACAAACATTATGCAGAAGATTCACTTCGGACAGATTAGAACATATGCGTAGGACCTACGAGTTTTTCTCCTTTATATTATGCAATCATCTTATATGTTTTATCTTAACTCGTATAATTTTCCCTTTCTTTCATCCTAAGCCCCGAAGGACGACAAGGACGCCAGTAAGTACTCCACCTTTAAAGGGCTGTGAAGACAAAATAATGTTTAGGTTTTAAAAATACCGCGTTATTTAAATAATATGGAAACCAGTTTTAATGAAACTGCAAACAAAAAAACGAGGCCTACTGAGCATACGTTACTTAACAAAACGGAGTGCATGTTAAATAATATATGAATCGCAGATTGTTGCCTTAGGCATCCCCGTAGACTTCAACAAAGCGTTCGGTAGTTTGAATGACGAGATCCTCTTTGAAAAAGTGAGCCGTTAAGGCATTCGCGGACCCGCCATCGAACTTATTAGATCGTACCGCAGTCTTCGCCTCCAATACGTTGTGTTAAACCACTATTCTCAAGCGTGAAAAATGAAGGGTGTTCCTCAGAACAGCCTTCTAGAACCCCTTCTTTTTAACTTCAACATTGATGGCATGCTCAGCATTTCTAAAATATATCGCTTCTGAGGACCACAACAAGACGTTCGCCCGCATGACAAAGGGATTTCAAACACCACCGAACTCTAGCTTTAACAAAGCGCTTCGCGTGTTTTTAGAGCAGATGGTGTATTACGCCATGTCTCTCAAGGTCATTCATCATTTCGTAATGACTTGAACCACCGGATCAGAACACAAGTCTGGCAGGTGGGACGTCAGGTCTCTTGATTCGCTGCGAAAAAGCATCGCACCTACCCTCGCTCGTACCGTAGCCGAAGCGGTACCACGTTACTAGGTGAGGGTTCAGTAGCTGCTTCGCCGGCGCATTGTCGCTGAGTCTTGCCTTGGATGGCACGATGGCTTGGCTCTCTGCGCGGGGGCTTCATCGCAAGCGATAGGCTGGATCCAGTCCTCCAGTACATGTAGCTTGACGGCCACCTTCAAAAAAAGGGGAGATGAGTGCTACTTTCGCAGTGTATTTCATCGCTGGCCCAGGCATTTTTTTCCAATCATTTCTTTCCGAAATTCCACATCTTTGTTTTCTTGACAATTTGCGCGCTGACACTGTTTGCGTAGCTTGTCGGGGGCCGATAAAACTACACAAACCCCCACTCTTTCTCCCTCGGCAGCAACGAGAAGCCACGGGCCGGACACTCGAGGGAAGAATATGTCATAGCATCGATGCGAATACGTATAAGTATGTGTTGGAACTTCGCACCGGTCGCTTTTAGGGGCCGAGACACGTGCGTACACACATGCTGACGGGCTTACACTTCCCTCCTGAACTTCGCGCTGCAGAAAATGACATCCATAGATTTTATGTTTTGACAACAAAATATTGCTGGTTCACATTCGAGAGTCGCAATTTGTGGAGATGTATCGTTCACTTTCTGACGCGCTTCATTCCAGCAACCCCAGCGGCGACGGCGACAACATCAGATACAATTAAGCCCGCGACGATTCCGACGGCAACGACGGAAACGAGTGAGTGCTGGACATCCTTACTCAAACCTGCTAATAAGTTAGAGGTTAGCTTCTTATTTGTAGCCAGAAGCTCAATATAACACAAGAAATTGGGCACAGTTGTCAGATGTATACAAAGGGAAAGCCATTAAACGTCGAAATGACGTGAATGATATATGGAATGTCCAAAGAAGTGGTTAGAACTTGCCAATATTACTCAAAGCAAAATTTCACGTCACTGAACCTTCGCCAGAGGACTTCCGCTGACGTCACTACTTTCAGCAAGCACCATTGCGTGATCACGATGGCCAGCAGTGTGGCATGCCACTGAGTTTCTTACTATATACACTAGAGAGGAATCTGGCGATAGCATCTATGCGGCTCAAATCAAGGCCGTATGTGTCGTCATGGGCTGTCATTACACCGTGCACTGGGTTTAGTTTCTTCATTGGCTTAGATTGAAACGTTTTAGCGGCCGTAAATTCAAATACAAGGCCACAAAAACGCAACAAAGAGTCTGTATGTAATTATAAAATAAAACAGGCTGTTTTAAAGCTAAATAAATAAAAAATAAACCATGTTTTTACTGAGAGTCTGCCAGAACGGTTATGCCTAGTATTCTGCAGACCAAGCTGGTAGCTTACAATAATGTAAAAAATGGCAGAAACTAAAGACTCTTGTTTTGCAAACATTTCAAGTAATGAACTGTTTCGAAAGCTCAGAAAGGTTTTATGCGCGTGCCTCCGAAAACGAGCACCTCGCATTCGTGGCGTTTTCGTTCGTTTTATTTCTTTGTTTTTGTAATGGACCGTCTTCCACAATTTGCGCGGAAACAAATTACCCGCTCAGTCCGCGGGTGCCATTAAAATGTGTACTTCGGCGGCAGAAAAGAACCGGGAACCGCCCTCTTCGTCCCAAAAACAAACGTGCTTCCGTTATCGGCTTGTACTTATGCAAATACGTACCGATGGTCGCTCACCGGCACTAGTCACCGAACTTGCCTATGATGAAGCACATCTGCCTTAACATGAACTAATGTAGCAAATCTCGTCTTTCCAAGCGAAGCAAGTTTCGCCGTTTCGGCAGTAGCGGTTACTTCGTAGCCATAGCATTGCATATTTAAGAACGCTTAAGATTCCGATAGACAAGCGAAGCCATAAGCAGTGGTCTTACCATTAGGCCAGAAACCCCCCACGGTGACATGGATTCTCAGGCGCAGTTTTCTCCCTAGTAGACTTACTAAGAAACTCTTTGGCCACAATCGTGAAACGCCTGCTGTTTTGTGGCTTTTCTACTTGCCGGACTGGGCGGTTTATCCCTCGTTAGCTCACTCCCTCGTTAGCTCACTCACTCTCAAGATGATGCCGAAAGAATGTCGTCGTACCAACGGGGACCGCCATAGTTAACGCTATTATTCCTTCCTTTTGCCTGGCTCACACACAAATGTCAAATCTTGCGGGTTTAATGTGGTGCAGCTCAGCATTGGCTAATGGGTGCGCCGTGGCGGAGGGCTGCGAATTAATTTCGACCCCCTGGGGATCTTTAAAGGCCAACTGCACTCAAAATTTCAACCTCCTGAAAACGTTATTTCCATATAGACTGCCTAAAAAGACTACCATGCACAATATGACAGCTGAAATACGCGTACTTGTGGCGAAATGACGATCAAAAATCGGAGAGTTTGAAAGCGAAATTGAGCAGAGCGCGGCCATTACGGCAAGGAGTGACGCTCCAGCCGGCCAAGCAGGCGAGCGAGCGGCGGCACGTGGCCTGCCAGCCAGGGCATACCTGCAGGCAAAGCTTCGCCCTCGCCGCAGCCCTAGAAGAAGCACACCCAGTAGAGCTCGAACGGTTCTCCTGACCGGCTGTAGGAAAAACTGCAGGGCCTGCCGCAATGTCACTTCCGCTTCATGGCTATTTGCGCGATCTACCGGCAGGTGCAGCGTCGCCTGCGACGGAGTTATTTTAAGCGGCTATAACTAATTATACTCGGTGACAACTTAAGAACGGCAACAGAAGTTGCCGCTGTTCCTTATCACCGTAGCCGGATGTTTCTCCGCGCGGCGCAAGTAGGGGGTTATCCGGAATATTTTGAACATGGCGTGAGCCGTTCCCGTGATTTTTTAGACTTGATATACTTATAAACGACTCCAGTGACGATAAACAAACTGCGTGAGACAAGGCAGACGATATCACGCATTCATAGCAAACCCCTTTCAAAACGCGCGCGCACTGACGTCACGGGTCCGGCGCTTTGGCGGAGTGATACACTACATGAGGTGGTGCGTTCTTGAGTTGTAACCGAGTATAGCAACTCATTTATCGGGATACCAGTCATGTCCGAGCTGGTCTGGTGGTACGTACTGTACTTTAGAAGTTAATTTGAACGGGTGAAATTCGGGTGCAGTTGGCCTTTAACGTGCTACAAAATATCGACACATGGGCACTTCCGCCTATCGCCTCCATGTGAAAAGCGGCCACCGCGTCCGAAATCGAACTCATGTCCTTGGGTTCGGCAGCACGACGCCATATCCATTGCGCCACCGCGGCGGGCGCAGTGGCGGATGACGCAGCGCTCTGTTCATTTTCCTGTCACCCTGTCAACAGAACGAGTGCTAAACGGACACAGAATGGTGGAGTGGAAAAAGACCGTGAAGACAGCTGCATTGGAGAACAACGAGAACTGCCCTCGCAACACTTGAGACGTCGCCAGGGAGTCGACAAGTCGAACCGTGGTTCGCCACCTTTTTTGGCCTCAACGTGTCTTGTGACTCGTGCCACCAGTCGTACGTGTTGTGAAGTCTGCAGCCAGTGTAGGACAGCAACAAAATGGGGAATGCTAATGGCATACGCTGACGACATGCCGATACTGGTTGGCAGAAAGAAAAAAGAGGAACGTGAATGGTGTACCCCAAAGAAATGCTGATACTGGTGGGCAACAAAAAAGGGAATGAGAACGGCCTATGGTGATGAATTGCCGATATTGGTAGGCAACAAATAATGGGGAATGGGAACGGCCTATGGCTATGAAATGCCGATACTCGTGGGCAACAAAAAAGGGGGAATGGGAACAGCCTATGGTGATGCAATGCCGATATTGGTGGGCAACAAAAAATTGGTAATAGGAACAGCCTATGGTGATGAAATGCCGATAGTTGTGGGCAACAAAAAAGGGGGGATGAGAACAGCCTATGGTGATGAAATGCCGATACTCGTGGGCAACAAAAAAAGGGGGAATGGTAACGGCCTATGGTGATGAAATGCCGATACTCGTGAGCAACAGAAAAAGGGGAATGCGAACGGCCTGTGGTGATGAAATACCGATACTGGTGGGCAACAAAAAGGGGGAATGGGAACGCCCATCATGATGAAATGCCGATTCTCGTGGGCAAAAAAAGAGGGGAATGTAAACGGCGTACGGTGATGAAATGCCGATACTGCTGGGCAACAACAAAGGGGGAATGCGAATGGCCTATGGTGATCAAATGCCAATACTGGTGGGCAACAAAAAAAGAGAAATGGGAACGGCCTATGGTGATGAAATGCCGATACTCGTGGGCAAAAAAGAAGTTATTGGAACGGCACACGGTGAAGAACTGCCGATACTGTTGGGCAAAACAGGGGGAATGGGAATGTCGTATGGTGATGAAATTCCGATACTGCTGGGCAACAAACGGAGTGACACGCAGCCGATGCCATTGCCACAACTAGTGGAAGTGACCACTAAGCGAACCTCAGAAGCAATACGAATCTGTGCACATCGGACCAAGCCTCCAGTTGGCTAGGGAGGAGGACGAGATGCTTACGCACTCTTAAAGACCCACCAATGGATCTTCAATTGGTTGTTTAGGTGAGAAGCACCTTAGGACCTCGCTTTGTCTAGGGCTTGGCGTCCGTGCACACAGTGTTGGGCTTGCGCGAGGAGCATTGGATTGGATTGGATTTGTATTGTATTGGATTGAATTGAAATGGATCAGATTGAATTGTATTGGAATAAATTGAATTGTATCGGATTAGATTGGATTGTAATAATTGTACATACTGTACACACGCGTTGTCACTCATTCACATGCGCGAGTGGGAAATGCCACGGGTGATTTACGGTAAGAACAATCCCCAGTTCTTCGCCCACTCGTCTTGATTCACTTCGTGGAGATGCGTGATTTTTTTAATAATGTGTATCATGTTTTGCGGAATGATGTGAATTCGCCTTACAAGTGAGTGTTTGATAATATGTACGGCCAACTGATCGAAGAGCCCACAAGGGACCAGCCAGCTACAAAATCAACTCGTGTACTCTTCGTGAGAAGTGGCTCCAAAGCCAAGTACAAACATTAAGCAAAAAATCGCTTCTTACAGATTAAAACGTGTGCATTGAACCTGAAAATATTTCCTCTTTATTATCGCTCATATAGTTTTCCCTTTCTTTCATCCTAAGCCCCGAAGACTACTAAGCGATCCAGTAAGTACATTATCTTTAAAGAGGCTGTGAAAACAAAATACAAGTTTCGCTAATAAAAAGACCGCTTTCTCTAAATAGCAAGGATACCAATTTTACTCAAACTTCAAAAAAAAATTAACTAGGCCAACAGCATGCGTTTCTTCACAAAACAAAGTTTTCTTTAAATAATTTTTAACTGTAGCTTTTTTCTCTTAAGCATCTCCATAGACTTCAGCAAAGCGTTCAGTGGTTTAAACTGCGACATTCTCTGACAAATTGAGCCGTTACGGTATACGTGGACCCGCCATCAAACTTATTAGATAGTACCACAAAATATCGACACATGGGCGCTTCCGCTTTTCGCCTCCACGTGACAAGCGACCACCGTGGCCATGATCGAACCCGCGTCCTAGGCCTGAACTCCTTCCCCGCACCCTTTTAACGTATTGAAATATTGCAGGCCTCGGAAGCGGGACTGGAATAGCAGGATTTGCCATGAATTGCCAAGTTGCTACCGGCAAACGTTTGTAGGTTCCCGGCGTTATCCCTCAGCCCATCATTGATGCATTCCATTTCGTCGATGTACGATCGCCAACATGACTAAGGGATTTAATTAATTACACCGCCCAAACCTAGTTGTCCACGAAACGATTAGAGTGTTTTTAGGGCAGATTCTGTACTACGCCATGTGTCGCAAAGTCATTCATCACCTCGTGATGACCTCGAACCACCAGAGAACAACACAAGTCTGTCAGGTGGGACGTCACGCCTGTTGATCCGCTGCTGAAAGGCATCGCAGCCACCCTCGCACGGAGCGTGGCCGATGCGGTACCACGTGACTAGGCGAGGGTTTAACACCGCAGCTGCTTAGCCGGCGCTTTGTCGCTGAATCTCGCCGTGGATGGCACGATGAATCTGGTCCTTCAGCCGATGTAGCTTGGCGGCCGGCTTCGAAAAAGGACTGATGCCCGCTGCTTTCGCAGTGTATTTCTTCGGTGGCCCAGCCATTTTTTCCAGTCATTTTTTTCTGGAATTCCAAATCTTTGTTTCCTCGACAATGTACGAACAGGCGCAGTTTGCGTAGCTTTTTGAGTGCCGATAAAACTACACAAACCCCCGCTATTTCGCTCCCGGCTGCAACGAGAAGTCACGGGCCGTACGCTGAACGCAAGAATATGTCATTGCATCAATGCACATGCGCAGTAGTGTGCGTTGTGATTCCGCCCCTGTCGCTTTTAGGGGCCGAGAGACGTGCGGCGGCACATGCTGACAGGCTTACACTTCCCTCCTTAACTTCGCCCTGCCGAAAATAACATCCATCTTTTTTATGCGTTGACCACAAAATATTGCAGGTTCACATTCAGCAGTCGTAACTTTCGCAGATTCGCAGATGTATCGTTCACTTCCTCACGTGCTTCATTCCAGCCACCCCACCGACGACGACGACGACGAAATCGCCTACGATGAAGCCCACGACGACCTCGACGACAACGAAGAAGACGAGTGAGTGCTAGACGTCTTTACTCCATACTACTAATAAGTTTGAGGTCAGCTTCTTATTTATGGCCAGAATCTCGATATAACGCAAGAAAATAAGGCACAGCCGTCATATGTATACAAAGGAAAAGCCATCCAAAATTGAAATGACGTGAATGATAATGGGATGTCCACAGAAGCGGTTAGAACTCGCCAATATTACTCAAAGCAAACTGACATGTCACTGATCCTTCGCCAGGGGGTGGGCAGCAGACGTCATTACTTTCAGCAAGCGCCATTGGGTGATCACGACGGCCAGCAGTGTGGCATGTCACAAACAGTTTTTTTCAATATGAACTACAGGAGAAACTGGCGCTAGATAATATGTGGCTCGAATCAAGGCCTTATGTGTCATCATGGGCTACCATTATACCGTGCAGTGAGCTTAGTTTCGTCATTGTCTCGGACTGAAACCTTTGAGCGCCCGTAAGTTCAAATAAGATGCTACAGAATAGCAATGGAGAGTGTGTAATTATGATTTATAAAATAAGACACACTGCTTTAAAGCCAAAGAAATAAAAATAATGCGTGTTTTTTAACTGAGAGTGTGTCAGTACCGTTATGCCTAGTATTCTTCAGACCAAACTGGTACCCAACAATACTGTAAAATAATGGGAAATACTCAAAAAAGACTCTTGTTTGAAGAGATTTCAAATAATGAGTGGTTTCAAAAGCTTAGAAAGGTTTTATCCGCGTACCTACAAATACGGGCACCTCGCGTTTGTGATGTTTTCCTTCGTTTTTTTTTTTTTTTTGTAACGGACCGTCTTCTAGAACTTTCAATAGGAAAATTATCCGCTCACCCCGGGTGCTATTAAAATGTGTCCTGCTACTTCAGAAAAGAACCGGGAAGCCAATACACCCTACCAAAAACTAACGTGTCTTCGTTATGGGCTTGTACTTGTGCAGATATGCACCGAAGGTCGCTCGCCGGCACTAGTCGTCCAACTTGTTTATAATGAAGCACAGCTGTCTTAACATGAACTAATGTAGCGAATCTCGAGTTTCCAAGAGAAGCAACTTTCTGCGTTTCGGCCGTAGCGGAAACTTTGTAGACATAGCATTGTATAGGGAAGAAAGCATACCCACGAACAGGCTTAAGAATCCGATAGAGAATCCAAGCGATACCCTGTGGTCTTCCCATAAGGACCACTGTCAGGCTGATGCCTCACGAACGTCATTGTACCAATGGTGACCACCATAGTTAAACAGTGAATCCTTTCTTCTGCCGAGATCACTATAAATTTCAAATCTTGCAGGGGAAATTTCCAGCAGCCTAGCATTGGCTATGACGTGTGCCGTGGCGCAGGGCTGCGAATTAATTTCGACCACCTGGGTATCTTTAAAGGCCGACTGCACTAAAAATTTCAATCTCCTGAAAACGTTATTTCCATAAAGTCTGCCTAAAGAGACTGCAAGACACAGAATATGACATTTGAGATACGCGTGTCCGCGGAGCAAACGACCATCAAAAATTAGCCCCATCATTCCGAAGGGAACGCTGAGTAGATGCGGAGCATCTCGGGGTTCCGTTGTGTTTCCGTTGTGTTCGCAGAACTTCATCGGAAGAACGGAGTGAAGTGGAGTCAACCGCAGCGAGCGCTGAACTGAACGCGCGCAGCGCGCTACCCGATTTACATTCAAAGTTGAAGGAGAGGAGACGAGAGGAGGAGAGATGCGCATGCGCCGAGCATTCGCGCCGACGAAGCTCAAGGTCCGCCGCTCGCTTCAAGCGTTTGCGCTCAGTGTCGCGTGCCCTTCGCTGCGCAGCTTTGTCTTCAGTGGACGTAGCGTTGCTGTTAGTTTGTGGGGTGGTGCTGACGTCTGCTTGCGCCAACCCACTAACTGACGGGTCTGTTGCTTCCATCCCACTTCATCGGAAGAATGGAGTGAAGTCGAGTCAACCGCATCAAGCGCTGAACTGAACGCGCGCAGCGCGCTACCCGATTTACATTCAAAGTTGAAGGAGAGGAAACGAGAGGAGGAGAGATGCGCATGCGTCGAGCATTCGCGCCGACGAAGCTCAAGGTCTGCCGCTCGCTTCAAGCGTTTGCTCTCAGTGTCGCGTGCCCTTCGCTGCGCAGCTTTGTGTTCAGTGGACGTAGCGTTGCTGTTAGTTTGTGGGGTGGTGCCGACGCTTGCTTGCGCCAACCCACTAACTGACGGGTCTGTTGCTTCCATCCCACTTCATCGGAAGAATGGAGTGAAGTCGAGTCAACCGCATCAAGTGCTGAACTGAACGCGCGCAGCGCGCTACCCGATTTACATTCAAGGTTGAAGGAGAGGAGACGAGAGGAGGATAGATGCGCATGCGCCGAGCATTCGCGCCGACGAAGCTCAAGGTCCGCCGCTCGCTTCAAGCGTTCGCGCTCAGTGTCGCGTGCCCTTCGCTGCGCAGCTTTGTGTTCAGTGGACGTAGCGTTGCTGTTAGTTTGTGGGTGGTGCTGACGCTTGCTTGCGCCAACCCACTAACTGACGGGTCTGTTGCTTCCATCCAACTTCATCGGAAGAATGGAGTGAAGTCGAGTCAACCGCATCAAGCGCTGAAGTGAACGCGCGCAGCGCGCTAACCGATTTATATTCAAGGTTGAAGGAGAGGAGACGAAAGGAGGAGAGATGCGCATGCGCCGAGCATTCGCGCGGACGAAGCTCAAGGTCCGCCGCTCGCTTAAAGCGTTTGCGCTCAGTGTCGCGTGCCCTTCCCTGCGCAGCTTTGTGTTCAGTGGACGTAGCGTTGCTGTTAGTTTGTGGGGTGGTGCTGACGCTTGCTTGCGCCAACCCACTAACTGACGGGTCTGTTGCTTCCATCCCACTTCATCGGAAGAATGGAGTGAAGTCGAGTCAACCGCATCAAGCGCTGAACTGAACGCGCGCAGCGCGCTACCCGATTTACATTCAAAGTTGAAGGAGAGGAACCGAGAGGAGGAGAGATGCGCATGCGTCGAGCATTCGCGCCGACGAAGCTCAAGGTCTGCCGCTCGCTTCAAGCGTTTGCTCTCAGTGTCGCGTGCCCTTCGCTGCGCAGCTTTGTGTTCAGTGGACGTAGCGTTGCTGTTAGTTTGTGGGGTGGTGCCGACGCTTGCTTGCGCCAACCCACTAACTGACGGGTCTGTTGCTTCCATCCCACTTCATCGGAAGAATGGAGTGAAGTCAAGTCAACCGCATCAAGCGCTGAAGTGAACGCGCGCAGCGCGCTACCCGATTTATATTCAAGGTTGAAGGAGAGGAGACGAAAGGAGGAGAGATGCGCATGCGCCGAGCATTCGCGCCGACGAAGCTCAAGGTCCGCCGCTCGCTTCAAGCGTTTGCGCTCAGTGTCGCGTGCCCTTCGCTGCGCAGCTTTGTGTTCAGTGGACGTAGCGTTGCTGTTAGTTTGTGGGGTGATGCTGACGCGTGCTTGCGCCAACCCACTAACTGACGGGTCTGTTGCTTCCATCCCACTTCATCGGAAGAATGGAGTGAAGTCGAGTCAACCGCATCAAGCGCTGAACTGAACGCGCGCAGCCCGCTACCCGATTTACATTCAAAGTTGAAGGAGAGGAGACGAGAGGAGGAGAGATGCGCATGCGCCGAGCATTCGCGCCGACGAAGCTCAAGGTCCGCCGCTCGCTTCAAGCGTTTGCGCTCAGTGTCGCGTGCCCTTCGCTGCGCAGCTTTGTGTTCAGTGGACGTAGCGTTGCTGTTAGTTTGTGGGGTGGTGCTGACGCTTGCTTGCGCCAACCCACTAACTGACGGGTCTGTTGCTTCCATCCCACTTCATCAGAAGAATGGAGTGAAGTCGAGTCAACCGCATCAAGCGCTGAAGTGAACGCGCGCAGCGCGCTACCCGATTTACATTCAAGGTTGAAGGAGAGGAGACGAGAGCAGGAGAGATGCGCATGCGCCGAGCATTCGCGCCGACGAAGCTCAAGGTCCGCCGCTCGCTTCAAGCGTTTGCGCTCAGTGTCGCGTGCCCTTCGCTGCGCAGCTTTGTGTTCAGTGGACGTAGCGTTGCTGTTAGTTTGTGGGGTGGTGCCGACGCTTGCTTGCGCCAACCCACTAACTGACGGGTCTGTTGCTTCCATCCCACTTCATCGGAAGAATGGAGTGAAGTCAAGTCAACCGCATCAAGCGCTGAAGTGAACGCGCGCAGCGCGCTACCCGATTTATATTCAAGGTTGAAGGAGAGGAGACGAAAGGAGGAGAGATGCGCATGCGCCGAGCATTCGCGCCGACGAAGCTCAAGGTCCGCCGCTCGCTTCAAGCGTTTGCGCTCAGTGTCGCGTGCCCTTCGCTGCGCAGCTTTGTGTTCAGTGGACGTAGCGTTGCTGTTAGTTTGTGGGGTGATGCTGACGCGTGCTTGCGCCAACCCACTAACTGACGAGTCTGTTGCTTCCATCCCACTTCATCGGAAGAATGCAGTGAAGTCGAGTCAACCGCATCAAGCGCTGAACTGAACGCGCGCAGCCCGCTACCCGATTTACATTCAAAGTTGAAGGAGAGGAGACGAGAGGAGGAGAGATGCGCATGCGCCGAGCATTCGCGCCGACGAAGCTCAAGGTCCGCCGCTCGCTTCAAGCGTTTGCTCTCAGTGTCGCGTGCCCTTCGCTGCGCAGCTTTGTGTTCAGTGGACGTAGCGTTGCTGTTAGTTTGTGGGATGGTGCTGACGCTTGCTTGCGCCAACCCACTAACTGACGGGTCTGTTGTTTCCATCCCACTTCATCGGAAGAATGGAGTGACGTCGAGTCAACCGCATCAAGCGCTGAAGTGAACGCGCGCAGCGCGCTACCCGATTTACATTCAAGGTTGAAGGAGAGGAGACGAGAGGAGGAGAGATGCGCATGCGCCGAGCATTCGCGCCGACGAAGCTCAAGGTCCGCCGCTCGCTTCAAGCGTTTGCGCTCAGTGTCGCGTGCCCTTCGCTGCGCAGCTTTGTGTTCAGTGGACGTAGCGTTGCTGTTAGTTTGTGGGGTGGTGCTGACGCTTGCTTGCGCCAACCCACTAACTGACGGGTCTGTTGCTTCCATCCCACTTAATCGGAAGAATGGAGTGAAGTCGAGTCAACCGCATCAAGCGCTGAACTGAACGCGCGCAGCGCCCTACCCGATTTACATTCAAAGTTGGAGGAGAGGAGACGAGAGGAGGAGAGATGCGCATGCGCCGAGCATTCGCGCCGACGAAGTTCAAGGTCCGCCGCTCGCTTCAAGCGTTTGCGCTCAGTGTCGCGTGCCCTTCGCTGCGCAGCTTTGTGTTCAGTGGACGTAGCGTTGCTGTTAGTTTGTGGGGTGGTGCTGACGCTTGCTTGCGCCAACCCACTAACTGACGGGTCTGTTGCTTCCATCCAACTTCATCGGAAGAATGGAGTGAATTCGAGTCAACCGCATCAAGCGCTGAACTGAACGCGCGCAGCGCGCTACCCGATTTACATTCAAGGTTGAAGGAGAGGAGACGAGAGGAGGAGAGATGCGCAAGCGCCGAGCATGCGCCGCGAAAGCAGAAGCGAGAACGCGGGAAAAGCGAAAGCGAAGTGCACGCAGCTGGTACGAGAGAAGTTGCGGGAGTATCGCGCAGCTGTGGGAGAGAGGGAAGGAGGAGAGTTGCGCATGCGCAGTGTGAGTGCGGATGCCGACGCGGGACATGCCCAGACTATAAGATGCTCCGCATCTAAAATTAGAAATTTTGAAAGCAAAATTCACAAAAGCACGGCCATTACGGCCAGGAGTGACGTTCCAGGCGGCCAAGCCGGCGAGCGAGCGGCGGCACCCGGCCGGCCAGCCGGGGCAAACCTGCGCGCAACGCTTCGCCCTCGCCGCGGTTCTAGAAGAAGCACACCCAGAGGAGCTCGACCGGTTCTCCTGACTGTCGGTAGGAAAAACCGCAGGCCCTGCTGCAATGTCACGTCCGCTTCATGGCAGTGTGCGCGATCCACCGGCAGGTGCAGTGTCGCATGCGACGGCGATATTTCAAGCGTTTAGAACTGATTAACAAATTATTAATGCTAATACCAGTGATGTCCGAGCTGGTTGGGTAGTAAGTACTGTACTTCAGAAATTCATTTGGCCGAGGTGAAATTTGGGTGCAGTTGGCTTTTAACTGGCGCCGAAATATCGACACATCGGCGCTTCCGAATTTCGCCTCCATGTGAAAAGCGACCCCCGCGTCTGCGATCGAACTCACGTCCTTGGGCTCTGAAGTACGACGCACTAGTCATTGCGCAACCACGGCGGGTGCAGTGGCGCAGTGGTGGATGGCGCAAAATTGAGAAGTCGCTCCTTATTTCACGACCAATACGGGGAAGCTCCGGTCAATTTTCGCGGAGGTCTGGCCATTTTCATGTTGGCCAGTCAAGAGAACAAGTGATAAACGAGCACAGAATGGCGTAGGAGAAAAAGCCCGGGAAGAGAGATGCACTGCAGAAGGAAGAGAGCTGCCCTCGCAAAGCTAGAGACGTCGCCAGGGGGTCAACAAGGCGAAGCGTAGTTCGCGACCTTTTCTTTGCCTCGACTGGTCTTGCGACTCCCGCCACCCCTCGTACGCGTTGTGGAGAGCCACTGCAGGTCGGCAAGAAAGGGGAGTAGAAATGGCTTACGCTGATGAAATGCCTATACTATTCGGCAGCAAAAAATGGGCAAGGGGAATGTCATACGGTGATGAAATGCTGTTTCTGGTGGGCAACAAGAAAGGGGGAATGGGAATGGAATAAGGTGATGAAATGCCGATACTGGTGGGAAACAAAATTGGGAATGGGAATTCCGTACGCTGATGAAATGCCGATACTGGGGGGAAAAAATATGGAATGGGAATAGCATACGGTGATGAAATGCCGATCCTGGTGGGCGACAAAAAACGGTGAATTGGAATGGCATACGGTGATAAAATGCCGATGTTGGTGCTCAACAAAAAAGTGGGATGGGAATGGCGTACGGTGCTGAAATGCCGATACTGGTGGGCAACAAAAAATGGGGAATAGGAATGGCATATTGTGATGACATGGTGATCCTGGTGGGCAACAAAAAAGGGTGAATGGGAATGGTGTACCGTGATGAAATACCGATACTGGTGTGCAGCAAGAAAGGCGGGAATGGGAATTGCGTTCGGTGATGAAATGCCGATACTGGTGGGCAACCTAAAAGGGGAAAGGAAATGGCCTATGGTCGTGAAATGGCGATAATGATGGGCAACAAAGAGAGGGAATGGGAATGGCCTACGGCGAGGAAATGTCAATACTGGTCGGCCACATGAAATCGGGAATGGAAATTGCATACGGTGATGAAATGCCGATAATGGTGGGCAACAAAGTGTGCGGTGATGAAATGCCGATACTGGTGGGGAAAAAAGGGGAAAGGGGAATGGCCTATGGTTGTGAAATACCGATACTGATGGGCAACAAAAAGGGGGAATGGGAATGGCCTACAGTGATGAAATGCGTATGCTCGTGGGCAAAAAAAGGGGAATGGGAATGGCCTACGGTGATGAAATACCGATACTCGTTGGAAACAAAAAAGAGGGATGGGAATGGCCTACCGGGAAGGAATGCCAATACTGGTTGGCAACAAAAAAAGGGGGAATGGGAATGGCGTACGGTGACAAAATACCGCTACTGGTGGGCAAAAAAGGGGGAATAGGAATGGCCAACAGTTACGTAATGCCGATACTGGAGTGCAACAAAAAACATTAATTGATTGAAGGGTTTTCATGCACCGACGCAGCGTAGGCGATGGGGTGCGCCGTAGTGGAAGACTCCGAATTAAATTTGACCACCTGGGAATCTCTAACGCCCGCCAAAATCTCGTAAACACGGGTGTTTTTGCTTTTCGCGTGCATCAGAAAAGTGACCCCCGCGGCTGCGAATGAAACCCGCGACCCTAATTCTCAGCAGCGCAACGTCTTAGCCACTGAGCCACCGCGGCGGGAGCAACAAAAATAGGGGGAATGAGAATGGCGTACCGTGTTGAAGTGCCGGTACTGGGGGACAACAAAAAAAGGTTAATGGGAATGGCGTACGGGGAGGAAATGCCGATACTGCTGGACAACAGAAAAAGGGGGGAATGGAAATGGCATACAGTGATAAAATGACGATATTGGTGGCCAAAAAAAGGGGGAATGGGAATAACGTACGGTGATCGTATGTTGGTACTTGTGGGCAACAAAATGGGGGAGAGTGAGAATGGCGTACGGGGCTGAAATGTAAATACTGGTGGGCAACAAAAAAAAAGGGGAATGAGAACCGCCTATGGTGCTAAAATGGCGATACTGGTGTTCAACAAAAAAGAGGGAATAGGAATGGCCTACGGTGATGAAATGCCGATAGTGATGGGCAACAAAAAGGGGGAAAGGGAATGGCGTACGGTGACGACGTGGCGATATTGGTGGGCAACAAAAGGAGTGACAGGCAGCCGATGCCACTGCTACAACTAGTGAAGTTGACCACTAAGCGAACCTAAGAAGCAATACGAATCTGCACAGCGGGCCGAGCTTCTGGTTGGCGAGGAAGGGGGACGAGACACTTACGCCCCCTTAAAGGCCCACAAAAGTGACCTTAAATTGGTTTTTTTAATGTTCATCATGTGTTGTTGAACGATGTGAGCTCGCCGTGCAACTTAGTGTTTGATAACGCGTACAGGCCACCTGATCAAAGAGCCCACAAGGGACCTGCGAAATACTCAGATAACTCGTGTACTCTTTCGTGAGAAGTGGCTCCAACGTAATTTCCAACATCGGTAAAGCCAAGTACAAACAATAAGCAGAAACTTCGCTTCGGACAGATTAGAACGTGTGCGTAGGACCTGCGAGTTTTTCCTTTCTATTATCACTCATATAATTTTCCCTTTCTTTCATCCTAAGCCACGAAGACTACTACGCGCACCAGTAAGTATTTTACCTTTAAGGGGGCCGGGAAAACAAAATACATGTTTTGTGTAAAAAAAGACCGCTTTGTTTAAACTAGAACGATATCAATTTTAGTGGAACTGCAGCCAATTAATCTAGGTCTACTAAGCATGCGTTGCTTCACAAAACGGAGTACTGTTGAAATCATTTTTAATCGAAGCTTTTTTCCTTAGGCATCTCAGTAGACTTCAGCAAACCGTTCAGTAGTTTAAATTATGAGATCCTCTTTGAAAAAGTGAGCCGTTACGGTATACGTGGAACTTGTTAGATCGTACTACAGACTTCGTTCCTAATACGTTGTGTTAAACAACTATTCATCTGATGCGGTACAAATAATAACAGGCGTTGATCACGGCAGCCTTCTAGAACCCCTTCTTTTTAATTTGTACATTTATAACATCTGCAACATGGCTGTGGAATATATTTTATGCGGATAACACCAGCCGCTTCCGCTGACTTTGATTTATTTATTCACATTATTTATCATACACTCAGGGCCAGAGGCATTACAAAAGGGAGTGGTGGCCCAAGCAAGGCGAAAAAGACGTGAGAATACAGAAGGTATCATCGAAATTATAAATTAGGCTGGCTATAAAATATTAGGTAATTCATTGTCAAAAACATAATTATAACGTATGGCCACAATATCTGCGCAAAAGTGGTTCCATTCACGTGATGCACTCAAAAGGAATGGCTAAAAAAATATGTTCCTTTGTTCGATGCCTACTTTGTGAGCGTGAGGAGTCGGCGAGAAATGTATTGCGGTTTCAAATGACTTGGTTGTGCATGGAGCATAGTTTGTGAAACAACGCAAGATGAGAAGTGTTTCGACGAGAAGCTAATTATGGCTGCCAGATGGTGGATTTCATGGATGTGATGCTTTCAGTACCGTTATAATTATATTATAGTACGTTTATATCGAGTTATTTTGAACTATTTCAAGACTAGTTATTAGAATATCACAGTAGCGGTCCCGCACTGGTGTAGCATTAGTGTTTTAGTGTTTTATAAGACGATATTGTTTTTTAAAGCAAACGGTTATATGAGGTTCGGGGGTTTAGAAGCTACGGTGCAGATAACCTTACATTGATGAGCTTTGCGAGTATGTTCTATGTTCTATGGGGAGTGTACAATGTTGGTAAGCTTAAATGTAGACACCTAGGTTTTTATTGGAATTGACGGCCGCTTACGAAACGTTGTTCAAAAAGTATACAGGGGCTGTTAGTATTCCGTGATAGGCGCATAACTTTACATTGAGAAACATGAAGTTTTGTGAGCCATTCATGACAGCAGTTTGTTACGTTGACAAGATCGGTCTAAACAAATTTAGTGTTATTGTCAGTATTATTTTGCGAAAGATAACACAATCATTTGCAAACAGATGCATGTTCGAAGATCCGAGAGACGAAATGTCGTTAATCTATATAAGAAACAAGACATGGCCAATAACCGATCCCTGAGAACTCCAGAAGCAAAGGGGCACAGAGGATAAAATGAAGTTGTTAGCAGTAACGACTTCTGAACGGTTAAGAAGTAAATACTTGATCAACGTAGGTACTGCAAGGCCAAGTTTAAATCGGCTTAGCTTAAAAACGTCATTGACACGCCTTGTCAAAAGCGTTGGAAAAATAAATTATTTCAATCAGCTTAAGAATATTCGCCTAAAATACGATGTAATTGTTGAGTAAACGACATAAGTTGAGTCACAAACGAAAAAGCATATTGATGAAATAACAAGCATGCCTAATACGATATTGATATCACTAACAAAATAGTCTCCTTTATTTTGTTAAAATAAACCAAGAAAAACACGACTGACATATTTAAACCAAAATGAGAACGTTTTCTACATCCGCCACATCTTTATTTGTAGAAAAATGCCTTTGAATATGTAGGTAACTTCACATCACCTGATGAATCATTTTCTGTACCATGTCAAGGAAAGCCGATGTAACCAAAATCAATGTCACTCTTTCAAGTTTACCGGGGTCACTATAGGTGCGTCTAGAGTATGTTTCCTGCTAACACAAAATCATATCTTGACTTCGGCATGTTTGTTCTTGGTTTAGAGCAAGTCCGCATGAACAAAGACTCAAAAATTTGTAATTTTTTTAGAAGATTAGTTGGAGTGATTGGAAACGTCTTGTACGATGCCATATCATCTTTGTACCGGCGGTATAAAATTGTATGCACGTTGAACGCATGTTCGACTATACGTTTTGTTTCTTCTAAACAAGGGTAGCAACATTTGGCGCCGGTATGACGTCAGAAGCGCCTTCCTTTTTTCACTTCCTCTGAAGGCTGGTATGGCAAATTTAACCTCAAATGGGGTTGAACAGGAACAAAGCAAGAGAGCTTCCAGTTGGCATTACGGCTAGCCTTATAACGTCTTCACTTCATTTCTTTGCACAGGTAAAAAAAGAAGAAAGCCGCCAACCACTCTAATTTGCAGTGCGGCCCTTGCTGTGTCGGCTTCGTGCAACTCGGCCCTCCGAATCGATGGGTTGCCCACCCCTGTTCCAAAAGATAACCACGATCCGAAATTACACCGTTTTGTGCATTTTTTTACCGCTTACACATCAGAATCCGCACGCGGCTTCGAAACTAACGAACTTGTCGTGCGGCAGTGTGGAGCACATTGTGTTTACGAAATGCCAGTGCACAATCTTCGAACTTTGAAGCTACCTCAATACACCGTTTTACGGAAATTTCAGAAGTATATCATCCACTACACATCAGAATGAATGTAGACAATCCAATGTAAATATATAATTATGCCGAAAGCGTAGTCCATCTCATTAATCCTGAAAAGTGACTTCGCCCTCGCCGCGATCCCAGACGAAGCACGCACAGCGGAGCTTGACCGATTCTCCTGAGTTGCCGCAGGAAAAACCGCAGGGATTACCGCACTGTCACTTTCGCTTCGTAGATGTTTGGGAGATCCGCCGGCAGGTGCAGCGTCTCCTGCGACAACGGAGATATTTTAAGCGTTTATAACTACTTAACAAGGCATTTAACCAGGACACCAGTCATGTACGAGCTGGTTTGGTGGTACGTACTGTACTTTAGAAGAAAATTTGGCCGAGGTGAAATTTGAACGCAGTTGACCTTTACCTTGCGCGAAAATATCGACACATGCACGCTTCCGCTTTTGCCTCTATGTGAAAAGGGACCACCGCGGCCACGATCCAACCCGAGTACTCGGGCACACCACGAGAAGCTTCAAAAATTGGTCTCCTTCCCCGCACCCTTTTAACGTATTGAAATATTGCAGGCCTCGGAAGTGTGGACTAGTAATATCAAGTTTCGTCGAGAATGGCCAAGTTGCTACGGACAAAATTATGTAGGTTGCCGCCGTGTTCGCTCAGCCGATCATTGATGCATTCTATTTGGCCGATGTACGATCGCCCGCATGACAAAGGGATTTCATACACCACCAAACCCTAGCTGTCAACGAAGCGATTCGAATGTTTTTAGAGCAGATGCTGTACTACGCCATGTCTCGCAAGGTCATTCATCACTTCGTAATGACCTCGAACCACCAGAGAACAACACAAGTCGTTCAGGTGGGACGTCACGCCTGTTGATCTGCTGCTGAAAGGCATCGCAGCCACCCTTGCACGGAGCGTGGCCGATGCGGTACCACGTGACTAGGCGAGGGTTTAACACCTCAGCTGCTTAGCCAGCGCTTTGTCGCTGAATCTCGCCGTGGATGGCATGCTGAATCTAGTCCTCCAGCCGATGTAGCTTGGCGGCCGGCTTCGAAAAAGGACTGATGCCCGCGGCTTTCGCAGTGTATTTCTTCGGTGGCCCAGCCATTTTTGCCAGTCATTTTTCCTGGAAATCCAAATCTTTGTTTCCTTGACAATTTACGCGCTGTTGCAGTTTGCGTAGCTTGTTGAGTGCCGATAAAACTACATAAACTCCCGCTATTTCGCTCCCGGCTGCAACGAGAGGTCACGGGCCGTACGCTTAATGGAAGAATATGTGATTGCATCAATGCACATGCGCAGTAGTGTGCGTCGTGATTCCGCCCCTGTCGCTTTTAGGGGCCGATAGACGTGCGGAGGCACATGCTGACAGGCTTACACTTACCTCTTGAACTTCGCCGTGCCGAAAATAACATCCATCGTTTTTATGCGTTGACCACGAAATGTTGCTGGTTCACAGTCAAGAGTCGTACTTTGTGCAGATGTATCGTTCACTTCCTCACGTGCTTCATTCCAGCCACCCCACCGACGACGACGACGACGAAATCGACTACGATGAAGCCCACGACGACCTCGACGACAACGAAGAAAACGAGTGAGTGCTAGACGTCTTTACTCCATACGTCTTTACTCCAGACGTCTTTACTCCATACTACTAATACGTTTGAGGTCAGATTCTTATTTATGGCCAGAATCTCAATATAACACAAGAAATAAGGCACAGCCGTCATATGTATACAAAGGAAAAGCCATCCAACATTGAAATGACGTGAATGATAATGGGATGTCCACAGAAGCGGTTAGAACTCGCCAATATTACTCAAAGCAAACTGACATGTCACTGATCCTTCGCCAGGGGATGGGCCGCTGACGTCAGTACTTTCAGCAAGCGCCACTGGGTGATCACGACGGCCAGCAGTGTGGCATGTCACAAACAGTTTTTTTTTCAATATAAACTACAGGAGAAACTGGCGCTAGATAATATGTGGCTCGAATCAAGGCCTTATGTGTCGTCATGGGCTACCATTATACCATGCAGTGAGCTTAGTTTCGTCATTGTCTCGGAATGAAACCTTTGAGCGCCCGTAAGTTCAAATTAGATGCCACAGAATAGCGATGGAGAGCGTGTAATTATGTCTTATAAAATAAGACACACTCCTTTAAAGCCAAAGAAATAAAAATAACGCGTGTTTTTTTAACTGAGAGCGTGTCAGAACCATTATGCTTAGTATTCTTCAGACCAAACTGGTACCCAACAATACTGTAAAATAATGGGAGATACTCAATAAAGACTCTTGTTTGAAGGCATTTCCAATAATGAGTGGTTTCAAAAGCTTAGAAAGGTTTTATCCGAGTACCTACAAATACGGGCACCTCGCGTTCGTGATGTTTTCGCTCGTTTTTTTTTTTTCTTTTTTTTTTTGTAACGGACCGTTTTCTGCAACTTTCGCAGGGGAAAATTATCCGCTCAGCCCGGGTGCTATTAAAAATGTGTCCTGCTACTTCAGAAAAGAACCGGGAAGCCAATTCACCCTACCAAAAACTTACGTGTCTTCGTTATGGGCTTGTACTTATGCAGATATGCACCGATGGTCGCTCGACGGCACTAGTCGTCCACCTTGTTTATAATGAAGCACAGCTGTCTTAACATGAACTAATGTATCGAATCCAGACTTTCCAAGCAAGGCAAGTTTCGGCGTTTCGCCCGGAGCGGTTACTTCGTAGACATGGCATCGCGTAGTGAAGAAAGCAAACCCACAAACACGTTTAAGAATCGGATGGACAAGCCAAGCCATACCCTGTGCTCTTCCCATAAAGCTACTATCAGACTGATGGCTCAGGAGCATCGTTGTACCAACGGTGACTGCCATAGTTAACACTGTGATTCCCTTCTTCTGCCTGGTTCAATAGAAAGTTCAAATTTCGCGGGTTAAATGTGCCGCAGCCGAGCATGCTCTATGAGGTGGGCCGTGGCGGAGGGCGGCGAATTATTTCGACCACCTAGAGATCACAAAAGGCCAACTGTACACTAAATTTCAACCTCCTGAAAACGTTATTTCCACATAGTCTGCCTAAAAAGACTGCAAGATACAAAATATGACAGCTGAAATACGCGTATCTGCGGTGGAAACGACCACCAAAAATTGGAGACTTCTAAAGCGAAATTGAGGAGAGCGTTACCATTACGGCCAGGACTGACGTTCCAGCCGGCCACGCCGGCGAGCAGGCGGCGGCACGCGTCCGGCCAGCCGGGGCATTCCTGCACGCAATGCTCCGCCCTCACCACAGTCCTAGGAGAAGCCCGCCCAGCGGAGCTCGACCGGTTACCCTGACTGGCCGTAGGAAAAACCGCAGGGCCTGCCGCAGTGTCACTTCCGCTTTCTGGCTGTTTGCGCGATCCGCCAGCAGGTGCAGCGTCGCCTGCGAGTGAGATATTTGAAGTATTTGTAACTAATTAACAACGCCTATAACGTTGATACAAGTTATGTCCGAGCTGGTTTTGTAGTACGCACTCTACTTTCCAAGTAAACTTGGCCGAGGTGAAATTTGCGCGCAGTTGTCCTTTAACATGCGCTAAATATCGACATATGGGCGCTGCCGCTTTTTGCCTCCATGTGAAAAGCGACCACCGCGTCCGGGATCGAACTCACGTCCTTGGGCTCGGCACCACGACGCAATAGCCATTTCGCCACCACGGCAGGTGCAGTGGCGGGTGGCGCAGAATTGTGAGAGTTCGCTTCTTATTTCACTAGCAGTACGTGGAAGCTTCGGTTAATTGTCACGGTGCTGTGTTCATTTTCGTGTCGCTCTGTCAACACAACGAGTAATAAACAAGCAAAGAATAACGGAGTAGAAAAAGCCCGCGAAGAGAGCTGCATTGGAGAAGGAAGAGAGCGCCGTCGCAACGCTGGAGACGTAGCCAGGGAGTCGACAAGTCGAACCGCGGTTCGCAAGCTTTTTTGTCTCGACGGGTCTTGTGGCTCCCGCAACTGCTTGTAGACTTTGTGGAGCCGCAGCAAGTGCAGGGCAGCAAACAAACGGGGAATGGGATAGCGTACGCTGATGAACTGTCGATGCTGGTGGGCAATAAAAAAGCGGGAATGGGAATGGCTTACGGTGATGAAATGCTGATACTGGTGGGCAACAAGAAAGGGGAATGAGAATGGCATACGGTGATGAATGCCGATACTGGTGGGCATCAAAAAAAGGGGGGAATGGGAATTGCGCACGGTGATGAAATGCCGATACGGGTGGGCGACAGAAAAGGTGGAATGGGAACTGCATACGGTGATGAAATGTCGATACTGGTGTCCAAAAAAGTGGGGGAATTGGAATTGCTATAGTAAGGAAAGCCTATACTGGTGGGCGACAAAAAAGGGGAATGGGAATGGCGTACGGCGATGAAATGCCGATACTGGTTGGGAACAAAAAAGAGAGAAGGGGCATTGCGTACGGTGATAAAAACGGCGATACTGGTGGACAACAAAAGGGGAATGGGAATAGCGTACAGTGAAGAAATGCCGATAATGGTGTTCAACAAAGAAAGCGAGAGTGGGAATGGTGTACGGTGATGAAATCCCGATATTGGTGGCCAACAATTAAAGGGGAATGGGAATGACGTACACTGATCAAATCCTGATACTGGTGGACAGTAAAAAAAAGGGGACAAAGGGGATGGGATTGGCTTACGCTGATGAAATGTTGCTACTTGAGGGCAACAAAAAAAGAGAATGGCAATGGCCTACGGGGATGAAATGCTGATAGTGATGGGCAACAAAAAGGGGGAATGGGAATGGCGCACGGTGATGAAGTGGTGATATTGCTGGGCAACAAAAGGAGTGACAGGCAGCCGATGCAGCTACTACAACTAGTGAAGTTGACCACTAAGCGAACCTCAGAAGCAACAATGTGCGCATCCGGCCGAGCCTCAAGTTGAAGAGGCAGGGTTTACTAGACGCTTACGCACTCTTAAAGACCCACCAAAGTGATCTTCAATTGATTTTTTATTAATGTTTGTCATGTTTTGCGGAATGATCCGAGTTCGCCTTGCACGTGAGTGTTTGATAACGTGTACAGGCCACCTGATTAAAGAGCCCACAAGGGACCAGCGAACTACTCAAACAACTCGTGTACTCTTTCATGAGAAGTGGCTCCACCGTAATTGCCAACATCGCTAAAGCCAAGTACAAGCATTAGCAAAAGATTCGCTTCTTACAGATTAGAACGTGTGCGTAGAACCTGCGAGTTTTTCCTTTCTATTCTTACTCATATAATTTTCCCTTTCTTTCATTTTAAGCCACGAAGACTACTAAGCCCACCAGTAAGTACATTACCTTTAAGGAGGCCGTGAAGACAAAATTCAAGTTTTGCTCATAAAAATACCGCTTTGTCTAAGTAGTAAGAATACCAATTTTACTCGAACTGCAAAAACATAAACTAGGCCTACTGAGCATGCGTTGCTTCACAAAACGGAGTGCCTTTTAAACAATTTCTTAATCGGAGCTTTTTCTCTTAGGCATCTCCGTAGACTTCAGTAAAGCATTCCTCTTTGAAAAGTGAGCCGTTACGGTATACTTGCACCCGTCTCCAAACTTATTAGATCATAGCACCGTCATCGCTCCCAATACGTTGTGTTAAACCACTATTCATCTGATGCGGTAAAAAATTTACAGGTGTTCCTCAGGGCAGCCTTCTAGAACCCCGTCTCTTTAACTTGTACATTTATAACATCTGCAACATGACTGCAAAATATATCTCCTATGCGGACAACACCACCCACTTCCTCTCACTTTTATTTATTTATTTATATTATGCATCATACGCTGAGGGCCAGAGCAATTACAGAGGGAAATTGTGGCCGAAGCAAGACGAAAAAACATGAGAATACAGCAAGTATGGTAAAGAAATATAAATTAGCCTGGCTATAAAATATTAGCTAATGCATTTTGAAATAGACAATTATTACGTATGGCCACAATATCTTGGGGAAGGTGGTTCCATTCACGTGCCGCACTCAGGAGGAATGACTAAAAAAATGTCGTGCGTTGCTATGTTCCGCACCTACTTTGTGAGCGTGACAATTCGGTGAGAAATTTATTGTGGTTGACAAATCACTTGGTTGTGCAGGGTGGGATGAAGGCATAGTTTGTGAAACAACGTAAGACGAAAAGTGTTTCGACGAGAAGCTAACAATGGCAGCCCGGTGATGAATTTGATGGACGTTATGCTTTCAGTACGGTTATAATTATATTATTGTACTGTTATATAGAGTATTTTGAACCATTTTAAGAGCAGTTATTAGATTATCGCAGTAGGGGTCCCGCACTGATGTAGCAAAATTGTTCATAAGTGTTTTATAAGATTAGTGTTTTGTAAGAATGTATCGTTTTTTAAAGGAAAAGTTTCATGGAGGTTGCGGGTATAGAAGCTGCGGCGCAGATAACCCTACATTGATTAGCTTTGCTAGTTATATGTTCTATGTGGAGTGTCCAATTTAGATTAGCTGAAGTGTAGACACCCAGGTATATATAGGAATTGACAGACCCTGACGAAACGTTGTTTCAATATACAGGGGGCTGTTAGTATTCCATGATATTCGCCAACCTTTACATTTAGAAACATTTATTTCCATTAGCCATTCATGATACCAGTTAGTTACAATGACAAGATCGCACTAAATAAGGTGAATGTCATTGTGAGTATTAATTTTGCGAAAGATAACACAATCATTTGTAAACAGATGCATGTTCGAAGATACGAGAGACGGAAGGTTGTTAATGTATATAAGAAACAAGACATGACCAAGAACCGATCACTGAGTAACTCCAGAAGAAACGGGGCACAGAGGAGAAAATAAAGTTGTTAGCAGTAACGAATTATGAACGGATAAGAAGGAAATACTGGATCCACGTAGGCACTGTAAGGCCAACTTTAAATCCGCTTAGCTTAAAACGTTGGTGACACGCCTTGTCGAAACCTTTGGAAAAATAACAACAATCCAATTAGCTTGAGAATATTCGTCTAAAATAATACGTAATCGTTGAGTAAATGACGTAAGTTGTGTCCCAAACAAAAAAGTATATTCATGAACTAACAAGCATGACTAATACGGTACTGGCGTGACTAACCAAATGGTCTGCATTATTTTGTTAAAATAAATGAAGAAAAAATAAGGCTGACATATTTATTCCAAAATGAGAACTTTTTGTAAATCCGCCCCATCATTTTTATAGAAAACTGCCTTTGAATATGTACGAAACTTTACATCACTTGGTCAGTCATTCTCTGCTACCATGTGAAGGAACGCCGATGTAAGCAAAATCGGTGTCACTCTTTCAAAGTTACCGGGATCCTTAGGTGTTACTAGAGTTTGTTGCTTTCCAAAACAAAATCATATTATGATTACGGCTTGTTTTGTTCACATTCGAACCCAAGTTCTTGGTATGGAGTAAGTCCGCATTAAGGAGAGACTCCAAAATTTCTAAATTTTTCAGAAGTATAGCTCGAGCTATTGGAAACGTCCTGTACGATGCCTAATCTTATTTGTACGGGCGGTGTAAAATTGTATGCGAGTTGATCGCATGTTCGAATATACGTTTCGTTTCTTCAAAACAGGGGTCGCAACCTGCGGCCCCGGCACGACGTCAGAAGGGCCCTCCACTTGTCACTTGCTATCTGAAGGCTGGCATGGCTATTTTAGCCTCAGATGGGGCTGAATAGAAACAATACACCATAGCTTCCAGTTGGAATTCCTGCTCTTCGCCCCCCCCCCCCCCCCCCCCGATCAAAGTTAGCCTTATAACGTCTTCACTTCCTTTCTTTGTATACGTAAAAAAAGAAGAAAGCCGCAAAGCGTCCTAATTTGCAGTGCGGCCCTTGCTGTGTCACCTCCATGCAACTCGGTCCTCCATATCGATAGGTTCCCGACCCATGTTCCAAAAGATAACCGTGGCCTGAAATGACACCTTTTTTGCAATTTTTTACCACTTACACATCATCACAATCCGTGCGCGGCTTCGAAACTAATGAATTGATTCTACCGCAGTGTGGGGCACATTGTGCTAACGGAGAGAGAGAGAGACTAAACATGTTTATTGTTTCTTATTAAATTGTCTTTAGGGTGGCCTCCTCATTCCAGGAGTCCATTGGCACGGGCCGCGCCTAACGGAATGCCAGTGAACAATCTTCGAACTTCGAACCAACCTCAATACGCCATTTTACAACAATCGCAGCAGTATATCATTTACTGCACATCAGAATGAACTTACAGAATCCAGTGTAAATATGTCTCTAAGCCGAAAACCTTTTCCATCTCATCAACCGCAAAGAGTGACTTCGTTCTCGCCGCAATCCTAGAAGAAGCACGCACAGCGGAGCTCGACCGGTTCCTCTGACTGGCCGTAGGAACAACTGCAGGGCCAGCCGCAATGTCACTTGCGCTTCATGGATGTTTTCGCGATCTGCCGGCAGGTGCAGCGTCGGCTGCTACTGAGATATTTTAAGCGTTTATAACTAATTGACAGCGCATTTAACGGGGATACCAGTCATGTCCGAGCTGGTTGGGTGTTACTTGCAGTACTTTCAAAGTAAATTTGGCCGAGGTGGAATTTGAACGCTTCTGACCGTTAACGTGTGGCAAAATATCACCACATGGGCGCTTCCGCTTTTTGCCTCCATGTGAAAAGCGACCACCGTTGCCAAGATCGAACCCACGTCCTCGGGCACAGCAGGACAAGCTTCAAAAATAGACCTCCTTCCGCGCAGTCTTGTAACGTTTTGTAATATCACAGGCCTCGGAAGTGTTGACTGTAATGGCAAGTTTTGCCTTGAATTGCCAAGTTGCTACCGGCAAAAAGTTTGTAGGTTGCCGGCGTGTTCCCTCGGCCGATCATTGATGCATTCCATTTGGCTGATGTACGATTGCCCGAATGGCAAACGGATTTTACAACACCCAGGCCTAGCTGTCAACGAAGCGCTTTACGTGTTTCTAGAGCAGATTCTGTACTACGCCATGTCTCGCAAGGTCATTCATCACCTCGTAATGACCTCGAACCACCAGAGAACAACACAAGTCTGTCAGCTGGGACGTCACACCTGTTGCTCCGCTGCTGAAAGGTATTGCAGCCACCCTCGCACGAAGCGTGACCGATGCGGTACCACGTGACTAGGCGAAGGTTTAACACCTCAGCTGCTTCGCTGGCACTTTTGTCGCCGAGTCTCACCATGGATGGCATGACGGCTGTGCGCTCTCCGCATGGGCTTCATCGCAAGCGATAGGCTGGATCCAATCATCCAGTAGATGTAGCTTGACGACCGCCTTCAAAAAAGGGGAGATGAGTGCTGCTTTCGCAGTGTATTTCGTCGCTGGCACAGCCATTTTTTTCCAGTCATTCTTTCCGGATTTCCACATCTTTCTATTCTTAACAATTTACGCGGTGTCACTGTTTGCGTAGCTTGTTGGGGGCCGATAAAACTACACAAACCCCCACTTTTTCTCTCTCGGAAGCAACGAGAAGTCACGGGCCGGACGCTAAAGGAAAGAATGTGTCATAGCATCAATGCACGTGCGCAGTAGTGTGCGTTGTTATTCCGCCCCTGTCGCTTTTAGGGGCCGAGAGACGTGCGGAAGCACATGCTGACAGGCTCACACTTCCCTCCTGAACTTCGCCGTGCCGAAAATAACATCCATCGTTTTAATGCGTTGACCACGAAATATTGCAGGTTCACATTCAAGAGTCGTAATTTGTGCAGATGTACCGTTCACATCCTCACGTGCTTCATTCCAGCCACCCCATCGACGACGACGACGACGACATCAACTACGATGAAGCCCACGACGACCTCGACGACAACGAAGAAACCGAGTGAGTGCTGGACGTCCTTACTCAATACTACTAACGAGTTTGAGGTCAGCTTCTCATTTATTGCCAGACTCTCAATATAACGCAAAAAATTTGGCACAGGAGTCACACGTATACAGATGGAAATACATACAAAGTCGAAATGACGTGAATGATACACGGGATGTCCAAAGAAGCGGTTAGAACGTGCCAAAGCAAACTGACACGTCACTGAACATTCGTCAGGGGACGGGCCGCTGACGTCACTACTTTTAGCAAGCACAATTGAGTGATCACTACGGCCAGCAGTGTAGCATGCCACAACCACTTTCTTTCAATATACACTAAAGAAGAAACTTGCGCTAGATAATATGCGGCTCGCATCAAGGCCCTATGTATCGTCATGGGCTGCCATTATACCCTGCAGTGAGCTTAGTTTCTTCATTGTCTTGGACTCAACCTTTTAGCGCCCGTAAATTCAAATAGAATGCCACAAACAGCAAGGAAGAGGGTGTAATTATATAATTGTGAAATAAAAAAAAACACTGCTTTAAAGCTAAAGAAGTAAAAACATAAAGCCTGTTCTTTTTACTGAGAGTCTTCCAGAACCGTTATGCCTAGTATTCGGCAGACCGAGCTGGTACCTAACAATAATGTAAAATTATGGGAGAATCTCATTAAAGACTCTTATTTTGCAAATATTTCAAATAATGAATAGTTTCAAGAGTTTACAAAAGTTTTGTGCTCGTACCTACGAAAACAGGCACATCGCATTCATGTTGTTTTTGTTCGTGTTTTTGTAGCTTGTGTCTTCCACAAATTTCGCAGAGGCAAATTACCCGCTCAGCCCGGGCGCTATTAAAATGTGTCCTGCTAGTCCAGAAAAGAACAGGGAAGCCCATTCACCCTACCAAAAACTAACGTGTCTCCGCAGGGCCGTACCCAGAGGGGGGGTTTGGGGGTTCGAACCCCTCCCGAAATTTTTTCCAGGCACCACGTAAACAATACTTACTGTTGCTTTCAGCAAAACTACCCCCTTCCCAAAATTTATAACCCCCCCCCCCCCCGAAAAAAATTTCTGGGTACGGCCCTGTGTCTCCGTTATGAGGCTTGCACTTATGCAAATATGCATCGATGGTCGCTCGCCCGCACTAGTCGTCCAACTTGCTTATAATGAAGCACATCTGCCTTAACATGAACTAATGTAGTGAATCTCGAGTTTCCTAGCGAAGCAAGCTTCCGCGTTTCGACCGGAGCGGTTACTTCGTAGACATAGCATTGCGTAGTGAAGAAAGCAAACCCATGAACACGTTTAAGAATCCGATGGACAAGCCAAGCCATACCCTGCGGTCTTCCCATAAGGCTACTCTAAGGCTGATGCCTCAGGAAATTGTTCTACCAACGGTGACCACCATAGTTTAAAACTGCGATTCCTTTCTTCTTCCTGGCTCACTACAAAGTTCAAATCTTTCGGGTTAAATGCCGCAGACTTGCATGGTCTATGAGGTGCACCATGGCGGAGGGCCGCGATTTAATTAAAACCGCCTTGAGATCTCTAAAAACCAAGTGTACACAAAATTTCAACCTCCTGAAAACGTTATTTTCATATAGTCTACCTAAATAGACTGCAAGATACAAAATATGACAGCTGAAATACGCGTACCTGCGGCGCATACTACCATCAAAAATCGGAGATTTTGAAAGCGATATTGAGGAGAGCACGACCATTACGGCCAGGAGTGACGTTCCAGCCGGCCAAGCCGGTGAGCAGGCAGCGGTGCACGCGGCCGGCCATACGGGGCAAACCTGCACGCAACGCTTCGCCCAGGTAGCAGTCCTAGGAGAAGCACGCCAAGCACAGCTCGGCCGGTTCTTCTGACTGGCCGTAGGAAAAACCGCAGGGTCTGCCGCGAGGTCACTTCCGCTTCATGGCTGTTTTGCGCGTTTCGCCGGCGGGTGCGGCGTCGCGTGCGACTGAGATATTTTAAGGGTTTGTAACTAATTAGCAACGCATTTAACATGGATTCTAGTCATGTCCGAGCTGGTTTGGTAGTACGCACTGTACTTTAGAAGTAAATTTGTCGGAGGTGAAATTTGAGTGCAGTTGGCCTTAACATGCGCCAAAATATCGACACATGCGCGCTCCCGCTTGTCGCCTCCATGTGAAAAAAGTGCTGATTTTTAGGGATTATACAAAATTAGAAGCTTTTATTTTTAGGTGTTACAGCAGATATCAAACGTGGCGACATTTTTGGCGAAATCTTAAGAAAAAATGGCGTTTCAAATCGCGCGCCATCAGCCGCAAAGGGTTCGCACAACATCCGACAGATGGCGACGAGTGTACTGGCCAGTAGGAAGACGCAGTGAAACATCCCCCTCGTGAGGGGCACGATCAAATGCTGGGCATTTCCGGGGGCGCACGACGTTAAGTAGTTTGCGTTACGTTAGTGTTGTTGCACTTGTGGCAATTGCTGACGACAGAGCGCTCGTCAGCAGTAATTTGAATGAGTCAAGGATATAAGGCGCGTTCATAGCCTCCCATTCTGTGTCGGCTTTGTGGCGCAGTGGGTAGAGCGCCATGTACATTGCTTTCCGCCCGCAGGGTCGAGGGATTGAAACCTGGCGCCGGATAGTATTTTCTTTTATATAGTGTAGGGGGAGGGGTGCGGACAACGACGGTGCGGACTACGACGGGACAACGCGGGTGACATCGTGAGTTACTGAAATGCTCTGCATTTAAAACGACCACCGCGTCCCGGATCGTACTCGCGCTCTTGGTCACGGCAGCAGGATGCCATAGCCATTGCGCCACCGCGGCGGGTGCAGTGGCGCAGTGGCGGATGGCGCAGAATTGAGAGTTCGCTTCTTATTTCGCGAGCAGTACGTGGAAGCTTCGGTCAATTTTCGCGGCACTCTGTTCATTGTCGCGTCACCCGAACGAGCGATAAACAAGCACAGAATGGCGGAGTGGAAAAGCCCATGGAGAGAGCTGGATTGGACAAGGAAGAGCACTGGCCTCGCAGCGTTAGAGACGTCACCAGGGAGTCAACAAGTCGAAGCGCGGTTCGCCACTTGTTTTTACCTCGACGGGCTTGTGACTCCCGCCACCGCTCGTACGCGTTGTGGAATCGCATCTACAGCCAGTGCAGCGAGGCAAAAAAAGGAGGAATGGCGTACTGTGAAGAAATGCCGATACTGGTGGGCAACAATTGAGTGACAGGCAGGCGATGCCGCAGCGAACTACGGCAGAAATACCGATCTGAGCGCATCGGGGCACGCCTCAAGTTGGCGATGGATGGGGGCGAGATACGGACGCACCCTTAGAGATCCACAAATGGATCTTCAATTGGTTTTTTAAAGCAAAGCTTTCTGCCTCTACCAGTCAACGATTCCTTCGTCATGTGTGGGACAAAATACTCCCATCTCGGCTGAGGAGGAGAGGGCGCTTTTAACTCACGGAGCACAGTGTAGATGGCGCGGCGAATGGTTACCCAACGTTCCCCGCCCGCAGGTGCCTGCTGAGAGCTTCGGCGCTTCGGCCGGACGGCTTTGTCGTCTGCTTTAGCGACGGTTGTTTTGGGCTTGTTTTGGCGCAGCTTCGCGTCCATTGCGCGCTTCCTTCGCACGGCTTGATTAAATTGTTCGACAGCACCTCCACGGTAACCCGGACCCGACGGAATTAAGTGGTCTTACGGCAAAGATAGTTTAAAGACTGGTTTGCAGGGCGACAAAACAAAATATAGAGACCACATAGAGACATCAGGCCGGTAGAGAAACGCTACCTTTTGCGCACTGCTAGCCACAAATGGGACCTTGTTCTCTAAACAGGTGAATACCAATTAGATTGCGTTTCAGCAGGTATTGCAAAAGGCAAAAGGAGCAACTGGTTCTGATAAATAGTGATTACAATATTTCCGTCAGCTTTCTCACAGTTCTCAAACTTACTGAACTAACTGGATTAAATTTGTATAAACGGGAATCACTAAGCTCACATGCCGAATTGTTTTGGTGTCAGCGCTTGTGTCGCGCCGTGGTGTAGCCCTGAGCTAGAGCATCGGGATGGCTAGGTTCCGCTTTCTCACCTTTCGAAACACGCTCCACTCCATTTTCTTTTTGCCGACGCACGGCCGTGCTACAGCGACGGCGTTCGCCGCTCTAGCCTGGCCGTAGCTGATGCTGCTGCGTTCTGGACACAGCGGCCGCGAATTCGAGGTAACGGCTGGCAGAATCTCTGGTTTCGCTCTTTGTAGAGCCACGTGTGTATATTCAAGTGGCGTCGCATGGGCGTTGTGGGTGTCGCTTAGAGCTTTACTTTCAAATCACCTTCACAGCGTGGATTGGAGCCATTTTTTTATTACTGTGCATCATTTTTTCCGGGATGATGAGAGTTCGCATTCCACTTGAGTGCTTTGATATTGTGTGCTGCCACCTGATCAAAGAGCCCACAAGTGACCTTTGAACTACTCAAACAACTCGTGTACTCTTTTGTGAGAGCTAGTTCCAACGTAATCACGAACATCGGTAAACCCAAGTACATGCATTAAGCAGAAGATTCGCTTCGGACAGATTAGAACATATACACAGCATGGTTCGCCCCTCCGCAGGCTTGACTTTGTGGAGAACGTGTGCGTAGGACCTGCGAGTTTTTCCTTTCTAATATGCAATCATCTCATATTTTTTTATCTTCACTCATATAATTCCCCCTTTCTTCCATCCTAAGCCCCGAAGCCTGACAAGGACGCCCGTAAGTACATTGCCTTTAGAGGGACCATAAAGACTAAATTCTAGTTGGGGTCGTTAAAATACTGCTTTGTATAAATGACAAGCATACCAATTTTTCCGGAACTGTAAACAAATAAGCTAGGCCTACTGAGCATGCTGTACTTACAAAACGGAGTGCTATTTAAAGCTTTCTTAATCGCAGCTTGTTACCATAGGAATGTCCGTGGACTTCAGCAAAGCGTTAAGTACTTTGCATTATGAGATCCTCTTTGAAAAAGTGAGCCGGTATAGTATACGTGGGGCCGCCATCAAACTTATTGTATCATACCACAAACTTATTGTATCATACCACAATTAAGCTGCCGACATCCATAATTACCACATCATTTTTTGTCCCCCTGAGCGCATAACCTCACTGTATAGGCGGTCTTTACGTACATCTAATCACATAATTTTGATAAAACCTGTCTACTTAATTTTGATCACCCTGTATAGCTTATGCCGGCGGCACGAGCCGCTTCCTCTCACTGGGATTTATTTATTTATCGTACACTCAGGGCCAGAGGCATTACAGAGGGGAACGGTTGCCCAAACAAAGCGAAAAAGACATTAGAATACACCAAGTATGGTTATAAAATATAAATTATCCTGGTTATACAATATTGGCTAATTGATTGTTAAATGCACGATTATCACGTATGGCCACAATATCTGCGGGAAACGGTTCCGTTCACGTGACGTAGAATTACTGACTCGGAAAAATATCGCGTGTTGCTATGTTCGATACTTACTTTGTGAGCGTGATCGATTCGACGAGAAATGTATTGCGGTTGGCAAATGACTCGATTGAGCAGGGTGGGATGATGGTATATTTTGTGAAACAACGTAACATGGAAAGTGGTTCTGCGAGTAGGTAATAATGGCAGCCCGAAGATGGATTCCATTGACGCGATGCTCGCTGTACGGTTATAAGTGTATTATAGTACGGTTACCAATCTAAAATCACAACAGGAATACCGCAAGAACCTAACAAGAATTCCTGTCGTGCGACAAAAAGCTTTGTTCTGACAACAGAAGTCCTGTTTTTAGGACCAAGCCATCTGTTGTTAGGACACAAATTTCTGTCGTAACGACAAAGTCAATTTTCTCAACGACAAACATTCCTGTAGTAACAACAGGACGACCATTCTTCACAATGGGCAGTAACATTCAAACCATGCACAACTTCTGATGACCATCAGGATCATGACAGGGCAGGAATTCGTCCCGACGGAACATCAAAATGAGGACAGGAATACGAGACACGACAGAACAGCAGAATCACGCACGACAAAAATACGACAAGACGACAGTACGACACGCAAAAATACGACAAACTACAGATTTTTTTCTTCTCGTCCTTTCCGACGATAAAATAACTATATACATATAGAGTGAATTATTTTGAACCATTGCAATAGCAGTAATTAGATTATCGCATCATGGGTCCCACACTGGTGTAGTATTAGTGTCTGATTAGTGTTTCAGCGTTTTATAAGATTATGCTGTTTTATAAAGCAAAAAAATTCGATGAAGTTGGGGAGTTTCAAAAGTTACGACGAAGACAACCCAACATTCGATTAGCTTTTCTAGTTGTATGGTCTATGTGGAACGTAAGGTTAAGGTTAGCTGGAATGTAGACACCCAGGTTCTTAAAAGAATTGACGGACTCTGATAAATCGTTGTTCAAATAGTATACAGGGTACGTGTTAGCGCATAACTTTACATTTTCAAACATTTAGTTCCGTGAGCCATTCGTGACACCAGTTAGTTACGTTGACAAGGTCGGACTAAAGATGGTAGGTGTCGTTGTCAGTATTAATTTTGTGAAAGATAGCACAATCATTTTAAACAAATGCATGTTCGAAGATACGAGAGACCAAAAGTCGTTAATCTATATAAAAAACAGGACATGACCAAGAACCGATCCCTGCTAAACTCCAGAAGAAACAGGGCACACAAGAAAAATAAAATTGTTAGCAATAACGAATTGTGAACGGTTAAGAAGGAAATACTTGATACACCTAAAGGAGCCATGAAGAGAAAATACAACTTCGTTTGATTTGAAAGAACTAGGATTCAGTATCTCACTCAGCTCCATTACAGCCACAAAAGATGTTTTTTTAACGAAAACAAAGCAAGAATTATTTAAAAACTTTCAAATTTTGCGCCACAGTGACGTGTTATGAGCAAGAATGACGTCATACGGGCCAACAATAAAACATAATTTTCAGTGCGTTAACTGCACGTTAGCAATTAAGTGATGCGGCCAAATGGAACTAGAGGCCCCATTACAGACGTCCAGTCATGTGCCGTCGCGACAGGTGAGTTAGGCGGCCGCCAGTCGCACAAACAAGGTTCCGTGACGTCATAGAAAAGTTGCGGGAAATTGGCTAGGGGGTCGCGACTGCTTCACACGTTTTCTTTAATATCTCCGTTATTTGGTCGAAGATTGCGATGATATTGGTATCATTGTTATCCAGACTAAGCAGTCTTTCTAATAAACCCAACTTGTATTTTGTCTTCATGGCTCCTTTAAGCACGGTAATGTCAAGTTTAAGTCGGCTGAGCTTAAAACGTTGCGCACACGCCTTGTCGAAAGCTTTGGAAAAATGAAAAAAAAGTGCCATCAGCTTGATAATATTGGTCTAAAATGCAATGTCATTGTTTAGTAAACGACATATGTTGAGTCTCACACGAAAAAGTATTAACAGAATGGTCTTTATTATTTCGTTCAACAAAAATGAGGAAAATACAATGCTGACATATTTAATCCGAAATAAGAACGTTTCCTAAACGCGTTTTCTAAACTACGTTTTCTAAACGTAAGCAAAATCAGTGTCACTCTTCCAAGGTTACCGGGGTCATTAGGCGCGACAAGAGTGTTACCTGCGCATAAATCATATATTCATTACGGCATGTTTTGTTCGCTTGCGAGATAGAGTACCTAGTACGGAGTACTAGGTACTCTATCTCGCAAGCGAATTAGTAGAAATTAAAGTAGAAATAATATTAGTAGAAATTAAAGAAATGGGTGTGGGCAGGGCATGTAATGCGAAGGCAAGATAACCATTGGTCATTAAGGGCGACGGAGTGGATCCCTAGAGAAGGCAAGTGTAGCAGGGGGCAGCAGAAAGTTGGATGGGCAGCTGAGATCAAGAAGTTTGCAGGGATAAATTGGTCACAGTTGGCACAGGACCGGGGTAATTGGAGATCTATGGGCATTTGTTCTGCAGTGGCCGTAGATAGGCTGATGATAATGATGACAGGGAATCGGTGTACAATGAGTGTCACTGTTATCTATTTCTAAACGATTATTTTTGGCAACTTTGTGGCTCGACGCTCGTACGCAAATGCGCACGTCGACAACAACCGTTAAACCCTTGCCGTCGGCGGCTGACCAGGACTGCTTTCTAGGATATGAAATCTCTAAATTGATTGATTGATTGATTGATTGCAGGGTTTAACGCGCCGACGCAACGCTGGTGTATTGAGGTGCGCCGTAGTGGAGGGCTATGAATTAATTTTGACCACCTGGGGATATTTAACGTGCGCCGAAATCTATAACATACGGGCGCTTTTGCTTTACGTCTCCATCATAAAAGCAGTCGCCGCGGCCGGGAATAAAAATATATAAATTAAAACGTATTTGCTGCCAATACCAAGTTATTTGACAGCATTTTGCGGCCGCTAGAGATCGGGCTCTCGCAAAGGAAAAACACCTGTCGCCTGCGGGAATATCGCAGTAAATATTGTTGACGGTACGACATCTTCTTCAAAGGGTCCACGCAGTTTTGGCAAAGGCACCTTGTTTTCTCTCTCTCTCTCTCTCTCTCTCTCTCTCTATATATATATATATATATATATATATATATATATATATATATATATATATATATATATATATATATATATATATATATATATATATATATATATATATATATATATATATATATATATATCTGTGTACGTGTGCGTGCGTGCGTGTGTGCGTTTGTGAGTGCGTGCGTGTGTGTGTTGTCGGGCTCCCTATTTCTGTAGTCACTGTACTTGTTTTGAAATGCCCGCCTGGTGCTGCGACCTGATGTCGATTCTTCCCTCTTTCTCAGGCAACTTCACCCTGATCTGCGTCTTCGAGTACCTCAGCCCCGGGCTATGGAACAAAACAGACCAGTGCACGGACTACGTCTACATCCGTCTCTTCTCGTATACCGAGACGTCCAGCGAACCGATCACCTTCGTGAAGAAGAGTAAAACACGTGAGTGCACACGCTGGCTTCTCAGAGTGCTTCCTTCGGAAAACTCGCAGGAACTGACGCATTCTATATTCATGTGCGGTGTAATGTAAAACAGTTCTTCCGGAAATCAGAAAAAAGTATTAAAGAATTGGTAGAAGCAAAAACCGGTTATATGCGTTTTCTTTCAGACGTGGTTTTCGTAATTCACGTACCGCGAAGACGCGGAATAAGACGTATACAGCTATTCCGAAGAAGGAATTCACGGAAATGTAGAATGCCAACATATATAAGCAATGGGTTTAAACACATATGGGAGTGTGCGCTGGGCAGCTCGGACCTGGACGTGCAAACACCCCTGGTCGCAAGAGCTGCCACTGTCGCCGCCAGACTTCAACCGGCGGCCACCACGCACAGCTAAACCACAGGACTCGATAACAGTGTCTCTCTCTCTCTCTCTCTCTCTCTCTCTCTCTCTCTCTCTCTCTCTCTCTCTCTCTCTCTCTCTCTCTCTCTCTCTCTCTCTCTCTCTCTCTCTCTCTCTCTCTCTCTCTCTCTCTCTCTCTCGGTCTGTCTGCATATGTGCGCTTCAGTCGCACTAATTTCGTCCTTTTCGACAGTTTATCGTTTATGAAATATAGGGTTGGACGGAAACCCGTCTGGTCAGGAAAACACATGACAATAAAAACTGCCACTGACCAAGAATGTTAAAAATCCAAAGAAAGACGTTTCGGCTCCCGTACGGGCGCCGAAATGTCTTTCTTTGGATTTTTAACATTCTTGGTCAGTGCCAGTTTTTATTGTCAGTTTATCGTTTGTGCTGTTCTTCTGCACTGGGCGCTCTTTGCTCTATTGTTCTATACAAAGGTAAGCTGTAAATCTAGCATGAAAATGTGTATTTAAGGAATTCTTGTCAAATAGTTATGTCGCAGTTACGTGCGTTGCTAAATATAACTTCTATCATTATTATCAATTATAATTAACAATAATACGTCCCTTAATTCCAAGTAATAAGTGATTAGTTAATTTATTTACAAGTGTGTTCGTTGACGTGATAGCGGTGAAGGCTACCCCAAGTGACGTAGTTACATATTCAGGGACATAATTAGTGGGGCTGGCTCATGGAAACGCACGTATACATTACAAGGTAACCTAAAACACCCCGTGTTCGTGTTTCTGTATGCAAGTATGTATGTATGTATGTATGTATGTATGTATGTATGTATGTATGTGTTTGTGTATGTGTGTATGCGTGTATGTATGTTTTTGTTATTTCTGTCTTATTCAACGAGCCCCCTATTTCCCATTCTGATTCGCTGTATGTATGTATGCATGTATGTATGTATGTATGTACATATGTATGTATGTATGTATGTATGTATGTATGTATGTATGTATGTACATATGTATGTATGTATGCATGTATGTATGTATGTATCATCATCACCAGCCTATCTACGCGTACTGCAGGGCTGAGTCCTCTCCCATTAACCTCCAATTATTCCGGTCTTGTGATAACTGCGACCAATTTATCCCCGCAAAATTCTTTAGCTCGTCTGCCCACCGAACATTCTGTCGCAGCCTGCCACGCTTGCCTTCTCTTAATGACCAACGTTTATCTTGCCTTCACATTACATGCCCTGTCCACGTCCATTTCTTCTTCTGAACTTCTACTAATATGTCCTTAACACGCGTTAAGGACATATACATACTTACGCGAGGGAACAAACGTGTATGCATGTATTTATGTAATTTATGAAATACTATGCGTCGCGTATCATTTTGGAATTAGGGGCTTGTTGCACGAACATAGAAAAGCACAGTAAGGACGCCAAGGAAGTCCGCTTTTTCGCATGAAACGTTAATTTGAAAATTGTACGACAGCAATGAATGAATGAATGACTTTTTATTTCAGTGATTGTTGCAATTACGGCCGGTTTCCTCCGTCCATTAAGCGTGGGTGAACAGCTGGCCGCACCGCTCTTGTGGTGTTATCCAGAGCTAGACCTGCGGAGTTATATGTGGCCATTGCGTAGAGTATGGAAGCTAGGAAACGAAAACATTATATTCGCTTCAGGTGGCATGCCAAGCCAAAACCTTCAAATTATCACGCAGCTGCGCAACAGGCCCGGCTGCGTCATCTTCATCTTACTCGTCTATTCCTTTTGTGCGAACGCACTTGAGGCAAGTGAGGTTATCCAGCGCCACTCTTAACTTCGAAGTGATCAGGACCTCCTTCTAGAAGCTGGCTATTGTTGCGCGATACGCGGAAGAGTTCTACGCGTGCTTTCTGAAGACTGGTGGAGCTTAACGAAAATGCGCGACATAAATATAACGAAATAAGGTGCATGTCGAAGGTGATCAGTGTGGTAAAAATTTCACGCTTGCTGATTGATTGCAGGCTCTTTCGAGGAAATTTCTGTACGCGTGTTTTCACAATTTGTGGTAAGATGCTTTACAGCAAAACCGTAGCATGCTTGCTGTCCGTCATAAGTTCAGATTTGCCCGGAGTGTGGAACTAATGGACGATGCGCGGGCAAAGTTGCCAGTGCTTGGGTCTCCTGCAAGCGCTTAAAGCGTTGATGCGCATATCGTCCTGTATCCCGACAGAACTAAATATGCAACCAGTGTCAATTTGGTGGGGATAAGGGCATTTCAGAGTTGATAAGGCTACGGCTCCCATCATATCCGAAATGCAGCTGGGCGCGTAAGATCCGAAGCCAAACTTTTTCGTGAAGGTCGGCGTTAGCAAGAGAGAGTTTTAGTTGAGCGTTTTCGACCGTCCGCTCCGGTATCGGCGGCACGCTCAGTGCAACCGGAGCCAATGCCAATTCGCGGCCAAGCGCGCCATGGTATGCGCAATGGCGCGCCCACTTGCTATCGCAGCGGAGCGGACTGTGAAAAACGGTCAGCTAAAGCTCGCTAATCGCTCCCACTTGCTATCGCAGCGGAGCGGACTGTGAAAAACGGTCAGCTAAAGCTTGCTAATCGCTCCCAGTTGCTATCGCAGCGGAGCGGACTGTGACAAACGGTCAGCTAAAGCTTGCTAATCGCTCCCACTTGCTATCGCAGCGGAGCGGACTGTGAAAAACGGTCAGCTAAAGCTCGCTAATCGCTCCCACTTGCTATCGCAGCGGAGCGGATCGTGAAAAACGGTCAGCTAAAACTCGCCCATGGCGAGTTTTAGCTGACACTGCGCATGCGTGGCGCGCCTGGCCGCGAATTGGCAATTGCTCCGGTTGCACTGAGCGGGCCGCCGGTACCGGAGCGGACCGTCGAAAACGGCCAGCCAAAACTCTCTCACGTGTTACCCCAGCGCGCAAGCAAGAGTAATTGGAAGTTCTTTCCGTAATCACCGAGAGTGAGAGCACAACTGCCCAGTCGCGGGAAACGATCTTTTCTGACTTGTCCACGCAATGCCCGCGTTCAAAAGAGTTGATTGGGTATCACCGGCACTTGTGCAGCGTGCACCTGCCGAAGATGAAGCGACGCATCTTTCGCTCTCTTCCGTCTGCAGCCCCCGGCAAGTTCGCCGTAACGTACTACGACGACCACCAGGAGACGTGGGCGGACTATGACATCAAGCAGCCCAACAGGGTTGCGATAGCGATGCGAAGACACCCGCACGCGCGCTGGTTCGTCGGCATGTGGGGGACCACGTACATGAGACTCATGTGAGTGCGCTTTGCCTCGCCACTCGCCTACACCACCGGAGGCGACCGCGAAACGAAGAAAAAGCTCACCTTAGTTAACCCTGTAATGCGCCCAATGAATCATGTAACATACGCCATCTTTCGGATTTTTCTACTCGCTCCTGGGCCTTTCGACCTCCGAGAAAGGCCCACTAGTATCACTTCTGATACCTCTTAAGCGTTTTTCAAAAATCTATAGCTCGATAACTCCCCGCATTGAGTCCCAAATGCAGTTTGCAAGATGGATTCCTCCGTCGTAAGCGCTTCCGGTGGGTCTGCACCTACATTCAATGGGTGTATGATACACCTTTTTTACAGGGTGTATGATACATTATATACCCATTTTATTTTCATATATACCTACATGTAAATTGGTATATGCTACATTTATATACCTACGTTATCTATGTAGTTATATATATATATATATATATATATATATATATATATATATATATATATATATATATATATACACAGTGAAAGAGAAGACTAAAGGGTAACGAACGACATTTTCGTTCGTTACCCTTTAGTCTTCTCATATTTTTTACCGGCCCCATCGTACTTCATTCATACGCTATATATATATATATATATATATATATATATATATATATATATATATATATATATATATATATATATATATATATATATATTATATATATATATATGCGTTCTCTTTAGGCGTTTATGATACACTATGTAATTTTGAAACCCTGGGAGAAAAAAAATTTCTCTTGGCGTTTTTTTTTTGTTTCAGTCACAAACTACAATATAACAAAGGATTAGAATTTTTATCTATTGTTTTCAGTCGTTGGGCATTACAGGGTTAATCACGGAAGTCTCCCTGCGTTTTATCTGTCAGAGGGGAAGCATAATAACCACGCCCCCGCGAGGCCGTCGAAGGGCATCATTTCCAGCAATTCGCTTCGGCGCGCCCCATCGACGAACGGCGAAATGTGACGTCCAGCAGGTGCGGCGGCGCGGGCGTTAGCAGCAGTGTCGGCAAAAAAAAAGAGAAAGGCAGCGATTTCGGGTGAAGTGATTTCACTCCGGTCCAGTTCCAGTTCGAATAATTACACACCGAACCGGTTGGTGAACCGGTTTGCAAGCCTGAACGGTTTGCAAACCAGTTCGATAAGATTGAGCGTAAGTGCAAAAACAAACTCTAACTTTGTAGTTCAGAGGAACCATGACCGAAAATGCGAGGTTGGTTTATTCGAAAGATGGCTTTGTCCCCGTAGCGGTGACGTCGATCTTAATATCAACTTGAAACAGTTAGGCTAGATAGTCGCGAAAATAAATTGTTGCCGTTCACCAGGCACTTTCTTGCCCAGCCCTCATGACGTCACAGGGACATGTTTACGCGATTGGCCGCCGTCGACGAAAGACACTGCTAAAAATCGGGTCTGAGATTTACTGGCGTCTCGAATCTTGTTTTACAGCGCCTCTTGATTGCTAACATGAAGATAAAGGAGTACTGACGCGAAATTTTTGTGTCACGTTTTTTTTTCTTTGCTGCTATGGGTACTACGACAAGCTCACTAATAATAGAATAAAACGTTAGATTGTTGAACGCAGCAAAAATAATTACTTACAGCTCCGTTTATTCGTGTCAGTCTCGGTTTCGGAGAAGCGGACACCGAGGCAGCCGACATGGCGGGAAGGCGCACCGTGGCCCCACTATTCTCGTTGCACGCCAGCAGATTCCGGTATGGGTGTGCGTGCGCGCCAGACCAGCCCGACCGGCCGTAGTCGCACGTGACGTTAGTTCCACAAACTGTGACGTGTGCACAAGGCGAAAAAGCGCGCGCCAACAGCACCGCGGCCGCCTCGATACGTCACGGGAGCCCTGACGTCGGCCGTTTGGGTCGAAGCGCAGATGACGTCATGAACTGGCTCGATGGCGCGGATGAGCCTCCTCGTGCGCGCAAGGATTATATTTTGTTTTCAAAAATGTTCTACTGAACAGTTACTGTTTTAACTTCTGAGGTGGCGTCTTTACAAAGGAAGCTTTGTACATAATTATCCGAGCTTTGAAATTTCGTGTCAGTACTCCTCTGCAGCACTGATAAATCTGTTTTAACACGAAAGTGTTGTATTCCCGGACACACAAACATTTCGATGACGTCATATCCGTCACGTAAATGACGCCAGGACAATGAACACAGGAGGAACGCGGCTGGTTCTGCCGTCTAGGAGAGGTGAAGCGAAGTAGTGCATCATGATGCTAACAAGCGCCGACAGTTGGCGTAAGCTGCGTCGTAGCGACGCCGACGGGCGGATGGCGCGAACGCCGACTGATATTGGGCCTCCTCGATTATCAGTCCCGGATCGTCCGCGGACTGCCCGAGACGCGATCCGGCGCTCGATTTCCCCATGTATGGGACTCCCGGTCCGAACGCAGTCCTCGGACTGCCCGCGGACTGCACAGGACTGGTAAATCGAGGAGACTCATTATGCAAAGAGAAACGCCAGCGGGAAGCGGAACGCGTTCGCGGTTCAGGCTACGAATTCTGCCTTTCGCGTCGCGCAAGCAGAGCTCGTCGCAACGCAGCCGTACACGCAACGCAGGAGGACCAAGTGGTCTCACTTTTCCTGACGGGACCCGCTAGCAGGGCTTCGCTCGCCAAGCACACCGACAAGACAGCTGCCACCCCGCAAATCGGGCTCCTTTCGCTGCAGATTTTGCTGCACACTTCCCTTTCGTGCTTTACCGATTCCCATTGCAGAGGAGTCAACCACAGTTTTCTTCTACATCGCGTCCCCCCCAGAGGTTGGGTGGAGTAAATTCAATAATCGGTATCTTTCTTGGTGAAAACGTCCTGCGGGGCCGGAATGGCATAGAGCGAGTTACCAAACGCTACTGCTTTCAACCTTGTCCTTGAAAAGGACAACTTTCTAAAAAGGCTACTACTTTCAACCCTACAACCTTGTCCTCTTAAAAAGAAGGACAAGGTTTATTTTGCTTGCATTGTTGCTTTGAGGTCCCATGCAGAGCATGGAGTAGACGCAGCAGAGGAGTAGCCTCGACAACGAACATAGGCGACTTCGGTATGGGGCTGTTTTTCACGACCAGCAAAAGAAAACCCGCATTTTTATACCACTAACAATCACGATACGATTACGATAGTACTTCCTAATGCGATATTTGGGCGCAGCAGCAATGCGATGAGGCAGCACTCACTCGTGGGTTCTCTCGACGGCCGCTATGGTGAGCCTCCGTGGCGGCGGCGCGGAGTGCGTCTCAGAAAGGGACCGCGAACTGCGTCTTAAGCGAACGCACATCATAGTCACGCGCACCCCCCCCCCCCCCCCCTACGTTTTCGCCCCAGCGTCGTGCCGTCGAGCGCATCGTGGGGGCACAGCATACTGCCCCCTCCCCTCCCTCACCGCATACTTTCGGAGAGCGCTGGCTCGCGCCGCTATGGTGAACCACCCTCCCCTCCCGATTGTTATAATTAGGGATCAGCCCGGGGTTTATGCTCTGGACTCGCCGAACAAAAAACGACACACGGAACAAACACAATTTTTTAGTGAAAATTGGTTATCCCAGCGAGATAAACACAGTGAATAAATGTTCCAGGAAGGCGTTGACTTGCTACGTGTTTGTCTTGGCCCCAAGACTTTTTTGATAGCGCTATTCCCCCAAAATTCTATTTTTCGCACCTCTTCTGACCTCTTTCAGTCAAGAATAGAAGTTCAGTCAACTAAACGAAAATTTTGCTCACAAGTCCAGTAGAATCTCGATAAACAGAAATCGCTTAAACGAAATTGCCGCTTAAACGGAACAGTAGCCAGTAAGTTGGTTTTGTATTCAGATAAGGTAAAAAAAAACACTCGGTAATCGGAACTAAAATTTCCGCATCACCGCGTAAACGGAACCAGAAATAGAACTTCTTGTGAAACCATTGGCATGAGAATCAGCTTTTTGCGGTTCGGGCTGTTTCGTTCTTGATTTTCTTTTTTTCTTCCTCCATGATTTTTTTTTTTGCTCGTTGGCTTCGTAAGCTTCTTCTCCTTAGTGTTCAGCCGTGCTAGCGCAACAAATACAACATCGTAGTTCTTGTTCCAATCGTTCGGTCTCGATTCAAGACGCCGAGGTTACAGGGCTCAGGTCCTGCCGCATCGTTCGTGCCATCGTGGTGCTATTCGCGCTTCATTACCGCTTTGCCGTCTTCTAAATTCGGTGGCTCGTAAGCACTCGCGAAGTTGAGGCCTCTAGCCTCCGTGAAGATGCAGTTGCAAGGACTCGAACAAAAATAATTGACGCATTTTGTAGTACACAGCGAGTCATTGTTGCCAAATCAACTTTGGCAATGCTGTGTCTAAACCTCATGTAGTTTTCTTGCTTCCTCAAAAACTATCATCTACATTCACCTTCTATAGTGCTTAGAGTTCTATGAAATAGTATTAAGACTGGGTACGCACATAAATTTACACTTTCAGACATCTATCTCAGTAAACAGAGCTCCTGTTAAAGGGAACTAATTTTTTTGGTACGCAGATAAATTTGCACTTTCAGACATCTATCTCAGTAAACGGAACTCCTTTAAACGGAACTATTTTTTTTGGTACGCAGATAAATTTGCACTTTCAGACATCAATCTCAGTAAACGGAACACCTGTTAAACGGAACTATTTTTTTCGGTCCCTAGAAGTTCCGTTTATCGAGAGTCTACTGTAAATCAAGGCCATTTTCAGAACACGCATCAGAAAATGCAAAATTACCGTGGGGGGGGGGTGTCGGTAATTTTATGTCTAGTAGTAGAAGGTTAAAATCTGCACAGCCTGCTTTTTAAAGCTACCAAGAGCAAAACACCGCAGCAATCAGCGCAAATCTTGCCGCGCGCAGGCTGCAGGAACTTGTGCAGGGAAACGGCGGCTGTTCAGTGGCCGGGGGCAGCAGCGCCGCCTCTAGACCGGTTTTGTTTTGTGAGCGGTTGACCACCAGGGGATCCTTAACGTGCGCCGGAATCTCGTACACACGGGCGTTTTTTTGCTTTTTCGCTTCCATCAGAAAAGCGGCCGCTGCGGCCAAGAACCGAACTCGCGTTCTCGTGCTCAGCACTGGCGTTACAATGCGAGAGGCCGCCGTCGGGCTACTGAAAAACTTCTACTAGTAAACTGTAGTTAAGGTACCCCTACGCTCTCCTGCATGTGAATGTCATCTAGGATAAAGTCAAGCGTTTGACGAAAGCCCGTCTTGTCGGAAGGGTACATTTGAGAGAGAAAGAGGGCACCGACCAAGTAATGAAAAAGAAAAACTTAAAAGACGTTCCGGCTCCCGCACGGGAGCCTTGTTCACAATGACTTAAAAGACGTTTCGCTATTGTGAACAAGACTCCCGTGCCAGAGCCGAAACGTCTTTTGAGTTTTTCTTTTTCGTTACTTGGTCGGTGCCCTCTTTCTCTCTCAAATGTCATCTAGGATATGAAACTAGGCCAGTAGATAACGCGCAGACGACGCTTGTGCCAGGCGAGTGCCGCGATTCTGTTTCCTTTGCGGAATTCTCACGGTGCTGTAGGCGCCGCCGCAGTTGTGTTGCCCGGCGCCGTTGTGTCACGTCAACGAAGCGCCGTGCTGGATGAAAAAAAGCTGTGGTTGATTCATCTTTCATGGGAATCGGTAAAGCACGAAAGTGAAATGTGGAGCGAAATCTGGAGCGACGTCCTGCTAGCGGGTAGCTTCAGGACAGGCGCCACCACTTCGGTCCTGCTCCGTGGCGTATACGGCAGACGACTGCATTGGAGCTCAGCTTATGGAACGCGAGAGTTAGAATTTGTAGCTTGAACCGTGCACGCGCGAACGCGTTCCGCTGCCCGCAAGTTCTTCCCTTCGCATCAATTCAGGCTGCGTTCCAATTCGCGGACAGCTTGGTAGACAGTCTACGAAGCAGTCTAACTAGACGTCTAAAGGAACAAAATTGGAACCGCGTCGCGGTCGCAAACGCAACACCAGCGCAGACGACAGCGTCGTAGCAGACATGTTGAGTTGCGCAAGCCGCAAGTTTTGTAAGTAATATTAGCGTTGTTATTACAAACGTTACGTAATTTAAAAATTAAACAAAGTCGTTTTCATCACTAGTAAATTATACTAAATATTTAAATAAAAGAACAAGGGCTTTTGTTTTAACATTATTACACAAAAAGCTGGCGCTGGCGTCACTTATAAGTTTAGACAGGAAGGTAGCCTGCATCGTTGCTGACTTCGATGCTGTCTCTTCGAAGCAGTCTTCGTTGACTGGTTTGTTCGAATTGGAACGGGGCTTAACATGGCGTACTCTCCGCGAAGACGGCAACGAAGCTGTCTAAACGGTAAATTGGAACGCACCCTCAGTCGGCGTTCGCGCCATTTGCCCATCAGCGTCGCTACGACGCAGTTTACGCCAACGGTCGGCGCTTGTTAGAATCATGATGCACTATTTCGCTTCACCTCTTCAATGCGGCAGCACCATTCGCGTCAGTGAAACTTTTTAACACGAAAGTGTGTTATTCCCGGATACACGAAGATTTTGCTGACGTCATATCCATCACGGAAGTGACGCCAGTATAACGGAGCAAGCGGCCTGTAAAGAGTGCATCGCTGCACACAGGGTCTTCTTGCGAGGAAGCAACCTTTAGTACTAAAAAGTACGTTATGCTTAGGGTTGTTCGTTTGCGTGTTTTATATTTTAACAGGAAAGTATTTTATGCCGCGATACCCCAATATTTCGCTAACGTCATATCCGTCACGCAAATGACGCCAGTACACTTTGCCGAAGCGACCCGCCAGCAGGACGTCGCTCGCCAAGCACACCCACGAGACAGCTGCCGACCAGCAGATCACGCTCAGCTGCAGATTTCGCTGCATATTTCACTTGCATGTTTTAATGATTCCTATAACAGAGGAATCAACCACAGTTTTTTAAATGCAGAGCATTTCTTTAACTCACATGTAGCGTCGCCGTCCGTCCGCAACAGCTCAGCGCGCAGGCGCGCCCTCTCCCCCACTCCTCCTCTCCCGCGTCACGCTACCCTCCTCGCTCTCAACAACAGGTCCGCACCCCTCCCCTACACTATATAAAAAAAATATACTTACCGGCGCCTGGTTTCGATCCCACGACCCTGCGGGAGGAACGCAAGGTACATGGTGCTCTTCCCACTGCTCCACAAAGCCGACATAGAATCAAAGGATACGAACGCGCCTTATATCCTTGACTCATTCAAACTACGTCAAGAAGCTGCTGATACAACGCATTCACTACCTGTGGGCGGAACGCGAAGTACATGGTGCTCTTCCCACTGCGCCACAAAACCGACACAGAATCAAAGGGTACGAACGCGCCTTATATCCCTGACTCATTCAAACTACGTCAAGAAGCTGCTGATACAACGCATTCACCACCACCAACTCCCCAAACACTAAACGTTAACGCAATACACCCACCCCCTATGCGACGCATTTACTCGAGTCCCCCTCGCGGGGAGATGGTGTTTTTTTTTTTTTTTCTGGAGTTTCTCTTGTGTTCGTTGTGCTGGCGTCATTTCCGTGACGGATTTGACGTCATCAATATCTTGATGTATCCGGGAACACAACACTTTAGTGTTAAAATTGCGGGGCTCTCGAGGCCCCCGGACGTCGCACTCGAAGCTAACCCCTACCCCCAACTTTGCAGGGCCGCCTTGTTCAACGTTAGAAGTATGAAGACTGGGCTGCACGATGCGCTTCGCGCTTCCAGCTTCGGCGCCCGCCTGAGCATGGCCAACTTCTCGGGTTTCGCCATCATCCACTCTCCCATATACGACTCCAGGGTCATTCAAGTCAGTGAAGACTGGGGCAGTGTAAGTGCATGGAGCCTGGCCCTCGAGACGGCTGGTTGTTCGTTCACGCCGCGAGTCATATTGGCGGAGACAGAAAACGCGGCGTTGGCCAAGCGGCGTTCCAATCTTAGCCGCGGTATAGCAGATGCGGATGATGGTCATGCTAAGGATGAGCGAATGGCCAATGGTGTCTTTCGTCAAATGCTGCTCGTCCACATTGAGTGGGATGGACAGAGCCCTTTTCTCGACACTTGGTAGTCGTAGTGACTACGCCTGTGTGATTACTTAATGAGACTTTGATTGTAAAAGAGTTTTGTCCTGCCAGAAAAACGGGGGTTGCATTTTACCTCTCGCAGTAGCCCATGAATTGACAACAGACGGAGATTTTGTAGCGTTACAATTCTACTGTGAACTATTACAAATATACAGGATGTCCCAGCTATCACACACCGAGATTTTTAAAACGAGCATTGGCGTTATTCCAGGGAAACTTAGTGCACGATGTTTCCAGTAGAGTGTAGTAGCGCCCAGTAATTTTTGTTAATGGTAATTGATTAATTATTTTGTAAATAATTATCTAACTCGAGAAGTACTGTCCCAATCATTATAGTGACAATGAGGCACTTGTAGGTACCCAGGAGAGGAATCTAGCTGCGGTATTTTCAGCGACGATGTAATTGCGTACTCATTTATTCTCACTTATAAAGAAACCCCACGAAATATGAAAAATTCTACGAGGTGGCGCTCCCGCCTGCATCGTAAAGCCGTGCCCTTGAACAGCCTGCCTCTAAGTTACCCATAATGCAATAAAGACAAGAAAGAAAGAAGAAATCGCGACCGAGTTTGTGCCTTATCTGCCCCACGTGCCCCGCGAAACAAGTATACTAGAGAGGAAAGTCCACCTGGGAATATATGTCGCCTTAGGGTGCATGTTTATGGACTAAAGGGAAGACCACAGCTGATAGCTTGGCATGTCTATCGGGTTCTTAAGCGTTGTTATGATTCGGCCCGCCACCGTGCTTTCCTGCAACACTCATCGGCTGTGCGGCGGAGCCTCCGTGGCGTGCTGACGCAACAAGCCCCATTGTGTCGGTGACTCAGGTTTTCACGTTTTGGCAAGCCTGGATCAGACGTCTCGCTTTCGGCGCGTTTCAATCTTCGCACTTCCCGGCGAGGCACGTCTCAACGCGTCCCGAGGACACAGAGGCCCCGCGTCCGCAGCGAAGTCTCCCTCTCTCCCCTCTCTGGGATTCAGCGTGCGCCGCTTCTACCAACTGCTCACGAACTCTGGAAAGAGCGTTGTGTGTGTCTGTGACGTTCGTGGCGTGTGCACAATCTAAAAGGAACGCTGTTCTCACCATTGGTGCTTTTGGGTATAAATAGGCCCCGCCTAAGCGCTGTATTTTCATTCCTGTTTGAGCAGTGAATCATTGCTGTCACTCTGCTCGAGTCCTGTACTGTTACCTCACCCGTCCTGGCGTTGTTTTTGGGCTTCGGCTCACCTCTCGCTATGAAGTAAACAGTTACGTTAGCCTGCGGCTTCTGGGCTTCTTCGCGGCTGCAACAGCGGCCGGCCGCTCGCTTCACACCACGGTACCACACGTATGTCGGAGGCGCCGGAGCTCGGCTCAGGTCGGCCTTCCCGTTCGCTACAGCGTCTTGTCGGGTTTGCTTTTTTACTATGCAATGCTATGTCTACGACGAAGCCGATCAGACCGAAAAGGCCGAAACTCGCTTGTGTTCTCTCATCTCACTTGTAAACTTGAAACTCGCTCCATTTGATCATGCTAAGATAGCTGTGCTTAAGCAAACGGGGGGCGTAGTGCCGGCAAGCGACATCAGTACATATTCACATAAGTACAAGCCCACAATGTAGACACGTTAGTTCGTGGTAAGGAGAGAGTGCTTCCTGGTTCTTTTCTGCAGTAGCAGTACACATTTTAATAGCACCCGGGATGAGCAGGTAATTTACCGCCGCGAAGGTTGTAGCAGACAGTTTGTTACCAGAAAATGAACGAAAACACCGCGAAGGCGAGGTTCTCGCTTTCGTAGGTACGCACATAAACTCCCCTGAGCATTTCAAACAATTTATTAGTTGAAATGATGGAAAAACAAGTCTTTATAGAGTCACTACCGAAATTTGGCATTATTGTTAACTACCATCTTGGTCTGCCGAACAGTTGCCATAACCATTCCAGTCGACTCTCAGTAAAAAATCACACTTTATTCATTTCTTTAGCGTTAAAACAGCGTGCTTCATTTTATAATTAAGATATTTCGCAATCTTTGATTTTTTGTGGCATTGTATTTGAATTTACGGCCTCAAAAACGTTTCAATCCAAGCCAATGATGACACTAAGGCGAACGCGTGGTATAATGGTGGCCCATGACGACACAGACAACCTTGATGTGAGCCGCTTAGACGCTAGCGCCAGATTCTTCCCTTGTGTATACGGTAAGAAACAATATTCCGCGAAACTTCCTGTAGCTGCCCGTTCCATGTCGATATCAAGGTGACGAACTGTCTGTTTGGGCGTCTGACATGCAAAGCAGCTGTTTTTCGATCAGCTTATTTGACGGCGCTGGTTTATGATGCGGGTGCGAGCGCAGTCACGTGGTATTTTCCATAGTTCGCAGGGTTTCATTATCAGGCAGAATAACTTAGTCGGCAATTATTTCGTCACTGAAAATACCAGTTAGATTCCGCTCGTTAGTGCGTACAAGTGCCTCATTGACAGTGTAATGATAAGGACAGTATTTCCCGAGTTAGATAATAATTTCAATTAATACAATATAAATAACAAAAAATTATTGACCGCTACTCTACAGTTTTGGAAACGCAAAAAATGCACAAGGTATTATTCGAGAAATGCCAATGCTCTTTTTTAAAATGTTGGTGCATGATAGCTGGGACACCCCGTATTTGAAGTTTGAGGAGTAATAGTAGCCTTGTGAGGGGTCAAGTGGCATATAACTTTTGTCGGAAAATATCTTGGTAATGCAAGAACTCCAGATGTTTCCTGTAATCATACTCCTCACGTAGACGGCCATGTCCGGACAGTTCTGAAGCGTTTAGAACCCCTCAGCGAACTAACAATGACGAGTAAATGAAAGTCAGAGTTTCTATAGAATCGTCTCGCGGCCAATTCGTATACAGTGTGTTGCGACGATAACTGGAACACTTTAAAAAATTTTCCTGAGCGATCCGCCGTTCTGTTCGCGCTCAAACTTTACAAAAAGGTCGCATTTTGTGGTCTATTTCGTTTGACACCGGGAACAACAACGGTAGTTACCTGTTTATTCTGAAAATAAATAAAAACGATTTTCGCCTATGGGAAAATGGCGGCGATTTGGACGTGCGAGCCGGAAAACCGGGTTTTCTCATCGTCTGTTAGCTCATTTCTAGGTGCATTTTCTGATCGTCTGCTGCACCATTTGGCTCCGTACGTGAATCCCAAACATGCGTTTCACTCTGCAGATGGTTCCGTCGTTCCAACATCAACTTGCGCTGGCTCGCACGTCCAAATCAGCGGCCATTTTCCCATAGGCGAAAATCGTTTTTATGTATTTTCAGAATAAACAGGTAAGTACCGTTGTTGTTCCCGGTGTCAAACAAAATAGACCACAAAATGCGACCTTTGTGTGAAGTTTGAGCGCGTACAGAGCGGCGGATCGCTCAGGAAAAATTTTTAAAGTGTTCCAAGTATCGTCGCAACACCCTGCATATAATTCTTTTGGGGGTTGTGTTTGTTATTTAAAAAAGAATTATAGTTGTTTTGTGCTGGTAAGTAGCGATAGAGTTGGCTTTGCCGCGAGGCTTTCCATTGCAGAATTGCGGATAGGAAACAAAAAGCACTTAAGTCTAGCCATAAACTAGTCCGATGTAAATACACAAAGACGGCTTCCGACACCAAAAGCGGGGGCGTTACAGCTGGCTCAAGTGCATGTCATTCTGTATTTTCGTCTCTGCAGATATTTCGAACCGACAGGTTCAGCCCTGCGGTCCTGGAACCCAACTGGTTCTTCCTGCACACGGCCAGTATAAGGTCGTTGCCTCCTTTGACTGCTAACCGGGAGGACATGACCAGACAAGTCATGGGGTGAGTTCCTTATGGCAAAACTTGAAACCACTACGTGAGGTAAGATGCGCTGAAAGCAATGAGAACTTGGCTTTCGCCAGGCTGTTTCATTGTTAGAATAACCTCCTACAAGATCCCGAGAACACCTTGCGCTGGTTTCTGACCACGTGGAACGAAGAGGAGGAGAGTGGATTTTGACTCGTGTAAATATGTATATATTGTCACGTAGCCAAAGACGACGCAGCTGTCTTTGAAGCAGCCCGTGACGAAGCACCCCGCGAGCCAGAGGCTCGCGGGGTGCTTCGGACGGCATAGAAGTTCCCAAAGCCTGCTGTACTTCTTCTAGGCTGTTCACATTCGTTGGGAACGCTCTCCCTATCAGAAGAGATAACACATGCGGCAAGGAAGGAAAGAATGGAACACGCGCCTCCCTTGGCACAGAGACAACAGCGATAACACAGGCCGGCGCAGCCAGGCGGCAAAAGGCCAAGCACAAATAAATATATATATATATATATATATATATATATATATATATATATATATATATATATATATATATATATATATATATATATATATATATATATATATATATATATATATATATATATACCGTAGAGCGAACAGACGAACGGGTAACAAACAAACTTTATTGACGTTTCGGCCTGGGACAGGCCTTCGTCAGAATAAAACCCAAGCGCATGAGCATAAGCTTTAAAGGCTTCAAGGGCCAATCACAGCAAAGAGGGTTGCACGTGCTGCGTGGTACGTCAGAACAACTGATAAATCTTTAAAAATGATGTGCCATGCAATAGCAAAACATAACTCGTATTCACATTGACATGTCATTCATGGCTGTAGCGAACAAAACAGAAACAGAAAAATGGGAGAGAGGGTGCAGTACAACAGAACCAGCATCCAATTACGGTGCAAAGTAGAAAGAGAGCAACCGCGACATTCGGCCAATGCGTCACTGTTACACAATATAAGGTGGGGCCAAAGAAACTGATAATAGAGTAAAAACGTTAAAACTATACCAGTGAAACTGCGAGCACGCGCGCATTATCATACACGAATGCCCATGCACAAAGATGTGTAATCAAGATGTGAAAGTTCACACAGACGACTATGAGTGCGCCAAAAAGGTCAGCGCGCCGATGTTTTCGTTTAAGCCTGATGTCATGGATTTGAATTTATGAATAAGATAAGATTCTCTGACTTCTCTATCATTGTGCGAACGGAAACCGGATTCAAGAATTGTCACTTTAATTTTATCAAACGAATGGCCAACTGCGTTTATATGTTTGGATAACGGCAGATTGGGAAGGGTCCTAATGTGTGACTTATGATTGTTGAAACGTAGTCTGAAAGAGTTGGCGGTCTGGCCAATGTACTCAAGTCGGCATTGCGCGCATTCTAGCAGATAAATAGCATTTTCTGTGTCACAAGTGAAATTTCCTTTGATATTAAGCTTAAAATTTGAAGCTGTACTAGTGGCTGTTGTGGTGGTCGTCATATGGGGGCAACTTTGGCATCGCGGTTTTTGGCAGGGCCGACAACCGATGTAAGATGGGCGAGTGGTTTTAGATGAAGTGAGTGAATCTCGTAGGTTCGTGGAACGCCGATAGACTACGCGGGGCGGATGCGGAAAAACGCGTTGAAGTTTTTGGCTTTGCATGAGAATATTATGGTGTTTTTTAAGAATTGAAGTAACTTTTGGGGCTGACGCTGAATAACTTAGAATCAGATTAGTAGTTGGTTGGGCAAGAGGCGGCCTGGTTGGGAGCAATAGTTCGTTCCGATCAAGTTTGCTAACGCGTTTTACTGCGTCATCAATAATCTGTGCCGGGTACTTCTGCTTTGTAAGGGAGTCACGGAGTACTGCGCAGTTTTGGTTAAAGTCGGCTTCTTGCGAGCATACTCTTTTGAAGCGAACCGCCTGACTGTAAGGTATGCTGGTCTTGTTATGCTTTACGTGGCTGCTTTCAAAGTGTAAATATTGATGGCGATCTGTGGGCTTTCTGTAAAACTTTGTGGTTAATTTTCCGTCATGCAATGACACTGAGACGTCAAGAAAGTTGATTCTTTCAGCCGAATATTGGAGGAAAAAGAAATTTGTGGGTGGCAGTTGTTGAAATCTCTAATGAATGAAAGAAGTTCTTGTTCGCCGTGCTGCCAGATCAGAAAAATATCATCGATAAGGCGTTTGTAATAGAAAGGTTTAAGAGAACGTTTGTCGAGAAATGCGGTTTCGAGAGAGCACATGAAAATGTTAGCGTAGCTTGGTCCGACCCTCGTGCCCATTGACGTTCCGTTGATTTGAACATAGTGAATATCATCAAATTCAGAGTTATTAAGCTCTAGAAATAGTTTAAATTATATATATATATATATATATATATATATATATATATATATATATATATATATATATATATATATATATATATATATATATATATATATATATATATATATATATATATATATGGGAGTAAGGGTTAATGGAGAATACCTCAGTAACTTCAGATTTGCTGACGATGTTGCCTTGCTAAGTAACTCGGGGGACGAATTGCAAAGCATGCTTTCCGCACTGGGCGAACAGAGTACAACCGTGGGCCTGAAAATTAATATGCAGAAAACTAAAGTAATGATCAATAACCTCGGGACAGCACAGCAGTTTGAGATAGATGGCGAGGCAGTGGAAGTGGTAAGCGAATATATATACTTAGGCCAAGTTGTGACCCCAGATCCCAACCATGAGGCAGAGATAATTAGAAGGATCAGAATGGGGTGGGGTGCATATGGAAGACATTCTCAGATAATGAATAGCAGCCTGCCATTGTCGCTGAAGAAGAAAGTGTATGACAGCTGCATCTTACCGGTACTCACCTACGGGGCAGAAACATGGAGGCTCACTAAGAGGGTTCAACTTAAATTGAGAACGACTCAGCGGGCAATGGAGCGGAAAATGATAGGTGTAAAATTAAGGGACAAGAAGAGAGCGGAGTGGGTCAGGGAGCAAACTGGTGTTAAAGACATATTAGTAGAAATTAAGAAGAAGAAATGGACGTGGGCAGGGCATGTAATGCGAAGGCAAGATAACCGCTGGTCATTAAGGGTAACAGAGTGGATCCCTAGAGAAGGCAAGCGTTGCAGGGGGCGGCAGAAAGTTAGATGGGCAGATGAGATCAAGAAGTTTGCGGGGATAAATTGGTCACAGTTGGCACAGGACCGAGGTAATTGGAGAATAATGGGAGAGGCCTTTGCCCTGCAGTGGGCGTAGATAGGCTGGTGATGATATATATATATATATATATATAAGAGTTGGCAGTCAAGAAAACCTCGGACAGCAAAGGGGAGGATGTGGTAGGTCATTGAAACAGATAAAGAATTTGGAAAGAAAGACTGAAAGTGGAGAAAAAATGCCTGCCAGGTGGGATCCGAACCCACGACCTCCATAAAATACCGGTCTGGTGCGATAACCACTACGCTACCGGCGAAGCGATTTTCCCCTCCACTTTCTGGGGTATTTATGTTTAGGTATTTTTGTTTCCTGTGCTTGGGGGTGGTAGCCAGCGCCACTCGGACTACTCGGGGTGAAGGGGACCTTCTTTTTAAACCCCGGACCGTGACTCGAGTGTCTACGACATATCGAGAGTGGTCGACCATCGTTGAACCCTCTTAAGCTTCCTATGGCACCAAGACTGCCAGAACAGAGGCCCTCGCTATGCATGTAGCGAATCAGAATAGCAAATGAGGGGCTCGTTGAAAATAACAGAGAAATAAGAGTTGGCAGTCAAAACAACCTCGGCAAAGCAAGGGGGAGGATGTGGTGGGTCATTGAAACAAATAAAGAATTTGGAAAGAAAGAAAGAAAGTGGAGAAACAATGCCCGCCAGGTGGGATCCGAACCCACGACCTCCAGAATACCGGTCTGGTGCGATAACCACTACCCTACCGGCGGGGCGATTTTCCCCTCCCCTTTCTGGGGTATTTTCCCCTCCATTTTCTGAAGCACCACATCCTTCCCTTGCTTTCCGAGGTTTTCTTGACTGATAACTCTTATTTCTGTGTTATTTTCAACGAGCCCCTCATTTCCTATTCTGATTCGCTACATACATAGCGAGGGCCTCTGTTCTGGCAGTCTTCGTGCCATAGGACGTTTAAGAGGGTTCAACGCTGGTCGACCAATCTCGACATGTCGTAGACACTCGAGTCACGACCCGGGGGTTAAAAAGAAGGTCCCCTTCACTCCGAGTAGTCCGAGTGGCGCTGGCTACCACCCCCAAGCACAGGAGATAAAAAATACCTAAACATAAATACCCCAGAAAGTGGAGGGGAAAACCGCCCCGCTGGTAGCGTAGTGGTTATCGCACCAGACCGGTATTCTGGAGGTCGTGGGTTCGGATCCCACCTGGCGGGCATTCTTTCTCCACTTTCTTTCTTTCTTTCCAAATTCTTTATCTGTTTCAATGACCTACCACATCCTCCCCCTTGCTTTCCGAGGTTTTGAGATTTTCTTGACACTGCCAACCCTTATTTTCTGTCTATATATATATATATATATATTGTAAGGCGCGCGCCAGGAGTCTTGGGAAACGTCTTTATTAGGCGAGGCTTGTCCTACGTGACAGGGAGCGAGCCCCAGAGAGCAACCAAGACGGGCGTTGATGATGATAGACAACTGTTGACGATGATGAAGCATGATTGCATGTGAAAGACAGGCCTCAGGATTACGAGTCCACTGGCGCATACCCTTGTGCTAGTACTTGGCACATAGCGTTTGTGTACAACTACCGGGGGGATTGTCCGGACACTTATTCCTCTGGTGTCCGTGCGCTAACCAGCGCTAACTATATATATATATATATATATATATATATATATATATATATATATATATATCGTTGAGACTAAAAAAACTAGGAGCGAAGACGGCCTTTATCCGACAAGCGCCGTAAATGCTTACATCTAGAAATGCTAAAACAGGCCAAGGATATATTATCACAAACGTTTGGTGAATGTTACCTAAAGTAACGTAACTACAACGTAACTGCCTTGTCCCAATGGTCTGGTAATTATAACGAGGTGGCCTTAATATTGTAGCAGAATGTGCAACGCACGCGCGAAAATCAAGCCCTACTAGAGCCGATAATGCTGCGGAGGCACCAGTATGCTACAATGTTTTCAGAATAAATGCAAGTCAAGCAGTAAGACGCCACGTATCGAAGTGCAGCTAGCGATCGCGGAGGCGCCTTAGCGCCGCTGCCCAAATAGCGCGCGCACGTGCGCGCACGTGTATGTGTGAGTGTATAGAGATGAGTAAGGAGGGTGCGGTGGGGAACAACGAACAAAGGAAACTCGGAAGCAGAGTCCGCTTGTTGGTTTATGCGCGTAACGGCAACATATGTCTTGCATATACGTTTACAGCACATGAACGCTATGTTTTCGCGCAGTGCACGTACGTGCTTTTCGCTGGTACATTGTTTATAAAACCCCAGTTAATCTTGGGCATAAACGGTTTCGTATATAGTAACAAACACTTCACGCAGTACCTAATATTAACGTAAGGAATAGAAACCCCCTGTGCTGGTTGCAGTTCAAAAATATTCTGGCGGAACTCTCTAGCCTACGCCACAGTCACTGCTTTGTGGTTCTCGGTCGCGTAAAGCAAATTCATGCTCTGATGCTTGAACCAACAGCACGGGAAGTTGGAAAACAAACTTGCAGTCATGTGCGAACAACAACTTGCAAGCTAAATTGCCGAAAAGGCAAGCGCCGCTACCGTGCGATCGTTTCCAATGCTTCCGACAACCCGCGCGGCCGAAGGGTGTGCTCTTTTGACGCCATGACGGGCGCAACCTATCAGAGGCGTCAAAGACGAAGAGCGGGCGTCTTTCAAACGGGACCGCGGGTTTTGCAAGATAAATGCCGGTTCGACTCACTTTGCGGTAAAATTCAATGCGATATACGGAGTCACCGTGCAAGAAACTATATAAACGCGCCTCTAACTCAATTTTTAAAGACGATAGCCTTTCTTGGGCTACTTAAACCCATAAATTTTGGTCTGTCTGTCTGTATGTCTGTCTGTCTATCCGTCTGTCTCTCTGTGACTGGATTCAGCCACCCGGCCGAAGTAAAACAATGCCTGCGCAAAAGCCTTATATAGTCACAGCTGAATGTGCCCGTCTAAGTCCGGTGTAATGTTCATACTTGTCAATATTGTTGAAGAACGACAAGACATTATGCTTATAAAGACAACAAATGAATGCAGAAGTGATATTTCCAGCGTTCCTTTATAAAAAATCGTACATGTTTGATTTTAGCGAAATTAAATACTTCATCAACTGAAGAAAGAAATATCACTCCGCCGTCGCCTGCTGTCGCCCGCGCCATATAGCTTCTGGCGGCATTTGAAGAAATGAAGTGGCGAGAGTTACGAAAGGTTCCACTAGATAAGTTCCACGTTCTGCTTGGTACGCACGTGAACTAGGGAAACGCGGTTCTATAAACGTTGCATTAGGGCGCCTCGATTCACACGCGTCTTCGCCGTAAGGCAGCGTTGGCATCGAGACACCCGGTTTGGAGCAGTGGAACGCGGGAAATTTAAAATTATTTAAGCAAACCTTTGGCGTCTTTACCTTGGTGGGAGCGCGACGCAACAGGAACAACACGGGAGGTGAGCGGGAAAGCGAAGGGGGGCATTTACTTGGCAAAAGTCGATAAATACTATCGTCTTTTGACGACATTTGCAACGAAAGGAGCAGGTACGCGGCCAAATTTTTTTTTTTTTGGAAAGCGTTTCATCTTCCCTTTAAAAAAAGATGGTTTAAAACATAAAACACAAAGCGTGTGCTGGGTTGTCTAGTTCCTCTGTTTCATTACGTTGGTTGTCTGTCGAAATGGGGAACAGGCATTTCGTAAATACCCCTGAACCTTCGAATAAAAACCTTCAAAACCATCCCAAACCTCCTCAACAATTAGTCGAACGGCAGAACCGCCTTGTGAGCCGATTCGGTGTCCCTCTTCTTAGGCACTAGCCTTGTCAAAGAGTCGGCTGATGTGCGCGGGGCGTGCCTTTGACACGCAGGAATGCCGACCTGATGGGCGTGGCCACGAGCAACACAACCTACGAGGACAACCGGCTTCTCAGGCGGGGGTCGACCTACAGCGAGTACAAGCAGGCCTCTCCGCCCAACCCGATCCGGGCTGCGCATCCGAAGGCGCGGGGAATGGTTAGTTTCACAACCTGGTCTCCACAAGAGCTGCTTCAAGGGACCTTGCAACACTTTCGATAAACACTTTCACTCTTTCTGTCACGTCCCGAAGCACTGCGAAAGCTACAGTCATCACCAGCACGGAGCGGTATTGCAGCATTTGCTCGTCGCAACCGGTTGCGCCTTCCATTTCTGCTTTGTTTTTGTGGCTTTATTTTTAAAGTTGATATCGAAAAGCGTTCATTGCTGCAACTGAAGGGAAACCGGCCAACAGCAGCTGCATGGCCTCAGTGACGTAATTCGGGCCGTTGAAGAACGTCAAGACCGGGAAAGAGAAAAATCTTTCGAGGGAGTCTCCAAGTTACCTGATGAGCATGAAACAGTAATTTTTTTCGGTTGGGTACTTTGCGACCTCTTAATCTAAGTACTAGGTGTGTTGGGTGACTACGTTCTGCAAGTATTTAGGATTTCAAAAAGTTGAAAAAAAATGTTACAGGGTCCCTTTCAGATGAGTGCACGTGTAGCTCTGCTTGGGAGGACGTTTAGTTCACTGATAGGTAGATGCATGGCACTTCGTGCAGAATCCACAACAGTAATTCGACGGGCTGACCGGCTGCGTCTCGCAAAGAAACGAGCCTAGATGCTATCAAACCACAAATTCTTTGCAAAAACGACGCTTTGAATAGAACTGAGAAAGGGCGTGTTAGCAAATATAGAAAACTATAACAGCAAACTACGAGTTCGTCGGAGCTTTTCTTACGATGCATTGATAGCGAAAGCTTGAGTGTCCAGCAGCACAACTTTACCTATTGAGCATTTTTTTTTTGTTACTGTGACACACTGCGCAGCATCAGCAGCATCGCGAAGCAAAGATCACATTTAGCGTGGACACATCTCATCTGGTCGACACAGGGAGTCACGACGCTGAAACGATCCCTTCCATGCTCTAATACCGACAGCTTGTCCGGCCAAAATTCTCGGGAAAATTTGATGGCATTTTTGGCCCGTGACGTTCGTGGTCGGCCCATGCGGAGGGATTAAAGGAGCCATGAAGGCAAAACACAAGTTTGGTTCATTCAATCATTCAAAAAAGGCTGTCTCGTTAGAATGATACTGACACCACTTTTATCGTAAACTTCGCTCAAATAAGCTATATAATCAGGAAGAAAGGGAATGGCCATGCAACCCACTCGCTCATTTCCCGTAACAGAACCTATTATGTCATACTAGCTAGCTCCGCGATTGGCGGAGGCCGGCAAAAGCAAGCGCAAATTAGGCACAGCTTATAAGCTTGCCGAGCGAGCTATTTGCGCTTTAATTTAGGGCACATTCTTTTTAAAGCAGTAAGAATGGTGAGACAAACAGTGGACGTTACGAAAGCACACGTAAACGTAAAAGAACCGATGCGTACTGCTGTTGGTACTGCGCGCGCTATGCTTGGTTTAGCTGCACAGGACTGCGGCGCTTTGAGGTAGTCTCAGACGACACGGGCCGATTGACGCAAACAACGGTGTCTTACGTGACCCTATTTGTCGAGCGAGCACTATGTTTCGCGAAATGATTATTTTACTACCTGAACAAAAACAAGCCAGGTTCATACACGGTCAAAAACAAATCAGAGGCAGAAAACGGCTTTTCACTGTATGGTGGCGCCATCTAGGTTCACTAACGGTAACCAAGGCTTCCCAATCGGCTGCAGAGCAGGCAGAGCGGTCGGTTCGGGTGATGTCATCGCAGGCCACGAAAACGCACTATTTAGCAGCGAAACCAAAATATTTACATAAATTGATTAATTTCTTAGTAAATAAAACATCGTTTGCATTGGACAAGCGCTGGGGACACTATAAAACACGAAATCTTTTGAATAAAACAAACTTGTATTTTGTCTTAATGCTCCTTTAAATCTGCCACGGGAGCATGCCCCGGGGGCGAGAAAGGCAGGTTTTCTACATCGTGTGAATGGGTATAAAACCCGTGCCACACGTACACAAAAATTAACATTTTGTGCTTAATACCTTAAGTTTTAATGCCATCAATTCGCTACTACACGCAAAAATCTAATGCCATTTGCTCTAATGTCATTTTTGGTTTAAGGAGTTCTAAAGAACTCGTTCATCTTCACGAACGCCTTAAATCTGCCTACTCTCGAACGCGATGAGCACCACATGAAACCAACGAAACTCTCAGCACCAGAGTGTTGATGCGGAAACATAGCTGAACTTCGAGATAAGATTTTTTGTGCACTCTTGGTGGCGAAGTTTTGAGAAGACGAAGTTCACTAAAACCGCAAAACATAGTCAAAACATCGACAAAATGCAAAACATCGTGTTACCCGTCGTGCTAAATTTATCGGATTTGGCTACCGCTGGCAGGTGATGGCAGTTGCTGTAGCCGCTTTTAGAAACGGCTCGCAGCACTTTTTAGAAAACGCTATTTCTCATAATATTTTCTTTCACCAAAAACATTTTTAACGCTTGTAGCACGTTTCTTCTCCACGTTAAATACTTCTAGAAATTTGAGGGAATTTCTCTTTGTGGTAATTAATGATCACCATCATGCCTAACACATTTAATGCCTTTGCGTTTTCGCGTCTAGCACGGCCCACCCAATTAAAGTCATTCGGTATCTTAAGGCCTTAAACACTTAATATCAGTTTTCATGTACGTGTGGCATGGGCATAGGTGGTCTTCGTTGAGAAGTTTAGCTGTCAATTTCTTCGCTTGGCAACACTGGAAACGGCCACAGACATGGCCGATGCGCCACGGACATGACGCGGCTGGAGTACTCTAATGCGGCTTTGGCCACTGCGCCTGCACACCGAAGAAAAAAACACCGGCTTGAGTCGTCTGCTCCGTTTCAACCCGATTCTCAACGGTGGCGCCAACAGATATGTTATTAATCGCACTCACCTTGGACTCGAGGCAATACTTTGCGTTCGGCGACGTTGAGTTTGTAACGTGCCACACAGTCTTGTGCTTAGCACGGACAAGTACCGCTATCCCGCGGAGCCCGACGTAACGAGTGACGGCGCACTCACACGGTTGCCTGCATGCGCGCCTCGCCAGTGAATACAAACAATAAGTTGCTCAAAAGAACAGCGGGAGTGTTCAAAACCGAGCAGTAGATGGCGCCACGAGTATACAGAAAGTAGAATTGTTGCATATACCTCTCCTAGTATAATTCAACGTGCACGGCTTGAACCTATTAGCAGTGGAGTGTAGGCCGCTTTGGAGAATGTCGGTGCGCCAGGAGCGAAACAGAACTTTTTTTTCAGTGAAGCTTTCTAAGAACGTCTAATTGCAAAACACTGAAACGTTCATCAAATAGCTCTTCCTTTTTTTGGTGGAGTTGAACGTCAAAAGAACGAAGTCACGCGGAAACTCATGCCGGGCCGTGCGAAGGAATCTTCAGTTTTTAGTGCAGCAGCCCTATACGTCACACTAAAAGCAAAAGGTGAGGGTCGGCGTTGTTTTCAACAAGAATGATACTAGAATAATGGCCACCGCTTGAGGAGAAAAAACTGTGGTTTATCTTTCGTTAACTCTAGTTGATAGCGAAAGCTTCACTGCCCTGGCTAGGCCCAATGTCGAGGTGTGGTCAAGGTGTGGTTTCCCAATACACGGACATATTTGCAAAGAATACACTACTTATCCATCATCTTTTTTCGCCTCACGGCGTTGTTTAAGCGTCGCCGCCTATCGCAAACCACTCGCCGCCTATCGCAAACCGCTCGGCGCATCACGCAGCCTCCTGGCCTTCCTTTGTGGCGCGCGCATATCGCTGCGGTGACGGCCTCCTCGCCTTTCTCTGCAAGGTGGCGACACGGGTTCCGCGCACGTCTCCGTCCCCTTCTCGCCTATCTCTCGGCCACGGTGCTCTCGGTAGAAGGGTTCCAAGGTGGGCTAGCTGAGGAGACATATTCTTGGATAAAACCAGCACGAACTTAAACAAACACAATTTGTATCAGCGTGCGTTTGAGAGAGCCCGAATCGTCATTAAAGGGACCCCATAATCCCATCTTTCTTCACATTGTACAAAGTACAGCGGATGTAGACCTAATTTCCTGCCATTGACCTTTTATTTAGACCCCGTGAACCAACGCCCAGTGAAATCGTGGAAGCGTTCCACATAGCAGAACAGGGAGACAGTCGTGTCATCCAGGCAAGCGTGTGTCTTCATCCCAAAGAGATCGCATATCTGGGTGACCTTTGTCTGTAGTCGGTGTCTATCTAGTTGCCTTATCACCGTGGCTTATGTGAACTTGTGCTGCTCATGCACAGTGCTTTTTTATTGTTTTGTTTTAAGTGTTTCTATTTACCCTTCTTGATAATAAACTTTAATTGCTAGCCCAGCGCCTGTCCTTGTGATTCACTTCGTTTGCCTTTGTTTATGCTCGCGCTGGTTTCATCCAAGAATAAGTTTACTATCCCCTGCCGCCTACCTCTCCCCGCCATCGGGCCGCTGCTCCGCGTCGGGCGCTCGTGGAAGGGGAGGTTGACCTCTAGCTCTCAAGGACAAAACTGGTCACGCGCGAACTCTGCCCGAGATAACGTAAAGTAGCTTTCGCTACAAAAAAAAACACACTTGGGATCATGCGGTATTTGAACCGAGTAATCAGAGCAAAAGCCGAGTGCTGTGCCACTGTCCTTACTCAGAACACTGCTGGGGGGAGCAAAGAGGTAGCCTGTTCAGTGATAATTGCATGGTATTACAGCTACTGATTTGCTGATTGCATGGGATTACAGGCTCAGATTTGCTGATGACGTTGCTTTGCTAAGTAATTCGGGAGACGAATTTCAAAGCATGCTTTCCACACTGGACAAACAGAGTAGGACCGTGGGCCTGAAAATTAATATGCAGAAAACCAAAGTAATGATCAATAACATCGGGAAAGCCCAGCGGTTCGAGATAGGTGGCGAGGCAGTGGAATTGGTAAGCGAATATATCTACTTAGGCCAAGTTGTGACCCCGGATCCCAACCATGAGGCAGAGATAATTAGAAGGATAAGAATGGGGTGGAGTGCACACGGCAGACATTCTCAGATAATGAATGGCAGCATACCATTGTCCCTGAAGAAGAAAATGTATGACAGCTGCATCTTACCGGTACTCACCTACGGGGCAGAACCTTGGAGGCTCACTAAGAGGGTTCAACTTAAATTGAGAACGACTCAGCGGGCAATGGAGCGGAAGATCATAGGTGTAAAATTAAGGGACAGGAAGAGAGCGGAGTGGGTCAGGAAACAAACGCGTGTTAAGGACATATTAGTACAAATTAAGAAGAAATTGACGTGGGCAGGGCATGTAAGGCGAAGGCAAGATAACCGTTGGTCATTAAGGGTAACAGAGTGGATCCCTAGAGAAGGCAAGCGTTGAAGGGGGCGGCAGAAAGTTAGATGGGCAGACGAGATCAAGAAGTTTGCGGGGATAAATTGGTCGCAGTTACCACAGGACCGGGTTAATTGGAGATTATTGGGAGATGTCTTTGTCCCGCAGTGGGCGTAGATAGGCTGATGATTATTATGATGATGGTGATGATGATGACAGGTAGTGATGAGTTACTAATGATTTATTAGTGGTTAATAGTAACGCGTGTCGCCGGGGATTCCGGTGAATTATGACGAATTAATTGTTGATTAGTGGTCAACCATAAGTCCAACTCCTAATGAGTCATTACCGATCACTAATCCAAGCCCTAATTAGAAAGGGTAATAGAAGTATTAGGATAGATTAAAGTGGATTAAGGATCAGTTAAGATGTATCGCGGGGGATTCAGGTGAATTTTGACGGATTAATTGTTGATTAGGGGTCAATCAAAAGTCCAACTCTTAATTATTCATTACCAATCACTAATCCAACTCCTCGTTAGAAAAGGGAATAGAAGTATTATGATAGATTAAGGTGGATTAAGGATCAGTTAAGATGTTGTGTTTGGGTAGATGAGGATGAATTAAGGTGGAGTGGGATGGATTACAGCGGACAAAGATAGGTTAAAGTGCAATAATGTCGATTAAGCAGAGTAAGTTGAAATTAAGGTGTCATGAAAGTCATTAACGTGGATTAGAGCAGATTAAGATGTGGTAAGGATGAGAGGCGGGGAAACTCCCTCGACGTATTTAAGTCTGCTTACATCCTTCGAAGACAAAATTGTGGCGATACTTATTGGCACCATTACTCCGACATCGTATTTGCGTCCCTTTGTTCACTGTCATTCCTTAGACTTCTGGCGCAAATTACTTCGACCGGCTTCGTTTCTGCAAAACCGCGTTTGTGTGTATTCCTTCACTTTCGTTACTTAGTCTTTTGTCGCCAATTACTTCATCAAGCGGACTGACACACGCCACAGGTACCCTAGAATCAGCGTTTTTACGATGTTGGTGTGTACTGCTCGACTTATTAGCCATCACGTTCGTAGGCGCAACGGGGCATCCCCTAATTTACAAGTATTACGTTAATTCAAGCTCAAATATGGGAATTATGTGAAGGGGGCGCATCAGCACGTCGAAGTTCCTGGCGACTCCCCAAATATGCCACGAAGAAAAGAATAACCTAAACGATTCCTTGCGTTCAACTGCTGGCAGCGTGCGGTGATCTCGCAGTGGTAGCGCATTGGGCTTTTTCTGTGGTGGCAGTGTTCAAATCTCATCAGGCCCCACGTGTCTTTTGTTTACTCTTTGCAGTGGTGGCTACTGCCTTGACCGGACAACGATGGTTTTTCGCGGAGTGGGGAACGTCCGCCTTAAAATAACGTGGTTGCTGTGTCGACGAATCGACGTGCATATGTAAAAAAGTGCCCGTTATTATAGTACGCCAGGCTTCCGCCTTTGAGCTGCGTTGGCAGTTTTAATTGTGTTCGGAGAAAACAGTTTTGTTGTCAGATGCACCTGGTTTTCGAAACGCGTACCAAGAGCGCTAATATTTTTTTAACACCGCTTCCTGTAGTTTCGCCTCACAAGCGACCAAATTAAATTGTTTTTGCGTGAAACATCTTCAAACAAAGAACACCGCCGAAAACTGGACGCCGAAAAACTTGACCTGCGATGCTTCCCATAAAACCACCAGCCCCCTTCGGGTTTCTGCTTCGAAAGTGAGTCAGAAGGTGACGCCGCCTTTGTATGCCTTGTCGGGAGAGGGTATTCCCCAAACGAGGCTACATAGGGAACCCTTCCCTATTTTCCCCGAGGAATAGGAGAGGAGAAATTGCGTTAGGGAGGGCAGAGGTGGCCGGTGCTCCATCCGGCGATTCGGCCATTGAATTGTGTAATGTTGCTGGTGATATGATAGTCGTGTCCACTGGACATTATCCTTGCAATATCAATGCTCACCATCTGCTCTCCTTCGCGTAAGTTTTCGCTAAGTGGTTTGGTGTTGCTTCACTTCGGGCTTTGCAAAAGTTAATCTAGAACTACTGCCTTTTCGCTGCATAATAAACTGGTATTAGGTATTCGTGCAGGCGGGATTGCACGCGCGCGCCTGGTTTTTGGAGCTGATACATCCGCGTTTTGATTCCGAGAACATTAAGACGAATACTGAAGGCCATACAGTCTCAACGTGACGGCCCAACAGCGCTATAAATCTGTGTATGGAATCTTTAAGGCAACGCACACGGGGCATGACTCAGTACAAAGCGAGCGTTGTACTCTGTACCAGAAAAAGTTGGTCATATTCCAGCCGACGCACACGTCCCGCCAAACAACCCGTCAATAACTCGGCGGGCAGATCTGCAGGATCTCAGGGGATAGTTAGAGAGGTGCGCAGAGAATGGCCCACGCGGCAGGCTAGCATATGCGTTGAGAGTACGCTGCCATAAATTTCCCACCTCTCTGCAGCTGGATATCTTGAAGACCTTTCCATACTGGAAGAAGACGCTGAACCAGAGCCGCCTCTGCTTCTCAGTCACTTCGGCCATCAACTTCGCGGCCAGCAACGCCCGGGTAATCGATTTCCATGACGACATCGGAGGCGTGGACGACGCCGTGCAGCGCTACACTCGCATGAGGGTAAGTGTGAACACTTCCCAGCAGGCACATTTATTTATTTATTTATTTATTTATTTATTTATTTATTTATTTATTTATTTATTTATTTATTTATTTATTTATTTATTTATTTATTTATTTTGAGAGATGGCGTTTCGCAAGAACGCCTTTATTCGGTCGCCGAGCCGAGACGTTCGTCCGCAGTCGAAGCGAGGGGATGAAGACGATCATTTACAGATGATAATGGCGATGGGTGCACGGATATGACTAAACGGGAAACACACTCCTTAGTGTCCACAATGCAAGCGATGATGGTTATGTTGCGTTTCGGCATAATGTCCGGCAATAACGTCCCTATGCTCACAATTTATTTATTTATTTATTTGTTTATTTATTTATTTATTTATTTATTTATTTATTTATTTATTTATTTGTTTGTTTATTTATTTATTTATTTATAATACCTTCAGGGTACATTGAAGTGCATTGCAGAGGGGAGGGGCAAGATACATGTAGCGCCACCATCATCATCCGCCTACAATACCATAAATATACACAAAGGTACCGTAGGAAGCAGATGCAAAATTTACAAAAATCGACAGCAAGAGAGGAAAAAAAAAAGAAAAAGAGAAGTGCATGATACATGAAACAACTAAAGCAGGTTTTATCATGAATTTTTGAATAGTATGGTGTCGGCTATGCTTGTTAGGGCGGCTGAGACAATTCCAGTCATTGCTGGTTCTGGGAAAGAAGGACTGTTGGTGCGCTGATGTGTTACAGCGAGGCACGTTGACATTTTGCGAGTTATCGCGTCGAAATAATATGAATCGCGCAGGTTAAACCCAAAGCGAACGCAAAAAAGGACTGTTATTGAATATCTTGTGGAAGAGAAGAATTCGAGACTGCTTCCGGCGGGTAGCAAGCAATGGAAGATGTACCGTCGCCTTCATGACAGTTACGCTAGCTGTACGATGAGAGTTCGCCAAGATGAAACGAGCTGAGCCGCTTTGTATGGCTTCGACTGCGTGTGTTAGTGTAGCATGGCCTGAATCCTTATATTGCAGATGCGTATTCTAACTGTGGGCGAACGTACGAGGTGTACCGCAGTGATTTAAAGGACTATGGAGCTAAGTAAAAATTCCTTTTGAGGTAACCTAAAGTGCGATTAGCCTTATTCGCGACTCTGCCGGAAAAATTGCATTCCTGTAAGAAGAATTGGCGTTTAACCAGCCAACGTGCATGTCTTCCTTAAAAACTGAACAAACGTTATGGAAGTCGCGCTTTAGTTTGAACGTGGGTCAACTCAGTGCTGGCCGTAAATATTCTCCAATCTAAACTTGCACTCGCCATCTAGGGGCTGCCGGGAGAAAGTGGGCTTGTGTGGCTCTTTGATGTCGGGTTTTTTTTTTTTTGTTTTTTTTTGCGCCGTGTGATAGCGCTTTACTACGCCAATTTATAATATCATTCCGGTCACGAGCATGATCATACGATGCACAATTTCAGGGGATATTGGGAAAATTCTTGATTGATTTGGAAAGGTATAAAAGGAATAATTTCGCGTAGTCGACTATCTAAGGAAGTCAAATGTTAGAAAAAGGTTGTTTTCTCTGGTGTAAATTGGCTAATATTTCCAATGACCATTTTGTTATCTTAGTAGGCACATCTTGCGAGTAACTCCTCTGTTCCTAACTTCGAGACATCCTCTGTGCTGTAACTTCCTTTAACAGTTTTCTTGTACTCATTCATGAAATAAAGTTGACTTGACTTGACTGGACGTGTGAACAATCCAAACTCATAATATTTATTCCTTGCGGGTGAGAATGAGGTTTTGGACTCAATTTCCGGGCTGAAAGATTGTTTCGCTGCAGACCCGGACGAGGTGAAAGTAAGACCATTAAAACTTGTTAGCAATATTGTAAGCAGTCGTTACATCATATTTGTAACCTACTTCGCACGAGAGGGGTCTTCCTGACAAAACAATTTTTTTGCGTTGTAGCCGCACAAAAAGGTCCACTAAAGAATTAAATAACTACCGATCGATATCAGTCTTGTCAGTATGTTCCGTAATAGCCGAACACATTAGGAACAAAAGGTTGACAGAGTGCCTAACGGCAAATTGTATTCTAGCGGAGGGTGAATTTTGGTTTTATTAGAACAACTCAGCAGAGAGCGATCTTCTTGAAATTAAAGGAGCCATGAAGACAAAATGCAAGTTTGTCTTATTCGGAAGATTTCGTGTTTTATAGTGCCCCCGGCGCTTGTCCGAATACAAACGATGCTTTATTCACTGAGAAATTAATCAATTTAGGTAAAAATTTTGATTTTCCCGCTCAATCGTGTGTTTTCGTGGTCCCAAATGACATCACAGGAACCGACCGCTCTGCTCTAGGGACTATAGCTCTGCAGCCTAGGGTCCCTTGATTCACGCATCCGCCTTATAGGGTGGAGACACGTATGCGCTGACGCCGCCATTTTGGTCCACTCGCTCGCTGCCGAAACAAGTCATTGTATGAAAACCGCGCTAAAATTATCGCCGCAACGGGGTTAACTGGCGAAGTTTGAATCATCTTATCTGTTTCGCGTTGCTGGGTCTCGTGGGAAACGAGAACAACGCTTTGTGCACGTTGACCCAACTGCAGCGGCACGGGACCGTTCAAAGGGTGTCTCCACCCTGTACGTTGGCGCTGGCACTGAGGTATTCGCGCGTTTGTTTACGTTATTGAACCTAGATGGCGCCACCATACAGTGGCGTGTCGTTTTCTGCCATTTTTTCGTTCTGGGAGAAAATGGTTTCGTGAAACATAGTGCTCGCTCGACAAATATGTTCACGTGAGACACCGTCACGTCAATCAATCGGCCAGTGTCGTCTGAGACAACCCCAAAGCCCCGCAGTTCTGTACAGCTAAACAAGCATAGTGCGCTCAGAACCAACAACAGCAGTACGAAGCGGTACTTCTATGTTTACATGTGCTTTCGTAACTTACACTTACCACCATTCTTACGGCTTTAAAAAGAATGTGCCCTAAATTTAAGCGCAAATAGCTCGTTCGGCAAGCTTGTAATCTCTGCCTAATTTGCGTTTACTTGCGCCGGCCTCCGCCAATCGCAGAACTGGCTCGAATGACATCATAGGTTCTATTGCGGGAAATGAGCTGGTGGGTCGCATGGCCATTCCCTTTTTTCCTAATTATGTAGCTTATTTGAGCGATGTTTACGTTAAAAGTGGTGTCAGTATGATTCTAACGAGGCAAGCTTTTGAATGAAACAAACTTGTGTTTTCTCTTCATGGCTCCTTTAAGGAGCAAATACTTGAAAACATTCAGGCAAATCATTTCCCATTCGGAAGTTTTTCTTGTGTTCAGCCTTACAAGTTTCTTCAAAAACGACCTCGCTATGAAATTCATGGAGTTTATTGCCACAGGTAGAAAGTTACCCCTTTTTAAGGCCACCACATACAGTGATTATTGGCATAAACTCTGAACTTAAGATTGCGCTAAACCGACGCGGACGAACACAAGATACGACAGACAGAGGCGCCAAAGACACAGGCGTATCTTGTCTTTGGCCCGCGTCGGTTTAGCGCAACGTTTTCTTCTAATTATGAACGAACTCGCTCAGCAACAAGTCCTGACTGATATAAATGTGTGCATTGCCAGTTGTGCCCGGGATATCAGATCTGTCAGGGACCGACTGGTCACGTATAATAAAATTAGTACCCATTGCCGCCTCTCCCCCGTAGATACCCTCCCGCCCATTACCCACGTCGACCATTCCGAAGAACACACGTGGCGTCTTCTCCGAGCCTTCCCAAATCCCGCCAAACTCAACCTTATCCACCCTTCACTCTACCCCAACCCGCAATGCCATGCATCCGGTGCCGCGAGTACCCTTCCCCACACCCTGTGTGGTTGTCCTAAAGGACCTTTTGCTCATATTTCAAGCGAAGAGCAGTGGGACAAGATGGTGGGGGGCTCAGACCTAGAGGTGCAAATCGCCCTGGTCAAGAGGGCTAGCGAAGTCGCCACCCCGTACAAGCTGGTGCCACTAATACTTCTTAGACCGCAGAACGCTCAATCAATTTTCTCTCGAATCCAAGCTATGCTTGTATTATGGCACGGTTCATGATGATGATGATTATAACGACAATTGTGTCGCCTTCATTCCCACTTGCAAAGCTTTGCTAGGAGCGAGGCGTGCGTTGAATTCTCCGATAAAAAAAGCATGCGGTTATAGACGGTGTCTTAGGAGTCCTTGTTATGGGGTACTTGGTACGCATAATGTAATATACTATTCGAACATCAGTGCTCGGTACTCACTTACTATTTGCCAGCCTACGTAGTTACGCTGGCTATCTCGTAGAAGCCTGACCTTGTTTTGCCTTGCCTGCTCTAGCATACTCAACTGAGCACGCTGCGCTCGCTTTCGAGGTGCATCGCAAAACTTAGCACGGCACATTGCATTTCCCACGAGAGAACAGGCTCTTTCGTTACCGCGTCCATAGAACGTGGGTCACCGGTGACCCGAGCGCGCCACGGGCAATTTATAAAATACCAGCGCTCCTATCGACTTGCGGCGCCATCTGTCGCATTCTCCAGGCACTGCTCTTTCATTTCCTGTGTAGTTTGTATTTTTCCCGCGCGGGGGCGATTTTTAACGGCAGTTCAAAGTGTGCGGTTCCCTGCGTTTGTTTACGAGCATGGCAGGCGATCCGGTTGCGGGACCCTCACGCGTACAACGCCTTTCTGACAATTCTGTTGCGTCTGAAAGCGACGATTTGACTGTTTCTAGCAGCAGTGACTCTGAAGATGATTCCGGATCATAGGATTTTAGTTCGGACAACGAAAATGCGGAGCGTTATACTTTCACAGTTAAGTTTTTTTTTTTTTTCTTGAGCCACAATGCGGCGGAAATTGTCCATATATGTATAGTTCGATAGCCCATTTCTTTCTCTTTTTGCTCATAGTTACCGTGTTTATGCGATGGCAAACTTATTCAATGAGAAGATAAAACTGTGCCACCCGGTCGAACAAGGCAATTTCTACTGGGCAGGAAAGAAAAAAGTGTAACTCATATACGTTTCGCGCTAGGGCACTGAACCTTTCCTGTAATATACAGGACTGGTGCGCAAACAATTTGTAGATTTCAGAGAATTTTTCATTTTTACTCCTTTTGTGTAGTGAGCACATCATTATAAATTTTCTATGAAATTTTCAATAAATGTTGTCTTTTAAGATTTTTTCACATATTACGTTCTGGTTTTATTTTTTAAAACTGACACATTTCAAAAGTATGTTTACTCAGCTTTCTATTGATATATAATATTACACTATAACCATTATATAATTATTACAAAAAATACTTACTAAAGCCTCTGAAAAGTCGCCTATTTTCCCACGGTGACGAAAGAGTTAGAGGGGCCACAGACCAGACACAAGTTTTGTTCATTCTAAAAATTGGGTTGCTAGAATCCCACTGATACCCCTTCTAACGTAAGCTTCGCTCCAATAAGCTATATAATTAGGAAAAAGGGAACGGCCATGTAACCCACTAGCTCATTTCCCGCAACAAAACCTATAGACCCTTTGCAAAAAGGCGGACGACACTGAGAATTCAGCGGTGGCAACACTGGTGGTGAACGCGACGACGCCATTAGAAAGGAAGCAGGTCGTAGCAACGCCGTTGCGGTTGCACGTTTTCGCCCACGGCTTCACGAGTCTGTTGCCCCACGACGCGTATGCAATTACGTGGACGGTGGACGGTAGCTACCCCATAGAAACTCTGTGCTCGCAGCCTTTTCGCTTCCTTTCTAATGGCGGCGCAGCGGGTGCACAATGTTGCCAGAGTGGCTTGCTGCTTTTCCGCCAACGATTTTGCCGTTTTGCGAAGGGTCTCATAGACCCTTTGCAAATTAAACAAGGGTCGTAAGCTTGCCGAACAATTGATTGATTGATTGATTGTAGGGTTTAACGCGCCGACGCAACGCAGGCGATGAGGCGCGCCGTAGTGGAGGGCTCCGGATTAATTTTGACCACCTGGGGATCTTTAACGTGCGCCGAAATCTCGTACACACGGGCGTTTTTGCTTTTCGCCTCCATCAGAAAAGCGGCCGCCGCGGGCTTGCCGAACAAGCTATTTGCACATTCTTCTCATAGCAGTTGTAATTGTGGGGTGAACAATCAGTCACAAACGAACACGTAGCCACTGAAGCAGTTAGTGCTGCACTATGCCGGCTGACCCTTCCTAACACAGCCGTCGGACGCGTTGGACTTGTCTGACACAACACTGACCATCTGACTGCACGTTCACTTACATGACCATGTTTGGCGAGTGATAGCTTACGTTTTAGGAAACAATTAGTATGAACCCTAATAAAAATACGGCAGGTACAGTGGTCCGGCAAAGTGCGAACACTGGCTCTTCAGCATATTGCAGCGCCATCTGTGCCTGCGGGCGATAAACAGGATAACCAAACTGCCGTCTCTGAGGTTGTAGCGGCCCTGCTCAGCAGGCTATCTTTAATTTTAAGGCCCTGCTCTGGATGCGTCATTGTCGACGTCACGAAAACACACAATTCAGTGGGAGAATTGAAACCTTGTCTTAGAATGTTTGATTTCTTGGTGAATAAAGCATTGTTTGGGGCCGGACAAACGCTGAGGCCACTATAAAACACTACAATTTTCGAATAAAACTAATTTGCATTTTGTCTACATGGCCCCTTTAAAGGAGCCATGAAGAGAAAATACAACTTCGTTTAATTTGAAAGAACTAGAATTCAGTATCTCACTCAGCTCCATTACAACCACAAAAGATGTTTTTTAACGAAAAAAAAAGCAAGAAGTATTTAAAAACTTTCAAATTTTGCGCCACAATGACGTGTTATGAGCAAGAATGACGTCATACGGGCCAACAATAAAACATGATTTTCAGTGCGTTAACTGCACGTTAGCATTCAAGTGATGCGGTCAAATGGAACTAGAGGCCCCATTACAGACGTCCAGTCATGTGTCGTCGCGACAGGTCAGTTAGGCGGCCGCCAATCGCACAAACAAGATTCCGTGACGTCATAGAAAAGTTGCGGGAAATTGGCTAGGGGGTCGCAACTGCTTCACACGTTTTCTTTAATATCTCCGTTATTTGTTCGAAGAGTGCGATGATATTGGTATCATTGTTATCTTGACTAAGCAGTCTTTCTAAAAAAACCCAACTTGTATTTTGTCTTCATGGCTCCTTTAAGGTCTTTCGGGTTTTTTTTTTTTTTTTTTTAAGTCGAGAGTTTTTCTTGGGCTAGACAAACGCGAAAATATTGGTCTGTCTCACTGTCTGCTCCTCCATTCATCGTTCCGGCCATTTCGTCGAAAAGAACGTTATACAGGCAGAGCCGTTCCAAACTCCTAAAACTGCTTGTATTGGTCGCACATGTCCTCACTATTGAGCGCTAAGAAAATTTCAGGCACATTGGAGGTAAAAAAAAACATAGGCACTTGACCGGTACTCGCTGCGTTACGTAGAAATAGACGTTGGGCTGGTTACGATAGCAAGCCAAGAAAATGACCGCGCAAAAAAATACGACGCACTAAAAATGGCGTAGAAAGGCTCCGGAGAAGAAAACGAGGGGTTGGAGAGCAGTGCAGAAAAGAAGGAAGGGGTGGCAGACGACTGCCGTCTTTCTGCGACATTTCAACAAAGCAAGCAGATACGCAGCCATTTTTTCTTCCCGTCAACCTTGCTCTTTCACTGTGGATTCCTGCGCAGTTCGCCAGGAGGCGACCGTTCGGAAGCGCCAGGCTGTTACCCGTGGAAGCTGAGGACTGCACGTACGGCTTCGACAACCACACGCAGACCCACTTTTGGAGGTGGTACTACCGAGGCAAGATGCTGCGCTTCTTCGCGTATGACAAGGCCGACACGCTCGGACCGAAGGTGGGTGCCTCGTGCCGGACGACTTTGGTGAGACTTCCGCTGTGATCGTAAGCCCGCGACGCAGGACTAGTTCCCCTTCTACACTTCGTAGTCTTCTTCGTACGATTGTTGTTCCCCTTGTAGAATAGCGGTGCGAGGTTGCTGCTTTGCCGCGATGTGCCCTCCAGCCAATGTGTAAGAACCCGGCAGCGTCTTCGCGGTCTGCAAAGAGGCTGTGGCTCGAGCTGCTTAAAACGGGGGTAGGAATTTAACTTGACTCTAGTGGTTCGTTGAAGAATTGGTTTACAAAGTAACCCGCTACCGAAAGAAGGGGAGGGGTGGTCTCGCCTTACAGGGACCTTAAAGACAAAGCACAACCGCGTTTTAAAACCATTAACCTTTTGTAACTCAGTCAAATCTGTTACGGCCTCGGTGGACATTTTCACGTTTAAAAAAAGAAATCTCTGAAATATCGCATTACAAAACCTGAGCATCGACCTGGTAGGGGCAGTACCAAAAAAAAACTACCACCTCCCCTCGCGGGAACCCCTGTGTAGATTCGACGCATAGGGGGTTCACGTTGCAGCGTTGGACAGCGGAGGAACGGCGCTGGAACGATGGGGCGGAGGGGCGCAGGCACCGCGTTTTATAGCGCGCATAACGGTGAGGGGGCGCGCCGGCGCCAGTGCGTCTGCCGCGGCTACGACGCAACACAATCCAACAAAATCCACTTTAATCCAATCCAAATCAAATCCAACCTAATCCAAGCCAATCCAATAGAATCCAATCCAATGCCCCTCGCGTGTTCGCTATCGGAGAGGAGAGGGGGAGCGCAACGCCACCTAGACTGGCTCTAGGTGGCGTTGGTGAGCGGCGGAGAGCGAAGCTGGCGCGGCGAGGAGAATGGGGGAGGGGCGGACGCCGGCCAACGTTACTAGGACGCCGGCAACTACGCCGACGCCGGATGGAGGGACAAGGCGGGTGAATGAGATGTGTGGCATCTGAAATTGGCGCAGCTTGCGTAGTGCCAGGATGGAGAAACAGCAGGGCTGGTGGCCCCTGTTCGTTCGCCTGAGACGCGGCTGTTGCACCTGACATGTGTTTCTGAAGTTGCCGCTGTAAGTTCTCCATGACTGGCAGCCTGCCCGGATCGTTTTGTCCGCAGGCTTTCACATCCCTCCCGTTAGAACCCGCGGCGACCGGATTCGCGAACTGGGCATCTGTGCTCCCCACTTCAGGCGCGAACGCACGTGAAGTGGCGAGTAGAAGAGCACGCGAGAAATCACGCCGTAGACGCTGAGCAGAGTGTTCTCGAAAATCGAGCTGGCCGACGCGGGAAGCTCCTCACGAGTCGCTCGCTAACGTGTACCTCTGGTGGGTTGAATTTCCTGACAACGCTCCACGGGGCATCTAAAACCCTAAGCGGCTCTGCAGTTAAAAATCTCGAGCTATTCCACTCTGTTAAGGGGCATGACCAGCGATGCTTGAGCCCTGACTGCACTCGGCGTCCCCACTACAACTACAGAAGACGAGGGAAATTCAAAATGCAGAGACAACTTGACTTGACTACACAACCGCCACCACAGGGAGCCGGAGGAAAGTAGACACGTGAGCGCTTGGAACGTCGATAAAGAGAGGGCGCTGCGAACGCAGACTTGGCCTACGGGGGTCGCACTGCAGCGGCAAACTTTTGAGAAACTTTTATATCCACCTCATACTCCACTGATCTTGAAAATGGTGCGTACTGGTTGCTACATGTAATCGGTTCAAAATGCATATTCAAGTACAGCAACACATAAACTTGAGGTCTAAACAATTTGTTAGTTTTTGAAACGGTGCCTGCTGGTCAATAATCTAAATTTGGAGTCATGACACGTAGAGGGTTAAAGTCAAAATCATTTTTAACCTTAAAACTGGTGCCTACTAACTAATCTACTCGGAATGCATATACGCAGGAGATGTGACGTATAAACGAGAGGTCCCATATATGTATTGAACGGCGTGCGAGTTCGCTGGTGACCGCGAGCTAATGGCGCACGCAAGTGGACATTCGTTTTGCAGCGCCACGCACTCGCGCTTTGAAGGAGCCTGGATTTTTGTTCGAAGGCATCAAAAATGCATGTAGCCGCAGCCATCGGGCTTTCGCTTAAAATGGCTCGCCGTTAGCTGAATCTCGAGAAAATAAAGGTATGACACAGGGTCATTATGTGCATCTTCCCCAATGAACCCTCCCGTCAGGTCTGTTGGCGCGATTGAATAATTATATGCTTCGCATCCACTGAACAATCGTCGGAGGAATCTCTGGGCCTAGTATATGTTTAAGCATAGAGTTTCATACTAATATATACTTGAGAGAAATCTGCCACTGCAGTCGCGGGCTGCCCTGGGCGGCGCCATTGCCGCTAGCGACGTACCTCGCCTACTTGGCTTAGCTAGCCATATGGCTTCTTTTAGGGGCGAAGCTCCTAAAGCCATGGGTCTGTCCATCCCTTGTGTCTCGTGGTACGTGACCGCCGCATGCTTTCGGAGATGTCGCAAAGTGGGCCGCGTTGCACGCGCAAGAACCGGCTGCAACCGGCAGCGCAAACTCGGCATCGGGAGCGCGAGCTTGTCTGTGTTCGCCAACGGAGGCGCGAGCGCACGTGCACTGCGAGGGGGAGATCACGCAAGAGATCACGCCACGAACGCAGGCAGTCGTTCTCGGAGATCGAACGAGACGCAAGGACCTTTGCTCGTTTCCTCTCGTCTTGTTCGGGCACAGGTTCGCCCTAAATAAAAGTTCTTTCTTTACCGTTGTGTCCCATCCTACGTGACAAATTGTGGTGGAGGTGCGGAGTAGTCCTCGATGGCGCGGGGTCTTTCACCAGGTCTGGGCCTGGGAGCATTGACTCCGAAAATAAAAGTTGATTTGTACAATGTACGCACACAGTCTTACGTCTTTCTTAATGATGTAATGGGCGAACTTTCACGGGAGAGTTACGGTTACCGATGATCTCCCCCTCTCGAGCTTCGCCCCACTTATCATCATTCATTCCGTGGATATGGCGTGATTTTTTTTCTCTCGAAGCCAAAATCAACAAAAAAATGGCAACCTTTTTTTCTTGTTCATCGTGCATGAAGCTTCTACACAATCACTGACAAATTAATCTTTCTGGAGGTTCAATTTTATAACAACCAAACAAATTTGATGAACCTTCTACAGTAATATTGTAACGAGAAGACGAGGAAGTGGACTGTGCAGGCTAGTGCGATGGCCATCTTACACCGATGAAGACGAAGACGTTTGGCGTGAGGTTATCGCTCGTGCTGTGATGGGAGAATTGTAAATAGCTTGCATCTCTTTCTGTAAATAGATCGCTTCAGCATCGACCATGGTTCATGCCATCCGTCCTACCGCCACGTAACATGTTTTGGTGGAGGTTGCGGTTCTGATCCGCTTCGTAGACCTTCAGCTACGCCCGTCTCGGTTTCTGAAGCGACCACCTCAAGCATCAAGGATCACTTCGGTCCGCCCCAGCCCCTGTGAGCCATTGGCCTGCGCATTCCCCAGCCCGGTGTCCCCTGCCCGTGATCCAACGAGACCAGCCGACCTGACTAGCCCCGACGAGACCAGAAGCCAACGACATTCCCCTGCCCAGTTCTCCGGCGCGATTCCAAGAGCTTGAGGTTCCTTCGTGGCGTCGGCGGCATCGCTGTTCTGGGGCCCATCTTCATGAACCGATCAGCGTGTGCAGTGGCGGCAAGGACTTCACTGTTTATATTCATTTCATCTTCACCGCACGGGTTCATTGACTGTGGCCTCGACCGGGACGGTCGTTTTGGATGGCGGGGGGATATGTAACGAGAAGACGAGGAAGTGGACTGTGCAGGCTAGTGCGATGGGCATCTTACACCGACGAAGACGAAGACGGTTGGCGTGAGGTTATCGCTCGTGCTGTGATGGGAGAACTGTAAATAGCTTGCATCTCTTTCTGTAAATAGATCGCTTCAGCATCGACCATGGTTCATGCCATCCGTCCTACCGCCACGTAACAATATTGTTGCTTTTCGCAGTCAGAGCCAACTTTCCAGCCTGTCCATGAGCCATGCCAAGGACAAGTGTAACGCGCCTGCCCGGTGCATGACGTAACGCTCGCCGAAGCGCGGCTCCCGTAGGCAGTGGCGCCAGATTTCCCTCTAGTGTATATTAGTATGAAACTCTACGTGTTTAAGAGTGTGGTAACACGCGAGATGCGAATCCACTTCGTTTGGAAGAGGGCACGTGGATTTATGCGCACAGAAAAAAAAAGGCAAGCAATACCAACTTAAACGCTAATCGATGACGATAAGAGGCTAGACTATGAGCAGTTGAAGCATAAAAACAGATAGGTTGGACGCAGATAAAGTGTATCTATTATCAAAAATGTCTCATAGGTGTGGCTGTTTAAACTTCACTGGTCACCCTCCTTCACAGAGTGAAAGATTCAATGGTGCGGCCCAGAGCGCACCCGTGTGTTGCGCTTAATTGTACGATAGATTCTATACGCACGTGCATCTGCACATGGTGAGTCATATTCCCGTATCACCTGCCATCTTTAAAGGGACCCTGCAACACCTTCGATAATTTTTTTCACTATTTCCTTCGTGTCCGGAAGCACTGCGAAAGCTACAGTTCTTTGGTCCGTCTGTATGTCCATCTGTCTCCAAGTCGATTGTAAGCCGATAAAGTGAAACAGAAACTGCGCAATAGTCTTATATACCCGCAGCCAAATCTAGACGTCTAAGTCCGGTGTTACAGTTATCGTCAGCACGGAGCGGCACTGTGTGATTTTCTCGTCGCGCCAGATACGCCTTCCTTTTCTGCTTTGTTTTTGTGGCTTTATTTTTAAAGTTGCTACCGAAAAGCGTTCGTTGCTGCAACTGAAGCAAAAACCGGCCAACAGCCGCTGCGTGGCCTGAGTGACGTAATTCGAGCCCTCAAAGAACGTCAAGACCTGGAAAGAAAGAAAAATCTTTTGAGCGAATTTCCCAGTTATCTGATGAGCATAGAGCGGTAATTTTTGGGCGAGGTATACTTTGCGACCCCCTAATCTAAGTATTGGGTGTATTGGGTGACTACGTTCTGCAAGCATTTAATATTTCATAAAAAAGTTAAAAAAAGGGTTGCAGGGTCACTTTAAAGGGACCCTGTAACACTGCTCTAACTTTTTAACACCGAAGCTGTTCTAGGGCAGGACCTGACGACATTCGGGGCTGGTATCGTGTCACGCTCTTTCGGGAGCAGGTACCACCGCCGCGAAAAATCGGTTCCCAGTATAAATATATTAGCAAAAAATAAGAGTGGACTAGGCTAGGGCATCCATATTATGATATGAGTTGGCTTATATTGGCCCTGAAAAAATGACTTCCCAGGAGTGAATTTGTGCTTAGATTTGAAGCCCTCGTTAAGGAAATCGGTATATGCTTGGTCTGTATAAGCTGGCTTTGCCACATTGCAATTCTGCAGTGAAGCATCGCCATCTACGGAGGGAGTGTGGTTTCAGAAAACGGCAGCAACTCTTTTACCGGAACTATTCGAAAATAGATCATATAACAATTAGCCGCTAAAACGACTCTAACGTTACGTATAAGAAAGAAGCTGAAGCTAAATGGAACGTTCGTAAATGCAACCTACAGCTCCGCTCTATTGCACAGATTTTACCCTGGGTGGTACTAGGTTTATTTTTTAAAGACCATAGCCTTTCTTTTGCTACCTAATCGCAGAAATTTTGGTCCGTCTGTCTGTCTGTCTGTAGCTAGATTCAGCCACCTGGCCAAAGGGAAACACAAATTGCGCAAAAGTCTTATATACCCGCAGCCAAATCTAGACGTTTGAGTCCGGTGTTAATGTTCATACTTGTCAACATTGTTGAACTTGAACAAGACATTACGCAAATATAAGGCGGAAAATAAGTGAGGGATATTTGCAGCGTTTCTTTATTTAAAAAATTCACGGATGCTTGGTTTTTTGCGATAACAAATGAAATAGTACATCAACTGCAGAAACCCGTCGCCTGCTGCTGCGTGCGCTACCTGGTGGCATTTCAAAATCAAACGGCAACAGCAACGAAAAGTTCCAGTAGATAGGTTCCATGTTTCGCTTGGAACGCTCGGGGAGTAGGGCAACATGGTTCAATAAACGTTGCAGTAGGGTACCTCGATTCACGCGCGTCTCCGCCGTACGGCAGCGCTGGCATCGAGGCGCCTGAGTTGGAGCAGTGGAACGCGGTAAATTTAAATTGACTGGAGCAAACCTCTACCGTGCTTACCTTGGGAGGAACGACACGGGAGAGGAACAGCATGAAAGCTGAGCGGGAAAGACAAAGGAGGAGTTTACTCGCCAGGGGCGCGAGTCGACTACCGTCTTTCGTCGACATTTGCAACGAAAGAAGGCGGCCATCTTTTAAATCATGAATGCCTTCACAGCGTCGTCAACAATCACACCCAGTATTTAGATTTGGGATCATATATCACTCAGACAAATAATACTGCTCTGTGCTCAATAAATAACCCAGAAACTTGCTCGAAATACTTTTTTTCTTTCTCAGTTTAGACTCAAGTGACGTCAGTCGAGATACCTTGTAAATTTGGCCCGGCCGTCCTCTCAGTTGCAGCAATAAACGTATTCGATACCCCATTACACAAAACTGCACGAAAAGCAGCGCAGAAACTGGGAGACGCATCTACTGCAACGAGCAATTCACGCAGGACCGCTCACTGGTGGCCATAATTTCAGTTTCGCAGTGCCTGCAGACGGGAAGGAAATAGTGAAAAAGTTTATCGGCAGTGTTTCAGGGTCCCTTTAATGCGAAAGTTTATCTTTCACTTTGAAGGGAAGCATGTGTTGTTTTGTGCACCACGGCCCGCACGCTTCCGTAGTGAGAGCGGAGAGACCTGCCTTCTCGTCTTCCCCCATCACGCAGGTGACGCAGCTACTAAACGCCTACCCGGATGACAAGTGCATCGTGTTCGACGATCTGGGGGAAGACGGCAGAGGTGCCACGCTGTCCGCGGGTGGCACCACGGTCGAGTTCAAAGCATACGAGCTGCTCCACGCCGTCGTCAAGGCCATGACGGCGCGGTACGGGCCGGCCTTCCCCGCGCAATATTACTGACGACGACGACGGACGTGACGTCGCCACTTAGTCCAGTGACGCCACCGGAAGTCGTCATAGACACCACGACTGGCGCCCTCCTTCATGATGTCAGCTTCACCTGCCCCTTTGTTGATTTATCTATCGCTGTCCTGTTCAGAGATGCTCGCGAAGAGCCTGGTTTTAACTGTTGTTAGGACGGATGTTATCACCGGTATCACCCTTTTGACGCACAAAACGACTGGCTCAATTGGCTTACAAGAGTCCGAACCAATAATATTCAAAACCGCGTGCATTGGTGCTTCTAACGATGGCCTTCCGTCCTTTTAGCTATTTATATATTTATTAAAACTAAGTGCCCACTCACAGCGCGGTCCTTTCTCGGGTGACGCACCATACTGTCGGTCGCAAAATAAATCGGACCAAGGGAGCGTTGCGCGATAACTATCGGCGCGACGCCTTCCGGCCGAGCGCCTGCTGTCGAGATAGCTGAGGCATGGCCATGCTGATGCTTCGTTTCTCTTGAATGTGGCCCCCGGTGCGCGGTGCGCGGTGCTCCGAGCCGCACGGCCCTAAAAGGAACGCTAAGAGACAAGAATTGTTCTTAGACAGCTTTACTTCGGGACCTCCTTCTCCACTAACATCAATTGTGCATGCTAAACAATTATTGCATAAACCTTGAACAAACCTTTAATCGAAACCTTTATGAGGGATCAAAAATTCTTCAAATGTGCTCTCAAATAGCCTTATCAGCCATTGCGCTCAGAAACAAAAAATTTTGTCGAATCAAAGTTCCCAGCCGCCGCCCCTCAGACTGGAATTTTGCCTAATTTGTAGTAATCGTCGCTCTACGGAGCTTGGGCCTCCCGAGCTTGGACACCGCCGAATCTGGAAGTTATGTAACAAAAATTTGATGTAAAAATGTGCAAGCATTTAGAAAACTGTCTACCGAAAAGGAGCATTCAGTTAATCCTCTAACTGCATTGTTGTTTTCTATATATCTTGCGAAATATGGTTAGAAGTAGACAAATACGTTTGGCTATTTATTTTTCTATAGTGTTTCGTTTCTATTTGCCAATGATGTATACTTACACGGTTGCCAGTTTAGGCTTATCTAAACTTCATCGCCACGCTCTCTCTGCATCTCAACTCCGCGAAGTATATGTTTTTGCAGAGATCCTTGTCATAGAGAATTTTTGGTACACTTTTATCAGTTTTATTCGTTTTTGAGCACTTATTTTTGCGGAATGTTAATTTTTGCCTTCGCTTTGTGGAAGCTGTGTATAAGGTACATATTGTCACGCGACGACCGGACAAAGAAGAGACGAACCATGCGTGACGGTTGTGCGATATATTCCCAAGACGATAAGACCTATGTACACCCAAGAGCAGAAGTTTACGGACCACGAAAGCTGCAATTTTGAGTTATTTCTGTGCCGCACGGCAGCCCAGAGTACTATTTGCGGTAGTTTTCATTAGTTCAGTACTTGTACGACATCTTGCATGCATTCGACAGTTTGTCGGGCTGCTATAGGAAGAAAAATGACCTTAAATTGCCGCTTGCCTGGTCCGTAAACTTTTAATCGTGGCTGTACATGCGGTCATGGCAGTCCTCTGGGATGCGTGGGGCCTGCTCCTTAGTCGTCTTCACTCATGGGGAGGCACAGTGCTTGGCTACTCTCTGGACTTCGTCTCACTCACGAGGCCTTTCACCCCCGGTTGAAAGCGACCGGCCCGATCGATGCCGCAGCAATGTGACGACTGCAGTGCGGACGAGTGATGTAATAAAAACCCTGGAGAAGTGCTTGCCACCACGGATGAGAACGATCTCTCATATAATGTCCAGTTCGCAACAGCGGTGGGAAAGCAGCGATGAACCGTCTAAGGTAGTCAGGAGCACGTACGACTGGTAGTTTAAAAAAACTTGTTGCGGGCTAGTTGGTTCGTGATTTTTAAATATGTTTACACAAAAAAACCAGACGGTACACCAAAAAGGAGACAGAACAAGCGCTTGTCCTGTCTCCTTTCTTGTGGGCCGTCTTTGGTTTTTTTTTTTTTTTTTTTGCGCTAAACGTATCTAAGAAGCACCTACAACTGCAGGGCTGGGAGCACGGCCTCAGCGGATATGTTTACCAGACGATGGTGGTACCAGTGATATGGCTCATACCCACTCAGGGAGATTGGCCAGAAAGTGAGCGCCTTACCGAAAGAAACTATGCAGTTTTTTGTGGGGAAAGAAAAATGATTAAATATTAGAATGGATTAGCTTGATGACTCAGGCGATCAGTGAAGTCTTCTTCCTCTTCTTTTTTTTAGGGTGATGGCACATACCCAGTGAGGGGGATTGGCCATGGATTAATATTGGTCTAATTAGAAAAAGGTGCATACTTCGAACCAAAAAACAATGATACGTAGCAAAAAAGCACACTTATTTTTAGGGGTGGGCGACGACAAATTATAGGGAATGGGCTGTTGTTGTATGGCACCACCGTGGCTTTAGCAAACAGCGCCGCCCGTGGCGAACCGCTCGTCAGTGGAGTGCCGGTGGCGGTCAGCGCGACGTACTTTTGAAAGAGTTTATGTTTTTCTGCTGCGATGCGGCTTGAAAAGGCTCGATAACCCAGAAAAAAATTGACATTGCTAAATATTTAGTGGAGGCGACCCCCGGCGACATCTCCGATTGAAGGAATGGTGCACGTGTTTAGGTTCCGGGCTGATCTTCAGGCGTTGACGAGTGTACAGGGGGATGCGTTGGAGTTCGTGTTGAGGGCAGGGGTTGCTCTGCCAATGCTTCGGAGAACGCGTCTACCTGAGGGAGTGAGGGCTACGCGATAGAGGTGGGGCTTGCGCTGTACTTCAGACGCTCACCGAGCGTATTCTGCAGGCCGAGGCGAAGCAGACGCTCATTGGAAGTGTAAGCTGAGAGCCAAGGGCAGCTTTGTCACTTTTGCAGATTAGAGCATCGAGCTGGTTGGCGTCCTGTGGTTTTAGGTTGACAAAAGAAGTTCCATCGGTTATCCGGTATTGGGAAGCCAGGGGCTGCGTCCACTGTTGGGAATTTCACCGCTGACTCCACTGTTGCGAACCATGGTAGCGTGGTCGATGTGGGCCGAGGTTGGTGAAGTGCCGGGGCAGTCATGATGGGCAAGTTGACGAAGAAGAAAACTTTATATACAATAATACAAGTATTTACATCTTGGTATGAGAGCGGGCAGTGCGCTCCTGCGCGCGCGAGATTAAATAGGCACGTTGGGTCCCTTCCCCTTCACCCTTTTTCTCCGGCTGACGTCAGGAGGCACCAATCCCACAGTTCATGGCACTGATAGGAGCGCCACCACGCAAAACACACGCGCACACGCACGAGAGACCCCTCCTCTCCTGGGCAGGTGAGCGCCAGGTTGCTCCCGCCGTGGCAATCCGCCGTGGTCAGAGCCCCCTTTGTCCTGGCGATGTTGCACTACCACGAAGACGCCTTGCATCCCTCGGTGGTAATATTCTTCGAGTGGCCTATTGAACACAATACGCCACAAAAGGGCAAGACAATGAGGCGCGGGCACGCCGCTGAGGCTTGTTGTGCAGGGCGCCCAGCATTGCTTTTGTTAGCACCCCCACTGGCAGGTTAGCGCTTTGAGAAGCCGCGAGGTCGCTGAAAGGCGCATAGTTCAAGTAGGCGCAAAGTTCGCCACTGTAAATACGCCGGTTCGTGGCAAGGCGATGAGGGAGGGTCAAAGGCAGGTTTTCGGGGAATCAGTGTCGCAACACCGGCTAACCAGCTGTGCTTGGACCAGGTGGCTGGTTTCTTGTTCTTTGAGGCCATGAGTGGATCCCCGTATCCTTCGTATTAGGTGAGTGAGCTGTGTGGCCGTTTTATGTAGCTGAGGCGGGAGGATTGAGCCGGAACCATCGTAGGGGATCCGGAGGGTGGGGTCTTAGTAAACGGGAAAGCCCTGGATGGTAACTTGCGAATCGGGAGTAGCCAAAGCATGCCGACCTCCTGTGCGGGCGCTAAGGACGAGGATGGCCTGTTTGTTAGCTTCGTATGTCAAACCCCTGGGGGTAGATAGTCGACAGTTTTGTCGATGGCTTGTGGGAAAGTGCCTTGTTGCGCGCCGCTGGAACCCTGCATTGCCTAAATGGTCGGATCTTCCGCATAAAGAGCGTGTTGTAGCCGGGGATAGCTTGTAGGTGAGTCGGTAAGTTAAGGAGGGCAATATTAAACAATGGCGAAATAACGGCGCCTTGGGGGGTGCCTTTGGCCGGCGTGTAAAACGTGGGAGATTGAAGGGGCCCAAGTCGAGCGTTGCGATCCGGATTCCGAGAAAAGCTTTTACGAAGTGGAACGTCTTGTTTCGGCAATTGGTCGTTGTGAGGTTTTCCAAAATCGCTTGATGCGTGACGTTATCAAACGCGCCCTTGACGTCGAGTGTTGGGATGGCCCTAGGAGTAGCTCTTCTCACATGATCTAAGACCTGTTCCTTGAGCTGAATTAGCACGTCTTGCATGGAGAGGTGCTGTCGAAACCCGAACATGGTTAGTAGATACATGTTGTGATCTTCCAAGTACGTAGGTAGACGTCGATGTACTAAGTGTTCAAAACGTTTGTTGAGGCAGGGCGTCAGAGAAAAGGGCCGAAGGGTCGTGTGAGAGAAGAGCTTGTCTGGATTCGGCATTGGAGGGATGGCCGAATGTTTCCATTGTTCAGGTAAGGTGCCGTCGTCCCGGTGGCGGTTGTACAGTTCGAGAACCGCCTGCAGCGTGTATTCGCCCAAATTTCGGAGATCGAGATATGTGAGTTAATCCTTGCCTGACGTAGTATTCCGTTTCAAGCGGGCAAGTAGAGGGTGGAGTTCGGTAAGGATAAGGGGGAGTCCAGCTCATCATACGCCTGGCCAGTGTAGTGTGTTTCGGGAGGTTCGATAAGAAGCTGGATCTCCAAAAAGGTGCGGTTGGATGGACCTCAGGAGGTCTTGAAAAGAGAACGAGCTGTTCCGAATCAATATTTGTATTTTATGGCTTGTTTGCCGCCGGGTAGTGGTGTCGTTGACAAGGGACCAGAGCAGGTGCCAGGTTTTCTTCGCGTGCAGAATGCCTTGGAGCACGTTGCAAAAGGAGTGTCGATTCTGTCGTTGAAGATGAGCGGCGTACATCTGCGCTTGCTGTGTGAGAAGGGTATGCGTTTTTTAAGCAACGGTTGTGTTTCTGGTGATCTAACGTTTTTTAGGCTTTGACGAGCATCCCAGATGGGCATGAGATGGGGGTCAGTGGCTACATGGAGTACTGTCAGTGAGCGCACTTTCTTGGGTGTGCTTCTGGACCCGCTGCTTAAGCAGCAGTGTCCAATAGTTAAGATTTTGGTCTATGGTGGGGGGATGAATCGAGTCATCTTGAAACTCCATTCCGCCTAACCAACTGCATTCATCTTGATGAATAGGGTTGATTAGGCGGGCGTGGCCTTCCGAGTAGTCAGCCCCAAAGTCGGTGCTCGGATATAGATGTTATGATGGTCGCTGCCGAGACTTCAATCCACACATGACCATCTGACGCCGTGAATATATTTTTGTGAATGTTAAATTAACCCATATACTGCACTTGACATAAAAATACTCGAGGAAATACCGAAAAAACCAATAGGGTTCGTTTTCGGCCGGTATGACCGCAATTTTTCTCCCTCATCCCACGCATGCTCATTGTCGTTTGAACCCCTTGCTTTTCGACGAACACATGATCGCATCACTCGGCTACACAAGATAGTACACGGCTGCAGTTCAATTGGAGCACCGATTACTTTTTGTCATTCAGCCCGACGAACAACGCACCGATTTCACCCACTCAACATTGTTCCCTTCCAGCCATTTGGAAATTGCTTTAGGCGTTCCTTTTTTCCACCTGGAGTTGAGATTCGGAACGACCTAGATGGTTCTTTGATCGAAAAAATAATTGCACTCTTTTTGAAAGAACTGCCTCATCAGATTTTGTAATGTGTTTTATATGCTTTGTATGCTTTTTGGTGTTGCCTAATGAATGTTCTTTTTTTTTCTCTTTTATGATTTGCCCACTCGTGCTATGTCTCGTGTATCGAGACAGCAGTATCTGTAAATAAATAAATAAATCGGGTGTGGTATAGCGTGAAACCAGTCCGGGTGGCGATTGTAAGGTCATTTTGTATGACTAACTGAGCCGTACCTTTCTTCGAGGCGCGTGTATATGCCCAAGCCGTAAGCGGGGCATTGAAATCACCGGGGAGGAGTAGCGGGTGGTCTTTGGCTTTGAGCGTAGCTGCATGCAAGAGCGGCTCGTTGGTATGAGGACTACACACGCTGGGTTAAGAGAGCCGGGTGGAGATGACTTGAACAAAGTTATAGGAATGGTCTTTGAACAAAGTTATAGGAATGGTCTGGCTGAGCTGGTGTGGTTGGGTCGGGTGGGAAGGAAGTACAAGGATGGCTGCGCGGTTTTGCGGGTCCTGAATGAAGGCGCTGTATTGTGGCAAGCGAGCGGTAGGAGTATTTGTTTCTCTGAGAGCAATGGTATCTGGCGGGTCCTGTAGGGTGATGGACGCTAGCTGTTTCACTTACTACTAAAGGATCGACAATTCTATTGGTATACGACACGGAGGGCCTCCGGAGCGCTAGTCATGGTTTGTGTGATTCTTAAGCTTATTGGTCGGGTGGGAGGACGCCAGGGTGTCTTCTATGCCCTGGTTAGCCTGTTACAACTTGCGCTGTCGGTCTGTGACCGCCTGAATGCCAGAGCATAGTGGGGCAAGGCTATCTCCTTGGACGTCGATGAGTTGTTTTAGGCCATCGACTGGCTTAGTGTTGATGGTGGTGTTTATCTGCTCGGATGTGAGGACGAGTGGTGCGGCCGGTGGGGGGCAGCGGATGCAACGAGGGCCTCAATCTTCTTGGTGAGAGTGTCCAGTTGTTTTTGAAAACGTAGTCGTGGTTCTTTGAGCTCCGCTATCAGGGATTCGTAAGTAGGAAGACTGGCGGGAAAGGTATTAGGGATTGGGTTGGGATCAGCGCGATAGTTGCGAAGTGCGCCTGACCACAGCTCATCTGTGCTTGAAGATTAGGCTGGGATCTGGGGAGGGGGTCCATTGGTAAAGTATAGGAAGCGCAGCGAAATCTTAAGTGCAGTAGGCCGGCTAGGGGTTCGTGGTTGGGCTGGCTGCGAGGTTTGCGAGGAGCTGGGGTGGGAAGCAGGCGCTTCGGACAGTCTTTGTTGGCCGTGAGCGGAGGGCCCTCACCTAGCTTGCAGCGTGGAACGCAGCGGTAATCCGGTGGAGGGTTGGAGATGCCGCAAGTTGGGCCGCGTGGCTTCTCGGGTTGGGGGCACACGTCCTGACGGTGGCCGACGTCGCCACAACACTTGCTAGTTTGAAGGGCACGACTGTAGGGGCGGCAATGCACCAGCGCCCAGTCAAATTTTGCGAAGAGTGGTATACGCTCAGCCCGTTGAAGGTGAGCAGTGCACACCTTGTGTGTCTTATAATCGAGGCGTGAATTAACTATCGCTGCCGTTAGTTCGAGCAAGTGTTCATTCTCAATTTTTTCCGCGATGCCAAGAATAACGCCCCTGGATGTACAGGAGGGTGGCTTCATGTCGGTAGTAACATCGTAGATGGTTCACGAAGATTGGTGGTTACTTGAGATATATGCTATCGTCCAGGTAGGTATCCGAAGTGAGGTGGTCGGCCAGCTATAGGTATCCGGAGTGCCGGCGACAATGAGGTTTGGCCCCGGCTGGGCTTGGAGTGTGATTTCCTTCCGGAATTGTAGGTCTGACCTCTGGCTGGTGGTTGCGAGGCTGCAAGTCAATTCTCATGTGGCGCAGTCAATGAATCGGAGAACGCCGTGGGGGCGGAAAACCGAAACAGGGTAGGTTTCGTGAAATTATGAAGGGGTATCGGGCGGGCAGTTGCAGTACACTTGGTGGCATCGGGAGAATTGCGTACCCCGCTGTGAGTCAGGGATGGTCGCTGCCGCGATTTATAACTTGTGTCTATGGGTTTGGGGGTGGCACGGTACGACCGCTAAGGGGGTCGAAATCCATTGTTCCGGCCGGCTTGTTCGCAGAGTTGAAGGCTTCCTGGGCGGTTGGTTGTAGTGGTGCGCTTTTGCCGGTAGTGAGTGCTGTATCTATCCTAGGAGAAAAAGCCGTCGCTGGCTGGGAAGACGTGTCAGCAGGCACGCATAGGAGCGCGCTCGCAGACGGCGGGGCGGCGGGGAGACAGCCGGTCGCGCTAGCCGTGGAAAGTAGGCCTAGTTGCGGCACCAGCGCGGTCGAACTGGAAGGGTGCCTTATTGATACTCCCGTATGTCGGAGAGGGGCACACAGCGCGTCAACCGGGTCTGTATGACTTCCGATGACCAGTGGAAGTGTCAGTTAGGTCGGGATCATCGATAGATCACAGGCAGGCCGTTGGAAACGTGAGTCGAAACGAGGCTCGAGTGCCTGTGTCGGCCCCTTGGCGGCGATCTGTTAAAAAAAGTGTTCACAGTTTTGAAGTAGCGGTGGAATGCAGCCTCCTTCCCAAGGGGAGATTGCATCGTCGAGGCGGATTAGGCTAATGAAGCCACTGTACGGGGTGAAAGCACCCGATTCAGCTGCTGGGTATCGGCAGATTGTGCGAAATTATTTTTCTGTGAGACGGAGTTCGTGCGAATTCTTATTGGAAATTCCGGTGCTTGCGGAAAAAACAACGCGAAAAAAATAAACAACGTTAATAGAATGACGTCGAAAATTTTATTCGAGGGATAAACATTTTAGTTTCCTGTACCTTTGATCAATACCAAGCGAAGCTGACTTATAAATGAGGTAAGACTCCCGAACATCGCAATCCCGGTGGGTTTTAAAAATATATTCTAATCTTTTGGCTTTGAAGTGTTCAAATGCATTACCGGGACCATTCACATGCCTTGACAAACTGCACAAAGGAGAACTTTTGCGGGAGAGCGGTGATTATTGAATCCCATACGAAACGGCGTTGCAGTTTGGCCGATATATTGTTATATACAAATCAGGCTTTTTTTTCGAAATAAGCCAGATCCAGAGGCTGAAATTGAGTCGAATAAAACTTCTGCGACAAGAAAAACTCGGCAATTTTCCCCTAAAAAAGTGGTGGCTCGAGAATAGTAGAGCTATCACCCTGAAAACGTGCACGCACATCATAGTTCGTATCGAAAATGAGCCCGATCCTGCTGCTTCATAGATCATAGTGAGCCACATCCATTTGCACAATAGGAGTTTCCTTTTGGCTCGAGTGCACTGTCGTGATAAATTGAAATACGAACAACGGAGCGCGTGGCTTTCAGTATGTGCCACGCCTCCTGCGGCGTGCCGCGTATGCGCAGTGCGAACACGTTGTGAGAGTTTGTGTCCAACCATCGCCTCCTGTACTTACAATGCCAAACGCATCGCGCACTTTCCAATCGGGGTGAGTGATACGCCTGCAGTGCCCGCATGTCGCGAGGTGGGGCCCCGAGCTGAACCGGGATCACGCAACCGTAACTGACTTCGAGAGCGGTTTGTACATTGTTGCCAAGGCAACCGATGTCGTTTGTCAAAGAAATTGCGCTCGCACCAGCGCTAGAAAGCTCGATCAGAGCTGCGGCGGAGCATGTTTTGCCAATGTCGCCCCAAGCTGAACTGATCACGTGATTCAAGCGCTGGGTAGGCTACCGATTGGGGAAGAGTGGCCAGAGTAGAAGGAGAGGGCTTGGATGGCCGTTCCGGGCTGATGCGTTTGGCACGTAAAAATACCGGAGGCGATGGTTCAACGTTCTAATGCAAACACCGTCGTTTGGCATGTGAGCGTTTCGGTTTGTGTTCCCGCCGCGTTAAGCGCCCACTCACGCAAGCGTTATCTAACTTTGTAGCTGCCGTGAGTGAAAACGGCGGACGCAGCTAAATTCCTTTATTCTTTGTTTCCTGCTGAGCGCCCAACGGACTATGTAAATACGGTGGTCTTTCCATATCAAGGTTGGTCACGAACTCTCATAACTCGTTCGCACTGCGCATGCGCGGCCCGTCGCCAGGATGCCCGGAGTGTACTGAGAGCCACGCGCTCCGTTGTAAGTATTTCATTTTATCACGGTAGTACAGACTGTTTCGTGGGTGTTTTCGTATATTTTTGTTTTGCTTTTCGGAGCTGGCTTATTAAGAATTCACATCGGAAATCTGTATTACGAGTTCGGCGAATGATCTGTTTCCTGATGTCAACGACGAAGTGAACTGAAGAAGCGAACGAAATGAAACAGAAATGCGGAACAATGATTTCATTTCGTCTAACCCGTCCCTACGAAATAACGTTGGTTATATTTGTTTTGTACTCCCAAATTTGCCATTTTAGTACTCAACTAAATAGCCACTGCTTACAAGCCCTGCAAATGGCACCCCACCCCCCCCCTCCGAGAGTACGAACCACTTCATTAAGGCGAGGAATAAGATATGAGCAGACTTCTTGCGAGGTGTTTTGGAAATTCCTGGCGAAGCAATGACGAGCTTTCTTGCTTCGAGAGTGCATTCAGGCGTTCCCAAGAAAATAATCCTGGGGAAGAATTGGAAAAGAGCTGCTAATGGTGCCAAGAGGACTCACCTTTTCTCCATGTATAGTTTTACTGTTCTTGAAGCCCTGTTGCATATTTTAATGCCTTTTCAGCCGAAACTCAAACGCACCATGCTTGTACATCAATTTAAATAAAGTTTTCATATGCATGCCGCATCAACTTGAGTGTTTCACTTCAATATGAGCCAAATCGGAACTTTTCATCCCAATATTGCACCAATTACCAGCATAACTTTTAATTACTTGTGGACATAAACTTCCCCTAACTGACATGTAAATTTTATCATATAATCGCTTTGACGGCGCTGTATTTAGGTACGCTAAAAAACAAGCTTTTTTCTCAAATTCGCGTTAGGTCGATCTGGCTCATCTCGAAAAAGACACGCCTCAAGTAGTGCGCTCTAGTAGGTATAGGCTCCGGAACGATCGCCGGGTGGCGCTGCACTCTCCCCGGAGGGGGAGTACGCCGGGCCGGCGGCCTATTCGGCACGTGCTTTTTTCGCTGCGCGCGTGCTGCATTTCTCGCGCTAGGAAGAGGGCTGGGTAAAATTTTCTTTCGACTTATGAAAGCATACACATTAGCACGTGTCCAGCAAGTTCGGTTTACACGTAGAGTAGCTACTGGGTCCATTTTTGCCGGTGCATGTCTTGTCGTCTGCTAGAGACGCGCCGTCTGCTACGCGCCGCTCGAACGGCCGAGCGCCCCGGCGGTTTCACAGGATAAAGAGTGCTCTTGTGAAGCAGTCGCCTCCCGGCCCGCTCCTCCGCGTCTGGCAAGTGCACGCGCAGCTCGCGCTGTCTCCCGCACCGCCTGAGGCATCCAGCCCCCTACTCACGAATGCGAAGAAAGCGACCGCCTGCTTCGCGAGCCACTTAAGCCAGCACGTACAAAGGGCGGCGGGAACACTCCTCACTCGCCCGAAAGGAAAATATTAACTGAAAGTGAAGCAAACCCCCCATATTGTTGCATGGTCAGCTGCCACGACAGTAACAAGGCGAAAGAAGAGGATCCATTCGTTAAATTCTGCATATTCCCCGCGAAAGCGCACCAAAAGGATAGATGGTAAGCATGGATCACTGCGGTTCGAAAGGTGAAATAAGTTGACACATTTTTGTTTGTATCTGTGTGCTTTCAGTTTACATTACCCGGCTTTGAAAATGCAAACTAGTGTTCTAACGAGTCCTCCCCTCTACACTTTTTTAATGCATGCTGCCAATGATTGTTTTCCGCTATAATAAATGAACTTCGGAGTTGTTTAGCTGGTGCCGTTCGATATCGTCCATATATAACACAATAGGTTGACATTTTGCATGGGTAAAAAAAATAGTTTCTAGCGATTTACCTGGCTGTAGTAGGTCTGGTCCGTCTTGTCATTGTGACTTGTGTTCTGGACGGGATTGCTGCGTTGTTCGCTTTTTTCCCACATTTAGCAATACTGGTAATTAGAAGAGGTATACATCAAATTCTGTATATTATAGTAATTAAAAGTTATACGCCACAAGCTGTTCTGTTGTTTCCGCGAACTGTCACGCTAACCCATACTTGTACTCCAAGCGGGTGACAAACATTGCAAACAAAAATTTCTTCAAGGACAAGTAAAATTGAAATGCGGCGCTGTCAGCGCACCCCTTATTAGCGTGTGCCTTTCTAATGCGTTTTTATAAGATGCAGCTGATTGTTTCAAAAGTAAGAAATAACCTATTAACCATAATCAATCACGTTTATCTTACATTTCTTGCAAGCGTCAGTGTTTTTGCAGTCCGGATGTCAGAAGCGCGAGCACGCGAAGGGAGTAACAAACAAGAGAAAAGTACGCTGTAACCAGCTGTACAGCTGTCGCCTTGCAGAAGAAAAGAGCAACCGACGACCGCCGAACAACGCGTTTCCCCCCTTAAAATCGGGGCAGTCTGCCGGTCGAGCGGCGGGAAGCAGGCGGCGCGTCTGTAGCAGACGACAAGACAAACGTCGACAAAAATGAACTCAGTAACTACTCTACGTGTAAACCGAACTTGCTGGACACGTGCTAATGTGTATGCTTTCATAAGTCGAAAGAAAATTTTACCCAGCCCTCTTCCTAGCGCGAGAAATGCAGCACGCGCGCAGCGAAAAAAGCACGTGCCGAATAGGCCGCCGGCCCGGCGTACTCCCCCGGAGGGGAGAGGGCAGCGCTTCCCTCGCCCGGCAAACTTTAGCTTCGCCTCCCTATACGGCATTCAGGTACACGCAGCCTGAAGCCGTGCTGCGGCTTCACGCTGCATGGTGGTCATTTGCGGGTATAGTTTACGTCGACGTTTATTACAGGGCATGCAACCTCTAGTTTCCGGTCGGCTGATACGAGAGTTCGTAAGAAAGTCGCCCAGATTCTTATTGGGCGAAAGTCCCGAACTTTCGCCCGCGACTTTTTTTTAAGGTTTTTGGCATGCTCTGGCTCGCATTATTGGCTCGCATATTAGTATCATCGATAACCTGTTCCGGGTTTTTCTTATCAAAGAGCACGGTGCTGAGTTCTCGACAGTTAGAGTCAGAAGCGGATTGGTTTGTGATAATTCTCCTAAAATGATGGGCTGGACTATGCAGTTTTGATATCTTGCCGTGCCCGCTATGGCTACTTTGTAAATGCAAATACTGCCGCCGATCTGTCGGTTTTGTATACAGTTTCGTTTGAATCCTGCCCAGGGAAGTTGTAACAGTAACGTACACAATGTTTACCTTGTGTCGGGAGAAGAAAAATACAGTCACCGACCGTTTTTTCGGACTCTACGGGAACCGCTGATAAGTCCGAATAATCGGGAGTTCGAAAAAAAGGATTGACTGAACAATAAAACCTTCATTCGCCCAACGGACGGAAAAACGAATGTAGCGCTTCTGTACACACGCAGGCCTATGCGCCTGTATTTCTTCCAGCGTTTGTTCGTCACTGTAGGCAGACAGTGTTATAAGGGCTCGCGCTAGATCAGTATTTGATGCCTCTGGCGTTGGTGGCACGTCATCATCGGAGTCACTGTCAACCTGCGCCGGTTCCAGGTCCCGGCGTACGATTTCGTCACCGGCACACGGTAGGGCGGTACTATCGATGTTGGTGAAAGCTTCAAAGTCAGCCGCTCCAACATCGACACCACTAGCACGGAGGTCATGACACTGCGGCAGGCGGCATCTCAGCTGTGGGGTTCTGGAGTGTGTCATTATCCTTGTCCTCATTGCCAGCCACAAATCCCGCATGCCGAAAGCAGTTGCGGATGGGGTCCTGTGTCATTGCCCTCCAAGTATCAGATAGGATACTGATAGCCGACAGCGCATCCACAACGTGGCTATTGTCACTGTCCACAAACAACAGCACACGATTCAGAAGGCGCGATCTGCAGTGCAGATTGAAGTTCTTGAGGAAACCTTAGTCCACTGGTGGTATTCGGCCGTAAACATTCCAAGAGCACTGAAGCTGGAGTCCAAAAAATTGAAGGAGGGGAACAGCGCAAATCTGACAGACACGAGAAGAAGGAGACGACACGCACAGCGCTGACTTACAACAGTTTATTCTTTACCGCTGGGGCACATATATACCACCACGGGTAAAAATACAAGGAAAAGCAAGACTAACACGATAGTGTCTCTTATCACCATTGGTCGTCACACATCACCTCTCGCTCTGCGCCACAAAAACACGTGCTGCACTAACCTGGGGTCAAAAAATCTAATTCTTTTTGGGAGAGGGTCAGAGATTGCATGCTTACGCATTTATCTTTTAGGCGGGCGATTTCGGCAGCTTCAATTATTTCTCTGGTGGTTTTATGCTTATTTTTTGCTATGACCTTTGTCTCGGAAAAAATAGGGCTGCATCCGCTAACACTGCCGTCCCTACATGAAGACCCAGGTGGCCACAGGTGGCCACTGGCCACAGGTGGCCACCGACAAAAAATTTTGCCGAATCAAAGTTCCCAGCCGCCGCCCCTCAGACTGGAATTTTGCCTAATTTGTAGTAATCGTCGCTCTGCAGAGCTTGGGCCCCCTGAGAGGAGTAATTTGGCCACCAAGACGCCTGGTGGGATCTTTAACGTGCACTGAGGACTGCCAGTACACGGGCGTGTAAACATTCACCACCACCACGTGAATGCTACCCTTTCCGCAGAGCGCGGTTGGCCCGCGATGTCGGGCAGCCGCCAGCATCGACATGCCCAGCCGCTGCACACGCCTCGCAGAGACTGAGCCCCTGCGGAAGGGGGAGGGCATCCCCTGGGAGAGGAGGACATGGGGCCTGGTAACGGCCCAGGTCCGGTCCTCCTGTTCTCCAGCTGGCGGAGGGGCCGGCCACCATAGGCGGAGCTGTGTTCTCCACCAGGTGGCACTTACGCACGCGCCCCTCTCCGCTGTGACGTTATACCGGTTTCCCGCCTGTCACAGGGATGCCCTCAGTAGGGAACTGTTTTAGGTGCCTTATCAAGTTAGCGAACACACTGTGGAGGAGTGACAGGAACACGAAGCTCTAGCAAAGCATTGTGGGATGCAGGACCTAACGTGTGCAGTGCTGTTCCCGTTGGGTCACAAGTTTTACATATTTAAATGAGTCTACAACCATACCACCGACTCTACAAGTGATGTTACAAAAATTTAATGTAAAAATGTGCAGGTATTTAGGAAACTGTCTACTAATACGGAGCATTCAGTTAATCCTCTTGACTGCATTGTTGTTTCCTATATATCTGGCGAAATATGGTTATAAGTAGACAAATACGTTTGGCTATTTATTTTTCTATAGTGTTTGGTTTCTATTTGCCAATGATGTATATTTACACGGTTGCCAGTTTAGGACGCTCTCTCTGCATAACGATTGTGTGAGTGTCTCAACTCCGCGACGTATATGTTTTTGCAGAGATCCATGTCATAGAGAATTTTTGGGACACTTTTACCGTTTTTATTCGTGTTTGTGCACTTATTTTTGCGGATTTGTAATTTTCGCCTTCGCTTTGTGGAAGCGGTGTAAAGGTAAATATTGTCACGCGACGACCGGACAAAGAAGAGACGAACCATGCGTGACGGTTGTGCAATATATTCCCAAGACGATAAGACCTATGCACATGCGGTCATGGCAGTCCACTGGGATGCGTGCAGTCTTGGGCAGTAACTAGTTACTAGTAACGCGTTACCGGTAACTAGTTACTTTTTTCAGTAACTTGTAACCGTAACTAGTTACTTTTAAGTTAGAGGAACTTGTTACTGTAACACTGTTACTTTTTAGTGGAGTAACTGTAACGAGAAATATCGTTACAGTTAATTTATTTCTATAAAAATATATCCTACAGCAACACTCATTAACGACCAATGTACAGTTTGCGCGTTTCACTTTTTTGGCCTTCCTTCCGCAGAACCTTCGTCTACTTCATGTATACCAGCGCACTCCCTTCTCATGGGTGAAAAACAACTGGACTAGAAATGTTTAGGCGTGCACGTGTGCGTGGTGTCCCACGCGGTCTACTAAGGGCTCGAAGTTTCTAAGTCTAAGCTGCAGTATTTTCCTCAGTAGCGCGACATCGCTCTCACCCAGGCCATAAATAACGGTGTGACACGCGCCTAAGCGCACGTGGATGCATGTTGACGCGCGGCTGAACCATTTTCGCCTCATCTGGAGTGCAGTAAAAGTGTTTGACACGAAGGTGAACAGGGAAACAAACACCCACAAACGCCGCACAACGCAATGAAACCTTTGCACTTTCGCGCAAGCCTGGAAAACTCTGGTCAGGGCGTCGCTTTCTCATTAGCGACGTGCAGCCCCGTTTGCAGGGTCATAAAAGGCCGCGGGGAGTCTCTCTATGGCCTCGCGCTCGTCCTGCGCTGTGCGCACTGTAGAGTGTTCGATTCACAAGTCGCAGTTGCTTGCGACCATTGTGCGCTTTAGAGACCCCTGGCCGTATTTGGGACCACGCGTTTGGGACTCCTGGTCTAGAGGCTTCATAGAGTTGTCAACAGTGCTCGAACGAGGCCGAGGGAGTAATAAATTTCACGCTCCTCCACACATACGACGACCCCAACGATGGTGGCCCCCGAGTGCCCTCACATCAGCCAGCATCTTGGCCGGCAGACGTCTGACCACACTGCCACTGCACAAAGAAATGTTCTTGGAAAGCCTCGCGACTTCGTTTCGAGGGCAGTGGCCGAAACGAAAACAGTAGCTACATCTGCTTTTGAATGTTGGGTGCAAGGAATACTTGGGCGAGCTTCGTTCGGCCTACGCCTCAAAGCAAACGTATGGAGGGGTTCCTGGGATCGGCGACGTGATTGCTGTGGAAGGCTGGGATTGTGAGAGCAATTTTTTTCGGTCGAGACGGCAAAATCCGCCTTCAGTAAAGCGTTCATTCCAGTTTCTATTCCCTTTGGAAACATCTTGTCTCATTCCGGGGATGGGGGTGGCTGGGGGTTGGGGGCGGGAGAACGACTCCGAGGGCCCACGACAAATGTCGCTTCGGCAATGGCTCAAATTGGTCTGTCTCCGACCACAAGTACAAAATAAAAAGTTAACGAAGCGCTTTTTTTTAGTATCTTTCAAAAACACCTCGACAACCGATGTACTCCCACGTCCGTTTCCCTTTTCCTACAAGGGCCTTCCGTCGATCCGTCACCTCCGCCCCTTTTTCCCATTCTCTCTCACTACACGGGGCGGTCAAGCGACGGCATTGCAGGAGAAATTAAATTAAGTTGACATTGACTCTCTCATCCCAAGGCGAAATTAAATTAAGTTAACATTGACGCTCTGATCCCAACTTTGAAAAACCACTAATGCTATGCTACAATGATGTTTGCAAATAAATTTCTTGCAGCGATATTGCAGCAACAACAAAAAAATAAAGTTCCTTATGATGGATAGCAAAACTTCCGTAATAAAAAAAAATGAGGCGTACACACCGATTGTTGGTTTGGGCATGAGAGTGCATCATTTTAGGTTCCCATCGTGTAGGCTTTACCAGGTGAAATTTTTACTACCTGCATGCCTTCGTACGTTTTATTAAATAAGCCAAATAATTTTATCTATTACTTAGTTTCATACAGTAAGGAAAAGTAACGACGTTACTTTTTTCAGTAACTGTAATGGTAACTAGTTACTTTTGGAAAATTCGTAACTGTAACTGTAACAGAGTTACTTTTTTGGGTTAGGTAACTGTAACTGTAACACTGTTACTTTTTTTCGGTAACGTGCCCATGACTGGATGCGTGGTACCTGCTCCTTAGTCGTCTTCACTCGTGGGGAGGGACAGTGCTTGGCTACTCTCTGGACTTCGTCTCACTCACGAGGCCTTTCACCCCCGGTTGAAAGCGACCGGCCCGATCGATGCCGCAGCAATGTGACGACTGCAGTGCGGACGAGTGATGTAATAAAAACCCTTTAGAAGTGCTTGCCACCACGGATGAGAATGATCTCTCATAATGTCCAGTTCGCAACAGCGGTGGGAAAGCAGCGACGAAGCGTCTCAGGTAGTCAGAAGCACGTACGACCGGTAGTTTAAAAAAACTTGTTGCGGGCTAATTGGTTCGTGATTCTTAAATATGTTTAGCGCAAAAAACCAAAGACAGTACACCTCCTTTCTTGAGTAGCGTCTTTGGTTTTTTTGCGCTAAATATATTTAAGAAGCACGTACGACTGCAGGGCTGGAAGCAGGGCATCTGCCGATGTGTTTACAAAACGATGGTGGGGTTGGTGGTGGTACCAGTGAGATGGCTCATATTCGCTCAGGGGGATTGACCAGAAAATGGGCGCCTTATCGAAAGAAACTATGCAGTTTCTTTCTTGCAAGGGTACTTTTGTAAGGGTTTCTGTTTTTCTGCTGCGATGCGGCTTGAAAAGCCTCGATGACCACAAAAAAATTTCAAATCGCCAAATATTTAGTGGAGGCAACCTTTACGAGGCATATCGTGTGTATGATTCACGCCCATACGTAGTAACTGCAGAATGCACCAAGCTGGAAGTCGAGGTTGAAATGCAAGTCTTTTCCTTCGCGCAAACTCTTATGCAGTATTTTGTTGCCTTCATGCAGTTCGGCGTATACAGTAATACATTGTAGCTAAATGCTCCTGCAAAGCGGGCTTGGTAGCCCATCCTGGTATGCTGTGGTTGGGACGTTTGACAGTTGACAAATGGCGTCGTGCACGAGAGAAGGAAATTTCATGGGCACCTTCTAAGATTTACCACAAAAAGAAAGAAAGTTTGAAAGAAGTCGCTGAAAGAAAGTTTGAAACAAGGCGTGCCATAAAGATTTTGGCCCAGATAGACCCGATTCTTGTTCCCGTTTACGTTCCGTGGCCTTGCACGTAATTGAGCCTGTCGAACTCAAAATTGTTAAGCTCAAAAATAAATCTAGGAAAATATGAAGAGTAAAATAATCGAAAGGTCTGGTCTATTACACGGAGATTACTCATCAGCAGATGATACAGCGGCGATGCCATCTGCACGAGGAATGTTAGAGCACAGCGACACAACATCAAGGGTAAATAGCAAGCAGTTATCAGAAATTTCAACTTTGACAACAGCTATTCTTTGCCGGTAGCTATTAAATCATCGCACTCTCAATGCACGTTTTCCGGGTGTTTGAAAACTTATTTACTCGATATGTACTAAACAATTCCTGCTTATTCCTGTTCTTTGTTGTCGAAGATAAGCCTTAAGTACAAGAACGGCCCTAAAAGGAACGGTAAGAGACAAGTCTTTAATCGAAACGTTTATGAGGGACCCAAAATTCTTCAAATGTGCTCTCAAATAGCCTTAACAGCCATTGTGCTCAGAAACAAAAAATTTTGCCGAATCAAAGTTCCCAGCCGCCGCCCCTCAGACTGGAATTTTGCCTAATTTGTAGTAATCGTCGCTCTGCAGAGCTTGGGCCCCCTGAGAGGAGTAATTTGGCCACCAAGACGCCTGGTGGGATCTTTAACGTGCACTGAGGACTGCCAGTACACGGGCGTGTAAGCATTCACCACCACCACGTGAATGCTACCCTTTCCGCAGAGCGCGGTTGGCCCGCGATGTCGGGCAGCCGCCAGCACCGACATGCCCAGCCGCTGCACACGCCTCGCAGAGACTGAGCCCCTGCGGAAGGGGGAGGGCATCCCCTGGGAGAGGAGGACATGAGGCCTGGTAACGGCCCAGGTCCGGTCCTCCTGTTCTCCAGCTGGCGGAGGGGGCGGCCACCATAGGCGGAGCTGTGTTCTCCACCAGGTGGCGCTTACGGACGCGCCCCTCTCCGCTGTGACGTTATAGCGGTTTCCCGCCTGTCACAGGGATGCCCTCAGTAGGGAACTGTTTTAGGTGCCTTATCAAGTTAGCGAACACACTGTGGAGGAGTGACAGGAACACGAAGCTCTAGCAAAGCATTGTGGGATGCAGGACCTAACGTGTGCAGTGCTGTTCCCGTTGGGTCACAAGTTTTACATATTTAAATGAGTCTACAACCATACCACCGCCTCTACAAGTGATGTTACAAAAATTTAAGCCTTGGTTACTGGATAGTTGGTAATGTTTTCTCAAAGAACAATTACTGCGTCGCTGAAATACGAGAGACAGGAGGGTGCCAAAAACCTGCCGAAAACTACTAAATGCAGCACTCACCTTTTACCATAAGCTGCCACCAACGCTTGAATAAACAAACTGCGTCGCTTGGGCTGAACTGGTACCGCTGTCACAAGTTGTAGGACCAAACAAAGCCCACGGCCTAAAAATATTCGCAGAAACTTTGAAAATCGTCTTTTAATACGTAACAATTTATGTGCTATGAATTAATGTAACACACGACAAAGATCCCCGTGGCAAAATCCCAGCACTTTAGCCATAAAATCAGTGTTCAGCCAGTTACATGTGCCTTCTAAGTACCTTCGTCTTATAGAGGAGAACCGTTGGCACGACAAGAAGAAATGGTCGATTGTTTATGGTTCGTTGCAGAATGCGCATAGCGGCAACGGAGCCGGATTACAGCGGTGTAAGTAAAAATTTAAATTTGGCACGCGACAGCGAAAGCTTGTGAGGGTGACTTTGCAAGCTCGCGACTGGCTTATGCTGCACTTCCGTGAGTACCAAAGGTCCCCGAGCTCCGAGTCTTCGTAAACAGAATCAGGCATAGTTCCAGGTAATAGGCACAGCCTACGAAAGCGAGCCGAAGTGAGGAGACTAATGGGTGGCAAAATCTCCACTGCTGGACCGCCCAATGCCATTCCCGCCAGGGCATCCGCCGATTCATTAAGCCAGATACCTGCATGCCCAGGCACCCAAACCAAACGAAGTTTTCGGTGGGAGGAAGGCGAGCTCGACGTAGGGGGGATGAGGTTGTGGAACTAAGTGCAGAAAAAACGGCAAATGAATCCGGGAGAATTATTGTCTCTTGTGTAGAAGAGCCAAGCTTACGAAGGGCCAAGACTATTGCGAGAAATTCTGCGTGGAAAGAAGTAAGAAAGTTTGGTAACCGGGGGAAAAAAGCCCAATCTAGACCGGGGGAAAAAATACCCACGCCTTCCTTCTCCTTCCGAACAGAGGCATCAATAATGGCGTGGGAAGAGAAACCGTTCAGATGATCCTGTAGGAGGCCTGTCAAAAGATTCAGAGGGACTAATTTAGACTTAGAGGGTGAAAATTTCATCAAACGAGATATCTAAGGACGAGACTCCATCAAGTACGGAAGCCGACAAGAGGGCCACATTTAAAGGGTCAAGTAGGGACTGTACGAAGTCCACCTGTGGTTGTTTGAACCGCGGCCATGGACAACCGAAGGACAACGAAGGACCTGTAACGAAGGCTGTTTGCGGCCTAGATATGGGCGATTCCATAACACGTAACTGTGCATCTACGCTGCACGAGGGCATGCATGCGGGACTAATTGACGAATTCGGGCTTCCATGTGTAAAACGTTGAGTGGCACATAACCAGGAAGACCCTGACATAACCTTAGAGCTTGTCTTTCGAGAATTATCAATGGGCGAAGTTTTTACAACCAAATGCTAGAATTGGCCGGACAAGGTTCTGAGGGCAGGTGTCAAGACGACGACGAGGAGGACCCACACGCGCGCCTCCATGACTCTTCGTCTTGACACTGGGTTGGGAGTTGTCCACGAAGTGGGCATACTCCGATGAGGGATATTGCCCGTGGAAAGGAGGGTTAAACTAGGGTGACCAAACTAGGGGCCGAAAGAGGAGACACAATTCAATAGAGAGTTATAGCAGATCGGAAAAACGGATCCGGTACGGTAACGTCTACCGTGTGGACGCCACCGCGCATGCGCAGAACCCTACCGTATACCGGAGCGACTTGGCTGCGCGGTACCGAGACATACCGTGTCCGTCGTTCGGAAGCGGGCGGCCGCTTTGGAAGAGTTTAGTACACGTACGATTGGCTCACGCCTAGTCGAACGGATTGTAAATATGAGATCGTTTAAGAAAAATGAGGTTGCAACAAGTGAAATCCACACGATTCTGACAGCTCGAGGAGCAAGCGAAACACGGTCCCGGCCCAACTGCCGTGGCTTGTGTCGTCGAACGACGCATGTCCGATAGCTTCTTTTAGGTTAAATAAAGGCGATGCGGCTACTTAACTAGTATTAACAGCAACATGGGACCCGTCTACAAATCGGCGAGTGAGGAACAGGCGGTATCAGTGCGAGGGACTCTCAAATACAACGAAAAACTAGAAACAGCCAGCCGTGTGTACTGATCTTGACCTACTGGCGCCATTTATTGAAATGGCGTAGAGTTAAAATGTCGCTCCATGTTCACGCAGTCGCAGTTCGAATCTCTGTAGGGGCGTTGGATGGTTTTTTTTTTTTTTTTTCTCTAATACTGTCTTTAGCGCTTTTGAGAACAGAAAACTAATATTTCAGCACAGGAAGCGCCACAGACTCACGAAAAATTGCCAAACGACGTACAACACAAGTCGCTCCCAGTCACGGTAGCATGGCCGGTAGTTACGGTCTGCTATAACTCTAAAAACGAGCCTTCCCGGTACGGTCCCGTAGCGGCTACCGTGTACCGTACCGGAACCGTTTTTCCGATCTGCTATAACTCTCTAATGTCTTTCTCACATCCGTACGGAAAGACAGAAAGAGTGATTTTAATAAATATAGAGTAAGCGCAGACAGGTCGGCTTGATCATAGAGGCCCCGGCCTGCTACTCTGTGTGATGGAACGGAACGGGGGAAAAGAGGGTTGTTCGAAAGTGACACGTATGATGATAATCGGGTTGAGGTGAGAGTATAACCGCATGCAAATACTGCCTATACCGTATACAGTACATGTTCAACAGTTACCACGGAAAGGGCTGAGCTACAACATGGCTGCCAAACCGCTGCTTTTCAAAAATGCCAGAACAGTGCCTTGAACTCCTTGTTTGAACGCCACGTGTCTGGCTGAATTCCCAGAAGGCCATTCTCAGGCAATATCCGATTGCCTAGCCCAACGACGTGGCTAACTCTCCGCGCAGGTGCATGAAGGCAGGACAGTTGCAGAGAACCTGGGTTGAATGGCCTCTGGAATATCACACATCCGTATGGGCAGTGTGGTTACGTTACGCTGGAAACAGCGCAAAGTAATCACGGGCGAGTGCGCATGCGCAAAGCGCAGGCCAGCAGCAGACAGCCGTAATTGGCTGCAGCCCTCAAGGCACACTTGGCTGCTTCCGGTCGGCGTTCGCCACCGGCCACCCGATATCTAGCGTGGATATCTCACCGGCCGAGGGCCGCTTCTTTTAAGTGCGAATGCACTTCTTAAGCGAGCCTGAATCGTCCGCCGCCGTCCGCATAGCAACAGCTGCGGGTGCGCGCGCTCCTCGTCTTCCTTGGCAACGGGGGGAGATGGGCGCGCGCTGCCTGGCCGCTGACATGGCGCATACCCACGCGGGGGATTGGCCAGGAATCTCCTCGTCTTCCTTGGCAACGGGGGGAGATGGGCGCGCGCTGCCTGGCCGCTGACATGGCACATACCCACGTGGGGGATTGGCCAGGAATCGGGCGTGAGAAGGGCTAATGCACCCGCTTAAAGGAGTACTGACACGAAATTTCAAAGCTGAGATCCGCTCTAGCAATCAAGTACAACGACAACACAAATAGGTGTCTGTGAATAAATGCATCTTTCTTTCTTTGTAGTTGTGTGTGTGTGTGTGATTTCTCTTTCGCGAACATTACCGAACCGCGCAAATTCAACTCCTGCATTCGCACTTTCACATTCTTCCCCTCGGGGAAATGCGGGGAATTTTTTCGTCTTTCGTAGGGCAAGCTACACTGCGCTACCTCGGGCAGCCTTCGTGGGGTGACCAGTTTCGCGCTTGAGCGCCAGAGTTCAAACCACGTCCCCTTCAGCAAGCGCCCCGCAACGAAGCAGCGGCCCGGTAACGGGGAGAGACAGGAGAGAGGTAGGCGAGGAGAGAATAAAGAGACGTGCGCGAAATCCGTGCGTGGGACGTGGCGGAGGAAGGCGAGGAGGCCGCCGCCGCAGCGATAAGCGCGCGCGCCATGAAGGAAGGCCAGGAGGTCACGTGCGTCGCAGAACCGTGTGCGATAGAGGAAGACGAACATCCAGCTGTGGTCCCTCTTACAGCGGCGAGGCTTAAACAACGCCGTGAGGCGAAAAAGAGGAAACAAGCTACTGTTCCGTACAGCTTCGCTTCCGTCAAGTTTGACGCATTAGTGTGAGCTTCCTTCATTTTTTTTAACGGCGATGGCCGAGAGGCAGCCGCCGGGCGTCGTATATTGCCGCTGTTTCGCCGGATTGAGTTTAAAATGAACAAACAAAGCGGCATGAAGTAAGAAAAAAAGCCAGGATCGAGGCTGACAAGAACTGGGCCGCAAAAGTGCCGAAGGCCCGGGGTACTTTTTGTACGAAAAACCCGCGGAGGCGGCGGCTATAAAAGAACGGGGGCCTAGTCCCAAAGCTTTTATTTATACGCAAACTTAGTGCTGGCTGCCCGCAGTGGTACCATTCCTCAAATGAGGCCGAAATAGTCCGTCCGTCCGTCTGTCTGTCTGTCTGTCTGTCTGTCCGACCGACCGACCAACCGACTGACTATTGCCCAGCTTCTGCCGGGATGAGAGAATTAAAGTTTCTGAAATACACTGCTGGCCGTCCGTGTCGTACAGACTCAATAACGCGGGTTTTCTGAAACCTCACAAAAAAAGCATAGACGCATAATAACCAATAAATGATTTTTTTTAAGTTCTTAAATCGATCAAATTGCTTTCTGCGCCAAAAGATTACTAATATGAACGGTGATAAACGGAATTGAGGATGTTGCCCTAACCAACCTCAAACTGGGCGAATGAATATCTGTAATTCTCGAAATCTGGAACGCGCTAGATTGCCCTGCCGAGTGACTTATCTTCCAGCCTTAACTCCTGGGGCTAGAGGCTTGAAAATTGAGCAGTGCGTTCCCTCCGTGATAGAGACCCGTGTAAGCAGCGTTTTTTTTTATTTAATTACAGCCATTTCCGGCTAAGAGACAGAGTTAGATATGTCTCTCAACACATTCATCTCAGCTTTTTTAAAGTTATCGAATCGGTTCCTGTCTCTGATGATTACTTACACAAATACTCGAAATAAGTACAAGATTTTCCACTGATCAAACCTCAGATTGGCAATCTGGCGATCCTAGCAACCTGAGAGAAAATAACTACGAACGGGTAGCCATGAGGGGCACCAAAAACACTGCAGTGATTCTAACGCATTGAACCAAATTATTACATCGGTCTTTTTTCGCGTTACTGCGCGTTATATGCGAAAATACGGGTGACGCCGTTTGAAAGTGCTTGGGAAACAAAATTGAACTTTCGCGATTTTGGCATACACCCAAAGCCAGCGCCATTATATCGCAAAGAACTCGTTTCATATATTTCGCTGTCATCGGGGACCATGTATACCCAATGCCACCCTCGGTGACCTCATAGCCGTCTCATAAGTATTAAATAAACACCCGTACTCGCCTGAACCCTGAGTGGGTTATAATTTATTTGCCCTCGCTAAAGGAACCCTTGAGTGCACAAAAATATTCGCCTCTATCGGTAGATTACAGTACCGTAAATGCAAATATGCCACTCGCTGAAACAGCAACTGCTTATTAAAGCCAAAAACATGCCATAAGTGTGAAAACAGGCACCACCGCCTTATACGTATCCCACACCACGACAATTGTGGCGTCAAAAATCCTAAGTGGTAAAACGAGATAACGTGGTGGAGCTTGTGCAAGAAGTTTCATGAAAAAAAAAGGAAAGCAAGTATGTGTAAATGTGGAAAAATGAATCCGGGAACTCCTTCTGAACACATTAGTTTCAAGAAGGCGCGAGTTTAGCTCTTAAGCATTATTAAGCAGCTTCTTTTACTACAACTGCTGCTCGTTAGATTCAGTTTCAGTTAAATAGGCCCAATGCCTTGCATGTGATGATGATGATGTTTATTAAAGGATGTACCTAGCCTTGCGTGGTATGCCGGCAATTGCTCCCCCGATAAACACCTTCTTGCCGCTATGCGCGGAAAATCACCAGGAGTCACATGTGCCCCTTAAAAACCCGAGGATCAGGCGCAAGATGTCTCTCCTGGTGATCCAATGGCCTATAGGAAAAATGATATCATCAAATTTAAAAGGTTAAGTCTCCTGCCACGCGCGTGGCACGAGCTGCGCCCCCCTGGTAACGGCTGCTGCCACGCAGAAGTGACGTCAAGCTAAAATAATCACGTGACTTCCTGTCGTTCACGTCTTGTTCACGTCGTTCACGTCTTGTGTACCGATGTTCTTCGCCCGTGGTTCGAATGGCAGGCCTGACGCATCGTTACGTCCTTATCTCCCTGTACAGCGGCTGCCTCGGGGCGCTTTTTTCTTGTTGGGAGGTGTGCTTGTAATTATTTAGATTGGGTATTTTTTGTGAACTTGCTGTTGCACGTCTTGGTAAGCCTAACGCATTGTTTTCTGCACGCTGCTTCGCCCCGCTTTTTACATGCCCCTAGAACTGTAGTGTTGTCGTTTAATATTTTGTAAGCTTCACGTTGTCTTGCAGTTCGCGTGCTATCGGCTTTACGCGCCAGCATTCGTTGTCTACTTGTGCCTCGCTTCTTCCATGCCAAGCCTTGTGTTCTAATTCTAGAGTGGTGGCTCAATTATAAAACGTGGGGATCAGTATTTTCCATCGCGTCGCGCCGTGGGTGATGACATGCCAACGCGAGCGACGTAGTGTCAGCGTGTGCACGAATCGAGTGTCGTCTGGTAGCGCACGGCATCATCGAACGCAATCCGACCTCGCATGTAGCTTCTGCAATTTTTCCCCCGGGGCAGTAGTACTATCGCCGAGAAATGTATCCTGACTATTCCGCAGAAACTATCTGTGCACGCGGCGCTGCAGAATCCGTGCAGGGAGCGCAGCTTCACTTCCGTGGGTGGAGCCCAACTGCCCGTCCAAAGATATCTACTCAAGATACCACTGAAACCATTCGCTGACTGGCTGGCTTCTTGTGCAAGGAGGCTCAAGCTCCAACTGTGCAAGCATGGGAGAAGTGCAGCCGATAAGATCGCCGTGTGAGCCAAGTTTGGAACTTCTGCTAGTAGTCCTTTAAAAGTATGGTGTGTATAAGGTTAACAAGTGACAGTTCAGTTATTGTTCATCTTTGCGCAGATTTGTTGCTCTTTCAACTTAGAAAGCCTTAATGAAATGATAGGCAAGGCTTAAAATTACTGCTTGGCTTTTATTTCCTTTTCCTTCGCTCCAGTACCTTTCGCCTCCTCTAACCTGGTTAGGCAACAAAACTGCCTCCTGCATCTGCTTTGAGTATGTATTTTGATAGGCTCGTTCCTTCTTTACTCTTGTGTTTGGCTTGGTTGGAATTGAACATAACCAGCCACAATACTTTCATTCACTCTCAGCAGGATGGGCTAATGATGATGAGAACTTATCTCGGAGGCTTGCAGTCTATGCACAAATTCCAAGTGGCCCATCCCAAGCACTCTGCGGAATTCAACTTGACACTAATGCTTGTATTCGCAACTGGTGAAGCGTGCTTAAGCGTATACTGTCCAAGCCTTTGGGGTAGTGAACAGGAAGAGTTTCCAATTGTGAGGGGACGTTTCACATTCTATTGTTTTTTAACTCTGCACTGTGTAAACTGTTTTGGAAAATTGCTCAAGTGAATTTACTTAGTGGTAAGGGGCATTATAAAATGTCCCATATTTCGTTCACAATGATGCAAGTCTCGTCATAAGCCAGCTGCTAGAAAACACATTCACGGGTTGTGTGTTGTGTGCCCATTAGCTGTTTCTTTTTCTTCCACAAAACGGGCACTTAAACAATCCTTTAAGCCAACAGGCTTAAAAAATGGTTTATCAAGTACAACTTCAGGATAATGGTTGGTGTCGAGCGTGACATTGCCCACTCCCAAGAGTACTTCTTAATACCTTGTGCAAGAACTGGAGCCAAGGCCACGTGCGTGGATGTGAATGTCTGTCGGTGTTTGTGAAAGTTGCAGTACAGCTGGAAGGTGTATGAGTCATGGGTGGCTTTAACAATAAAATGACTGCTGAACGTACTTTTGCTCTGGTATCAATGAGCAGCATGTAAGCATTGATAAGTGCTTCACTGTTGACGTTTTTGTTACACAAAAGCAGGCCATGTTAAGGCCCCCTGGCAAATATTCATGAAAAACACTGGACCAAAAAGCTGCCAACACATGGAAACAATGTTGATCACGGCACCTTTCCTAGTACTACAGTACCATTTATCAGTGCTGTGTTTTTTTCCCCCCAACTAGTAAACTATCCCAGCGCTGCACCTTAAGCCAGAAATCAAACACTTGCTTGTCAATGACAAGTGATCTGCCAAACTTCCGTGTCTATGCAAAAAGTGAGTAGCTCCACTTTCTGTGCACTGTTTGCTGTGAAGCTCCATTTCTAAACAAAATACCGGGGTTCTTCTGGAAGATGCACAGCATTAAAACCTCAACAAAAAAGGGATAAGCAAGCGATACTTTCTTGCACTACACTAGAGTCCTGCGGGAAAGCCAAACCAGCAAGTGATCTTTTTCTACAAAGCACTGCAGAGGAGCCAAGAAAAAGATTCCTTTTTGCGGACACCAAAGCTACGCTGGAAAGCCAAAATGTGTGGTGTCTGTTACTGCAGATTAGCTGCAAGACGGGCATGTTCACGCAAAGATTTATGAACCAGGCTGGCGGGGTAACAAAATCATTGAATGAGGTTACAACAAAATGTGTTATGAAAAATGATATAATACTGTTTGCTATAAATAGCAATTAAAGGTATAAAATGGTTTTGACACCAATTAAATGGCCTGTTGGAAATCATTGGCAAAACCTAAAGAGCAACATTTCATACAGCTGCAAATGTGAAATAGCAAAGCGTGGTTGGGGCCTGAATTCAGCAGGCATGCTCCAGCTGAGAATGTATAATTGCAGGGCAAAACAATTATAAAGGCCTAGGGAAAAGGTGAGCTTAGTTGAGTTACCACCAAGGTATTTGGTAGAGAGAATAGTTACAAAAATAAAGAAGCAACATGGGAAGCTTTACTTTCCCTGATTTAAGTTTATCAGCACTGAGCTTCATGTTCTGCATGTCCCATTGAAGAATGTTACATCTGCATGCACTCGGCACATCACATTTTACGGTATAACACAGTTTACTTCGAACATAGGTAAATAAGAGAATATTGCATAAGCAGTTCATTTATACGTGAAATAGAAACAGCAGTGTTTTTAAAACGAAGCCCGTAAGTGTGCTGAATGAAAGGTACCAATGATGAGTTTATGTTGTCACTAATAACAAATTTCAACGACCTTGTCAGAAACAAACCCCTTCCATGGAGGGACTTTGTGTAATCATAAGATTTTTTTTATAAAAGGTTGTAAATGCCCTGTAAATGTATGTCAAAAGGTATTTTAACGCCCTAGTCGTGGCCTGTGAGTCATCGGCGCTTTTTTCTGGTGTTTAGATGATCAAGGGCTGTTGTACGGGATCCACCTTCTCTTCTCACTTTGGTCACCATTTTCTTAGTCACTGCATTCATGTGCTTGGTCAGGGAGCTAGCAAGTGAGGACGAAAGTCGGCACCAACTATCAGCCGAGTTCCTTCAGGCTGGGACAATTGCTGGAGAGGCTAAACAATGTTTTTAAAATCCCTAACTGAAAGCTTTCACTTTTTGTTTTGTTAAAGAACATTTAGGCAACCCTTCAAGAACTGTCCGAAATTAAAAAATGCCTATTGTGCTCGTTAAATAGTTAATCTACGCAGAGTGAACGATGGCATAAGATCTATTGATGCGAACCTACCCTTTGAAACTGCTTAATATTTAGCAGAGACTCACTCTATTCATTAGCTGTTTTATGGCACTGTGTGGGTGGGCTACTGGTTTCCACCTACGGAGCCTGTGGGCCGTGCTAGTTTCCAGTCCTCCTGTCAAATGTTTTTGGGGACTAGCACTACCCTGCAGTGTGCGAGCCATGGATTCCTTGGGTTGGCCATGGGAAATTCTAGTGAATCGTTACAAGCCACCAAAGAAAGTGAGCATTTGTTTATCGACCACTGTTTTGTGGCCACGAAAAGTTTCATTCATTAAAAAGACTAACAAATGACATCAATTTTATTGCAAACTTCAAACAAATAATTGGTATTACAGAAAATGTGTAAAGCAGCTGGAGCTCCATAGCCACTTTCCAGCTATTTCTCCATGCCATCACAGAATTTTGTTTGTGTGACTAACAGATACCGACCTATTCCATTGCAAAGAAACATAACTGGGCGATTGCAGTGGGGCCTCTAGTTCCGTTTGATCATATCACTTGAGTGTTTACGTACAGTTAACATACTGATGACTGTGTTTATAGTGCATGCACATATAACATCAATGTAGTTTGAAATTTGGATCTTTTTCACCATTTCTTTTTGTTAAATTCGCCCCATGACAGCCTTGACGTTTGCCTATCAATTACATTTGCAGCATGCTCGCTGCTTATACCTGTTTACACAAACAATCCGTAGATGCTTTCACGTACCAGGCACATCTGAAGATTCTCTTTGACGTTGCTTATTGAGCCTGTGCAGAACCCATAGGTTTTCATATGCTGGAGTGCATGTATGTGTATTAGATATGATGGCCGGCCAAGTGTACACCCTTGATATTACCGTCTGTACAGAGAGACTTATCTGACCCTATCGTCTGGGTGTCCTGAATTAACTTCCTTTGCATGAGGGACTCAGTCAAGTCTGGCCAACATAGCGTACACCACGGTACAGTGAGACGTGAAAGTTATACCAGTGCAGTAGCTATGAGATGAAGCGCCTAGCTAGTCTACCTTTTGAAGGTCGCAGGTCCTAAACTGTCGTAGAATCATGTATTCTACTACGAAATCTTTGGTTTCTACTAGGAAATCTTTTTAAGCGCTGAATATCACGCAATTATGATGCTTGTGGCGCATGCTCACAAGACTTTTCTGCTCATAAAACGAATCCTGGGTGTAAAACAAGTTTTAAGCTGAAATTTCGCCCACTAGAAAATAAGAACTTCCCGATTTTCCTAAGTTTTCCTTGCTAATATTTCAGAAGAGGAGATCTACTGTAGTGGTACGTACGCGGTACATGTGTGGGGACACCAAAGATTACATTTCCTATTCTTGGCGCAATTGTCTGTAACTGTAACGCGCACATGTGCCTAGTAAAAAAACAGTTACCGCCACTACCCTTCGTCCTCGGCACTGTACATTCCGATTATCTTTTGGCGCTGCATTTCGAGAACACACACCGCGATTTCAGGTCGCCCATTTAAGCATTCTGAACTTGCCGTGGTGCAAACTGTTGATAGCAGATGCCGCCGCGCCGACATGCGTCGGAAGGTTCACAGAATAACGCTCGGACGGTGTCTTTTCTTGTGTGGAACGCAGCTTGTTCGAACGGGGCCAGTCGGATGTGCGATGTCGTCTCACGTACGCTGAAACTGTACGTAGGTACCATCGGCGTACACCAAGCATAACCAAGCGGTAACAGGTCAACATTACTCGAGAGCGGCTATTTTGCTGCGGTCTGGAAAGGCTGGCTGGGTCCCCACGCAATACATAATCACAAGCAACTTTCTCACGTTTTCACATAGTGCTTCTAACAATATGAACTCCGGTTTATCTACGTTGTCGGCCCGAGAAAATCGGAGCTTCGTCACGCTATAGTGCCTGGAATATAGCACTGTAGTCACGCTTTCGGATACGCGACTCCATGTACGCGATACGGCAGCTGGCAGCAGCAGCAGCATCGCCGGCTGCTCCCGCAAGAACAAAAATTGTTTGTTTAGAAAAGTTTTAGCAGTTTAATGGTGCGTTATTTTGTACTACAAATAAAAAAATGCGTATTTCGGACTACACTACACAAAATAATGGCAATTATTAGTGTTGTGACGTCTTCATGACGTCATTATGACATCACGCGTGGCAGCAGCCGTTGCCAGGGGGGCGTGGCTCGTGCCACGCGCGTGGCAGAAGACGCTGCCAATTTAAAAATCATCAATACAGAACACTTCAGATCTTTGTGGCGATTACAACGCCAACCTTGTGTTACCAAAGGAATGAATAGGACAGAGGCATCCTTATTGTTCCGCTACCGGACCAACTCAGCGCGGACACCAGCGTCGCTTCATGAGATGAACCTTATCACCTCACCGCTGTGCGCAACGTGTTGTGTAACAGGTGACATCGGACATTTTCTTATGGACTGCCCAGAGCATGCGACGGGCAGGTTAACTTTGTTTAAAGGAGCCATGAAGAGAAAACACAAGTTTGGTTCATTGAAAAGATTGCCTCGTTAGAATCATACTGACACAACTTTTAACGTAAACTTCGCTCAAATAAGCTACATATCTAGGGAAAAAAGGAATGGCCATGCGACCCACCAGCTCATTTTCCGCAACAGAACCTATGATGTCATTCGAGTCAGTTTTGCGATTGGCGGAGGCCGGCACAAGCGGACGCAAATTAGGTAGCGCTTAGAAGCTAGCCGAACGAGTGATTTGCGCTTAAATTTAGGGCAAATTTTTTACAAAGCAATAAGAATGATGGGACAAACAGTCAAAGTTACGAAAGCACATGTAAACATAGAAGTACTGATGCGTACTGCTGTTCGTACTGCGCAGCTCATGCTTGGTTTAGCTGCACAGCACTACGGGGCTTGGGGTTGTCTCAGATGCCACTGGCCGGTTGACGCAAGCAACGGTATCTTACGTGACCATATTTGTCGAGCGAGCAATGTTTCAGGAAACGATAATTTTCTCCCAGAACAAAAACAAGCCAGGTTTAAATACAGTCAAAAACAAACCAAAGGCTTGCCATGGTATGGTGGCGCCATCTAGGTTCTGGTAACGTAAAGAAACGCGGGGACGCACCAGCACCGCTGTACAGGGTGGAGACACCCTTTGAACGGTCCCGTGCCGCCGCAATTGGGCCAACGGGCTCAACGCGTTGTTCTTTTCGTTTCCCACGAGACCTAGCAACGCGAAACAGATAATATGATTCAAACTTCGCCAGTAAACCGCGTTGGGGCGATAATTTTTGCGCGGTTTTGACAGTGACTTGCTTCGGCGGCGAGCGAGCGACCCAAAATGGCGGTGCCACCAGCGTATACGTGTCTCTACCCTGTACGGCGGATGCGTGAAATAAGGTACTCTAGGCTGCAGAGCGGTCGGTTCCTGTGATGTCATTGCAGATCCCGAAACAAACGATTTAGCGGGAAAATCAATATTTTAACCTAAATTGATTAATTTCTCAGTGAATAATGCATCGTTTGCATCTGGACAAGCGCTGGGGGCACTACAAAACACGAAATCTTTCGAATAAAACAAACTTGCATTTTCTCTTCATGGCTCCTTAAAAACTTCGAAGGAGAGCCGCACCGCATGCCTCTTTGATTTGATTTGATTGTGGGGTTTAACGCGCCGACGCAACTCAGGCGATGAGGCGTGCCGTAGTGGAGGACTCCGGATTAATTTTGACCACCTGGGGATCTTTAACGTGCACCGAAATATCGAACACACGGGCGTTTTTGCTTTTCGCCTCCATCAGAAAAGCGGCCGCCGCAGCCGGGAATCGAACCCGCGACCTCGCATGCCTCTTTGGATGAATGTCTTGCATACTCTCAAAGGCCGTCAGAAGACTTACGCGAGTGAACGCGAAAGCTTTGACACTTTTCGCAGTTCAAGTTTATTTAGATGCGAAGACCAGTGGCAAAACCCAGAGATAAAAGGTGCAATCGGCTAAATTACGGGTCAGGCCACAGCCGCCTTGGTCAGGTAAATCGCGCGACTAGTTTCCACTTCTTCTGCGTCCCGCAAAAATGGAAAGAAAAAAAAGGGAGAGAAATGGCAGCCTTGATGATTCAATTTTAGAGAAATAAAGCGTCATGTACTGTTGAACAAAAGACGAAATAACATTGAATAGTGTGATCTTTTGGTTAAAACAAAATATTTTTTAGCCTTTGCTTCGCTCACATAACTTTCTTCATAGAAAAGTTGCGCCCACTGGAGGAGACAAATGTTAAGGTTACGGAAACATTGTTCGCAACTTTTGATGTTCTGGATCCCCTACAAGATCCCTCTTCACACTTTTTTGCGAATAATGCATATTCGCCACCGTTTACACTTGAAGCTGGTGCGGAAGTTTAATACACCTCATTCAAGTCACCCGAAATGCGTAATTTGCATCTTTTTTTGCGTTTTTCTACTTTCTACAGCCATTTTCGTTCTATTTGGTAATAAAAATTCATACTCAAAACATTTTCATCGCATTTTGTTTTATATCAATGGGTGTTGAATTTGGCGCCACTTAATTCTTCTACCGGTTCCGCTAGATAAGCTGCAACCTTTTACCCCTTGGTGGTGGATTGGAGTCGCAGCAAGCGTGGAGACAATATTGGCTGCTTGGATAGTCAAACGTGCCTTGAGGTTCCTACTGTTCGATTCCTATTCGTCCCTGCTATAAATCACAAGGAACATGAATACGGGCCCTCGAAGAAGACGGTGGTAGCGCTCAGCAGCTCACTCAGATATTTCGTCTAGCAACGTGAGTACATTCAATATGGCGGACATATGCTGACATCTATCCACCTCGAACAAGCTGTGTATGCGCTCTAGACGATTCGAAAGTCCGCTTGGGGCGCGATGGTGTGGAAGGCATGCGAACTGTAAACTACGAATATTGCGATCTTTGACTTCTGTGGTTTCAATAATAAAAGACACAGCATTCAATTGCATGGTTATATCTGCCAGCGGCTTGTATGGAAGCTCTAGGTTGCCTATGGCGTTGGGCGTTTGATGGCGGCAGAACAAAAAAATGTGGAGTTGTTTATTTCAAGCATTTATAATTAATGGCAATGGCAGCCTCAGCAGGCATTGCATTCATGCCTCTTAAGCCCCCACAAATGCTATACGCGAGAAAAAAGAAGTATTTGCGTTATTAGAATTACACTAAACGGCTGATGCAATACGCACTACCGTACGGACACACGTGTGCGGCTGGAGCCGGAGCACTGCCAAACTACTACCGTCGCCGCAACAGAAAATAAACCAGTATTCCCGGTTTTTTTATTCGCCAGAAATCAATGACCGCATACTATTTTTATAACTTAAAGCACATTTTAAGCATTAAAAAATAAGATGAACCCTTAATGACGTGCTTGTGACGGAAAATTAGGTAGCAAAATTGCGGATGATTCATCCCAAATGCGCGTGTCGCCGGACTACATTCTCATTCGCCCTCATGTCACGGACACAGCTAGATCGACATTTTTCTGCTCTCTGGGAACCACCAGTGTGATGGAATAGTTGCGCTTCACGGCTCGCACCGTAAGGTGCCGGCACCTTCAACCAGCAAGATGGAGTAAGTTTTTGTTCATCTTTCGTTTCGTCTGTGTGAATTAAGAGGTGGCGCGATGCGAAGCAGCCACCGCACGCAGCTACGTTTCCGGGTTCGTCCGCGCCATCGTTGTTATTGTATCGACACAAAACAAATGTCCTATCGTACTTTCTGTTCTAACTGAATTCTTAGAAATCGCTGGTGTGTCATGTGAGCGTGTATCTGTAGTAAATGAAGGCTACTGGTAGAATGACGAGACTGAAAGGTTAAGAGGCTACATTGCAGCGCATTGCATAATTCGCTTGATGACGCGGCAGGCGATTTGTCGAGTACTTATTAGAGCCAAAGGCAAGGTCAGGCTGCGTAATTCGATCCGTCTTGCTCGACGCGTGACATTCACGACAATCCGGAACCACTTTCGAGTTCGTTTACCTTGTCTGCCTTGCCCTCGATTTGGGCGGCCCTGACGTCGGCGGTGACGTCACCCAGACGTCATAAGTGTGCATATTCTCGTGTTACCAGTGCCATGCTGCCCCGAAGAGCAGTTTTCTTTTTCACGTGGGTTTGTCTGGCGCTTCCGGTCAGCAGGTGTTCGTGGAGTATCAGTTTGATAAAGCCCATTGTTTCAGGGGGGGCATTGCTGATAACCGTGTTTTCCTTGAAACCGAACTGCCTTTTTGGCGTCTACCTCTTGCCCCCTTTGAAGGGGCTCTCAAGCACTGCTCTGCATTTTATACCACTCAGACATTTCAAAAGCTATTGAATATACTTCCTTGAACTTGAACATCATGGTTGCACCACTGTGATGCAAGTCATCTACTACACAGACATTTAAAATTTGAGGTTATAGAATCCACTTTTCTTTAACAATGCTCTTTCCTTTGGCTCTTTCAACGTTTTCATGGTTGCTTAACTTGCAAATCTAGGCGTGTTGGTACACGATCAAAGAAAAACCAGCACAAAACCATCGTCAGAACAGTCCGTGTGGCCCTCTACTTGTACTTGTTTCCTTTTTTCCGCAAGTTTTCTTTGATCATGGTTGCTCTACTGCAACGCTGGTTATCTTGGTTGACGTTGGGAGTATTTTCCACACTTTCTCAAGTAGTGCCTTGAGTGGAGTCCCCAGATCGTTGAAACTTTTTATCATCATTATCGCTGCACCGATGAGATTATCATAATCTGTGCCCGTTATCACGTCAGCAGCTCTAGCTTGAGACACTTAGTCCTTCACACGTCAAATAGAAACACCACGGTATCCCCGGGATGTCGCGGCCCTTGGTCTCTCCTATTTTACATAGATGTCGTTGAGTTTGCCATGGTCTGCCGAATTGTGGATGCTGGCACACCACGACGATAGATCTGCAAAACTTTGGTCATGAAAAGACGCAGATTCTTTACAGATCTTTACAAGATTCTTTACAAGTGTCAGAAACAAAGCAGGCAGTCTTTTTTTTTTTTATTATTGCGCTGTATTTTTAAAAGGTAACAAAAAATGGGGCGTCACTGCCCTGAAGGTCACTGTATCACGTGCTCAACTCCTCCTGGGGTTTCGCTTGGGTAAGGAATAAGGAAAGAACAAGGTTACCTAAATATGAAAGTGTCATCCATGTGGTCACTATGACTTGTAGAGAATGGTGAGCAGCAGAGCCAATCCGTGAGCAGCAAAGCTGTCGAATTTCTTTAAGTGGCCGCATGAAAACCTGTTGCAGCTTTTATGGGCTTCTGGCACACACAAGAAATGTGTGTGGACACCGGAAATACGTTACTCAGTTTTGTGTGAATTGTTCGCTGAGCTGGTCGGAGCGCAACGCTGAAGCTGGGACTAAGCACTCGAGATAGAGAACTTCCTTTGTTTTTCTCTTTATAAAAATTAGTTACACTGCCTACGTGTGGTAGCCTTGTTGGTTTCCAGGCAGGACAGGACTGTTACTATCAGGAAAAGGTAGTAATAGTTGCAAACACCCATGTTTTAGAGGTTCGTCATTTTTAGTGTTGAAACAAACATTGGAAAGGAAACTTTGGGAGGCATCTCTAAAGCCTCACGGTTTTAGTGGGCTTTTGAAAAAAATTACTTACGAAATGGTTAGAGCTGCAGTCCACAAATATTAAGCACATTTCCTGAGGACATAATAGTACCCATCCTAATCCAAACTCCTGGAGTTTGAATGTAACAAGCGGAAGTTGCATTGGGGAGGAGCAGTGGATATTGCTAAAAGTAAAATAAGTAACAAGTAGAGACTAGCTAGTTGGGGAACATACATCATTGAAATTTAAGGGTGAACTAAAACAGGTGCAAGTGCCTTTGTCGTCCCCTTTTCTTGTCCCTGTTTTAATTCGCCCTTAAATTTCGATGATACTAAAATGACTTTAAAGCGCCCTGAGGGAGGAAAAGAGCGCAGGAGGCAGGCACGAAACAAATCTTACCAGATTTAAGCGAAACTACATTTCTTTCAAAGCTGCTACAACAGCTGTTGTGGGGGTAAGATAAAGGCCGTATTGTAGCTGTTGTAAATATTATGACCAGATGGCACTTGCAACGACCTCAGCACTGAGGAAGAGTGAATAGTTTTGTATCTTGTTTCAGCTTTTCTCTCTCTCTCTCTCTCTCTCTCTCTCTCTCTCTCTCTCTCTCTCTTTTACAAACATGGTGATTTGACTTCCATGGTCTAGATTAAGGAATATGGAAGTCAACTGCCCTTACAAATTTTTGTGTAGGAGCATCCAACAGACATTTGGTTCATGTTTTGTTTGTTCCACTGGGCGTCGAAATTTTCCTTTGCCATGGTTACTGACAGAAACAATTGCATGCCAATTTGATTTTGGTCCACTTGACGTTTGTACACGCATTGTCATGGAGCTGCGCGCTGGTAAGGGCGTCCCAATACTTAAGTTGTTTGTAAACAAAAACGGCATCACCGATGCAATGCAGTTGCTGCATATTTTGACGAAAAACAGCCCTTAAACGATCAGGAAAGAAGGAATTCACAATGTTAACACAACGGCTGCTTTAACGAGAACAAAATCTTTGTTGTCGTTGAGCACTTTTTCGTTTTTTTTTTTTTTGTCAAAATATGCAAGTCAACTAGCCAAATTTCAAACTGCAGTTGTAGATGGAAAATGAAAGCACTTAGTTGTTCCCACAATATGAATGTGCTTGTGCGTTTCACTTTGTGTGTGTGTGTGTGTGTGTGTGTGTGTGTGTGTGTGTGTGTGTGTGTGTGTGTGTGTGTGTGTGTGTTTCATAATGGACGTACCAGCACTGATGCTAGAGGCATTGACTTGGTATGCGCATGCTACGGGTGACTAACATTCCCCATGATGTCTATTGCAGGTTTTCAGGCTTTTACGCCTTGTTGCCTGCCTACACCCCGGCAAGTCAAAACGTTGACCAATCACCACAAGTCACCCGATTAGCACCCCAGACATCTCATTCAAAAGCAGGAGTCCAGACCGCACAGCATGGACGACCATTGGGACCTCGATTCGGTGATGGAGCTCTGCTGCTCCAAGCTCAGCCCCGAGCATGAGCTTTATGCATTCGAAGATGGAGGTACGTCTTTGCATGACGCCCTCGTTCAGCGAATCGGTGTTTTTTGGTGCAGCCTGTGGCTTCACTGCTTGCCACTAGCAATTGGTTCATTGATTTACTTCTGAACTTTCACTTCGGTTTATAACTGCAATGCTTGTCCAAAGTTGTGCTTCAATGAGAAAACAGGGATGTTTGTGCGTCAAGCGTGGCTTCCCAAATGTCTGTGACAGGGAAGTGGATACAGTCGGGCCTTGAGAAGTCAGTCTTGCATATGTCTAGTTTTGGGCTGTGGCTTTTGTTAAATTTTGAGATTGTGAGGTCTGAAGTGGGAAAGTTGAACAGGAGACAGGGAAGTGGATACAGTCAAGCCTCAGTCTCGATACAAGTCAGTCCTCAGTAGGTCGAGTGCCATAACTTTCGCGAATTTTTCAAACTGCGAGGTGTTAATTGTGAGTGCTTGACAAAAAAAGGTCGGAGTTTGTTAGCAGAAATGCCCAGCATTCATTGTGTATTGCACATTTACGCACTGTCAAGCTCTTGGTAGACTTCACTACTGCACAGGGGAAAGTCTGCCATGTGTTTAGTGTTGTGTGGGGGAGAGATGCAATTCATAGGGTATAGGTGTTGGTCATTTCGTCTGGATAAGCCTGTGACAGGACATCTCATTGTTACTTATGCTGAGCTGAGCAAATTCTTAAACATTTGGGGGGGGGGGGGGGGGTGGGGTGCACATACATGTGCTTGAAAAAGCGCAGTGGTTAAGGATGGTCCAGTGTTTTGGGCTAAGTATATCCTATTTGTAGGTAACCCAGTGAACTCAAAATCTTGAAGACATCACAAATTCGTTTCCTTTTAGCATTGATGTCATTGCAGCCTTCAATCGTTGCATCACTATTTTAGAGCGCACGTCGCTTGAACGCACTGTGCCACCTTCCTCGCAGGCAACCTAGACTGGCTGGACCAGAAGGTGGACCTGTCCGCCTGGGCCCAGCTGGACTTCCCCGATGACCTGCCCGCAGTGATGCTGGAGCCCAGCGACGTCCAGGCGGCGCCGCCTTTCCAGCCCAGCCTGCCCGCGTGTGGCGCTCCCAAGGCCGACAACTGGGAGTGCTACACCCCCTACTCCTCCCCTCCCCCCAGCACTCCCCCGACACCCAACGCCGTCGTCCCCAACGTCGACATCTTCATCAACTTCGAGAGCCCCGGCCACCAGGGAACCACCGACACTCCCACAAGCTCCTCTCGTCCCCCGACGCCCTACTACGTCTTGGGCGTCGGTTCGCCCCAAGGAGAGATCGGCGGGCCGGCATCCTACCTCGCACAGTGCAGCAGCCCGGCAGAGATTATCGAGTGCGCCGGGTCACCCGTCGTCGAGGAGGCGGTTGAAGAAGTCATCGCTGTTGCAGATCCTCTGAGCCAGTCCAGCAGCCGCGCTGCATCGCCGTTTGACAACACCGCAGACTCGCCCGTCAGCACTTGTCCGACGTATCTGGAAGACCCACTCCTCACACCATCAACAAGCTACTGCTCAGTCCCCTCGCCGGAAGATGTGAAGCCCGAGCTGCCGCTGTGCGGAAGCCCAGACCCTGAAGAGGACGATCCGATGGATGCGGACTTCGTGCCCGAGAACAACGGGTCCGATTCGGAGTCTGGGCCTGACGCAGCGTCGGCGAGCACGTCGTCTCGCGGCAGGAAGCGCACGGTTCGACGGCGTCGAAAGGTGGACAGAAACAGCCGCAAGGAGCGGAAGCGCCTTCAGAACAAGGACGCAGCGACGCGCTATCGGCAGAAGAAGAAGCAGCAGTTCAGTGTCGTTGAGCAAGAGCTGGAGGAGCTGAAGACGACAAATGTCAGCTTGCAGTCGGAGGCACAGCGGGTGCAGAATGAGATCTCTTATCTGAAGGGACTGATGAGAGAGCTGTTTCGAGCAAAGGGCCTGATTAAGTAAATTCGTGGAGTTGTTTAACAAACCACCCCCTCCCCAAAAAGGTCCGCAAAGCATCGGCACGCACAGTAGACCACGGCCACATGTAAAAATGCTGCACAGCAGATACAAAATGCCCTTGTTGCATCAGAATGTTACAGGACTTAAAACACCGGTTGATATTTTACACAAGTAGTCATTACTGGTGAAATTTTATTGTCACCCTGGCTGTTTATGGCAAAATCTGATGAGGCCAGCAACTTAAGATGACCCCCGGTTGGCTTTTCGAAAGGTTTATTTGAGCCGCGTTCATTTTGTTACACTTTTTCATGGTGTTCCTACAACTAGTGCTGATGGCCATGTTGTTAGTGAAGCTGCATGTTGTGGTCGGGCTGTTGGGTGTCCTCCACTGTTTCCTCCTATGACATCGTCACAACGCCTTACCTTCTTTTTGTTTTACCCCCATTGCATTCCGATGCATGCCTGTAATGAAATGTATTTATGTACTTGTACTTGATGAGCATGTATGTCATGTGCAAATAAAACGTATACAACCCATAAACATTTGACTGAATTCCCTGCCACTTTTATATGGCAGCTGTTTTCATTCTTTGGCATGTGTTATTGAAATGTCGCTCGATGCGACTCTTCTAGCACGCATAAAGTTGTTTGCGGTAATAGGGACTATTCTTGCAACCTTGTTCCTGTTCACTACGAAGGCTGCATGAAAAGGGTAAAGGTTAGCTGTGATACTCTTTCACTACACAAGTTCAATTGACGCATACATGGTAATGCTCTCTTCTCGTTTGCAGTGCTTGTGCACTTATCCCATAAACATTTGACTGAATTGTCTGCCACTTTTATATGGCAGCTGTTTTCATTCTGTGGCATATGTATTGAAATGTCGCTCGATGCAACTCTTCTGGCATGCATAAAGTTGTTTGCGGTAAAATGGACTATTCTTACAACCTTGTTCCTGTTCACTACGAAGGCTCCATGAAAAGGTTAACGGTTAGCTGTGATACTTTTTCACTGCACAAGTTCAATTGATGCATACATGGTAATGCTCTCTTCGCGTTTGCAGTACTTGTGCACTTATTGGCTGCAATTGAGGGTGCAGTGATGAAAGTTTTCGCTTCAGCGCAGTTCTTGTTTTCCCAATGCAAGTAGTGGTGTTCGTTCACACAAGCAACTGTGAACAGCAACTACATAATGAACAATGGTGCTACCAAAGTGGCTAAAAGGGCCCTGTACCCGGACAATAGGTGAGCTGTAAGGTGGTTTACATCTAATGAACCTATTAAAGGTTCTGCAAATAGAAAAGTACTTTATTTCAGGGGCATTTGAAGGAATGCGTCTATTACAGGCCAAGCATAGCCCAGTTCTGATAGCTTGCTGCAAGCATTGCATCATTATAAGCGAGCTGAGGCGCCACGTGATGACGCGTTGCAGGTGTTTGCGAGCTTGATATGGCAGGATGGACATTGACTTGGCGGGAGTTTAAGCGAAGTACTGGTTGGGCATGTCTCGTAATTTCGTAACTAAAAAGGACCTTCAGAAAAAGGTATGGAAAAGAATGCAGCTAAGCACGACTGCTAGAGACCTGCCGGCGAGTATTGAGATATACAGTGCCTGATAATTGTTGCAGGTGAGTCCGAACCGCCATCTTCTACTCGCCTTTTTCTGATATTTGCACGCTTTAATCCTCTCCGAGAAGGGTACAAGCCAAGTTCTTCAAGTGTGGTGCAGAATGCTAAATACGTAGATATATGCCTTGCCCTCCGACACTCAAAAGGTAATCGTTTTTTTTATGTGAAGAATGCATAGAATTGAGCCAAGAGGCTATTTTACGGTAAAAGAAATCACAGGTCTTGCAAAAATTTCGTCACTTATAAGGCCCAAACCTAAGCCGGCCACACCAAAACCTGCGATTCTACAGTTACTGAGGTCGAACAATAGGGCTCTTCTGGCAGTTTCTTGAAACAAAAAAAAAAAGCGAAGTGAACAAGTAGATGGTGCTGGGAGCCTACAGGAAGTGAAGGCTCGTATTCGCAAGGGAACGACATCTCCACAATACAGACAGGTGGGAAATGTCCTTTGCTGCCACACGTTAAGGTGGAGCGCTCGAGATCGTTTGCAGCAACACTGACTGCATTGTACGCAGCAGTCTCCTCTTTTCCCCCTTCTGCCCACAGAGTAGTAGGCGAGAGCGTTCACTGTCAGGTGAACCTTCCCTTTACCCAAAAATTGTCTTGAAAAAGGCAGGTTCTTAACTAGCTGCAAGGATAATGAACGTTTCTTTGGCCTGATTACTTTGACAGGATTCTCTGAATTTGAGAGGCAAAACTTTGCCTTTTCAAGCTCTTTTAAAGACTGCTAATCTGTGTGCGTGCAGTTGCTGAAATCTCGCCACTACCTCAGTTGAAGTTCAACTCCGAAGGCTGGAACAAGCAGGCAGCAGAAAACGTAACCATGAAGAACAAGACCCCTTAAACACTTATGATGCTGTAAATACATAACAGTTAGTGCCTAATTATTCAATAGCTGTGCTGGCATTATGTGTGCAGCTATGTTCCTGGGCACTAAACAAGGCAAAAGTGGCCGGGGCAACGGCAGGGAGTACAGTGGCGTGCTGCACAGAATGCCCTGGCTCGCCAGTGACTGTTGTTCTGCCGGTTGAGGGCAGCGGGGTGCCAAAAAGGAGTGCAAAGATCGCTGAAAATGTGTCCTGTCACCATCATCGCATTGTGTTTCTTGTCTCCGTTACAGTGACTATAAAAGCTGCCGTGGCTTGCCGCCGTTGCTTTCTGCCTTGTCAGGCCTATATTAGGCTTAACATTAGGTAGCCCTAACATTGATTTTAGTGACCTGCCAAGCAATGTCAAATTAATTGTACATCAAGCTGAGAGTATGGGTTTACAACGTTGCACCTTAAAGAATAACGTTACGCCCACCATTGCACTGTCACGTACACGTGTATCCCTTTCCCACTGGGCAGGCCTAGTAGTATTATTTCTAAGGCATGCACTAATGGATCCACACAGTCTGTCATGGGTAATCGGGACGTCAGGTTGGCACATACGCGCATTTGCAGCCAACTGGAATTTTTTGCCGACTGTCTGCGTCCAACAAAAAATTGAGTGCCGTAAATTTAGCTACCGCGTTTTGTAGATGGCAGTCTTTTCATTTTATGGGCCACTTAAGAGACTATTACAATGTTGCATAAGCATATCACATAAAGTTGGCAGTGCGCAAAATGAGTTGCACCTGTGTTTGAGGTTTCTGCCGGCGAAAGTGAAATTTCAAAAAATTGGTCTCTTTACAAAAACAATAATCCCGACAGTTTCGATCCACGAAGGTTGCACTGAACAATGAATAAAAGTACTGGCTAAAATATTGAAATCTCAAACCATGGTAGTTTATGAATGTCAGAAAATCCTACACGAAACAAAACAAGGCTTTCAGTAAAGCATCCAGAAAATGTGTTCAGAATTTGCCTACCATCTGAAGCCGCTCAGAGTGAAGCCATGTGGCCTCTTGAAGCCAAGAGGTCCCGTGTTCTGCAATAGTGGTCTTGGATTTTGATTTGACTGTAGGGTTTAACGTGCTGACGCAATGCAGGCGATGACGTGCACCGTAGCAGAGGGCTCCAAATCAGTTTTTACCACCTGGGGATCTTTAACGTGCGCCGAAATCTCGTACACGCAGGTGGTTTTGCTTTTCGTCTCCATCAGAAAAGCGGCCACCATGGCCGGGAATCGAACCCGCGTCCATGGGCTCAGAATCGCGCCTTAGCCACTGGCCACCGCGGTGGGTGCACTAGCGGGCTCGTGTTTGCTCGCTAGTACTTTTTTCATGTCTGTGTTTTGCTGAATAAACAAGCTCGCATTGTAAAAAAAAAGTAAGTTTTAAAGACTTATAGGGAGAGCCTGCACCGATAATCTTGCACGTGATGCTTTTCTTGCCTGGTGGCTTCAGCTAAATCTGCATCCTCCATATGGCTCCTGCAAAAATTGTGCTTGCATTAGAATGAGAACCTGATATCATCCAGTAATCACTTTTACACATTGGTGTATGACATAGCACAAGTACTACCTGGCAAAGTTTGGCTTGAAGCTCCTATCCAAGCCAAGACAGGTCACGGACCCAGAACGCAAGTCTACAATTACACAAATCACCCGCACCTCAGCCAGGGGCGACGAGAAAACGCAAAAAAAAGTGACGCAGGCCGTGAACGACCGAAAATATTTTATTGGGTTCTCCGTCAACGAAACGTCTCCAGGAAGCCACTTTGTCGCAATGCACAGTCATGCAAGACGAGTTTGCGCGCACGCGTATAAATTACTGTACAAAGGAAAGCCCTCCTCTCCCCCACTGGGTGACTGCTTCTTCTCAAGGTACACTATTGTGAGGTTCCCACCGGCGTCGCGGCGTCTTGCACTGCAGAAGTCCAGTTCACAGCTGCGAATGATGCACGCCTCCTTTCGCGAGCTTGAGAAAAATACGCATCGTTAAAAAAACTTCCGGGGCAGGTTGGTGTGTCGGATAAACCATTTCCCCCTGTCTCACGACACAGCAAAAACTTGCTTTTCGGCACACAGCATTTCACTTTTTTGTGCATTCAGATGAATCGACACAACCGGAATGCTATTTCGAACAAGCGGAAATGATTCGAAAGTGGCAGAGGTGCAGAAAATGTGTGCTGTAGAGTGTAGCACAATATGTAATTTCGTCTCTGCGAACACGGCAATTTGTTCCTGGTTTCTGAACACGTGTGACAGCCCCCTACAAAAACGTGTGCAATTATCGTCATTATAAGCGGACCGCGCAACACCAACCAACACAACGGAGTGCAATTTATAAATTACACGAGGCACTCTTCACAATGCTCGCAATCTTTCAGCTGAACAAGATCCAGAGAACAAATTTTGAAAGGGGTCCTGAAGACAAAACACTACTTTGCCCAACTCACTAACCTCTTTTAAACTATGCCCGAAAGACCATTTTTTTAGCTGAAAAGAACGCAAGGCATATTCAAAACTTCCAAATTTCGCACTTCAGCAACATGTCATGCGCAGGAGTGTCGTAATATGGGCTAGCATTACGTCAAAAACAATAACAAAAACAATTATTTGTGCATTCCCTACTACGTGTTAGCCTTCAAGTGGCACAATCAAACAGAACTAGAGGTCCCAGTACACTGGTTCGTCTGTTTTCCCTTGATATCTGCATTATTTGTTCAAAGTTTGCGATACGATTGGTGCCACCACTATCAAAGCAAACGTTTTAATAAAGCAAACTTGTATTTTGTCTTCATGGCCCCCTTGAAAACAAGGTGCTCGTTGTCAAACCTTAATAAAGGAGTACTGACACGAAATTTCTCGCTTTCAGTTTTTATGCTGTAAAGAATACCTATTGGCCCAGTAATTACGAAAATTGAACCGAAAGCCGCCAGCCGCCAACACAGAATTATAGCACGTTTATTGCAACCAATTTCAAATTTGGTCGCCGCGCGGGAAAATGGCCGTTCAAAGGTCAGCCTGCAAGCGGGCCAGCCTTACGTCACGGTCTCACCCGTGACATCAGGGACGTTTTTCTTTCCTCCATGCGTTCGCCGCATCGTCTGCTACGATTGAACATGGTCCGCACTCGCCCACGCAGTCGACATGTCGTCTGAATCGTCAGACTCGGATGAGTCGCTGCCACCCGACAGACAGAACAACTTTATTTGGCCAGGCGATTCGGCCGGCGATGTCTTCGCCGTCGTACGTTTTTTAATATCACTGCGGCTCGAACCGGCGCAGACCGTGATAGCAACAGCTTGTCGCCACTCTTATCATCAATCTGATCGCGAAAAAGAAGTTCCACATGCGAGAAAGTAGATGTTAGTGTGTTGAAAAATTGTGCTTGGGGTTGTTATCAGCGCTGAATTTAAAAGTGGCGTTCAGATATTTGCCGCGATGGTAAGCCTACGCTGACCGGCAGAGGAGGTTCGGCGCTCCGACCCAGCACTGCCGGCACCGCGGTGCGGCGAGCGGCCGAAAGATGGCGCCACCTGCGCGCTAGAATCAAAACAGGCCACGGCAGATGTCTTGGACACCGATCGCTCAAACGGAAATTATTGCCAAAATAAAGCTCCATATGCGAAAAAGGGGATGATAGTGTGGTGAAAAGTTGTGCAAGAGATGGTCATTCGCAGTTGTACAGATACCAGCGATCAAATAGCCGCCACGATACTAAGCCTAGAGTTCCCAACACCCAAGGTGACCCGTGCAACCCCGAGCCCGCTGGCTTGGGCGACAGTTCTTGCGGCCGCCGCCGCGCACGAACTCAGTCCACGTTAAGCGCTGCATGTCGTCGCGTGGAAAATAATGCATCTTGGCGTCGTCGTCGATTTGCTCGGACAGGCTTCCACGAGCAGTACTTCGCATACCGCGAGCTTGCCATAGCACAACTTGGGCGAGCTCGGCGACGCGCACCGCCGCGTCGCCCGTCGACATCGCGCATGGCGCGGTGCCGGCACCGCGCAGTTTTCGGCACCAGTGCAAGGGAACACCATGCGCCGGCCACGAACTGAAAAGCAAAGACGTCGAACACGCAACGTTTACAAGCATTGCTCACACAGCTACGCCCACGTCCCCTGCCCAAACGAATACCACCGACAACAGCAGCGCAGGATATCGTTTCCGGTTCCGAAAATGACTATATGACGTCCCCCTGGACCGGCCAGACACGCAGGCCGATGTTTCGTCATGCCGAAAGCGATTTCACTAGTGCTGCCGATTTGTGGAAGCTCGCGGCCTAGACAATCAAAATCAATTTTAGATGTGATTCCGGCCTCGGATCGCTGCAAAAATTTCTGTGGGGCATCTGTACAAACAACTGAAGCCAATTATATCATTTTTTAGGCGTCAAAATTTGGTGTCAGTACTCCTTTAAAGAGATGCACTTTTTATGATGCAATTCTAAAATGTTTCTAAAAATCCATACGCAAAAATGACAATATCATTCTGAAACCGGAGCAATTCTGGACAAAGGCCAGCGCAACTAATTACCAAATACAAACAATTTGCACAACTTTGGGCGCTTCTCTTGGCCTAGCAGAGGCCTCATGTTGTCGTAATAATTAAAACTTTATCGGTCAACAGAATGACATACCACTCGATGTGAACCATACTGACCCAACTGAAACATTCGGCTGGTTGCATTGTTAAAACATTAAATGCGACAGTTTTTTGCCACACCTTAGCACATCCAGAAACCTGAATGGCAACACATTTGCTGCGGCATTTGCTCAGTTTACAATTTTCTGTAGTTGCGCCACCCTAGCAAGCACGCAGAAGCAGCGTATGCCATACAAAACAAGCTCCCAAAGCACGTAAGAGATAAAACAAAAAATATTAACGGGACCGGCGACTGAAATTTGTCGGGTATGTTCGCTCTGGCCCAAGTGAGAGGGCATCGCCTAAAATATGTTGTGAACTTGTTTGGCTGGAAATGTCATCAAACGTAAAACCACAATTTTTTGGCTCCACTGATGTTACGTAGGCCACCAGAAGGAATGATGTCACGTCACCAAATCACACTGCAACGCATTCATTTGCGCAGGAAAATACCGAAACACTAATAAAAGCGTGAGTTAAAGTAAAAACAGTGGCGCACTTTTTAATGTGCAACGTTTTGCTCCTGACCTGGCCTGTGAAACGCAGTTTCATTTTATGCTGATAGAGGGCTCTACAAGTAAATGCAAAAAGAAAAACTGGTTATTCGTTATTCGAGCTAAAAGCTATTGTTACGGGACATAAATAACCGGGGAAAATAAAAAGACCACAGAATGTGATCGTCGTCCAAAAGTTGAGCTCAAACAAGTGTGCTGTTGGAAAAAAACGTTGAAAATGGAGATAGCTAGCCATGCCTAGTGCTTGAATATCATGGCAGAAGTGTTTGAATGCTTTTGACCTGAAAAAGCTTGAAATAAAGAAGTCATTATTAATCCCCCCAAAACATACCTGCGCACATTTTCGGCATATTACACACAAGTTTCAGCTGGATAAAAAGTTTCCTTGTTACGTGATGCACCTACCTCCGTAGTGGGCAGTTAAGACACTCAACGTCGCCACCTTTCAATTTCCACAACAATTGGTGCCCGATTAGAATTATTCCCTTTAGGTTACCGGGTTCCTTTACATAATTCTCTCTACATAAACCGCAGGCTTTCATACGCACTAGCGAGCATACGATCAAGAAATTTCAGCTGTCGGTCTCCTTCAGGCAAGCACAAGCAGTCGTTTTTGAAGCCCTTTTGACGGCCAACTGCAGTGAAAATCTTGGCCTCTTGAATAAAAACACTGCAAGGTACGAAATATGAGAGCTAAGATTCACAATCTCAAAACCAAAATAGAAAAACTGCAGCCATTAGAGAAATGAAGCAGCAGCCAGCCAACCACTCGGGGAAAAAGCAGCTGCAGTAGAAATGCACCCAGCAGAGATCACCCGGAATGCAGTTATACTTCAGAGCTTGCGTGCCACCTTGTCTGTTACAGGGTTATTTCGAACGCTTCAAATGCCGTCAAACAAGGCCTTTCATGAGGCTATTTGGCGAAACACCGGAACAGTTGATTTGATAATAGTGTCTCCTGCCGGTCGAAAATTCATCCGGCTGAGGAGAGATTTCAGTGCAGTTGGTCGTCAATTCGTAGCTGCACAACCAGAACACCAAAAAACCGGGTCTATAACTTCCACACAAACATTCCAAGGCAACCGGCACGAGAACACTAGTCTCAAGTTACAAACTTGGGGGTTGGAACGCAAGGTGCACAAATCAGCTCACGAACCTTCTTTGCTGACGTGGCCACGCAAATTCACGCAACCGAGAAGACACACGCCGCTTTTACAACAGCCACGCGTTAAAACGCCACATCTCGGGGTAACCGGTTATGAGCAGTGCAAGAAGGCGACGCAACACGCGGGGATCGCCCACCAACTGGCTTCTCTTTGTCGACACCGCTGGGCAAGGCCAGCACGCCGGTGGCGACAGGACTAGAAGGAAGAAGACGCCACCCCCGCTTCTCTCGGGCGAGCACGCGCGCACACACACACACAGTTTTTTGCGGGCGTCTCTCAGGATTTGCGGTCCCGACCGGCGACGATGGCACAGTGGACGGGGGAGTCGTCGACGCTGTGGAAGCCCCGGCGAGGCTTCGGAGCCCGGGCCGGCCCCCTAAGCCCGGCGGCAGGCCGAGACGCGAGTCCGCTCGCAGTGACCGCCGTGTCACAGCGGCGCAAAAGGACGGCAGCGGTGCATCGGCTTCACCGGAACTCGTAGATTTGGATGCTGTGTTCGGGAACGTGCCGTAGCGTTAGTGACTGGTACCTGCGAGAGAGAAGGGGAGCATGGGGTGGTCATCGAGTGACCGAGCCAAAGTGGGAAAAAATACGGGAAAAAATTCGGAAATACTGCACCACCTGATTTCCGATCAAGGATGCCGGTGGCTGGCTTGCATAAGTTCCGGGCGAATGCCCACCCCCGAAACACCGCCCACCCCTTTTAGGGGTGAAATATTCATTTTACTAAAAGAAACGAAAGATCACCCACCCCCTAAAATCGACGTTAGCACTGATGAGTGAACAAAATAAACGCGAATCATCTAGTCATGTACTGATGCGGTCACTTATTTGTCCTTTCCGCACTTGGGCCGAAAGTTCGCCCATCTCGCATTTTTTCTTGAAATCTCTCCAGTGTTGATTGGCGGTGCGACCACTTTTTTCTAGTTTTTCGCACCTGACCCGAACGATCGCCCATCCTGTATTTCTCACTTGCTATCTCTGTAATTTGGGTGGGTGTTCTTTCTGAACTTTACGGTATATAATTTCCGGGTTTAAATTCCCTTGTAAAAGGAAAAGCTGGCTGTCACTAATAAATACAAAACTAATACAAAGAACATGCAGATCAAAACCGCGTTGCGGTGTGCTGGTGAAAAATAACTTGATTCCGCTTAGGCACAGTTCGCGATAATACGCACACTAGAGAGTGACGAAAGCAATGCTTAAATGTACGCAAAATTTTTCGGCACAGATTCAAGAGACTGACAGGTAAAATTTGTTGGGTATATATGTTCTCTAATCTAAGTGACAGAGCTAGAGCATCTGCGAAGACATTTTACCGCAAGGTGGTTTTGATAGCAATGTCGTGATACATTTAAAACCTTGTTTTTAGGCTGCAGAGCCGCCGGGATGAATGCTGGCAACCATGCCGCAATGCAACTTTATTTTATCTGTACTCGAGAACGAAGAAATTGCCAATAAAACACAATATAGGCTGAAACATTTTTATCATGTTTACACATCTTTTACTATATAAAATGCCAACTATCATGCATACTGGCAATCATATGATTAAGAAATTGCAAAGTTGTCGGTTTCAATCCGACAAGTAAAAAGTTCCATACGCCCTCATTCAAATTACTGGCCGCGCAACTAGAGCGCAAGATGGCAGTTCAAGAACATTCACGCACAGCCACATTTTAAGGCGAACGTTACGCGAATACTAGCCTCAAGTTACAAATCGGGGGTTTGAAGCAAAACACGCAAGGATAGGCTACAAGCCTTCTTGGAAAGCATGGCTGCACAAGTCCACACAACCGAAACGTCAAATGTAATTTCTACAACAGCCACGCAAAGCCACATTTCAGGGCAACTGCCTCGTTACAACCGCAAAAAGGGGAAAGGGGGATGTGTACAACATTGAGGCAGGGGTACACTTTCAGAAAACTGCGGGAGAAACTGCAGTTTATGTTGCCAGCAAAGTGGCTTTCTATGACGGAAACAATCGCGACACGAAAACACGCTTGTTAGTGGTGGGAGCATGCAATTGTACATGCACGTAGATATAGTTCGCACAGGCTTTTTCTTTTTTAGAGCTTTAATTAGTCACAGCATGCAACACGTGACACTCTGTTTCCAAGTCATTGCAGGCTGGGCACCTCTGGTGCCCTGCAAAACTTTAACAGAACGATTTGGCTGCGCCCGTCCATACCTAAACTGACCGCTAAGATACTAAATCACCCTTACTCGCAAAAGTAATGGGAGCATTTTTCCATTTAAAAAAAATCCCTGAAATAAAAACAAAGAAAGGTAGGCCTGCTGGGTCTGCACTGCAAACTGCTAGACAAACAGCAAGCCCGTTTTATCCCCAAACAATAAGATTGTGGCCGTCTTAAAGGGACACTGAAGTGAATTTGTCAAGCTCCCGTTTTTGCTTGCACTGCGTAGACTGGCTCAAATTAGCACACTTTTCATCGTTTATCCGGTTGACAAATCGGAAATTATTTTACAAAGCGCGAAAGAAGAAAAACTACCATGCGCGGTTTGCGGCGGCCGCACCAACTAAGGCTGTGACGTTGGGAGGAGGGGCGCCGTGATTGGACGATGCCCAAGGTCAGCAATCAAACAAGTTTCGGTTTCGGTTCTGTAAAACATAACCAATGGCGTTGTTGGATGGGCATTCTCAATATCTCAGTAATAATCGTACCGCGCTTCTGCCATGTTGTCGGCTGTAAAATGCACAAGATAAGCCTCCCAGGACGGCTTGTAGTCGTAGCATTCACTAGCCGAGACCTACGCAGTGCATGAACGCCCTCCGCGTACCCGCAGACGCCCAAATGTCATGCGCTTTTCCCCCATATTTGGAGCTTGCCTCCCTCATGCCTGTATCGTAAAAAGCGTGTTCGCACCAGGCCAAGGGTCTGTTCATTCTGGCCTGTGCCCACTGCCTGCAAGCAGTCGGTGCTTATGGCAACAGCACGCCAACGAGAACTCGCTAGCGCGCCAGTGCCAGCCTGCGCGCGTTTTGTGAACTAGTTCGTGGAGCCATGAACGTTGCAGCCCAAAAAAAGGTGAACTCAATATAGAAAACATCGGCGGAAAACAAAAAAGTTAACTTACAAAAAAAAAAAGCACGTACCCACGGGGATTCGAACTCGTGACTTGCAAAACATCTGCGGTGACATACCTAGCGCCCCAGACAACTGAGCCACGGAGCGGGACGCGGAGGCTTAGTTAATATAGGGTATATATTGTACAACCGGTTTACACTTTTATTTAGTTTTGGCATTTCAAGCAGCTTAGGTGACTATTTGTTGTACTGCGATCGTGCAGTAAGCGTCGCCCGAGTTTCCACAGTAGCTCACGTCTAGCAATTGCATTTCGTAGACGGAAAAGCGTTCGCAGATAGATGCGTAGTCGTGCTGCTGACCGCTGTGCTTGTTCGCCCAGCGCAAAAAAGTGCTTCCCGCGCCCTAGTTTTACGCTGTACGGTAAAAATATCAGTTGATTTTATTTCCTTAGTACCTATATTGACTTCGCTGACTCTTCTCCCGCCTTCAAGAGGCCTTATATTTTCCTACTGGCGTACCAGTCAGCGAAGCGGCGCATGTGCGCTTGTGCAGCGCTTGTGTGAAGCGACCTTGACTTGGAGCTAGATACAGTGTACAAACAAACCAAGTAAAGAAAGGCACATTCTTCCATTCACAAACGTGTCCTGGCTTCGTTTCAACTAAGTGAACGAATTGCGACCAAGCAATTTTTTTTTTAACCTCCTTGATTGCGACGACCCGCCGGCGGCCGGCGGACGAAACGCTGGGCCGACTGACTCTGTCGGCCGGGGAGCCGTGCAGTAGCGCAGCCAATTGCCAGCTCATCCCCTCCTGACGTCACACGAAAAAGCCACAGAAAATGGGCGAGCGTAAAGAGAGGAAGACAGCATTTTCGAATTAGTTTTTCTACTAAATAAAATCGCGTAAACGCGCCTAGAGTGGTCGAAACATGGCCTGGGGACTCCGGACTACAATTTGCGCTAGTAATCCCGCAATGTTTACATATCACTTCAGTGTCCCTTTAAATGCTAACCACTAGAGTGTGCTGAGTATAACAGGAAGTGCTCGGCATGCGCTGACTTGGAAACAGAAATACGGAGCTACACAAGCTCTCCGTAAGAGACGTGCGTCGCGGCGTACCATTCTGAGCTGCGGTGGTAATAGTATCCCTCGATGGTGGCGGACTTCTTCTGGAAGCAGATGTAGTAGAAGCCCGCAAAGGACGCCCCGTTGATGTCCTTGATCGTGTGGTCCGGCACTAAGAAATGCTCCTGCAAACATTGGAAACATCACTCACCAGGATAACTGATGCTCCGCGGAGGCAATGAAGCGAGTTGTATTCATAGGCAGCTGTCAGGTGCTGAGGAGATTTACGAGCCTTTTTCAACAAAGCGGTCACCATAAACTCCTTGGAGAAATCCAGCAGCCTACCTACCACTATACAAGTGCGTGCACTCGTAAGGAGGCCACTTCAGAAAATTGCCCAGCATCGAAAAAAATTATTTGGTTTTAAAAAATGAAAACTGGGGGAACTTACTGCCAATCATTCGATTAAAATGCAATAATATTGCTTGCTAATTATCGTCATAAGTGATTTATTGAGACCCGAACAGTAACAAGGCCTTGTTAATTATATGGGAAGGGAACACAGTGTTTTGGGACTGGTTCACAGCACGCCACTTTCAAACTACAATCAGTCACATGCCCAACGGACAGCTCCAAAGGGGTCAACCTCAATATGTTGCCTACAACTAGGTCATACTGCCTGGCATCACAAGAATGAGATATGCACCCCACGTAGTTTCGCATTCCCTTGCAGCAACTCCTTCTCAGAGGCTTCACAACTACACTGCGATGCCATGGTCTTAACCAGATGGCTAACAGTGGACAGATAATTGTAGACACGTCTGCTTTGTGTTGTGCCCACTTTTCAGTGTGTTTGCTTGCTAAGAGCTGGTAACAGTCCCCTAGGTCCTTCCTCCCTGAAATATTGAGAAGGTTCAAAAATTTTCGAAGGTCACATCACTTGAACTTTTAAAATCGTTTGGGTGTTTTATGCGTTGAATCTACACTGGGGCTGTGAGGAGCGTCTCGGTGGGGGGCTCCGGAGTAATTTTGACCACCTGGGGATCTTTTAACGTGCGCCGAAATTTCGAAAGACGGCTGTTTTCGCTTTTCGCCTCCATCTGAAAAAAAGCAGCCACCTCGGCCGCGTATCAAATCTGCAGTGTCCTTGGCTTAGCCACTGAGCCACCTTGGCAAGTGCTGTGCTTGAACTACCAGGACACACTGTTTTAACTGTGTCCCAGAATTGAGTCAAAATTGCGCCTTTAGAACGTGACCGTAACAACTGCGGACAAGTTTTTCTATTAACAACATTGCAACGAGCCCGATAACACGGTGTAGGACACAGCAGTGGGAGCCTCACCTTCCATCTCATGAAGACGTTTTCCGACGCTCGCAGGTTCGTGTAGTTGAAGCTGTCGGAGTTGAACGTCTTGGTGTAATCTTCAAACGACCCAAACTTGCTCTGCAAAACAAAACGTCAGCATTAGTATTACCAAAAAACAATGGCAACGAAGGGTGAGGTCAAAATACACGCAACGCCTGTGACAGTGGTCAACAATATCGTTTACTGCCAGCAGACTGGCGTCATCGCTGCTCCAAAAGCCATATTATTGTACAGCTGAGCTAAAAATGGTGCGCTCAGCAAACAGCGTTGTGGACAAAACGGTACGCCCGAAAGGATGGCACAAGTTCGTGGTTCCCACATGGAGCAGAGCCAAAGGTGGGTGAGGCGCCCGGAAAAGCATCAAATAACAGCCGTGCTGACAGGCCAAGAGTAAAGGACTTCAACCTCAACAGCTTCAAAGAGGATGAAATACGTAGCTGGTGGAGTCTGTTCCTTAGTGTACAAAATACTGCGGATTCAGTTAGCAAACACTTCACAAAGCCATAATTCTTTGTTGACCAACTCTGTCAACAGCTTCACAACCATTCTTTTCCCAAGTCCTGGTTCACGGGTCTGTGCACATGAGTCGATCATACAATTATCAATGCAATACTAAAAGCCAATTCGAAAATTGTCATTAACAAACCACACCATCCATTCCCATAGAAAAAAGTTGGAAACAAACAGTAAATGCTAGTTCAGCTCAAACATTTGTGAACTTCGTTTTGAACACGCTAATAGCACAACTGAGGGTAGAACACACAGAGGTTATTCCTCATGCGGGAATTTTTCTATGATTCATCATAAGTAGTGCTTGAAGTAGCAATTTTATTGAACTACATTTTTCTATGCCCTGTCTTTGTTTGCATAAAATTCATTGAAAACATACAAAAGAGCAAGTCCTTTTGAACTGCAACACTAACGAGCCCGTGTTTGTTGACAGCAAGCAACCACAAAACGGTTTTTTATGCTCAAAGTTGAAAAACAAAAATATGCCACAAAATGTGCTTGAAATATTGACCCACTTTGAATCCCCTTGCATTTAACAGCAGACTACTGCTCCTGGTTGCTACATGCGTCAATAATGCTTATTCAGAGACAAGAATTCAGGATATTCAAGGACTTCCAAGGCCCTTCCAAGGCATTTTCAAGGGTGCAGGGGAGCATGTGTACTAACGTTTCACTACCATTTTTTCACACTAAACGTCTCCTCCTTTACATCTAAAAAAAAATGATTTAAAAAAAATCTCTTTGGAATAGCTCCACCCTTTGGAAGTGGACAAGTTTACCCTCACCCGCAGTAGTACCGAGGAAGCTTTACAAAAGACACGCCCAACTTTTTCGAGCTCTGCAAATGCTCATAAAACACAGCCTCGAATAGCGGCTAACATAATACCTCTGCCATTCTCATTCCCCAAATTTCTGCGTTCATTATGGGGGATCGACGACTCCACTGGCTCTGCCCGCCATCATACCCGTCAAAATAAAATATTCCAGTAAAGCTTAGGAGCTAGATGCACTGTGTTCTCACATTCAGAGTTTTGCTTATCTGCGCTCATTTTTATTCCACCCAGGAGTATCAGCACTATTCGCTCTCGAAATGTAGTGAGGCATAGCTGTGGCAGGGCACAGCAACAGGAAGATATGTAAAATGAGTAACAGGATGAAGCAATGCAGAAAGCGGAATATGGAAAATTGGAAGGGGACGTATGGTAATTTCTGCCTCGTCCGATACAGGGATTTCATTTCGTAAGAGCCAGTGTGTAAAGCAGCACACCTGTGCTCACAAGCTCACTTTAAATTGTAAAAGCTGTTGTATAAAGCAGCCCTACTGCACCCGCCAGCTGGCTTTAAATTGTAAAAAGCATGTTTTTGATGGGGAGTGTGCAGGGCCACACTGATATAAGCCACGAAAAGTCGTTTACGTAATCGGTTCTCTTTGTTGCTTAAAGAAATCAAGGGTTTTCAAGGAGAAAAAAAAAATGCTAACTTTCAAGGCCCTTGAAAACTCAATTTTCAATTACACGCGTTTTCAAGGACCTGTACGAACCCTGTTATTCAGAATACCTGAGATTGTACGACGATGTTAGTGGCACGTTAAGGCAAGATCGTGTCGGCCAGCCAATCTACCCCATCATACACCGCAGCAGCAAATAGCACACTGGGGCTCATAGTTTATGAAAGTGCCAATGAGTGAACGGCCTGCGACTTTGCCAAAAGATGCATACGTACCCAGTGCTTCTTGTCGACCTCCTCATCCGCGTCCCATTTTCTCGTGAGGAACGGGTACTTGCCGCTGATAATCTCGCCGTCGAAGAATGTCGTCAGTGTGGGGTACTCTTCCGTGAGGCCCTTGATCTTCAGGTAGCCACACAGGTACGAATTGGCTTCGTCTACGTGCTGCACAGGGACAGTAGAGGGCAATGACCGGGTTAAAGAAGCCATGAAGACAAAATACAAGTTGGGTTTATTAGAAAGACTGCTTAGTCCCGATAACAATGATACCAATAGCATCGCAATCTTCGAACAAATAACGGAGGTATGAAAGAAAACGTGTGAAGCAGTCGCGACCCCCTTGCCAATTTCCCGCAACTTTTCTATGACGTCACGGAACCTTGTTTATGCGATTGACGACCGCCTAACTGACCTGTCGCAATGACACATGACTGGACGTCTGGAATGGGACCTCTAGTTCCATTTCACCGCATCACTTGAATGCTAACGTGCAGTTAACGCACTGAAAATTGTTTTATTGTTGGTCCGTATGACGTCATTCTTGCTCATAACACGTCACTGTGGCGCAAAATTCGAATGTTTTTGAATACGTCTTGCTTTTTTTCGTTAATAAAACATGTTTCGTGGCTGTAATGTAGCTGAGTGAGATACTGAATCCTAGTTCTTTCAAATTAAACGAAGTTGTATTTTCTTCTCATGGCTCCTTTAAGACGAGTTGTCTGGGCCTCGATAGAGCATTCTGCTAGAGGACTAGCAATCGATAAAGTTAAAAACAAACTGGGACAGGAAAGAAACTCAAATTAGCTGATAACAAATTGAGGCACAGAAGTCACTCAAACATACTTTCTGCGTGCCGCATTACCGTGTTCACAGCCTTATATGTACGTGAAACATGACTTCCGGGAAAACCATTAAAAGAGTCTCGAAGACAAATTACCGGTTCGTCGAAATAACACTTGTATCAATTGTGACGCAAACTCACTCGAATGAACCACACTGTGAGAAAAACACAACAAGCAGGCGGCTCAGAATCAACTCTCCTGCACTAAGGTTATGACCAATTGCAACACGTTTTTGCGATCGGCTGATGCCAATAAAATAAAATGCAGGTTGCACAGGGATTGTAAGCTTGCAGATGCAGCCTGTATGTTTAGTAGTTCCCCCTGGTTTAACATCGTTCGCATATAGCCTGGTGAAGAATCGCTCTGCTACCTTTATTATCTCGTCCGTGCCGTGTGTAACATTGCCCTGCTCGTCTCTGAGTGCGTACGTCTTGTCTTGGTCAATGGCTAGGTAGCTCCCTTTAAGTTGCTTGTAAGCTTCCTCCTATTTCAAGCGTTTTTCCAATTACTGCAATGTTATATGCACAAATGTTGTTTGTTTTGCTTCTTTTAATCAATTTCGAGATCTCGGCCAATCCAACTTAATCCACCGTACTTGACACTTTTATGTTCTGACGTTTTACAATCAGTTACTTCATTTTCCCAGTTTGTTTCCTACATGTTACTTCTCCCATAGCTGCTGCAGATTCTGTGATTGCCGTTGTTAGGTTGCCATCTAGCCTGTCTACACTATACTCGTGTAGAAGTGTGAATTTCTTTTGAAAGGCTATTTTATATTCTTGCATCCTTGCTCTGACTGACTCCACGCTGGCTTTACTACTTTTCAGATGTTTCCTTCTTTCTTTTTGAAGATTCAGCCTTAACCATCCTGTGATCGCTGCTCCAAATCTTACTTAGCATCGGTCTTGCACGATACCTGGTTTGTAACTTAAAATGAAGTCAATTTCATTTTTTGTTGCACCGTCGGGACTTTCCCGCGTCCATTTCCTATTCCTTTGTTTGTAGGAAGAATGTGTTCATTAACCGCGGGTAATTTCTCTCCACAAATCCCACCAGTGTATCTCCTCCACTGTTGCGATTGCCTATTCCAAAATTTCCCACTGACCTTTCTTTCATTTGCTTCTCGTGTACCTTTGCAAGTGCAAGTGCGAATTAAAAGTGCATTTACTTGCAACTGAGGGCATATTTTCTTTATAGCAGTAAGAATAGCTGGAAACAGTAGATGTTCTGAACAAACCCGTAAACATGCAAGCCCTTGCATCAGGCACTGCATCAGCGGATGCTGCACGCCCCAACACCATGTAGACAATTTTTGGGCGAGCTGGGCATGTCTGCCATGATATCGATCAATTGGCACAACGACAGCATTACTTTTGCGACCCTGTTTGTCGCGTTATACCCAATTTTTCACGAACTGATTACAGTGAACCGTAACAAAATACAGCACGTACATGTTGATGATAAAGCCCACTTTCGCATGGCCTCCTGTTAATCCAGTTCTGCTTCCTGTTGTGTTCAAGCATTTGAACGCTGTTTGAAGCAAACGTGCCAACTCTCCAATGCTGTACCTCCCTCTAACACGACTGCTGCTACACATAACACGCAATATGGTGGAAAAACTGAACGCAATGTGGTGGAGAAACTGAATTTTTGGCTTTTATTATTATTTTCTCAGTCAATAAAGCATCGATTGCTGGTGGACAAGTGCCAAGGGTACCATAAAATACCAAACATTAAGAATAAAACAAACTTGTGCGTGGCTGGCCCCTTTAGGTGTTAGCAAAACATCACCTGCGACCAGAGCTAATGCACCTTCAATTTAGAATTCTTCTGAGAAAGTTGCACATCTTCATTCTGTAGCTGCATTTGAATGAATGAGTGTACTGTCTTTACACAACACCATCACATGAAAAACGTTGTCTTGCGTCATTGTATCCAAAACAGATAATGGTTGAATCCGACACCACCTACCACGGAACCAAAGTCAAAACAGCCACAAAGTTGGCGTCTTAACACCGCGTCCACAGCGCAAGAGGAATTCTTGTAGGACACTAAACGTTCCTTACGCGGAAAGCAACCTCGGGCAGACAAACGTCGCAGCTTCACCGACCTCAGCAACAAACTGAAAAACGAAACCACGGGATGCGTTTGAAGCTACGATAATGCCTAAAGGCGCCAGAGGTTGTCCCTAATCCAAGGGGCTTACGTCTTAGCACATGCCGCCCCGTCCTAATCATCTGAAGATCCTAAACGCGCCGAGGCTATCCAAGGCTTGCCCCGACGACAACAGGCGACTCAGCAATCTCATCAGCTCTGATTGCGCGACAGCACGCTCCAAAGGTACACTTATCGCGCGTCGTCAAACAGCGGGAACGAAACGAAGACGTCACCTGGGAGGGCACAATTCCGTGCCAACGTCCCGAAATGTCTCCTGGCGGGCACTGCGAGTGCGCTTTGTTGAAAGAAGTGAACTACCGACGCACGCAGGACACTAGTGTCGCAACCACGGGTGCATGTGCCAGCAATTTCAACCGGATCGTGTATTACGCCATCCACGAACTGAACCGGCGTTGGCACCCTCGCGATTTTTCCGGGGTGCCACGGATCCCGCGCCCGAACTTGCAACCTCAGCTGCTGATCACGCGCCTTCTGGTGCAACGCACTTTAGACGTGGTGCAGCGTTAGCGAAGTCTTGTCGGGAGTTTGAAAGAACAGCCCGGCGGGGCCCTACTCACCTGAAGCACAACTTCGACGTCGTAGCTGTTACCCTTGCTCTTCTGCTGACCCTGGAACCGCGAGCCGTTGTACAGCAGTGACCTGGTGACGCCAGGCTGCTGTGCGTTGGCTGGTAGAGGTGGCACAATCTCTGTCGTCCTTACAGGCATAACTGGTTGAAGATGCGCGCTGGGACCGCGATCGCGACAGGTGACCCGTGCTTCAGCGAGTGGCCATGTTGAGTAGCTCGTGACGTTGCCAAAGCGCGAGAGCAATCGCGCCTCCTGATTGGACAAGCGATGTATGGGCGGTGCGTCATGGTGTGCCACATTTTCGTTCTCGAAAGTTCCCCAAAATGCGTGAAATGTTTTCCTGCGGGTCACAATTGCTCTTTATTTCTTTGAAAACGGCATAAAATTTTAGATAAAACATTCCAAAAACTTAAAATTACTCACTTCATAGTGTAACAGTTTCATTGTTTTGCGATTGCCGATGCCCCACAAAAGTTGTCCGTGCTCTAACCAAGAACAATGGATTCAAATTTTCGACATTGGTTTCGAACAAGGTTTCGGTATTTTCATCCTTGTGTCTTGCGTCAACTTGTCGTTTTAGATTGTACCGCTTCCTTTCGTGGTTCTGTTTTGAGTAAAATATTTTTTAAAAAAACGCTAAAGGTACGTCAAATATTTTGTTTTGACAGTTCCGCAATGATTGACCTAGCGGATAGAAATTTTCGGCAGTTTCGCCAACGCTTTCGTTTCGTATTTTCGATTTCGTCAGAGTGGCGCCTCACGACCGGCGCCCAACGTGGTTTCTGCGGTTTCTCTCCGGCGACAGAAATGTTTGGCTTCACATGCAAAATAAGATGCGCACTGTTCGTGGCTCGAAGCTCCATAATCACTGGGCATCATTCTAAAAGGTTCTATCCAGGTATCCCGATATAATTTGCACTTGATCTCCGTGTGTCGTGTCGCGGGAATTTCATTGTAGAAGTCAGATTTCTCAGCACTTAACTCGGCGTTGTGAGTAATTATTTGCTTTACAATAACGAGATTTAGAGAGATTTAAAGAAGAGGGGCAATTGTTGCTCTTCTGCATAAAAGCATTACACACTTATGAAACAAAATGGACTGAAGTGCGCCTTGTTTCGGTTTTCTGATGCAGCCAAGAGAAAGCGCTTCTACAAGGATGTCGGTGTTATTCGCTCCGGTGGTAAGTTGCATAATGGACCAATCGCGCGACAGTGCAAGAAACTCACCTGCTTCGAACATCAACAGATCAGTTCGAGGTTTGCCTCGACCAGAGAAAGCTGAAGACTCCACTTGGAAAGCTGCTCCTGATTCCCAACGAAGCATTGGCTGTCGCTGTCGCCACGGAATGGGACTGCCAAAAGGCGGACATCAACCCGAGCGAAATGCACCTGGTAAATTGCTGAGGCTTTCTCCGACCTCTTGTGTGTTGTTTGGCGTGCATTACTCTCAGTGTACACTCGGTGTTTGCGCCCTGCACTTGTCTACACCACAGTGCTGACGCAATTTCTCATTCCCATGAGGCGTTTTGGGGAAAGATTGCGTTTTATTTCTTTTTTTTTTTTCGGGGGGTAAGTGTGCTGTCGTCATCAATTGCTAGTCGCTCGATCAATATCTCTGTTTTTCCAAATTCAGTGCTTCTAGGTCAGGAAACATATGCTGTACAAGAAACGCAGGTGATGTGTCAGTGCAGGCGTACATACACATCATGAAACCTGAGAATTGTGTTGAGCCCCAAAGCACTTTATGAACTGCAGAACGTATGTTCTGGCTTACATCGGCACGAGTAATATAGTAATCGACCAATGTAGACTGGCCTGACGTTTCATGACATGACGAAAAGAGCCTTGCAGACTTTTTTTTACAAATTCTGGAACCGCAACATCTAACTTTGCCACCAATACAAGGCAACCGAGTAGCGTAAAACTTGCAAACGGACCAGGAGGCTTCTTTCGAGCTCTCGGCACAAAATTAAAACATAAGAGATGCAGTAATGTGCTCTGTTTTCACCCCTCGCAGCGGCTTAGATAACGAAACATAACAGGCACCAAACGCGACGATGGCCCAAACCAAAATGCTCACACGCCAAACGATGGTTTTTCCATACAAAGGTTATGTGGGAACTCTTATAACTTATTCCTACTGCGCACACGCGGCCTGTCGCCAGGATGCGCACCATGTACCGGAAGCCATGTGCTCCGTTGTTCGTATTTGAATGCATATCGAATGTACATTGTGGAGCGAGCACACAATGTACGTAATCGTCCATTTTCTTACTTGCCCAATTTTGCAGACTGGCCTCTGCAACACGGTTCTGGACAACCCGTCAAAGAAATCAAAGGAGGATGTAGCAGCTGAGATCCTAGACTTTCTCGAATCGGATACTCTCTGGTGAGTGCTGCTGTTGCAAGATCGGGTCCCTCGGGAGCTCCTTTTCTTTTTTGTAGGTAGCTTACGTGCCCCAAGGGGAGAACATTTGTGCCAGCCTATTCTTGTTGAGGTTGCATACTTATTTGTACAAGTTTCTGTCACAGTGATGGTGTTTGTGATACTATGGCATCCGTGTCGGAGTTTCTGTTGTCCTTAAACAAACAAAAAACAGAGGATAGCGGCCAGTTGTGTGCCACATTCCATATGACAAAAGTCTTTCAAATCCGAGAGAAACATTCCGTTTCCGAAGTGGTACAGAGCAGGGATTTCCTGTTTGCACCTAGCGTCATCTATTGGTTTACTTTGAGCGCTACCGATACCATCTTGAAGTACTGCTAAAAGGTCTTGCCATTCGGCCTTCATACCTTGAAGCTGTAGCCTCCGGTCTGGACATAAATTGCCTGGGTTTGAGGCCATGCAACTCTGTATTTTTTGTTTAGTCAACTGACTTCTGACTTTTCTTAACCAGAAAAGTTTTGTCCTACATTAATTTTTCGTGCTCTTTTTTTCTTAAATAAGGGTGTTGAGGTCACTGTAGTGGCACAAGGAAGCTTATCACTGTGTTTATTTCACTTTCTGTGCCGTGTGAAAAGGGGCGGTTTTGTCTCATTCGAGAAACGGAAGGATGCTGCCCAAAGCACTCCAATAGCACATACCCTTCCAGGGAGTTGACTGAGAAGATAGATGAGACCAAGAGAAAGCAAGCCGACTTTACGGCCAAGGCCAACTCAACTCTTTGAGGGTCAAATTTTCACACTGATTGTGACCCCCCAGGATCGATATTTTTTTATTGCTGATTTAAATTCTTCGGGCAAATCTATTTCGAGAAAAAGTTGTAATTTTTTTAGGGTGACCATAAAGTGACAGAAAAATTGATTGATTGATTGTGGGGGTTTAAAGGAGCCATGAAGAGAAAACAAAAGTTTGTTTTATTCGAAAGATTAGGTGTTTCATAGTACCCCAAGCGCTTTCCCGGAAGCAAATGATGCTTTATTCACTGAGAAATAAGGCAATTTAAGCCAAAATTTTAAATCTCCCGCTAAAATTGAACATTCCGTGACGTGTACAATGGCGTCATAGAGCCGGTCCATGAAACAGATACTTAGTATGTCGACTCCATATAGCACCCACACGCGGGAGTCGATCGAGACGGCAGCCATTTTAAAAATACTAGTAAAACCTAGTGCACCCGCAGCCCTAGTCACGGAATCGCCTGATCCGGAGAACAAAACTCTCGCCGAGGAGCTCGGGCTTGCATTTAACAACCTCACACCACAAAAACGCTCAATGCTTCTAAGTGCACGAGCGGCAAGAGTTGTGGGATACGCAGTGGACGGGAAAGCGACCATTCCGCGATAGCCACAACAGACGAACGCCCAGCCGTCGGCACCGCTGCCTCGTCAGCCCCGTCGCGACGGACGAATATAGACTGGTACGTATGTGCCGTATTTTGATTACGGTTAATAATAGTTCAATTTCAGTGGCAGTATCACTTATGCCAGTTGGCCGGTGTCGTGTATGGAAAGCCGTTCGCGCGAGCTCTCTGCTTCGACCAGAAAGATACGAGCGTCAATGCGCGGTGTTTACGGCATTTTTTTCCCCAAGGTCAGAGCGATTTGACGAAGTCGGCGACGAGCGCCAGCATGTCCCAGGAGTGAGCTAACGTAAGGGTCCCTGGTGTAATCACTTCCTCGGAAATGAAGCGAGCACACTCGTACTTCCTTTAGCTCTCTTTCTCCTCCGTTTGCAAAGTTCACAAAACGTAGCCACTTGCTTCGCCTAGGTTCGTCGTTGGGCAGCACATGAAAGGAGATCTCCTCACCGGCGGGGATGTCGCACTCCCTCAACGATTTGCCCGTACTACATGGGCATTTCAAAACGCAGCAACAAAATTTCATTGTAAAGTACTCGAACAAACTGAAGTTTTCAGTGGTTGTAAACTGGAAACGAGCTCGTAACGACAGCAGCAAGCCAACACCATTCGAAACTTACGCGACGACTGGCACTATCTCGTCGCTTCTTGCTGTTCCTTACTCCCCTCGTTTCTATTTTTACCTTTGCTGGTTGGCGATATGATGGCCAACCTCCTGTGAAGGGATTACGATACGAAGCAAGGTTGCGGCTGTGCGGGCTGGAACGGTTCGTTGGCCCCGAAGAGCCTCGAACCCGAAAATTCGTCTGCGCGACGGCGAGATGTCGAGCTCGGCCGGCGCTAGTTTCGTACGCATTGGCGCACACGCTTGCATGTTCGTTCGGACCTTCAACCGTTTACTCCACCGTTCTTTGTCATAAAAAGAATGTGCAGTGTGTTTCACGGGCATTTAGCTCGCTACGCAAACTGTAAGCCCTGCCTAACATGCGTTTGCTTTTGCCGGCCTCCGCCAATCGCAGAGCATTCCCAAGTGACATCACAGGTTCTGTTGCGGAAAATGAGCTGGTGGGTCGCATGGTCATTTCCTTTTTTCCTAATTATGTAGCTTATTTGAGCGAAGTTTGCGTTATAAGTGGTGTCGTTATGGTTCTAACGAGGTAATCTTTCGAATGAACCAAACTTGTGTTTTCTCTTCATGGCTAACGCGCCGACGCAACGCAGGCGATGAGGCGCGCCGTAGTGGAGGGCTCCGGATTAATTTTGACCACCTGGGGATCTTTATCGTGCGCCAAAATCTCGTACACACGGGCGTTTTTGCTTTTCGCCTCCATCAGAAAAGTGGCCGCCGCGGCCGGGAATCGAACCCGCAAAGTGACAGAAAAATCGTTTGTGTTGTTATAATACACGTGGTTTATTCATGAGTAGCACAAGAAAAATTCTAGACCTGAAAATTCTAAAAAAAAAAAAAACCACAGGAAAGATTTATGAGTTTCATGGGCGCAAGAAAGCGGAAAGCGCCCGGAGGACAAAACTGAAACTAGCTGCTGCATGCCCACACGTGACCGGATGTGCAAGCGATAGCCGGCGCACCGCTGAAGTAAAGAATAAAAAAAAGGAATGAGGAGCCATCAGTGCAAAAAAAAAAAATTCACATATTTCCGCAGTGTGGCAGCACACGCCAAGCGAGAGAAATGATCTCAAAATGCTCGCGTTTTAAACATATAAGCAATGACAAACATGTTCGTCATTGACCATTTTGAAGGATTTTGCAGGGGACGTACATGTACATCACTGTCCTTAAAAGGGTTACAGCCAGCAGTGCAAGTGATAATGTAATCCACACAGCTCTGTCCGACACGTGGCCCCATAGTACTGTGCAGCTTTAAAGGCCACCTTTAAGGTCAGTGCAAGATCCTCCGGAAACATAAGTCTTCTTACTTGCTTTGAAGGCCCAGCGATTATCGAAGATTCCTCCGCTGCTCTATCCTGTTTGCGTCGCTTCCTTCGCTTTCATTTGTTCGTGTTTTTACGCAAATTAGTCCGACAGACAGATTGGCCGCCACTCCCACGGCAGCTTCCTCAGAGTCATAGCTCTCCCCCGCGTGCACCTGTTCTGCGCACGTGCCATTGCATTCACCTGTCACGCGGCACACACCAAAATAATTTGCGTTCCATTCGGGCAGGGTGCAGGGTTAGCGAAGTGGTTGGAGCACATACCTGCTGCTCCGGCGATGTAGGTTCAACTTCCTAGCAAACCCAAATGTGATTTTATTTACTTATCGTAATTACCCGATTCTAACGCGCACTTTTTTTCCGGAAAAATATGTCGAAAAATCGCATGCGCGTTAGAATCGGATACGAAACCGAAACTGCCGAAACAGCGGAAATTTTGTCCCATCCATCGCCATCGCCATCTCAAGATGGCGCCAAAGTATTCTTTCCTCCATGGCTTTTAGCAACAATTTTTCGGATGCAGGAAGCACAGGTGCCGAGGCTTTTCTATCGGCGTTCACACAAATCGTCAAATCGTTCCACTTGCGCGCTTGATAACAGCAATGGCAGCAGCGGCTCTCACGCGTTCAGAACGAGCGGTCGGCTGAAGCGTGCGCCTCTGGAGAAGCTCGCGGGATGGGCGTGCGAGGCGTGGGCCACGATCCCATCAACCATGGTTGAGCGTTCGTTCAGAAGTGTGGCATCGCGAACGCACTTGACGGCACCAAGAACGAGATGTGGTCAGCAAGGAGTGACGAGGAGTGAGATGAGTGAGATTACTTCGAGAAATAAATCGCCCGTTCCTCTTGCACTCGTTTTTCTGGCTCACAAAGTTCCGTGCGCATTGCAGTCAGAGGTGCAAGTTTTTTTTCGTTTTTTTTTGCCAGGAAAGTCGGGTGCGCGTTAGAATCGGGGGCGCGTTAGAATCGGGTAATTACGGTATGTATTTTTTACAGCACCAGCCGTTTTGGTACCATTTGTGTTCATGCCAGGAGCAACTACAGCCACTTTTCGTGGTTGATGAGACATCTGAGGCTTTCGCCTGCGAGCTGTGCACGATAGTACAAACGTAGTGTAGCACAGGGCACAGACTAATGCCCCTGTCACGCGGCAGATCTAATAACATTTAGAGCAAACTGTTAGTACTTAGCAAACTGTTAGTAGTATCTAATGCCATTTAGAAAACTGTTAGGAAACTTATATTTTACCCTTCATGTTGTTTCTCAAATAAGGACAGACAAAACACTCCTAACAAAAAAGAAAATCTCGTCCCCAATGCACATGCTACCCTAATACGGATTTTTTACGATCTTGTCTCGGCTTTTGATGTCTACTGATGTCAGATAAACCGGTGATTGCCTTGTTTTTATTTTTAAAAATAATCCTTTGTTATGTTTTAAAAGGATATTATGTATTAAAACATTTTAGATGCACTTGAAATATAATTTTGCGGTTTTGCGAGCTCACTAATCATCACCGCTATCACTCACAAATGACATTTGTTTCGCCGAGACTGCACGGCCAAACCGAATGTCGTTAACGTCCAATGTCATCTGCTCTGAATGACATGAGATTTGCCGTGTGACAGGGGTATAGAGGGGTGTGGAGTCTCAGGGAGACGTTTTATGTATGTGTGTGCAATTGATGCGGCAGTGGAGCTTTAAGTGCACGCTTTGGGTCTTTCGCAGCTACCGGATGCAAGAACCCGAGGAACTTGTGGCCTTGCAGAGCGAGAAGTGGGACCCCGTCTTGATGTGGTACGAAAAGAGGTCAGTCTCTTAATGCATTTGACCCGTCACCCTCCTCTGGTTGTGTTCTGCACACTCAAATTTTTTACAGTACGCACCAACTTGTGTGTTTTACTTTACCCTTTATTTGAATACGAATATCTTCACTTTAGTGCATGTAGAGCTTATAAAACATAGCTACAAAAGGAAAAAGATAACTAAAGCAATTGGGACTTTACACGTTTGAGTGTTTATGTACCAGCGCTTGATAAGAAAACTGTACAAAAAATAGAGAAGAGAAGATTAAGATAAGACAGTACAACAATGGAACAAAAATTTGGCATACATTTCTATGAAGAAATGTGGGTTTCTCGACGTACTGTAAATACAGGAAGTATATTTGACCAGCTGGTGTCCCTGCAGTCATTGAAAAGAGGCCCTGGCATGACCAATACTTCACTGCAAGCGTCGCCAACAAATCATAGCCCTTGATTCCTGACACTCGTGAAACTTCCACTTATAGATTTTACATGGGTATAGTTCCACTTCAGCTAGAACACACCAAAGTTAACGTACACTTGTTTCGCACAAGGCTTACATGTGTCTGGCTTTCTTGCGAAGCTTTGGCGTCTTATGAGAAAGCGTACCCAAAGGGGCTTACTGTGAGGTGAAGCTTCATTGAAAGGTTCCAAGTCGTGTGGTCTACGATGGCCAGTGATGTGAATGTCTGAAGACTTCAGATACTTTGAAAACTGCGCTGCCAATTGAATCAAACACTGAACACTATCCACGAAGTGTTCAAAGTTTTGAATGTTCTCACACCTTTAGTAAAAGTGGAACTTTCTGCCTTAAATTTTTTATTTTAGGCAATTGTCGAACGTGATTTTTTTTTTTCTTCTTTTTTTCCCCCTATTTATGTAAAACACCTTACACAGGTTTTGGAGGTTGTTGGGTGAGAGGGGTTACATGAAAAGCGATGTAGATGTACAGTAACCCCTCGTTACAACGAAGTCAGCGGGACGACGAAAAATTTCGTTATAAGTGGTATTTCGATATAAGCGACCACTCGAGAAAACCTAAAGGAGCTGAGCTTTAATTGCATCACAACCGCAAGGAATCAAAACACAGTGTATTCAGCGAAGCAAACCTTTATTCAGGTTCCAAAAATGCAGTGAGCTTTCGCTGTTTCAAGTTCTTGCCGGCCGCGAGCAACCTCTGCTGCAATTTGACCAAGCATACATAAGGCTGTGGTCGGCGCCCATAAAAGTGGCAGTGGCTGTGGCCAAATTTAGGGGGGCATGCGGGCGTCACGAAACTCTACGAGAGTTTTGCACTGGAAAGCGCCGCACCGCAAATGCCGTGGCTCCAGTCTGAGGATGTCTTTGTTGCGCTCAAAAAATGATTAACTGCTCATTACGGGTACACAGTGCAATCATGAAAACTGACCAGTTTTGCATTAGCGGATTTGCATGATCAATAAGCAGTTTTTCCCCACGGTGTGGAGCCGTGAAGGTTGTAAAACAAGAGTTTTCCAGCGCCCCGTCGTCAATGACGCTGCTAATTCTACGGTTCGAGTGTCGGTGTTCGCGCACCGTCACGTCCACGCCATTGACCAATGTATAGAAACAAAATTCAATGACCCTGCCATGCATTTGGATCGTTTGTCTAAAATTGATGGCGCGAATCGAGCATGTTCGGCTCGAGAAAATCACGGGGGGAAAGACCCCGCCATGTTGACAGCCTGACTCGCCGCTGAGTCGTCATCGCTCGGCGACGCCTCCCCTCGCCACTTCGCTCTAAGCGGGTCAAGCTTTTCATGCGCTTCGAGTAATGCGGCCTAAAATGCATGTGTTGGGGTTGAGACCAGAATAAATTTCGAATAAAGCGATATTTCAAGTAAAGCGATTTCGTTATAACGAGAGATTACCGTAGCTTGGCTTCCTTTAAAAATGTTTGCCCCGGGTGGCTTGCCCAAAGTTATAAATAGAATGAGTCCCAAGCTCTCTCCACTGTCTCGTAAGTGTCACCAATGTGTGACCTCTGCACTTTGCCGCCCTCCAAGGTTTGGCGTCACGCTGGAGCCCAAAAGCGACCTGGCAATGTCACAGCTGCCCCAAGAAGTATGTGACAAGGTCTTCAAGCACCTCGTCTCCTATTCACTGTGGGGGCTGACAGGTGAGAACGATTTCTCGCTGCAGGCAGTACGCAGAATAGTTATGCAGCGAACTGTCTCCCACCAGGTTCTGACCATAACTGTGTGTGTCTATTAGGTCATGTTGACAAAGAATCATGCACCCCTTTCTAGCTCTCAATCTAATGTAGTTACATAAGAAGAAATCACTCTGATATTGGCCACTAAGATGGCTCTTTTACCACGCCTAGTTTGATGTACTTGTCACGATTAGTTAGCTCACACAGTGGAAGTTGTAAACATTACAAAATTCCCATCTGCTGCTGTCAATATGTTGCCATTTGTGGAGAAAGTACAGCGGAACCCTACTGATCGTTCCCCGGATTTACAATGGATCACCGCGGTCCTGGCAAACTCCCAGTAGGAACAATGCATTAGAAACCCCGATGATATGACACTTGGGGCGACGCGGTCCGCTTCATACGACGCACCCTGGCACGGTTAAACCGCCATTTTTCCCATCTTTTACACCGCTTCGCTGCCTCGTCTCGACCTTTTCTTATTCTTAACCCCCGTTTGACGCTGCTTGATGTGCAAAAGTCCGCAGGCGGGCAGTGGGCCAGACCACTTGCTGAACAGACGCAAGCAAGCAGGCGGGTACTTGCGAGTGGGAGTTAACTTTCAGCGACCCCATGGAGCAGCAGTACTCTACTGCACCAACTGCGAGAAGTCGAAGTTCAGGTGGCTGGCGGGCAGTGAATTTAAAGCTCCCATCAAGCCGCCGACGAACGTGAAAACACATACGATGTAATGACGATGACCAAACGCCCGCTTTCCTTGCCCTCTCTATCCAAGTTTCTTCTTTTCACGACGCTCTCTCTCCCTCTACCTCTGCTCTCTACTGATCAGTGTTTTTCAAAGTGGCATTGGCGCTGCGCCCTTTTTTTGGCTGCCTTTTTTTCATTGCCGGCTGACACTATCGTTCGTTTCACACTCGCCTTTTCCCCTCTCAATTTGTTCGACCACGTCGGCCTTGGGCACGCAAGGCGCAGGGCTGGCAAGCTATAAATGCGCCCGGTGACACGGGGGGTCTTTTTTTTTTTTTAATCTTTTGATTTTAAAATTATGTGAAAATGTGCTAAAGATCGTAGTTTAAATAAGTTCTTAGCCCACCTGTTGCATGAGACCGTCTACTAGGCCAGCATTTACCCGCACCCCAGTCATACGACACCCCGGTCATACGACACCCTGGTTATACGATGCTTTTGCGCAGTCCCTTGAAAGTCGTATTATCGGGGTTCCACTGTATGGTTACCGAAAACGGCTGCAACTCTTGTTTTATCGAAACTATCCTGAAACGTATTCGAATTCACTCTAAGGAAGCTATGTGTGTGTGCTTTTATTCAATCAATATAGTATAAAGTCACCATACATAACTCACTATAGCTATCCACCACAACTTTGCTGGTCTTCGATTTTCACAGTGGTGGAAGGGCTCTAAATTTTCGAATTTGAGCAGATATGTGGAAAGACCAAATACTTGGAGTAAACAAGGTTGAAACCAAATGTTGGGGGATCCTACTGATAGACATTTTTCCTGTAATTTCTGTAGTTAAGCGTACATTCAGGTATCACATTTTTCAACATCTTTTTTCTTTTTTTTTTTTTTTTTTTACGCTGCAGCTTTTTTCTACACCCCAGGTTGTCGGGCAATCAAAGGGCAGCTCATTCTCTAAGAGATTGGCCGAGAAGCTGTTAACTCTTTTGTGACCGCGCCACAGGCCATCGTTCACGGGTGAACGATGATTTTCAAACCTCCCGCCAAAAGTAAAAACGGCGCTATTCGAACAGTGGACGCCATCTAGCGTGTTCATTGAAAACCCTTTTTTCAGTTTCATTGCCGTTTGTTTACATTTTGTATGGGTAGACGGCGTCGTGAGTGAAATATGAATCCAAGGTAGCGGCGATTTGGGTGAAAATGGCGTCCTGTTTCACTGCGCACTCCGCAAAGGCAGACAGTGGTTTGAGGGACTTCGGCTACTGCTGCTGCTGATGATTTTTTTTTACCCCAGCAGCAGTGATGACCCCAGCAACGATGTGGATTCTTCAGATTTTAGTTCTGATGAAGACTTCCCATTCAACAGCCTCAGACTTTGACAGGTGCTGCCAGGAAATGTTCGTTTTTGACTTCGCGCTGTACTTATAAACAATACGTGCCTAATATCTGATGACTGCGGCATTACTTTCATGTGTAGGGTCTGGACAACGTACAGTGGGGGATATTTTGCCAAATGCACAGCGCCGTATCGCGTTATCATCTTCATGACAGCCTGGTGCTGGTGTAAAATTAGTGCTGTGGAGCGACTCGCGCTGCTTCTCAAAAGTGCTAAATTTATTTTTCTTGGTTTTTACAGCTGAAGGGATAATGATTTTGTGTCAGAATGCAAACAGGTATGCTTGGATACATATTTTAGAGAGACTGACTGACTCTGGAGTGGCTTCGCGGAGGAGCCCACCTATCAGGGCCGCTAGGTTGGTGGGCCCGCAAAAATCCAGAACTTGGTGTACAGCATTCATGTACTATATATTGAATCATAGCTTAGGAACGTAGAAACATTTTGTATATCTTAGAATTCCTGAAATAATTTTTAGGCTCAGTAAAATCGTCCATTTGTGTTTTGTATACTTTTTCTCTGCATTTTTTTTTGTTTTGTTGCCCAATAAACTGTCAATAATGACAGTTTTCACAAAAATGCTGTTATGTGTTTGAAAGAGAAATCTATAAGCTACAATTTCATGCATAGCAATGCTAAATGTGTCCAGTAGCTCAAGAGAGAAAAGGTTTTCTGGAAGCACTCGAAAAATCGGCGGTTTTTCCGTGGTCACAAAAGAGTTAACCATTACAATTGCCGTTGTTAACTTCAGGGGAAGTCACTTGAAAGGCTGTGATAACTGCGGTCAAACTGACACCTTGCTGTCGTACGGCAGTTTTCGATTCACGCTGTCACCCTCGTAAAGACACTGTCTGTGCTCACGATGTTTTGTTTTGATCGTGGAAAAAAAAATGTGTGAATCGGTTGTCAGCTGAGTACTACTGTGTTGGCACAACCCTTCAGGTATCCAGTACGGCACCGAGAGCCTCAAGTCACTAGTCCTCTGCCAGGCAGCCATCCACCAGTACTTGACAGTTGAGCAGGCCGTTACGCTTGCCAGGCTGGAGAGCGAATTCCAGGTATTTCTTTTTCTTCCCCCTACTTTCGGTTACTTTTTTCTTGGAATCCACAGTTGTATACCATTAATAATAATTAAAGTAGTAGTGACACGAAATTGCAAAGCTGAGGTAACTATGTAAAATGCTTCCTTTTTATCGGGAGATATCTCCCAGCAAGTTTCAACCGTAACGGGTCAGTATAACGTATTTTAAATCTATTTTAACCTTTGCCCACACGACAAAGCCCAGAGCAGGCCGACATAACATCATATGCTCCTTGCCCCAAACTGCCGACGTCGGGGCTCCCGTGATGTAGCTGGCGCGCTGGCTACGGTTGGCGTGCGCTGCTATGCCGTGTGTATCACGTCATGGTTTTGGGACTGACGTCATGCTGCTCGGGCGCGTGGAAATGCTGAAAACCGCAGACGGTCTGGGCATGCGCATTCGCTCTCTCACGCGCACATCCAGACCGTCAGCGGTGCAACAAGAATGGTGACGTCAGGTGCTACTTCCTGTCATGGCGGCCGCTCGGTGTTCGTTTTGTCGAAACCGAAACTGACACGAATAAACGACGCCGTAAATGATTGTTTACGCTGCAGTCGACCATCTAATGTGCCATTCTATGATTACTGGGCTAATAGCAAAAAAAACGTAGCATGAAAATTTCGTGTCAGTACTCCTTTAATAAAAAGGAACTGTGTTTACACAACGTAGTAACGACCAGCAGGACTGCTTGCATTTTATGCTAGAGATGGCTGGCTGAAATTTCTTTGAATTTTGTTGTTGCTGACTCAAGTAAGCTGCTTTATGCTATGCCAGTTTTGAGTTGATAGTTTGTGTCGCGTTTATAAAGAGTTTACCTTTTAACAAGATGTGGCAAGTCTGTAGCTTTTCTTTCTAGTGCTGCCAAAGGTGCGTTCAAGAGCACCCTGGTTCTTTTGCATCGGGGCAACGTAATTTAACACAATGTTCTACATGCATAGCGCCTGAACAAGCGAGTGTGCTGTGGTAGTGAAAGAGGCTATCTTCAGAAAAGACTGAGATGGCGTACTTCAAACCTGTGTGACAACCACAGTTAACAAACTGTGGTAGTTAACGAACGGTGTAGTAGTTAACGAGGTGGCCAAAATTGTACCTTCTGCTTTCACTTTGAGGATCGTTTTTCTTTCTTTTTTTTTTTTTTTTTTTTAATCTAAGGCCTAGACCTTCTGTACATAAGGAAGTAAAAGGTCACACGAGTTGAACAACTTTGTGCTGGCACAAATTTGAGTTCGACAGGTTCATTTCACTTTAAAGGGGCGCGAAGATGAATTCTCGTGCGGTTGTTTCAGCCATACAGCCGGAAGGGGGCTAGCCATATTTACAGTTAAAGGAATCGTTTCTTTGTCAATTTCTTTGCATCATTATGTGGCGCCTTCTACAATGCTTGCACTGAAACTGGAAGTGAAGCAAGGTGCAATGCCAGCAACTCAGTACTAAACCTTGGGGAGGCCTGGTTGAATCATGTTGGGAAAAGCGGGAGCAATACTTGGACAAGGAAGTAGACAGCACGGAGCGCTCTTTTTCACGCGTGGGAGTGAACAACCCGCACAAAGCCTACACTTTGGGGGGGGGGGGGGGGGGGGGCACAATGGGTGTACTAAAACGTTACCTAGATCTTGCAGATCTAGATGGTAAGAACGTTGTGATGGTGGCGGGTTCAGAGAGGAAAGCGTTATTATAAACACACGGAGAAAGGCCCTTTGTACTAGAAATGACATAGAAGAGCTGTGAGTTGGGCGTGTTGGTAAAGGTTCATGTTGGGAAAAGCGCGAACAATACTTGAGCAAGGAAGAAGACAGGACTGAATCAGTTGTATCTGGACTTACATGCTTTTGTGGAGGTAAAGCTCTACTACAGTGCATGTTTTGAGGTCGTTCATTGTCACAAGTGACCTTCGGCCACCACGTGACTAGGCGAGGTGAAACGGCTGCTTTGCTGGTGCTTGGTCCCTCAGTCTTGCCATCAATAGTGCGCCAGCGAAAGGATGGAGCCCATCATCCAGTAGATATAGCTTGTATTCATTGGCGAGGCATGCATGCAGGCAACCGTGTGAGTGCGCCGTCACTGGTTACGTCGGGCTCCGCGGAATGGCGGTACTTGTCCGTGCTAAGCACATAGTGCGTGTTGGACGTTCCAAACTCTATCCCGCAGAATGCAAAGTAATGTCTCAAGTCCAATGTGAGTGCGATTAATAACATCTCTGCTGACACCACCATTGAGAATCGGGTTGAAACGGAGCAGACAACGCACGGCGGTGTTTTTTTTTCTTCTTCTTCCCTTCGGCGTGCGGGCTCAGTGGCACAAGCCGCGCCATGTCTGTGGCACGCTGCAGTGCTTCGGCCATGTCCGTGGCCGTTTCCTGTGTTGCCAAGCGAAGAAATGGACAGCTAAACTTTTCAGTGAATACCACCTATAGTTAAAAGGCAGGCTGTGGAATCTTGAGCACAGGCAAGCTTTCGCGGAACACTGTGTGCATAGTCCTTGCCTTCGCCTGTGATGACTACGTAGGTTTGTGAGTTTTAAACCCAAGCCATTTTTGTTCTCTCTCTCTCTTTCTCATGTTTCGTTGTATTACGCTGTTCACTCAGCTAAAACAAGGCAAACTTTACCTCGCAGACAAGTCGCTGGGGGAGTGTGGAGTGGGCCCACGACCTCGACCGAGAACAAGTCCTGAGTCGGCTGGCCGCGGCCGTACTCTTCGTCCAGCTCACCTCAGAGTGGTCCTCGCTCGTCTCAAAGATGAGCGCTCGGTCGGAGAGGTGACGAGAACGCGGACGTGATTCCGTTGAGTCTACTAGGTGCACCGCCGTTCTGTTTGGGACGAGTGGTTTTCTTTAGAAGGACAGACCGAGGAAGAAACTGGGAGGAGTTGAAGAAAGTAGAACGTCTTTGTGCCATGTGCCCAGATGTGGACTTGTACCCAGCTGTGTATGGATTTCATAAGATCTGGCATGTCTGTACTGAACTTCGAGAGTTTGACTCTATGAATAAACGTTGTGCTTTGCAGTTGACGTTGCTGGTGTGGGCTGCGTTGCCTATTTTCAGGTAGAAGTTGTGATGGAATATTGGAGCAGGGCTGTTTGCAGAACAGTGTGATTTGGAAAAAGGTAACGCCTGTACTTCAAGCGAGATAATAAAAAGTTTTGCCTGTGCTAGAAATTACAGATATCGCCCCATTTCAGAGCAGCAGTATTTAATAGTACACATTACAAAAACATGGCTGCACCATGGAGTACAGTCACAACGGAAAAAAATTGACACAACAGACTCATGACTGCAGCAGAAATATTTGAGGCACTACTCTCTCTCGGCGCACCTACTGCAATAATGCCGAGCACATTCCATTTTTTTTTTTATTGGTTGATTGATTGATTGTAGGACTTAACGTACCGACGCAACGCAGGCGATGAGGCGCGCCGTAGTGGAGGGCTCCGGATTATTTTTGACCACCTGGGGATCTTTAACGTGCGCTGAAATCTTGAACGCACAGGCATTTTCGCTTTTCGCCACCACCACAAAAGTGGCCGCCGCGGCCGGGAATCAAGCCCGCGTCCTTGGGCTCAGCAGCACAATGCCTTAGCCACTAAGCCACAGCGGCGGGTTAAGCACATTCCATAAAAAGAAAGGGGTGGCCGGCGAAACGCACTCCAACAAACAGCTCACATTTGAAATGATACCGTATTTTCGCACGCATAACCCGCCCCTGCATGTAATCCGCACCCCCACTTTCAACCTATATCCTCGCGTATTGCCCGCACATTTTATACAGGAAAGGCTGCACCAAAGGCTCTGCTCAAGCAACACATTATATACTATGTAGACAGAAAAAGGGTATACTTAGCTAGCAGAATACACTGACTGCAAGGCGAAAGTCCCAATTCACTAATAAAAGTCAATTGTTAGAGTGCGCTCGTCCTTGTTTTTTCTTCCCTGTCCTTGTATGTTTTGCGCAATCGCTGCCATGGAAGGCTTAGTCAGTGTTACTGCGTAGGAGCTTCACAGCACAACGCGCATTGCCATGAAGCTGCACTAAAAGAAAAACCCCGTGTATTATCTGCACCCCTACTTTGCCCCTGAAATTTTTGCATTTCTGGTGCGGGTTATACACGCAAAAATACCGTAGCTCGCCCATTGCTTATTGGTAAAATCATGCGCCAATGTTGCTGCGGACGCAGGGTAATTTACTTTTTTTAGCTGGCGTTGCGAGCACCGGTATTTCATTTATCGCAGTTTAATTGCAGGGCCAACAGCAGGATGGGCTGTTTTCTGCTGGCCATAGAGTAGAATGGAAAATGGAATGTGATTGCCACTCTCGCTATAGACGCACTCGGGAACAATAGCACTGCATGTTTTTCTGATCCAGTCGTGAGTAACTTAATTGTGCCAATCTTTTTCCGCTGCGACTGTACATGGCTTTTTGCACAGCATATTTCAAGTAATTGGCTCGCACGAGACTTCTGTACATGGGTTCACTAATACCATTTATCGCATGTGAAAGGAGCGCATATTTATGCGCACTTCTATTCACTCCTGAGCTGTTGGTAGCACAGCACTTGCCTGGGGTGGTGACACGCCTAGCCATTCATGTCTACTAACTTCCACCTTAAGGCCTCGACTAGGGTGCATCGGTGTGCGCACAAGCCCCTGAAAAATGTTGGCAGCTCGACACCGACGCCTATTGACACACAACAAATGGCTTCTTTGATTTGTCGTTTTTGGACTACCCAAGAACTTCTTGAGAGCTGTCTATGGACTGCCCTTGCAGCAGAAATCGTTGTGAAAGAAAATAAAAAAAGATCCAGCAGCTTTCAGCCTGTTTAAAATGAGAATCGAGGAGACCAAAAGTCCTCCATAGGGCGTTTACAGTGGCTGAACCAAGAAGCTTATCCACAGTGCGAGGCGTCAGCATCACATTTGGCTCTGAGATCATTCATCTGCCAAGTCAGAGAGTTTGTATCACCTCCAGATTTGCTCCACAAGTGGTGGTAGCAAAGTGTCCTCCTCAAATGCGATTGCATTTTCGTTTGCCTGAAGCAGCTTGCTGTAGTGTGCTGGTACGTAGCAGCAAATTCTTTTTCCTGACTGTAACCATCAGTAGAATTACATACGGCACTCCATACCTCAGTCTCAAGAATAGTTGGCCCGACGAACTGAGTAACCTTATTCAAAAGGCATTCAAGCTTGTACTTGGCCTACACCTGACAACTTCTACTGGCAAGCTAATGAAGCTTGGTCTGCACAATACTTGGGACGAACTCGCTGAAGCCAAAAAGGCCAGCCAGCTCAAAAACTTCAAATGCACCAAAACAAGTCGCCGTACACTACGTTGCCTTGGCTACGATGCACAAGAGACAGCGCATTTAAGAAACAGCGCATCCCCCCTGCCCTATGCCAACTTATCACCGTTGCTCCCACCCCTAGAAATATGAATCTCGTATTCAATGCATACTGAAAAACAGCCAGGATCAACATCACCCACAGTGGGTCCTATGGAGGCAACAAACCAGCAGTCTGCTACACAGATGCTGCCCAGCACCCTCGAAAGTCTGTGTAGGCCATCAGTGTTGACAAGAACCGTGGCAGAGAACTCACAGCAGCCACAGTCTTGATCGCGGACATAGTCTGCAGACGAAATCACCACCGCTGCCATCACGGGCTCAGACTACCTCACCATCATCTCAGACTCCAAAACCGCCTGTCACAATTACCAACTAGGTCGTGTTTCTGCTCAAGCCATTCACATCCCGGACAAACTACAAAGCCCCCACCCCGAACCCCAGGCCATGCATCCCTTGAGGGGAATGAAGTGGCCCACGCCCCCACCCCGAACCCCAGGCCATGCATCCCTTGAGGGGAATGAAGTGGCCCACGCCGCTGCCCGTGAGCATGCCCTCTGGGCCTTCCCCTCATTGGCGGACCAATCGATGACCTCCAGCGACGACATTCCAAGAAGATACATTGGTGTCCTCGCCCACTACCAACGGCAGCACCGAATCTACCGCCCGCCACAGCCCAACATGACCAGAGAGGATGCCATTACCCTCGTACAACTGCAAACACCTACCCCCATGGAACACTACCCCATGCCATATACCCAACAGCATATACATTGACTTGTCAACACTGCCCCGCAACCAGAGCTCTCTACCATATGGTGTGGGAGTGCCGACAATCATCATCACTAACCCCCCACCCAACCCCAACCCTGGGGCAGCGGGAAAACCAGCTGACCAGTCCACGCCCTCAAGACCAGCAACTACTGGTGGACAGGGCCCACGGGGCAGCCAAGGACCAAGGCTTACTGGACTAGAGGCCTCCCACAAAGGAACTCGTGCAGTTCAATAAATGTTTATTCCTCCTCCTGGGTGTTACGTGTTTAGCCGGCGACTGCATCGAAGTTTTTGTGTGTGGATGAAAGACGGCCGTTAAAAATCAGAATCCATGATCACAAAATGCATCAGTTCACACTGCTCAGTTGGATGTTGGGACTGCTTTTTCGGAACAGTGGGAGGCCTCATTGCACAGGGCAAACGAACATTGCTCCCAAGCACAACAAGTGCATATTTTGGCAGGCTGTACCTATGTCTTGCAATAAGTGCGACAATCTGGTTGAAAAACAGGCCTAGACAAATATGGTAGCACGCAAGCATGCTGTGTGCAGTAGTAAAGGCTCTAGTGCCAACAGAGAGCAGGCAGTGCTTCTCACTGGAAAGGCATAAAAAAAGCTGTTAAAACTCTAATCTTTGCTCTGATGTTTCAACACAGCGGAGAGGCATAAACATGCGTAATAATGCAAGGATTCAGAAACAAATGCAAGTTGGAAATTTTGCAGTGAAACAGCTTTTCGCTGTACGCTAAGGAAATTACTGCACTCTTCTTTTTTGCTATGTTCAACCCCATTTTAGAATGCCTTTAAATGTCCATTACTTACTTTTCCAATGACATCTTCATTGACAAGAGAATGCAATGAGTTGCTTAAAGAGCACGGATGGCTAGCTGATGCCACGTAGCCATGTGACGCCATGTTGATAGCTGATGCCATGTGATCCCACTTTCTCTGTTCTTTGGCGACCGTTCTACAAAGGCAGGGACGTGCCAAAGATCACTCGGTTGCTACACCCTAGAGCTAATGGTGCGGGTTAAAGCTCGCTGGGTTGGGTGTAACGGTTTTGTATTGTGGACACATTACTGGTGTATATCTCAACTTCTGTTTGTTTCACTGGGCATCTGCCAGTGTTTCTGCAAAATAGGGCGCAAGTGAAGAGGACAGTGGAGTTCCAATTGTGTGTATAGTAGCAGTAGTGACTGCTTCCACGAGCCACGATAAATGCTTTGTACTATGGCCATTTGGTATGTATGCACCCAGTTCTGTAGTCTGTAAAGCAAGGCTTATGCATGATCAGTTAGAAGCTAAGGTGAAGGTTGTGGTGTGGTCAATAGGGCATGATCACTTATGTGAAGACATTGTGTCTCATCTCATTAGATTATGCATCTACCCTGAATTGCAAGGGTCCAACAGTGTTCATCAGTGCAACTGACACTGATGAGGTTATTAGTGCTCGAGAGATTGGATCATAAAGGCTGGTAATGCTTCCAAGTTGCTTGAGCTGCATACAGTGCAGGTCTCAAGAAATCTGCCAGGCAAGTTGATTGCATGCTGGTGCATTAATCTTTTTATCTTAGTTGTACCACGGTATTGAAATTTTTCTAAAGTGTTGAATCCATGTGGCAGATTTATTTGTTGATTGGGACGCCAAGCAGATTGACCCAGCCTTCTTGTGGGTCACTAAGTTTGTGAGCGCTGATAAAAAGGTGAACTTTGTCGCATTCAGGACTACCTCCTATCTTCAGCCGCACCAGTGGGGGCTATCTGCATGCCAGTAGTTAACTGTCAGAACATCCAGTGGTGGCAGATGTATTTTCTTTGTCCACAAAGTGATATCATCAGCGTACATGGTGATGCGAACATCACTCTTTTCATGAATTGCAACGGCCAGCTTTCTGATGGCAAGAATGAACAGCAGGCAAGAAATGACTGGACCTTGCAGTACACCTCTATTGTTACCAAACCGGGTTGGAGAAGGGTTGCCAGATTCCATGCCCAAGGTGCAGTTCTTAGAAAGTTCACGAGGTAGTTATTCATCTGGCGGCCTGGACAATAGCATGTGCAACTGCATCAAATGGTTTCCTTAGGTCCACTGCCGAATACACGAGGTGCCACATGGCCTGCTCATGGCCCTGGCATTGAGAACTCTTTGAAGATGTCATAGAACATAGTGAGTACTTGTGCGAAGTTTATAAAGCCCAAAACAGTCCCTGCTGGCTTTTGCAAAGTCCTGTGTGCTGTCCTGCAAACACTCATCTCCATGAAAGTGCTCTTAGTAACTGCCACTGGTATCCTGCTTTTATCTCACTTTTAGTCCATCCCAGTAGCCATGTGATTAAATAGCCCTTAAGATGCCTTGGAACTTTTTTTGCGCACCTATAGCTTCAACAGATTGCAGTGCTCTAGCCAGGTGTAGATATACTTCAAACTGTTGCAATTACCGCAATGAGCAACTGCTACCAATGCGGGTGGCGATGTGTGGAGCTGGGAACACAAAAACGCAAGCTAGAACGCATGAATTTTACTATTTTCCATGGGGGGGACTAAACCAAGGCACCACTTTGGTGCATTCGCACAGCATAACAGCAGCACTCTAGTGCGAACAAGTGACATGGGTGTTGCGCTCGGACAATGAAGCAGCAAATTTACACATTCACGCTCTAGTTTTCGCGTTCCACTGCAGCCCAACTCCAGACATGCCCAGCACCACACCCATGTTGGATGTGTCGGGGCCCGGGGCAGAACTCTCTCGAGTTGTGCTCATTTAAAAAATGACCATTCCGTGCCCGTTCTAATTGTGACGTAATTGAAGCTGTGCAGCCTCTTACTAAAGACGCACGCAAAAAAAAAAAAAAAAAGCGTTACACTCAATGTGAAAGCCGTCGGAAGTGCAGAGCAGTGATTCACCATAACGGGCTGTAGCGCTGTTATCTGCTCACTGCCACCACTGAACGCATTTCAAATTTCCCGACTTCGCAGTGCTCGCATGCCCCCTGCCTGAAGCTGCGCTAGCAGGAGCTCTCTTCTTTTTGTGCTTGTTTTTCCTCTCGCGCGTGCCAGTGTTGCACTGCCACTTTTTTTCGCTTACTATTGTAAAAAACAATCAACAAGCTTTCCTCACTAAATGAATGCGGGTGCCGCAGGTTAATTACGTATATTTTGCCTCGAATGTACCTACAGTTTTCTTTACACCACACAAACGGGGAGATGTACGACAAGCGCCAGCGGTTCACAAGTTTCAAACGCTTGCGACTGTATAAACCACTTGGCTTACGAAGCCTCTGTAGGACACAGCGACGACAGCCGCTACGATGGGACGCCGTGTGGCTCTACCTGAGTCCAGCAAGCGAGTTACGATGACAAGGCGAGCCCCTAAAGTGCTCTGCACTTAAAACTGACGCCTCGCTAGAGTTGTTCCTCGTCACATCCGTATCGCCTCCTTTCAGCCAATCAGGGCTGGCTAGAAACAAACGGAAACTTTCAAATGCACATGAAATGTACAAAACTGAGGACTCCACCCCTGTCCTGTGCAACCAAAGTTCCACCATGTGAAAAGGACCAAGAGGCAAGCTGTAGCATTCTTGCATTGAGAGAAAGAGCGAAAGAAAAGAGCGGTCTCAGGTTAAAAGCCTTTATCGGTTGTCCAGGCTCTTAAAACGAAAAGAGATAACATAAACAAAAGCAGCTGACAGCAGCAACGTGCTCCTGATGAATGCACAGAACAATTTCTCGTATGGTACAGGAGGCCGTGCGTGGCTTCTCCACGTGGTCGAGGTGGCTTGTGGCCGAGCTGTTGCCTCACACGAGCAGCTTCTCGATCTCCGTCTGGAGGCTCTGAATTTGGGGCTTGAGCTGCGACCCCTCGTTGACTGTGACCGAGCAGGCGATGACCGGTCTCGACACCCCGCACGCTCGGCCAAGGGCTGCACAAAAGGGGAGCAATCAGTGAGCCACACAACACAGACCGGCTATCTTCCAGGCCACGACTGTGCGACCTCACAAAACTTAAGATGCCCTAACAACCGTGTCATAAAACTTGCATTGGACATGAGGAGACCTTAAAGGGGCCACGAAGCCAAAAAACAACATTGTCTGGTTTGAAAGAACAGTGGTAACTCACTCGGCTCCATCCCAGTTACCAAGCACGTTTTTTAACTGCACAGCCGCCAATCACACAAACATGGTTCTGTGATGTGACAAGAAATCGCCGGAAAGTGGCCGAAGAGTCGCCACTGCCGCGTGTACTTTATTTAATAGTACCGTATTTTCGCGTATAACCTGAACAAAAAATGTGAAAATTTCAGTGGCAAAGTAGGGGTGCAGATAATACGCAGGGCTTCAGTGACGGTATCAGTGACGGCACAGGTGCTCGACACTCAATTACTGGAATTAAGCCATAAAATTGGCATCCGTTGAATCACCGAGCAAAATGCAAAATGCCACCTTTAATCACATTGTCTTTATTCACATCTATTTCGTTTTATTTTTTAACTGCAGTTTATAACCCCCCCCCCCCCCCCCCCAAACCCGAAAATAATTTCTGGCTATGATACTGTGGGAAGTAACAGACACCAGAATGGAAGGCTCCAAATTAGGACCAAATGAGATTACCGTATTTTCTGGTGTATAAGTCGCGGTTTTTTTCTCAAATTTTCTTGGTGCGTCTTATCTACCGGTGCGACTTATGGATGAAAATAAATCTGGTTCTCGGCGGCCGCGCGTGGCCAGCACACGTTAAGAGACGCAACTCTATAGTCTAAATGAATCCGAAGCCCAGTGCTACGGCGTTTCTCATAGCCCATATGTCACTTGGGTACGTTAAACCAAAGAATTTGCAGCTTTTTCTAGTCAAAAACAATGATAATGGCCTGCGACAAACGCGCGCCACTTCCTGCCATGCGCAGTAACTACAGTTCAGAATAAATTCAAAGTAACATTAAACTAAGTTGCAAAAACAAAATGCAGCTTATAAGTTATGACAGAGATTTGCGCTGAACCAGGTAAAAGGTAAACGTGCTGCTAATTTTTTAAATGACAGCTTGCTGATAAGTTTTGATTTTCGGGTCGCTTCCGCCACGTCACTTCCGTCCGCCATGACACCTTTATGGCAGTGATTTACGACAGCACGCAAGAAGCGTGCGACGTTTGGAGAGATGGCCAAATGGGTCTCTCACTCTTGGGACTCCATTTCTACAAAAATAGTTTTAGCCAGGTTCATAAAGGCCGGAGGGATGCGGTCTGCGAGTGGTGACGATGTTGGCAAAAAAGACATCAGGGAGTCAGCGGCCGACAGCGATGCGCCGGCGGAACTCCCACTTGAAGTTGCCGAATTATTTGTTAGCGAGCCGGAGGAAGAGGACTTCGATGGTTTTGCCTAGACACTGTCTGTAGGTACATGCCATCTGTGTGTATCAATAAACTATTTTGGAGAAGTTAGTTCTGTCTAGACTTTGGACGGTATTGCACGTGTCTAGCCCTCTTTACTGGGGAATGCTTTCATAGGCGGCGGGCGCCACAACCATGTACTTTCGCCGCACTTTCTAACGATCTGATTCATTATGAGTTTACCTAATTAACAAGTGCGTCGTGTACACCGGTGCGTGTTATACACCGGTGCGACTTATATACGTTTTTTTCAGAAAAACTGTCATTTTGAGGGGGGTGCGACTTATACAAAGATGCGACTTATAGACCGGAAAATACGGTATTCACATCGCACAGAGCACGAGCACCTTTTGCTGATGCCACAGTCAGCGTTACACTGATGTCCTTCAGTTGAGCTCCCTGATCAGTAAAATATCACAGTATCTGGAGGTCACAAGTTCCCCAAACGAAATAACTGAGACTTATGCAAATTTTGACAATGAACTCGGAAGGATCGCAAGGCTGCGTTCTCGCTGCTGTTCTGCAAACTCCTGCAGTTTCAGCAGGTAAAAAAAAATTAGCGCAAAATAACTTGGTGTCGACAGCATTTTCAATCTGTCTGTGCCAAGGTGCAAAGACCTTTCCAGAAACTGCAGCGCCGCTCCTTCCCCTGGCGGGCGCGCGCAAGGCGTCATGGGAACTGCGTGCGCGCGCGGGGCGAGCGCCGACGGGGTGGTCGCGCCGCGCGCCGCGTTCGCGGCGTCCGTCAAAGGACCAAGTTTAAGTAACGCGAAAGGATGGGCTTGCAAAGTTATGTTGCGCATCAATTAAATCATCTTTAAACCATAGAACCCAAAATAAGAAATAAACTCCGCATCCTTCTGAAGCTGCCTGCACCGCATGAGAACCTTTTGTCGTCTGCTAGCAACGTCGTCTGCTAGCTGCTGGCAGTTGCAAGCGTCTTCGTGCTTCTTGCTGCCCGCGGGAAAATAGAAATTACTCAACACGAGGAAATAAAAAACAAATGTGCACTTGAGCTCCCAAAGAAAAATACAAATAACCGGCTCTTGCCTCCGGCAGCCCGCGGGGAGCTGTGTGGGAAAACGAAGAAGCTCATATCGTGTGCACACGTTATTCGTGATGCATTTCCGCGTGTGTAAAGCTACACTCGTTTACGACCTGCCTTAGCGTTTGTAGTTCACGCGATACTGACGATATGGCGCCAAGGAAGCTGCAGGAGGCGGAAAAACGTGCTGTATGATCGGATGGGACAACAATACGCTACGAGACCGGCATGTTTCATTGCACAAGTTTCCGAAGGACAAGAAACTTAAAAAGGAATAAGTTCGCCAGATAAATCGCCAGGGTCGTGATGGCCGATTCCCTTTGTGGGAGCCGTCCGAACATCACAGGATATGTGGAGCCCATTTCAACGCGAGCAGACGCAAATGTTACATGAACCGTATGCGACCATTTTTCCACACCGGGTCTTCTCCGAGAGGTGTCCTCCGGTAAAGACAGGTACGCCCAGCATTATAACGTAAATTCCAGGCATCCGCTTCCAGGCATCCAAGACGAACTAGTGATATGCAGCACTGTCGAGATACCCCTGTCAGCTCAGAGTAATCAACGCCCGTTTTGTAATGATTTTTAGCACAAACGGCGTAACAGGGCATAAAGCAATATTTTCACTCCAGCAGGCAACGATGCGGTTTCTCCAACGACAGCGACTGCCTGCAGCCCGTTTCCTGCGGCATTGGAGTAACGGGGTTTCTGCTGTAGTGAGTTCAGCATTTCGACTATTTCTTTTCGGTCGCTCATTGTGGAATTATTTCCCAGTTTTAAGGTGTGGTGTACTTCCTGTGAGAAAACAAAGGAGACAGCTCGTCATAGCTGACCCAGGATTATTGATCGAAGATGAGCTCCGTGAATTTGGCGTTAAATTGAACAGATCCCCCATGTTAAATGATCGGCGTCAACTGACAGTAACGGAGGAAACACGCACACGGCAAATCGCCAACCTAAGGAGACACGTTGAGCGAGTTATTCGAGAAGTGAAGAACTTGAGAATACCGTGGTATGTTGTCCCAAATGCGATGGCTGACAAGCCAAACCGGATACGGAAAATTTGTTGCTACCTTAACAACTTCACACATGAACCACTTCTCAATTGATAATTAAGCAAAATGTCAACTATGCGTGTTTTGCATTAGCGCCCTCTGAACAGTTTTACCTTTGAGTCGGTATTGGTTAGTTTTTCTAACGGAGTAATTAAAAGTGTACGTGTCTTTTTTTCGACTGAAATAAACATTTCTATTTTCATATTTACACACAGCCGAAAACATAAAAAGAGCTTAGGATTGCACAATAAGACTCGCCACCTCTTGGGCACCAGTACTTGCAACAAATGCAGACATAGTGTAGCATGAATGGACGGTATACACACTGCAACTCCCCGAAATGCAGCAGTTTGTTGAAGAAATGCGGGCGGTGGTGAGAATGCTGAAGTTTGAAAAAGAAGCCAGTGAAGAAAACAGCTGTCCAGGACTTGATTGATTGATTGTGGGGTTTAACGCGCCGACGCAACGCAGGCGATGAGGCGCGCCGTAGTGGAGGGCTCCGGATTAATTTTGACCACCTGGGGATCTTTAACGTGCGCCGAAATCTCGTACACATGGGTGTTTTTGCTTTTCGCCTCCATCAGAAAAGCGGCCGCTGCGGCCGGGAATCAAACCCGCGACCTCGTGCTCAGCAGCGCAAAGCCTTAGCCACTGAGCCACCGCGGCGGGTCAGCTGTCCAGGACAGCAGATGTTCTGCATGCATCACACAATGTTAAACGCCGAAGCTGCACCGTCAACAAATGCTCCGTCCACAGGCGCTGTCGCGCACGGCACGGTTTGGCACGCTAGAGCTACATGAAGAGCGGCCCGGGCGGCAGCGGCGGCGGCTGCTGCGGCGCTCACAGTTCCCAGGCTGCTTTGCGGCCGCCGTTTGGGGGCGCGCGCAACTTTCCGGAAAGGTCTATTAAAAAACTTCACATACACGCCGCTCCATCGAACGATCCTGCAGCACTCGCATTACGGCCACCGCACCTTCGCGACCAGACAGGTCCTCATGGCAGGGCACACACTGGCGGCGTTCCAGAGAAGCGCATGGAGCGGTGAACAAGATCTGGTCACGCCATCGCGCGCAGTGTCAACACCTAAATGTATTCCTACACTGTGGTGTTGGGTAAAGTGACCGTTTCACAACGCCAGCGAAGACACTGCAGTGCTTTTGTTGCTGCATGGCCTTTTATATAGGGAAGCATCATTATCTCAAGATTTGACGCGGGCACCCTGCTAACAGTAACAAAACTGCCCATGTAAACAAAAATAATAAAAAATGCTGTATTTGAACTTTCATAATATGCACTGAAACTGAATTCTGAATTCTAACACGCAGCCCGGCATGCTTCGGCACTTTCCTCCCATGGTACCTTTTTTTTTTGTTTTCTTCTCGCACAAATGCAGGCTGGTTCGATCCGCACACCCAATATGCCCTGTGCCAGCACCTGTCTAGCGCTCAACACTGCCTTTTGTGTACCTTATTCCTAGCTCTCAGCTTTGCCACGATGTCTCGGGATGCCTGTAGCTCCATTCAGATTCAGAAGTGGTGCATGGCAACGGTGCAGAGAATTTTCTGTGGTGCCGGTGCAGTGCAGCAGCGGAGTTCCGCAGTGCCGTGCACCACAACTGCACCGTCAGCAGCACCCCTGCGTGTTTGCAATCGAGCGAGGTGCAGGCATAGTCGTCTCCTAACCATCCTCATCTGTCGTCCTCTACAACTCGATGTTTACGGCCATCTGGGTTGCGCCGAACGGATCAGCAACGACGTGAAGTTCATCCCGCCTATCTTCGAGCTCGACGTACTTCACGTGGTTGCCGCAACTGCCGGTAGCCGCCTGCCAACCCACAACGCCCCAACTAAGGCGTGTACTCATGGCACCGAATCGCTGCACTTCCTCCGTAGCAGGTGCAGCAGTTCTCTGCACCGCGGCTGCACCATGAGCAATCGAGGGACGCAGTGCATGGCACCTATCCTGCAGTGGTGAATCGAGCGCTTTGGTGCAGTGCACCATGCAACGTTGCAAGGAATCGCGTCTGAATCGAATGGAGCTTGCGTCTACCTTTCACCGGACGACTATAGGCACGTCTCAGCCATTCACAGTGAAGCAATAAGGGTTGCACTGACTTACCAACCCCTTCTCGCACATTCCTGAGTGCAATATCACTTCCAGCCGGCTGCGATAGTCACCCTTTCTTTCAGTTTTGGTTTAGAAAAGACCAAATTTCGATTCCCGCTTACAATGCAGCGGCGTATATCTGGGCCTCCAAATTTTGCACGTAGTACCTTTTAACAAAATACTACAGGAAAACAGTTCGTTTAAGAGGCCGAAAATTTCATTGCAGTTGTTGTTAGATAAACCTTGAATCACCACTAGGGTTTCCACATCCTTTAGTATGCTGCAGCACTTTGATTGATTGATAGTCACGGTCTACGTGAGTCTGTGCCGTTTATAGCAGCAAAGGTAAACAGCAACTTCCGATGCATTCACAAAAGGCATGGCCACAGCCTGTAGCACTGTTTTATACAGACGGGTGTACCACCGCAAGCTGCCTATTTTTGCATTTCGTTTGCCTTGAATTAAAGCAAACTGGCTGTAATGGCCCCAAAGCACCGCAACACAGCTCCAAAAAAACAAGAAAACTGCTCCGAGGCAGCGATGCTCACCATGTTTGGACCGCACGAACACGTATGGCACGTTCTGGGAAAAAAAAAAAAAAAGAAGAGAGAGAAAAGGAACACGGGTGTCAGCAACAACATGAGAGAGGACACCGACAGCCAACAAGGTCATTGTCGCAGTTGATTTCTTAAACCAACAGCTCTGTGGCGGGATTCCAGGTTTTGTCTATTTCAAATGTGCCCATTTTGATTGTTGGAAGGCATTGCACTGTTGGGATGAAAGAGACACCCTAAAAGGCAGCAAGGCTACACCACACTGCTCCTGTTACAGCAATTCAAAAAATCAACTACCGCTCTGTCAAACTAGATGAGGGAACTAGAAGCTTTTTGAAATCAAGTCCAACACCAAACGAACCAACCCAGAAGCGAACACCCATTTCTTATCGAGATGATTTGCTGCACTGCGACTGTGCTGTGTAGTGCTTTACTGATACCGACGTTTTCCCCCGATATGGCGTTTCCCTAGCATTAAACCATCATCGTCACTAGACGGAGGGGTGCATTTTCCATCTAATTTCGCACGTGCGTGCGCAGCCCTCTCCAAATCCAAACTCCTTTCAACCGTGCTGAAATGGCGCAATCGGGCAGACGCCGACTTCGTAAGACGAGGGACCCAGGTTCGATTCTTCTGACCACGGGAAGCGTTTTATTTTTTTCTTCACTTCACCCACAATCATCATCATCACAAAAGAAAGTTGGCTTTCCTGCAGTGTGTTTTGGGTGAACTACAGACGACAGACCAGTGAGAGGCTTCACAAAGCTTTTGAGACAGACAAAGCAATACGCTTCCACCCCTTATTTTTGTGTTTGCAATTTTCTTACCCCCCCCGCCCCCCTTCCCGAGCGAGTCTTTCCCTAAAAAGCAAGCCTCACCTTGTCTTCACACAGTAGTGGCAAATGCAGGAGAATTTCGAGGGGCGTCGCGTCGGCAGCCATGACGATGATTTCGGCGAGACCACGGTTCAGGGCCTTCGTGGCTGAAAGGCAAAGAGGAAGTCAGGTTCCGTGCCCTTGTCTTGCTGCTTCGCTAGGTCTTTCACAACCTCTCACTACCTCCCCAAGACCTGACAGAGGCTTTCCCCAACATTCCCACCAATACGAGGGCTAGTAACCAGAAGCCTTTTCCCCGCGAAGAGCCAGGAGTTAAAAATTCAGGTACAGATACGCATCCAAAACACGGATTTTTATCAGTAGAATGCAAGTTAATTTTTTGTGCTTAATAAACATACGGGTAGAAAGGAAGCACTACGCCGCATGCGTCAGCTTCGAAAGCCTACGTCTTTTGTCACCACTGCCCCCACTCCTACGGGGCCCCAAAGTCAGTCCCAGTTGCTTTTTCGTGTGGGCCGCTATTAGTGACATCCACACTCACTAGTCGAGGCCTAGACTACAGGCCAACAATGCTCCTGTCGGCCGACAAAGGCGTTTTGTGCTCTGCTTCACGATGCCACTGCAATAAAGATTGTTTACCACCTCTGCAGGATCATAGTTGAAATATTTTGCATACAGCTGTGCTCAGAATCTTGCAATAATTGCAGGAGGGCATAAATGTCTACTTGTGTCGGACGATTCTCAGTACTGGAGGACGAAACGGGGGCACAGCGAGCACGCCTGGCCTGTAACACCTTACCGATTGATAAAAGTATGAGTGCAAATTGGTGCACTCCACCCACTGACACTGCTAGTACCTCGGCACGCAACATGCGATGGAGTTGCGCAGTGTTACGCACGTCACAGGTCTGCCTCCACCCACTCGACTCGGCGAATTCATGTGCGTTGGTAAACAAGCAAAATGCACACGACTGCTCAGCAGTACTCTTAGTTGTGAAAGGTGAACTGTGTGGTACGGTAGGCGCTGCCAATAAGGCAACCATTGTAGTTCGGTGATTTTTTTTTTTCTTTTTATAAAGGACTGCACTAGTACCTTATTTAGTGACACTAGACTGCACGATGAAGACGAATGAATCTAATTTCGTGAGAAAAGTGTAACAGAGAAATAGCGCAAACGGGGAGTATCATAACATCGGTTATTACTGCTAGGCCAATCAACCAAGAAACAAGCAAAATCTGGTCGCCGTTCACAAAATGCGGCAACGCCGGGACGGCACAAGCCAGGTGATTTCAAACAGGCTACGCAGGAGAGGATTTACCTTCGTTGGCTCCCTTCCTCATCTGCTTGTAGTTGGTGGCCTGTTGAACGATGTTCAAAATCTTCGCCGTCAGCTCTGGATCGGCCAAGGGGTAGGCTTTCGGGTTCACCTCGTCGGTCTGAAAAGTTGGCGCCAAACACGATGTAGTCACAAGTTCAAGCGACGTTGCGCGACGATTCGGTGGATAAAAAAGCGGTAATGCGAACGAGGCAAAAACAAGTTAGCAGGCTAGACTGATTCAGAGCCACATGGTTGCAAGGGCTTCAACACAGCATGCGCCGCATGCATGTGCGACGCCAATCGGTAATGCACTCGTAGGCCTACGAGGCTGTCGTTGAAGTCTGTAGCACCAATGCAGCCAGTAAAACTTGAACTGAGCAAGACAGGACTCACCATTGTGTAGTTATGGAGTAGCTGATTGCTCCGAACTGCAGCTTTGAAGCTTGGGGAGTGCCCAAACAACAAGAAACGTTTTTGTCGAAAAGTACCTGCGATGAAACCCCACGTGTTGTTTGTTAGCGTCGGCCTGCGGTGAACGATGCTTGATGATGATGGTGTTCCAACCATCTCTCCGTTCCTTTCAAAACAAAAAAAATTTATAATATAATTACAATTAACATAGTTGACATTTTATTTTAATAACATAGTTTTATTCATTGGAAGTTGCAGTTTTTGTTTTACTTTTTTTACACAGGGTCGAAAGCAATCACTCAGCTGTTCTACATACTTCCTAATCTTATTTACCTTGAGGCCGTGAAATTACAGTTGCTTTACAGTCAGTAAAATTATTTACTACAACTACACTGTATAACTTAACCTCTAAACGCGAAGTTTCTTTTTTTCTCTCTCAATAAGGGCGCCTCTTGTGGTGAAAAGCACCTCGCGGAAATAGCAGACAGCTTTCCGAAACGTGGCACGCAGCTGAGCTAGTTGGTACATACTTTAAGAAAGAAGAAAACGTGGCGCAAACTAGACGTGGACGAAGAAAACAAGATAAGACATATAAAGGCGCCTGTATATGTTGTTGTTGTTGTTGCGCCTTTAGACTTACCTTGTTTTCTTCGTCCACGCCTAGTTTGCGCCACGTTTTCTTCTTTCTGGCACGCAGTGCGCGTCGTCTGCTACGTACACTCTGCATTTCTTTTTGCACGCTGATGGGAGCGTTGCAAGAACGCGCACAGAAATTTAGCCGACATAATTAATTCGTCATTTTCTCTAGATGGTGAGCAACAGCTAACGCTCTTTCATACGACGAAGCTCAGTTTTAGTTCGTTCACCGTGTCGAATTTTCAAAGATGCGAAAATGACACTTGCAAGGTGGTTGCAATGAATGTTGGGCCGGACCGCGTAGAAGGTCACGCGCCCAGGCTACTTTATTGCAGACGTACAAGCCGGAAATGCTAAAGGCTGCCTCTATTCTCACGGCAGTCGTGTGGCCCCGCGACGCGCTGTACGTGGCCTGCGACCAGGCGGGCAGCCCGACGCTCGTCTTCGACCGGCGGGTTACCTTTGGAAATTTCTCACGGAAGTTCCCGTCACTACCTGGCGGCCCTAAAATTAGCTGAATAATATTTGAAGTAAACTGACCTGAATTTACCTGTTTTACACTCGAAACAAATGATAGACCCGTACTGATACTACCTTATAATTTAAGTGACGAAATGGGGGAGGGAGAAGGTTTAATGTAATAGGCTACGTAACCTAACGTCGCCTAGCCTCACCGAACCTAGCGTGACCTAACCTAACCAATTCTAGCTAAACTAATGCGACATAACCAAACGAAACCCGACCTAACCCAATCCAACCGCAACAAGCTTGACCTAACCCAGTCTAACTACGCTGAACCCAACCTATCATACACGGAAACAGTTGTGCGAGCGAGTTCTCGGGGAATATTAATTCCAAAGGAGTTTATGGTACCCACTACGCTACCGGCGCGCTGCTCAGTCGTCCGGCTCAACCGGCAACGTCGCAAACGGTCTTGGCCCTACGTCGCAAGGAGCAGTCGTCTTTCTCGACACCGGGGCCGTGTCTCGGCCGGCAGCGTCGGGGCGGTCCTCGCGCCTATGCCACGAGGGTGGCCGACTTGATGATGATGATGATTATAAGGCCCTCAACCCCCCCCCCCCCCTTGTGACACGTAGCCACAAGGGGGGATTGGCAAGGGCTAGATCACTTATTGAAATTCATTCGGAATTCAAAATACTAAATTATTTCCGGGTAGAAAGAGGCCGTAAAATAAAAGTTTGCTATGATTAAAACCTCAATTACCCATTGATTAGTACCCTTCAGCAATTCAAGCGATATAAAGCAGAAAGGTAGGCTTGAATACAATTATATATGTCCCTTTTTCCATACTACAAATTTGTTGCGCCAACAGATGATATAAGTGGAACAGATTGAGACAACCCAAACGCTCAACTATAGGGTCCTTCAAAAGCAGTTGTCTGGCTGCCGAAAAGCGGTGACAGGCGAGAAAAAAGAAAGTTCGATTGTTTCCGGGACCTGGCACCGCACACATATATAGTTCCGTAGCGGAAAGCCCTGTTCTAAACAGATAGAAATTTAGCCTTGGAGTCCTGCAGCGCAGCTCGGTGAAAGCCACTTCGCATTGCCGCGAGCCACAAAAATTTAACATTCCACCCGATTTTTAAATGTTGATACTCTTCAAATGATAGGACTGTATCTGAACGAGTAGTCGCCGAGTGCCAGTATCGATCGTCTTAATCTTTAAGATGCAAAAAGAGCCAGATTAGATATGCCGAATCGAACGGGCGCAGTGACCGCGAGATTAGCTATGGTCCGCTAACTGGTCCGCTAACTCGTTGCCCCTGATGTCCGTACGGGCAGGGACCCAAGCCAAACGTACTTCCTTTACGTGCCTTAAAACAATAATGCGCCGTCTTGCCGCCTGCAAGACCGAGCCGCACCTGTTCACATCTTCTACCTCCGAACTTCGTGTCTTTAGGCTATGCGCACTAAATTCATTCTGTGGATTGGCCGCTCTTCTGTCATCTGGCGTAGCAAGCCAGCGCGACGGCTCGTCTAGCATCGCCGTTTTCCATTAAATTTACTCTCTCTCTCTCTCTCTCTCTCTCTCTCTCTCTCTCTCTCTCTCTCTCTCTCTCTCTCTCTCTCTCTCTCTCTCTCTTATTTGCCTTGCTGCAGCGACACCTCATCACAGGGGTCTTTATCGAGCACAAGCACACGTGGCGAAAATTTCGTTGAGAGAGAGAGAGAGAGAGAGAGAGAGAGAGAGAGAGAGAGAGAGAGAGAGAGAGAGAGAGAGAGAGAGAGAGAGAGAGATGTTCATTCGAGCTTTCTAAAGTGGGAGTGGTTCCCTAGTCCGGGAAGAGAGCCTTCGCTCTGGATGCCCGGAGCTGCTGGACGTCCAGACGGTCGCTGGTCACCAGGTTCTCCCACAGCTCAGGGGTCGGAAGAGGGGATCGGAGAGGTGGAAGTTTGGGATTGCACACACACTGTATTATAATATGAGCTACAGTTCCGGGTTGTGAACATACAGCAGAGTATTGAGTTGGAAACATACGATGCAGGCGAACTGGGTGAGGAAAGGTATTGGTTGAAACTTGCAACTTCCCGCTTCCCCCTTCTTTTCATAGACTCTGGGCGTCTAAGCTGATCGTGTAGCTCAGTTGCGACATTTTTTCGTTCTCTTTAAGGGTCCATAAAGGCAAAAATTTAAGGATTCATACCCTGACGTCGTGGAATGTAAAATACGCACATGTAGTGTCTGTGCGTGTGTATACTTTGCTGCTTCCGTAAAGATAAACCGCACGTTTGTAAAAACAAGGCAGAGTATGAATGCAGCGAAGCGGGATGGAGCTGAAAAGGGGTTCGCGCCAGCTGGCATGGAAATATATTTGTCGGACGCCGGGCGTGTGTGAACACGAACGAAAAGCCCTGGAAACAGCCATATTTGGTGTCTTACAGTGAAGCTAGTTGTTTGTTTCTTTTGTACGGGTCTTTCAAGTCCGCTGCACGACCAGTTTCGGCGTGCGCTCCTCCACAATCTTTCACTTCTGCTGGCGCTGTAAAAGGGCGGATGACACGACATTGTCTTCACTTATGGACGCGACCGGTGACGATCCTCTACACAAGCTTAGATCAGGTGTGAGTGACGCCACTGACGTCATATACGGTTTGCCTGCTGAAATGTTGCGATCTTGGTCATCAAACGATAACAGATAAACGTACATGCAGAATTTCTAGCGTTCTTACCGGACAAAAGCGGCAAAGGAAGATTCCGTATTTTCTGCTGCGGGAGCGAGCACAATCGTCTGCGACGCTATAACGGGTGTGCGCATGCGCTGGCTGCCAGCGTGCGTGACGTCACGAATGAGAGGGGGCATTTTCTTTTACTTGAACTGGTGCAGATTAGTGCAGTTTCGTGCAGACCTGTGCAGAGTGCTACTGGGGATATCGATCGGTAAAAAAAGATGAATATCTGCTCCACTGCTTGCACTAGTTCAGCCAGTTCAGGCAACAAAAAAAAAAAAAAATGCTTGTACTGTGTGCAGGCCAGTCACAGCTCAGTGGCGCTCGTCTGCCGGCAACAGAATTGTTAATTACGGTTTTCTAGTGTTTAGTCAGTTGGGGAAAAATAATTTGAAATAAATTTATTCACAATATATCATGGTGTCGAACTGAAAAAAAAAATACATGTTCGGTTACAGTTCGGGTCCGGATGAATTTATTTGTTCCGGTTCAGTTACGCGGTTCGACTAAACCACGTTCCGAACCAGTTCGCCAACCGGTTCCATGAGTTGAAATATCATAGAGGCGAGAAATGAAACTTTAGTAGTTTAAAGCGACCATAAAAAGAAACATCTTCGCACTTTCCAGGTGTGCCACTTTTTCACCAAATTATGAAATGCAACAAGTAGACACGTTTACGATGTGGGTCCACGTCGTAGCGCAGTGCATACAATCTTGCGGCCTGACCGCAGCGAAATAACGGCAAAGCCTTAAAGGGGTCATGAAGGCAAAATACAAGTTTGGTACATTAGAAAGACTGCGCTGTCGTGATAACAATGATGCCGATTTCATCGCAAACTTCGGAAAAAATAACGAAGATATTAAAGAAAACGCGTGGAGGAGTGGCGACTCGCTAGCCAGTTTCCGGCAACTTTTCAATGACGTCACAGAATCTTGTTTGGGCGATTGACGGCAGCCGAACTGATCAATCGCCAGGACACATGACTGGACGATTGTAGTGGGCCACTAGTTCCGTTTGATCGAATCTCTTGAATGATAAATTGCAGTTAAGACACTGAAAATTATGTTTTTAGTGATGCCCAATATGACGTCACTCGTGCCGATAAAACGTCACTGTGGCGCGAAATTTGAAAGTTCTTAAGTATTTCTTGCGTTTTTATCGGTTAAAAAACCTCTTTCGTGGCCGGAATGGAGCTGAGTGAGGTACTGAAGCCTAACTCTTTAGAGTTAAACAAAGTTGTATTTTGTCTTCATGGCTCCTTTAAGTTAACTAGGGAGAGGGAAGAGATGCGCGGGAAATGTTAAAGTTCCACTAACGGATATTCAATTGAGATTTTCTTACACTTCAAATGTCTGTGTTCTTTTTTATTGTGATTTTTACATCAGCCGCTACGGACTTCAGCCCCGCCTCACCTTTGTGGTGCGGATTCGGTGGCATCAGGGGTTTACCAACCAGAAGCACGGCCAACTGGGCAAGTGGGCCCTGGGTCATAATTCGCAAACCGCGCAAATTTGACGCAGAAAAAGGGGGAGACAGGCGTTCTTCGCTTGCTTACTTGCCCCTATGCGCAAATGAAATGCGCTCTATGTAATATATATATATATATATATATATATATATATATATATATATATATATATATAGAGAGAGAGAGAGAGAGAGAGAGAGAGAGAAATAAGGGTTGGCAGTCAAAAAAACCTCGGAAATTACAGGGGAGAATGTGGTAGGTCATCCACCCGGCGGGCATTTTTCCTCCACTTTCTTTCTGTCTTTCCAAATTCTTTATCCGTTTCAATGACCTACCACATTCTCCCCTTTACTTTCCGAGGTCTTCTTGCCTGTCAACCCTTATTTCTGTAATAATTCAACGAGCCCCTCATTTCCCATTCTGATTCGCTACACACACACACACACACACACACACACACACACACACACACACAATATATATATATATATATATATATATATATATATATCCTGTGCAATAAAATTTCAGGTGTTGGGCACGCCTCCTGTCTCTTCCCTTTTTCAAAGTTTGTGGTCCTTGCGCTGTTTGCAATTACCAGCCATAGCTGCGTGACAGGAGCCACTTCCCCGAGTCGTTTTCCATTACATCTTTTCGGACTCCAAAGTGAAAGTGAATTGTGCTCCAATTTCCACGAAAAGCGTCCGAAATCAATTTCGTGAACCGAACACGCAGACGTTGCCAGGGTAATTAAGATGGTATACTCTGTGCACCCACTTACGTACACGTGTGCATGTCACGCGACACAATGAAGAAAAAAAAAAAAAACCACGCCCCCCCTGCCTCCAACGACGATGGCTGAACGCGAAGCTTTCTCGTAGTGGATTCTTTGGTTGGCCAATCCTACACTTCCAGTGCGTGCTGCTTTGGCGGTACTACACAACACTTTTCTAGAATACCCGCACCAACTTTCGGGTGTGCGCTCCGTAGGCCTAACGTCTGGGTTTGGGCCCTTGGGGTGTACAGCGTGAATCGGTGCCAGCTGCTTAGCTTTTGCTTCGGCCATGTCGATCGGATATACGCCGGCTTCGTAACGCGAGGGACTCAGGTTCGATTCCGGCGACGGGAAGCGCTTTTATTTTTCTTTCACTTCACCCACGATCTTTCATCACCACCGCCAAGAGAAAGTTGGCTCTCCTGCCGGGTGTACGACACCAGTGAGGACTACGACACTTATGCCGAACAACGGAATCAGTGAGGACACTAAAGCTTCGCTCTAATAATGAGACATTTACGAACAGGCAAACCTTTTTTATTTTTGAAACCTATGACAAGTAATAACAACGGTGGTTTCACTGCAAAACGTAACAAGTGGCTCAGCACCACAGACGCTTTCGGCCATCGCAGTGACCACTACTAAAGCTGCCTTCTGGGCGCTTCTGCGGCCCACGAGCGCCTGGCTTCAACCACGCATCCATAAATTGTGAAATGCAAATGTGCTGCTGAGACATGGCACAAATATGGTAATGATTGGTGATGAAGTGTCTGTAAACTCCGGTTGTTCGGTGCTTTATTCGTGAGAGTACTCGAGCAATTTTATTTTATTTCAACGTTTTCAGCGGGCTACCCTCCAGCGTATGTAAAGTTAAGCCTTCTTCCGGTGGGACTCTTCTTTACTGCCTCGTCAATGGATACAAAGACGAGCACAAGCAAACACAACCAGGATAGGGAAATTCCCCGTCTGCCCTCCAGGGCCATGGACTACCAAGTGAGGTTAAAGTACATTACTACTCGCTTCACTAAAGAGTCCGCCCTGGTGACATAACATGAGTCGTAACGGATGATGCCTCCAGAATGCAAAACGTCGCTGTAATATCGAGCTTTCTAAGTATATACTTTGGGTAATGCCTCTTTGTAAAGACAAGGCATCCACCTTTACTGAAACATGCATATCGGGAGCACACAGCCCCGATCTGCACACTTGCTGTGTAGTTTTACATGCAGCGATCTACACAGTGCAGTAGTGCCAACATCGAAGTAGCGCCGATGTGCTCGTTGTACCGCGTCCTTCCTGCCTCGGCGTCTCGTTTTTATACGTTCCCTACAATCTGTGCCCTTACTATGACTGAGCCGAGTAGCGCGCTTTACTGACCGTGTCGTTACACCCTGCTATGTACATCTGTGCGAACACTGTGTTCATGTGGATGGTCAAGAGCGAGCACGTCCGCCTTGCACCGGACAAGCCAGCGGCCGCCTCACGCAGCGGAGGCTCTCTTCTTGCTGCAGAGTTTCTCGTGTCCTTCCGAGCTGCAGGCGGACACGGAGCTGTCGAAGGCCAGCTTGACGGGACACTCGAACTCGTGCACGGTGTACTTCTGCAGCCACTTGTCGTAGTAGCACTCGTAGAAGCGGCTGCAGTCGGTCGGGTGCCGGAACAGGCCCACCCGGGTGCAGGCCGCCTCTGGTATGGTGGACATCTTGGACGCCCGGTCCCTCTGGTGCTGGCCGTCGGCCGGCAGCTTGTTGGTGGCCTGGATGTTCTCGACCAGGGTCTTGCCCTTGAGGAACACCGAAGACTTGTCGGGCGGCGGGCTGTCGGAGACGATCGCCTGTGACTGCTGCACCGACTGTGACTTGTGGACGCCGTGGGCGAGCTGCTGGGGGTCGAGGATGTCGACCGGGTGCGCTGGCTTGGCGAGCACGCGAGCCCCGGCGTGAGGCAGCTCGGGCGGCTGTCCCTCGTCGGTGGCGATGAGCTTGACGGCCTGGTCGTCCTCTTCTTCGAGCAGGTCCTTGAGCGGCGTCACCACGGGGCTGCTGTAGCTGTCCGGCCGCATGCGGCCCAGCACCTTCTGCAGTTCCTCGATGATAGACTGCGGGGGTTCGTCCAGGGGCGCCGCGTGCTGGATGGGCTTGACGTTGGTGACCAGGGGGTCGCCTTCCTCGACCACGAGCTTGTTGACGGCGTACTTGGAGGGAGCCTTGGGGACGACCGTGGCGGGAACTTTTGTCGGCGCCGGCCTGGTGGGGGGAGCTGAGAAGACGGGAGCCGCAGAGGGTGGCGGCTGGGATATGGCGAAAGTAGGTGGCGGTGAGGGCAGGCGTGGAGGTGAAGGCCGTGTTGTGGGAGCGGGTGCCGTCGGCGTGACTTTCCTCGAAAGCGGGGCGGTGGGTACCACCGGTCTCGGAGCCAAGGCGGGGAACGTGGGCGTTGCGGGAGGCGGAGAAGCGGGCGTAGGCAGCGGGATGTTGCCGCTTGCGCCGAGGTTCTGCCCTGGGGAGAAGGAGAAGGCGGGATTCTGAAACGGGGCTGGTGGCAGCTGGGAAGGTGGTGCGGAAGTGTAGGATGGCTCAGGGAATTTCGGAAGCTGCTGGGAGAACGCTGGAGCTGTCGGAGCCAGCGGTCGGCTTCTGGAGCCAGCGTTGAGAGCGTCTAGGGAAATCAGTTCGTCGTCGTCAACCTTTCTGGGAGCCGGCGTCGTGTACGTGAATTGAGGTCCCTGACCGCCAATGGCGAATGGCGGAACAGTTCGTGTCTCCGGAGGTTTGGGGTAGAAGTTTAGTGGCCTTGTGGGTATCGGCGCGGGGGCCGTAGGTTTCGGCGGAGTCGGTGGTCGCAAGGGGAATTCGTGGTGACTGTCTCCGAATAAGTAGTTCGTGCCGAACATGGTCATTCCTTGCCTGAAGTTGGTGTTCATGAAAGTCAGTGGGTTGAAGAGGTAGACGTTTGCCGAGCCGAAGGGCAGTCTTGTTCTCACGATCTGCGTGAGACCGTTGTAGTTTCGCGGGGGGTTCGTCTGAGTGTGACCGAAAAGGAACGAGCTGCCGCCTCCCTGTGGTTTCTGCGTTCTGAAGTAATTGTCGTCCGATGGACCAGTCGTGAACTGGGGCGCTGGTGGAAGCGTTTCGTAACGGATGCGAGATGACGGACGCACGAGAGGAGGCGAAAAAGCCTTGCGTTCGTACGTTCCAGCGTAGCCTCCGTAGAAGGAAGTGGCTGGATTGAATCTCATGTAGCTGTTGTAGGGTCCAGAGAGTGGCCTGAAGCCACCGTCGAGCTGTGGAGCGTAGGTGAATTGCCTGGGAACTTCCTGGTACGGCCTTAGGTACTGGGGAAGCTGCGGTGGGCCCGGAATGAAGCCCGTGCTCGCACCAGGACCATGGACGATGTGGTGCCGGTACAGGTTCGAGAGCGTGTGGTCGAAGTTTCGGTGCACTTCAGGTGGTCCGTACTGAACGCCTGGGACTTGGAACTTCGGCGGTGGGGGCGGAGGAGGTGGAATGTTCACCGTTGGCACCCTGTACGTTCCGGGCACAAATTGACCCGCGGTGTTGTACGTTCCTGGTTGGCCGTACAGAGAAGCGCTTCCAGTCTGCAGGGGTGGCTGCGTAGGTAGACTTGGCTGGAGCTGCCCGCTGTAGCTTGAGCTAGGCTTGGCTAGCTGCGGCGCCTGCTCGTAGACTTGCGGAGCGTAGACCTGCTGTCCGTAGTAGACGCCCTGTCCCTGAAGGTCCGACGGGTGGTAGGACGGCGACTGTATCACGCGGGCTTCGATCTGAATCTCCGGATAGTGGGGTCCAAGCGGGCTTTGCAAGTCGGACAGGTACTGCGGCGGGACGTTCCTGGTGTGCACGTGCGACGGACGGTAGACGGCGCTCTTCTTCACCAGCGGATGTACCTGCGGCTGCGGTGCACTTAGGTGGATTTCGGTCGGGATGACGCCGGTGGGCGCCGACACTCCGTGAAGACCCACGGGCTGAGGCCTTTGCACGTGGTCCTGGAGAAGGACGTGGGATGGTCCAGGAGGTCGCTGGTAGTGCTCGCTGGGGCTGAACAGGGACGCCCCGAAGAGGGCCTGCTGGACGACGCCGGAGTGTCCACCGCAGCCGGGGGTGACCGCCGGGTAGTTGCAAGTGAAGCTGGTGGGGTCGAAACCGAGGCCGTGCGGGCAGCGCATGTCGAACGGCGTCAGCGTGCCGTTCTCGTACGTGTCGTCGCAGAAGTAGAAATAGCGGCAGTTTTCGGGGTCCTGGTAGTAGCCCAGACCGGGACACTGGAAGGCAGACTTGGGAGTGGTGGAGATCTCTCCCGAGCCGTGGCACGATTCGGACCACGCGGGCCAGTTGCAGACCTGCGAAAGGCATTGTCTTCAATTAGCTGCTGTCATCTAACTCGTAAGTTCACTAAACTGTTTACTAACGATAACAGCCTCACTCACTTATCACCTACTCATCTTATTACAACAGCAATAATAGGCTAATTGGGCAAAAATGTCGGCGTCCATAACAAAAAACGAGTCCTTTAAAAGAGTTCCATAGCACGAGGCGTTTCACAGGGCGAGCTTAAACTCGGCAGTAGCGAGGAGTGTGAATTTACGCTAGTACACCACAGTTGAAGAATGCAGCCTAACTATGTTAACAGACAAGCAGCGAAATTCACCATCGCCGTCAACTCTCCCATCTCCCGGCGGCAGGAACTAGCAGCGGCGTAACACGTAAGAAACAGACCGAGGCCATTCGAAAGTGGGAAGATGAATCGCAAAGCAAATAGTTTTTACCGGCAAGATGACGAAACCCTTCGACAATGCGAGCCGAAAGCAAAGCGTCTCAGGCGTACAACTAGACATTGTGCTTTCGTATTCACAACCCATCAGATGGGCTTGGGTATCTTCGGACAACTTTTACCTTTGTAAATCGATTTGCTCACTGCACGTAAATTTGCAAATTCGTCAGTCTACTGACTGGTCAGAGGCTGCTCCCTTGATGAGCTGATCAATTTCCCAGTAGTCCGTAACAAAAAAAAAAAAAATGGCTGACGAATGCGAAATTTGTACACAGCGTGAACTGCAGTCTTCTCGGTCAAGGCGCATAGCTGCTCCGTCTCGGGAAGTGATCGCGTGATGAGCGAACGCGCGCTACTCTGCCGCTATCTCGCAGGCTGCGCGTCGCCGCCCGCGAGCATGTTGTTGCAAATCGTGCTTGACCTTACCGCGCAAATGTCACGTGGTTCGGATGGGCCACGCAAGGAGGACGACGCCCAAGGACCATCGGGATCAATTTGAAGGTGATCACGGGAGCGTCGATTAGCGGGCCTTCCAACCTACACAGCGCCCATTTTCAGAATTTAGGAGATAAAGGTAGCAGTGCTTTCTTCCCCTCGTTGTCTCTTGCGTGATGCAACCCTGATACAACCCGTAACATGGCGCTGCTGCTTGCTTATTTGCCACCCGAGCGATCACCTTCAAATTGATTCGATACATGCAGCACGCAGCACGCAGCGGCTTCTGTGGCGCGGCCTCGGCATATATACTGCCCTCCCCCTCACACGTTTGCCACATTTTCATTCTTCGTTTTCCCTTTGTCTTTGGTGTCTCCCCCTCGCTCGCTCGGTTACGAGGCTGGCGACGCCATCAAACCACAGCAGCAGACTTCGCACTAAAACGGCTTATCTGGAAGCGTTCCATAGAACGAGGCGTTCCACTGCTTAAGCTCCGCAAATGAACCGACGCGGCCACCGGCACCCACCTCGATCTTCTCGTCGAACACGAGTCCGGGCGGGCAGTCGAAGATGAAGACGGTGTAGTCGTGCTTGCGCTGGTCGAACTTGACGCAGCGGAAGAACTTGGAGCAGTCCGCCGGGTGCCGGTACGAGCCGGCCCTGGTGCACGTGAAGCCGTTCACGCTGTACGAGTTGAGCCCGTCCACGTGCAGGTTGTGGCCCTGCTGGTCGACGATGCGCACGATGCGGGTCTCGGTGTTCGTCTGCAGGTACTCCACCTGCGTGCCGTGCACCACGTGGCCCGTGATGCCCTCGTGCAGGCTCTGCAGGAGCGGGAAGTTGCCCTGGCCGCACACCGCCCGGCTGTCGTCGTCGTTGACGGCGTACGCGTACACGCCGCCCAGGTCCTGCACCTGCACGTACTTGCCCTGCACGGAGCAGAGGGAGAGACGACATGGTGTTCGTCATCATCAGCGTGACACACCTGAGGCCAACCGTTCCGGGTAGGCTGAGGATGGAATAACAAGATGACACAACCATCACCATCAGACAGGAAAAGTGAACCCGTTCCAGCTGTATGCACTGCTGAATTTATTTATTTATTTATTTATTTATTTATTTATTTATTTATTTATTTATTTATTTATTTATTTATTTATTTATTTATTTATTTATTTATTTATTTATTTATTTATTTATTTATTTATTTATTTAATTTTGCCGGCTGTTCACTGCAAGTGAAATAAATGAACTAGAGGCGATGCAGTAAAAGCTCGTTAACCCGAACTGCTACGGGAAGTTACCTCAGTTCGAGTTAAAGTTCGAAATAATAGTAGAGCGGCTGGGAAGCAGAGGGGCATGTTAACACTTTAGTGCTAGAAAAATTCCCTGATTACCGGTTGCCTTTTCAGTTTCGCGAGAAGCATACCTTGAGCCTCAAGCTCATCTCGTCCTCGAAGCCCATGAAGGCGTCGCCGCTGACAGCATACGGCGCGGTCAGGTCAGCATCTCGCTCCACCGTGAAGTTCAGGTTGTGCTGCAGAGCGCAGAACTGCAAGGAAAAAGGGGGAAAAGGACGCATCAGGAACTTCCCCGCATTGTGCCATAGTTTTAGTGCACCTTACCACGACCTGAGAGTGACCGGCGAGCGAGCTCCCCCTTCTACGCACCCAGACTGCTTATAACTATGCATGTCCGAATTTGGACCCACAACTAGCCTTTGGCTTTGGGTCCAAGCACTGTTTGCAAATATTATGTACCTATGATTGAAATAAACCAATGATTGATTGATTGATTGATTGATTGATTGATTGATTGATTGATTGATTGATTGATTGATTGATTGATTGATTGATTGATTGATTGATTGATTGATTGATTGATTGATTGATTGAGACTTAAGCTTCATAACAGCGTGGGAAGAGACCTGCTGGTGGAAATCCAGCTAGCCGATAAATTCAGGGCAGCCGACTAAGCATGTACAGTCTTTGTCAAAATTTTCTAGGCCAAGACTGAAGTGCACTGGCAGGCAGCAAAAAAATCCAATGTAGAGGCTTACATCTTGATCGAGGCTGAAGCGTTTAAGGCCGCGAAGCTAGAGAAAATCCTTTCTTTTTTGCAGTCGTAAAATCATTTTGTTGAAGTTAAAGGTTAGCTTATTATTTGAGTTGTTGTTGCCCGGAAGGCTTAGGTTTGGCCTAGAAAATTTTGGCAAAGACTACCTTCTGATGGGCCCTAGTGGGATTTCAACGAGAACTGCAACTCGGCCACCACGACTGACGCAATTTCTTTGTCGCTATAGGCCCAGTCGCTGCATCTTCACTTCTGCAGCATAGGTGACAGGGCGTTTACGCACACCTGATTCCTCGTTTTAGTCTCTCTTCAGTCTCACAATTCATTCACGATGCACCAACTGATGCTTCACTGCGCTACACGGCACTGATGTCATGGGCTGTGACCTCAAACCATCGACCAATAAATGGTGGCAAAATTTTATATAATATTCTGTAATATGCTTTCTTGGATGTCTGTGGATTTGCTGGTGTGTAAGATTACTTTAGAAGCTTTCTTGAAAGCGCACATTATTTTTAAGGGAACTGTTCTCAATAGGTAACCGACGAATGCACTTTTTGGAGCTCACGAAAGAAGCCACCTTGGAAACAGCCATTCCTCCCCCCACCCCTAACCCCGCCTTCCCCGCTTTCTTTTTTCTGCCGAATATTTGCGGTGGTGAGAGAGGCTGGCTTTGTAGCTTTACCTACACGTATACATCCTTCTCGCTTTTCTGCGAGCGGGTTGTTAAAGTTGTCGCGCTTGCAACACATTCAAGTTGTGCAAAAAAGCCAGACGTGCAGAAAATGGCGAGCATGTCATTCAGACTGGTGACTTGACCCGCAAAATAAAACTGCCACCATCCCGTCCATTCTTCACTGCGGGGTCCGTCAATCTGTTTTGCGAGCCTCCAAGATGAAACCGGTACATTTATGGCCCAGAACCAGCGAATCAATTCAAATATTAGCGCAGCAGCGATTGTCTCTAAACCCGAATTTGCCCGGAGTGCGTGTCACCGTCACTTTCTTCATCATTGGTTTCCCAGCAGTACCGACTTGCTTCGTTACGTATGCTGCTTCCTCACGTCCTCACGCAGTGAACTTGACCAGCTATTATTTAAAGGTAAGAGCGATTTTAAAGGAGGCCCCCGGAGCACCATCCGCAAGTCCATTGAGCTCATGTTGGTACGTTGTTGTTGCTTATGACCCCAAAGCTTACCTGGGCGCGGTTGAACTGGTACGAGTCGTCGTGTCCGTGGTACAGCGGGGCGCCCAGGGCCGCGATGCCGGGGTCGGCGAGACGGTACGTCATGCCGAACATGGGCACGCCCACCACGACCTTCTGCCGCGGAACGCCCATCGACAGCACCAGGTTCACCAGGGAGTCCTGTGCGGGAGTAGAGAGCGAGTACGTATACGTCAGCTTGCCGCTGAGTGATGTCCACCCGCTGCTTGGTATACACTCGCGGTCATTTGCTCCATCTTCACTTTGCTCTTTTAAAGGGGCTATGCAACGCTTCCGATAAACGCTTTCACTCTTTCCTTCGCGTCTAGAAGCATTGTGAAAGCACCAGCAGCACGGAGCGGCACTGCGTGATTTGATCGTCGCAGCAGATACGCCTTCTGTTTGTGCTTTGATTTTGTGGCTTTCTTTTTGAAGTTGCAATCGAATGCATTCACTGGTGCAACTGAAGGAAAGCCGGCTGATAGCCGCTACATCGCTGTAGTGACGTAATTTGAGAGGCTGAAGATCGCCAAGACCGGTAAACAGAGGAAAACCTTTTGAGAAAGTTTCTAACTTTCTAAGGCATTTAGCGGTAATTCGGTAATTTAGCGCTTTCTATGTTAATAAGGGATTTAGCGGTAGCTGTAACCTGAGGTGACCCGTTTTTCGAAGTATTGGATGTCTTTGTTGACCGGATTCTGTAAGCATTTAAGATTTAGAAAAAAAAATTAAAAAAGTGCTTTAGGGTCTCTTTGAGAACGAAGGACGAGAATTTAGGGCTGATTTCTCTTAAATTTCTCCTAAGGCATCTACATTAAATTCTAACGTTTTTAAACTGTGCGCGCCTAAAATCCGGCGGCACTTAAAATATAGACAATGCGGTAATTTCACCGGTACACCTAGCAGCCGGAAGTGTAAGTACCATTGCATTTTTGGGTTGACTGAAACGGAAAAGATTCCCTGATTACTGCGGTCACTTTACCACCAGTGTAGTTTTCGCTGCGTAGCACTAATGAGTACATGATAGGTGTATTCGGATTGGGCTGCATTAGCTGAACCCAGTTCTAGCAGTTCAGCCTTTCCATGTTCAATTTGTCGGAGGTGCAAGAGTAGTACAGAACGAGTGCAGAACGAGTGCTGAACGAAGTTTTCTCTTCCCTGCTAATACAGAGAAGAAGTTGCAGAAAGCATACGATACGTGCAAGGCCTGTTCTGCGGGATGGCAGCAGTTGTACTGAACTGCCGTACACTGCAGGTATATTCCGAATGGGCTGCATTCAATGAACTACTTCTGGTAGTCCATGGTTTGCATGCTCTATATGCCCGTGGTGCAGAACGAGTGCAGATAGAGTGCACTACGAGTAAAGAAGGAGTGTAGAGTAAAGTCTAGTCTCTCTATGCACTCCTGCGGAAAAGAGACGATGCGTCCAACGCTGGTTCTGCACCGATAACTGTACCAGCGAGTGGACACCCCAGTCGAATAGGCCTAGTGTGCACGATTGCACCGCGCCGCGTGAGTACCGTGTTGTCCATGGCTCCCCGGTCTCCGTGCAGTGGGGCCGGATGCGAGGCGTACTCGGGCTGTCCATCGTGGAACATGAACGCCGGCACGTTCACGTAGTCCGCGTTCCTGCACGGTCAGAAGGAGGACGATGCAGTTTTTATTGGGATACTGGATGAAGCATATTACAAGTACAAGGGCAGGGTCTAAGGCCACGGAATAAGGAAAGGTAACGGACGAACAGCTGGTAGTGAAAACAATCCAGTTGTCACTAAGTAAGTGACTAATTAATTCCTTATATTTTATTGACAGACTGTCTGATTGGTTTGGTTCGATCAGTCAGTAATTATTATTGTCATCATTATTATTACTATTATTATTGTTATTATTATTGACCGATCAATTGGTTGATTGATTGATCGATCTATCGATTGATTGATTTATTGATCGATTAATCGATTAATCGATTTATCGATCGATAGATCGATTGATTTATCGATTGATTTATCGATCGATCGATTGATTGATTGATTGATTGATTGATTGATTGATTGATTGGTTGATTGATTGATTGATTGATTGATTGATTGATTGATTGATTGATTGATTGATTGATTGATTGATTGATTGATTGATTGATTGATTGAACTTTAAGAAACAACAAGCGCGATATTCGAGCGCGATATTCGAGGGCGAGATTCGAGTGCGATATTCGAGGTGTCCCCGCCCAGTTGAGGATGCATTGGTGCTTTCTCGTGAGATGGGCCTTTTCCATCAGCATACTCTGTGATAAAGCACAAAAACCGCTATCTTGTGCAGGGGGCGCGATTGAAAAGGCTGTAATACCGCGGCGGACATCGCCCAGTGGAATAATTATAGAGGGCAGGGTCCTCTAGCTACTATTTGCAACTCCCCGGAACGGTGTGGTGGTCGGCGTGTGGGGGATTTGCAGGACGGGTTATGCAGGGGTGGAGGCCTTGCCTTCTGCAAACCAACTCTCGCATTGCGACTGTAGTTTTCTGTTTTGCATTTGTCCATCGTCAATCTCGGACACCAATGACTTTAGCACGTTTTGTATAGCACGGAGCTGGGCTAGCGCGCACATATGTTCGCTCAAGATGCAGCGGCAATGCGGAGGGGCCTAGTTTCTGTAGGTAAACGTTCCAAGGTTCTGTCTTTCGATTTCTGTAGCTATAAACAATCAAAAGGTGTGGCTACCAGTGCAGCCATTAATTAACGCCACCGTACTACGTACAGTTCGCGCACAGCAGGCCAACCTATAAAAAATTTTACAGACATTTGTAGAGTTGTCCACTAATGCATAGACACTCTTACGGCAATTGCCTGTTTCGTCAACCTTACGTTTCCTTGGTGGCATTGAAGGAACCCGTATTGCCACATCCATCCCGTTGATATCAACTGAGCCGGAAGGACGTCCGAAAGCTAGAAGCTGATATTACGGATTGCAGCTTCGTTTTTCCCCTTATGGGATATCAGGCATTGCTTCCGTGAGCCCAACGCGATAAGTTATCCCAGAAGGTACACTGACATCCTGGCACATTACCGCTTGGGGCGAAGAACCTTTCCGCCTCCACATATCGACATCTCTTGCGAAGACACCGTCATCTATAAACAGCTCAAGACGAAGACATTTCCACATGGTACATTACTACACTCGATACATCCGACATTGTACACATACACTTGTAAATTCTGCGCACAGCCATGCACTCTCTACCACATGGTGTGGGAGTGCCGCCACACACCATCCCTTGCCCCAAATCCGGACCGCTTATTTTTGCAGGTTGGATGACCAGCTCAAACCCGGATCACCAACGACATCTGGTAGACCGGGCGAGGCAAGCCGTCAATACCAAGGGCTTCCTGGACTAATAAAGAGGACCCCCCCCCCCGGCGGTCAATCAAACCACTTTGACTGCTCTAATAACCGTTTCCACCTCCTCCTCCTTCTTTGTAATGACCCCGGTATGGCGACGGCTACGTCACCGTTTTTTACCGCCAGCAATTATATATTTGTTACCACGGCTACCTAAGTAAGGTATTATTTTTTATGCTCAGCAGCCCAACAGAAGGCTTCCCCGCACGCACAACAGTAACACGGGAAAGTATGCTTGCAAGCGGGCCTGACGAAAACGATTTTTCCCTGATAATTTTTTCGGGGCGAAACAACTTAAAGGCACGGGCTGTCAGCGTCTCTTGCCGTCGTCTAGTGTAGTCGCAGTACTAACACAGCGGGACACTCGTTTTCAAACGCCTCGCGCTAGAACGTTTCATCCTCGTGGTCAAAAACGCGTACTAAAAGAACACACCGGGACGCTCGTCTTCCAACGCCTCGCGCCAGAACACTTTGTGCTTCAAAGACACGAGACGTTTCCAGCAAAGCTGAATACCTCTACTGAACTCGGCACTATCTACGACTCGGAGGTGCAGGAGCCTCACCAACACCAGGAACATTAGGACGACGGAGAAGAACCCAAGAAATACATTATGCATATTGACTGGGATTAGCTGCGCGACTGCTGATTGTACATAATAAATGTACATATTTCTATAGTTGAAACAAAATCGTCTACTGTCTCTCATTGCCCATTAGAAGCGATTTTTTCCGAGGGATACACCGGCGCATACTGCATGCTTCGCCTTTCCCCAGTTGTCACGTTAGTGAAGATGGCCCAGTATTTTTCTCTGTTTAATTTGTTCCTTGTCCATTGCATACAAGTTACACACATTCCGAATTTGCGCTATTATAACGATTAATTTGCCCATACTTGCCAATTACTAATTTTTCTGCGCATACAAGGCGCCACACTTCTTTGTTTAAGTTGGGGACAGATTCTGCTGGGGCCCTTGCTAAAGAAAGCTTACGCATTAACTAAAAGCCGAAGCAGTGCTTGTTAGTTTTCTTGCGCTGCACGTTAACTCTGTCAGGCTAGCCCAACTCTACAGTTCCATACCTCTTTTAGAGGTCTGCTAAACTAGTAATTGATAGAAACGGTGAACTTGCAATCACTGCGCTTGTATCCAAAAAAATCCGTTACATGCCAATGCGAATCGAGTGCTTTAGACAGTGCAGGCAGCGGTTCGTAATGCGCAACTTATAGAGTGTAAAACAATGCATTTTGTAAATGAGGAAACTCCGCAAGGGTTCGCTTTTTTTTTTTCGTTTGGCCTCGCATCATTTTACTACCGGGCATGCAAGCTCATGACCACCGCCACACTCCCTGACAGCTGAGTCCCGGAATAGCAGCGCAGTAACACTAAGACAATAAAGGGAAAGAGAATTGAAAATACAGAAAAAGGGCAAAAAGCGCAAAAAGAATAATCAGGAACGAACGACTGGTCACAGGGAGAACGGTTGAAAAGAGGCAAACAACCAAGTGTTGCCCAAAGAGGACATGGGGCAGAAACGCACCTGACGATGTTCCTAAAATCGTAGGCGTGGTTGACGAGGGTGGGCTCCTTGGCGACCGTCACCGTCACGACTGGATGCCGGATCGGCGACTCCTGCCGGAAATGCTGCAAAACGGTGCGAGGGAAGAGGGGCTCACTTTTGGGCCTGGCATTACATATACCGCAAAGTTCCGAGCGAACGCCCACCCCCTTTAGGGGGGTAATATTAAATTTGCTAAAAAAACCCCCAAAGATCGCCCACCCACTCAAATCGATGGCTTTCAGGTTTCAGGGTTCAGGTTTTATTGAAAAATATTTGCATACAGGAGAAGAACAATGGCAATTATTATTACAGAAGGAGGTCCCAGAGTTTACACTGTCGAGGGGACCTCCTGTGCTGAGTACAAAAGAAACGCACACACAGGCAGGTAGAGCGTTACAGAGATCAGTGAAGCGATATTTGGCAAAGAACAAAAAAACATAAATAGGAAATAATTAAACAGATATATTCAAAGAACGGGTTAGATGTAATAAATTAAGGTAATGGTCACTGATTACCGGCAAACTGTTGACCACAAGTGATTTTTTAAGCAGTTATAAAATAAGCGTTCAGAGTTGATGAATTTGATGTCTGTGGGCAATGAATTCCAAAGAATTATTCCTGAAAAGAGGACTGTTTGTTTCCCATAATTAGTGCGCACTTTTGGTAGTAGCATATTGTTTTGTTCCGCGAATCGGGTAATATTGGGGTTTAACACCAATGAGTGAAAAAAAAATAAACGCGGATCATCTATTCACGTGTTGATGCGGTCAATTTTTCTTCCTTTCCGCACTTGAGCCGAAAGTTAGCCCATATGGCATTTTTTTTCTCGATATCTCCGCAGATTTGGTTGTCGGTGCGGCCACTTTTTGTAGTTCATACCCAGCTTTCTTGCTCAAATTCCAACCGCTCAGGAACCTAGCAAAACCACTTTAAGAAAGTGATATTTGGCATAAGGCCAGAAGTCAACGCGACGATGAAAACACCAAAAGAACTTTCCAGGTTTCTGAATATTTTTTGTGTAATTCGCTGTCAAATCTTACTCCCCATGCATTTCTATGGGATAGTTTCCGTGGCTCAGGAACCTAGTCGCGCAACGTGCGCGACTTGAAACTGTGCACAAAGCAAGCATTCACCCCAAATATTATCTGTGCAAAAGAACTTTTCGTTTCGCTAAAAAATTGCAGAGTAATCACTGTTGAGAGGACTGCCATGAGCGGGAAAGCTGCACATGTTTTCGCACCTGACCCCAAAGATCGCCCATCCCGTATTTTTCACTTGGTATCTCTGAAATTCGGGTCTGTGTTCTTTCGGAACTTTACAGTACGCGGCTCGTTGCGGCCGTGCATCAGTTTAAAAAAAAAACACCTAAGAAATTTGTGTACACACCTGAACGGAGGAGCCATATCCACGGCGACTCCTATCGATAAACACAGTGTCTCAAGTGCCGTCCGACGGTGCTCCAGCTCTGAGCTATAGGCACGGCTAGGGTTCCGTCCTACGACATTCGTGTATTTATCAGACTAGGCTAGCACGGGACTGAACATGAGCCGTAGTGGCGTAGGGGTTCCGTCTTAGCTCCGTAACAAGAAGGACGGTGGTTTGAGTCCGACTCTTGGCAGTTTTTCTTTTCTTTCTTTTTTGTAGTTTCAGCTGTAATCAAAATTTTGGTGGCTTAATTATAGTTTTCAATGTTTTAAATGGTTCATTTCTCTTCCTTGCGTTAGGTTAGTTCCTGTTATAACGTGAACTAACCTAACCTATAACGTGAACTAACCTAACATAACCTTTGCTCTCCCTATACGGAGGGCGAAGCAGTGCCAGACGTGGCATATTGTTACGAAACACTGCTGGACGTCACTTTAGTAGAGTGCTTATAGTGCCGTCGGGCGGCACGCTGGACCAAGCGATCAATAAAAGGGGGAAGGGCTCACGTGCAAGAACTGTCCGAGGACGGGCCTCTGTTCCATCGCCACCTGGTAGTCGACCCCGTGTAGCTGGTAGTCGACGTCTATTCCGCGAGGTTTCGTCGGCGCTATGGCCTGGGACACGCTTTGGGCGAGGTGCACCAGCTGCTCCTCGTTGGGCACCTCCTCGACGTGGTCGAGACCCCGGAGCTCGACCATGGGCACCAGTGCCGGGTTGCGCTTCCGCAGCACGCCCAGCGCCGACAGGTTGCCTGCGACCACACGCGGTCAGTCCGAAGCTGAAGCTATAGGGTTAGTTGGTGGAGCGTGACGGAAAATAAATAAATAGCGCGAAAGACACGGACGAGGGAGCGAAATTTATATATTTATTTTCATTTTAACATTCTGCCAATCACATTTGGGATTTTTGCAGGTAGGGCGATACAGTTGTTGGAAATGCACAAAATGCAAACGCGGTTTTCGTTCATACAGGATTACAAGGGTATAAACATGCGAGACAGGTTTTATAATACCACCGCAGTCACAGGCTTCGAGTGTGGCTATGGTACGTTTAGGTCTACCACTTGGTATTAAAGGTAGCTGGGTAGCTGTCGAGCCCTGTACCAAGCGGCACTATTGTAATTGCTTATTTGGTCTTGGTAAAGTGAACTCTTCTAGTTCACTTTAGTCTTGGTTAGTTTACACAGGCAGCTCTCGAAACCCTTCTCTCTTCCTATAAGCCTTGCGTGCCTTTCGTAAAATTCAATACACCTTCTCAATCCCGCATTTTTGCTGGAGCAATATTAACACTACGTGAACATCGATGTCGCATCGAAGGTGGGATGAATCATCGTTGGTCATGTATGAGCAGTTCTTCGATAACTGGGGTGGTTTAGCCGGAATCAAACGTTTTTTTTTTGTAATCTCTACAGGTCATGTACAGTATTTTTCAGAATTTTCTAGGCCACGCACAAGGTTTCTGGCGCACGAAGAATTTGAAGCATACGCTTAACATTTAATGGGGCCAAAATACTTTAGGACATTAAGAAAGAAAAGAGTTTTCTCTATCTTTCCGGCATAATGCGTTTAACTTAACTCAAGAGGTAAGATTGTACTTCGAATTTGCGCAGGCATCTCGCATAAATGTGAGCCAGTGTTGAAAAACATTGTTGATTAGCCAATCCCTTCTTGCGATTGATGCAGGTCTGAAGTATGACTGATAGTAGTTAGCCTTTCATTGGGTAAACTAGCAGTACACAACACAGAGAAAACTGATAAACCCACAGTTCACGAGTTTCTTCGGCATCACTCGTCGTGTAGATGAGAATTGGGTTGGTATTCTTACTCGTCTACAGAAGTCTGCCTTATGTATACATAAGTCTACATTATTTAGACATAAGTCTACATTAAGTAGACATAAGTCTACATAAGTCTACATAACAGCTTATGAACCCTGAAGTTTCAGTAGCGTGAGAGCACTGAAGTAGTAGTGGTCGCGTGCGTGAGCAGTTATGATCCCCGTCTCTTAACCAATTTGATCTTGTCTATCATTCTCCAGTACTCGCGTCCCGTTTGTGGTCTGTGGCTGGTGACGACTGTTTGAGGACACTAGCCACTATCGTTCCCGTAGGCAGACAGCCAAATTGGGACTAACGTGTTCGGCGCTGATATCCATGTCCAGAATGTGAGGATATCCATCCAAATCTAAATGAAGGGAATATTCGGCTTCCAGAAGCCCTAGGATTTAAGGGTACCACAGAGAAAGTTAACTTCAAGGCTGTCGAGGGGACGAAAAGAAGATTAGAATGCTGGTGGACGAAAACCAGAGAGGGGAATATTGCCTAGGACAGTTACCGCCTGTAACAGGGAAAAAAAAGTATTTCGTGCCTAATAAGCTTTAGAGCCTGCCCTAAGCAGCGCTAGTATTAAACCAAGAGTGTAAAACATGGGTATATTACTCCTTTTTGGTAAGATGACATGTCATCACCACGCTTCAAAGGGCAAACTAATAGCAATCAATCAATCATCATCATTTTCTAGGAGGAGCGTACGCACCGTGTACCAGGGGTCCCAGCGAGAGGTCGCCGTGCACCTGCAGCTCCCCGTAGACGACGTGCGTGCACACGCACGGGTCCAGCCGGGACAGGTCGAAGTGCGGGTCGTCGGGCCGCACGTAGCACACCACGGCGCGGCTCGGGGTGAGGCTCGGGTCGCACACGCCGGCCGGACGACCTGCGTCGGTAAGTTGAATGAATGGACGAATGGATTAAACAAATGCCATATACAGCAAACCTTCGCTATGACGGAGTACTCGGGATTGTAAACTTCGTTATAAGCGATAATTCGTTAAAGGGGCTGGCTGCTTTCCCTAGGTCGAGTACTGAATTACAGTAAACCCTCGTTGCAAACTAATCGCTTTATTTGAAGCGTTTTATGGTTGTCATCGCAGTGCATAGAGAGCAAATCATCTCGCTTTTAACGAATTATCGCTTATAACGAAACCAGTTTCCTGCCCGGAGGCTTTTGTTATGGCGGTGAATGACTGTGTGCTCTTTTCATTTATCAGTAATTTTTGCATTGGTCAATAAAGCTAAAGAACTTCCACCAGGAAGCCATTTCTTGCGCGGAATCGACTTTTATAGCTGCATTGAACGCACTTTCTGAGGATATATATGTTCTAATAAAAGGGGCCAGTGCTAAACAGATAAAAACGGGATTCACCCGCAATATTCATTCCACGGTCATTGGGTTTCTTAGGCTCAGATTGTCTGGGCCATTATGAGCAAGCGAAGGGAAGGAATGCGCGAATATTATAGCCAATAAACCGCAAGATATTAATGTCATTGTAAATATAAAATCAAGGAATCTCGCGAACAGTCGTACCCTTTCTAAATGTTTGTCGCAAAAGTGAAAGCAAGAAAACTTGCGAATAATCGTATATCCCCTCGATATTTCTATGCTTTTTTTTTCTAAATGATCTAAACACCAATAAACTGGTATCGATGCATCGATCACATGCATCGATGATATTTTTTTTAGGTCAGAGCTTGAAAGAGACGAAATGAGAAGCGTAAGTATTTTTCGCACAAGTTTTTGTGTGCGAATATCAGCCTCGCCAGTCACAGGTACGAAGTATTTTTGCAGCGTAAAATAGAATTTCAACATAGACGTAAACGCTCTAAGTGATACAATACACAGCGACCAGGTAGCTGCTGCGATGCTTTAGATACGTTTTAAAGTAGAGAATTTTAGGATTATGTTATTTTGAGCGGCGACCCTGATATCGACCGTTGTCACCAAAGAGGGTGAATCGGTGACAGCGGTGATGTTGATGCTGGTGGGGTTGCTGAGAGAGAGAGATAGAGAGAGAGAGAGAGAGAGAGAGAGAGAGAGAGAGAGAGAGAGAGAGAGAGAGAGAGAGAGAGAGAGTATAACTTTATTGAGCCCAAGACGGGGGTAAGGGAAGAAGTGAGACGGGAGTCCCCTTCATTCTTTCCCCCTCAGACGGCGGCCATGAGTCCTTGCGCCCTGGCGGCGTCTTCGGCCATCTGGGCGGCCCGGAGTTGAACGTCCGGTTCTGTACTGAGCAGCACGGTCTCCCACTGCTCTGAGGAAGTGACGTCTAGTGCTTGAGGTGTGGTGTTCACTTTAAGGGGGCAGGCCCATAAAATGCGTTCAAGGTCGGCCCTTGCTGAACATAATTTACGCCTATTTTCGTATAGTCCGGGGTAACAATGACTGTACGTCACCGGGTTCGGAAAAGTGTAGGACTGAAGTGGACGCCATGCTACTGACTGCCACTTTTCCAAGGTGCGATGAGCTGCGGGATATCTGGCCCTCCCTAATCTGTAATGATCGATTATCTCCCTTTAGGTCACCAGGCGGTCCCTACCCCCCGTGCGAACGATGCCTCAGGTGTTTCTGGGCAGTCTCGGAAGCTCAGACCTCGAGCTCCCTCGTGAGCGTTTTCGTTCCCCGGAAGTGCAGAGTGCGCCGGTGCCCATATAATTCGGACCCCTCGGAGTCTTCATTCTTTGGAGGATACTATTGATGCTTGACGAGAACTACCGTGTCTGGTAGCGAACAGGCGTTTCCTAGTCAGCACAGCCAAGCGACGCGTGGCGCCATCTAGGGGCATGTTTGAAGCTATGTCCACGTGCATGTGGCCCTCAGTTTAATCGCTCAGGACCGCTTGGTCTCGTAGTGTAGTAGTTCCCCTCTTGCAAAGCAAACATCCTAACCCGGGTTCAAACCTCCTTACCCCTTTTTTTCATTTTCAAGGGTTTGTCATATTTGAATATTAACACTTGTTATCGGTCATATGATCGATTTATGACATCTTAATGCAAGATAAATGGGATTTCGGGTACTTTGTTGCCTTTTGGTCAGTTTCAGCTACTGCTTCTTGTACGTTCTTGCCGGTTTTCCTCTTTTTGGTCGATTTCGGCTGTTTCTGTTGAATATTTTTGTACACCGTGGTTTTCAACCATTGCAGGTGACCCGTTTTCGCTGTTATTTTTTTTTTTCAGTTCGGATGGTTTTGTACGCTTTAGGTACGTTTATGCTGTGATATAACCCTCCCATAAGCAAGCTCAGGTGACGGATGGCTGTACTGACTAGGAAACGCATATACGCCGTCTGGTAAGGTAGACGCACACATGGTTGCCCCGCATCTCCTTGGCGCATGGCTCATGTGTAGAAAATTCGCTCGTATTTTCTCTAACTCATGTGGAAAAAAAATCATTCGTGTTCTCACGGATGCATGTAGAAGAAATTCACTCGCAGTCTCTGAAAAAATTAATCGTATTTTCTCAAACTCATGCATGTACAAAATTCAATCCTAATTTTGTAGATACTTGTGGGGAAAATTCACCCGCATTCTCTTGGGCTTATCTGAGAGAAATTCACTCCTATTCCTTCAGGCTCATGTGGAGAAACTCTCTCGTATTATCTCAGATCGCTGGTGAGAAAATTCCCTCGTATTCCTTTGTATTCACGCGGATAAAATGTACTTGTATTATCTCGGACTCATGCGGACGAAGCACACTTCTATTCTGTCAGACTCCCGCAGATCGAGCGAAATGGCCTTTCATGAAAGTGTGGCCCCGTTCCCTGGTGATCACTAGCAACTCTTGCCGATGCGGGACACGAACAAGTTCTTTGGAATTGCCAAACGTCCCACCGTGAGCGTCGTCTTCGTAAGGCGTTCTGTACCACACGATGCAAACACATGACCCTACGCACACGGAGGCGAAAGGTGAGGCTTGATTTATGTTCAAGGGACTGTTACGTCCGTGCGAAGTGTAAAATAGCCTACGTTTAGAAAAAAGAGAGAGGGGAGAGACTGTATCCAACACGGAATCGGCAGATTCCGTAATTCAGCTTAAACATTTTCCAGTTTCGACGTTAGAACAAATCGGACTGCAGCCATTGCGCAAAAAATGCGACTTCAGGTTCAAGGTTGTCGCCTGTTCCTTGCAAGGATTGCATGTTCCGCAATTTCGCTCATGTACATTCAATGAATCGAAGTCGTGCTCGCATGTAAAGTGCAAGTCTACCTATCCTGGCACGCGCATTAATATACGTTGTCTAAACGATAGCACGGACTGCGGGCGCCCCCCATGGTGTGGGTGGCTGGAGACGCGATGTAGCAAATAGCTTGTTGCAAATGATGGAACGGCGTGCAGCGCAAGAAAAAAAAAGCGGCAAAGATTTCTTATAAAGAGAAATCAGTATTCTGCGTATGAGCCAGGTCTTCAACATTTCGCGTACGAGAGTACAGTGTGGGTCATGTTCAAATATGCATCGTCATTTGACCCTGGGTCAGTTGCTCGAAAGACAGAGAGAAAAGAGTGTTGTAAATCGCTGTTTCAAGGCGCCAGCATAATGCTGTCAAGCAAATGTATTTCAAGCTTTGCGAGAGGTCATCTATCATACTCTTTGACGTCTCTTCGTGGAACTCACCTTATAGCGCATGCGTTCTCTTGTAGCACTTCGAGGCAAAGCTTTGCCACAAGTGTTAGTAATGCACATCCGCACCGAATTAGAAAATGGGGACAAAATGAATGAACACTTTCAAAAGTCCCGCAACACAGTTACGAGACTGCTTAACGGATGCCACTTTCGGGCTGTGAAACTAACGATTCTCGGAACTCGCAGAATGCAAGACCCAGCATGCGATCGTGCATACGATTCACGTAGCTTCAGTACCCATTCTTTTCTCGAAGCGTCAAACCGTCTGGCGTTCAGAAACACGGGACGTGGACTTAGATTAGGCACGCACTAAGCTCTCGGTGCAGTTCTTTGGAGATCTGCTCAGAATTTCCAAAGCCTGATGCATAGGCGAGTACAAGGGGCACGCGAGCAGCACGTGTTTTTTTCAGCGCGCGAACAGATCAGGCCACCATGTAGATCGCCGTCCAAGGTCTGCCGCAGAACGTCTTGAATAGCCTTGGGGGAATGTGGTACGCGCGATTTCTGAAGCGTCCGTTAGTCTCCTCGTGCGATTGCGGAGAACGTGCTGTGAAGCTATATGAGGACAGATCTTGTCTTTAGCAGAGCGTCCACGATAAGCGACTTCGGGACTAAAAAAACGTGGTTGTTCCCTCTTCCATGGGAACCTGTAAAACACGAACGGGAAATGTGCCTTCACAGGAGCAGTTGAATGTTTATCGTGCATAGATATGAACTTGCACATCGCCATTTATATTTCGTCGGTATGGTACCGTTATACGCATCAACGTTAGGCACTGGACTGCACACGCCGGAGCATTGTGTAAATCCGACTGAAACCACAGGCTCTCGCATACCGTCCGTGCGAACGAACCCAAACGGGTTGTCAGCGAATCGTTTGGTGAACACACGGTCCGCTGCAGCGAAAGGAGCAGCGGACCGGGTCACGAGCGCGACATCCGCAAGCCAGCTTTCCCGCAGCTTACGCTGCGCGTCCTCCGTGCACGTAGGCGCTCGCATCGAGGCGCCAACTGTCGGCGCTCATTAGCGTCATGATGCACTACTTCGCTTCGCCTCTCCAAGATGGCAGCACCATCTGAAAGGAAGGCTATAAGGGGCGTTTGTTGTTCTATTCATGCGTCCGATCATAGCGCTGTCGGGAGCGCGTTTCATACCTCCCGTTGCGGTTAAAGAGTTCCCGGATCGAATCCCGGCGCAGCCACGTCAATCGAAGTTTTTCTGGTGATGTCATTTCCGTGACGGATATGACGTCAGTTAGATCTTAGTGGACCCCGGCATAAAACACCTTCGTGTTAAAAAACGATGTGGTGTCTCAGTGGCTAAGTTGCCATGCTGAGCACAACCTGGATGGCAACATTTAAATAAACGGTTCACCAAAGAAGTTTATTTTAGTTAACTACATACGTCTTCCGAAATAGCTTTCTTGTCAAATAAATGCGTGAGGGCGCCAGCATGATGTATTTTGAAAGATGTGAAGCTAAGGCAAAACTAAAAAAATTCACAGCATATCCACGGGGTGAATGATGATGAGTGGGTGAAGCTCCTGAGGGGAAATCATCGGTAAAACCGTGACTCTTCAGTGAAACTTCGCCCACTACATCTGTGTCCGAACGTAACGTTTAGAATGTCTCGCTTAAACCGCGCGTCGGCACCTTGGGGCTGAGCTCGCCTGATGCGTTTTGCAGACGCCTCACGAGCTCTCACTGCATCGGGGTCTGCCTGCCGATACGCGCGCTTTCTCGCCGCTTCCCGTTCTCTGACGTTTTGGAGATCCTCTTCGCGCCGCAGCCGTGCCGCTTCGCGTACGGCAGGGTCCTCGCGCCGTTGCCGTGACGCTTGGGCCTCTCGTTCTCGAACGCTGGGATCTTGGCGGCGTCGTCGCGCAGCCAGACGACACGCTTCGGCCTCTCGCTCTCGTACGGCAGGATCTTGGCGGCGGCGTCGCGCAGCTTCACAGAGCGCTTCTGCCTCGCGGGCTCGCACATCTGCAGCCTTATCCATCGGGCGACTCCGAGCGCGCGCCAACAGCGAACGGATTTTATTACAACGCTCCCCGCCATCTAGTAAACAATCCAAGAACTAAACTAGAGGTAGCCACGCCATCTAGTAAACAATCCAAGCGCATCTTTTCATCATACCGCCATCTAGTAAACAATCCAAGAACTAAACTAGAGGTAGCCACGCCATCTAGTAAACAATCCAAGAACTAAAGTAGAGGTGGCTACATACATACGTCGAGGATGGACAGACCCACGCCCTAAGGAGCTTCGCCCCTAAAATCCTTGCAAGGCAGACCCATTTGATCAGGGGCTAGGAACGTTTGAACACTTTAGCAGTTGACCGTGGGAATACTGAGCTGCTAGGGTTCATCGTCGTCGTCGTCATCACTAATGTCATCATAATTATCTGCCTGTTGGTGTCCACTGCGGGACGAAGGCCTGTTCCAAATATTTCCAGCAATGTCTATCATAAGCGTGTCGATTCCATTATTTACTCCCGCATTTTAGTAGTTCATTCCGCCATCGAGTCCTTTGTCTTCCCCGATTTCGCCTGCGGCCCGTTGCAGCTATAGTACGCCTGTAAGAGAATGGTCCAGCTATTGTCCCTCGTATGCATGACGTGTTCCTTAACCCCTTGTTTCCTTGTTCGTTCTCTTGTTCTCAACAACATACGACAACATGCCTAGGGTTAGTAACAAGAAAATACAAGAAAAAAAATTCCCCGCATTTCCCCGAGGGGAAGAATGTGAAAGTGTGAATGCACGAGTTGAATTTGCGGAGGTTCGGTAATGTTCGCGAAAGAGAGATCACACACACACACACAACTACAAAGAAAGAAAGATGCATTTATTCACAGACACCTATTTGTGTTGTCGTTGTACTTGATTGCTAGAGCGGATCTCAGCTTTGAAATTTCGTGTCAGTACTCCTTTAAGCGGGTGCATTAGCCCTTCTCACGCCCGATTCCTGGCCAATCCCCCACGTGGGTATGTGCCATGTCAGCGGCCAGGCAGCGCGCGCCCATCTCCCCCCGTTGCCAAGGAAGACGAGGAGATTCCTGGCCAATCCCCATCTCCCCCCGTTGCAAAGGAAGACGAGGAGATTCCTGGCCAATCCCCCACATGGGTATGCTATGCGGACATCGCCGGTGGACGCAGGTTCAGGGTCGCTTAAGAAGTGCATCGCACTTAAAAAACGAATGAGACATGCAAACTAGGCGCGCAATTCTCACACTACCTGTCGAGCGAGCGCGTGCGATTTTTTGTCGACGCGACCCGATAGGCGCAAGCAAGCAAGTTTGGTAAGAATCTGGCGCAAGACAGCTCCGCTGTTAAAGGGACCCTGCAACACTTTTGATAAACGCTTTCACTATTTCCTTCTCGAGCGGAAGGACTGCAAAAGCTATCGTTATCGCCAGCACGGAGCGCCACTGCATGATTTGCTCGTCGCTCCAGATACGCCTTCCATTTCTGCTTTGTTTGTGTGGCTTTATTTTTAAAGTGACTATAGAATGCATTCATTGTTGCAACGGAAGATGGAAAGCCGGCCAATAGCCGCTACACCGCTGTAATGATGTAATTCCAGAGGTCGAAAAAAACCAATACAGGGAAAGAGAGAAATTTTTTAGCAGGTTTCGAAGTTATCTCATGGGCATGGAGCGGTATTTTTTGTCTGAGGTGCGTTGCGTCCCCATAATCTTTGTCTTCGATGTGTTGGTTGACTACGTGCTGAAATCACTTAAGATTTCGAAACAAGTTGGAAAAAGTGTTGTTTCTGGTTTGCGCAAATCATCATATTCGCCTACAAAATGGCTTCCCCTCAATAAGAGACTGCATGCGGTGAAGCCGACTAACAGGCCTTAGAAATCGTTTTGGCACGCACACCGAACGGCGGGAAACCCGGCCCTTTGCATATCCCTGCCAAGCACTAATGAGAATAGTGGGCTCTTACCGTGGCCTTGGGAAAGACAGGGCTGAGGCCAGGACGCCAGCACCGCCAAAAGCATGGCAGCGAAAACTGCGTTCTCCGCCGCCATCTTTGTTCAAGGGGGGCTCTGAAAAGAAATGAGAATAAGGGAAGGAGTTTGAGCAGGTTATTTTTTTCACCCTGCCGATTTCAAGCAGTCGGGACATTTTTCATTGTGTGAATACTACACGCTACGTTGATTCCAATGGCAGTGGCTAATCTGGTCGAGTCAGTATGGTGGCGCCAACACGCGGTTTTTTAGCTGCAGAGCTGTTTAAGCTTTTCGTTCCGCCGTCCATGGCGTTACCAAAAAAAAAAAAAATGCCGAGCGCACGTGAGCGTGTGCCTCGTGAGGACCGTTTGGCGTTCGCCAGCTCGAACGTCGAGTACACTCTGCCCAGCGTTCAAGGCGTGATCTCTTGCGTGCTGTTCTCCTCGCCAGTTCGTGTGCGTTCGCGCCTAAAGTGGGGAGCACAGACGCCGAGTTCGCGCTACAGACGCAGAGTTCGCAAAGCCGGTTGCCGCCGGTTCCAGAGTGTGCTAACGGGTTCCACTTCTGAAGTGATGTGAAAGGCTGCACGGACAAAATGATCCGGGCCTGCCAGTCGTGGAGAACTTTCAGCGGCAAGTTCGGAAATTAATATGAGGTGCAACAGCCGAGTCTCCGATGAAGAGAGAGAGGGGCCGCCAGTTCTGCTGTTTCTCCAGCCTTGCACCGATAGTGCAAGCTGCGGCATTATTTTTTTCTTAATGCGCACCACCTGGGGGACCACGATTACTTAAACCATTTGATGGCCAGCGTTGCTCAGGAGCAACAACCCAAACATTTTTTGTGTCCTACGTTTTGTGCTTATTCTGACACTTCACCGCAACCTGTGGACAGACGAAAGTACCAGGACCTTTAAAAATGGGAAAGTACAGTTGCTACACGTACTTTTGCGTGCTAAAAACGAGACTTGTTTATGCGTGACGAGTGACATTGAGCCCGGCGTCTCGATGGACCCGTGGCAGGTAAGCATGGCACGAAAGTGTGCGATTTCCTTCTCCTCACAAATGATGACGACACAAACTTTACGTTTGCGGTCTCGATTAGAGCCATAATATGAGTATTTAGATGCTGGGCGAGGTAGCAGCAACTGATATATGGAGCAGCTTGGTAACACGCAGTGCGTGATGTTTTTGGCGGCAGGAATTTGAGGTTGCATCGTCTCAGATGGCAGTCATGCAGGTTCTGCAAACACGCCAGACGCTACGCCGAGGACGAGCTTCTGCGACCAAGGCACCACCAACAGGGGAATGCCAATATATACTTTATTAAAACGGGCTCAAGAACTGAAACCCTTCCCGTTCCACCGAGGTATAACGGGTAAATTAAATACATTACGTAAAACGTAAAAACGTAAAAGGTAATTGAACAAGATAATTACGCAGAAACTGACTTACTAAAGAACAATGGCAAATACAAAAGATCTAAAGGCTATTATCGCGTTATTTGCCGCTGACTTTGTTTCTGCGTGTGAGTGAAATTGTGACAAAATATTTGAGGGGTTAGTATTGTTGAATATTAGCGTTAACTAGTATTGTCATTTCTTCTGAAATTTTTAATGTTTTTGTATGTTTTATTAGCTCCGGTTTCCTTCTTACGAGATAATTTCTGTGGATATCAAGAAGTTGTTCTCTGTGTTTGTTTGTTATTGGGCAGTCCTGTAAATAGTGATCAAAACCACGGAGAAAGATTCCGTGATCAAAACTGTCTGCTGGTAGGTTACAGTTACATATGGTATTATTTGCAATGGCGAACCTATGAAAATAAAACGGAAATCTACCGTGTCCAGTGATAAACTGTGACGTGTAATAATTGGTGGGAAAGTGGTCCGGAATTTTGTAAATATTCTCTATCCATTGGAATGTGTAGCTTTCATTTCCTTCTTGTTGCCACTCAACATTCCAATGTTTTCTTAGGTTAATATTGAGCTGTTTTTTGATAAATTGTAGTGAAATAGGCCAGTCAATTTTTCCGCCATATTTTGCTGCTTTTTTAGAAATTGTTTGTAGCGGGAGTGGAGTTATAGCACAAGTGGCTATAAAATACTTTCTTGGCGCTCTCTGCCCTAGTTGGCCTTCCGCCGTCAAACACAAATCATCATCATCAGAGGCTATAAGATGGCGGTAACTCCGTTGCATTACTATGAAATGTTTATGAAACGGCGCTGCCATCTCCGCGAGGGCAGTGGACCTGTACTGGACAATGGAAGTACGGACAGCGGAGTCAAATTTCCACTGTCTACACATTGTTTGTCTCGCCAAACGGAGACTCCGGTTGGCTGCTCACAGGGATGGAGGTATTTATTAGACGACATGCCTGACTGGCGAGGTGAGGTTGGGCGGAGAGAGAGAGAGAGAGAGAGAGAATTTCTTATTGAGCTAAGTTTGGGTGGGGTGGTTCCTCATTTCAGGTAACCATGGGCCGTCCTAGCTCGACTGGCCCTCTCGACCAGCAGGAGTTGATCTTGAGGGAGGGAGATGGACAGCAGTATCTCCCACTGCTCAGGGGTAGGGGAAGGAAAGGGGCGGTCGCTGGCAAGATGGCGAACAACCAAAAAAGGATGATGATGATGATGATGATGATGATGATGATGATGCCCTCAAAGTTTTCTGCCGTACCCACAAGGGGGTATTGGCCAGGGCTAAATCGGTTGTTGAAATACGTGAGGACCTCAAAATACTAATTTCTTCTCAGAAAGAGGCCGAGAAAAGAAACTTCCTGATGAATACAACCCGAATTGCCCATTAATTAGCACCCTTCAGCAATTCAAACGACCTGAAGCAGAAAGAAAATCTTGAATACAATTACATGTACCCCTTTTTGCAAACCCAAATTTTCTGTGCCAATAGATAATATAGGTGGAATAGAAAAAGTCAACCTCAAACGCTCAATTGGGTCCTTCAAAAGCAGTTGTCTAGCTGCGGAGAAACGGCGACTGTCGAGAAAAAAATGTTCGATTGTTTCAGGTACCTGGCACCGCACATATAGTTCCGTGTAGGTTAAAGTCCTGATCTGAACAGATTGAAATGAAGCCTTCGAATCCTGCAGCGCAGCTCGGTGAAGCTTATGTTACTTCGCATTGCCGAGCACCACAAAAATGAACATTCCACCCCAACTTTAATTGCTCATACTCTTCAAATGATAGGAGTGAGTCTGAACGAGCCCCAAGCCAATGCGCTTCTTCGTCGTCGTCTGCTGTGCCGCTTCACATGGCACGTGCCCACACAGGGAATGTACAATACTCTTTGCAGACTTACGGCTTGGAATCATTGGAATAAATGAACTCTGAAGTCATTGGGCTGCCACTTGCATAAGCAGCGCATATTTGGGCTTGTCAATCAACTGTTCAGTGCGCAATCGCCGCTAGCCTATATGCACTTAGATTTCGCCTCTGTCTCCATGAAGCCTAAAGAAAACAAACAAACAAAAAATGCTGCCGGAGCCAGCATCAAACTTGGGTCCTTGAAGCCATAGAGTTTCTTTGTAAGTATACTAGAGAGGAAACTGCGCCTTGTAAGCCATGTCGTCGTGGGGGTTCATGGGAAGACCCCGTTTTTGGCTTGGGCTTGGCATGACAATTGGATTCTTAAGCGGTTTGGGGGATTTGCTTTCTTCACTATGCTTTAACACGTTTACGAGCTACAAGAAAGTTGTTGTTGTTGTAATCCTTTATTTCAATGGGAAGGCCATGCGGCCATGATAAGGGAAGAGGGGGAAGAGGCAGGGAGGAGTAGCCGAGTAGCACAAATGGTGGGTCCTTGAACGCCTTAGAAGAGATCACTGCCGTCAGCAGAGCAAGGATAGCGTTATTGGGATCATGTGAGTGCAGTCAACTTTTAAGCAAGCGCGAGGAGTCCGTGCACGTGCGAAGGAGCGCGGTCGCAGCCGGCCGCCTCGCTGCCGTGCAAGAGGCTTAGCTGGCGGGCACAGTTCAATAGGCCAGGAATGCGTCACCGCGTGGTCAGATCCGCTGGAGACGAGCACGAACGGGAAGCTGGTCACTTCGCGACACTTTAGAGCACACGCTCAAGGAGATAACACCAACAAGTCCGGCACTACCAGAGGTCGAAGACGGAGCCTATGGAACACATGTCTACCTTCTTCGAGCGCAAGTGGCGCCCTCCTCCCTGTTCCGTGGTTGCCGTGTTCGGTGAAACAGCAGGCAGTGCGTGATCGCACCTGACGTTGCTCATGCCGCAGTTGAAGGACGCATGACTGAGCGGGTGATACGCCGCCGCGAAATTTGTAGCCGACAAAATGGAGAAACAAAACGCACTTCGACGAAGACAAGATACGACCACGGGGATACGACAGATACGGGCGCTTGTATGCGTCCTATCTTGTCATCGTGCACGACTGTTTAAGGCCACGTTTTCTTTTTTCTTGTTAAACTAGTTTGCGGTCGGTGCACCGGTTCACCACGAAGGCAACGTTTTAATAGGCACGCTCAAAAAACGTTCCAAACTCTTCAAGCAACTTATTATTTGCAATAATGGTAAAATTAATAAAATCAGAGTCTCTAATGAGTTTCTCCCCCAAATATTAACCTTGTTCGTAACTACAACCTCAGTCTGCGGAATAGCAGGTACAACCGTTCCGGCAAAAATACGCTTTACTTCCTTTTTCTTTAGTTTTAAAACAGCCTGTTTGTATTTTCCACTTACATAATTGCACACTATTCTTCGCGTTTTTGTGGCACTTTGTTTATATTTGCGGTCACTAAAACGTTTCAATTCAAGCCAATCATGAAACTAAGGCGAGCGCGATGCATAATGGCGGTCCATGTGAGACGCATAGACGGTAGCGCCAGATTCCTCTCTAGTGTATATTGTAAGAAACTCTATGCTTGAAGCCCACGTCTTACCGGCTATGCCATGTTGGCGGGATATCCTCTACAAAAAAAAATCCCGTGCCATCTCCACTAACGTGAAACCTGAGGAGGAGCGAAGTGTATAAATGTATAAGTGTGTTCTTGCCGCCTTGGCATTTTTGCGCACGAAGATGGAACCGTTGTTGTGGTAGAGGTATACAGCTTTGCTGAAAGTCTCGTGTCTTCGAAGTACGAATCGTTCTAGCGCGAGGCGTTTGAAAACAAGCGTCCCGGTGTGTTTTTTTAGTACGCGTTACGTTCTAGCATGAGGAGTTTTCAAAACGAGTGTCCTGATGTCGTAGTACCGTGACTACATCAAACGATAACGCCGACAGGAGACGCCGACTGCCCGCGCCCTTAAGGAGCTTCGCCCCTGCCCACCACGCCTCGCTGCAGACGCTGCCAAGTGGGCTACAAGGCGTGGGCGAGACATTTGAAATCGCTGAGAACCTAAACTTTGACCTTGACGAAAAATGTGATGTTAAAGAATGTGCGTTAGGGCAACATTTTTTGGTTAATTCAGCTGTTATTTCCTTCTGTTAGGCGAGACACGTGATTCTGTTGACAAGTAATGTGGGTGACAGTTACGCTGCGTGTTGACTGTAGAGTTTTCACTGTAAAACTGTGGTCCATTCTCTAGCCGCCGGAAATCATCACGCAATGCATTCTAAAAAAGCAATTACATGTTCCCGCAGCGGTTTCCCATTTTCTCCATTAAACCCACACGCTATTATCACCGGTAGCTTCTTCGATTGCGCGTCTAATTATGCCTGTGTGCACCACTGCGACATTCCGTTTCCAAGTCAATGCAGGTCGGGAACTTCCTGCTACACCTAGCGCCGTCGTGCGGTTAGCTTTGAACACTGCTGCAATCTTCTTGATAAACTGCTCTGGTGAACTCGCTGTTCGTTCTCTGTGGCCTACCGGTAGCGTCCGCGGCTTCTAACGCTTACACCTTGGCTTCGTGCACCGGCAGTTCTACTTTTTTTTTATTTCCATAATTTTTTATTGAAAAGAAGAATGCCCCCTTAGATAAGTTCTATGCAATCTTTTCGTGAATAAGAGTGGTCTAGTACCTTTTAGGTCATTGTAGGTGCGGTGAGGAGTATATCACTATGTTTAACTAAAGTTCTACCTCGCACCGGAAGTGTACGTCCTGCACTGACTTGGAAGCGGAATGTGTCACTATGCGGTCTCACCGAAAGCTGCAGCTGAAAAACGACTGATGACGATGATGATGATGATGCTAACGAAGATGACTACAATGGCGATGATAACGAAGCGAATCATTTCTTCCCAATTCTCTCTTTTTCGCCATCCTAAATTTTATAGTATTTTTTTTCAATCCCTCTAAATTTCTTTTATACAGGATCGAGTAGTTCAATAATGTTTTCTTTCCCACTGTCGTACCACTGGTGTTTGGCCGACCCTCTGTTTGGGTATGTGCCTTTCACAAAGGAAAATCTTCATCATCATCATCAACAATTAGCGATAAAGGGCGGGACAAAAATTCTGTCAGGTACCTAAATGCAGGGCTTTGCTGGTTTTGATACGCCACGTTTGACGGTAGTCTCGGCTCTCAAACTCCGCTTCTATAGCTTTCCACATTCGTCCGGTACTTCGCGCTCTTTTTTATGTCTTTGTTTTTCCTTTTCCCGCCAGTGCCGACGATCGTACATTTCCAGGCCTTTCCGTGCCAGCTGCGTACAGTACGTGACCGCCGGCGTTTATCCGCGTTCTTCTTTTAAAGTCGCCCTTGACACGCCGGGTCACGCTCTTATCGAAATCCACGGTTGTCGCAACATCTCCGCTGTCCACTATCCGCCTTTTCGCGCGCTCATTGGAGTCAGAGATGGACGCTGAGCGGCATCCGAAAGACGCTCGCAGTCTATGTTTAACGCAGTAAGCCCCGCATAATTCCGCAATCGTCCGGAATACCCTTACATCGTGTTCCGTGCGCTGCAGCTTCATCGAAGAAGTGTGTACGGCAGACGCACAACTCGCTCCGGGAGTCGCAGGATCCTAGCATTAATTTTTTTTTTTCGAGCGGAAGCCTTAGAGGTTTCTTCAGATGGGAAAAGTGACCAGAGTCGTCACAGTTACAGCCAGGCGCGCTGACCGCAGCGCCAACCCAGCTGTTAAAATTGTGTTAACATGAAACAAGAATCAGCCTGATGAACAGGCGAACGTGACGGCTCGGGAGTAGAACAGGTGCAGGCGGAGCAGAGCTCTGGCTGTGGATTTGGATTGGATTGGATTGAATTGGATTGGATAAATTTTATTGACCTGCGTAAAAAGACGCAGAAACGAAAGCGAAGAAAGCGATGCAAACACGATGTAGCCGGAAAGAAGTCTTTGATAAACGCTAGGCTTTCGCCCTCAAAGCACGTAAGCAGACGTATGTTGCCGAGGAATCTTTTTTTTTTTTTTTTTGCTTCGAAAGCTATCTAAGGAATCCTGGCAAGCTGTACCCCGTGTAGATGTTAGCGAAGGCGTGTGGGTATGGGACATACCACAGCCTTTAGAGCCGCTACCGGCGTGGCCGGAAGTTAAATCTTCAGTTGCGCGCCTCACCATACCACAATTCTCGATGTTCCCACATCCACCCATTTCGCTTATATCCCATACTCACATCTCTTTTTCCGCTTGAGCGGATGTGAAAGAACGGTGTATATATTTGACGGGACCTTTCGGCGTGTAGAATGGCTCACACGTGATCCAAAAGCGCCGACTGAGCATTAGATAACAATGTACGGACAATGTCTTTGACGTAGCGGTTGAAGGAAACGCTGAATGCCCCGTAGTCTTGTGCGGCAATCACAACGCGGTACACGGACAACAGCGAGAAAGTGCGGTTGCGCGCCGCGCGCATTCGCGTTCTGGTGGCGTTTGTTGGGGATTGTAGTTGGACCTCCTCCTTTTCGAAGGGAAATAACATTGTATTGATATCAATTGAAATTAGTATGAAATTAGTGCGAAAGTGAGAATACCCATGCCTGCGATACATTTGAGAATTAGCCTCTTCTACTTTGTCACTCAGCCCAAGAGATAGGATAAACGTCTGCATTTATACCGGTAAGTCTTCCTATTACCGGTCACCGTGCCTTGGTGAACACAGCCCTTGGAAGCAGCGCGGACTCGCGGACTCCTCGACCCAAGCGGCCGACCACGCTCCCCTACTTCAACCTCATGCTCAATAGATGCCCACTACTACTATTACCGGAAACCAAATTACAGGGTAGCAAAAAGGACTCCTAGGACACGTAAGCACTTCTTATGGGTTGTGAATGCGAAAGCATGAATGTCCAGTTGAACGCCTGAGGTGCCTTGCTGCCACCTCGCATGGGCGAAAGTTTTTTTTTTTAAATCTTGCCGCTTGGGACGCTTTGCTTTGCGACCTGCCTTATGTGGTAGGCCCCTGGTCTAACTCTAAATGAGAATCCTGAGCGACAGAAGCTCTATTGACTTTCCTGCGAAGTACAGGGAATAGTTAGAATCTCCGAAAAAGCTTCATTACTGAGCACATCATTGTAGTCATAGCCGTCATCATCACTTCACCAATTTCAGTTTTCCTCATACGTCTGGCCTTTGCCAGGCTAACCTCACCACCAGTACCTTTCAAGATAATTCTCTCTCCCTCCCTCCCTCCCTCCCTCCCTCTCTCTCTCTCTCTCTCTCTCTCTCTCTCTCTCTCTCTCTCTCTCTCTCTCTCTCTCTCTCTCTCTCTCTCTCTCTCACTCTCTCTCTCTCTCTCCCTCTCTCTCTCTCTCTTTCTCTCTCTCTGTATCTCTCTCTCTCTCTTTCTCCCTCTCTCTCTCTCTGTATCTCTCTCTCTCTGTATCTCTCTCTCTCTCTCTCTCTCTCTCTCTGTATCTCTCTCTGTCTCTCGACCGTCTTAACGATTTCGAATGGTTTCAATCTGTTTCCTACTTTTGCGCTGCTGCTCGTTCCTGCGACAGAGTGCCGGGGAAAGTTGACAACGATGGCGTACTGGCCTGGACGCGGTGTACTGGCCCGGACGGCCACCTGTCCCTACTGGTGCGTTTAAGATCACGCTATGGAACACCTCGTGCTATGGAACACTTCCCAAGGAGCAGTCTAGCTGACCCAGACGCCAGAGCCAAAGCCAAAGCCGGTATTATCGCTTAATGAACCGTCTAATGCCTCCGCATTAAAATCGAGGGCACTTGGACAAGACGACACCGCTATTTTTACCCACATGTTTCCCTTTAAGAATACGGTGGCTTCAACGGGAATGTTAGTCCTGGTGGCCGTATACGGAATTCGCTACTTTCTGCGCTAGGTATGTAACAGGCGTAGTGCCGGTAAGCCCGGCATCTGTAGGTTGATCTTTCGTGCACAGGTCACGTGGCTTTCACGCAATCGTTGCGAGATGCGATGCAGGCGCTTGTGAGAAAGTAGATAGAAGATCAGTCATGTCTTATCGGCCGAAGCAACCATAAAGGGATCCCTGCCAAGTGTTCATCCACAGGACCGCGCTCATGTAATTCGAAACAAATGTATAAGTCGCTCGCGAAGTCCACCGTCCATTCAAGCGTGTTATATTACGAAATATGATGACGCTGCAGCGCGTTTCTCTTATGGATCATTGGCGACGTGTTCTCGGAAACGGTGGAGAGAAAATTCAGCGGGTATTTATTTCACGCTGGTATGAGGCTCACTGACGCATCGCTTACGCGGTAGGTGTGTACCTTGAACTGGCGGTATGCTATGATGGATGCAGTGCTGGGCTCGCAATCCTTGAAGCGGCCACGTCTGCTGCGCAGTTCATATCAGTGCACGCAAGGCCGCAGTGACACGGTGAATGTAACGAATGCGTCGTGAAAGGTAACGCGGCAGCAACATACATGAGTGCCCACTTGGATTCACCGGCCTTGGGCAGTCCGTGAGCTTCCTCTTAGGGGACATTACGCCACAACTCCGCTAAAGTCTGTTTTGTCACGAATAGATGTATACAACTGTATGCCAACCGCGATGGTTCCATGCAACTAGGGCAGCGCGCTCGCGGTGGCGGTGGGTGGAACACAACTGCTCATAAGCACATACCGATCATTAGCTCGCACTGAACGACCAATGTGGGGCATGTGGACCATTCAGAGTAACTACACGAAGGTCACGGGACTCCGACTTGCGTTGGCACGGCCACCGCATGTATGCGGGGCCGAGCTTAAAATTCGTAGCACAGAGGCCACAGTGAGGACGTACGGCTACGCATCGCGTGCGTTCGCCATCCAAAGTGGCGATCAGTGCCAAAGTACGTCACAGTTTTGTACCGTCGGCCGGCTAACCTCCCTCCGTGAAAATATACCGAGAGTCACGCGAAACGACGATACGCTTACGATGCAACAGCAAAGGGGTTCTGAAGATTTGTCCGTTATTTCTTTTCTCCGAGTGATATAAACGTTACATCATCAAAACCCATAAATACAGTTATTCTAACGCAATATGTCCTGATGTCCCTTCTCTAGAGAAAGAGTGGCAGTACGTTCGTGCGTATGCGTCTCTCCCAGCCGTCTCGACGAGTGGAAAAGAATGAACATATGAACATGGAAGCCGTGGTAGTTTGAACAAGACTCTTTTATCACATACAAGAAAGTTTCTGAATGAACGAGCAACCAAACTAACCCAGAACCGGAGACAACAAGCCCTTAATTAATAATCACTGTCAAAACTTCAAGACACATTGAATATAACATCTCTATAAAATCATCATACAATCGCCACTAGCAACTAAGCCTACCGCAGTCACTGCTGTCGCTGTTGCGTTGACCTGCTGCGGCCGTCCCAACTTCTGTCTAGAATGAACGTACGCATTAAATACTATTTGCTCCCCACAAAAGTAAACCCAGTTCCACTTAGCCTGGAATCTGCCGAAACAGCGGAGCCCCGGTTCGTTTGGGTCGGCTTGAACGTAAACCACGCAAATTTCACGGTTCGTTAAAAAAAATCGGCAGCCAAGCGTCAATGGCGGAAGACCCCCTCCTCTCTCCCTCCCCTAGCGAAAGGGAGAAACACCCGACCTTGCGAGATCACTGCGCCCTCTATCCGTGGGTCTGCAAACTACCGGCGAGGCGGTTCCCAGACACACCGATAGAGGCCGCCGGAGGGTCTGGGAATTTTCTCATAGCCCTGCGTAGCGCACGGATATTGCCCGTCGGATATTATCCGACGGACAATATTCCGGTTATTGTCCGTCGGGCACACATCAAGGGAACTCTTTGAGACGTCTGCTTGTTGACCTGGACACTTTCGGAGGTTAATCCAGCTGCGAGTCGCACCTTTCACGTATTTTTTACGGACGGTAGACTTTATCGGGCTTTAAACGCGAAAATTTTAATCTGTCTGTCCACTTGGCTGTCTCTCGATTCAGCCATCCTACTAAAAGCTGAAAGAATTCTTGAAGAAGAAGTTTCTACAGACAAAACATTTCCGAACCATACATCTAACACCACCCTTCTTCCTTATCAACATTGTTGAGCTAGAAGAAAACATTAGGCATATTTGGGACAACACGTCAATTCATAGCCGGTATTATCACTCGTCTTTTAATTAAAAATAGGTGCGTACTTGATATTTTGGATAACACATAAAAACTGCACATTAAAAAAATGTTTTGACCCAAAAGGAGAAAAGGTAAAGGAAAGGCAGGAATGTTAACCAGGCTACGGCCTAGTATGCTATCCTACACAGGGAAAAGGGGAACAATGAGGAAAAAGAGGAAAACAGAAAAAAAATTACACCATCTTCCCGGAGGGCAACCCTGAGTAGTATGCGAAGCAGCCATGGTGTCGACTGAAGTTCCCATTAGTTTTCACTTCGTCGTTTCCGTTGACGTTCAGCTTCGCGTGCCTTCGTTGTATCTGTAGCTTCTTGACGCAGTTTGAATGAGTGAAGGACATAAGGCGCGTTCGTAGCACATGCTCCTGTCGCGGTTTGTAGCGCAGTGGGAAGAGCGCCGCGTACCTCCCGTTGCGGCCAGAGAGTCGTGGGATCCAAACCTGGCGCCGCCTAACTATTTATTTTTATAGTGGACTGCGCTGACGTCAGCCCAAACGCTGACGGGGATGAAGAGGCGCGCATGCGCAGTAGAGTGCGGACGGCGGACAACGACAACGAGGGAGGGAGGGACACAGCCCCGAGCATGAGACGCTTCGCATCTAAAAGAGGAGAACAGAAAAAGAAGGGGAAAGGTACAGACATAGCGTAGAGTGGTGTGCCCAACGGTAGGACACTATGGACAAACAATTTCAGGGAGTTCATAGAGGGTAGTCTTTTGTGCTACAGTCTTCTGTGCAATTTCGTAGTTTTTAGAGAACACAGGACCGCGTTTGCCGCCTTGTCCGTAGATGACGGGGAAGGCCAGCAGATACAAAAAGGGCTAGCACCCGAGTCTGGACTTCGTGGCGGCATTCCAAATCCAACAGTGACGAAAGGTTCAAATTTATGGCGCGCGAGCAGTGCGAAGGCGGGAAAATTTGACTGTTTTGAGCAAACCTTCACAGTGTTTATCGAGGGGGATACCAAAGGCGGTCGAGGCGGTAATGAGCGGTTATTTCTTTGTACGTAAGGAGTCTATCTCTGGCGGATCTGGCCCCGTGATAGGCCCTCGAGCCGTATTGTGGGCAGCCTCATTACCAGCGAGGCCAGCGTGCGCCGGAGTCCAGACAATTTCTACGGGGGGTCGGGTGGGTGGCGTCGGAGAATTTTGGAGGCCTGTGGCGAAACATGGCCGTTGGCAAGATTTTGAATGGCCGCTTTGGAATCGGAAATTATTATCGCGGAGGTCAGCCTTTGGAAGGGGGCTAAAGCTATTGCCGCCTCTTCTGCTCTGGCGGGATGGGAATTATTCAAGGTTAGGGAGTCGAGAGGGGGATTATCAAGGTCGTTAATGGCTGCAATGGCGAATGCGGCACGGTGCCTGTATTCTGCAGCATCCACATATACCACGTCGGCTCGAGCGGGGAGTCGTTTTTGGAGAGCACGTGCTCTCTGCTCTCTGCGGCTCGCGTGGTATATGGGATGCATGTTGCGGGGTAGTGGTTTAATTATAAGCTTTGCATGGGTTTCAGAAGGAAGGCTCACGCCAACCTTACTAATTCGGAAGAACACACGTGGCGTCTCCTTCAGACGAACACGTTCCCTAATCCCGCTATACTTCACCGAATACACCCTTCATTGTACCCTTCCCCAGAATGCCTTGCATGTGGCGCTCTCGCTACCCTTCCCCACATCTTCTGGGGGTGCCCGAAAGATCCCTTTCCCCTAATTTCCTGTGGTGAGCAGTGGGAGGAAGCGCTGGGGAGCTCAGACCTAGAGGTGCAAACCTCCTTGGTCACCAGAGCTGCCGATGTCGCCACCCGGCACAAGCCAGCGGCCACAACCGCCCCCTGAGCCACATAAAGCTCAATAAAAATGTTTTCTCTCTCTCTCGAGGAAGAAGCTAGACAGGTGAAGAGCGTCAGAGATGGGCTGGGAAAAAAATGGAGGCGTTTGTGGTAGACGACAAATGTCTTTAGACGACATTTGCAACGAAGTGAGCGAATACGCGGCCGATTTGTCCTTTTGATTCTGTCGACGATCTTATGGCATATTCGGTTGGGCGTATACGAGCGCTCTGGAGTGCTCTGAAAAGCGGCCGCGCCTTCGGTTGGTAGAATTCGACCGCTCGAACTACCTTCGGTTGGTTCGTTCGGAGCGTCAGCCTCCGACTCGGAGCGCTCCCGACCGCTGTGATATTCGCCCCGAGCGCGAACACAGTCGGCCCCTGGCGGCGGCGGGACGAACCGCTCCTAGTGTGGATGGCGCTCTCGCGTCGTCTGCTTTTTCACGTTGCGTGCGGCGCAAGACGCGTGCTGCACACGACAAAACAACCAATATCTGTGCTCGTTTGGCAGTAAGCAATGACAGTAACCTCCGCGTGCTCGTTTCCTCTAGAAACGCAATAATCAGCGGCCGTTGCGGGTTAATGCACTGGTTTAATTCCACGAAACATCTTCGCTGTGGTCACCGCTTGAGTGTGAAACGTGTTATAAACATTGCTTCCACACATTGCACTTTTCGTATTGTTGAGTGCAGTCGTCTACCGTTTCGGGAACGTCGAAGGGTGATTTTTGAAGGTGGCGTGGCGATTATTTAAAGGATAAAAGTTCAGTACGCGAAACGGGTAAGAAGCGACAAGACCTGTGCATACGCGTGCAAATTCCACACCCTTGTAAAATTGCGCTGTGTCCTTATAGAAAGAAGAAACAAACAAAAACATTTACACTGCACACGACCCGTGCGCTATCGCCCATACATTACCGGGCACGTATTTTACACCCGCAAGCGTCTGTGTGATCGTGTCCTTCCTGTACCTTTTCTAAAATAAGTACCATTTTTGGACAGTCGTTGGTTATACTCAGGAGGAGGAATAAACATTTATTCAACTGTATCGAGTTGCTAATTTTACGCATTATTTAAAATACGTTTCTATGGATGCGCAAGAGTATTTAGGGGGAATGTTTCGGTAAAATTAAGCAGTTGTGAGTTTGCGTCAGTCATGTGGCATTTTGTGTGTCATTTTCATATATATCATTTTCAAATCCGACATGAATCACCTTGTTCAGAAACGTGTCTCACTCAGCATAACCAAATGCCTAATTTGGTCACGTCTTAACCTCTTAAGGTGGAACTAAGTTTAAAGAAAGAGGAGAAAACGCGTAATATATAATGCACGTTGTTGCCCACATGTGTGTGGGGTGTGTGCCATGACTCGCTTTTTTTTTTTCCCCACAATGCTTGCTTTCAATACAATTTTGAAAAAGGCGTCCCACAATTCCTGGACAATCTCGAACCAAAGGGGGGTTAATCATTTTGGAAAATACGTGTACTGTTTTTTCACCGCTACAGAACACGACGCCTAGTGTAGTTTCGATTGTAAATAATACTGATAAACATAGTTTGGCTTTTCGCGCGCGTTACATGCGTTCTCTTCTCGCTGCTCTTGCAACGTTGGCAGGACCCCCCCCCCCCCCTCCCCCTTCCCGAAAAAAAATGAAATGCGCAGAATTTCATTTTTTAACCTATCCTCAAGAATTAAATGCCAAGACAAAGGCGATATTCAGTTTACAAAACAAAGTGGTTACCGGGAACCCGTTGCGTTGATTTGCAACGAGAAATAAAAAGGAAATGTTTTACTACATCTTCAACAGCGCAACTTCATTTATTGCCGTCTTTAGGGTTCGTAAGCGACCTTATACGCAAGAATGCAAACACATCTCGCTGTTGCAGGCCCATGTTAGATTTTAAAAGGAACGCAAATCGTCAACAGAGCAGCCGTCACAGAAAATTTGTGCTCACTGTGAGGTCCCAGAAGCTTGGTTTGCACACAGTAAGCCTGCTTGTCACTCTGCGAAAACCTAGCTAAACATGAGATGTTGATTGTACTGCGTGCGTTGACAATTCAATTCGCAAGCTCACTTGCGACGAAAGCCGTAAATAAGTGATCCGAAACCGTTATTCATGAAACCTTCCTTCAGAGTCGCTAAAATTTCATTTAAAAGACCCGTTAGAGCGGTTACATTTATATCTCTGCGCTGATCAAAATTCAGTAATTTTATGTTGCCTTTTGAACACACAAAAAATATCGTAAGCTCTTAGAAGGAATTTCGGGGCAGTTAAGTAGTGTTACCATTTCAGAGCATCCCACAAATGCAAGAATGCGTCATGCTACCAGTGAAAGCGACTGAGATTGCCGTTGTAAACTGAATTTCAGAGATCGAGGCTTCCTGATTTGTTTCTATTTATGCTTTTATTGGAGGCTCAAAGCCATAGTCTGGAAAGATCGAGCTTGCTACGAGCCACAGCGTAAAAGTTCATTGTCACAATTACGGCCATTCTGAGATTCCCGATGAGTCGTCGCGTTTTTTGGCGTAATAATGAAAACTGACTGCCGCTGCCATGCTATACATTGAACGTTGAGTAACCGAACTACAGCATACCACTCTTGTTTGCACCTGTCGTGCGCACATACGGCGACAAAAAGGCACGAAGCGCGCCCACAGTCGCCACCTACATGTCGAGCTCGCGGCGAATAGTGCCTAGAATATACTGGCTAGTGTGCCGAGGGCGGCTTCCAGGCGGGCGCCGCGAGCGATGTACGCGGCCGGCTGCCGCTTGGGGCGCTGCCGTGCGGGAGCGTGCGCGTTCGTCCGGCCCGAGCAGATCGCGCGGTTACCTCCGCGCTGCGTAGCAGACGGCAGCGGCAGAACTTTCCATTCCCGCTTGCGACGAAAGCGAGCGAAAGCGACGGGAATTATGTCGCGCGACGAAAATTTGTCCCGACCATTCGACAAAAACGATCGTCGCGCGACAAAGTGACGGAATTCCCGTCGCTTTCGTCACAAGTGCGAACGGGCCTTTATGCGCAATCTCCGTACCGCACATAAAATAAGCTCTTGCTTGTCGCCTGAGCATACCGTTGATATCTGACTACCTTACACTGTGCTTGCGAGTGTATTTAAACGATGTCACTAGGTTTGAAACGTAAGCGCTCGCCGTGCAGCTTTGTAATCATTGCGCCTGGCTGATAAATAATAAATACAATTCAACAACATCTCATAGTTTAGTCCATCTTACAACGGTAGTTGAACATCGTACAAATGATAAGTACCATTCTCTCAATAAAAAGATGAGCGAAGTCGTTCGCCTGGATTTCACATCTCACGTTAGTTAACGTGTCAGCTAGCTAGTGCTAGCTGTTGCGAGCTTCATCCACGAATCAAAAGGATGACGACCCTCACTATAGTAGTTGAGGAGCTGCCTGATTTTCTCCTAGGGGTTCGGGAAGATCGAAGCCTCTATAGTTTTCTTCAGGTGCGGCCACGTTTTCAGTCGTCTCGGTGGTCACCCTGCGGTGTTTCGCAACCGGCTCCTGCTTACAAAGGTCTCTGATCTGTCTTTTCGATACAAGTTTCGGATAAGGTGCATCGGGTATGCCTCCAATACTGTATAGGGACAGCATCCAGCTTGAGCCGAACTTTGTCGCGAGGGATTTCGTTCACAACGCAGTTCACCGTGTTATCTTGAACGAACGCTCAATGCAGTTATTGTCAAAGTGTTTTTCCCATATATACTACCGCATTTGGCGTCAGCTTCCTGTCCGCTCTCTTGATCCGCTTCTCCCACTCTGACAACCGTGAAGGGTCAGTCGGCGCTTTGATTGATTGATTGTAGGGTTTAACGCGCCGCCGCAGTGGCCGGCTCCGGATTAATTTTGACCACCCCCTTTAACGTGCGTCGAAATCTCGTAACACCAGGGCGTTTTTGCTTTTCGCCTCCATCGAAAAGCGGCCGTCGCGGCCGGGGATCGAGCCCGCGACCTAAGCTTGTGCTCAGCAGCGCAATGACTTAGCCACTGAGCCACCGCGCCGAGTTCAGTCGGCGCTTTAAAGAGCGACACATTTTCCCTGATGGAACGGTACCCGCTAGTGCACAGCGGAACAAAATGCGCGTGCTTTCATTTCGCTGCTTCTTGACGCTTGCCATAATCTGAAGCTGAAGTTGGCACAAGCGGAATCAATAAACAGTTGCACAACGGCATCGGCATGCCGTTGTGCAGCTGTGTATTATATGCAGCTGGCACGCTCCGTATAAGCAGCGCTATAGTGCATAGAACATGCGCGTGAATAAGCATTTGCTCGGTACAACTGCTCTGAACCAACTTTTCGCAAACAACTGCAGCCTCCGTCACCCTTCTGTATTTCTTCTGATGCTTCGTTCCTATTCCGCAAGCCGCGTAGCATCCGCTGAATTCTAAACATGCCCCTTGTTTGGGCGGTATACCGTTTTTACACAGCGGCGCAATTAGCATGTTGTCGATTTGCACCATCACTTTGGCATTGTCAGCTTGGTTCACAGTTAAACAAAGCGGTTTCAGTGACAGGTACGTGAAAACAACAACCCGGAACACAGCCCGCGATTTGGCGTGGCACGGATACTCGCGCACGCCCGCAGAACCGGTGCAATATCAGCCCAAAACTGCTGGGAGGGGCTGACGGAACGGCTTGCATGTCGAAGCACCCACGCAGAACAATAAACGGTGCATCTCGGCGAAGAAAAAATACGTCCACAAGTTCTTTAACCACGCGCGCACAAGGCCACCTTTCCGCCTTCCGAAGCGAAAAAACTGCATCGTCTGCTGAAGCAGCACGCTCCCGCCAAGCGGCGCCATCTGGCGGCAGCGGTGGGCTTACATTGCAAACGGCGCCACGCTCTCCCATAGCGAAGCGCTCCGCTCGAGACACTAGCCAGTATATTCTAGGCACTATAGCTGTGACTTCGAAGTGAGAGCGTGGCGCCATCTTGCCGGGAGGACGGGTCACGTGACACAAAATGCCGCGGTTTACCCCGGCCGGACTGGAGGAGCGGCGAGCGCGCATGCGCGCCTGCCGCTCCTCCAGCCTGCTTCCAGCTAACTCTATGCCTCCAGCCCGGCCTTGGCATCTGGCGACTCCGAGCCAGATGACGGGAGCGGCCAACCGAATACGCCATTAGAAAGTTCTTCAGCTGACACTGCTCCCACATATTTGTTGAGCTACGTAAACCGTCTGGTTTTTAAGTGACGCCAAGAGAAGCTTTAATCTCAGCACGGTAAGCAAACAAATGACTGGACAATAACCGTACGCCTTGTCGTCACTCATTCTGACGTAAAGTTAAGCGGTCGCAGCTGATGCTCCAATGGTCAAAACAAATAGGTTGCTGTACGCTCACCACTGCGAACGCAACTATACGGACTAGTAAGGCGGAAAGTTGGGCAAGTTTGCTAGCTAAGGAATTCATGGCGCTAATCAATATCACACTGGACGGAGCTTCAATGAAGAAAGGACGAAACGCACGCTAAACTAAACCGACATTTCACTCTCCTTACCTGGAAGGAAATAATCGACGCCGACACGATGACGGGCACGGTCGAGCGACAATGAAGACCTCTCGCCGACCACTTAGCATAATCGTCTGCCGTGTTTACATCGTCACGTACGCGTAACAGCACATTGGGCCAGTTCCAAATGCACCCGCTTTCCGGGAGCGCCCATTACTTAACACGTACGTTCATCCTCGGTAGCGGTAGACCCACGCGCAAGACAGAAATTACACCCGAGCAGAAAACTCGTCAACCGCCGAAGCTCACTGCCGCCGCCTCCGCCACGCGACAAAGCCACAGTGCAAGCAGAGTCAATAGAATTTTAGCTAGCTTACCGCGCGTACCGTGTGTTTCGTGCGTACCGTATGCACCGGGACCAAACTGGGCATGGGCGCATTCGTTGCGGTAGGATGGCTTAGTTCCGCTAAGCCATGCCCACGCATTCGTTCCGCTGAGAGGTAGCCCGCCTCGCCGTGCCCGCGCGCGCATGCTCAGTCGAGTCCCGGTACACACGGTACGCACGGTACGCGCGGTACACCGGTAAGTTAAAACTCTCTTATGCAACAGTTAAAACCGGTCCACGCTTGCCCCCCCCCCCCCCTTCCCCACACCGCGCTGGGGGTAAGCATAGGGCATGTTGACTAACCTGCCATCTGTTGACAGAAATTTGAAGCAGTACTCAAGTGCTTGCAGCTTCTGCGGTAATTCATGTAAGGAAAACCGCGGAAACATAAGCAAGAATTACCTAATTTGAGGAGCAAGGTGTATATTATTATGTTGTTTTTGTAAGTAAAGGAGTAGCAGAGTTCAGTTTTTGCCCCCTTAGGGCAGCGCCAATACATGGTGCATGTTGAAAAACTCTTCAGCACTTCAGCGGAAGTGACGTCACAACCAGAAGCGACATCTCTTCCGATCGTAACTACCACAGACATCACTTTAGTGACGGCGCCACACATGTCTTCGAGCATAAGGCTCCTCACCCGCAACAGACACCTTCCCAGCATGTGATGTTTAGCAGAATTCAACGGCCTTGAACTGACCTTGCTACAGTTAACTAGAAGCTGTAACCTTGCCGCGTATCTTTCAGGACCGAGGCTTCAGAGAACCGGGATGGCGGGGCTTAAAAACGCTACTTGCGCGTTACAGCGCACAGGAGGATTCATCGCTAAATGCATTGGCCTTGTAGCCCACAATGTAAATTGATTTACACCCTTTTTGTCTACATATATCACCCTTACTCCGTATCCAAAAAAAAAATAGACAACCACATTCTTCGAAAGGGTGTAACTAACGATAAAACACCCTTTAAAAGGGGTATTCTTGTAGTTTTGCGAGGGTGTAAGGATGCTATAAACGACAAAACCCTTAAGGGTGTTTTTTTTTGCTAGCGTGTAAGGGGGTTTGTTATAGACAGTGACTTACACCCTTAAGGCTGTAAAAATCACTTTACAGTGTAACACCCTTACACCTCAACAGAAAACAAAAACAGACAATCCTTGATAAGGTGTAATTAACCATAAAACACCCTTTAAAAGGGTGGATTTTTGTGGTTTTGATAGTGTGTAAGGGATAAACGACAAAATACCCTGAAGAGTGTTTTCCTTTGTTTTGTTTTTTCTTGTTAGGGTGTGAGGATGTTTGTTATAAATACACCCTTACTACAATATAAATGAATACTACTTACACCCTTAAGGGTGTAAGTAGTTTTACAGTGTATACCACTCATTTCGTGGAAACACGAATGCGATATCATGTAGAACACGAAGGAATGCAGGAGCGAACTTTGGAGACGCATATATCAACCCACAAGCTGAGCTTACCATTTTTACGCCGTGGGTGAGCTGTTCTTGGTAGCTAACTCCAATTTCGCAATTTAAACATCAATCTCTAATAGCTATTTTTAAAATTTTAGTGGCAATGTATACGTGAGTTCTTTACCTTGCATTAATCACTATTGCTGCATTGGGAGCAGCTATACATGCGAACACGGATGTCGGGTATACCAGCGAGTTTTCCTTAATTATAAAAATGGATTGATTGATTGATTGATTGATCGATTTATTGATTGGTTTATTGATTTATTGATGGATTTATTTATTTATTTATTTATTTATTTATTTATTGATTTTTTTGATGTATTGATTTATTGATTGATTGTAGGGCTTAACGTCCAACGCAACGCCGGCGATGAGGCACGCTGTAGTGGAGGGCTCCGGATTAATTTTGACCACCCGGGGATCTTTAACGTGCGCCGAAATCTCATGCACCCGGGCGTTTTTGCTTTTCGCATCCATCAGAAAAGCGGCCACCGCGGCCGCAGCAGCACAACGCCTTAGCCACTGAGCCACCGCGGCGGGTTAATTATAAAAATGTGAAAGCGTAAATGTGAATGCGCATAAACCATACCTAACGCATTCTCGGCACTCGGTGGTCGTGGTGACGTGAAACCATACGCAAACAAATCTTCTTTGTTGGTGTCACTTGGGCTACACTTTAAAAACGGAAATCCCAGCTTCATGCGGACACACGAAGGCTATTTTCTTGATTCGCTTCGTCCAGCAGCATTGCATTTCATCCTCTCGTCATAATACCGATTAATAATTCCAAAAGTGCGCTTTCCGATTTAAGGTAAGTAACAAAAAAATTTAAGGCCGTTCCACTCAATGTGAAAGCTGGCGGAAGTGGAGAGCAGTGATTCGCCATTATGGGCTGTAGCGCCGTTATCCACTCACTGCTGCCACCCAATGCAATTCAAATTTCCCGCCTTCGCAGTGCTCGCGCGCCCCCCTGCCTGAAACTGCGGCAGCGGGAGTTCTGTTCTTTTTGTGCTTTGCTTTTCCTCCCACACGTGCCGGCGTTGCACTGCCACTTTTTTTCCCTTACTGTCGTAAAATCCCACCCAACCAGCGTTCCTAACCAATTGAATGCGGGCGCTGCCGGTTAATTACGTATATTTTGCCTCAAATGTATCTATAGTTTTCTTTGCGCTAAACAACGGGGAGATGTATGACAAGCGACAATGGTTCACGAGTTTCGAATGCTTATAACCATATAAGCTGCTTGGCTTTCGAAGCCTATTGGTTACGCCGCAACGACGGAACGCCGTGGGGCTCCATTTGGGTCCAGCGAGCGAACTACAACGACAAGGCGAGCCCCTAAAGAGCTCTGCACTTAAAAAACGCCCCCATTTGGTGCAGGGGTAACGGAAAGCTCAACTTCTTCTGGCATCAAGCGTGACCGTTCCTTGCAGGCCTTCGTCGACCCACGTTTTGGCATCCTGGCTTGTTTTCACTGAGTATTTCTTCTTGGGTTCTTGTTTGCGCCGCGACCGTTTCTCGCGACGCGGCTTCGCCCGCCCGCAGTTCCGACGATCTGCGCGGGACAGGAATGAAGTACGGGCGCGGTAAGAAATGCCTGAAGGTCAATTCGGTACGGCTCTTTGGCGAGATCGCCGCCGTACGGTGCGTGAAAACAGCTCGATCGTGAACGCCGACGACGATAGATCGGGGCGCTTGATCTTCGCACTGGGGGATTTTCCCCTCAACGAGCGGAGACGTCTCTTCCAGCTCCGATCGGTTATGTATGAGCAATTCCGGAACGCGAGGTCTTGCGCGTGCGCGAGTTGGCTTTGTGCTACGAGCGAATTCGGCCGGGGGAAAAAAACAGATGAGTCACGGGATGGCCTGGAACGCCCACTGTAGTGCTTAGCCATGCGGATACTGCTTCCTCGAACTGAGTGGCTGCCCCAGATATTAAGGCCAAGGTAGCAATACTACCATCAAAGAAACAACAACAACAAAAAAAAAATCACGGGCCATCTCCACTAACGTGAAACCTGGGTAGGCGCGAGGCATGCAGTGTACCCGTGTATTCTTGGCGCCATGGAGTTTTTGCCAACGGAGACGAAACAGTTGGGGGAGGGAGGGGGGGGGGTACAAGTATACAGCTTTGCTGTAAAAGTCTCTTGTCTTTGAAGCACGAAGGACTCTAGCCCGAGGCGTAGACGAGTGCCCCGCGTTTTCTTTTTTTTTTTAGTACGCGTTACGTTCTAGAGCGAGAGGTAAACGAATTTCCCGGTGTTTTAGTACCGTGACTACATAAGGTGACGATTACGACGACGAGAGGAGACGACGACAGCCTCAGCCCCTGAGGGGCTTCGCCCCTAAAAAAACGTAAGCACTCATTCTTGCCGTCTATCTCCGTGCGTACACCTCGCCATTTCCGACACACCTGTGAACCACAAGGGGAGGTATTCTCGTGTTTGTCCGTTCTGAAAACGTCCGTTTCGCGTCCGTTTTATTGTGACGTACTTCCAGTTGTCGGCAGACTTTGGGTTGAATTTTGTGCAAGTGTTCTTGCAAACACATTTTAAAAGACTGAATCTATTTTAAACTATATTTTATGTGTTTATTGTACAGCCAGCGAACCAACAACAAGGCGACGAAAAATCGTCTGCTCCAAATCGTCTGCTCCGAGAAGCCGCGGCTCATAGCTCCGCCGTGCTTGCATGACGTCACATCCGGGTGTTCGCTTTCAGCCAATCAGGGCATTGCTCTGAACGGGCACTTTTGAAAGGGACACAAAACAAACAAAACACGAGAATACCGCCCATGAACTCGGTGAACCCTAGAAGCCATAATCACAGTGACAATCGTAACTCAGCACTCATAAGATAAATGTCATCTACACCCCTTTGTGATTTGAGTCATAATAACACAATCGTCATCATCGTTTTGTCGGGTCACGACCAAGGAGGTTAAAAAAATAGTCTGCGCACGCATCTCAGTTTCATTTTCTTTCTGATGCGTTCGCCAAAAGGCGGAGCTTGAGCTTTCCGCGCATAAGAACCATGCCGCAAGTGAGCGTTCTTTCTGTTATCTTATTATACTTTTTTTTACTTGCACTTCTTGCACTTTACAGTGCGAGCACGTTTACCCTATTCGACTTGTGCCGGAAAGAAAAGACGAAGGAGGCGTCAATGACCATGAAATAGATAAACAAACTAGTAGAAGGGATAACTGGGCTAGATGGTATCGTAACGTACGATGAAGAAAGTCGCGTTATGCAACGGTAGACGCAAGCACACAAAAGAGGACGCACAGCCGTTGTATGCCTGTGTCACACTAACGTTTGTTGGTAAAAACTTCGAATAGTATCGTGTATTGTAGTTATTATGGCCATCTCCTGCGTGGTAGCGTTGAAAGCGTTTTTGAAAATTAAATAAATAATGGCTAGAAAATAAACAAAAGTATAAACGACTCGAAATGATGTTTCACTGGAACCCTCATAACTTGGTATCGCCCATCGTTACTTATACAAGCCTAATGATGTCATGAATGAAGTTTCAGCAGTGCGCATGCTCAATGGAGGAGCGTGACGTCACCTCCGGAGCACCGATGCGCGAACATAGGGCTGCGTTTCAATTCGCGGACAGCTTGGTAGACAGGTTACGAAGCAGCCAAATTAGACGTCTAAAGGAAGAAGAATTTGGAACGGCGCAGCGGTCACCAACGCAGACGACAACGTTGTCGCAGACATGTTGAGTAACGCAAGCCGCATGTTTCGTAAATAATATATTACCGTTATTATTACAAATAATATGTAATTTAAAAACTAAACAAAAGCATCGTCACCACTAGTACATATACTCAATATTCCAACATAATAACAAGTTACTTTGTCACAACATTAGTACACAAAAACGTGGCGCTGGCGTCGCCTAGTAGTTCAGGCAGGAAGGTGGCATGCGTCGTTGCCATGGAGGAAAGAAAAGGTTAGGAGAGGCCCTGACGTCACATTTGTGAAGCCGAGTCCCGCCATGACTTGAGCCCACGGAGCCCAGCACTCTATCCCATCATTCGTTGCTGTCTCCGGTTTGATTTGACTAACATGGCGTCGCCCTGCCCTCCCGCTTCGAAGCGAAAACAGCTTCGTCGCTAATTCCTCGGTGCGATGTCATCTTCTAAGCTGTTGATTTCGCCTTCAATTTGCCCATTCTAACCCTTACCCAAAGTTTCAATCGAAAAACGGCCTTCGTTTTTGAGATAGAAGGACGATTTTTCAGCTCTTAAGCCTGGCAAAGTAGCGTTTGTCGTCGTCATAGCAACAGGCTCGCGCGATGGCGAATGCAGACGCCTCCGACGGCAGAGTTTTCAAACTGGCCTAATCTAAAAACGTTTGTCGTAGCGACGGCGCTGGTTTGCAAGCGTAGCGAAGCAGCCACATACCAAGCGCCTTAAAAATTTGTCCGTTCTATTCGCCCAAATTTGGCCGCCGCAGTTGTAAACAAGTAAGCAACATTGTCCATGGGCCCAAGAAAAATGGCGTAACTTCCTCCACACTTTTCGCAATGCATTGGGATGCTAGGGGCCTCTCCTGAGTATTCTTTCCTCCATGGTCGTTGCTGACTTCGATGTTGTCTCTTCGAAGCAGTGTTCGTTGACTGCTTCGTTTGAATTGGAACGGGGATTAACATGGCGGACTGTCTGCGTAGACGGAAACGAAGCCGGTTGAAGATAACTTGGAGAACACCCTAAGAGTGGAAGTGGATGACGTCACGTGGTGGCGTGGCCAGAGTTATTCCTCGTATACCGGTGCGTTGTAGAACGGGGCCGCAACGCCGGACGCAAGCGTCAACGTCACGCCGATCCGGCGGCGCGGGAAGAACACTCAGCCCGTGACACCGAGTTGAAGATACGTCGTCGAGATGGCGACGATGCTGCGGCCAGGAAAAAATTAATCAACAACGCGATGTAAATATATTTCGTACCATCATACCGTCGGGTCGCCAACACACCTTCTCTGGTCAGTGGAATGGCCGAAATTTTTTTTTGTAGCGTAAGCTACACTGGCCGAGGTTGAGCAGTTTCGCGTGTGCCGTGAAGGGCCGTTCTGCGCAAGCGCGAGGGACATTGGATTGACTTGGATTGGATTTGGATTGGATTGGATTAAAGTGGATTGTGTTGGATTGTGTTGCGTCATAGCCGCGGCAGACGCACTGGTGCCGGCGCGTGCCCAGGTGTGCGCCTCAATTGCGCAGTAGCCAAGTCTGACGCTGCACTGGAGCCGCTTGATAGCCGTTTCGCGTGGCTCGTGAAGAGCCGTGCTGAGCATGCGCGAGGAGCAGTGACTGGACAGGACTGGCCTGGACTGGACTGAATTGGACTGGACTGGACTGGACTGGACTGGACTGGATTGGACTGGATTGCTGAACCTTAGCTCACGCTACGTATATCCTGGCATAGCCGAGCTCAGACACTACTAATTTTTGCAAAATGTCTCTCGTGATTAAGTGATGTGTCAAACCAAAATGAAGCCATGTAAAACTCATCCGGGCACATATGTCTGCTCACGTGCTTGCAAGGCAAAAGCATTGCGGCTTGCACTGGTCATACTTATCAAAGACTTCTTGACTGTTAGGCCGGGTTCAGACTGTTACCGCACCTGACGTAATATCTTTAACAAATAGCGTCATTTCACGTCTCAGCCAACCGAACTGCGTGAAACGCCGTTTTTGTATGCCATAGCTCACGATATATATGTTGCGTTGGTAGTCTGAACATGGCCTTACATCGTCTTTGCGTCTCTTTCTTCGCTTTCGTTTCTTCCTCTTTTGTTGTGGAGTACTGTGACAGACGGACTGCAGCCGACACTTCAGGCCACACCTTCCTGACAGCCAGAGTTCTCCATGCCATCACTTTCACCATGGCACGCACTATACTCGGGAACAAGTTAAGAACGGCAATAGTTCATGTTCGGTATCACTCCGCCTAAGCGACGGACCCGGATGTTAACGGGCGCGCGCGTTTTGAAAGAAGATTGCTATGAATGCGTCATATTGTCGCGAAGAGGAGATCCCTTGATGTTTTTTGGTTGTTTTTTAGTTCTGTGCGGCCGCCGGGGCTCTTCCTCCCAAGTGTTAGTGTGAAAGCGCTTCGGACGCGGCTGGGCCCTGGCGCCCTTATTTCTGAGAATCGGCTCCGGCGCGTGTATCTGCCCGTCGGCCGACCGGGAGACGACGGCTGTTGGGGGAAGCGGGCCCTCGCCTCGTCTTGTATTACCGCGCGCACTGGCGTCTCCGACCCCCGTTGCGCGCCTACGCGGGCCGCTGTGTACTTCCGACGACCTTCCCTTTTCCCCTGTCTACTTTAGTGCGTTTTGTCTAACTACTTGCTCTACGCCCGTAATTCTCCAAGCGCGCGTTTTCGAGTCGGAACCTTGTGTCTGTGTTTTTTGGTCCTTTTCACTTTGGCGGGGACATGTCTGATTGGAGCTTAGAAGCGTCTTCCTGATTGGCTGCGGGTGTGCCTTAGCCTTGTTCCCTATCGTCCGCACACGCTAGGATGCACTTTTTCCCCCAGTGCGTCCCCCCCAAGCAAATATAACGCGGCCCCTCTGGGGAGCGAGAGCGAGCAACACCAGGAGAGCCGCTTGCTGCCGATCGTCGGGGCCAGACGCCGGGAGCCCTTCGCCCGCCAGCTATGTTTCGCTAAGTACTCTGAATCTATTGGCTGTCTTTTCATCTATGTAATAAGTGTAATTGTTTCAAGTTTGTATGTGCCAAATGTCATCAATGTTACAAGTAAACTAAACAAGTTTAACCTTAAAACTTCTTCGACGTCTCGACTTCTTCCTTCCGATCTTCATGCTACAGTAGCGACAGTATGTAACCAAAATACTACGTTACAATATTGTAACGTAGTATTTTGGTCACTATACTGCCGCTACTGTAGCATGAAGATCGGAAGGAAAAAGTCGAGACGTCGAAGAGGTTTTAAAGTTAACTTGTTTACTTTACTGGTAACATCGGTGACATTTAGCACATATGAATTAGAATGAATACACTTGTTACATAGATTAGAAAGACAGTCAAAGATTCAGAGTACTTAGCGGGACATAGTTGGCGGGCGAATGGCTCCCGGCGGGAGGGCACTACGACGAGCGGCAGAGTGCGGCTCTCCTGGTGCTGCACTCTCTTCAATCGCCAGAGGGGCCTCGTTATATTTGCTTTGGGGGGACGCATTGGGGGAAAAAGCGCATCCTAGCGTGTGCGGACCGGGTGGGAAAAGGCTAAAGCCCACCCGCAGCCAATCAGGAGGACGCTTCTTAGCTCCAATCAGACATGTCCCCGCCAAAGTGAAAAGACCAAAAACACAGACACAAGGTTTCGACTCGAAAACGCGCGCTTGGAGAATTACGGGCGTAGAGCAAGTAGTTAGACAAAACGCACTAAAGTAAACAGGGGAAAAGGGAAGGTCTTCGGAAGAACACAGCCGCCCGCGTAGGCGCGCAACGGGGGGTCGGAGACGCCAGTGCGCGCGTGTAACACAAGCCGAGGCGAGGGTTCGCTTCCCCCAACAGCCGTCGTCTCCCGGTCGGCCGACGGGCAGACACAGGCGCCGGAGCCGTGCGTCCGAAGAGCTTTTACACACAACACTTTGGAGGAAGAGCCCTGGCTGCGGGCACAGAACGCAAAAAACGAACGAACAACATCAAGAGACATCGGCTTCGCGACACCTCCCCCGACGGAAAAAAGAGTGCCCTCACTCTTGCACAAAGTCTAAAACATAAGAACACATTTTCGCCAACTGACGGCGATACTGACATTCATGGAATGCGGACTCGAGGAAATGAAACACACTCTAACACCAGAGACACGAGTCGACAACCGTCTCCGCTGAATCAGTCAACGCACACGCGGTCACTTAACGGAGTTCCGTTCTTCACTTCACGCGCGCAGTCTTTTTGTCCAGCACCCGCGAAAACATTTCACTTACAAGTAACAACAAGAAAACAACACGGACACCAGGAATAACATAGGAATAGCAGGCGCGGTCTAAAAGTCACATCTCGGAGAAATCTCAAAAACAGCTCCACCACTCAGGCCATTTGCCGAGTTCTAAGCAGTAAGGCGCGAAAGAAATAACCTGTCCTTAAACAACAGATCGCATAAAACATGACGCAAAGTACCCGCTATCCAACTTCAAGTAACCAGCAAATAAAAAAATAAAAACCAGCGCATTCTCGGCCATCGTCACTCAAGCAAATACTCAGTGCCTTAAAGATAGGAGTACAAACAGTTCGTAAGAAGGCACTAGAAAACTGAAATAAAATTATATACTAGGGCTCACTGTATCGATGTTGTATCTCACCGGCAAGTGGAAATCTACGCATACCAGCCACTGTTGGGCACTTCACTTGACACAACACATCTGCCTTCGACTCTGCTCTTTCTAAAACCATCCTTCTCGTCCACTATGACAAGAGTGTACCCCAAGTAAATCGAAACGCTTTCTGAAACATTGGCAAAGAACACAAAGGAACGGCTACGAAAACGAGTTGCAAGAAAACTACTAGAAACCAACACGAAAGAACAGCTCAAGAAAAACGAGTTATCCTACAAACTGCCGACCATCCAAACATAAAAGCTACAAAATGCAAAACTTGATATTCGGGCGCATGATACAAGAGATGTTGGCGCCTGACGAAGCCTTTCAGACGCTCCTAACCGCTAAATACTCCTTTACAAACAATAAAACAAACAAAAAAAAAAGAACATTGATACACACTTTTTCATGAATAGGAGCGGTAACGATATAGGTAGAACATGATAAAATAACAAAGAAGACGTTAAAGCTACATTACAGTTAGTGTGCATGCTTACAAATGAAGAAAAGATTGTCACATCTCAGCAGCGGTGAGAAACTCTCGCCAACCCGACGCATTCGCAAAGCTGCATACCCACGAGCTCTCCCCGTCCGCGGCATCCCGGGCACCCCTGCTGGTGTCTTTGTTTGTACTTCGAGTAGCGTCGTGCAGCGGAAACATCTCTCAACTCCTCGTTTCCCTCAGACCCCCAACCCCGAAGTGGCTGCCGTATTTGCTTCAAGACATAACCTAACTTCGGTGGAAAGGAGCCGAGGAAACGGACATCAGCAGTCTCTAATATAGCGAGATCTGCGCAAAAATCAGCCTTTGCAAAGGCGCGTGGGGGTCTTCTTCGGGGCTCCTTCGCCGGGAGAGCCGAACGCTTGTGCCGTTAAGATTCTGACTACAAAGCTGTCCAACTCCCGCGCGAAGAGCCCACATACCCCACGAAAAAACGGCTGCACGCTCATAAATGTTTGCCTCAGCATTAACAGCGGCTAGTTACATAAGCAGGCTGGTGCTGGCAAAGGAAATGAACCAAAGACAACCAATCAGTGGGCGCCCCGGACACGCGGAGAAGAAAAGCCTACAGGCCCACAGCAATGCGGTGCGCCGAGAGGCAAAAATCTCTCACCTTACTGCGTGCGCGGGAGGCTCGCCGCCGCGATGGAGAGTGGCGGTCGCGGCGACGTTCGGTCCGCGTCGGGGTCGGGGGCTCTTCTTCGAAGGAGCCGATGGCGAGCATGACGGGCCCGGCTTGCCTCGGGCTGATAGCGCGGTGCCGGCCGTGAAGCCGGAGAGTCTTTTGCGCTGTCGCACATGTCGCTTGTTTCCGCCGCCCACGGAGTGCGGACGGATGGCGCGAACTCAGATGAGGCCTGCTCGGCAGACTGGATGGAGAGGCCGACGACGAGCAGCAGGAAGATGAACGACGAGTGGGAGGAGCCCATGATGGCAGAGGGGGTCGTCGTCGTACCCCGCACCTCCACCACTTTTGTAACGTAGTATTTTGGTTACATACTGTCGCTACTGTAGCATGAAGATCGGAAGGAAGAAGTCGAGACGTCGAAGAAGTTTTAAGGTTAAACTTGTTTAGTTTACTTGTAACATTGATGACATTTGGCACATACAAACTTGAAACAATTACACTTATTACATAGATGAAAAGACAGCCAATAGATTCAGAGTACTTAGCGAAACATAGCTGGCGGGCGAAGGGCTCCCGGCGTCTGGCCCCGACGATCGGCAGCAAGCGGCTCTCCTGGTGTTGCTCGCTCTCGCTCCCCAGAGGGGCCGCGTTATATTTGCTTTGGGGGGACGCATTGGGGGAAAAAGCGCATCCTAGCGTGTGCGGACCGGGTGGGAAAAGGCTAAAGCCCACCCGCAGCCAATCAGGAGGACGCTTCTTAGCTCCAATCAGACATGTCCCCGCCAAAGTGAAAAGACCAAAAACACAGACACAAGGTTTCGACTCGAAAACGCGCGCTTGGAGAATTACGGGCGTAGAGCAAGTAGTTAGACAAAACGCACTAAAGTAAACAGGGGAAAAGGGAAGGTCTTCGGAAGAACACAGCCGCCCGCGTAGGCGCGCAACGGGGGGTCGGAGACGCCAGTGCGCGCGTGTAACACAAGCCGAGGCGAGGGTTCGCTTCCCCCAACAGCCGTCGTCTCCCGGTCGGCCGACGGGCAGACACAGGCGCCGGAGCCGTGCGTCCGAAGCGCTTTTACACACAACACTTTGGAGGAAGAGCCCTGGCTGCGGGCACATAACGCAAAAAACGAACGAACAACATCAAGAGACATCGGCTTCGCGACAATATCATCCGCGTTTTCTCGCATAGCTTCTTTGTCGTTGCTGCAGTTGTTTATAAGCATATTAAGACCAAAAATTCACGGTAACGGCCCGCGCCATGTTCAAAGTATTCCCAGTAACGCCCTACTTGCGCCGCGCGGAGTAACATCCAGCTGCGGTGATGAGGCAGAGCGGCAACTTCCGTTGCCATTCCTAAGTTGATGCTAAGTTGTACCTTAGTATATGCTGACTTTAATTCCGCCGCTGGCATCGTTTAAATTTATCGCGGCGATAACACATTCTACTCCAGTTCTGGAGACCCTGGTTCAATTTCGTTAAGAACTCAAATGTGTTCTGTATGTATACTCTTTACAGTGGAGGTTATTGTCTGTAGCAGAAACCAAACAGCAACGCCTCTTTTTTTCTTTCGCAAAATGGTGCACTTAACTATTTCGCCTTAACAAATAAATGTTGAGAAAAAGGCAACGTTTGTTCACACTGTATCGGTGTCTAAGAACGTTGCAGACGCGGGAGAAAATTTGCAGTCGTTTCTTTAGGTAGAACGTGCTTACGCTCCGTGTCGCAAGAGCGCCCCCCATCTTCGGTGGCGTAAACACCTAGGAAGTGGCTCTCTTGTGAACGTGCTCCAAATAAGAGAGCGCTAAGTGGTCCTAAATGAGCGACGGGCGTCAAAACGACCACGTCACGTCTACACGCTTTGCTGACCTTGTACACGAACGTAACCTGAAAGAGCGTGAAGGAAAAAGAACTCGAGTGAGAAAAAAAAAAGAACCAGGTCTGTTTATTTACCCCGTTAGCGGACACTATTCTTCCTTAACGTCAGCCGACAATATCTAGAAGCACTTAGCGCTCGCAGCGGTGACGCCGGAGCCCGCCGGGTGCGATCATTAGCGGCCGTCAGGACCAACACCTTCACGCTGGGGGCGAAAAGCGACGCCCTTGCGCCATCGTCGGCCGCGGCGAGCGTGATCCATTAGAGGGGGCTGTAAGGCACGTCGCTCGCTGAGACAAAGAAAAGCTCGCATAACGCGCCAAAAGCGAGCGCCGCGTTGCGCAGCCGTCCCCGGTTGCGGCAAAGGGGAGGACGTGTACCGCGTTCCTTCGAACGTACGTAGCAGAGGAGAGGCGTTACCGTGGCTGTGTCGACTGGGCGGTGCTGTAACAAGGAGCGTTGCCACGGGCTGCTGATCAAATATTTGATGTTTCGTGGGCGTAGTTGTCCCCGCGTGATCTCTTTCCGCCATCGCACTATTCATTATACGTTAGCGATGAGTAGGGTGACCAAAAGAAGCGGTATCTCTAACGACAACGAAAAAAAAGTGCGGGCTAATGCACCGTGTGGAGGTGGTTGGGAAGTGGAGCTTTTTGCACCACCTTCCACGGGTGACCACGGCCCGCTCGCGTTAATTCCAGGTTACACTGTACGTGTAACACGTTCATTTCACTTCAGCACGACGTTCAGAACAGCCTCATGATCGGTGCGATACACACTCAGACTTTGTGTTTTCACCGCAGTTATATTCTTCGGGAACGTTAAGTCAATGCACGTTCCACGGATGGTAGTCGGTTATTTGGTATCGGTGTTGCACACGAGTTCAAACTCTTCGAGGACGAAATGGACGAACCACGGGCGCGCACGCGACCGCACACGAGCACACAGCAGCGCGAGAGGTCGCGTGACGCTATGACATGGCATTAAGTGAGAACGCAGGGGTAAACCCGCAGCTGTGCTTGGTGAGTACACCGTTTGTCTCCGCCGTCTCCGCGTGCGCTCGTAGCTCAATTGGTAAGACAACGGGCTCTGGCTCCGTTTCTCTATTCGGTCCAGGTTCGATTCCTGGCGGTTCCAGTAACGCATTTTATTTGTTCGCGGGAGTTTCCTATTGCTGCCGACGGTCGCGACAGAACCCTTGACTGGTAGAAGTACAAAGCTTCGCTTTGAGGCTGCGCGTAAAGACATGAACTAATTAATGGGAGTAGACAGATATGGCGCCTGTGCTTTCCTTGTTCCGTCCACGTCGTAGCGTGAGTTTTTTTTTTTTAAATTGTCGTAAAGGGACAACAAGCGCAAGGTTGTATTGCGCGTACTTGATCTCTTTCCTTTCGAAGACCTGCTCCCCCCCAATGTGTAGCCGTGCACAAGAATGCTTCCTTCTTATTTTTTCTTGTGCTATTGCGGCCCATGGCAATGGCATCCCGGACTGTAGGGGCGCCAACCACACTGCATGATCACTTCAATACCAGCGCAGATAATCCCCCCCCCCCGGTATGCCTTACGTATACTGTGGGCCGATAAACGTTTATACTACTACTACTACTACTACTACTACTACTACTACTACTACTACTACTACTACTACTACTACTACTACTACTACTACTACTACCACCACGACCACTATCGCTACCACTATCCCTACCACTATCGCTACCACTATCACTATCACTACCATTACCACTATCATTACCACTACTACTACTGATTGATTGATTGTAGGTTTTATCGCACCGACGCAACGCAAGCGATGAGGCGCGCCGTAGTGGAGGGCTCCGGATTAAGTTTGACCACATGGGGACCTTTAACGTGTGCCGAAATCTCGTGCACACGGACCAGTAGTAGTAGTAGTAGTAGTAGTAGTAGTAGTAGTAGTAGTAGTAGTAGTAGTAGTAGTAGTAGTAGTATATTCGTCCATACGCGTGTCCGCGGACATTCTGTGCGCGACAATAAACCAGAGCGACCCTACATCCTTCGTGCCCGAGATTCGGGAAGCAATAATGTAAATTATGGACTCGTCAACGCAATAATCGGACTGCGCTGTATGCTGCCGCGGTGTTTCCTGGGGGAAGAGAGCGCACGGTGGTTCCAAACGCTGGTCACGCGTACAGCTCGTTTCTCGGGTTGACCTGAGTGCAACCTGCCCCCGCCTGTTGCAGCCACTGTCGAGATCTGAAACAACTGGGAACAAGTGGACGAGGTTAATACTGAAATGCGTATTCAGGGCGCCAACTTGTCGCGTTGTCTCCGGTGCATAATCTACACACTGCACGAATGCACCTGTAAGACCAAGCGTTTAGGGTTCTAATGAGGGTGTGGTTATGAAGCTACGGGTTTATAGGGTCATCTAATAAACTGATCAGTACATGCGCATGAAGGATGGGTTCCACGCCGGTGATTTCACTGTCCTCCCCAAATGTCCAGAGACATCACGCTTAGGGAGTGAGCTTCTTTGAGCAAACGGCGCCTCCGTCGTTCTCCAGAGCCTGGCTCTAGAGTAGTATTCTCGCATAAAGGGGTCTTTGCCACGGTCGACCACAAAAGACGGAAGTCTGTGCCTTGCAGAATCATCAACGACGACGTCATAATCCCAACGAGAAGCCAAGTCGTTATCCGCGTTAGAAGGAACTGATGAAAAGGAAGTGAGCGTTTGGGTAGAAGGTAGCATGGAATTTGTGAAATGTACAGTCTTTGTCAAAATTTTCTAGGCCATGCCGAAAGTGTACAGGCCTAAAAAAATTCAATGCACAAGCTTACGTCTCGAGCGAGGGTGAAAAGTTTTATGCCAGAAATCTAGAAAAAACACCTTTCTTTCTTACTAAGTTAAAGTTTAATCTTATTCGTCGAATTCTTTGTGGTCCAAAAGCCTTTGGCTTGGCCTAGAAAATTTTGACGAAGACTGTACGTTGCAAGGGCGCCGTCTATATACAGACCTTTTAATTTCTTAAACTTTGGTAAGATAAGAATATGCTCGACCATCCTGTCGAGTGCGCCAATCTATTGTGCCGCTATCACCGCCGACTGATAAAATAAAATAACTGGTGACTTAAAAGCTGGCAGGTTATCCGACGTTCTACGAGCGGATATTGTAAACAAGTTTTAGTCTTGTTGCCATGCTATATACGAGAGGAGCCTCCGGCGGAAAGGGTGCCAAGTGGCGGTTGCCTACCAGCGAGGTCGCAACCGGAATGATATTGATTGCTTATCATCCTCGCTTATCGAGTCAGCACCCCTCAAAACTGGACAAATATCTTTCCTTCACCTTGGCCGTCAACGCTTCGCACACTCCCCAGCAGCAAATAGCAGCACGCCGGACGCATCGACATTCAAGTTACGCGTACAAGTCCAAGTTATTCTTTCTGCGTTATTGTTCTTTTTTTTTTTACTTTCTTGGTTGCTGTTGTTGGGCCAGTTCATATTTAAAGCGATGGCACTGACAACAACATTTCAGCTTTTAGTCGCGTCATGTTTGTGCCTCCTTCGCGCAAGGCTTTGGCTTGACGGCTGCGCAGCGTAACATGATATACCTTCTTGAACCGCGCTGTTTTAAAACAGGACAAGGAAATAGCACACATAGCGAGATATTCCTTGCACATGCGCAGAGGCGCTGAGACGAGAGGGTGTTTTTGACGGGTTGAAATCTCTTTTATATCAATTTATATTGCCGCGAACCATACATTGGGTTAGTTTATTTGTGTTTTGCTTTTACCGCCCGGCTGCGCCGGTCTGTGTTATCTCTGCGCCAAGGGAAGCGCGTGTTCCATTCTTTGTTTCTGTGCCGCATGTGTTATCTGTCGTGATAGGGAGAGCATTCCGATCTAACGTGAACAGCCCAGAATAATCTTCTTGGATCTACTATGTTCTCGATGTGAATCGACGTTTCGAGAACCACGCGCGCCGAAAGATAAAAAGCCTGCAGTGCGGACGCCGGAGCATTCGATTCTGCGACGCTCGCTGACGCAAGTCACTTTGTTGACCGCTGCTTCGCCGCCTCTGTATTCTTTTGAGTTGTTAGGGGAGCACAAGTTCGCTCCAATAAACTTGTTTCTTTTCCAAACAACTGCGTTGTCCTTGGCTTCGTGACAATATCGTTGATTCGGACCAGTGTCTTTTTATGTATAACTGTATGTGTTGTGAAAAATAAATCAGTTGTTAGTTCGCGCTTCGTCTCGTCCTGTGTGCTATTTCCTTGTCCTGTTTTAAAACAGCGCTGTTCACGAAGATGCAAAACCAACTAGCCCCCATTTTAGCCTTGCTAACATGATATAACTTGACCTAAGGCTAGCCTAATCTTACCTTGCATAACATTGCTCGAGAACAAAAAAAAAAAAAAAACACGAAGGAAGCTCACACTAACGTGTAAGACTTGAAGGTAGCGAAGCTGTACGCAACCTTCACGACCATCACGACGGTTTCAGCCCACAATTGCAGCCGATTTGCTTCAGTAGACACACTGTTGGGCAAGTTGGTGCATATTTGGTAAAACTTGGAGCGCGATTCAGCAAGGACGTCAGACAGACGACAAACACAAGCGGAGAGTTGCTTCTTCACTGCCGCAACGGCCTTTACTCTATCATTGTTGCTGTAAATGTGAGCTTCCTTCATTTTTGTTGGAAGTGATAATCATTGGACATAACCTTAGATGGGCGTACGCTATCACGTGTTTTTTTCTCTTTCCGAGCAAGTGTTGCCACGATTACGGCGAACGCTGAATCCTGGCCAATCTTCTTGGCCAATCTTCCTAAGTGGGCGTGCTTGGCTTGACAAACGTGCGCCGGGGACGCTGGGTAGTCGTCCCGAGGCACGCACACACGAGCGCTAGGCATTTTCTTGGTTTTGTTAATAACTCAGCGGTCCCCGCGAGGCCCGCGCTCACGTGTGCATGCGCACTCGGCAATTTCTTCGTATTTTTAACTGCGCACACGAAAAGTTATACGATTTTCTAACCAGCTTCGCTGCTTAACAGCTTTTTGGCCTGCCGAACTTTTTAAACAGCTTCGCTGTTTAAAAAGATCGGCAGGCCTAAACTTTCCGCTGCTCCACAGTAAAATGCAATGCAGTGGGTAAGTTTTCAGACGACTCTGGATCGCATGTTCTGTTCATCATTTTGTGACATGAAAATATCATTTTGACCAATTAGTATTTTGAAGTTTTGAAGTGTTTTGAAGAATTTTCTGGCACAGCTATTACTGAAAGCGAAAGCTTGACTTGAGGTGATTATTACACTCAGGTAGTGTTCTTCTAGGATACAGAGATATTAGAATTTGGTAATCTAAGCGTAATTACATTACCCGCAACTTCTGGGGATTAATTACACAGAAGTGGTTTCCGCAAAGCGATTTCGCTAAGGTAGTTCTAGTTGAAGCTTGCTATATGCGAAATACAGTCAAACCCGGTTATAGCGAACTGCAATATGCGCCACGATTAGTTCGATACATCAAATACTTCGAAATAGCCGAACCCTCTTATAACGAGATTTTTGTTACTAGTTCGCAATACGCGGGACCCCCCCCCCCCTCCTCCTGTCATCCCCGCATGCAGAAACGAACATAATAAAGTATGCCATTACCATACACAAATCTATTTATTGCAAGTAATAAAGCTATACTTTCCGCTGTAACTACCTACTTTCCCAAGCAGCGGTGATTCTTGTTTTCACTTTTCGTCTTGGCGGCGTCAACTATTTCTGTACATGAGACATCATTTGCATCAGTTGCAGTCCGTGTCCTTCACTATCGAAGCAATATTGGTGGAGCACATTGACTGCCGAAATCGCTTCATTAAGCATCGGACGGCTTTCACTCGTGAGATCCTCCGCCTCTTCGGTGCTTCCAGGAGCGCCAGCAGCCATGACATCGGCGACGGTGTCGGCGTCCGAGGGGCTCACAGTGACGGCAACGTCGTCGTCGACACTCAGACAATCCTCGAAGGGCACTCCTTTCAGCACAACATCGGGAACGTTGGCGAGCTCTTCCTACAGTTCGCCGACGCTTCCATCGTGGTCCGGACTCGCTGACTGGGAGGGTTTAATCGTGAGTCAGACGCGTCGGAACCAGTTACGGAAAGTGCCGGGAGTCACGTAGCTCCATGAGCGGCTCAACGTCTCCATCGCAGCCAATCAACATCTCAATCACCGCTCCGAGACCATGAATTTGGCGGCAATTCTAGGCGCGCCGAGTTCGATATATCGGATGTGAGGTTCGTTATAAAGGAATATGTTTCGCGTGTATTTTCCTAACTGATTTTTTTTGTTCTATATATAGCATAATTCGCTCTATCCGGGTTCGTTATAATCGTGTTTGACTGTATGGCCTTATGAAACAGTTCTACCAGGTAACTGAAAAGATGGATCATTTAATTTTCGTGAATTGGGTATGCCATGAAACTACTTGCATTAAATATTTTTTCTACATCCAATACTTGAAATAAAGATTGAAATTACGTTTTCCGTTTTTCATCGAAACAAACGTTTAAAATTAAAAGAAAACGCGGGAAATGAGAACAAAAATTTTCAAGTATACCCGCGCTTATACCATGCCTGGGGTTTTAGTCGCCTCACACTGGCTGTAATGCTCGCCGTATTGTAATGCCCACTCGACGGATTCGGTTCAGCTAATTCGGTTCTTTAACGTGCGCAGAAACACCACAGCTTTAACATCAGTAGAGAAAGTGGCCTTAATTTCTCACTTTTTTAAACCGGAACAACTAAATCAAAGTCTCACTTTCAAATTCGCAGGTAACATTCGGCGAAACCAAAACTATCCGATGAACTTTAAACGTTAGCTCCGACGTTTAACAAAACAAAAAGATGCTTCGCTTCACTGACTCGATTGTGTACGTGTTATGAACGTAAATGTGTACCGAGGGGAGCATTTTCACAAAAAGGCGTGCGTGCGTGCGTGTGTATGTGTGTGTGTGTGTGCGCGCGTGCGTGCGGGCGTGCGGGCGTGTGCGTGAGTGCGTTCGTGTATGTGCGTGTGTGTGCGTGCGTGTGTGTATGTGTCTCGCGTGCTTTCACATGTGACGAAAATTTCACCACAAAAACAGGACCCACGTCTCTAAGTCCGCATAAAGCACAGCGGGGGTTCATGAGCGGGAGGTGCTTTAAATGCTCACATTATTAAAGCACGCAAGATTAATGTTGCTCTCAAACTTTGGCCGCAACTTTCAACGAGACCATAAATTTTCGGAGAGACATTATTTATTAGCGCCCTCGAAGTGGTGAGTCGGCCAAGGGTTGTTGAGTTTATACTTTGGCATCAGTGCGTTATAAATTAACCCTGAAACGTTTTGCATCGTTAATTCCCTCGTGTACAGGTCACAAGAGTCGCGCCTCCGAAGAGGCCAGCTCTCGCAAGGACGTCCGGTGGACTTTGTCCGCTTCGACGTTTTCGCCGTGGGCCGCTCAAGAGAAGCACGCATCACCGCAATTTGTCGCAGGTGGTGTACGAGGAATTGTAAGTTGTGTCGATCTCAGAAGCTGCCGCTTTGACCTGTAAGTGGCATGACCTCAACCCTGTTCCCGGCCGTGGCGGCCGCTTTTCTGATGGAGGCGAAAAGCTAAAACGCCCGGGTGTACGAGGTTTCGGCGCACGTTAAAGTTCCCGAGGTGGTGGAAATTAATCCAGAGCCCTCCACTACGGCGCGCCTCATCGACTGTGTAGCGTCGGCGCGTTAAACCCCACAATCAATCAATCAATCAATCAATCAATCAATCAATCAATCAATCAATCAATCAATCAATCAATCAATCAATCAATCAATCAATCAATCAATCAATCAATCAATCAATCAATCAATCAATCAAGCAAGCAAGCAAGCAAGCAATCAAGCAATCAATCAATCAAGGAATCAATCAATCAATCGGCCTCAACCCGCTCTCCCATAACGTGGAGGGCGTTTTCTGAAACTGACGCGAACAAACAACACAGTCCCGCAGAAAAACCCTGATCCCTCTTGGCATCTTATACCCGCAAGTAGTGCAACCTGGATGTGGTGAAACCGGCACGATTTCAAGTCAAATACAGGCATTTTTTTTTCACACGCGCTCATTTTTTTCGTCCAGGTTTTTGTTTTAATGTAGAAACGCCGCACTGCATGCTTACTTCAAAATTCAATTCCTCTTATTCAATGGATTTGGTAAGAATGGAACTATAGCGGTGCGTCATACATGCACCATTCGTTTGTACGTGCATAGGAATTGAATTGTGGGGCTTAGTACATTGTGGTGCATCGGTACATTTCGGTGCACCAAACATCCGGTGCATCGTACACGCATCGCTTTGTTCGTACATGCGCACGAACTAAATTTGTGTCCGGTGTCAGGCGTACACCACCAGTTTTGTTGTTGTTGTCGAAAACGTTTATTAAGAAAAGAGAGTGAAGGAGTTGGCTGCTACTCCACCTACGGCGAAGTCCACCTACAACTACGTCCATGCTTACCTTACAGATCGTACGGCCATAATAAGCATCGGCCCCCATCGGTCCGATCGCTTTAGCACACCCGCCCAAGGAACACCACAAGGGTCAGTCATCTGCCCCCTGCTATTTAATATTGCTATGGCCGGACTACCGCCACTGCTTTTAAACATCCCAGATATCTCTCACGAACTCTACGCAGACGATATCAAAATTGGGACCAACAAAGGCTCCCCGGGCCTTCGGAACAAGACAATCTGCAGCAAGCTACTGACCTCCTATCTCTGCACATGTGGTCTTCCCTACGCACCAGCCAAGTCGGCCCTCCCAATGCTCCACCAGCTTGAAAACGTGGAATAAACTCACTGTCGTCCCAAGGAAGGAGTTTACCCGAGAGAATGTCTCACGCGCCTTACAGCCGAGTAAACACGGCAGCACCCCGCGGTCACGCGTCGGTCGGAAAGGTCGGCCGCTGAGGCGCCCGTTCACACGGCCAGTCCCTTCCACGCGAGGGGGCCGCTTCATTGAAAATAACGGAGAGGGGGTCCGCGCGGAGGCAATGAGTGAAACAAAGCGCGGCGATAACGCAATCTGAGCGCTCCCATTTGCGCCAGTGGGCGAGCTCTCGCGTGGGAGTCGACGCGGGGGCGGACGTGCTTAGAAGAAGTTCACTATGGCGCCTCGGTTGCCGTTCGGGGCGTCGCTGACAACCTTACTTTTAGTTGAAAATCAAACCCCGGTGAAATCAAATTGTGCGCTTCGTACGCTGATTACATTAATTCTTAAAGGGACTCTGCGACACTTCCGATTAACGCGTTCGAGCGCGTTTATCGGAACGCGTTTATCGGAAAGAGTCACACTCTTTCCTCCGCGTCTGGAAACACAACGAAAGCTACCGTTATCGCCAGCGCGGAGCGGCACTGTGTGATTTGCTCGGCGCAGCAGATACGCCTTCCGTTTCTGCTTTGTTTTTGTAAATTTCTTTTCAAAGTCGCTATCTCATGCGTTCATTGCTGCAACTAAAGGAAAGTCGGCCAATAGCGGCTACGCCGCTGCAATGACGTCATTCCAGCGGTCGAAGAACGCTAAGAACGGGAAAGAGAGAAAACTCTTTTGAGCAGGCTTCCAAGTTGCCTGATGGCCGTAGGGCAGTAATTTTTGGCTGAAGTACTTTGCGAGCCCCTAATTTAAGTACTTGATGTGTTGGTTGACTACGTTCTGCAAGCATTTAAGATTTCGAAAAAAGTTGAAAAAAGTGTTTCAGGGTCCCTTTATCGACTACGGGTCGATCACGTATTGGCCATTCATCCCCCGTTCGACCCAAGCGGAGCCCCACTCCAAATTAGCGCGAGGAAAGGAACGAGGAGAGCGCAGTACGACGACGCTCCTTATTTGGGCACAGAGGCGAAAGCGCAGGCTCGCGTGAAATTCGACTGCGTCTATACCGCAATTGTGCTCGCAAGGCATGAGACTCGCAAGTCGGCAACGGCGAGCTCACGTCTCGGATGAGTAGCCACCAGGACGACGCCGAGGCCCGCGTCGCGGCGCGTAAAAACGTCGTTCTGCCGGCTTAAATAAAGTTTAATCAATCCAATCCAGAATTGGAAGAGCGGGACGAATTCGTTTCGTTCAACTCAGACGCGTTTTCCGCCTCAGTGAGGGGTTCAACGAGAAAAAAGAGCACGGTGACGATGTTCACGGAAGACAGTGGGGATCACTCCAAAGATCATGACCATCCTTGTCATGGTGAACATGGATGTGTCACCCCGCAGCTGAAGAGAAACTTTTTTTCCGAATCCTAAATGCTTGCAAAACGTAGTCAACAAACACATCCAATACTTTAAAAAGGGGGTCACAAAGTACGTCAGCCAAAATTATGGCTCTATGCCTATTAGGCAACCTAGAAAGTTACGTCATTGCAGCATACGTCATTGCAGCAATGCAAGAGCTATTGGCCGGCTTCCTTTTAGTTGCAGCAATGAACGCTTTCGATAGGTGCATTAGAAGAAAAAAGCGATAAAAAAAACTCCCACCTCCCCTCGCGGGAACCCCTGTGTAGATGCGACGCATAGGCGGAGCGGCGAAGGGACCGCGTTTTATAGCGCGCATAACGTTGAGGGGACTGCGTAAGCCGGTCCTAGTCGATGACGACGTTGGCGTACTTGTAAAGCGGCGTGGACTCTAGGTGTTTGAGCCAAGCATGGATGTTGCTTCGCCGGAGAACGGCACACCGGTTATATGCGCAGCGCGCCCGAAGGAGAGGAAAACGCGGAAGAGAGAGTACTGCACATGCGCCGGCCCCAGCGCGTCTGCCGCGGCTATGACGCAACGTGCCGCGGCTATGACGCAACGTGCCGCGGCTATGACGCAACACAATCCAACACAATCCACTTTAATCCAATCCAATCCAATCCAATCCAAGCCAAGCCAAGCCAAGCCAAGCCAATGCCCATCGCGAGATAGTGTTCGCTATCGGAGAGGAGAGCGGGTGAGCGGCGGAGAGCGCAGCTGGCGCGACGAGGAGAATGGGGGAGGGGCGGACAACGCCGCCGACGACGACGACGCCGGAGGGACAAGGCGAGTGAATCAGATGCTCTGCATCTAAAAAGAAAATCCCGGGCCATTTCCACTAACGTCAAACCTGGGGAGGGGCCAAGCATGCAGTGTATAAGTGCATTCTTGGCGCCTTGGCGCTTTTGCCCATGGAGCTGAGACCATTGGGGGGCAAGGTTATACAGCTTTTCTGTAAAAGTGTCTTGTCTTTGAAGCACGAAGCTCTCTAGCGCGAGGCGTAAATGACTGTCCCGGTGTATTTTTAGTACGCGTTGTGAAGCGTTCCAGCCCAAGGCGTAAACGAATGTCCCGTGTTTTGTGTTTTTTTTTTAGTACGGGTTATGTTCTAGCGCGTGGTGTAAACGACTTTCCCGGTGTTTTAGTACCGTGACTACTTGAGACGACGGTTGCGATGACGACAGACGACAACAGGAGACGAAAAGAGCCCCAGCCTCTAAGGGGCCGTGCCCCTAAAAGCGAAGAAACGGACGGCGAGTCTCTGCGACGGGCAAATCACGCAGTGTCGCTCCGTGCTCGCGATAACTGCAGCTTTCGCAGCGCTTCCTGGCGCGGAAGGAGTGAACGTGTTTATCGGAAGTGTTACATGGTCCCTTTCAGAGAGACAGAAGCAGAACATGCGCGAATCTGAGCAGTGTGCGGTTTGCCTGTACATGAATACACTCACCATACGATAGCATTCTATATTTTCACCGATTAGGTTGAGCGAGAGATTATCCGTAGAGGTTTATTCTGCTTTCACGCTTGGGCCAGTTCCAAAGGATGCATGCGCAAAAGCTAAATCATTCGCTTTGCTGCGCACCGTAACTTCCCGACGATTGCACCGCCCGTTTTATCCAATCCACCTCTCGCCCTTGGTGGGCCAGGATGTTCAGCGGGTTTGTCGATAATAGATCATGGCGCATGCACGCCAGGCCGCTGGCAGCCTGAGAAGTAAGCGCGGGCCAACCTTCCAGACTCATCGACCAACCCCTACGAACGCCTCCGACGCACAAAGCGATGCTGTCCTTCAAACAACCAGCGTGAATAGAAACGACAGGGTTGCGAACCCGCTTGCAGGCTACACTGGCCGTGCGGACCAAAACATCCGCCCTATAACACAGGCCGCTTCTCAATAACACCGGCCGCGAGTCGATCGGTGGAGAAGCGCCGCCCGTGACAATGGGGTTCCTCTCTCTCTCTTCATTTTCTTCCCCTGACAATAGAATCTGTTTATCCCTTTCTTCTTCCTCGGCGGGCGTATTAAGGCGCGTTCCGACCTTGGCTGGCAGCCGGTCGCCTCTGGAGGGCGTCTAATTGATCATGCACGCAAGAGCGTGCGAGGCGCTCTCAATTAGCCGGCGCTTTGCTCCTCGCCGGGGGCGTGGGAGCATGTGTGTTTAGCCTTCCGGTTTCCGTCTTTATATACTGCGCCGCGCTGACTCATCCCGCGGGCAGAACCATAAATTGGCCTAAGGGCGGGAGATCCTTCTTTCAATTTGGCGGTGTTTGCATTGTTACCAATGGTAATCTAGAGATGGCTGAGCTGGAAGTACAGGTTGTTCCCGCTTTATAAGTCGAAGGCCACTACGCAGTCCCTAAGGCCACCTTCAGGAAGCTAAATCCGTGTAGTAGTAGTGGCGTGGGAGCAGGTACGCAGTGGCCGCGTTTCTGCTCCTTTTATTGCAAATGTCGACGAAAGACGATAGTCGACTGGCGCCCCTGCCAAATAAATGCCTCCCTTCTCTTTCCGGTTGGAAATAATAAAAGGAGCGCTAAGGAGACGAAGACGAAGTAGACACACACACACACCACATAAAGGCGCCAACTTCACAGTTTATTCATGAAAACCACGCTTACTTATACTCAGGCCAATAGTACATATTCAAAATTACTGCCATGAATAAGCAATTGCTGACGGCTTACGAATAAAATAGTAAAAGCATGTAAGCCGTCAGCAATTGTTAATTCATGGCAGTAATCTTGAATCTGTACTGTTGACCTGTGTATAAGTAAGCGTGGTTTTCATGAATAAACAGTTGGAAGTTGGCGCCTGTATGTGGTGTGTGTGTCTACTTCGTCTTCGTCTCCTTAGCGCCCCTTTTATTCTTTCCAATAAGCATGAACCAACTAGCTCAACAAGTTTTTTTAAGTTCTCTTTCCCGCTCACCTCTTATGCTTTTCCTAACCCCCGTCTCGTTTCTCCAAAGGTAGCACGCTAGAGGTTCGCTCAAGTCAATTTAAATTTACCGCGTTCCCCTGCTCCAAGTCGGGTGCCCCGATACCAGCGCTGCCGTACGGCGGAGACACGCGTGAATCGAGACGCCCTACTTCAACGTTTATAGAACCACGTTTCCCTTTCCCACGTGCGTTCCAAACGGAGCGTGGAACCTATCTAGTAGAACCTTTCGTAACTTGCCGTTTGATTTCTTAAAATGCCTCCAGAAGATATATAGTGGCGAGGGCGAAAGCAGGTGACGGAGTGAATTGGTTTTTCTGCAGTGGATTTCATTTGCTATCGCAAAAATAAAAAAAAATTCATGGATTTGTTATGAAGGAACACGGCAAATATCATTTATGTATTGATTTTCTGCCGCATATTTGCGGAATATTTTGTCATTGTTCGACAATGTTGACAAGTATGAACATTACTACCGAATTCAGACATTTAGATTTGGCTGTGGGTATACAAACCTATTGTGCGGCTTCTATTTCACTTTGGCCGGGTGGCTCAATCGAGTCACAGACGGACAGGCAGACTGACAGACAGACAGACCAAAATTTTCACGTCTAAGTAGCCCAAGAAAGACTATCGTCTTTAAAAAAGAGCATAGTAACACCGTTGTTAGTAGTCCACAACACACCTTCCTTCTTCATTCCGTTCAGAACCTCGCCTTTCGTCCCCAAGTCCAGCGTACGGCATGGATTGCCACGATAGTTGAGACTTTTCGCTAAAATCGAAGCCTGAAACTTCCGTCACCCAGACTGCTCACACAACGCCGTGCGCAACAACAAGGAATGGTAGAAAACCTCAAAAGAAAGAGTGATGCGTTCACTGGCGTGAGTCTCAGCTGAACTGCCAATTTATCGACTGTGCGCTGTCTCAGTTGCGATGGCGCCGACGTCAGTACGAAACACGGCGCTGTTTTTGCGCTTGAATATTTTGCATTTTATCGAGAAAGGATGGTCTCCTCAGTGCTTCTTCTTCAGAAAAACTTCCAAATTACCGATGTAATGCGTTTTAGCTTCGAATTACCGAACAACCTCAATTGGGTTGCACGTAAAATTGCCGAGACCAGCACATCACTTCCAATTAACCGAAAATTCGAATTAAGATTCTTCCAATTATTGACAGTGGACTGTAATGCTAGTAGTGTTCTTTTATGTCAAAATAGATGTGGCCGTAATTTTTGCGATGGCATACAAAAAATGCGTCAAAAATAGTATTTTAACAATAAAATACAAAAAGGCCTCGGGCCCTAGCTTAGTGGTGGTGGTAACACGCATTTATTTTAAGAGCCAGGGATTCAAAGACGCCCTGTTACGCTTTAACGAATTTTGGTGTCTACGGGAGAGGAGGTAATGGGAGTTGGGGAAAAAGTATGATACATCCAATGGGGTATGAAATTAAAGGAAATGGTGAAGGCCAGAGTTCTCGACGAAGTTTCGTAGAGCGGTGAGCAGGCGCCATTCTTCGCTCTGATTGGAACGACTTGGATAAAGCCAATCGTTAAGGCTTTGTGGGCTTGCCCATTCTACGTTTTTGAAGGCTTCTTGTCGACAGTCGGCAAATCGAGGGCAGTCCCACAGGATGTGTGCAATATCGTTATTGGCTGAGCACCGTGAACACCTGGGATCATCTAGACTACCGTATCTTGTAGCGCGAAAGTGTGGTGTTCTTGTCGAGCCAGTTCTAATCCTGTGAACGATCGTGTGCCATTTCCCCGGCCAATGCTGAGCTATGACTGGAAGCTTCACTCCTAGAGCCTCTCGTAGTTGCAACTTCCTTTCCGAAACCTTGCGGCGGGTGTAGAATTCCGAGCTCGAAATGGGTTTTCACAGTTCTCATCCGTCTGCTCATCCTGAGATGCAGATGATGGCACTATGACCGAATGAAGCTCAGGAGAATGTCCATGCTCAGAAGAGAAGGGGTGATCCCGGCTCAAGCGCCAGGGCCGAGAGTACCAAAAAGTCTCAACAGATGGCGCGCCAGCAGTGCGAAAGCGGGAAAATTGAAATGTATTCGGCAAGCCTCCATTGCGTTTATCACGGGAGGGCGGAAACAGGCGGGAAACAGCATTAGAGGGGGGGGGGGGGAGATGAAAGTCACGTGACAGTGACAGCAGAAGACCATCTTCTTTCAACGAAATTTGCAGCAAAGCGAGCAGATACGCGGCCAATTTTTTAACTCAAGCGTCATCGTCAGCGTTCCTTGTTTTTAGCACAGCTACAAATCCAATCCAATCCACTCCTATTGCTATCATGATCCCGCTCCTCCTAAGAGAGACTTTCGCACACGCACACGCGAGCGCTTAGAACTATTCCACAGAAACTCCATTAACCCCTTCACATCTGCGTACCACCTTGGGGAAAGTGTCTTATCATTGGGCGGTTATCATTCAGGCGGTTCAAGGAACTCGGGCGGGGATTTGCCGGAAGGAGTTCCAGACGAGAAGCTTTTGAAAACAACCCGCCTGCGTCGAGCTTCGACGCTTCGCCGCCAGTTAATGGGTGCGTGAAGCGCGTACAACGGTTATGTTTCTCTCCCCGTCCACTACGCGTTCTCGCAGCTCACCTACGCAGGCGTGTGCTGCTCTGGCGATCGCTTTTTAACGCATTGCGCCCCGCTTAATTTTTCCCAGTATTATCTTTCACTCTTGAGCGCGCTCGAACGGTTCCTTGTTCTAAATTTCGCTCCACCCTAGCAAGCGGCGGTACAGCGTACACGTCTTTGCGCTCCGCGCATTCTGTCCTGAGCCTCGTCACACCTACCATGTCCTCGGTCTAATGTTATGCAAGGGACGTTCCGTCGACCTCGAGCACAAAGAAACCGGGACTTTCCAGTCCACCGTCAACGGGTTTCGTTAGAGCCAAGTGCAGGGGAGCTTCTACTTAAAGAGACCGCGAAGACAGAAACAAGTTTGCCTCGTTCGAACGGGTGCACAAGTCAGCAGTCGAAGCGAGTGGGTAGAGCAAGCATGAAACACTTAAAGCACATAATAAAGGAAACAGGTGAAGGAGCGGCGACTCATCAGAACTGTGACGTTACAGGGTCTAGTTTGAGTAATCTGCATCCTCCGACTTGAGCCACCTTGGATGAATATGCATACGCGATTGTAGTGGTAAAGCTGCGTTTGCTTGATCACACTGCCTGACTGCTGGAGTTAAAGCACTGGTGACGACGTTTTTGGTACCTTGCCAATGACGTCACTGGTGGCGTTTCGTAACGGGAAGTTTAAAAATTTGTCAATATTTGTGGTTTTTCTAATACGGCAGCGTTTTTTTCTAAACGCCAGGCGCTTTTAGGGTGGTGCTTTATGTCTGCTGAATAAATGCATAACTGGTGAAGTTAACACGTTATAGTTATATCAGTGCTAATGTAGATGATATGGACCTTCTGAATTTAAAAAAAAAATCAAAACAAGAAAAAGAACACGATGCCTTAGCCACGCATTTGTCAACAATATTGAAGAGAATCGGAGCATGGCGTATCATAGGAATACATGGTGCCTTCAACTTCGACACTAAGCTGCTTACATTGCTCCAGGTCAAGCGTCTTCATAGCAACGCATTTGTGCACAGACGTGAAGCCGAGATTGAAGGAGCCTATGTGAAACAAAGAGGCTGGAAAGAAGGTTTACGCATTACTGAACAATTTTCAGAATGTCTGTACCTTTCTTTTTTGGGGGGAGGGGGCTAAAAACAACATCCTTCGCGAACGAAGAGTAGTTGCGCGAGGTGTCGAAGAGCTAGTTTTTTTCAAATAAAACGGAATGTTTGCGGCCCTAATGACCCCTTTAAAGGACTTCAGGTACCCAAACCACGAATTTGTTGCAGTAAACACTCCCTGTCAAGGAAAGTTGCTGTACAGGAATATACTGGGCAAGGGATATGAAAAATTTGGCTTGAACAAAATGCTCGTTAAAGCGAGGCTTTATAATAAAGTCTAGGTGATCATAACAGGAGACGAGGGTTCTCGTGCGTGCGTGCGTGCGCAGAATGCCCACAAACCCATTTTCTATAATGTGGCGTGATACTGGCACGCAACATCGCTTGGCCGCGGATTAAACGTACAATGTGCGCTCATCAGTCATAAAATTGTGCTAAAGCGGCTATCCGAAGCCGGATATCTCGATACTGCAGGCCTGTCGGAACAGAATAGCTTTACGGTTGAGACAGTGGGGCTCGTGGCATGTTGTATCACGGCATCAGTTTCTCCGAGTTCTTACGCATCGCGTTGACACAGATCCCGAACGGCCGGTTGCTGCGGCTGACTGTGCATTCCCCACTAGGCTTTTCCTTAGTTTTTTCTGCCACTTTTTTTTATCTCTTTAGCGTGGTTTTAAATCCGGCGGCAGAATGCAAAGCACGTTCCCGCTCTCGCCACGCCATTTGCATGTTTCGCTTGCAAGTCTGCGACGCTATAGATTTCGTCGCTGATTTTTCCCAAGCCGATGCAGCGGCGCGAATTCCGCCTGCTTTGCTCGTGCGGACTAATTCTATCGCCTGGCTAGCAGACGACAGGCCATGTCGCCTTGCGAAAGGCATCGTCTGCGCGCGTGATTATTGATGGGGCGGTTGAGAATCGTCTGCGTAGCAGCACTACCGGGTATTCTATGCAAATTCTGCGGGTGGGGTCAAACGACCACACTCCGTATTTTGTGTTATAGTTGTTCCCCGAGGTTTACGTCGTTTAAAGGATATTAGGGACATCTCTACTGTATTAATAAAGTGACATTCTGAAAATTGCATTACACATCTAATGGGCGTAATCCCGATCGTTTCACTTGGGTGATCATAGCATTTCCCTAACATTCCATGAATCACTGATTTGCAGACGATTCTCGAGCGGCACACGTCAGTAATGTTCACACGTGCAGACGATGTGTTTCATTTCGCAAGACTACTTCGTGTGTCGTGCTGTCGTGGTACTCTAGCGAGGCAAGTCCGCCGTATACAGTTCATCTGCTCTAGGAAAACAGATAGAATTTGCGATTTGAGTGCTTTAGGTAATAAGAAACATAAAGCAGAAAAACACATGCACACCGACAGCGATAAGGATATATATGCCAGTTTTTAAGTCTTTGCGATTGGGCCTGATTAGGGTCCTTCGTTTCCGGGTTTCCTTATTGCTTTTTTTTTTGTACACAGGGAATGGGAGGTAATTATCGGTCGCTATCTTGGAAATTGCGAACAGAGAGAAACCACATTTTTTTAATAACTTCTTTCAGGTATTCGAGTTCTACTTTCCCGATATGTGGGTACGGACCCGGGCAGTTTCCTTCTCTCAACAGCAGGCGGCTCTCAAAATCTACGTATCAATATTCTGTATTTCTGCCACTCTTGCTTCTACACGAGGAAAACTTTGCAAACCGCAATCAATTACTACTCCGTCGCTTGTGCTCCGCAATAGTTCATTAAAGCTTGTGTCAGAAATAACAGCGAGTGAGTCCTGGCCGACGGGTTCATTGCCACTTCTAAACGAATCTGATCCTCGGCTCAGTCTGCGAAACTGCCACGCGTGTTCTGTTTTTCAAATGTGCACTAATCGTGTCCACGCCCGTGGGCACGAAATGATGGTTTTCGTGCCGCACGGGTGAGCGCACAAGACTTCCTCCCAAACAAGTTCTCCTAGCCCATTGTCCATGCAGCAGAATAATGTAGTCGTCCAATGATCGGGTACGCCGGAATCTTTGCTCTTCATAAGGATGGGGGAAATTCGGCCTACACTAACCCTCCCCCTTCCCCCTTTGGTAAAAAAAAAAAGAACTCCTTATATTCTTGCTTCCGAGCGAATGGCGTCCAAATCCATGACTGCCTCCTTTCCTTAGCGTATCGTATCTTGCAGACCACACAAGAATTCTGAGTTGGTTTGGACTTGTTGCGCAATAAACACCAACGCGACGCTGGTGTACCCTAACAAGGTTTAGGTATCGCAGAGCCGGTGGCCGATATCTGTATTTCTGTGCGCCATTCACCAGAAATTTTCTGGCCACGGTTCCCTGTTGATGAATCACATGCGATGCAGCAGTGACCAGCGATAGGGCCACTATTGATTTGTGGGTAATGGGTGCCTAGTTTGTCATCGATGGGCTATACGTAACTTTGGGTTATTGGTTACTCTCGGGTGACCAAGGCGTGGGTCACGCGACTCACAGGCGACCTACATGTGGTTTCCTAGTGTTGGGTAACCACTCACCTACCGATTGCAAGTGACCTACTAAAGATCAGGTCTAAAAGTGAAACACCAGTCACTTTTCTCGCTAATACTTGTGAAATACAAACAGAGAGATGAACCGGAATATTTCCGCTTACCTAGCCCAGTGAATGATTTTGCGTTAAAGATAATTATTCTGAATACACGATGAGAGCGTGGTTGGAAAGCGAAGCCAAACGATTGCCCGACATAACACGATTGACCGGGTTGCAGTCCCAACGAGTCCAATGTGATTCAGCATACATCTCAGTTAATTAGTAATTACCTCAAGGAAACATGGAAAAACTGCGGTTTTATTTTAACAGAGAAGATGGGGCTGTTCCTTTGCCGGCGGCTTCGTGATAACGCTGGAATGGCTTAGAAGGGACGGCTTCATGTTATTTGAATTAAAACTGCCTCTGACAATTATCGATATGATACTTGCTAATATAAAACTACGTACTCGCTTGACTAGTTAAACGTCCTATAATTTGCTTCACGGTACTTCTTACGAAACAAGAGTCACAGCCGTAACGACACCCCTCCGGTAGCAGCCCATGAATGGACAACAGAAGGGAATTCTGTAACGTTCCCAACTCCACTGTGGGCTGACTACTTATGACAAGTAGACGATGGCAGAGTCGCCATCGGCGCGATGGCAGAGTCGCCTTAGAGGGATGTTTTTTTTTCTTTAAAATGTATATATCTACATTAGTGGTCAAGAGCTACAAAGCCTTCCCTAGAAAGTTGACCTTGCCGCAAGTCGTTGTGGTTTGCAGCGGTAGGCAGCGTCGCTGTGAAGGGCGTTGTCATTTGACGCGAGCTGAACCTAAGCTAGTCGTGCCGTAACTACTCCGCCAGAACGAGCGTTGTCCGCGAAACCGGAGCCAGGTAAGGGCATTCCAGCAGCGAATGTGGCAACCACTGCTGTCCCTGCCTCGCAGCTATGTACAAGGGTGCGCGAGTGGCAGTCGGTGCAAGCACCCTGTCACGTACGCGTACGCGAGATTTCTATCGCCGCTAATGACAAGACGCCACCTCTTTCTTTTTTTCCTACCGCGCACGGATACGCACGCCGGAAAACAAGCGTGCTTACTGTCACCGGCCTTGGTGCGCTGAATGTAGGAACCTCGCGAGCGCTGGAGACGAGGCGGAAATTCGACCACAGTTTGATTTGCCAAAAGCTTCGAGCAGGAAAAAAAAAGTTCCTGCGTTTTTGCAGCCGCCCCTTTCCATAGGGGCGATTTCCCGTGCAAGCCGGGTGAACTTCCCAAGCGTTGTAGTCCCACACAAGGGCCGAGCGCCAGGCCGGGGAGTCGCTTGTACCTATTTTATCGGTAGTTGCCCGGCGCCACCAAGGCACACGAATGCACATGGTGCCTTCCGCAGCCCCGGTGGACGCTCAACTCGCAGCCGCCTGTGGCAGGACATGCCGCCAGACTCTTTTACCCCCGGCAATGCGGCAACGCGGCATGATGGCCGGGGGCCCCGCCAGATGGACATGGGTCAGGGGCCCCTCGCAAGGGTAAAGGCAACTTTTGCGTGCGTACGTACGGTCGGTCGGTGATGAAAGCGAGCCGTAAGCTGCGATAATTTTTTGTTTTAGTAGTGCCCCCATGCGCTGCCCTTGTCGTTGCGTCAGTACGTGGGTATCGCACCCTCGCAAGTCATATCTGTTTGAAGCTTTAATATGCATCCTCGATGTCTCGATGCCTCCAAACGAGACAAGAAATGCTTCATTCAGATTATGGTGGTATAGTTTGGACGGAAGTACTGTAAAGATTCACGTCAGCCAATCAATATGCATTTGCCATCTGTAGATTTCATTTTAAAAATGCCGTTCCGGAATCCCTTCACCCTGGACGGAACCTAACCTAACCTAACCTAACCTAACCTCGGGTCAAGACGTCACACCAGGGGCCCTTCAAGAAGGAAAAAGCAAAACACCAGCTTATGGCTGCACTTGTGCTCGGATGTATTATACACATCCAAGATCACGTGTTTTTTTTTTCTTCAGAAACTATCCGTAAACAGCTGAACATACACCCTTGACTCGAAAGAAGACAATGCCTTCAACTGTGAAGTGTCTGTTCCGTACACGAAGGAAAGGAGGACTTGTAATGTCCACTGTGCATACACCTCTGGGCACGCCCAAGAGCGATATTGAGTATTAAAGCAAAGCTTTGCTGTTTTTGTCCAGCAGTTTCGCGTAGGCTCCGCAAGTAAACCTTTGGCCGGAGACACAGCCCCGACGACAGACCCCTGGAAGCGCATCACGTGATTCGCCGGGCCCACTGTCGGCGCTGCGCACAAAGCCCCGTTTTCGGTCGTTCTGCTCATATAGCGGCGGTGGCCGCGATGGGAGCGGCTGCTCAGCTAGCTCAGCTGATCGGCAGCCGACCAAATTCGCAGCCTCCCACGCATGCGCCGCTGGGCCGTCTCGGGCTATGTGACTCATCTTGCGGCGCGTTTGCCGATAATGAAAGCGAGGCCAGGCCTCCACCTGCGGGTGTTGCACGGGACCGAACGGCTTTGAGCCGTGGTCGGAAATACAGCTACATCAAAGGTTATCCAAGTGAAACCAAGACTCAACCAGACTAAGCCAAGCCTTTGCTTTGCATATCCAAGGTTAGATGAGCCAAGGCGCAGCCATTTTTTTATGGCCGTGCACTTTGCATGGGCTAGCCGTGGTGACACTGCCCCGCCGCCGCCGTCGTTGCTGAATTCAATGTGGGCGTATCAAAACAAGTGAAATGATTCGAAAAGTTTGTGCCAGAAGAATTTTGTTTGCAGTGCCGCACCAATCTAAATTACTGAATTACTCAACAACAATAGTGGGAAATTATAACTTGAGAATGCATCTAAGCGAGATTTAATACTCCTCGGTTCAACATGATACGACGACAAAAGCGCGGGAGAACACACGCAAGAGGAAGAAAAGGAACATACAACATAAAGGGGGGGGGGGGGGGAGTGGAAAAAAGAAGGGGTAGTTTGTACGATTGTAAACGAGCCCATCAGTGTGTAGCAATGGCACAGCTCTCGTCACTATAGTAATGAAAATAAACATTCATATAACCCTGTGGAACCCTGTGGGGTGCGCTACAGGTTTCCTGATCACCCCCTTTAACATAGTGGAATGTTTCTTCTTTTTTTGCCAATTACTTAAATAAGAATGAACTACAAAAAATTAAAGCTCTTTCACTCAATGTGAAAGCTGTCGGAAGAGCAGAGCAGTGATTCGTCATAAAGGGCTGTAGCGCCGTTATCCGCTCACTGCTACCACCCAGTGCATTTCAAATTTCCCGCCTTTGCAGTGCTCGCTCGCCCCCCGCCTGAAACTGCGCCAGCGGGAGTTCTGTTCTTTTTGTGCTTGCTTTTGCTCCCGCACGTGTCGGCATCGCACTGCCACTTTTTCTCGCTTAATATCCTAAAAACCAACACAACGAGCGTTCCTAACCAAATGAATGCGGGCGCTGCCGGTTAATTACGTATATTCTGCCTCAAATGTACCTACAGTATTCTTTGCGCTAAACAAAGGGGAGATGTATACAATATGACAAGCGCCAGTGGTTCACGAGTTTCGAACGCTTATAACCATATAAACCACCTGGCCTTCGAAGCCTCTGGATTACGCCGCAACGACAGCCGCTACGACGGAACGCCGTGCGGCTCTACTTGTGTCGAGTGAGCGAGCTACGACGACAAGGCGAGCCCCTAAAGTTCTCTGCATTTAAACATTTCTTACTCATTACTCCTCCTTGCAACGTGTTTGAACTAGGCAACATTTCAACCGAGATTGAAATAGCATCCAAGTGCTTAATTCGGATGAAGATGCGAAAGCGTTTACTCCGCATTTTGCAGTGTGCAAAAATTTGAAAGCAATGAAAGTGTGTCGTGCGGGAGGTGAAGCAATGGAGAGTGCGGGTGCGTTTCGCGATGTAAAAAATAGCACAGAACGCAGGAATTGCCCGGTGAATTCCTGTTGTAGCCAGCGCCACCTACAATTATCTTTAACCTCCGGTATTAAAACCCCGGAGCTGTTTAAGGTGTTTTATAAAATTTTGTCATAAAATGGAGAAATAAGGTGTTTTTTCGGCAACAAATGGACATCAATTCCAATAGACGAAACTTGTGAAATCCAACGTTGCTGAAACAGCCGCCACAGGCACTGCTCACTGCAGGAGTTCCTCATCAGCACACTATATCACCAGAAATTTTCACTTCGCCAGCCCCGGACGACACACCTCTCTCTTGTAGTACACTAAACTATTGCAACTACCCTAGAGATAATACCAGAAATGGTGTTTCACGCTTTAGATGGCAGTGGTAATAAGACGGCGGCAATTTGGCACCCTTTGAAGAGCGTAGGCATGGTACAGTCGTCCACTGCCTCAGCTGGAGCGACGCTTTACTCCTCCTGATTTGGTGCAATGTAATTTAGTACGAACTGCTGCATTTCATTCAAATTTAGGGGGACACTTTTTGATTGATTGATTGATTGATTGATTGATTGATTGATTGATTGATTGATTGATTGATTGATTGATTGATTGATTGATTGATTGATTGATTGATTGATTGATTTTATGGTTTAATGCGCTGACGCAATACAGGTGATGTGGCGTGCCGTAGTGGGGGGCTCCGGATTAATTTTGCCCACCTGGGGATCTTTAACGTGCGCTGAAATCTCGTACACACGGGCGTTTTCGCTTTTCACCTCCATCAGAAACGTGGTCGACGCGGCTGAGATTCGAAAAGGGGCCACTTAAGTCCTGTACATTCGTTGAAAGAGTTTTTATTCCACGTTAAAGTCGAATCTGATGTTCCAGCCAAGCCTGTAGACGACTGTACCTCAGCGTGGAATGAGCCGTGCACATGGTGGTGGAAACACGGTTGATATGAGCTATAGGCCAGGGACAACTGTCAATGTGCGCTTCGAAGTTTGAACTCTACGAATAAGGCGATGAACCAAACTGTAGTATAGGTTCGCGTTCGACGGGTAACCAGCGTGCATTCCTGAGCGACCAATGGTGCATTGGAACAATCGGTGAGGTAATTTGTATGCTCGACTTGTTGAAATAGAAGGAGGGGAGGTTGAAGTATGTTCGGAACGCGACGGCCAGAATGAGCATTCTCACGTGCTTGGCGCCTCACTCCTTCCTTGCAAAATGAAGCCATATTTTGCAAGAATTATTTCACAGCGCACTGCTCGAGCATCAACTTAGCATGCATTCCACACAACGTGCTATCTCTGCATATTGCGCATACGTTTCGGAGAATGGCCTTGTTTTGTTGAGACTGTGTTAGAAACGTCGGGACGCGAAGCTATGCACAGTCTCGTCCAGTCAACAAGTTTAAAGGAATTCCTGGGCGTGGCATAGCTGTTGGAGCACCGGGTAGGCTTCCAAGCGACGTTGAAATTCAGACACTGGGAATCTTTATCTTTAGCTGCAGTCTTTTTTTTGCGTGGAGGCAAAAGAATTTATGATTAATTCCTCTTTCAAGATAGCTCGTAAGAATACGGAATGGGATGAGAAATACACTCACTCACTCACTCACTCACTCACTCACTCACTCACTCACTCACTCACTCACTCACTCACTCACTCACTCACTCACTCACTCACTCACTCACTCACTCACTCACTCACTCCTTATCCGTACTTACTAGCGTGAGGCACAGCTAGGAGGGGAAAAACGACTAATTAGAGCAATTGTTTGTAACGCCTCAAATAACGTTCACTTACATTCCGAACCTCACGAGACATCGCATAGGACTTGGAAATAAATGCACGCATGCCAGCAGAAACACAAACAAGCATCTCTCTGCATCCAGAATAAATGTAAGCGGGGTTGATTGGGCTGGCTTGGATAGCGGGGGCTACACAAAACATCGCAAGCTACGTGGGTAGAGGTGCGGCGCACCGCCGTGCGTTATCAGCTCAAGCACATGAGTATACATTTTCCCGAGTTCCTTATCATCGGAAGACATTCTCTGGTCTTGGTTACGGGAGCGTGGTCAAGCTGTCCTCATTCTTTTAAGTGCAGAGCACTTTAGGGGCTCGCTTAGTCGTCGTAGCTCGCTCGCTGGACCCAAGTAGAGCCAAAAGGCGTTCCGTCGTAGCGGCTGTCGTCGCGGCGTAACCCGGAGGTGTCGAAATCCAAGCGGTTTATATAGTCATAAGTGTTCAAATGAAACTCGTAAACCGCTGACGCTTGTCATACATCTCCCCGTTGTTTAGCGCAAAGAAAACTGGAGGTACATTTGAGGCAAAATATACGTAATTAACCGGCAGCACCCGCGTTCATTTTGTCAGGAACGATGGTTGGGTTGGTTTTTAGTATACTAAGCGAAAAAAGTGGCAGTGCAACGCCGGAAATTGCGGGAGGAAAAGCAAGCACAAAAAGAACAAAACTCCCGCTGGCGTAGTTTCAGGCAGGGGGCGCGCGTGCACTGAGAAGGCGGGAAATTTGAAATGCGTTGCGTGGCAGCAGTGAGCGGATAACGGCGCTACAGCCCATTATGGAGAATCACTGCTCTGCTCTTCTGACAGTTCACATTGAGTGGAACGGCTGTAATTTTTAAGGAGAGGAACTTAAGTGTCCCATTGCGAGAAAAACCGGCATTGTAATCGTGGTGCGGTACATAAAATGGTTTCCATCCTGAACAGTAAATTAAAAAAAATATCGTATAGGAACCGAACCCTGCACCCCAAACTAGGAGGTGAGTGTGCTGCCCCCTATTTACATAAGCACGATGCCGGCGGCGGAACAAGGGCTAGTCTAGCGCGTACCGCGCGGCAATAAGTGAGCGTGATGACACGTGAGTAGAACAGCCGCTGTGGAGAACTGTGATTCTGGGGAAGCCGCGCCGTGGAGTGCGGCCGGCCCGCCAGCAGGCGTAATTCGCGTCGAAGGACGAAAAAACGAAAGCGAAGAAAGAAACTGAAACACGTTGGAGCAGTAAAGAAGTATTCGATAAGTATGGCCAGTAGATGCCGCAATGCTTTCGCCTTGAAAGAGTGTGAGCAGACTTAAATGCTCCGAATGTTTTTAACAGCGAAGCTGTTTAGCAATTAGCTGATTCTGGCGTTTCACAAAACTCGGTGTAAAGAAAAGAAATCACCGTCAGGATTCCAAGCTGTGTCTGGTAGATAAGAGGAGTTGGCGTCAGTCGTCTTACCCGCTCGGCTAGGAGCGTGAGTTATTACCCGGGAGTCAAACGGCTGTGACTGTGGGGAGAGGCATGATGCCATCTGCTTGACACAGAATACTTCATAGGGCACACGTTGGACCTGCGGGCGCCTAGTTTAAGTGTGCGCGTTCCGTGCATTCCTTCTGATTCTTCGATTTGCGTCTCCTTCGCCGTTATAGCAACAATGAATGAGTAAAGGTCGTTGCGGCAGCGAAGAAGAAGCCAATCGGCTGCAATCGTGGACCTAAACCGTCGTGATGGTCACGAAGGTTGTGTACAGCTTCGCTACTTTCAAGTCTTACGCGTTTGTGTGAGCATCCTTAATTTTTTGTCTCTTGGAGCTAAGCTTTCAGCATATTCTACAATACGATAGCTGTCAAGAATATCCTACATACTAGTGGTTCATCGACATTAGTAAAAACTTCGCGGCTGCTTATAACCACAACGAGCGTTTTTCGGCCTTAGCCGGTACCGCACCGCCAAAAAGTACATGAGCGGAATAAAAAAGAGTGGTCGAGAAACTGCGTACGCACGGACCGATTTTTCGCCTCAGGCAGGCACCCGTAACGTTCTGTAGTAACAACAGACCCCTATACTTACTGAGGTTTTGTCGACGGCCAACGGTCGCAGGAGGACATAATAAATCTTTATTCCCCTCAGGTTTCGTTGCGTAAACCCCGATGTGAACTCTTTATACATGGACCTCTCTGCGCTATATCATTATCCCAAACAACAGCAGTGGTGGTATGGAGGGGACAAGCGTTACAACGGAATGCAAAGCGTCCCCTCGCCGAGTGTCCGAGCCGGCTGCGAAGGTTTTCCTGTGGGTCCACGTATCTCGCGCCGGCATCGCGCCTCCGTAGCCTCCAGCTCGGAAAAAAAATGAGAAGTGCGGGCGACCTTCTCTAAAAACACGACGAACGACGCGACGACAGCCGAGAAGATGTAGAGATTCGAGAGCGGACGTACAAGCTGAACGCCAAATTGGTAAATGAATTAAATGGACAGTCACACTTAGCTGGACACGCGACTGGAATGCAGGGTCAGGTAGGACTGGTGCAACGTAATTATTTTGTAACCGGTTTCGACTTTCGTTTTCCGTGAGGTGTTTGTACCGGTGACCCACGTGAAAAATAAATAATTTCCCACATATTTCCAAGAACCATTTATTCCTGGCAGTGCCAATGCTGGAATCCTCCACACCAGTGATCTTCTCTGCCCTGCACTTGGTCTATCCATGACGTCGTGCAACCTTCCGTAAGGACCGCACGTTGACAGGAACGATCATTACAATCACAGCAACCTTTAAGAACCTTTAACTCTTCGGACAATCCAGCAGGGTCGATGATGGCAACGGTAATGGTCACGTGAATGATTTAATTTACGTTCTTGGCCAATTCCCTCGCCGATGTACCATACAGCTAACAAGTGGGCTGTGTTCCTGGACTTCGGAATTTCGCCTGACGTCGCCTTAAATGACGTCGCTGTGAAGAAAATTATAAGCACGCGCTTAGGATCGCTGTCTGGAAGTGGATTGTGATCCTGTCGGAGTGACATGCACCGAGACATGGATTGGGCCAAAAATGGCAGTGGAACTATCCTTTCTAAACTCGTTGAGTTCATAAAAGGCGAAAAAGAACCTTCTGGGTCAGCAAGCAGGTGAGCTGAGAAGCTGGCAGGCAAGAAACTGTGCCGTCATTTGTACGTTGAGCTTTTATTCATTTTGATGCCAATCCCCCCCGCCCCCCGAGTGCGTATGGGACACGTGCCATCATGTGCGTAAAGGTCAGGAGCTGTTTTGTTTTCATGGCGTCAATTTACACTTCGCATCTTCCGATTCCCCCTTGGCCAATCCCCCCCGTGGGTATGTATCATATGCAAGAACAGACACATTCAAATTCTCGCTTTGCACGCGCACTATTTCAGACTGGAACCAGGTGGCCGAATCACGTCCTTTCCACACTGGGTAACTGTGCACTGTTTAAATAAATAAATAAATAAATAAATAAATAAATAAATAAATAAATAAATAAATAAATAAACCGGAAACTTCGCAAGCCCCCGGATTTTTTTACTGCGATAATAGAAAAGTCGTTCCGTCCAGGGTAATTGACTGCCCTTTCGCATTACAATGGAGCAGTCGACAACCAGCACTTACAAGTGCATCTTTTCTTTTAAAGCTGTCCACGCTGGCACGCGCGCAGTTTTGAAAATAGGTCGCGTACTGTTAGGGACCTTTTTCGCTATACAAAAAAAAAAAAGACGTCTTTCTGCCAATGCCTAACGCTCAAGAAAAAAATAAAAACATAAATGGGCGCTCCGCAACAGCCGATCCACTTAAGTTTCCCCTACCACTCCAATGTAATTCAAAATAAAAAAAAAAAGGGATGCAAGGCTTCACGTCGCAGAATCTTGTAAGGCCAAGGACCAAGGATGATCGCTACCGTGATTGGACTTGTATCGAGGCGCCTTCGTAGAAAACGCGTCGCGCCCAGCAGTAAGCCGTGCGCTCCAAGAAAATGTGTTCCGTCGCGTCCACAGTTCTACAGTTGTCACAATAGGGGTCCCCTTTAATTCATTTCTCTCTTTCTTCGTTTCAAGCTTGTATGGCCATAGGGTGTATTTTTCATGCCTGCGAAAAAAAAAAAAAAAAACTCCAGAGGCCCCACGTGTCTTTGAAGCGACGGTCGTACACGGCGCGATGCGTTGGAAAACGACTGTCCCGGTGTGAGCGCCATAGGGAGGTTTCCGAGGCGTAGGAACATGATTTGCGAGGCGTACGAAGGCGAGAGGCGTTTGTGTGCGTGCGTTTGTCAGTTTGTGTGCGTCCCTTTTCGCTCCACACTTGCGTTAACTTGACAACCTGCCGTTTCCCATTATGAATTTCATTTAAAGGGACCCTGCAACACTTTCGATAAGCGCTTTCACTCTTTCCTTCGCGTCTGGAAGCACTGCGAAAGCTACAGTTATCGCCAGCACGGAGCGGCTCTGCGTGATTTGCTCGTCGCAGCGGATACGCCTCCCGTTTCTGCTTTGGTTTCGTGGCTTTCTTCTTAAAGTGGCTATGGAATGAGTTCATTGCTGCAACTGAAGGAAAGCCGGCCAATAGCCGCTACATGGCCTTAGCGACGTAATTCGAGTGTTCGAGAATTGCCAAGACCGGGAAAGAGAGAAAAATCTTTTGAGCAAGTTTCCAAGTTACCTGATGGGCACAGAGGGGTCATTTTTGGCTGAGGTGCTTTGTGAGCCCCTAATCTAAGGACTGGATGTGTTTGTTGTCTACGTTCTGAAAGCATGCAGGATGTAGAAAAAAAGTTAAAAAAGCTGTTGCATGGTCCCTTTAACTTTTTCCTCTCCTCGAATTGGTGAGGCCTCTCACGAGGAGCAGCGCGCCTACGATGAAGAGGGGCGATGAGAAGGAAGATGAGGAGGTAATCGGCGGCGGCGGGCGGCAAACAGCATCAAAGAAGAGTGCGCGAAATGTATCTGTCTTTGTCAGGGGTGAGGAGGAGAAGGATAAACATCTTTATTGTGGGAAAAAGTTGCGTGAACCCTTCAGGAGGTGAAGTCCTCAGTCCAGGACCCCATATGCCTTTCCAGCCGCTACAGCCCGCTCCACCAGCCGAAGCTGTTCGGACAGGCATGAGCTGGACAGGGCGCGCCTCCAGAGCTCGGGAGAGTTGTACGGATTTCCTCGTACTTTTGATCTAAATTTCGTGTCACCTCTATGTCGTGCGTGAAAAAGCTTCGCTGGTAATCCGCCTTCACAGAGTGGAATGGCTCATTATTAAAGCAAAGCTTTACTGCTTTCGTCCAGTGGTTTCACCTCGGGTGCGCCAATTCAACCTTTGACCTCAGACACACCCCTGCAACACATCCCTCGAAGCGCATCGCGTGATTCGCCGGGCCCGTTTTCGGCGCTGCGCACAAGGCCCCGTTTTCAGTCGTTCTGCCCAACTGATCAGCTGAGCGGCTCGCGGTTGCGGGCACTAAGCTGATCGGCAGCCGAGCAACCCCCCCGCATCCACGCATTCGCCGCTGGGTCGTCTCGGGCTACGTGACTCATCCTGCGCCCGGCGAAGAGGAACGCCGCGTTCGCCGCGAATGAAAGTGAGGTGGGCCTCCTCCTGTGAGCGTTGAACGGGACTGAACGACTTTGAGCCGTGGTCGGCAATACAGCTACATCAAAGGTTAACCAAGCGAAAGCAAGGCTCAAACAGACTAAGCCAAGCTTTTACTTTTACAAGTAAAAGTAAAGCCAAGCCAAGCCAAACTTTTACAAGGTTAGCTGAGCTAAGCCTGTCGCCTGTCGCCCCCCCCCCCCCTTCCCTCCTCATCGTCCTGCGGTTTCTTGTTCCCTTCACCAAAGTAGCCTGCGGGAGCTTAAATTCTCGCAAGCCGTTCCGGTTTTTGTTTTTAAAGACAGTCTTTAATGGGTTACCTAAACGTGAAAATTTTAGTCTGTCTGCACTCGGTTCGGCCGTCCGTCAAAAAATCTAGGAGAAACAATTCTTGAACATGAAGTGTAGAAATACATGGCACGTTATTCATCCCAAAGGAAACCCCAAGCATATATCAAACCAACAAAAGCACGTAGGTACGGGTAGGTACGGGTACGCAGGTACGGGGTAGGTACATAGGTACGGACTAAAATATTGGAGTGCTGGTGGAGGGGTAGCAGAAGGGGAATATAACTTAGAGCAGCTACCGCCTGTAGCGGACAAAATTTATTTTGTGCCTCCCACCAATAGCAGCACGAAAATTAGAATACTAGCAGGACAGCATAGATACATCAGATTATTTAATGAGAGGGCACACGTCGCCACCCCGTTACCAAGGGTACCATTAAATATCAATCAGTCAATAAATCGCGGAAAAAAGGAATTGAGCGAACTTTCATTGCATTCATCACGGGTGGAGCGAAAGGGGGGGAGCATAGGGTAGAGGTAGTTACGTGTCAGAAACGGCAGAAGAGTACCGTCTTTCGACATTTTCAGCGAAGCGAGTAGATACGCAGCCGGTCTTTTTCTTTAAGTTTTGTGTTTTGTCTCCTTGAGTGGGACAGCACGGAAGAGTTCTGGGCAGGATGCGAAGAAACAGAAATAACATTGTATAATGATATAAATTATGCTTCAATAACGATAACACGTAATGCTGTAACATAATTTGTAAATAACAATAGCCTCCCTTGAAGTAGCGCAAGGACCTGTTGAAGGTTTCCCGCTTTATTTTTATCTCTTGTCGCTTAAAACGTAAAAGGAAGCCTCTCAAAACTCGGAGACAGTTTTTTTTTTACATCGACGAGAAAGTATCGCTCACCTCAATTCACTCGCCGCCGCGAGTTCGATGCTTTGCTATTCCAGGGCCACCAGATAGTGGGGTGGCGCCGATTTCAACGCGACGTTCTTGAAGTCCTTTCACGTGGTTTTTCTGAACGACACCGCGGCCTTGTTATCCAGAGCCCAGGGAGAAAGGGCCTCGACGGCGCAGGCTGCCTTCGTTACTCCGACTTCGTACCCAGACTTCAGAACTGCGACTTGCCGGTGACAGTTCGAAGAAACGCGCACCCCTTAGGGAACCCCACTGGCTCAACTGCTGTTCAAACAGTCGCCCACGTTAGGAACACACGTTGAGGATAGGGTGTTCTCCAAGACTCTGGAGCACTTGACTGCTTCGCCGTTCCCAAGGTGCTCAAGCAGCGGATGTCCTGGAAGACGATCGCAGCCTCCGTGATGCCGCGCTGCCCGCCGACCGATAACACCGAACACGAAGATGTGGACTAGATGTCGGCCACCATCGCGCAACAACACACCGACCGGTCCTCCGTTCTACAGCGTCCGCATCCTCCGACGGCAGCTGATCTGCGCGGGAGGCGACGGCAAGACGATCCCGTCCGGAACGGAACGACTCTCACCCGGTGGTGAAAGCTGCCTTTTTGCTCTCGCCGAGGAGCTGGCGCTGCTGCTACCACTCCGCCCCCTTTCGCCGCGGCGACCAGGTAACGGCGGCGGAGGTGAGGAGGACGCTTCTCAGGGCCGGCAGCGTTGTCCCTTGCCAGAGACGGCGACGCGGGACCGTATCTCGCCGGCGGCCCAGATACTTCTTGGGCCCGCGTGGCTCGCCCCTGAAGAACGGGATTGCCACACGCGCTGGCCGGATGTGCACGCGGTTTGTCCGTCGGTCTGCCGCGGCGGCCACCGCCGAGCCCGCGGCGATCTTGGCTCGTCCACGGCCGACGATCTACATCCCGCGTTGGCTGCCCTTTGACGTCTTGGAGAGCGACTGAAGGTGGCTTTCCAAGAAGGCGACATTAAAGCGCTGCTCGCTGCGTTGGAACAACGTGTTGTTTCTGTGTGAAAACACGCAGGGGTACGTTGTGTGTTTTTAGATACTGTCCCCCTGTTACAAGCGCTTGCACTTGGTCGAGTTCTTTGGCTCATGGCGGGAAATGGTCGCCTTTGGTTCTGTCATTGTTTTTGCCAACGTGAGTGGCAACAAGCTTTTGGCACGGGTGGATCAGGGTGGGGTGAAAAGAATTAGAAACGGGCTGGCTAGAAGCGCTGGAGTAGACCTTAGTCCTTGGCCAAGGTCAGGAATGCGGTCGACACCACCTGTTTTAAAGCGAAAGCTTTCTTAGTTGGACCGATGGCGTTCTGTCAAAAAACTAATGCATTTCCCCATAGACCCGTTGGTCAACCGAAAAGCTCTGATACGTTCTTTGGACACCATGTGCACGAGATTTCGGCGCACGTTAAAGATTTCCAGGAGATCAAAATTAATCCGGAGCCCTCCACTACGGCGCGCCTCATCGCCTGTGCTGCGTCAGCGTGTTAAACCCTATAGAATGAATTAATTATTAATTAAAAAGATCTGGACACACGGCGCGTGCATGAAACCGGGCTTCCATTGTGTCCGAACGGTTACTCGAAAATCGCGAAAAAGGAACGCTTCTAGATAAGCCAATACACGCATAGACCATGAAGGAGGAGTATACAGTAGTATACCTTTATCTCATAAATACCACGTATCGCATTCATTCAGATCGTGCGTAGATCCGCTTACGTAGTGCGCAATTCGGGTATTTGAAAGAGTGACGATCGATTGGCCGCACTTTCAGCGAAGGCTGGACGCACTTTTAGCTTTAGCGCTTCTCTCAGTTTTATTTAGAAAGGGATGGTAAATCTTTCCGTCCGGTGATCCTACCGGCCCGTCAAGGGGTCGTTCGTATGCGGTTGCGCATGATTTCTGTTTAATGGCGTTGCCCCGTTACATCGTGGGCTTGGCACAGCCACACCAAGTCGGACGTGGTGGGTCTCTCAGTCCGGGTAGCTCGATTCCGTCCAAGGTTCCGGCTCCATGGGCCGGACATTCCTCCCACGTCCCCGTACCACCGCCATGGCTCGATGAAATCCGGAGTAAGCGCTCAAGAAAACCTAGAGGAAGCGGATTCGAATCCGGTGGTTTTGCCCGCCGACTGGGAGCCGCGTGTTTATTTCATCGCATAAATGCAATTGAACCCTAGCACGTAACTTCTTTCGGGAGTTTGTTGCGCAAGGAAAGTGAAAAAGTAAAGTGTGTCGCTTTTTGTGTCCTTTCGGTATACCAAAGGTTGGCAAATTCCTTTCGCGCCGACATATTAGTACCATTTCTGTACCCTATGCCAGCCCCTTTGCCTTTCATGACAGCTGATGGGAAAGGAAGGAATGAGAAACTGCCCTGGTCAATACGCTCGTAATAAAGTACCTTCAAATTGCAATTCAAAGCGCATTTGTAATTAATTTTGTAACACCATTTTGTATTTTAACACCTCCGCTGTCCAATCATGTGATCATGGTTTAAATTAAATCTTTTCTTACAACATAAAAAATCACGTAGGCTAAATGCATTCAATAACGGTTTGTACGTTCGCAAATCGCGCTGCCGTATGATCGTGGTTATAATTTCTAGAAGAATGCGGGGATGATACCGCTATTAAAGCAATTTGGAGGACCGAATACCAGGTACACCCAAGAGCAGAAGTTTAAGGACCACGAAAGCAGCAATTTTGAGTCATTTCTCTTCCGCACGGCAGCTCGGAGTACTATGTGCGGTAGTTTTCAGTAGTTCAGTACTTATACGACATCTCGCCTCCATTCGGCAGTTTGTCGGGCTGCTATACGAAGAGAAATAACCTAAAATTGTCATTTCCATCGTCCGTAAACTTTTGATCGTGGCTGTACATTTTTTTACGTGAACCGGCGCAGATGAGTGCAGCGACGTGCAAACCAGTATAGACTACTACTAGAGCTCTAAGGGGGTAAAAAACGAACGTAATTTGCCCTGCGTGCACCAGTGCGGCCAGTGCAAGTGAAAAAAAATAAAAATGAAAGCAGTTACACCCAGCGTGAAAGCGATTCGCACTACGGGCTGTGGCGCCGTTCTCCGCTCTAAGCTATACCACCCCACACGCTCTTCCCCTCTCTGTCTCACTCCTCCCTTGATGAATTGAACAGAGCTTTGTTCAATGCAATTCAATTTTCCCGCTTTCTCAGTGCTCGCACGCCTTCTCCTCGTACTGCTCGCATCTTTTTTCTTTTGTTTCTTGTTCTGTCTGGAACAGCACGAGCGGGAGTTCTTTTCTTGTTGTGCTTGCTTCCATCTCGCACGTGATGGAGCCTGTCTGCGCCATTTTGAACGCGTTGTTTTAAATGCAGAGCATGTCAGTAACTCACGATGTCACCCGCGTTGACGTCCTTCGTAGTCCGCACCGTCGTTGTCCGCACCCCTCCCCCTCACTATATAAAAAAAAATACTATCCTGCGCCTGGTTTCGATCCCTCGACCCTGCGGGCGGAACGCAATGTACATGGTGCTCTACCCACTGCGCCACAAAGCCGACACAGAATGGGAGGCTACGAACGCGCCTTATATCCCTGACTCATTCAAACTACGTCAAGAAGCTGCTGATACAACGCATTCACTACCACCAACTCCCCAAACACTAAACGTTAACGCAATACACCCACCCCCTATGCGACGCATTTACTCGAGTCCCCCTCGCGGGGAGATGGGCCCAATTTTTTTCTTTGGCGGCCACTTTTTTTCGCTTACTGTCGTAAAAACCAACCCATCGAGCGTTCCCAACTAAATGGACGCGGGGGCTGCTGCTTAATTACACATATTTTGCATTAAATGCACCTGCAGTTTTCTTTGCGCCAAACAACAGGGTCATGTATGAGCCGTGCCAGCAGTTCAAGGAGTTTCGAATGGTTCTGCTTGTATGAACCTCTCGTTCACGCATTCTCTTAACTGTTAGTCGGAAGGCTGAATCTAGGGAAAAGCGGGTTGTTTTTGTATCATTGTTTTCCTCGCATGTTAATCTTTTGGTTGTAAGCAACTCTAAATTGTTTGTATGTTAATCTTTTGTCTACAATCAACTTGAAGCTGTTTATGTGTTTCTGTAAGTGTCTGTAACTGGCAGCTTTCGCGCTCTATTAGTTTTGTAGCGACAGGCGCTGCACTTGTTTAATTGTTTCTGGTTGTTACGTTGTATCATTGATACCAGGATTTTTTGATAATAAATTTATCCTTTCAAGCGGGTTGCTTTTCGAAGCCCCTGTTTGGCTGCGCGACGCCGCGTGCCTGCGGTGGCTAGATTCCGTGACTGCGGACGAGCTGTGGCGGCAAGCCGGACCCCTAAGGGGCTCCGCACCTAAAAGATACCGTCCTACTATGTGAACAGTTAGAGGTACATACAAACGCACAAACAGACTCCTCCCTAACCAATCCTACTTTATAAATTGACTCAGATGTCATCGTCGCACCCGCTTACGGGGAGCCATCTGTACGCTTTTAAGTTGTATGCGAGTATAGTAGACGTTTGAACTTGCGTGTTCCGGTTTAATTAATTTGGGTTACTGCCAGACCAGGAAGTGTGGCTTCACAAGGAACGTATAAGGGTGGTCTACTGGCCCACGTTGCACGTGCCGAAGGTGCAAGCTGTCGGACTCGACTCTACAAAGAGGGTAATGAATCGAGCTCGATAGGCAGCCCCCGGACCCGCGTTACACGTCACGAAATGTAACGGTTTCCTTCCAGCGCCGTTACGCCTCCAAAGCCGCGAACACCCGCAAGTTGACCCGATGCACCGTAACTCTATCTCAGTGGGCTGATCTCCAGCATTAGCCACGGCATGCGCTTCCCCGACAGTGGCGAGTCAGGCCAGAACCCGTTGCAAGTGGGTGATTACCAGACGACAGTGGGTCTCGGGACGATTTTTAAAAGCCTCGTTGGCGGGGCGGCAATGTTGTTTGGCTTACTCCGTGCGCCACCTACATGCGTCTTTCCTAGCGCTTTTTCAGCATTGAGCATGGGAGATGATCTGTGACGACAACTTGTACGAAGGAACTTAATGGTTACGCCTTAATTTCTTATCTGATTAAGGTATACTCAAGCTTCACATACGATTAATTCATTATAATTATTATCTCAGCTCATCGTTAATTCGTTCGTAAGACCATCTACTATGTCCACTGCATGCAGGACGAAGGCCGCTCCCGATATGAGAGATTTCAGTCGAATCTTCCTGGCCAAATCTTGTTCTGTGGAGCTCGGACTGTTTGCTGCAGTGTGTTGGGTGAGATTAAAATCCAGACAGCCTGTTTCCTTTGATTGCATCATAGATTATATTGTAACATTGTATTAGAAAGTGTTCTTATTTTGTTTCTGTGACGCCCCTTCCCCCCCCCCCCTCTACATTATTTCTGTCGAGGTTTGAACCAGTATGCTGTGCTCACGACACCAGCCCTGTAACGGACGCACAAATCTATCCGCAGTGGACTCCAACGCTGCACGCGCACGAAATCGAGTATGTGCCGCACTGTGTGTCCCGGCTTCAAAACAGCAATTTATCATTAGAGGGTAGAGGTCTGCCAGCGCTCCTGGCGAAGGCGCACGGGCGAGCGCGCGTGGCTTTCGATCACGCGTCCCTGTCCACACGCGAGGGCAATAGACCGGGACACAGGACCGGACCTTGCGGGCTTCCGCTGCGCTCCACAACAAGACACGCTCTTCGATGGCCGCACGCAACGAGCGGGGGCCGGGTTCGATAGTTTCAAGAAACCGTAGGTCTGGGGGGTCAGTACGGCATGTCGCATACATCTTTAACGATTTCGTTTGCTTGCACGAAAGGCCGACGGGTCAGTCCTTTCGCTGACCGCGTTGCTTTGGACGTGTGTGCGTGCGGCGTTGTCCGGCGTAAATAGTGCAGTCGTTGCGCGTGTTGCGAATATCAAGTGCCTTTTTCGGGATGTTTGTTGATCATCATCATCAGCCCGGGTCTGGTCGTTTATTGACTGGCCCTGGATTCATCTTGCCCAGTGCGCGGACATGTACAGCCTGTTCTTAATACAGTCGAACTTGGTTATTTCGAACTCGCTTAATTCGAATTTCTGGTTTATTCGAACTGACGCTGCGGTTCTGGCAAAGTTATATGTATTTAAAAGGGTTTAGTTACTTCGAACTTCGAACGTCCTATGCTTCAAGTGTAATTCCAAAGTGTTGACGAACATTTTGAGGTTGGTGGAATGAGGATATCAGAAAACAGTATCGGGGAATAGGGTTAGTCATCGGCTTTAGCCATGACATCTTAAGTGATAACGTGTGCAGCCTCGCAACAATTAGATATTCTCCTTTTCTTCCACACATGCGCGGTCAAAATTTGCGAGTCACTGACATTCGTCGGTAGTAGTGAGAAACGACTCACTAAATAACCAACAATTTAGTAACCAGTTGGGACTAGTTGATAACGAAATGCTCAACAGCGCACCACGACTAAGCAAAACAGAAGACATTCACGTGAAAAAAAAAGAAAGCCCAGATTTTTAGAACGGACAAGAGCTTGTTCTGCAGCGTCCATTTTTTCTGCTTTTTATGCGCTGTGTTAACATTTAATTACGAGTCCCGTAACACATAAAGGAAAAAGGAGGTGGGCGGAGGGGGGGTAGTCAACTTCTGCTTCTCGAGCAAATATGGCGTCATAGGCGGCAGTTTTCCCTTATTGTAATTATCGTATGTTCTCCGACCTGTCGGGCGTGTCCTGATAATGGTGCCGTTCAGAGCAATTATAGAAATTGGCGGCTACCGCGGAGTTTACTGTAACTCTGTTCCGTTGCCTACAAACCATTACAATACATCACAGGCCTCTTTTCCTCTCTCTCTCTCTCTCTCTCTCTCTCTCTCTCTCTCTCTCTCTCTCTCTCTCTCTCTCTCTCTCTCTCTCTCTCTCTCTCTCTCTCTCTCTCTCTCTCGTTTCTTGCGGTGGGAGTTGTGGTTTGAAATGAACTTACTTTCCTCACCACATTTGGGTTTTGCATTCTTTTATTCCTCTTTTTTTTTTGCACATCTACTACTCATTCTGCAGTGCACAGGGGAATCCCCCAGAAGGCCTTTTTTGGGGAGGTTAAGTGGCCTTATAAACACAATGCCTTGAAGTCAAAGTAGTCTCTACCGCCTTTTGCATACTTTTTTTGTTTTCTCTGGCAACTTTACTAAATACATCCGAACACAATACGAAAAAATGGGCGGAAATTGCGAGAGCTGTCTACTAATGCGGAAACATTCCTACGCCTTTTTTCTTCATTTATAGTTCTTTTGTTTTGCCTTTGACCAATAGCCTGTTTTTACGTTACTACCACAATTGAATGTGTTACTCCAATTAGGCATTTTTGCAAATGCATGGGGTGTTTGAAAGTTGGGGCTGTGGGTATACTCGGCAAAGCTTGCTTTCGCCCTAAAACTATTTGGACCCTTGTCCAAGCCGCTGAGGTCCAAGCCGCTGAGGTTCACATCGAACCACCTCTTAGAAGCGCATTACGGGCAGTGCTTTTGTATACGTAGAAGAACTGACTATTGGGCGAGTTGGTACTGATTCATAGTGACTAACAGCGCGCACAGACGAAAAACAAAGGCAAAGAAGGCGAAGTGACGTTTTTGCGCATGACAATATACCGTAAAAGGGGGAGGGGAAACCGTCAGATTAACACTGCACAAGGTATGGTTGGCCATATCTTATGCAGTGTTAATCTGAAGGTTTCCCCTTCCCCTTTTACGGTGTATTGTCATGCGCAGCTTGTGTCATGTGAGTATATATTTCGTGTTTTCTTTCAATAAAAAGTAGTTGGGAGTCAGCGCTCGTCCCGTCGCCTTCTTTGCCTTTTGTATACGTCGCCAGCCAACGGCCCCGTCTTTGAAAACCCGAGTGTTAGTATTGCGGTGGGAAGTGCTCGTACTAAATTGTTTCCCCAAGCTGTTACCGTCCTCGCGGTTACCCGACATGCAGGATCGATCTTTTAAACAAGCATACGTCGAAACAAGTTCCAACTATTGTTACCCAGTGAAAGCACTTTTGCTCAACCGATGTAGCTTCGTACATCAAGCAACTAAAATTAAGCGACTTTTGTAGCCCAGGGCATGCATGGAAATTGGACCGCTTGTGGGAGTTTCCTTCCTTGCTGCGGTGTAGTAGCAACGACAAATCGCTAACCGACGCTTTGCATACATTGAGAGCGTGTGTCATGATCGGGCTAGTTTCCGGGTGGTCGAATATCTTGCAAGTGCATACGTGGCTGCTCTGGCCGTTCTATGCGTAGACAGGAGCGAGGGCAGACCACGTAATGAATTAACGGTCAGTGGGTCCGGCTTGGAGATCCTTGAAGGAGCAACAGGCGTGACGCAGGGAGTGTGCGCGTCGTCGTTATCGACGAGATCTGCCGTAAGGTAATAAGCTGACCGTGACCTCCTCCTCCTGGTCATCAATATGTAATACTTCCGCAAAGTAGGACAGCGGGCGACACTTTTTTCTTTCTGGGCTGCAGTCGCGGTGAGCGACGTGTGCTTGCGTTTGTGTGCATGACCGCAGCTCGATCCAGGATTGACGCGCTGCAGTTTCCTGCTTCGGAAAAGCTGCATTGTCCACTTCACAATGTTGATACACCGCAGGGCATCGCAAGGCGGGAACGGATGCGGGAAGTTAAGGGAGAGGCCTTCATTCTGCAGTGGCCCCGCAAAGACGATCATGATGAGGATTATGATGATGTGTATTGACAATACAGGGAAATCTGTCGCTACAGTCGCGGGCCGCCGTGGGCGACGCTATTGCCGCGAGCGACGTTCCTCGCCTGCTTGGCTTAACTAGCCATATGGCTTCTTTTTTGTCTCAAAGCCCAAATCAAGAAAAAAGGTAACATTTTTTTTTTCTTTTTCATCGTACATCAAGCTTCCAAATAATCACTAAGAAATTAATCTTTTTGGGGGTTCAATTTTATAATAGCACAACAAATATCATGGACGTCTTCAGTGATATTGCTGCTTTTTTGCAGCCACAGACAACTTTTCAGCCTGTTCATTAGCCATGCCAAGGACAAGTGGAACGTGCCTGCCCGGTACATGACGGAACGCTCGCTGAAGCGGGGCTCCCCTAGACAGTGGCGCCAGATTTCCCTCTAGCATATATTAGTATGAAACTCTATGGTATTGACGACGACGGTGACGATGACGGTGATGATGATGATTATAAATGGGTGGCGGCGTTCCCGAGAACGAGAGAGCTCTTTAATGACCTGGCGAGCTCAGCCATTCTATAGCCGCCCGATTTTCCGCACCAGATGGTGGCGAAACCGATATGAAAAGATCTCGCACATGCACACGCCTGTTCAAACACACACACACACACGAGAAGCACACACACAATAAGGCGAAACCGTCGTTTGTCCGAGGGCTTACAGCTCACTGTCAAGTCCAGTGTTCCGCGGAGAGACGTCGAGAGCGCTTTTGTTGCACGACGTGCCATTCCTGTAGTGACTAACGGCTCAAGAATATCCCGCGAAGATATCTAGGGCAGAATTACGAATTGTGTCCATTTGAAAATGTCCATTTCACGTCCCTTTGCAGCCGTAACGTATTTCCTCTCCGGGAGGCCTCTGACCAATGGATGCGCTGTGCCACATTCGGTCGCCTGCTTTCAGTCAATCAGGGCTCGCTCGACACGGATGGTTTACAACGGAAATGGAATGGGCGAAACCTACAATTCCGACCTCGGGCGGACAAGGACAGGTCCAAAGCAGTTCGCGAGGAGGTAAAGATTCCGAAGCACGTTAAAGAACCGCGTGGGGTCTAAGTTATTCCGCATCCCTCCCCACTTCTCACCGCATGACACAGGCGTGGCTTTGGCGGGAGAAAAACACAAATTTGAATTTGAATAGCGTCTGATCCAATCCACGCGCTAGGTCTTGAGTCACCACCAAGCAGGGCTTGAGCTGAATGTCCCCGGGTGTTAGTTGTTAAACGAAAGACATCGTCATCCGTCGTATAAGCACCACGCGTCAAAAAAAGGGAGCGCCAGCTTCTTTGCCATATACTCCTGTGATTGCACGGCTGCCGCATACAGGGGGCAGTGTGGCTGTAAACACAGAGAAAGCTACTCCGCAAGAAACAAGTCGAATAAACACCTCCTCTTTGCGCTCCGGTTAGTTTGACTTGTACAGTAAAAACGCCACGGCTGCTTTAGTGCTTTAAACGCAGCCCGCTGGAATCTTGAATTCCCACTGAGGAAATATTTCACAGCAGGACAAACCGCTGCTGTGCTTCGACCACATTTTTTTGGGCCGCGGCTGTCGCAACGAGGAATTCGAACACATTATTGAGTAGGTAAGCTATAGACCCGTACCCCCTCCCCAATTACACTATGGTGATTTCATAACGTATGCCTCTCTTAAGTCGTTATACATTTTCGTGTATTAAGTTTTACTTAGTGTATCAAAATAATGAGCGCAATGTATTGTTTCTTTTTTTGCTGAAGGCTAACCGCCCACTTCGTATGACACACTTGATACACATGGTACCACCAAAAACCCATACACGGGTTCTCAGTGTTAACAAAGTTCTAAAGTTATCTTCCATCCATCCCTACATCTGCGACATGTGCCAAGAAATAATGGCCCCGATCCAGAGCTCTGAAATAAATATCTCCCCCCAAAGTGCGGGTGCTTCGTCGTGTTCATCATCATCATCGTCGTTGTCGTCGTCGTCGTCATACTAGCACCATCATATTTTTCACCTTCTTGTTCTTCGTTTCTCTCCTGGTCTTAATCATAACTACCATCCTATTGTACCCTTCTAAAGCGCCGCCTCATGCTAGGTAAAATTGGAGGATATGAGCAGGAATCACAATGCCAGCACCTATACTTGAAGCCCCATCGACTGACACATAGGTTGCACAAAAATGTCGGTATTCCAAACCGAAACCGTGCTTGACCGCAAACTGGACAATTAGGAACTCAATTGAAGTTGCCTGCACGGTCCTTGAAGATTCAATAAGTGTTAATCCTCCCTTCCTGCTATTCCCATTTCCCGCCTCTGGCCAACCAGCCTTCCCTTCCCAATAAAGGACTTTACTACTACTACTTTGAGGCTCGCGCCGATGCCGGGCTAAGGATTTATTCTAGCTAAGCTAGACTTACTTAATCTAGAGTTACTAGTCTGCTTACTAATTTACAGTCAGTTAATTAAATTATATAAATATATGGTGACTTAACCCACACGGGAATCTCGTATGCAGAGGCGCGTTATTTTTCGCGCCTGCATCATAGACTAAGAATTGAAGGGGAATCTTTCTTTAAAAGAATTCTTATGGAGAGGATATGATGAATCGGGGTGGGTGCGTTCATAAACAAGCAAAAACTAGGGCGAAATTGTTACAACGAGAGCATTAGGTCACCGTTACGATCGCTACTACGTCCACGCAAATTTACTTGCGTGCGGCGTGTTTTTGCGTCGATCCAGACATATACGTATATCACACATAAATTACATATATCGCTTAGCTATACATACAGTATCTGCCCGATTGTAACGCGCAGGCAAGTTTTCTCTTGAAATTCTAAAAAACGAATTTAATCTGAAAAAATAAGTTAAAAATAAATATGCGCGCCAGCTGGCAAAGCATGCCCATCGCGGAATGTGTACGCCAAAATTTACTCGTGTGACGTTGACGGATAGTTTTGAATTGGATTGAGTTGGCTGCTTCTGTCCACGGCCATGCCGGTTTTGCGCCCGATTGTAACGCGCACACAAATTTGGAGGCTACGTTTTTAGCGAAAAATGGCGCGCATTAAAATCGTGCAGGTAACCTATTCTGCGCAAAATGAAGAAAATGGCTGCGTATCTGCTGCTTGGCTGCAAATGTCGTCGAAAGACGATAGTCTTCCTCTCTCTCACTCCCACACCCTCCCGTTCCCCTTCTCCCCTCTCGCTCCTCACTGGAAGAATACAATGGAGGTTTGTTCGAAGTTTATATAGTTTGGGTACCAGGACACGAATCCCTTGAGGGGAATGAGGCGGCTCACGCCGCTTCCCGCGATTACATACACCGGGCCTTTTCTCTCACGGGGCAGTCACCACCTTTTCCACCTAACTCGCAACCTCTCTTGTTCCACACAGATATCTTGGCGGTCTACCGACACAAACGGCAAATGTTCCCCATTCCAAACCACCAACTCACAAGGGATGAAGCAACAACGTTCAGACGACTTCAAACTAACACTTATCCACACCGTACCCTTCTTCATGCCATTTATCCGACAGACCATCCAGCCCCCTGCCACTACTGCTCAGCGCCCGGTACCCTATACCATCAGGTGTGGGAGTGCCAGAGGACACCGGACCTGCAACCAATCCCCAACCCCTCTATACAACAGTGGACGGCGCGGTTGACCAGCAAGGACCCTACGTTCCAGCTTGACCTGGTGCAAAGGGCCCGCGCAGCCAGCCGCAGCAGGGGATCCCGGACAGGAATCCCCTCCACCGGGCGGGTGCCCTAATAACCGCATCTGTTGTTCTCAATAAAGATTTCATTCATTCATTCCTTAAATTCAGTTCAGTTATCCAGCGCTCGCAATATTCCCACGCCATCGCTTGAAACGTTTTATTCGTGTTTATTATTTTTATTTATTATTGAAAGTTTTTACTCGGCGCAGGCCGAGTCGACATCTTTTGTTATAATTTTCGCGTTTATTTATCTTTCTTCGACGCCGTTTGTCACTGTTTATTTTTTTCTGTCACTAAAATTAATCCAATGTGCATTGTTCATTGAAATAATCCTCTCGGTTATGTAGTCATATTTTCTTTTCGCTGAATAATGTGAACACGTATGAGTCATGAGAATAGATTTATTAGTTTGGAATGCGGTTTTGCTTGTAATACTTCGTTGCAAGATTTCTTTAAACTGTTCTTTTTTTGCACAGTCAGTTAAATCGAGTGACAGACATACAGACAGACAGACGGACAGACACAGACAGACAGACAGACAGACAGACAGACAGACAGACAGACAGACAGACAGACCCCACGACGTTGTAACAGCGCAGCGCCTTACTTCCTCGGATATCGTGGCGCGCAAACGTACACGGAACATCGTACGTGTTTTTTTTTTTTTTTAAGGAATAAACTAGACCACCAACGGTGGCTGGCGGCCGCCATTGCGTTGGGGTTAAGTCTCCGGACACCCCGCAGTCAGGTCTACCTCTACAAACGTTTACGAACAGTAGGTTCTCCACTTCTTGATATTCTTTTCTTTTCTAATGGGCCATCGAAACGTTCGAATGCGACCGGCTACTGCTTATTACGCGTCTCGAAATTCCAAATTGCTCGCAAGCTTGCGAAAGCGTGCGCATTCTCGCGCACGTGCGGGATCGGGGTCTGTATCGCCGAGTCCTTTGACCGCGCACAAGGGAAACGTAAGCTGGGTCCGGCGATCGAGTCGAAGGGGCGCTCGCTTTTCGCTGACCCAGTCCGGTCCCCGTGTTCTGACCTTTGACCTCCGTGCGTGTGCCGCAACTGGTACATTTCGCCCTAATGGGGGACCTCCCCCGAGCGAATTTGTAATAAGCGTGGACATTGTCGACAAAAAGCAAGAGTAAACAAAAAAACTTGTTTAGCGGGGATGATAATCGTGTCATGGACTCCGCTGTAACAAAGACCTCATTGATTACTTAAGCGGTGCGACCTTTCAAAGCGGCGGGCGAATTTCAACATTAGAGGGCCCGAATGATTACCACCCTATTCCGCATTCGTCGCAATATCATTTGTTTCATTATCGGCAATGAAATAATTGTTGGTCCATATAAAGTTTATTCATCCTCCCCTTTGGTCTGTCTGTCTGTCTGTTCGACGTGGAATAATAATAATCAATCAATCAATCAATCAATGTTTATTAGAGTGCCCAGGAACAGCCGAGGCCTTGGTTCTGGCGCACTGAGGAAGACAAAATGCGGCACTAATATACAGCAGAAACTCACAATATAAACAGTCAACAAGAAGAACGAGCGAAGAAAAAAAAAAGCAGTAAAACCCTAAGGATAATAAAAAGGTATTCCAAACACAATTAGACGATTAAGAAACTCTAATGGTGGATCAATGACAAAAGTATATGGAACAATGGTCACAGCAGTTGGGTGAAGTAAGCAGACATAAAAACATATTCGCAGATATAGGCGAAAACACAAAGCTTCAATTAAACATGAATGTATGAAAGAAAATACAGGAACTGATTTATGAAAAACAGCAACAGAAGATGGAAAGTACCAGACACATCACAATAAATCGGGTGCGATGGAAAGCAAGTAGCATACCGTAATATATGACAAGTCGATGAAGCAGTTACAGCCACAAAGTCACGAATATATTGGACTTACAAACCAGAAACAAGAACTATGAAGACATTTCATACATAAAAACCATATAAAAAAACAAAAAAAAAGTGCCGAAAAGAAGAGTAATTATTGTATCACAGCTAACAACCCAGTCAAAAACTCCCGAAGGGGACGTTGAAATATATCAAGTTTCCCAGAGTGACAGTTATAGAGACGCTGCACTCTTTGGAGGGGGGAATGGGTGTTGAGTGCTGTATAATAATAATAATAATAATAATAATAATCAATCAATCAATCAATCAATCATGTTTATTTACGTGCCCAGGAACAGCCAGAGGCCTGAGTGCTGGCGCACGGATAGTTATATGAAAACAAAATACAAGAAACATATTGCAAGAAACAAACAAGCGACAAGACACACACATATTGAAGTAGCGAAAATTACAAAAATAAAGCACAGGCGGAGCCTGGGTACAGGTAAAAAAGAAAAACGAAGATGCCTTTGTGGCTCAGCTTATTGTAATGAATACACAACAAGCAGAGAACAAAGTTTGACAGTAAGACGACAAAAACAATGACAAGAGTATAGAGACAAATGATAAGACAAGCATGATAAGTAAACAGTTTCAAAACAGGCAACTATATTGGTTAAACAGAACCGCAGAGAAACCAAATTTCAGCAATAAAAAAAAAAGAAAAACGAACGACAGAGATACCATAGATGTTTAACATACTGTGTTCAACAGCGCAGTACGGTAAATTGTAAAGGAGCTTTGAAAGATGTCAAGGCGTTCAGAGAAGCGGTTGTAGCAATTCTGTATTCTGCGCACTGGAGAATGATTGGAGTTGCGCGCAGCGGTCAAGAAAGGGCGATGCGACCTGGTGGGCCTCTGTGGAACACTAAACTCTAAACAGTTAAGCAGGTCCGCGCAAGAAAGGTCACCATGAACAACTTTGTGAAGAAATGTAAGGTCTGCACGCATACGTCTGCAGGTCAACGAAGGAATGGAAGGAACTATGGGTAAGTCAGAATCAGGACCCGGACTGTGATTGTGATGACGGTGCTTAAATATGGATAAAAACTTCTTCTGCACACGTTCTATTAATTCACTACTAGATTTGGAGATGCCGTTCCAGGCAACAGAAGCATATTCTAACTGGGGGATACATATTGCATTGTATAGCATTAGAAATGGATCTGGAGAAGAGAATTCCTTTGTAATCCGACACACATTTCCAAGGCTTCGGAGCGCTCGCCGGGTGATGAGCCTAATATGAGAAGAAAAAGAGAGGGTACTGTCGAAAAGAACTCCGAGGTCCCTAATCTCCTCAACCCTTTGCAAAGGAGCTCCCTCTATACTGTAGGAAAACAGTAGACGATGGGTTTTCCGGCTGTACGTGACAACCTTTGTTTTAGCTGGATTTAAAATTAGACAGTTTTTGCTGCACCAGACCGATAATTCCGACACATCCCTCTGCAAGGCACAGCAGTCCTGAAAACTGCTAATGTGCCTAAATAGTTTTACATCATCAGCATAGAGAAGAAATGAAGATTTTGTTAACACTGTTGACACATCATTGATAAAGATAGAAAACAATAGTGGACCCAGCACAGAACCCTGAGGTACACCACTGGTTGCAGTGTAAACACTAGACCTTTTGAAGTTTACATCTACGTAAAAGGACCGGTCAAGGAGATAGTTGGACAACAAGGCAACAAGGCTTGCATCAACACCGGACATAGTAAGCTTGTTAATTAATAATTTATGGTTCACTACATCAAACGCCTTACTGAGGTCAAAATAGATAACATCCAACTGGCCGTTTTCACAAACTGCAGCCGAAGCCTGAGTCATGAAGCTTGCAAGATTTGTAACCGTCGATCGACCCGAGAAAAAGCCGTGCTGATTTGGTATCAGAACGTTCTTGACGCAGGCAGCAAGAACGTTGTGCAGAGCTGACTCAAAGAGTTTTGAGGCGACACAAAGGAGTGAGATTGGGCGATAGTTGGTAACGGCTGACTTATCACCAGACTTAAATATTGGAAAAATTCGAGCAATCTTCCATGCACGAGGAAATTTGCCGAAAAGTAAACAGTTATTATAAATGGAAGTTAAGACAGGCACAAAAATGTTGCCGTAAACCTTAATGAGGGCTGCTGGAATTCCGTCTGCACCACAGGAAAATGACGGTTTCATCCGTTTAAGGCTATCATTGACAAGTTTTTCATCGAACATAAGTGTACTAAAATTAGACATATTATTAAACGATAGGCGTTCGTCGTGACCATCTGGCAGTTGAAAGACAGAATGAAAGTACTGAGCAAAGCTAGTGGCGACATCCTCAACCTGTTCCCCATCGGAATTAAGCAGGCTAATGTGTTCTTTAGACTCCTTAGAACGGCCGCGTACATACCTCCAGAAGTCAGCCGGTTTCTGAGACGCAGAAGCCTCTAACGACTCTATATAGAGCTGGTGGTCACGCCGGTAGAGGCTTTTACAAAGTGAGCGATACCGACTAAACTCCGCTTTCCACTTGTCGAGCCCAGAACGCTTGGCCTTTTTGTGGGCGCTGTCCTTAAGTTTAAGCGAACTTCGAAGTTCTTTAGAGAACCAATGGGGAAATTTGGAATGAACAGGCATATAACAAGGGATGTACTTTTCCATGCCACTCCTGACAATTTCGGTAAAACGTCGAACCTGTTCGTCAACATCATTGACATCAAAAACACTAGACCATTCAGCAGATGAATAAAAGTGATAGAGCCCAACATAATCTCCACGCTTGAAAGCATATCGCGGGACTGCACAATCGTCAACACCACCATAGCAATGCTGGGCAGCGACAGAGACAGAGACAATAACAATAATAATAATAATAATCAATCAATCAATCAATCAATCAATCAATCATGTTTATTTACGTGCCCAGGAACAGCCAGAGGCCTGGGTGCTGGCGCACGGATAGTTACATGAAAACAAAATACAAGAAACATATTGAAAGAAATAAACAAGCGACAACACACACAAATTGAAGTAGCGAAAATTACAGAAATAAAGCACAGGCGGAGCCTGGGTACAGGTAAAAAAGAAAAAGAAGATGCCTTTGTGGCTCAGCTTATTATAATGAATACACAACAAGCAGAGAACAAAGTTTAACAGTAAGACGACAAGAACAATGACAAAGTATAGAGACAAATGATAAGACAACCATGATAAGTAAACAGTTTCAAAAACAGGCAACTATAGTGGTTAAACAGAACCACAGAGAAACCAAATTTCAGCAATAAAAAAAAGAAAAACGAACGACAGAGATATCATAGATGTTTAACATACTGTGTTCAACAAAGCAGTACGGTAAATTGTAAAGGAGCTTTGAAAGATGTCAAGGCGTTCAGAGAAGCGGTTGTAGCAATTCTGTATTCTGCGCACAGGAGAATGATTGGAGTTGCGCGCAGCGGTCAAGAAAGGGCGATGCGACCTGGTGGGCCTCTGTGGAACACTAAACTCTAAACAGTTAAGCAGGTCTGCGCAAGAAAGGTCACCATGAACAATTTTGTGAAGAAATGTAAGGTCTGCACGCATACGTCTGCAGGTCAACGAAGGAATGGAAGGAACTATGGGTAAGTCAGAATCAGGACCCGAACTGTGATTGTGATGACGGTGCTTAAATATGGATAAAAACTTCTTCTGCACACGTTCTATTAATTCACTACTAGATTTGGAGATGCCGTTCCAGGCAACAGAAGCATATTCTAACTGGGGGATACATATTGCATTGTATAGCATTAGAAATGGATCTGGAGAAGAGAATTCCTTTGTAATCCGACACACATTTCCAAGACTTCGGAGTGCTCGCCGGGTGATGAGCCTAATATGAGAAGAAAAAGAGAGGGTACTGTCGAAAAGAACCCCGAGGTCCCTAATCTCCTCAACCCTTTGCAACGGAGCTCCCGCTATACTGTAGGAAAACAGTAGACGATGGGTTTTCCGGCTGTACGTGACAACCTTTGTTTTAGCTGGATTTAAAATTAGACAGTTTTTGCTGCACCAGACCGATAATTCCGACACATCCCTCTGCAAGGCACAGCAGTCCTGAAAACTGCTAATGTGCCTAAATAGTTTGACATCATCAGCATAGAGAAGAAATGAAGATTTTGCTAATACTGTTGACACATCATTGATAAAGATAGAAAACAATAGTGGACCCAGCACAGAACCCTGAGGTACACCACTCGTTGCAGTGTAAACACTAGACCTTTTGAAGTTTACATCTACGTAAAAGGACCGGTCAAGGAGATAGTTGGACAACAAGGCAACAAGACTTGCATCAACACCGGAGATAGTAAGCTTGTTAATTAATAATTTATGGTTCACTACATCAAACGCCTTACTGAGGTCAAAATAAATTACATCCAACTGGCCGTTTTCACAAACTGCAGCCGAAGCCTGAGTCATGAAGCTTGCAAGATTTGTAACCGTCGATCGACCCGAGAAAAAGCCGTGCTGATTTGGTATCAGAACGTTCTTGACGCAGGCAGCAAGAATGTTGTGCAGAGCTGACTCAAAGAGTTTTGAGGCGACACAAAGGAGTGAGATTGGGCGATAGTTGGTAACGGCTGACTTATCACCAGACTTAAATATTGGAAAAATTCGAGCAATCTTCCATGCACGAGGAAATTTACCGAAAAGCAAACAGTTATTATAAATGGAAGTTAAGACAGGCACAAAAATGTTGCCGTAAGCCTTCATGAGGGCTGCTGGAATTCCGTCTGCACCACAGGAAAATGACGGTTTCATCCGTTTAAGGCTATCATTGACAAGTTTTTCATCGAACATAAGTGTACTAAAATTAGACATATTATTAAACGATAGGCGTTCGTCGGGACCATCTGGCAGTTGAAAGACAGAATGAAAGTACTGAGCAAAGCTCGTGGCGACATCCTCAACCTGTTCCCCATCGGAATTAATCAGACTAATGTGTTCTTTAGACGCCTTAGAACGGCCGCGTACATACCTCCAGAAGTCAGCCGGTTTCTGAGACGCAGAAGCCTCTAACGACTCTATATAGAGCTGGTGGTCATAATAATAATAATAATAATAATAATAATAATAATAATAATAATAATAATAATAATAATAATAATAATAATAATCAATCAATCAATCAATCAATCAATCAACCTTTATTTTCGGTGCCCAGGAACAACCCTAGGGTCTTGGTACTGGTACACCATACAAAAAAAAAACACTACAATTAAGACAAAACAACACACAAAAACTATATGTATGACATAAACAATAAAGTAAAAATAGTTACAGAAATCTTAGAAAGCAAAAAAGGAAAAAAAAAAGAACCGAAAGTCAAAAAAGAAAAGGCAGGCTTAGTGTTGCAAGCCATGCCACTCGGCCAGCGAAACGTTCAGTAGATGTGAAAAATAGGAACTATACAAGCAAATATTGAATCAACATGACATAGAGTATACGTATGTAACCAAGGTTTTCTAACAACATATTAGGAAGTTAAAAAAAAAAAAGGGGGGAAAAGCTTCAGCATTACCAACACTGACACTAAAACGTACAAATATTCAAGCAACACAAAACAAGAAAAAGTGAAAAGCAAGCAAGAACAGTTTGCACATAATACACAGGGTACATAAATTTGGAATGACATAAAGGACTTAAGCTACAACAGTTTTCAACTCATTAGAGAACAAAGTAAAGGAGCTCTGGAATATATCAAGCCGAACGGAATATTCATTATATGCACATTGTATTCGGCAGATGGACGAGCGTCGACTATTTAAAGCAACTGGTCTGAAAGCTGGAAATTTTCTTAAAAGTTTATTTGGCAAATTGACATTGATAAGTGTAACCAAATCGTCACACAAAATATTACCATGAAGAAGTTTATAGAGAAAGATAATATCAGCTCGCATTCGTCGACACCGAAGGGAAGGAATGCTTTTCAGAAGAGACATGATGCCGTTTGCGTCGTCTTGCACATGACGGAAGCGGTGCTTAAAGATAGAAAGGAACTTATTTTGAACCCTTTCGATACGGTCACTATTGGACTTGCAAGTTCCATTCCAGACAACAGACCCGTATTCAAGAAGAGGTAAGCAGAGAGCCGAATACAACTTTAAGAAAGGTAGCGGACCTTTAAACTCTCTAGAATACCTGCAAACAGCACCCAGACAACGAAGAGACCGACGGGTAATTTGTGCAATGTGGGAAGAGAAAGTCAGAGAAGTATCAAATAGTACTCCCAAGTCTCGAATTTCAGTCACCCTCGGCAATGCAATGCTTGCAATTTTATAAGAGTATTGCAGCTGTTGAGTTTTTCTACTATAGGAGACAACTTTAGTTTTTGAAGGGTTCAAGATAAGGTCGTTTTTGGTGCACCAACGATGGAATGACGCTATATCAACCTGAAGAGAATTACAGTCCTGAACACTACGCACTTCTCTAAAGATTTTTATATCATCAGCGTACAACAAAAAAGAAGAATTTTGAATGGCAGAAGCAACATCGTTAATGAAAATGGAAAAAAGAAGGGGACCCAGAACAGAGCCTTGGGGTACACCACTGGTTGCTTTGTACCTAAATGATGTTTGACCGTTAACACTTACATAGCAATATCGCTCCTTGAGATAACAACGTATAAGACCCACCAAAGAAGCGTGTACATCTAACAGAGTGAGCTTTGCAAGCAATAACGAGTGGTTGACAACATCAAAGGCTTTGCTCATGTCACAGTAGACCACATCCAGTTGGCTTCTACCAACGATTGCTGGGACAGCCTGCTCCATGAAGCATACAAGGTTCGTGGAAGTTGAACGACCACGCATAAATCCATGTTGATTAGGAATGAGGACATGTTTAAATGAGAAAGACAAGACCGTATGAAGAGATAACTCGAAAATTTTAGAGGCAGAACAAAGCAGCGAGACAGGCCTATAGTTTATAGCATCAGTTTTTAGGCCTGACTTGAAAACAGGGAATACGCGAGAGATTTTCCATGAGCGAGGAAACGTTCCCGACCGGAGACAGTTATTAAATATTGAAGTGAACACAGGAACGAATATATTTGCATATGTTTTTAGGATTGCAGCAGGAATACCATCTGGCCCACAAGAAAGCGAGGGCTTGAGCCGCTTGATGCTGGTCCGAATGATGTTCTCGTCCAGTTGTAAACAACCGGAGTTCTTGCCCTGGTGACAAGGGGCGCTGCTGTTGTCACTACCACCGCTAATCCCAAAAAAAGAAGAAAATTGACGAGCAAAGCAGTCGGCCACCTTGACAACCTCATCTCCGTTGGAGTCTAGAAGACGAATAGAATCTTTAGTTGTACTAGATCTAGAATTAATGTATTTCCAGAAGGCTCCCGGTTGGTGAGTTGCTTTAGTTTCTACCGACGCCAGGTACGAAGTATGATCACGTTTGTGCAATATTTTACATAGGGCACGTAGGCGCCGGAATTCCTGAGCAAACTGGTTGGCACCAGAGCGCTTCATCTTTCTGTGCGCACGTTCCTTGAGTTTCAGGGCATCCCGCAATTCAGAAGAAAACCAGTGTGGAAACCTGAATCTCCTCGGTAAATATTGCGGGATGTATTCCTTCATACCCGAAAGCACAATCTCTGTGAAACGGTCGACTTGTTCATTGACAACAGTGTGGTCAATGACGGTCGACCAAGGGGCAGCGGAAAAGTAGCCATACAGCCCAGCATAATCTCCCCTGGCGAAAGCGTAATGAGGTTGCGTGTTGTTGGAATTTACGGAACGGTGGAGCAATGAAGGGAGGCAACAGGAAATAGAAAGAGGAGGATGAAATCTGTCCGGTATTACTAAAGAACAATCAGAGTGCAACACACTAACGCCATCAAAGTTCGAAAAGCACAGGTCCAGAATATTTCCACTGCAATTTTTTATGCGATTACACTGTGCCATAGAAGTGAAAGCCAAAAAATCTAGCAGCCTATTACCCTTCTGTTCAATGTGGTGATTGTAGTGGGAACAAGTTAGCTGGCTCCACTCCACGCCAGGAGCATTAAAATCTCCAAGCAGGAGGACTTTGCGGTTGCCATGAGTGATAAGCACCTGCTCAATGGAGGAGATTAACTTATTGAACGCCTCAGGAGCTACATCAGGAGGAATGTAAAAAACACCAACTAGAAGTTTTTCAGTTTTAGAGAAATGAATTTCGACCCATAAAGACTCATCGGCGTTATCAATATCACTACGTAGCACACACGGGAGAGATTTGTCAACGGCGAGAAGGACCCCGCCCCCTTTTTGTTTGCATCCCGTTAAAGCACGATCATTACGATATACATGGTAATTTTGAGGAAAATAATCACTGGATAAGATATCAGGGCACAACCAAGTTTCAGATATAGCTATTAAAGGAAAGCAAGAAGCCAGAACGTTACCAAAAAATTCAGTCGCCTTAGTTCGAAGACCTCGCACATTCTGATAAAAAACATCTAAACTAGTCATGGTTGTTTTTCTTACGTGATGCGCTCAGAGCTGTGAAGCATGCCTTCGCGAAACATGCCTCGAAACTCCTTAAAGAGGCAGTCTTTCGGCCAAACAGCGGGGTCATTTAGGCGCTCGAAACACTCTTCATTCAAGGAAATATAAAAGGATGCATAGGTGTCGAATTTAGTCTTCAGTCGTCGGCAGCTCAAGGGCGAGACACCTAAAGTGGACAGATGAGCATTGAGACTGGCAGGGGTGGTGGTCGGAGAAAGCTTGGAAACAAACAAAGATTTGGGGCGCTTCGGCTGCGAAACGACGACCAGTCCAGATGTGTCTGACGCACCCACACATGCCCGGCTTCGGCGCTTCTTCTCAAAACTGGGCGGGTGACAGTCAGGCACAGACACGGAAAGCACTGGGAAAGGGGTGGACGGAGTTGGGTGCAGTGTAGGAGACGCCGGAGACACCGCCTGCAGCGGAGCCAACGTAGCCGACGAGGATGGCACTTCATTGTTAACAGCTTGGATGAAAGAAGGCTTCCCCGGGCTGCCGCGCATTCCATTCTGCAAAGCAGCGGGACGGCGAAGCAATTCAGCTCGCAAGGAGCAAACCTCTTCACGCAGGGAAGTGACCAACTTCGCATAATGGGCGCGGTCTCCCTCCCTCTCCTGACGGAGGCAGGCAAAAGCCCGCGCGTTTTCCCGGCGCAGAAGGTCGTTGTCCTCGCGCAGTCCGGCCACTTGGTCGCTATAATAATAATAATAATAATAATAATAATAATAATAATAATAATAATAATAATAATAATAATAATAATAATAATAATAATAATAATAATAATAATAATAATAATAATAATAATAAGATGAAGAAGAAGAAGAAGAAGAAGAGGAGGAGGAGGAGGAGGAGGAGGATCTCCCACCTGTCTGAAAGGTGCCTTCATAGGCCTCGCTTTGCGCAGTGAGCTTTGTGCAGCCACTGCAGGGAGGTCCAGTCTGCCAGCCACTATACTTATTGGTATAGCGGTGATTGTCCCGCCTCGGACATCAGCTTCTGTGGGTGCCACTTCGCAGTCTACACGGATTACCTTATCTGTGCCGGCTTTTCTTTCATGCAGGGCTCATGAATCGTGGTTCTGCCGCAGTGTTGTTTCCTCTTTTTTCCCGAGATTCACTGAAAATTCGAATAAGTTTCCTTTATCCCTACAGCTAGTTGGGCTTCTTTTTATCTCTCCCATTCTTTTATTATCTTTTCGTTCGCTTTTTCTGACTTCTTAATTATTTCCACGCAACATTTCAATTACGTTTAGGCAGTGTGCTTAGCCAGTTAACGATATTTTATGCAGTTATATTTAACTATACAGATCTCAAAGCAAAAACAAGTGATTTGCCGGGCTATAGCGCACAACGCCCTGGCCTTTTGTATATGCTACAATGTGGCCGCATTGCAATCGGCGAGTCGTGCACAGTTAATGCTGGATATAACGAAGTTTACGAAACTTCGCAATTTTTCGTTACATGCAGGTTTCAAAATAAGGCTGGCGGGAATGAAGCAGAAATGAAACCAAAATGCTGGACATAAGTGACGGCGAACTCACATTTAAAGGAGCCATGAAGACAAAATACAATTTGGGTTTATTAGAAAGACTGCTTAGTCTCGATAACAGCGATACCAATATCTTTGGAATCTTCGAACAAATAACGGAGATATTAAAGAAAACGTGTGAAGCAGTCGCGATCCCCTAGCCAATCTCCCGCAACTTTTCTATGACGCCACGAAACCTTGTTTGTGCGATTGGCGGCCGCCTAACTGACCTGTCGCGACGACACATGACTGGACGTCTGTAATGGGGCCTCTGGTTCCATTTGACCGCATCACTTGGATGCTTACGTGCAGTTAACGCACTGAAAATTATGTTTAATTGTTGGCCCGTATGACGTCATTCTTGCTCATAACACGTCACTGTGGTGCACAATTTGAAAGTTTTTTAAATACTTGCTTGATTTTCGTTAAAAGAACATCTTTTGTGGCTGTAATGGAGCTGAGTGAGATACGGAATCCTAGTTCTTTCAAATTAAACGATGTTGTATTTTCTCTTCGTGGCTCCTTTAAAGGATTTATTTCACAGCGAAAAACGGCGTGATTTGCACCTGCTGTTTTCTCACATGCAAGCTTAGGTACGGCACGGCCCTCCAAAGAAGCAACGTCACTCAGCCCCGCATTCACAAACGTAAACGAAGTATCACTTTTGCCTTTTGACACTTTTCGGGGCCTTAACGCGTTTCAAGTACCAAACTTACGCTGAATGGCTCATGAAATTGAGGCTATTTTCCGCGCACAAAATTGGGGAGAGGGTGTGCTAGCTGGTATACTGTACCGGCGGTAACGTTCTCCTTTTTCGCCGGCGGAGACGGCATTTAAAAGTGCGAGCTTGTCTTGGAACTCAACTTTCCGTTTTCTGACAACAGAACTCACCACCGACGAACTGACACCACAGATAGCGGTGGAGACGCGCGACTACAGGCCGACAAGCAGGCCTGCAACCAACACCATGCGCACACTCACACGTGGTGATATCCTGACGAATTCGCTGATATCCTGACGATTTTTCAGAAAAAGCGCAAAAAACAGTGGCTTATCAGCGTAGAGAGTTCTTTACATCAAGATTAACAGTCACAACACCTTCGTTACATGCTAGATCGCAAACGCAAGGGTTTCGACGGGGCTGGAAATGGGTAATTTAAAAACTTTGTTAAATCCAGGAATTCGCTACATAGAGGTTCGTCACATTCAGGTTTAACTGTATACCAACGCAACGCGAGCTTATTGTTCCTTCGGAATAAACCTCTAACAGGAAGCTTCAGGTATTGATACAAAAATATCTCCGGCAGGGGTTTCAAAATACTTCGTTGAGCCGAAAAATTCGTTCTTGTGAAGGTTTGCCGTGGTTACCCCATTTTTTACTGTCGCTGAGCCTAACGTGCGCACGTTAAAGTGGAGGCGCCCACTGTGGGGAAAGCTATAAGCATCTAGAAGCGGGGCAATCAGTTTCACACACAACATAAACGGCACAGGATTCGTAAAATTTCGTTTAAGTGAAAAATTCGTTCAAGCGAGGGCTTGCTGTAGTTATCCCCTCGCGCTGCCTCCAAGAAAGAGCGGAAATCAGAGCTTAACAGAGAAATGTTGCGAATGGGAGTTTCAAAAAAAAAAATATGCGTTTAACTGTAAAAACTTGTTAAATCGGAGGTTTGGTGTAGTTACTCCTTCGCTAACCGAGCCTAAGCCTAATTGCGTGCACGTTAAGAAGGCTCCGGCGGCCGGGATTGTTGTGAGTGCCGGAAAGAGCGGCGGCAATCTCCGATGCGAGGGCGGGTGTGAGCGATCGCGAGGCCTAGTTTGCGGCCACCACGCAGCACAAAGAAACGGAGGGAACCTTCTTCATCGAGTCGCGGCGTTGGCTGGTTCCGCCTCGAGAAGAAGACGTAGCAGTATTTCGAACGACGGCGCAGCGCGGGGTCACCTTATTCCGTCGACCAACGCTTTTTTCTTCCGAAGCGTGCGTGTGTGTGTGCGCGCGTAGCCTTCCGTCGTTTTTTTGTTTATCGGTCCCGTCCCACTCGACTTCCGGCTCAAAGTGGATGGAATGAGCCAGCCGTGACATTGTTCCGACAAGGACAATATCGGAGGCGCGGATAGCTTATGCCGTTGAGCCGCCGAGTAGGCGTGAAGCCATTACGGAGCGCCGGAGCGGTTTGTGTGACGCCGAGGAAAATATTACATTTTTTTCTTTATTCCCCACTCGCTGAGGAGTTCCCTGTTCCCGCCGCCGGGGCTCTTTACGACTCGGTAGTGGTCTCTTCCGGCGATTCTCAATACACCGAAAAAAAAAAAAACGACGTTTAGTCGAACGCCGCGCATAACGACGTGGTTTTGTCGGTCGCGACCGGCCACGGAACTGGCAGATCCTCCTCGCTCCTCGCTTAAAAGCGTCCGGATTCGCAAAGCCAAAACTCTTGGTTCAGCCTCTTCAACTTTGTTTTAGTGAGGCGTATCTCGCCCTTACCACAAGGAATAGTAGAGATACGGGGCTGTAAAGTCACTGCACGCTGTTTTCACGTTAGATAACAGCGAAGTCGAATTACAATAAACAGTACACTCTTGTAACGAAACCGCTTCATGCCGATCCTCGCTTTATTGAGTTTTTGCGGGGCTCCAACTGCAGTGCAAGGAAGGCAAATAATTCCCGCTTTTAAGAAGTACAACCTTTAACGAAGTCGGGTAGGCTTCATGACCCAAGCAAGGCAGAGAAGCCAGAGTGTTAGGTTGACGGGAACGTTCGAATATTATCAGGGAAAAGCGGAGGAGAGAGTACAGCACCTTTGGGTAGTCCCGCGGGTGTCGTTTTGCGCATAGTTAAAATTCACGCCAGGCAGAAACGCAGTGTGCTCCGTTGCGCACTAAAATGCATTGGAAAGCAGCGCGGTTAATTTCTTTCCTAGGAATGCGTTTCTCTTGAAACGACCTGCTTGCTCAAGATGGCCTTCCACAGTCTGGCAGCACCCTGGAGAGCCCCGCCCGCTGTCCTAGACAGAAAAGAGCTCGTGCATAGGAAAATGTTCGATCCCTTTTTGTCGTTTGTGCTCTGATGTCAAAATCTGATTTTCGTTTTCTTTACTTCGGTATGGACACAAAAAAGCTGCGACTGTCCAATAGCACCTAAACAATTTAAAGATTCTCTGTACGAAATAACAGTGGGACAGAGACTGAACACAGGTGGATGGTCACATTGTTGCGCAAACGTTACACGCCATTAATTACGCCGATGCCCCCGCATCAGCTCAGCTGACAGGTGCATTGACGTAATTTATGGCAGCACCTGACGGCGCAATTCATATAAACAAATGGTTTATGTAAAACAACGCGTTATTCCCCCTTGCGGAGACTAATGTTCATGGTCAGAGTCAGGTTTAAGGAGCTCCGCGGTGCCTCGGTTTGTCACGTGGAAAACAGTACTGAAGAGGGGGATCATATGTCATGCCATTTCGTCTGTCAGATGGCCCCTAAAGAATAATAAAAAAAAACTCGTTTATAATGTAGGAATGACTCATAAAGTGGGCTCCAGAATGCTTTACTTCTGATTCTGCCTACGGAAAAGAAAAAAAAGTAAGTTAAGCTAGCCAAGAGCATCAATTTCGTGCACGAAGCCGAGCTCCTCTTTTCTTTCACTGGTTGGAGAGACAGCACTCCAAGGACACCATATATGATGCCTCCACTGAACATCGACTTCTTCATCATCCGATGTGCAGTTCTCCAGCTTAACTTTTATATGCGCCGGTTCGGCCTAACCACCACCTGTCTTCGTGCCCTCTGAGGCGAACACGGAACAACAAACCACTTTTTTTTTTTGCGGTATTGCCATGACAATATTTTACGTACTTTATGCGACGTTAGCTCGCCGCTCCAATTCAACGACCTGGCCTTGCTCTGGCAATGCCTGTCCCGCTTTCGGGGCCACATCCCTGGTATTCTGACACGGAGGCGTGGTTTCAGCCGTTTATTCTGACTGCGCCGAGGTTACGCATATCTTCTCTTACAGCGTATATTTGAACCGGCGTGAAAATAAACTTTTCCTTTTTCCTTCTCACCAATATCATTGCACACTTCTTACTTACCAATTCTCTTTCTTTGTTGCTCTATCTTTTCTTCAACTTCATTTTTACACTGTCATGTTATGAATTCATTTTTAACAGCGTAGCTGTTGTTACGGGCCCTAAGTTCGGGTTTCGTGCGCGCCGAAAACTCTCCGCAAGGAACGTTATCACCTAGGCGTCGCGTAGCTGTCGCATTAGTCATTACCCACTCTACAACGAAAAGACACGTGATAGCGGCAGCCCCAACACTCGAGAGCGCATGCGCTCAGTATTCTAGAAGAGCCCTTCGTGCTATACTCTGTTACAACTCAAGAACGGCACCACCTCATGTAGTGTATCACTCCGCCAAAGCGCCGGACCCGTGACGTCAGTGCGCGCTCGTTTTGAAAGGGGTTTGCTATGAATGCGTAATATCGTCTGCCTTGTCTCACGCAGTTTGTTTGTCGTCACTGGAGTCGTTTATAAGCATATTAAGTCCAAAAAATCACGGGAACGGCTCACGCCATGTTCAAAATATCCCCAGTAACGCCCTACTTGCGCCGCGCGGAGAAACATCCGGCTACGGTGATAAGGCACAGCGGAAACTTCCGGTGCCGTTCTTAAGTTGTCACCGAGTATAGAGCTCGCATCATAGTGTGCATACGCCCAGTATAGTCACAAAAGACCTCGCGCGCAACGTCTCCGCAGTTCTCGGCATGGCCCGGCCGCGGATAGTTCGCATGGCCGTGGAAGTGGCCGTGAACCGAAAGGCAGGGCGTGCTACTGAAACTATGTATCCGTCAATGCTCACCTACAACATCTTTGCGATTCAAGTCTTGCGTATGAGTGTAAACTTCCCTGGATTTTTTAACGCTTTGATATCATAGCTCCTATTTCTTGGCCACTCTGCCACTTGAAAATGAGCCTCAAGAAAAGGAGGGGGCAAAACAACAACATTGCAATTAGAAGCCACCGTCTTATGGCTGAGATTTCGCAGCTTCTCATCTGTTCATTTATCTCCCAGCATAGTTATCCCACTTCTGTCATTGCAACGCTTTACGCCGTCAAGGGGAACCTATCGGGCCTCATTGCACCACTCTCTGAAAATTATTGAATATGACGCATGGAAGATCATCTTCTGTATAATAGTTCCGCTGGTGTCCGCGCCACTATGGTCGCGCCATGATCGATTTCAAGGAAAGAAGCCCCGGAGGCAAAACTGCGACTTGCAGTTGTGACCATGCAGTCTCGAAGGTAGGCTCACGGAGCAAGCCCTAAGATACGTCTCCCCGTCGGGGCGTCACCGTGCCACTCGGAATCGATGCGTCGAACCACCGAAGGTCTCTCGACCGAGGCCGCGGCATCAGTTTGCAGAGCACGCATCGAGGAGTTGGCGACTCGATCATGTGCGGCGCTTCTTTCCTCAAAGCAGAAGGGCGCCTTTTTTAGTCGCCGAAGGTATATGAAGAAACTGGAATGAAAGCCGACTGGCAATGGAAACAGCACTGGAAACTGCTTTCGTTTTGAGACATCCTACGTTAGCGGCCGGATCAACTCCGGTGCCGACTAAACCTTAAGAAGTTGGAAGTCCACAGGTCACGTAGTTAACAAGGAGCTCGTAACTCACGTAGCCGTAACACCGTCCAATTATGCTGGCATTTTGGCATTTTTCGTAAGCATCTCTGCAAAAAAAAAAAATGTCCCGTCGATCCATGGACAGACAGCGACAGAATAACAGTTGAACGACTGTGCTCGTGCGGATAGAAATGACGTCAAACCGAGTTGGCAGCGGTGGCGCTGCTTTCGCGCCGCTGCCGGCCTTGCTCCGGAAACGGCGGTTCCTTACAGTCTGACGTGCCCGTCGCCGGCTGTCCCAGCGTTGCGTGGAGTGTGCCCGTAATGCAGGGCCGAGTAGGCACGCGTGTTTCTGGAACACAGGAATAGCTCCCCGAAGGAGTCACAGGACGAATAAGCCACGCACCGGGCCTCCCACACGTGCTAACCAATCCGACGGGAAGAAGACACCCTTCGAAGGGTGAGACACTACGCGTCAAGTGGCGGGTCGTGCGAGAGAGAGAGAGAGAGAGAAATGTTTATTCGAGCTTTCTAAAGTGGGAGTGGTTCCCTAGTCCGGGAATCCGTGTGATGGCCCCTCCCGGGCACAGGCCATGAGGCCATCCGTCCAACCATGAACCGGATCCACCAAGGGGACAGCTTTCCTTAGGGCAAGCTCATGAAACTCTTCAGAAGCGCAAGCATGTCTACTTTCCCCTGGCTCCTAGAGATGGTGGTCCCGTCGTCAAGACAAGTTAGCGTTCCCAATTTTGAATTTCGCGCCACTTTTGTCGTAACGGGGACACCGCGTATGGTCCGGGCTGAACCTGCGCTCTCATCCACCTTCAGAGTGGAATGGCGCATGAAGTGTTTTTCTGTACAACTTAACGAGTTTACCGTTATTCTCTTCGCGGTGTCGGCCGTTTTGTCCTCTCCATCTGTCAGACCCGACGCTGGACTTTCGGCCTTCCGAATCAATCATTGGTTTCGCAATAATAAAATTACCCAAGCGAATCACACACTAGAATACCGTCATTAATACAACCGTTGCACTGTGCAGCAGGTGACGGCCAAGCTACCGACCGCTAAGGGCGCACGCGTCTCGAAACCGTGATTTTTGCAACGGTTCTGCACTAAAGCAATTCGATTGACCGGCCGTTAACCCTCGAGTGTACGGCGTTCCGCTGTGTGCCGTTCGGTACGTTCGGCGAACCCCGTGCGTGCGAGACTCCCGTGAATCTCAACGAGGCGTCGGCCACTGTCCTCGCCGAAGCCGCTCTGCAAGGCCACGGCCGGGTGGCGTGTTGGAATGGAAACAGCCATAACGATTCGCTTTCCTTGCGGGGATCAGCGATTTGCCGGCTTGCACGTTGAGGGTGGACATTCCTGGACGAAGGAAATCGCCAATTACGACAGTCGTAAGAGGAAGTAATGCTTCGCACTTGCTCAATTACGACGGCTGGATCGAGGTGCAGAGGCGTTGCTCTTGCTTGAGCGGATCAGAGATGCATCCAGCTGCGGTCGTATAATTCGTCCTTCGTAATTCGGTTATCCCCAAAAGAAGAAACGAGGACAATCAGCCGTGCCCTGATTTTTTTCTTCCCTGGTTCTTTCCTGTCTGCGCCCTGGGGAGATTATAGGAGAAGCGTGCCATGCTTCGGAAACTGAGGGGAACTGTGGTCAGTTCAAGGGAAGCAGTTCGCACTGTCCAAGGCGGGTGACGGACAAGCCCCAAAGCACGGAGAAAAAAAGCTGCCTTAGCTAAGACCACTTGTTTCAACGCAAGGGAAATACAAAGAAAGTCTCATACTAAAGTCGCTCGGTTCTATAACTATACATGTCGTTTAAAAGGATGCGCGTTTGGCTTATAATTGCCCAGGAGAGGGGTGGTTGAATGGTCGGCACTGGTACCACACAACTTTAAGAACTTGAAGATGAACAAAGTTTAATTTCGCTAAAGTGACAACTCCAATCACAATCAGAGGTTTTTGTGACTGCGATTCGAATGTGTTTGTGTGTGTCACTGTCTATGAATGTATGTATGCATGCATGCATGTATGTATGTATGTATGTATGTATGTATGTATGTATGTATGCATGCATGCATGCATGTATGTATGTATGTATGTATGTATGTATGTATGTATGTATGTATGTATGTATGTATGTATGTATGTATGTATGTATGTATGTATGTATGTATGTATGTATGTATGTATGTATGTATGTATGCATGTGTGCGTGTTCGTGCGTTCTTGTGTGTGTGTGTCTCCGTGCATGTTCGCGACGAGCGTGCGGCGAAGCCATCCGTCGAAATGGTGGACAAAGCTGCCCCATACGAAGGCTGGCATATCGGGCTGCAACATAACCAGGTAAGTACCGCCAGCGATCTCAATATTACGCAATACTGATCATAAACTGCGACCCTCATGCGAAATTTTAGTGCGAGTTTAGTTCAAATAACTTTATTTCTGGACATTGGTATTGCAAAACCACTTACATTGTAATAAGCACCCTTTCCACCTCTCACATAGCACACAATTCTCTTCTCATATTTCATACACGCTACCCAGGCCTACACCGGAGGGAAGGGGAACGGCGAGCTTAGCGCCTTCTCAAGTGAACTAGCATGCTAATCCTACATCCTTACATCCTGTACTAGATAATAATAAACTGTATTTAAAACTTACTGAGTACCATGCAGAATATATTAGCTAAGGAGAGCACTAAGTACTCCGGTTTGAAACGTATCTGAGTAAAGCTATATATACCTCGAAAAAAGAAGTAGCTCGTTAGTTTCAACGTACTTCCAGGTTTAAATCTATGAGGTAATTTATTTTTAAACAACCACCATTGTAAACAATTAACTACGAAATTAACAATTGCGCGGGAAAAATTGCGGGTGTGCTTACAACTTTCTGAGGATGCGGAGGCGAAAGCCTCTCGCCTGTTGATCTGCTGTTGAACTCTGTTAAACTTTGCTGCCGCGTCCGTCACCACTTGACAAGCACCCTGGACAGCACCATCCGAATCTGGTTCCGCTCGCTAGGCCTAACTGGGAACCTCTTGTTCGCCCCGTAAATACCTTTACCTCTCAAGGTGGCTCGTGCGGTAGCGGACTTCCCTCCTACGTAACTGCTCTTTCCCTTTCCTGATGCTCGATCCCCTGCTTGCGCTTGCTCTGACAACAACTTCAACTTTTTTACCACCTATTTTTTTCTGTACCTCACAACGCGAAGGCATAAACATCAACGTAGAAAGTTTTCGGCTTACGCTCTTACCACAGCGCTGTATTGGCTCTCAGGAACAATTGTTTCGCATAATTATTTCTTGCACTGAGTTTATACAAACTAAGCTTGCCCCCCCCCCCCCCCCTGAAAAAGCAGTGACTGTTATCTCCCCCCTCCCCCATCCAATAAAAAAGGGTCCAGTACCCTTTATGCCTGTTAAGAGCTCAACACAAGTTCTTGCAAAATATATTTGAGCGGCACTGACTTCCAAGAACATTTTTGAAATACCAAGGTACTCACATAAGTATTCAAGCACATAACGTCAAGTCATTAAATTACGTACAAGTCTACGCAGCCTATTCGTTCCACTGTACCTACGAGACACCAGTCACTGTTGATGCGCGTTCCAGAGGTCTGTATCTTAGTAGATCCGCGTCGCTCGTAGGATAAGTAGATGATCCGCCCCTAGATCAAACATCAGATAGCGGAAGACCACCCGGCACGGTAGCTTCCACACCACAGCGGGCCACACCCCGACACTGAACGTGCGATTCGGCCTGGTTCCCGCGAACAAGGCATCTGCCGGGTTGGCCCTCGCTGTGCTAGCTTTCGACCATAGTTCTTTAATTTGTTCTTTTACGACCTTTGGTGGGGCGTGTATATCAGTTTGGTGCCTTTCAACTACGTGTTTGGTTTTTCAACTGAGCCAGCTGTAATGAACGCGGCTCTTATCTAGTCGTCCTTTCCTTCCAAAAGAACAACAACAATAAACTTGGCGCTTTACAATATTTGATCGCAACGCGTTCGCTATTTCACACGCCAGCCGTTGGCCATGCTAGTTTTAACAGCCTGGAAACCCTCTTTCGAAGCCCGATACCGCCGAGCTTCTGTTCCAACAACCAAAAAAGCCACCGCACTCCTTCTTAATTATCTATAATTATTGTGGTGGCATTTATAGTAATGCGTATGGTACGCAGGTAGGTTTATATCTGGTTGATCAAGCCCCGCCCATGATGTAAGGTGTTACGCTTGAAGTCTTCATTAATGTTTGTGTTGATTTTTGTTAATATTGGCCAATGCCGCTTGCCGCCTGTCGCACCGGGAGGCTGGGGCTAGTCAAGCTGTTCTACGGCTTTTTTCCCGGCTCTCTTTGCGTAAACGTGTTTGTTTTTTTTGCGCAAGAATAAATCAAAATGAAATCAAATATGATTCAGCTGCGTCGGCGGTGTGAACAAGTGCCGATGCTAAAAGGTGTAAGACATGGTGGTTCCTGTAACCATAATTGCATACGTGGGATTATGACGCGTGATGTCACCACGGGAAATGTTACAAATGCTGTCCAGTTTTGGCAATTATCTGCATCGCGATTTCTGGTAAAAAAGGAAACGTCGAGGTAGTTAACGTCATCCCGCTCCTCGCGAGAAACAGCCCACTCTTCGATTGCCAGAGCGGGGCTTACCGCGAATATATAAGCACATAATATATGAGCCCACCACCGAGAGTAGCAGCGTTGTTTTAATTAAGAATTCACTTGAGATTGGTTTTTACAATAGCACATAAAAAGGCAAACAACTCGTTAGAAACGGCGTCGAAGGGGGAAAGATGAGACCAAACATAGAACAACAAATCACGTCGGTGCGAATTGTTCCAAGCACAACAGAAACAAAAGGAGCGAGCAGATGGCGCGCGAGCAGTGCGGAGCGGGAAGGTTGAATTGAATTAAACAAACCTCCATCGTGTTTATCACGGGAGGACCGAGAGGGAAGGGAGAAGAGGAGAGGAGAGGGCGTGACGGGGCAGGGGCGGCCGAATACTATAGTCTTTTGGCGACATTTGTGGCGATATAGTACGAAGGGCCATGGGCGATTGTATGGGAGGGTGATGTCAATAAAATGGCAGCATCTCCACTGCATGGACGATGGCGAGAGTGCGCAGTATGGGGACTCGAAATGGCATCCAAGTTGCGCCCCAACCATATTCGAATTGAGCCGTGAGTTGCACCTTATTCCCTAAATCGCTTGATGGTTGCGTGCGCGTGGATGGACGCGGACGGACATTGGGAGGTTTTAAGGTACTCCGCACCGTCACAGGCGAGGAAGTAAGCCGTTTGACACTCGGGTACTGACTCACGGTCGTAGCCCAGTGGGTAAGACGACTGACACTAACTCCGTCGGTTCTACCACACACAGGCTCGAATCATATACCGGTGCCTGTGTGATTTTTTGCTATTGTAAATGCTATGCTCACGGACGCGGACGGACATTGTGCGGTCCTAAGGTGCTCCGCACCTAAAAGAAGGAAACTGAAAAAAAAAAAGAACATACAGTGCGGCGTACAACTGGCTGTACTTCAGAGGTAGCCTGTGATAACAATGGCTTACTTCTTCGAATCGCGTCGGAAGCGTCGACAAAACTGCTTCGGATGATTGCGTCGACCCTTATTACGAGGCGTGAAAACGCAACAACTAACAAGACTTCCTGGGCTGTAGAAGCTGACACTATGTGGCACGCCTGGTGTCCGCTGTTCAGCAAAATAGTAAGCCCAATAATGCATTCTGGACACCAGTGGTTCCAATTAAGAAAAAAAAATAGACTGTTTCACGCGGAACAACGGAAGCACGGTGAGTGCGCGCTTGCAGTTGCACTGGACATGGACCTTGCTTTTGCTGGTAAAATACAAGACGAAAAGACACTTCAATAACACGCTACACTTCCACAGCAGCGTCGTCACAGGAGGAATGCTAAAACGGAATTACCAGCGCGTTAACTCCATGTTAGCATTCAAGCGGTACCATTCAAGAAAAATATAGGCACCTCTAAATCGCGACGTCATGGTTCTTGGATGGGTTTTCGTCTGATTCTATTGGGAAAATTTCATTGGGTCCTGCGAGAAAAGTCCTATTGCTAGGTCTTCATGCCTTGGCTGGAGTCGTCCCCGCAGATGTAGCCAGCCCGGCTAAAGGCCCCTCGCTCTTCGTCACCGGGACTCCCGGGTCCCCCTGCCTGGCCAGCGCCACGATGACTCACTGGACAGCCTGGAGTTGAAGATTTTGATCTTCAGTCCGCACCGCCTCCTCGAAGGCAGGCGGCATCCTTCTTTTGTTTGATTCGTCCGGTTATGCGAGGCAATCCCAGTTGATGTGCTCCAGTCTTGCTGGGGCTTTGCGACACACCCGACAGGTGGCATCAGGGTATGTCTCCGGGTACATCTTGTGCCTTGGGTAGGGGCTCGGGGCCGTCCTTGTTTGGAGTTGCCTATAGAGGACCGCCTGCTCCTCCGCGGCCGCATGCGTTTAAACGTGTCCCTGCATCGATGTTATCCGCTGAACGACAAAGTGGTAGGTGAGTGATTCCAACTTCGTCTGTTTTCTTCATAGCCTAACTCGGTAACGTCAAAAAGGCACTATTTTTATTCGAACAGGAGTCTTTTGAATGAGCCAAGCTTGTATTAACATAACATGACTAGTAACGAATAACTTAATACGTTTTATACACATTGGTGTATTGTCCCACGCCGGGCGCGTGTTTCCAAACGCTTCGCTGCACAGAGCACCCGCGTGCAATATCACTGCGCGCGCTATGGTTTTGAGCGCCTGCTAAAACGAATTCACCATTCGGGCTCTGTAGCCGAGATGTAAAGTACTGAGCACTGTCGCTGACGGTATGGGTTCGACCCCAGCAGGTCAATATCTTTCTTTTTTCAGTGCTTAATTTTTTTTTTCTGAATTTAATTTTTTTTTCGAAACTCAAATCTACGCGTTGTTTTTGTTAATAATGGTGATTTGGCATGTTTGAAGTCGGATTGGGTTTAGGGCGAAGCCAATAACCACGTTAAATTACCGTTCTCCGTCGCGCGAACAGACATGTCACGTGAGTACTCCGTGCAGCGAAGCGTTTGAAAATACGTCACCCGGGCGTAGCCAGGTACTTCCCCTGCCATATTCTTTTAGCGCAAACGTGCTTTCGTACTTCTGTGGTTAGCATTCTCTAATTACTCCTGTAGGTCTCAGTATTACATGTCTCCCACACGCCGTCAAAGGGCGCAATGCATTCACGATGCCCACCTTTCCTTTACTTTCCTAAATAGCCAAGGGTTGATCGTTGCGAAGATGCGAGTTGCACTCGCATTACGTAGGCCTCAGGTTTGAATCCCACAGCGAAATTAACCAAATTTCCTATTTACTTTATTTTATTGGCAGCATTGACTCGGCCAGTCTTGGGTTGCATCGTTCGGTCACAGCGGAGCCGGATGATAGGGCATTAAACGCGCTCACAATAAAATGAAAACTGGGCTGGTTACCCCTGAACTTACGCCGTGTATGTCTGAAAGGTAATTTCTATATTAATTACCTTTGATCCGGTGGGGATGAGTTTCAAGGATGAACGTTTAATCTCTTAAGAGAGCATCGATTGGTCTATAGTCAGCCATGGGAAATATTAACCATTGATCCTCAGCAGAACAACGGATGGATGGTCATCAGTGGACTAACACGGGAGACTGATAGTTGATCTGCAAGGCAGCAACAGCTAGTCTTCATGGTGGACCACAGTGGAACCGGGAAGGGACTAAGTGTAGAGGGACGAACCGTTGGTACTCTTGCCGTTTGTCCAAAAAAAGGACTAATGCTAGTGGCAACACATTTAGTCCCCAAATGGACTAATGCCGATGCCCCGTAAGTCCGTTTTGGCTAACAGTGTACTATTGAGCTGTGGGTGCCTACAAGAGAGCTTAAAGGGACCCCGAAAAGCTTTGTGAAGGTGGCAATCAAATGTATTCAGGTGGTAGAACACATAACGGGGGATTTTTGAGCCAAGTGTGAGCCCCATACGTTGTACAGATAATTTGTAAACAATTTTTGAAGATCGCCTTTCTCAGCCGATGAGCGCGACGCCGCAGCGAGCCGACCGCGGGTGACGCAACGGCGACCGCGGGTGACGCAACAGCGATCGCTGCTGACGCAACGGCGAAGGCGCCCCCTGATTCGCCCAATCGCCGGCAAGGTCGGCCGCCGGCGGCGTCACTGCCATTGGCTTCCGGCTGCTCTTCCTCCTTCCTGCGCGATCCCGAGGCAAAGGCGGCAAAGGCGGGTCAGCAGTGATTGACGCGAGCCTAGGCGCAGGAATGTAGCTAGCTGCTTTGAAGGAGGCAGAGAGGGAGGAGGAGTCGATCGGCAAGTGGGGAGAGGTGCATTTAATTGCTTCTGGCGCAGCTAATACTGAATGTAGATCAATAATTCCAACGGCATTGCATCGCTATATTGGTGCTACGTGACAATACAGGCCTTTTGTAACTTTTACAGAAGGCTTTTCTGGGTCCCTTTAGTGCCTTAGCCAGGCCAGCCACCCCTGTACAAGATCGCTTAAAAGCCAGTGACGTATTCGCACTGCTAAGTCTGCTTGAATACAGACTTCGTGCATATATTAAATGGGTTTTAATGATTCCAAGAGAAGTTGGTTTAGTTTTAGGAAAGTGTATCACATATGGAACAATGAATGGGACACTGCCTGCGTCTCGCGGCTCGGCTGAAATGGCCGTTCACTGCAAGATGAACAATAAAGGAGTATGCGCAGAAAACGTGAGTCCGGCGAATGTGCCCACGTCGCCGAACCAGTTTTTTTATCAGAAACGTTGCAAATGAAGCACGTTGGATACACGAGCTTCCGTGTTCGTGGCTTCGTTTACATCGTTTGTACCCTGCCTCCACAAGAGAGAGGAAGCGTCGGAGAGAGCTTACAGCGTCCAAATTCCCGAGGATCTATCACGCTGCAGTTCATCTTCAAGCCAGCTAAATCCTGTGCAGACCGTCGCCAGCGATATTCGTATCTTCCTCCATGCGGATGAGGTCGAGGTTGTTGGGCAGGTTCCTCAGAACACACGAGCTGTATAGAGCCAGCGCGTGGGGAATGATCAAGGCATTACATGCCGCTGACCCTCATTAACCGAGAAGCACGCCAGGCAACGCTTGCAGTATTTTAGGTTCGTTTCGGCAATGGCGTAGATCCTGTCGTCCAGTACCACAGTTACCGACTCGCCCCTCAGGGCGTTTTTCATTGACCTCGTGGACCAGTTTCCAGTCATGGGGTCATAGACCTCTAACACATCGGACACCTCTAAAAGACCCTGACGGCGTAATACCGTCACAAGACCAGGACAGATCCCACCAGTTTTCATCGGCTTAACGAGAGTCCACTGGTCGGTAGCGGGGTCACAGGCTTCTGCCGACCGGAGTGGCTCGCTCGTTGTGGCGGGGTCGTAGGCCACGGCCGACCGGAGAGGCTCCCTCTGAGACGTGCTCCCTACCACGTAGATGCGACTGCGACGTCCGCAGGACGGGGCAGCAGCTCCAAGCCGTTGGTGGTTCATCCGGCCTACTGCCCGCCACGTGCGCGTGACCTGTCGTACGCTTCTGCGGCATCTAGTATACCTCTGCCGTCCGTCGTGCCGCCGATGCAGTAGACCCCGTCCGCTGTCACGGCTGCAGGAAATAACGTCCTGGGGTGGCTCATGGGTTTTAAGGGTAACCACGTCATGCCGACCGCATCGAAGCGGTAGTTGAAAGCGCACATGCTTATTCAGGTCAGTTCCCAAGACGTGGATTGTGTCCCCCATGAATGTGATCTCGGGTCCGAACACGGTCTGCGCTGTGAACTCGGCGCGCAGTGGGCTCCCCTCGTTGATTTTATGGTTATACTGCTCCCAGACGCCGCTCTTGGGGCCTCCCCACACGCCTTTACAGAGGAACAAGATTTCGGTGGGTGCCATGTGGACGAACAAGCGCCGAACCGAGTCTGAGGGGCGCACGTTTTGGCCAGACGTTTTGAGGTCGTAGCAGCGTTCGACCTTGAAGGACGTGTCCCCGTCGATGAACGCGTTCCGCATGACAACCTCTCTCAGGTACCTTCTGCTCATGAGGCCGAACCGTACAAGAGGTAGCAATGTGCCAAGGCGCCGCCTTCGCTCCCGGTAATTGGCCTCGACCCAGAGCATGGCGACCTTCCACGCGACCTTTTCCCGGCGTACTTTCAGCTCATCCGAGTCGAGCCGGTCCTCAAGGTGCTCCAGACTGGGCTGAGAGAATTCGGGGTCCACCGAATTGGCGAACTCGATGTTTTCGAGTAGGAAGCTGAAAGAGCGCTTAAAAAAGATCGTCAAGTGGTAGAACTTCGCAAATTCAAGGACCGCGGTATTGTTGTCCACGCCCATATTCCGCGATATGTCCACCAGTAGCTGGCCAGCTGCGGCGGTGAACTCTTGAACATTGTCCACAGTTATCTCCACAAGCCCCGTAGTGCAAAAGGCGACGATGGCCTGCAAGCTCGTTGTGCTCACTCCGCGAATCTCGTAGTCACCTTGGCATGGGTTCGATAGCGGGTCGTAGAAGAGGGCTTCGAAATACCGGCTGCAGGCGCTGAACCCGTCTTGGGAAGCCGGAACGCTTCCGCCATCTCTCGTTCGTAGCGTGGCCAGAGTAGTTGGGGCGCCTTCACCCATCGATCTTACTATGGCGCCGGATTTCAATTGCAGCCCACAGGTGGTGGATATCGATGGTCAGAACCGGCGTGGACGGCTCCTAGGACGCCGGTGCATCAGCAAGCACGGCACGAGGGCGCTCCGCCAGTGATCAGCACTGGGACGGATGAAAAACAAGGCACTTCCCTTCGGTGACGACGGGGCGATCCAGCGACAAGCCCTGATGAACCAGTCAGCTTTGATGCCTCGAAGGGGCCGAGAAGCGCCTCGCACGAGCTCGTGGCACAGAGCACGCGAATGCAAATGAAGAGAACGAGGACTCTGTGCATGATCGCTCCCCGAGGGTGGTTTTGTTTACTCTTAAACTTATAAAATTTTGCATTATTTTCAGGAAAAAAAGCCAGTGAAAACAGGCTACACCAGAGGAGAGACAAGGCGCAAGGACAGTCCTTGTGTCTTGTCTCTCCTCTTGTTTTCACTGTTTTTTTCCCTGAACATCATGAACCAACAGGCTGAGACTTTCACTCTCCTCTTGTGTGGCGTGTATTCACTGGTTTTTAAATCGAAGCTTTAGTTTCCTCACTGATGCCGTTGTACGCCAATACGTCCTGCAGGAAAGCCAACTTTCTCTGACGATGATGATGAATCATCGCGGGTGAAGTGAAGGAAAAAAAATTCACGTATTTCCACAAAGTGAATCATGACGAGTGGGCGAAGCACTCGGGATCGTTCTTACCGTAAATCATCCGTGAGAGTGCTTACTGCTGCTAAAACGGTTTCCAATCCAAATCAATCTAATACAATTCAATTCAATCCAATCCAATCCAATCCAACCCAAATGCTCCTCGCGCATGCGCAGCACGGCTCTCCAGGAGCTCTCTCCCTCCTCTTTTCTCTATCTTCCTCTCTCTCCCTCTCTTCCTCCCTCCCCTCTCCCCCCTCTCTCTCTCTATCTCTCTCTCTCCATCTCTCTCTCTCTCTCTCCCTCTCTAACCTTTTGTAAGCCTTTTATTTTGTTCTTGTTAACCTTTTGTGAACATTTTGTTCACAGATGTTTCGGTTTACACGGTGCTGTGCCGTCAGCACGGACGCCCGACGTTGGACAAGCCTCGGCCTTAAAGGGGCACTGACACAAAATTTTGAAGGCGAGATAACGTCGGAGATAGATTGGTGGGAACACATATACATCATCTGCAAAATATCAGCGGCGAATACAGCCTAGAACATATTTAAAATCAATTTTGAAGTGTGCGAAACGCAACCGAGCAGCCAGCAGAGGACCACGCGCAATTGTAAATAAACAACATCCAAACACGTCACGAGTTTGTGTTTGCCGCTTCCGCACTACCGGCGTTTTACGCGGGCTCGCCCGGCTCGCCGCTCCAATCGGAGGGCCGGAGGGCGGAGCTTCTGCTCTCGAGAACGAAATACCCGATCGTTGGCGGCGGAGGCGCCGTGATTTCGTCAGCTAATCGGGCAGCTGGCCGCGACCAAAGTTCTACAGCGATTCCAGGCACTCTGTTTCTATTACTGTTTATTACCATTGGATGCGAAAACGCGCCGGAGTCACGAAAAGCTCACTGAGCTAGCCGCACGGTCGCTGTGCAGGCGGCGGCCACGGCCGCGAAGTGGCCCAGGCCGGCGCAGGTAGCTCGAGTGATAGCTTGTTACCGCTGCACGAAATTGTCCCCAAGTCCCGACCATAGTGGCTTACATGAGAAAGGAGTTAATGATGCAATGGCGGGTTGCATTAAAAATTGTCATCTGCACCGCTTACGAGAGCGGCACTCGAATATCCGCCGCAGTGCTGAGCCGAACACATCTGTAGGCGGACCTGTAGGCAGACCGGCCGGCTGCTCCCAGCGCGCGTCTTGCCACCCACCCTCTCGAGCGTCCCGCGTCGTTCTTTAGCCGCGGTAGCATTTGCACTCGCAGCGCCTGCGTCACATCCACGGTCGCTTTTTAATTAAGCGCCTCACGAGATCAGTACGTGGGGGCATTCGCAGAAACTGCCGTCGATGCGGATTCGACAGTGCTACGGCGGCTCTGCTCTGTGATATCCCTCCGACGGTCACGTGGTCAGCTTTGTTCACACAAAATCCACAAAATCCATCGTTTCGCGGCACTCGCTGAAACCGAAACTGCGACTGGCCGCATTTAAAATCCCTCTAATTAAACAACCATCGCACGCTGAAGCAAATGAGGTTTCTACAGGTTATGAGTAGGTCACTAGCTACTTATCGCAACGAAAAAAAACAAGATGCTAAATTTTTGTGTCAGTGCCCCTTTAAGGTGCTTTGCCCCTAAAACGCTTCTAGTTGCCGGAATCGAATCTGTGTCCTTGAAACCGGCGTCTGTCTATCCGATTGCTCCTTTTCGACATGGTCAAAGAGAACGCCAAGCAACAGTTACCGATTCGCGCCGTACACACCAAACCCAAACGTTCGGCCTACGGCGTGCACACCCGAGCGTTGCGGCGGGTATTCGAGAAAAGTGGTGCGTACATCCCGAGTCGCACACACTCGCAGTGTGGGATTGGCCTGCCAAAGAATCCACCACGAGATAGCCTCGCGTTCAACCATCGTCGTCGTTAGACGGAGGGGTGCAAGGTTTTTTTCCGAACATCATAAATCAACAGTCCCAGACTTCCAATTTACTTATTGCATTATTCATGCAGTTCTCATTTTCCCGCCATGCCTTTTATTTTACCTGAAATGCTTCCACCGGCTTTAAATTCATTTTATTCACTACCTTGCAGTAAGACAAGAACTTTTTTCTTCAAGCACTGATGATTGGCCGATCCCGTGATTGGATACGTCATCATTCTCTCTGGAGATAGAGAAAAATAACCCTGGTTTCAGGTCCACCATTAACAAAAAAATTACGTAGTGTCTAGAGTGCCGTCCGACGACATTCGTATTTTTATAACTGGGCTGACACAGGCCACGGCGTCTGCCGTTATGGTGCTTTTTTTAGAGGTTCCGTCTTAGCTTCGTGTTACTAAGGCTGGTGGTTCGAGTCCGGCTGTTGCCTCCTTTGCTTTTTTTACATCTTTATTTTTAATTGTAATTTTCATGGCTTCGGTTTTCTGTGTTCATATGATTTTTTTCTGTTCGTTACGTTATGTTAGGTTAGTTTACGTTACGTTACGTTATGTTATATTTTGTTTTGTTTTGTGTTTTGTTTTGTTTTGTTTTGTTTTGTTTTGTTATGTTATGTTATGTTTTGTTTTGTTTTGTTATGTTATGTTATGTTATGTTATGTTATGTTATGTTATGTTATGTTATGTTATGTTATGTTATGTTATGTTATGTTATGTTATGTTATGTTATGTTATGTTATGTTAGGCCGGGCTCAGAATGTTGTCGCAACTGTCGTAGTATATTTAAATAATGACGTTGTTTGACGACTCAACCAACCTAACTGCGCGAAATGCCGTTTTTTTGCGTCCATAGCGCACGATATGGTTGTTACATCGGTAGTCTGAACATATAGCCCCACGTTACGTTACGTTATGTTATGTTACGTTACGTTACGTTGCAGGAGGGTGAAGTAGTGCCAGGCGCGGCATTTTTTCATCGAAACGCCGGTGAACGTCGCTTTAGTGGAGTGCTTTAGCACCGTCTGACGGCTCTCTAGACACAGCCAAAAAATTGCCTGACGGTCTAAGATATACAACTTACAGTAACAATGTTGAAGTATGGCTATGTGGTTAGAATTATTGCCCAAAGAGGATATTTTGTACGATACGTCTTAAATTTGTCGGTTAAAAACTAAGCGGCTTGCAGCGTTATGGGCGTTTCGCAGTACCTTCACGCCAATACAGTCGGCTAGAGGAATCCGCCTCTTAATGAGCGCCTCTCTCCGCTCTTTTCTGTCATGGTGAGGGGGAATCGAGGTGGTTAAACGGACGATCAAGCCATTGCTTAAGCGTTTACACGTGTGCCTAAACCGGTGTGAACGTGCTAACTCCGCATTGCTTTTAAACCGGACGAAACTAAAAGAAAAAGCTAACCGCGCGCAAGTAATGAAATGCGAGTTACTTTCTTGCACAACAGTCACGGGTGCAATCCTAGTCCTAGGATAATAAGTTAATTTATTTACATTTTTCAGGTAACATGCGTTGATGGAAGGTGGAAAAAGGCAAAAAAAAAAAAACATGGGCTGACTGCGTCATGACTGGTGTGACATGGAGTTGAAGTTTGAAGTTTGAAGTAGTTTATTAGGAAGATTGAGGAAAGTTTGAGAAAAGTTGCCGAAAGCCAAAGATGACTACTAGTCTCTATGAGAGAAATAAATCTAAAGACAAGTTATTTCATGACTTAGTACGTTCGCGAGAACCTGCTGCATTTGTAAATTACAAAAATACAGAAAAACTCTGACGTCAGACTTAAAACAGACCAAGAAAGAGTATTGCAAAAAGTCGTTTGAAATTATCTACGGTAACCAAAGCAAAATCTGGGAGATAGCAAACGCATTGACTAGCAAAAATACAAGTGGTCGATTGATCGAAGAATTAACGGTAAACATCCCTTACCCGGATGTGTAAGGGATGTATAACGGTAAAAAGGCCTTACACGGAATAGATTAGCGGATGTTTTTGATGATGACTTTATAAATGAGGTTTCTTACGAAAGACCTAGCATTAGCGCAGACAACACCTTAACAGATGGACCCGGTGTGCTTAAGGCTATCTTTGTGTGCACAACAGAAGCAGTTAGATGAAAAACTTAATCCACAGCCAAAAACCAACGTAGCATCTGGCGTAGATGAAGCAGGAGAGTTACAATTGATATCACCTTTGATATGGGAAGTTAGTTTTCTAATTGATATCACCTTTGATATGAGAAGTTAGTTTTATCCTATATTATTAACCTTACCTTAACCACTCACATTTTTCTAAACCGTTAAAACTGGCTAAAGTCACTGCCATATTCAAAGGTAGTGAGAGTAGAAACCGATCGAACTATCGTCCTATATTGGTGTTTCCAACTCTATATAAAATATTCGGAGGCGTAATCCATGAGCGACTGACTTCATTCTTTACCAACACCAGATAAAAACCACGAATCAACACGGCTTACAAAAGCGTAAGTTAACTGAGCAAGCGCTGGCATATATGGACGCAGGTTGGGTTCTCAGCTGCGGTGGCCGCTTATCTAATTGAGGCGAAAAGCAAAAACGCCAGTTAGTTCGAGATTTCGGCGTATTTTAAAGATCCCCAGGTGGTCAACATTAATTGGAGTCCTCCACTACGGCGCGACTCATCCTCTGCGTAGCGCCGGCGCGTTAAACCTCATGATCATTCAATCATCTCTGGCATATACCAAGGTAAGGACAATCGTAAATATAAAAAACAGAAAATTAGCACTCGGTGTTTTCTTAGATATCCAAAAAGCGTTTCATTCCATTCATTTTGATTTGATGTTAAAAATTCATATCGCTGCGATGTTCGTGGGATCGCATTACAAATTCTGGAAAGTTGCTCGCATGATCGATATATATATAGTTGGCATCAACGATAAAACATCTCCTGAAATGAAATTTAAACAAGGGGTTCCACAAGGATCCCAACTTGGCCCGTTATTTTTCCTCGTGTGGTTCCTCGTTATTTTTCCTCGTGTGTCGTTAGATAATATTATATGGAGACGACACAACTATTTTTTTTCTCGTTAAACAGTTCAACATTTCTGGAAACTGTTGTAAACGAATAGCTGGTGCATGTTTCAAGCTGAGTAAAACAAAACAAGCTGCGGTTAAATGCCACAAAGACAAACTATGTAATGTTCCGGCGCATTACTAAGCCATTGAACGAAGCTGTAAGTATATATCAGATACGAAGGTCATGTTATTGCTCGGGTAAATGAGCAAAATTGTCTTGGTGTTTGGTACCAGTAAGCGTTAAACTGGTCAGTACACGTATACAAACAGTAGTTGCATGCCTATATAAAATATCTCACTTAGTTCCGTCAAGGTTAAAAATAAACGTGTACTATTATTAGCCTATGCAAAACTAACGTACGGCACCTTGGTGTGGGGAACAATCTCCAAAAATAATTACAATAAGCTTGTTGTCCTGCAAAAAAAGATATTACGTTTTCGAGAATTTTTAGGGGAAATTTCATGATCTACCGACTTCATCGTTGTTTTCAAAACAATCAACACTTATGACCAGCTGTATTACTTTAGAATTGTCCAGATGATACCCAAAAATAGTGTTTTATGTAGATGGCAACGCAGAAAACCGGTACTACTGTGTATAGTGACCAATGAGACGCAAACCAATGACAAGGACTATTTACAGCAAACAATCAGCAACTTACGAAGTACCACATGTCTTGAACATCCTAGCAGATAATTTATATATTAACGCCGGTACAACTGTGTTTAAAAACGAAACCGAGCTGATGTGTATGAACAAGCAAGTAAGACATGACAAACATTAGGTGTGTCTCATATTAAACAATATAATGTGTATTGAGTGTAAAAGAGGTATTTCCTTTTTTAGGCATAAACTGCAAATCAGTCAAGAAATATGCATTGTTCTGTAACAAGCTTCTGACAGCAGCATGTATTTCAGAAAAAAAGTTGTTTATCTATATCGTACAACTTGTTATTCCCATTATTGCAAATGCACAATATTTATTTAAATTTTTCTCTCGGTATGCCTGTATGTGTATGTTATTGCAAAGAAAGCATATTTGATTGAACGTGCCCTATGTTGTGAACTGCTAAGGGTAAGGAGCCCACGTCAGGCACTGAGTGACTTTACCTCCTTCACCTACAGCCGGCATTGTAGCACTGTCGACTAAAATTAGTCTGTACTTTAATTTACCTTACCTTACATTAGTTTACTTTAATTCACTTCACTTCACTTTAACTTTCCGAATTTTACTTTTAGTCCACTTTAATTTTACTTTACTTTATTTCACTTTGCTTTACTTTACTTTACCTTACCTTACCTTACCTTACCTTACCTTACTTTACTTTACTTTACCTCACTTTACCTTACCTTACCTTACCTTACATTACTTTACTTTACTTTACTTTACTTTACCTTACCTCTACTTCACTTTACGAGCTGACCAGTTCCGGTTTCGACCATACACATCTATGCCAATTATAAAACTTTTTTTTTTTTTTTCAAATCTTGCTTCTCCATACATGTACGATAAAACGTGTGGTGTACAAAAAGCCTGCAGGCGCTCGTGGAGTCGGTGTGTCGCGCCACTCCGGGAATCTGTCGGCGGCAATGTAGTCCGCGGCATCATCGGCAGCCACGGTGGAATACTAAGTGGCGACTTAAAATTTCACGCCCGGATTTGCATAGACGCGCAGTAACCCGTGGAAGTAGTGGAAGAAATTAATTGCTCTCCACCGTCGCGTTCACCGCACGAGGAAGCGAGGCGTACGTAAATGCGGGGTATCCCCGTCGTCCGTTTCGAATTCCAATCCAGGTCGCTCAGGGACGGACGTTCGTATGCCAAGGCAGCCAGCCCTCTTTCATTGCGGCGCTGAATTCCCCACGGTAGTCCGTGTATACGTGGTCAATAAAATCGGGAAGGTTTGTGCTTCGAAACTCAATAAGTTTGTGACACTGGATGCATTTAGAGCAGAGTTAGGGGCGAGGAAGAGCAAAAAAAAAAAAAAAACACCGGGCACTTAAATCTTCTTACGTCGTCTCAAGGCGAAAGCATAGCGGTTACCAAATACTGCTCTAATGCTTCATCGTGTTTGCGTCCTTTTCTTCTTTTTCTTCGTCTACTTACGAGAGTAACTCCGACAGGCTGCATCTGCCCCCAGTCAGAGCCCTCCTCCGCGCGCACCCGTTCTACGCACATGCCGTCGCGTTCACCTGTCCCGGGGCACACATTCTTACTGCATGTAGTGTCACTAAATACGGGTTTTCTTTAATGTCACTAAATACGGTACCTTATTTAGGGGCACTAAATACAGTACCTTATTTAGTGACACTAGCCGGCACCGCCGGCAACACGGCTCCGCCGTGTTGTTTACAAAAGACGCGGTCAAAGTTAGCGGTGGAAAGAGAGAGAGAGAGAGTAAACTTTATTTGAAAATAGAGAGAAAGGAATGTAGAAAAAGTTATGGGTGAAGCCTTATTTCCAGGACTGCAGTAGCAAAGGCTCCCAGCTTGACCCTCTCTAGCAGCTCACGCTGTGTCGAAAGGTCCGAGCTGGACAGTGCTAAATTCCAGGACTCTCTAAAGGCTTGGTAGGCGTTCTGCTGCCAAATTATGGGGTGTTTCCAGACTGTGTGGAATAAGTCTACTCTTAATTTGCATTTGCGGCATTCTTCGTTATACATATCTGGGAACATGAGGGACAGACTGGATTTGTGTGGGAAAACTTTGGTTTGCAGTTTCCTAATGTTTCTTGCTTCTTCGGCATCTAACATGCGATGCAGTGCGGGCATGGTCTTTCTCGCTTGCCGTTGTGTAAAAAGCCTTTCATTAAGCGACATGAAGGGAAGGAGGGTGTAAGAGTGGTCCGTTGCTCCCTTGCGTGACTCAGTGACGACACTCTAAAACCTCTAAAACTGTATCCTTGCAGGGTGCCGTGGGTTAGCGCTGTGTTCAAAGCACTTGCCTGTTGCCATGGCTATCCGGGCTCTAACCCCACACGAAACCAATTTACTTCCTCTTTTCAGAGGCGGCCATTTCGGTGCAATTTCTGTTGATGGTGAAGACGACGACTACGGCCACCTCACGCGTTTAATGAGGCCTCTGGGGTTTTTGCCTTACAATCGCTCCGTCATTTCTCCACCGTGACTGACCGCACGCTTCTTTTAGTTGCCATTCTTTCCGTGACAGAGCTGGTAACTAGTGACTGCTGATTCTAGTTTGCGCAACACAAGTTGGCAGCAATCGATAGCTTGATTTATGTGTTATGTCGGGCGTGGTTCCTTATTACAGTGAACTAGAATACGCAAGTATTTTAGTTCCCTATATTCCTTATGCACAGCTATGCGCCATCGGCATCATGATGGGCTTTCGTGTCAGTGTCAGATACCAGAATGAACAAAGAACTCCGAAGAGACCTAAGAAACGTCTTATGACTTGTGAATGCGAAAGGGCCGTGTCTAGAGTGCCGTCCAACGGTATTATAAGCACTCCACTATATCGACGTCCACCGGCGTTTCGTAAGAAAATTGCCGCGTCTGGCACTACATCGCTCTAGATAACGTAAAGCTACGCAACCTAACCTAAACAGAACATAACATGACCTATCGCACACAACGCACTCATTTAAAACACTAAAACGAACCTAAGCCATAAAAATTAGTTCAATTTAAAGATTAAAAAAATAACCGAGGCAAAAGCCGGTCTCGGATCGGCGTCCTTGGGATCAAGAAGCTAAGACGGGTCCTCTACACCGCAACGACTTTCATTTCTTTAATGCATGAAAAATTTAACCACGCTCACGATCACACATAACGACTAAAAGACAATACAGAAGCTAGCAGGCATCGGTGGAGAAGTGCAAAGTCCAACTGCGTTTTGCGTCCTTCAAAATTCATGCAAACAGATACATGCATCCAAAAGACTCAACCAGACCGGTGGATCATTCTGCGCCGCTTGAACAATCCTCACCAACGCAGCCAGCTCACAAAAAATGGACCTAGTTGTCCTAGGGGATTCCGCATGTCGGTCGGCCAGACACTTTGGCCGGTGCTATAGCCTACTCTTAAATATTCGAATGTCGTCGGACGGCACTCTAGCCATGCCTGCAGCGATCAGCTAGAGTGCCGTCGGACGGCACTCTAGACACTGCGATGCGAAAGCATGAATGTCCAGTTGAACGCGTGAGCCGCTGTGCTTCCGCATCGTGTTCTCAAAGGGCCTCATCCGCTGGTGCTTGAGACGATCTGCTTCGCGACCCGCTCCGCCTTCACGCTTTCGAATGGCTTCGATCGGTCTCCTACGCGTTGCGCCGATGCTCATTCCTGTCGCCGTGTAATGGGGCAGCTGACGACGATGGTGGATTTCGCTGCTCGTTCGCCCGCTTGGATGAGTTCTTTCACTCCTTTACTTCACCGGCGTCGTACTCGCGTAGACGACCACCTTTCTCTTCTGCGTAGTTTACGCTCGCGATACGGAACACCTCGCGCTGCGGAATGCTCCCGAGGCACGTAAGGTAGGAGTCGTTTCACAGCTTCCGACGCCGATACTAACCCTTACGCGTACGCTGTCTGTTTCGTTCAATGGTCCATTTTATTCTTTCACACTAAAACAAATGTATTTGTTTGTTTGTTTTTATTTATTGAGAAATGCCTCTTAGTAGGCGTGGTTGTGGCGTTGGCGATAGTGAGGGCCACATTCTTCAGAATGTCGGTTTGTGCCCTCGTATTGATGAGTTCCGGCACGTGGACTGCTCCAGAGTGAGCTCTTCTGTTGTGCGTTTCCCACATTATGGATACAGGTTCGTTTCAGTTCCAGACTGCTGCGTTATTCTCAAGTTTGTGGCCACTTAGAACGGAAGAGCAATAAAGGGCTTCGATGGGAGCACCTCACTGAAAAACCGGTGGAGAGAAAACGCATTTCTCAATCGTTGGCTCTCTCCACACGTTACATATAACGATATAATCATTTATACCGCCAGTAGTTGAATTTTGTGGTCACGTAGGCTCCTCCCTTTCAAGAGGTGCACAAAGCGAAATCACCCGGAAGAGCCTCCGGCGCTCTCCGTACTCGCATGGGACAAGCCAAGATCGGCTAATTAACGGGCGATCGTCCCTCAAGGTCCTGCGAGAGAGGGGAGAGAGGCTGCGGGAGAGATAGGTGGAGAGGGAGAGGGAGAGAGGCAAGGACAACTAGTCCTCCCTCCCCCAACACACCACCTCATTCCTCTAGCTTCATAACGGCGCAGACGATTTTTATAGAGCTCGACACCCGCGATAACCTCCCGAGGCAACGGTCCAGACGGGCACCTGCCATAATCAGATTGCCTCTGCGTAGTATAAAGTCGAGGCAGAACACTGCTCGAAGACTCTCTCTCTCTCTCTATCCTTCACAACTTCGTTTTACTTTTTTTTAAACGCTGTGAACTGCGCTGCACGCAGTACCACCCTAACCCTCCGGCGTCGTCACAGGCGATCGTCGTCTGCTTGCAATTCCGCTAGCAGACGATCTACGCCCGCCGTTTAAGATGGGGAGATACTGAAACCTGCTCGCGCGGCGTGGCCGCAAGCTGTCGCCTTTCTACGTTTTTTTTTTTTTTATTTCTTTGGGACTTTTTTCTCAAAATTTGTGCCTCGTCGTGAGATGCTCTATATTTCTGTGCCTCACGCCTAATGAAAGAGTGAAGTAGAGAGCGGCGGGTCATGCCAGTCACGCTCGCTACGCGCAGAAGAATTTCGGGACGTAAAAGCGCTCAGAAATAACTCGCCGTGCCGGGTTGTTATGCAACCACGATTCGATAACCGTAACTAAGTTTTGAACCCGTTTTCCGGTGCGATCTTCGGGCTGAGGCATGACGGTCGTGGGTTCGACGCTCGGTTGTGCCGGCCAGTCACATGACGTCGAAAGACTAGCCTTTCATACTTCCGCTCTTAGCTACGCCTCTTCCTGCTACCATCATGTTCACAGGAGGCGACAAAAGCCATTTTCCTTTTTCTGAATAATACACGTTTACACGAATGTCTTCAGTGCCAAGGATAAGAGCTGAGGGCGCGCGTGAAAGGGCAGGCGAAAAATCGCCTGCCCTTTGTTTTAAAAACCCCTGAGCCCCACTCAATTCCTCCTCCTCCTCCTCCTCCTCCTACTCATCCTCCTCCTACTCCTCCTAATCATCATCATCATCATCATCATCATCATCACCACGCTTCTTCTTCTTCCGCTCACTTTCCCACCTTCGCCCCGTCACAATCTCCTTACTCCCCTCCTCTCCCTCTCTCACTATTCCAAGTCACCCACACTACCTTCCCCTCACCCACCTTCTCCTCGTCCTCTCAAACTCCAGACCTCTTTCCCGCCTCTCTCCTCTCCATTCCACTCCCGCTACATCCCCCTTCAGTTTCCGCATCCCACCATCTCCCCGCGTTACGTGATCCAGCCATGGAAAACTAGTAATTTGGGTGAACGGGTTACTGGTCTATGCCGCTTCTTCCCCCCCCCCCCACACACACACACAGTTTGTCACGTGATCCACCGGGGGTAGCTACAGAGTTAAAGCCGAGCGGAGAACCGTTCCCAGTATGGTACCCAGTACACTTGCGCACATGCACAACCATTTATTCTGTCTCTGCGCACGTGCGGTAGCACCAGTCACTTATCGGGTATAGTACCGTGACCGGTTCTCCACTGCTGTAACTCCGTAGTGATTGGTCGCCGCTGATGGGCAAGTGGTGGCACAATTTTCAAGTGACACGGTGACCCACAGGCAGACAGAAAGATAAATCATTTTCGTGTTTACTAAGATTAAAAAAAAAAAACCATCACCTGGATAAAAAGAAGGTGTCCGTGTGTTCGAGATCTCGGCGCACAATTGAAATTCCCACGTCGTACTATTTGGCTCTCCACTTCCATCGCTTCCTGTTGTGAGAGCAGTCCTTATCTGTCCACTTTAAGTTGTACATAATTACGCAACTTTATTTTTTAAGCGATGCCACATTAATCAATTGCGGCTTTTGCAGAATGTTTCTCCCGCGAAGACCTTCGGGAAGAAGGAGGAGGTGGAGGAGGAATAAACGCTTATTGTTCCCAGGGAGTGGGCAGAAACGAGGGTGCACTAGGGTGGTTGTTTATACATGGTGGGTAGCGTGTTTATTCGACTATAAGGTGGTCACGATTATAAGGCGAGGCTGCACACTACAGATTTTTAAAAATCTGTAATGTCCACCCTCGTATTCGAATGAATACGGTAGTGGAGTCCCTAGTACTGAGTGCCGCGACCAGCCGCAGCTCATATGTGGCCCGAGTTCCCAGGCCGCGCTGGTTTTTGAGGGCATTCTAAAAAATAAACATAGAGTTTTGTATGCCGTGTGCGGCAAGCCGACCGCACAATTCTCATTTCATCTATCAAGCGTGACATCGCAACGCTTTATTCGCGGAAGTGGCGAGAAAACGCGCAGAAAATAAGCGCCCATACAATGTCAAGGTATTACGAGGTGCAGAAAAATCCCAAGGAAACCTCAATGAAGAATTCTTTAATCAAGTCTGCTAGTCGCATCCGCCGCACCTACACTGAGTCCTCGTATACATCATAACGTGCTTTTTTTAATCGCGTTAGACCTCGCTGCAATACAGGAAACTAATGTAAGAAAGCCAACTTCAGTCAAACCACGCCATGGACTGTAATCGGGTGTAGCTGCTATACACCGGGCCGTTTACTAAGTAATTTCATAAGACCACCTGTATCCATTAAGAAGCTTCTTTAATTATAGTCGTCTTCACTATTATGCACAGACTCACTGCCTGGAATACATTTTAGGGGCGACACAAGCAGCGCTACATCAAAATATTAGGGCATTTTATTGAATACACGTAATGACTGCGTGCATACCTACGGAGCTCATCGTGCCACGCGCTACGTTCTGCACTCAATGACAATAAGTAAACCAGATACCCGACGGATTTTGATTTTAATAGCATTCCTGAAGGCCCTTCTCCCAGTTCATTAAAGGGAAAGCTCTCTTAGTGGGACCGACAGCGTCCTGTAAAAAAACTAATGCATTTCACCGTAGACTGATTAGTCGACCTAAAAGCTCTGATAAGATCCTGCATGAAACCGGGCTTCCATTGTGTGAAAACGGTTACTTGAAAATCGCGAACAAGGAACGGTTCCAGGTAAGACAATACGCGCACCGATCATGAAGAATTTGGAGTACAATAGTATACCTTTATCTTAATAACCACGTACGGTGCACATTTAGATCGTTCGTCAAACAGCGTTTACTTAGCGCAAAAAATCGTAGCCCGGGTTCGTGATTCCTTCGCGATTTGGGTCTTTGAAGACTTGAAGATATGTTGGACGCTCTTTCAGTGAAGGTTAGACGACCCTTTAGGTTTCGCGCTCCTCTTAACTATCTTTGGGAAGGGATGGCAATTTTTTATACGTCGCCGTCTGTTTAAAGGAGCCATGAAGAAAACTACAAGCTTGGCTCATTAAAAAAAACTTTCAAAAAACTAATCGAAGTGTTGTATCTGTTGTCCTCCCTCGTCCTTTGTGTAATTTTTAACACGAAAGTGTTTTATTCCGGGGTACACGACGTCCCATCCGTAACGGAAATGACGCCAGTACAAAGCTGCAAGCGGCCCGTAAAGGGTGCACCCCTGCACACAGGGTCTCCCTGCGGGGAAGCAACATTTAGTAATAAAGAGTACGTTATACTTACGGTTGCTCGTTTTCGGGTTTTATAATTTAACGCGAAAGTTTTTTATGCAGGGATACACTAAGATTTCACTGACGTCATATCCGTCACGCCAGTACACCTTTGGACCCGCCAGCAGGACGTCGCTAGTCAAGCACACCCACAAGACAGCCGCCTACCCGCAAATCATGCTAAGCTGGAGATTTCGCTGCACATTTCACTTTGGTGTTTTACCTATTGCTATGGCAGGGAAATCAACCACAGTATTTTTGCACTTTAGTCGTCGGCCATACAATACCAACTTGCCCAGGTGCGAATTATTCCATGTAACATGAATACCAATATCATCGCAAAATTGAAAGAACTAATCGAGATGTTACTGAAAGCAGATGAAGCAGGGGCAACTGCCCAGTGTCCGGCGATATCTCTATGACGTCATAGAATCTTGTTTCTGCGATTGGCGCCCGCCGATCAAAGCCAAGGCCAAGAAACGCGACTGGGCGATAGTGGGTTCTCTAGTTTCGTTTGACCGTATCACTTAAGTGCGAACGCGCAGTTACCTCAGGGATAACTGCATTTTAAGCGCTTGCCAATACCACGTCACTCCAACCCATCAAAATACTGTAGCGCGAAATTTGGGTTTTTTTAATATGGCGGTTTGTCGCTTAAAAAACGTATTTCGTGGCTGGTGTACGTGGAACCTGTGAGTTACCGAAGAATGATTGTTTCAAATTGAACAATGTAGTACATTGTCTTCCTGGGCGTGTTAAAGGGACCCTGCAACACTTTTTTAACGTTTTTTTTTAAATCTTAAATGCTGCAGAACGGGGGCCGCAAAGTACATCAGATCAGGGGGCCGCGAAGTACATCAGCCAAAACATAGTGTCCTATGCCCACCAGATAACTTGAAAACTTGCTCAAAATATTTTTCTTTCTTTCTCGGTCTTGGCGTTCCTCGACCGCTAGAGTGACGTCATTGCAGCTGCGTAGCGACGATTGGCCGGCTTTCCTTCAGTTGCAGCAATGAACGCATTCTACAGCCGCTTCAAAAAAATCGCCACAAAAGCAAGGCAGGAACGGAAGGCGTATCTGTTGCGACGAGCAAATCGCACAATGCCGCTTCGTGCTGGCAATAACTATAGCTTTCGCAGTGCTTCCAGACGAGAAGGAAAGAGAGAAAGCGTTTATCAGAAGTGTTGCAAAGTCCCTTTAAATGTTTTGCTCCTGGATTTTTTTTTTTTTTTTTTTCAGGGAAGGGAATTAATTTGCCTCCATAGCAACGGGGTAAGAGGAGTGGAGTGGCTATGAAAAAACGAGATCAAAATGACCGGCATGGACGATATAGGAGAGAGGGACAATTTGTCCAACATAATGAGGAGGGTTGAGAGAGGGAACGGAGGTAAGAGAGGGTAAGGGGTGGGGAGGCGCGGGGTATACTTTTTCTTCAAACCGAGAAATGTGGGTCGTCCACTACTGTCTAGCCATTTCACAAAGCAAAGCAACACCGCATAAAATATGGTTCACATATAGAATGAACGTTCGGTGTTATTAGCATAACGTGTATCATTTTTAATGGGTACCACAATTTGGCCGCTATCTGCGTAGCGAATCGTACTGCGCCGTCAACAACGGCCCATAACGAGAGCTGCGTGCATCGATAACACGGTTCGTCCGTCGTCTCCGTGAATTGATGGCGACAAAAACGCCAGGCTTCGTTTATTCCTCGCTGTCGCTGCTTTGGCCAGATAAGCGGTCGTCTGGGGGCGGAATTGTGAGCTGCGTCCGCTTTAAAAAAAATCCATTTCGCGCCATTTAAATGATGACGTCATCGCTATTGCGCGGCCGCTGACCAATGACACGCACAAAGAACGACGCCCCGCCTGCTGCGTCACACCCGATTCGTCTGCCCTCAGCCAATAAGGGGCGGTATTCTCGTGTTTTGCCCGTTTTGTGTCCGTTTCAAAAGTGTCCGTTTTGAGCAAGCCCTGATTGGCTAAAAGCGAACATCCGGATGTGACGCCATGCAAGCACGGAGGAGTTATGAGAGGTGGCTTATCGGAGCAGACGATTTTTCTTCGCCTTGTTGTTGGTTCACTGGCGAAACAATAAACACATAAAATATACTTTAAAATAGTTTTAGGCGTTTAAAACATGTTTACAAGAACAGTTGCGCAAGTCAACCCGAAGCAGGTCACAATAAAACGGACGCAAAACGGACGTTTTCACACGAGAATACCACCCCAGGTCTCCCTCAAAATGGACGGTTTGAAACGGACGTGATGATGTACTGTACAGAACTGAGAATACTGCCCCTGCGTTCACTCACCGAATTCCACGCTGTGCGGCTTATCCCAGCGCAACGTTCCGTCGAAAAAAGCTGGCTGTTCGAATAACAATCATTATGGCATTTCGCCTTCCGCGCCCAATCTGCGCAATGGCTTTCCCATAACGTTATCGCAGTTCGCCCAGCGGACACAGCGTGAACGCGCATGCCGTGCATTTTAATGACGAACGTGTCCCGAAAGATGATATTGCAGCAGATACACTCACTGATTTAAAAAAAAATGGCGTCATCGCCACAATGGGTGGGGTACTCGCCATTTCCCCTCAATGTTACAGTGTTCGTAATCTGCGCAATCAGCGGCGGTTCCGGAGCAAACACCAAGTTTCTCACGGTGGCCACAAAGTGATCCTTCCGGATCGACATGGGTTTTTTTTTTCTATTTGATCCTGTGGAGAGAGCTCAGTATGGTTTCGCTCTAAACCCTCCGCAATGACGCCTCTTTTATACGACACCATTTCGGTGTGTCACTCTTGCGGGTGGCGGACGAACTTCGCTATATGTGCGCAGTTTGATGAACGAGCGAAAATGCACTCCTCCGGGCTAGTTATCAGCACGGGTAATAAAACGAGCGCGCATTGACAGCGCTCCGGATATGACCTGCCTTGCATCTCCACGCCTCCTCAAGGCAGAACTCTGTGCATGGCAGCATAATAATAGCCAACCGAAGACAAGCGAAGCCGACATAGTATATTAATGGCGTTGCAATATAGTTTTGATACATTTCGGTTTACGTGAGACCTCCGGGGGGCTGGACAAGATTGATACTAGACACCATGGTTTCACCCCAGTTCTGATGGAGTAAACGTGTTTCCAGTGTGTGCGTTGTTGAGCCTCCTGAGAGGCAGCCAATGGGGAGAGGTACGTGATGGCACGGGAGAATAACCGGTGCACCCTAGCCAGAACACCCATTCAGTGAAGTATATAGTGGCGTGAAGCTTCGTATATAATCGAAGTAGAAAGTAATTGGCGCCATGCCTCGAGATGCAAAGTGCTTCTACGCTGAATGTGCCGCTAGTTTCTGCACGGCTAAGCGCAAAAACACCGCAAGTCCACAAAGCCGACGCACATGTGGAATAATGAAAGCCAAAAGAGGAAGAGTTGGAAGCGAAGGGACGCAAGCACTATGTAGCAGTAAAAAAGTCTTTGTTGAGTATCGTCAGGGAAGCCATAACGCTGCGCTTTCAGAGTGCGTAAGCAGACTTAAGTGCAACAAAGAATTTCCGCCGACACTCCTTCTTTGTCTATGAAAGCATGTCGTTTGTACATGAAGGGTTCACGAGTTCGGTGCAGCACAATTACGGAGTACTTCTACCACAAGGTGCCGTCGGCATGCGAGAATTCCCCACACGCAGGCAAGCTCATTATCACTAACGGTGCGCACATTCCGACCCGTTCTCGTTTCAAGGCTGCGCAACTGCGAAGAAAACGATAAGAACGTTTCTCTCAGTTGCCTCGCTCCATTCAACAACCACGCGCAGTCAACAACATCTTTGTCCATCCGGTGCAGGGAACCGTTCGCGCGTCCGTCTTGTAGTTCTTACAGCATCGACCTCTCGGCTCGCATTGAACCTTGAAAGAAGCCGTACTTGTTGTTTCACTTGTGCCCTTCCCTCGACCAAAACACATGCCCAAAGGAGGGATGGAGCAACGAGTCGGGCTTCGGAGGGTCAAACACCCGCACAACAAAATCGTAAAGGCAGTGTCTAGAGTGCCGTCCGACGGTGCTATAAGCACTCCGCTATATCGACGTACACCGGCGTTTTGTAAAATAAAATGGCGCGTCTCATTTCATTTCATCTCATTTTATTACCTTAAAGGTCCCCGGAGGGACATACATAAGTGGTGGGGTTACAAAAAAAACGTACAAAAAAGCCATGAATTAGTTTGAAAAATGGCTTGTGACGCTCTGCATAAATGTTGATGGACAGGTGATTGCTGCAATATGGTGGGGGAGGTCATTCCAGTCTTTTGCTGCACGAAGAAAAAATGAGGCAGCAAAAGTAACGGTGCGGGAACGTTGCCGTCTGACGCTATATCGATAACGTAAAGTAACCCTACCTAAGCCTGACATAATAAAGCATGCCTAACAAACACAAAGCAGTCATTTACAACGCAAAAGACCTAACCTAAGGTATTTAAAAATTAATTAAATTTAAAAGTAAAAAATAATCGAGGCAAGGAGTCGGCTTCGAACCGCTGTCCTTCGCATCAAGGAGCTACGACGGAACCCCTATACCACAACGACCTTTTTTTCTTTAATGTTTGTAAATTTTAGCCAAAGTCAGACATGACACTTAACATGCAATATAAAAAACTAACAAACAGCAAAGAGTAAGCAAATCAGTCTAACAAAGTTTGGCATCATCTCAAAACTCAGGCAAGCAAACGCACGCATCCAAAAGATACAGCCACTACGGTGAATCACTCTGCACCGCGTAAACGCTCCGCACCAACGCTGCCTGCTCCAAAAAAATGCAGCTGGTCGGTCTAGGGGGCTCCGCATGTCAATCAGTCATGCGGCACTTCCACACGCTAAACAACCCCAGCAGAACAAAAACGTCATATGGCACCCGATTAACATCTTAGCGAGGGATGTACAGGGTGATGTCAATGTCCTTATTTAGTGTCCGTTGCAACCCCCCCCTCCCTCAAAAAAAAAAAAAAGAAAAGAAAACAGCGCGTCTCGGCACAGCACCAAACAATAGTAACTAGTATCTGGTTGATTGCGCAAGCGCAAACACCAAGGAATCGGCATCCCTTTTCCGCGCAGCCAAGTTTTAACTGGAAGCGTTTGCGAGTGAAGATTAAAGAGAAACGTTTTGGTATTTGGCGGCACGCATACGGGGAATAGATTATCAATTAAAGCGTTCGTAATAGCCTTCCTTGAAAGGCTAACGAGATGCTTCAGAGAAAACCGTGCCGTAAGGAAATTAAAAGTATCCACAACTTCCTCTAGAAAACCCCGTGGCGGCTTCCCGTTAACCTCACCCGTAGAGACAAGAAGAAAAGGTAAATGGTGACATACGCTTTTGAAGTATAGTCAGTAAAAGTGGGTGATCCGCCAACTTGCAGGGAAAAAAAACCGAGATGCAAGTTGGTGCACAACCAAATTCATTAACTCAACACCACCAGACACCAAAAGGAAGAAACAAATTGTCCCTACGCATTGGCTCCCATTGAGATTCCGACACGAAGGTAGCAAATACTCTGTGCAGAGCCTGGACTTTCGCCTGCGCACAGTGCAATACCTGAAGCACATAAACAAGCTTTGCTACCCAGAAGACATTGGAAACTTGCGCACGGGCAAATACGGAAAGTTCTCGCCCCATCCATGCCTGCGAGGTGCGCTTGACATATGAGTTAGTGCTCAAGACCAGTGTGTCCCGGAGTTCCTTATTTGGTGCAAAGGCACCCCAAGGTATTCAAGCGGCGTATTGCCAAACTAATACCCGAAAATTTGGAAGATTTCGTTCCGCACTGGCCAAACCAAAACTCTTCAATTTTATCCATTTTCGTGGCCGTTCCAGACACCCCACAAATATCCGTAGTCAATATAAGGGCTTCTTGAACACTACGCTTGTGAGCACAAAAAGAGGCGATGTCACCGGCAAATGCAATTCCTTTAATTTCTCACGACGCTAACAAAAACCACGAACCCTTTGGCTCTGTTGTATGCTAAGACAAGGAGTATGCATGTGCAGTGCCAACAATAATGTCGACGAAGGGCAGCCCTGTCTAACAAACGACCTCACCTGAATCCCGAATAGGCTTCGAAAGAACGCGACTGACGACAAAAAGTCGTGTAGTGCAATGTTTGTACCGAAGCTGAATGCTTTGATAAAGCACATCGCCTACATTACCGCTTCCAAAAGTACGAATTAAAAATCATGAGCCACGCGATCAAATGTTTTCGCAAAGGCCACCTGTTCTGCCGAATCAGACACGCACTTCAATACAGAACGAGCAATATTTATATTTATTTGAATACTACTGTCCCAACTACCACACGTCTGATGATACCCAACTAAACTAGAAATTACATGTTGAAGACGGTTAGATAAAACTTTCGCAAAACATTTTATAGTCCACATTGCAGAGGGAGATTGGCCGACGGCCCTCTACAGACCTCACCTTGTGTTCGTCCGCAGTCTTGGGTGTTAACACTGTGTGCCCTAAGTAAAAGGTTGGTGGCAAAACACCATGATAATATGCGGCTGTGAATATGTCCAAGAGGACTGGAGCAAGGAATCAGAAAACTTCTGATAGAATTACCCGCTCAGTCCATTCAGTCCAGGGGTCTTGTTTATCTTAAGCTAAGAGACGGTAACTTTAACCTTGTCCAGTGTAATAGGGCCGGAAACCCCAGCACACTCATCGTCCGCAAGCCTTGGAAGTAAGCCAATGAGAGAACGAAAGCCAAGCTCTTGACTCACGACATTGGGCCCACCGAATAACCTGCTGTAATGAGCATAGAACGCACCGGCAATATCTAGTTGCTGCGGTATACCTTGTACCCTTATATTCAATCTCAATTACCTCCTTTGCAAGAACCGATTGGCGCTCATCACAAAGCGAACGGCGAGTGGGATAACTGTCAAAAAATCTCCGTGTTCTAAACCGAATTAAAGCACCGTGGTATTTTTCAGTAACATATTGCTGCAATTGTCCCTTAGTTATGCCAATTTCATATACCTATACTTGATCCCGGCATAACTGCCTCCACTTCATGAAGTTCCGCCAATGTACGGGAACGTTCACGTATACATGAAAGCGCTTTAGAAATGCAAGACGAGCTGTCTCTTCTATGGCAGAATTTCTCACCTCTTGCTTAAAAAAGATCCCATTGTTGATATAATGAAAGATCAGCTATTGCGAGAGTACTGTGTAAACACTCCTAAATACTTCTGCAAAAGATTTCATCAGCCAGTAAAGAGGCATTGAGCTTCCATAGATCCCACGAAGTCACCACAGCTCACGGCCTTGATCTACCGATGCAAAGTGCACACTCTACAGTGGTCTGTGAAAAAATAGGGGACACATTATGGCCGTAAATCCCGGAAATTTCTTCTGCAGAAATGTAAATTCGATCCAGGCGTGCAAGTGTCACAGCACTGCACGCTGCCACACTTAATGTGAGAGGCCTAAGGAACACGAGACTACAGCATCTGCTCTTGCGCCTCCTTAAACGGATTACCGTAAGCATTGCGGCCATTCAGGAGACACAGCTCCGCAGAGATGAGGACATATCGGCAGCATTAGAGCCGTTTTTTAGAGCAGCATTGTGTTTGTTTTAGCCACTACACGAGCTTCTCTGGGGCATGCTTCGTCTTCATCAGCAAAAACATAGGGTTTCCCTGTCTCTCGTGTTGTGCCGATACTTCAGGCTGTTTTATTTGCTGTGACCCTGTCATCGCAGGTGTTGAGTGGCGTGTTATTTGTCTCTACGCACCCGTGAACTTTCGTGACCTTGTTTTTTTATGCCGCTTAGGGATTTTCTACGCACGCAAGGAAAGGATTTCAGTTGTGCTTGTGGTGTGCAGGGTCATTCCAGGCCAAGCTTGCATTATCATATTGTTGTTGTTGTTGTTGATGATGATGATGATGATGATGATGATGATGATTGTGGCGATGAACTTTATTGACACACACACAAAAAAAGACCCCCAAAGTCCGGGCTTCTGAAAAGAAAAAAAAAATATCTATACAGACAGGAGGGCCGTAGCGCAGCCAGCCTGGCTGGTCTAGTGCACGAGCATTGTCTCGTTGATGTTGGCGAGCGAAAAAAGAGTTCCCTGCACTTCCCTCACTTTCAGTGTAGGAAGTGGTACTGGCGTAGATCCTAATACCACAACGACAGGTGCTTCGTGTGGTGGTGCTGGCGTAGATCCTAAATATTCGAATATCGTCGGACGGCACTCTAGCCATGCCTGCAGCGCTGAGCTAGAGTGCCGTCGGACGAAACTCTACAAACGGCGAGTCGTAAAAAGCGAGCGCAAGATAACTATCATTAAAGAGAAGAAGTGGAGAATACGAAGGCTAGAATTAAAAAGAAGATTGAAATCGAAAGAGATGGAACCGCAAGAAAACCGCGGAATTTTCGTTCTTTAGCGAAATCTCGTTATAACGCTTTCGCTTGATAGGAAATCTCGCTTTATTAAAAGTGTTTCGTAATAGCAGGTACCACGCAAAAAAAATTTAATCCTTCCCGCTCCCTGTACTTTGTTATAACGGGGGCAAGAAGCAGGATTGTTAATTTTGCGCCGTCGCATCTTCAATATGAGATTCTCGGTCTCTCAGGAGTCCTGGATCGCATGCCCTTCATGGCTCGTGCATACCCATTATTGTGAATTCGTCCCTCACTGACTCCCACGCCGCCATATACAGGGTGTTTCAGGGAAGCCTTTAAGTAATTTAAAAAATATGTATATGTATCCTTTAAGAAATACATTTATTTTTGCTGCTTGAAGTGATCAGGGGGGCGGACGCAATAAAACGAGCTCCATTTGCTATTTACCGTAACAGTTAATTAGTACTTCTTAACTAACTTTTTATTATAGCAGTTAGGCGTGTGATTGTAATTTGGAAATGGTAGAGGATCATCAGTAAAACCTATATCCAGCGTTAGAATTGCGAAAATGTAATTTCCCGCAGAACTATGGGCTAAGTATTGCAGTCCTCCAAGCGCGCACTTCTGGAGGTCGGCGGCTGCAAAGCGCCGCAAAGCCACGCCCCCGTGTCGACGTCACACGTCAAACGTACGCCGCGTCTTATCGCGGCCCGGCTTGAGCGGAGCTGCACGAGCGCGCGCCTCCGCTCTGATAAAGCGTCGTTCGTCGCCATTTTCGTCATCATCATCATAATCGTCATCTTCATCAGAAGAAGAAGAAGAACAAGAACAAGAACAAGAAGAGCAGAGGGATATAGACCTTATGCGAAATTGCTTGGTGATCTAGCAACACTGATGTAAACGAGACCGTCGGCCATATTGGTACGGGCGCCGATCGGGAAGTCCCGTATTGTTTACTGTGGAAGAGTAGGTGATAGTAACGCGGTATGGCTCAAACTGGACGGCGTTTTCCGGCTCCCGACCGCGAATTGTGGACGAAGGACTTGTCTGCGCTGCCGACTGTGTCTGAAGACTCATACCACTCGGGGTGCCGCGCCAAAGACCCATCCGAGCGGCAGCGGAGCAGGGCATGCCGCCTAGCCACCGAGGTGCATTGCTCGCCTTCATCGGTGCGGACAAACACGTGCGACTCGCAGTAAGTAAATCCTTCTTTGTTTTTTACTTGACGCGAGTTAACCGGTATGAGCATTTGTATAGCACTTTGTTCACCGTTGTTTACCATGCAAATGCGTAGCGGCGACCCTGTTGCAGTAGCCCTGAAAGAGGAAAGCGACAATCGCCAGACCAGAAAATAGAACGCAGCCAAACTCTAATACCGGGCGAACGTAACTCCGATGCTGTACATCGAATTTACGGGATGATTTTTGGCGAATATGTTTGCGGAAAGGTTGCGGCCGTTTTCCGTGACGGTCGTCCGCCCACGCGTTTGCCGCAAAGCAACCGCGCTTTGCGGCGAAGTCAACTACAAAAGCGCACATACGCCTTGAATTTTATGTTTTTGTGTGTTTTCATTATTTATTGCGCATGTTCTGCCGCGAAAATTTGTTTGTGTGTCTTTATTCTCCTTTTTTGGCGGTGGGGTGGTTGTGTTTGTTTCTAAAGCGCATGTTTTTCGTGTGCACGAATAGATGATACAGTAAAACCTCGTTAGCTCGAACTCACTGAACTAGAAGATTTTTTTTTTAATTCGATTGGTCATCCGTATAGCCCGAATGTTTACCCGTTTATCTCGAAAGGTTCTGGAAGTGAGTTCCAGATAATCATAGTATTGCTTGCTTAAGTTATGACGAACACGATTATGCGGGTACTGGTATCATTACCCACGGTGAGGTTTTTAAATGTTAAACTTCCTTCTCTTGAAAATGCATTAACAAAGTATGCAGAGATACTTGCACGCTCGAACTTGACAAACAATGTTGACATCATTGCTGTTTGAGGTGTAGATTATTGCCCTTGCAACAGTGTTAAGCAAGACACAAAATTTGGTCATTTTGAGTCTGTTCCTGCGGCCACTTCTTTCTGCTATGTCTCTTTACCTTAAACTGTAGCGGACTAGTCCTGTTCTTCCCTGAGTGCTATTTACTGTTACTCTCTCTGTTCTTGCAGATTGGGCCTCATCCATGTTCTCAGCAGCTGCTTTCGCTCCCAGAAGAAAAGTGGCCGGCCCTATGTTGTGTGTCTCACGTTTGAGACGGACAGTGGGGCGATTGTGAGGCAGTGTGCGATTGCCCGGCGGGTTGCAGTGGAACATGGAGTCACATCCTGGCTGCTGTGCACCTACTCGCCTCTTGCAAGCCGAAGGTTTTAAGAGGCGCCACCGGAGCTTGCGTTCACTGAGCTGCCACAACAGTGAGGACGTCCGAGACAGCAGGGCATCAAGCCAGCGAGTGTCCAAGACATTGACTGGAGAAGCCCGCGAGAAAATGGCCCCTCCCTTCCCTTGCCAATTCGTCTGTTCGATGCACGTCGAGTACAGGTGCAATGCGAGCAGCAACAAAGTTCTGTGCAGGTGCTTGGGAGAAAAGTTGGTAGCCTTGGGAATGGGTTTTTTGCCCCAGTTGTGCTGGCCTCACCCCCCACAGTGACAGAAACAAGATCTGGCATGGCACCTGAAGGGTCACCTATGAGCTACTAGCAAGCATTCATGCCACATTTCGCTGTGGTCATCTCGCGAGCACGCAGAGGCTGGGCAACGTCGTGTTTACTAGACCGCGGCATGCAGGGGTGCGCGAATGCTTCCTTTAAAAATAAGAGGAGGGACCAAGGGCCGAGACGTCCCGGTGTTGCGATGGTGGTTCTATTAAAAAGATCGCGGATGATGAAAGACGAAGCAGCTCGAGCGGGAGCTGCCCCCGCGTGATAGCAGGTACCGATGATGATAATCTCATCGGTGCCGTGATGATGATAAAGTTTCAAAACTTCCCTTTGTTCCATTTATATCCACAGTTTGCTTACTATACGCGCTATAAATCAGCGAAGTAGTTTAATTTACTGGGATTTTCACTGTGGATACAAAAAATGCAAAAGCACTCAAGCTGATGCGCGGTGGCCTGATGTAACTCTGGCCGTTTTCTTTTTTTGAATAAAACTTGAAAATTGTCTCAGCTACCTACATCAATGGCCACTATCATTACGTCGGAGGCGTGCATGCAGCATGTGACAAACTAGAGGAGTGAGTGTGTATTTTAGTCGCAAAATATTCGACAGTAAATACATTGTGGCTGAAATGACAATGGGCACCAAGTTAACTTGACATAACAACAAACCAAATTTCAGCCCGGCAAATCTGGAACCAAGTGCAAAAGCTCGAATTTTCCATCGTTAGATCATCATAAAACAGTGTACGCCACTTCTGCAACGACACGCGGCTATAAATGCAACGTAAAAGAAACCAACAACACACTCCCATATCGTGCGCGCCCGCCACAGAGGAAATTTTCAACCGCGCCGTGACGGCGTAGTGCGGCAAGAAAAGTTTGTTTACAGCCCTAGGTAAGATGAAGGCTCGTGTAGGGGCTAAGCGGCACCATTTAACAATGAAGTGAAGCGGGCGCAGAGCCACAGGGACGAGTAAAGAAACAGCCTAATTTTGGCAACGTGTCGCACTGTTTTCCCGGTCGAGCGCCGCTGTCAGTCGCATGAATAGGTAGCGCACGCTCAGGCTTCATTTAGAATAAAAGGCTGGACCACAGAACTCCAACGCAGCTGTATTTTTCATCCGGACAGCGACTACGGAATCCCGCGCTTAGCGAACCAACGACAAATATTCGCTCCCAGCGCACCGCGCCCAGCGTGTCACAAAGGTTGCTCGCGCCGGCATAGTTCGCGTCAGAAAGTTGGTTCAAAAGCGTGGAACTTCACGTACCTTTTCTCCATTTGGACCGGTATTTCCGCATTGCGTGCACTGCGGCACGAAGCAATGCTCCGGCATTGTAGTCCATCACCAAGAGCGGTCAATGCCCGCCTTCTATGTTTTGCTGATTGGTTTCGATTTCAAACGACCGTACCAAAATGGCGGACCTAGTTACTGGAGTCGGCGTGAGATGGCGGGGCGCATTTTGCATAGGGTCTATTGCTGAAGATTTTTTTTTTCGAATTCTTCCCAATTCTTTCTTTTTCTCTATCGTCAATTTTACATTAAAAGTTCTTTCCAACCGCTGTAAGTTTCCTTTACACAGGGTCCTGTAGTAAATCAGGCCTTCGTTCCTACCACTGACGTTTGCCGGTCCCTTCTTGATTGGATATGCGCCGTGCACCAAAGAACTACATCATCGTCCTCATTACAGTCGCTGTCATCGTCGTCATCAGCATCATCACCATTCTCTGACTCTCTGGAACGGGAAAGCGAACAGCTGACAACTCATCACCATGGCGAAAACCGCGGGCTGTGGCTCCAAACGAAAGAAACGCGGAGGACATCGGCAAGCCGCCGCCACGCCGCGGCGTCGGGGTAGCAAGGCACCGCGCGGATTCGCTGCCGAAAGGACAAGGACCGGAGGAGGTCAGACTAGACTACTCAAGCGCGTAAACCGCGTTACAAAACGCATGCTTTGTCTTTCTTTTCGTTGAGCAAGGCGCGGATTCGCCAGTTTGCTCTCCGAAGCCAGCCGCGAGCTTAACGCATACTGATTTGCAAGACGCGGGCGGCCAGCTTGTTTAGTTTGTTCTGCGGAGGCGGTCTGTGCTGTGCGCGGGCGGGCGGTAACAAACGCCGATAACGACGCCGGTTGGTTCGGGTCGATGCAACGTACCGCTTCTTTCTCTGGGGCGTTCGTGACCCTGTTGTGTTGCTAGCACGCGATGCTGTCGTTACCCGGGTTAACGAAAACAAGTTGGGTTCTTGAAACAGCCCGCACGCTTTGGGCCGTCCTTGGGGGATATCTGCCTTCATTTGTGCCGTCCGACGCTTCTACATGGACCGGCTAGCTCCATGAATGCTGTTTACCCGCCACCAAAGTAACTTCCATAAAAACTATCCCAAAATGCGCAGACCTACTCGCTTACCTTCTTATTTACTATACTTATGCATGTACAGGTGCTGTCAAAAGTAACATGGTCTCGTAAATTTACACGAACTTCTGGAAACTGCCTGGCTACATGGGTGTGCCGTTTAAAGGAGTCCTCCCTAATAAAAACAAAGCTTTTTGTATAAACCGGTGATGGTTCTCATAAAGCCAGTAAGACAACTATTTTGTGATATATCCACAAGTCCTTGTTCCAATTACTTATGGCTCCACCTGTACTTGCTTGCTTACTTGCTTATTTACTTGCTCATTTGCTTGCTTACTTACTTACTGGTTCACTTACTTGCTTACTTGTTTGCTTTTTTATTTGCTTGCTTGCTTACTTGCTTGCTTGCTTACTTCTTATCTTCTTACTTACCTGCTCACTTGCTTATTTTCTCACTTTACTTACCAACTTATTCATTCACTGAGTCACTCCCTTATCCTTTTAACACTTCATTGCTATCTCAACCAAGTATATACATTTGCCTCGATTAAATGAGGTAAACTTGCAGGGCACTTGCATGAATTTGATCACAACGCGATTCGGTGGGATCCTTTTGCTTTTGCCATATTTTTATATGACCTTCTTATATGACCTTCTCAGCATGTCGCTCAACAGAGTAAAGTCTCGAGCTCGATTCCCGTGTCTATGGCGGGTGTTGACGGAAGCGAAAAAAAAAAACGAAAACTTTTGTGACGTGTGCAAGATTACGGCGCAAATTAAAACTTCCGGGGCTTCTAATGAATCCCCGTCGGATAGTCGGCGTGTCACATGGTGTGGCTTCGACGCGTAAAAATATTACAGGCAGAATCCATCTCCAATGATTGTTTTTAAATGCTGAATATTCTTTGACTTGGAAGAATTACTTGCCGTTACCTGACTGGCATTCACTGTATATATAGGGGTCCTGGGAGATATTCAAAAAATAAATTCTCTAGTGCAGGGGTCGGCAACCTTTCGAGGCGGAGGCCGAGTTGCATGAAGCCGACAAGGCGGAGGCCAGACGACAAATCCAGGAAAATCCAGGATGGGTTGGGGGTGGGGCGTGGGGGGGGGGGGGGGAGGAGGAGGCAGTCTAAAATGACAGACGGAATACCGCAGAAACCTAACAAGAATTCCTGTCGTACGACAAAAATCGTTGTTGTGACAACAGAAGTCCTGCTGTTAAGACAAAGTCATCTGTTGTTACGACACACAGTTATGTCGTAACGACAAAGTTAATTTTCTCAACGACAAACAACAGAACTGCCTGTCTCTACGACAGCCATCATGCTGTCGTGACATAGCCACTTGCCAGAATAGCGACATAAGAATACAATACGAGAGTAGGACACGCAAAAATACGACAAACTGCAGGAATTTTTCGCGACGTCATTTTCGACTGGGAGGGGGAAGGGGGGGGGGAGGTCTTTGCTGTAGAGAAAAATTCGGCGTATTGACGATAATGTTTACACAACGTCCTCCTCCAGCTGAACAATGCCAACTGGAAGCGATCTTTTTTTGTTGTTGTCTTTGCTCTTGTATGATGTGTCAGTCTTCAGTACAGAAAGTGACAAGGGGGAGGTGGAGAGTTCTGACGTCATGCCGGGAGCCGCATAATGCCCCGCGGGCGGCAGGTTTCCGACCCCTGCTGTAATGTGTGTGTTTACGTTAGTGGTTGTAGCGCGTTCGAGTGCACTTGTAATAGGAACCCACACAGCCAGATTGCCATGGCCTTTGCAACGGGTATTTGTATTCGGAGCATGCTCCGCATTAAAACAAAAACAATCTGGTTTAAACACACCCAATCCAAGATTCCCGCTAAGGCACGCCGTGAAATCTGGCATATAAAAGAAAGGACATAAGGGTGCGAATACTTGTGATTTAAGATGCTTATCGAACAATTCTCGTTATTTGCTTTGCATTATATTCGTGAATTCTATGTCGTTACACATCATCTAATACCCCCCCCCCCTTTTTTTTTAACCCGAAAGTGTTTTATTCCCGGATACATGAAGATTTTGCTCACGTCATATCCGTCACGGAAGTGACGCCAGTACAACGATGCAAGCGGCCTGTGAAGGGTGCACCCCTGCAAACAGGGTAGTCTTGCGGGGAAGCAACCTTTAGTACTAAAGAGTACGTAAAACTTTGGGTTGTTCGTTTTCGGGTTTTATATTTTGACACAAAGTGTCGTACGCCGGGATACACCAATATTTCACTTACGTCATATCCGCCAAGGAAATGACGCCAGTACACCTTTGCCGAAGCGAGCCGCCAGCAGGACGTCGCTCGCCAAACACACCCTCAAGACAGCCGCCGACGCGCAAATCATGCTCAGCTGCAGATTTCGCTGCACATTTCACTTCGTGTTTTACTGATTCGTATGACAGAGGAATCAACCACAGTTTTTTTTTTTTTTTTTTTTTTTGCTTTTACCCAGATCCGGGGTGCCACTGTCATGCGTTGGCGAACGTATAAACAGAACTGTAGTTCTGTTTTTTTTTTTTCGGCAAGTTTTTATTACAGCATGAGAGATTATCCAAGTTCAAGTTCAAGTTGGGGCTTTAAGCGCCGAAGCAACGCCTGGGCTATGAAACACGAGAGAATATACATGGGTTTCCGCAGGGTGTGGGAGTGGTTGGGGAAAAACTTGTCCCCCCCCCCCCCCCCCACGGGTGGATCCAGCTTTTTTCTGAGGAGGGGGTCAGCTTCTATCAGTTATGATGATGATAAGAAGGATAATGACAGTAACTTTTTTTATTCACCGCAATTTCGTAAAGCCAAAACACAAGAAATCGAAAAAAAAATCAACTAGACTTTTTTTTCGACATTTTCTAGACGTCTTGGGATACAAATTCAACAATTAAGGGGGGGGGGGGGGGTTGACATATCCGGACCCGCCCTCTGGATCCGCCAATGGTTCCCCCTGCACCTGTATCTAACATAGAGACATTTAGTCGTAAAGGTTTAAAATAACCCTGGCTTCCTAGTTCGGAACAGCGGAGATGTGCTAATTTATGGTTTCGATTATTTACTGATATCATACAAATCTTGTTCTTGCTTCATTATATCATTTTTTAAAGGCAAATATGTTTGCTTTACCTTCCCACCTCCCGCACATCCTTTCTCGGCAACACGGATTGTAGGTGGGTGAGTTGGTACGTCTGAGCGCGAAACAGCGCGAAAAAAGCACGAGACGACAGACGAGAGCACACCGACACAGCGCTGTGTCCGTGCGCTTTCGTCTGTCGTCTCGTGTTTCTTCGCTCTTTTTAGAGACGGGAATAAAGCAGAAACACAGCATGTTGGGCGCCAGCATTTCTTTCTTTCTTGTTCTGTCCAAGAAGCGTACTCAGTTCGACTCCGAACTTTGAAAATGCGCGCCGCCCGAGTCATAATGGCCCCCAAGGCAAGTGGTGGCACCTTGCGGCAGAAGCGAACACTTCATGATGCAGAAATGCATCGCTTGTCGTTTCTCGCATTTCTCGTGGCTCGCGTGCCTCGGCCTCATCAAAAGTGCACGCATGCTGCGCCTAATGAGACCGATGGCTGGCCGAACCCCCGCAGCTTCCTTTGGCAGCGTGTGTAGATAGATCAATATGGGCGTCTCAGGCCGTCGCCGCCTTCAGTTGCTTTCACCGCGTCGCGATGGTGGTTGAAAGGGTACAAAAAAGTACCGTATTCTCTCGACCCTAACCACCCTGTCTCCGCCTCTTTCGTGAGGAGATTGTTTACACGAATCAATCGACACACATTTATCGAAAAAGGGAACCCCTCTTGACATTGCCCAAGGCTTCGGTCAGGAGCCGGTAATGGGTAGGAAAGATTAGTGACAAAGAAGGGCAAAAGTCCTTCCAATAAGTCCTTCCTGATGAAGTTCAGCAAAGTGTCAAGCAGTTGCTCTCTGTGAGGTGTGAGTTTTGTAGTCCGCCTGTAGCAGAAAGCCCAGTGTCCTCAGGAGGCGTTCTTAACTGTGAACACTCCTACAAGATCGGGGTGCCGCACACTGCGCAGGGCCCCGGTGCCAAAGTGCTGGCATTTGGGAGTACTATACAGGGCTCCCCGCCTGAAAAAATAGGGAGCTTTCTGATGTGAATACACTTCTATTATCAGCGCCCCTCATCATTTTAAGTTAGCAGAACAAGAAAAAAGAGGGTGGTAAGGGGGGTTGTAATCTGGAAAGTACGGTAATACTCCGGCCACGGCGCGTCTTGGCATCTTCATGGCGTGTCTCAACAGAAAACTTTGTGGCCAGCGTGCACGCTTCTGGCTGAAATGGTCGCGACAACGACGCCTTAGGGGAAGGCCGTTTTCACCTGTTTTCAAGATAATCCGTATTAATAATGCGTTCGGTCACGCCCACGACAGAACACCCGCTGTTGTTCGCAGAGCCGCCAGCAAATTGTTCTTTATGATGCCGAAATATGGGCGGAAAATAGAGTAGTTTAATCAATCGAAACGTGCCTTTGCAGATCGGTATGCACAAAATGGTACATACCCCTCCTATTATTTAAAGGAAAAATTAAAAAGTTGGGTCGACTCCATTTGTTTCCAAGAAATGCATCACCCAACGCACAGGGCGGGTGATTAGGGCGTCAATATCCTTCCCGGCACACTTGCAACCCTACCTAAACTATTTAATGAAGGTGTGGTAATTGCATACGCCTATTAAGGGCGCATGCAACACCTTAAACATGTTGGAGAGGCCCTCCCAAAATAAAACTGTGTCCCTACTTATAATTATAACGTCAGTGCGGCGAAATTTCGAGATCGGTAACACAAATTTGTTTGTCCCGCTGGCTCTTTCCATTTCCCCCCTCCCCCTGATTTAAATATAACCACGGCTATGGTTCTTTTTTTTTTTTCAGTGACATGCTTGTGGCAGGAAAAAAATTGTTCTCGTAGGTTTTGCCAACGCGACAAAGGCATCGCATTTCCAAAAATGCTCATGCCACTATTGAAGATAGGTGAACTAAGAGTGTGTAATTTAATTTATAATTGCTTAAGCTTCGTGTTTTAAATTAACAAATTGACAACGTCACGGTAACACCATTCTGTAGCAGCCATTGTGTAAGGCAGCCATTAGCAGCCATTGCGTAAGTCTATATAACTTTTATTTATTGATATATACGCTGCAGACGTATTGCCGTACTCTCAGCCGCTCGTAAAAAGCTGTAGCTTGAAGTGGCCGCAATATTTGGCGGCTGGCATTGGCGAGTTATCTTACAAGTCACAAGGCGGTTTCAGAACGTTCAGGCATCAAAGAGAAATTTTTTACGAGTTGCGGCCCCTCACTATAACCACTTCTTTAGGTTATTGAACTACTGTTCTTGCTAAATGGCATGCTTGCTGCTTCCGGGCCTTTCATAAGCGTAAAAGAAAAACGCAATAAAGTGTCAAACAAGAACACCTTTCCGCGTAACTAGTGCCACGATTAATTTAGTTTCATACGTACCACTCCTCCCCTGTTCTAGAAAAAAAAACTGACTGCACTTGTTTATCTGCAGCAGCTTTCGTGGCGCAACTTTCGAAAAATTGAACATGAAGCACGCATATTTTCCTCAAAATGCACGTTGCTCAACTTAAAAGTTCCCGCCAAATCTTGCTGTTTTCTTTAAATCATTCGGGCGCGCGCGATTCGCTGCCGGCATCCCATGACCAAAACGCGAATACGTAATCGAAGTCTGTGCTTGCGTCACGGTCTACGTCAAAATGGCGGCATCCATGTTGCGGTTTCGCTCTTTGCTTTTGTCTGAGGAGTCGTCGTCGCTGGATGCAGACGAGATCCCTTCGGCCTCCCTGACTCAGCGGATCCGTGATAACGGGGCTGGAACGACCCGCCGTCGCGGCAAGCCAGGCATGAAGAAAAGATCAACAAAAACCAAGACGAGGGATGCGCCGAGCCGCATTGACAAGGTAACTATAGCTGCACTGGCAGTCGTCGCATATCACGGGAGCCGGTTCGCGTCTTCGTGGTGTTTATTGCTGTCATGATGATGGGATACCTCAACCACCAGGTAATTTTGACACTGTCATACGTAGAGTCGAGTTACCTGCACAGTGCCTCTACAAAGTTTGACAACTTGCGGCGTATGTCAATGGTTCTCGAGGTCCCAACAGAAGTTTTCCGGAGTTTTAGAGATAGTGTTGTTGACGGGCTCGTTCGGTCGGCAGTCGGCCTGCTTTCAGAATCAAGTCAAAATGCCGGAAAGAAACTTACGTCGTCTGCCCCAGGCCAATCCATTCTTTTCTCCCGTGGTTATTCGGATACTCGTATGATGCTCTTGTTGTCAGACCACTGCATCGCATAGCTGACCCAACTCCACTTCTTAGTTCGGTCTAGATTGTCGTCTATTTGTTTTGTAATACATGAAGCTCGCTTCCCACCTTTTGGCGTGATCGCATCTTTTTGTTTTTGTGTGAAATTTTCATTCAATGCGCTTACTACGACCCGGAATGAGCTTTGGGAGTATGTATTGGCTATGACACACGCTACCGGAATTCATTTTATGCGATTCAAATTCTGCGCCTGATTTCGATGTCTGAGTTAATTTATCAACGCTTATCATCATTGAACTTTTCTCTATCACGGACGCGTATTAGTACAAGTGTCGCCTGGTCTTTTCAGCCTGCTGTCCTGAAAGATCATGCGCTATATTTTTTCTTACTGCACTTATCAGAACTGCCTCTTGCGAGTGCATGCCAGTAGGTGCCCTTGCACCGGTAGTTTAGTGAGACTAATGTAACACATTAACAGCGGTAGTGATTAAGTTACAGCATACCTTGACGTCTTTTTTAAAATTGAGGGTAGGCAGATGAATAGCTGCAATCACCAGTGTCGCATGCTGTGCAACAGGCCCTAATAAGACCGTTCAAAGTCTCCACTTTGATGACACTGAAGGACTGCCTAACAGAGTGCTCACGTTGAAGCATTTGAGAGCTTCGACCAAAGTTGAATAAAGAACTGAACATACTTTGAGCACCATAAAATGAAATGAATGGTAGTGCAAATCATTTTGTTTGAAACTTACTAGAAAAATGTTTGTATATCGTGTTTCAAGTGGGTATGAAGCAAGTTTTAGGTAACAATAACTAAAACGGTTCACTTAAAGGTGGTGGTTTACACCCGAATGGTTAGTGCCATTCACTAGCAGCCTCTTTTTAATATTAGGGGCTGGGGCTGTCAGTGTCTTGTGTCGTAGTAACCATCGTCTCATGTAGTCACGGTACTAAAACACCGGGAAACTCATTTACGCCTTACGCTAGAATGTAGCACGTGCTAAAAAAGCACCGGGACACTCATTTACGCCTCACGCTGGAGCGCTTTGTAACATGTACTAAAAACACCAGGACACTTGTTTACGCCTTGTGCTAGAATGCTTCGTGCTTTAAAGACAAGAGATTTTTGCAGCAAAGCTGTGTACCTCTACCTCCCAACGGTTTCATCTCCGTTGGCGAGAACGCCAAGGCACCAAGAATACACTTATACACTGCATGCTTCGCCAAGGTTTTCTGTTAGTGGAGATGACCCAGGATTTTTGTTTTTTGTTTTGCAAGAAATAGATGGGGCATGTCGACAAAAATTTGAGCTGTTTACCGGCAGACAAAGAGTGACAGAAGAACGAAGAATGTCTGAGTGCGTGTGGAGTCGAGCCAAGCACCTATAGCACATGTGAAAAAGGCGACATCAAGCAGAGCGTCTAGGTGACAACGGCTTTGGCTGCAGTAGTGTTGTGTTTGTCCCACTGCCTCTGCCCAACAACGCTCTTGTCATTCAACATCTTGATGTGACCTGTTCTACTTGTACGCATTGTAAAATGGAGTGTGACACTAGTACATGGTTGATTTGGCGGCAAAAAAGCAAAAGATTAGATCAACGGCAGCTGAAATACTACTGGCTAACAAAAGGAGCGACAGGCAGCCAATGCCACAGCGCTCAAGTGAGCGGACATGACCACTAAAACAGTTCGAAAGCAAAGCACGGTTGGCAAGGTATGTGAGGGGTGTGTGAGAAACACCGTGTTGTGGGCTTCTAAAGCTAGTGAGGCATGCGCATTATGTCTGCGAGGGGGAGGAAATAGGTGCTCACGCATTCAAATGATTTACCAATGAACCTTTTGTAAACTTTTTCATTTATTTGCAGTCAGCGCCGCACGAGGTCTTGGAGGACCTCCCGGCGGCCATCAGCAACAAGATCAGCATGTCCGACGAGGAGCTGGTGCAGCTGACGGTGCGCGACCTCAACCGCCAGCTCAAGGCCTCGGGCCTGACCCGCTCAGAGATCGTCAAGATGAAGCAGCGCCGCAGGACGCTCAAGAACCGCGGCTACGCCGCCAGGTGGGTCTCCCTCTCTCTCTTTCTCTCTCATGTTCGGGAAAGCTTGATGTCGGGCTAGTTGGTGTAACAGGCTCTCGAAGGTAAGTTGCGCTTGTTATGATAACAGAGGCGGACACAGGAAAAAAAAGTACGCTTTCCCAAGAAGACGGCGCCGTCTTCTTGCGAAAGTGTATCCATCTGTGTCCATCTCTGTTATTAAAACAAGTGCAACTTACCTTCAAGAGCATGTTCGGGGCTTGGAAGGGCGGAAACACTTCCTGCGAGGGTGAGTAGGTTTCCCTCGCATGTGATGAACTCAGCTATTGTTGGCTCTTGGACTGCTGGGTCATGAAGTTCCGTACTACAGTCGAATCTTGTTAATACCGATTCCACGGAAACCACAAAACGCTGGGAATTAAACAAAAAGCACCAGAACAGCAACGTTAATAGTCTGCAACACGTCTCCCTTCTTTATTTCGTTCAGAATCTCGATTTTCGTCTAGTCAAGCATACAACATGGGTGGCCGTGGAAGTTGAGACTTATCGCTAAAATCTTTTCTTTTGTGCATGAGTTGATACATGTTTCTGCATACATGTCTTACTTTCAATGCTGCATATTTTTTGTATATTATGCATATATTTTGTATATTTGTGTAATGTACATTTTTGTCTGTTTTCCCGTTTCTTGTTATTCTTTTTTCGTTTGTTTGTTGGCACATTTTGTGTGTGACAGTGTGTTTTTACCCCCTACTGTAATGCCGTCTGGGAAAAATGTAGGTTCATGAATAAATAAATAAATTAATTAATTAAAAATCGAAGCCTGAAGGGTCACCCAAACTGCACACACAGCACTGTGCACGACAAGAAAGGCTGTGAGGTCTTTAAAAGAGAGTAATGCGAATGCTGGTACAAGTCTCAACTCACTAGCCGCATTTTCAACTGTGTGCTGCCTCAGTTGTGGTGGTGCCGACATCAGTATAGAATGTGGCGCTACATGTTTGTGTGCCTGAAAATTTTGAAATTTCAAAGAGAAATGACAGTCACCACGGCGCTTTTTATTCAAAATTACTTCTAAATAACTGATAAAATGAATTTATGCTTTGAATTGTTGAGCAATTTTTTTCATTGGATTGCATGTAAAATTGTCGGGACCAGTGCATCAAATTAACTGAAAATCCTAATTAAGGGGGGGACATGGCAAGCATAAATATTTTTGTTATTTATGGGCTAAATCTAATCAAATTAGGAGATTCATGAGGGTAACTACAGTAAAAACTCATTAAAATCGAACTGATGCCCTGGTCCTGGCAATGCCCTGTATGTTTCAATGGGGGAAAACTCCCGATAATTCGAACGCGTCGATAGCCACAATGGTTTCCATCGCTTCTTACAGAAGTAGTCGGCCCAGACTGATTACCGTATTTTTGCGCGTATAACCCGCCCCTGCCTATAACCCACACCCCACTTTCAGGCGACGAATAAAAAAAAAATATATCCCCGCATATTGCCCGCATATTTTATGCATAAGAGGATGGACCAAATCTACTACTCAAGCAACGTTACACATTTGTTTATGCAAAAGAACTTACCTAGATGTCTTGCCGCCTACATTTTTTCAGGTTGGTGTATTGTGGAGCTGTGTGTGCAAAATAAGCACTGTCAATGGGATAACGGTGGCTCAGTTGCTTTTACTACTGTAGGGGCATCACAGCCCAACGCGCGTTGCGTTGCGGTGAAGCTGCACCAAAGGAAATACCTCGTACTATATAATCCACACCTCTACTTCACCCCTGAAAGTTTCGCATTTTTGGTGCAGGTTATACGAGCGAAAATACGGCACAATGTGTTGCAAATCCAAACCAAACCAACTTTACTAAAGTTGCGAAATAACAAAACGAAAAAAACAACAGTGTATCGCATGCTACGCTGTTGTTTTGAACTTTATGTCAACTTAATGAACATCATTTAGAAAATCGTCTGCCACAAACGTCTAGTAGCACCTAATTCGCGATAGCGAGTCCAGAGGTGGCTTCTTTGTGTGCTGCTCGCGCAGTGTGGCGCTGTGTCCATTAATTCTAGCTCCCGCCCACTAATTCAAACCCCGCTTAATTCGATCAATTTTATGGTCCCTTTCAAGTTCAAATTAAAGCTTTTACTGTATCCTAACAACAAAACTGAAATCAGCTTTAAAAACATCTTCTATACTTTTCGAGTAACAAAATTGATTACTTCTACGAGGTCAATTAAGTAGCTAATTAGGCAGGAACTAAGCAAGAATTTTGTGTCATTGTGATCAGAAAACTCTATTTCGTGCCGAGAAGCTGTTAATTTATTGCCTTAGTTCCTTTAGTTATCCTGGAAGCAAGAATTTCACTTTTGTTTTGGTGTGAAGTTATTTCTGGTTTTGACAAAAAGGTGGAACTGTTCTTGTTCTCTTTTATACCTGAAGGATATAAAACAATAATCTAATATCTTCTCTGCACAAAATAGGCCTTCTTGATCACACTGACATAAAAGTCTTGTTGAGTTCTTGCCTAATTAGTTATTTAGCTTATAACAGCTTTCAGGTAATTAGTCCTGTAACTCAAAAAGTATCGAAGGTATCCTGAAACCAATTTCAGTATTGTTGTTAGAATGGTTAGCTACACAAATGCCCCTAATTTGATTAGATTTGGTCCATCTATAAAAAGTCGTTTTACTTGGTGTAAGTGAGTTCGAATTATCAATAGTTTCTGTAGTGTATACTATAAGAAAATCCGTAGCTTCAATCCTGTGCCATTGTACTTGGCCTGGCTTGCGAGATGCCCTCTTGTGGCCCCTGATGACAGCGGCAACAGCAGCAGCAGCAGCATTTCTTCTTTCTTGTTCAAGTTGCACGAAGCTTTTCGTGATGAAGCAGCATTTTGTTTTCTGTACTTTCATATTAATCGAATAACTTTAACTAGTCGCTTAAGAACAATAACCACAGTTTTTGCAGCCAGAGATAGCTTTAGCTTGTTGGCATGCCATGTCAAGTAAACATGAAATTTAGTTTGGCATGCTAGTTGAAGCGTGACTCGTCTAGGAAGTAGTGCCACATTTCACTCTAGGATATATTAGTGTCGGACTTTATGACTTCACGTCATTCTTATCAGAGGAAAAGAGTGAGCCAAAGAACAGAACACGAGCACAAAAATGACAGAAGCGTTACTTCATCCCCCTCCCAGTTGTGCTCGTGTTTCGTTCCCTGCGTTCTGCTTTTTACAGTCTGAAGGTTAAGGGGTGATAGCTGCGCAAGGCAATATGAGGGGCATCGTTTCTGCAAGCTGAGCACATAATTCAGCGTAAACCATTTAATGAATCCATACATTACAGTTCCTCATCATTATGTGATTCACGATCCGGCACACTTACAAACTCTGCAAGCCTTTGGAAAGCGATTAAGAATGAGGTCTTCAAGACATTTGTTTTTGTATGTGTGTGTAATTATCATTGTAATGAAAGATCGCAGCATTGCTTAGTTTTTGTCCCAATTTTAAATAGGCAGCTACTTTTTTGGTAGGTCAACTAAAAATCAAACAAAATAACGATACATTTGTATGGTTTCCCAACAATAAAAAAAATACTAATTATCACAAAAAAGGTATAATAACTGTAGATGCTACAGTGCGTAAGGAATGCGGTGCTAAAAAGAGATTTTGGGTCTCTTTGACAACATTTTTGGGTCCCTGTGTGTACTATGTATGCTGTGGCTTTTCTCTGCTATAAAAAAGGTTATTACTATTTCAAGAAAGTCACACCATTACTACTGACTTTACCATAGCTAATGTCTGGAAAATGGTAACTAAGCAATAAAGAAACGGAAAGAAACTAGAACTCTTAAGAGTTGCAATAAAAAATCTGCTCAGAATGTTGCATGTCTTGTACAGTCTTTGTCAAAATTTTCCAGGCCAAACCTAAGGCTTCTGGTCCACAAAGAATTCAAAGAATAAGCTTAACGTTTAACTGTGACAAAATCATTTTATGACAGTAAGAAAAAACGGTGGTTTCTCTAGCTTTTCGGCATAAAACATTTCAGCCTTGCTCGAGATGTAAGCCTGTACATTGAATTTTTGCGGCCTGTGCACTGTCAGCATGGCCTAGAAAATTTTGACAAAGGCTGTACATCTAGCTTCATTTTTCAAATGAAATTGCAACTCAAGCTGTCCTAGGTCCTGAAATAATGGAGCAGAAAACTAGCAAGGGGACCAGAAAATGCTTCTTTAAGGATCCAAAAATAAAGATTGGCCATGTTAATAGAAATTGTCGTTTAGAGGATTTAGACGTGCGAAATCTTAGTAAGTATTTGTGATAAAAGTGTGGTACTTTCAAGTACTTTTTTTAGAACTTGTTCATTATAAAAAGAGTACGCAAATTTTATTTTTAGCAATTTTTTTTTACTGTGGAGGCCAGTAGAGCCTTAGTACGTGAACAGAAGCACATCTCAAAGCTGCATTGCATCTGTCTAGCCTATGCGGCTAAGCGCAGGAAAACTATCAAATGGAATTATAGTGTGCTGTGCACCCATCTTGCCTGCTGGCTGACGGCTGATTGTTAGGAAGGCCTGAACTCACTGGCTTGCTCTCTTAGCCTTTTCGTGGCACATAAAGAGGTTGTTCTTTTTAACGGCGTATTGAATGGCTCTCAGAACCAGCATGTCTGGGCTGTAAATGCAAGCGGTAGAAAAGAAGCTTTGTGAGCCTCATTTTTGTTAATGCACTGAAGTTTGGGAGGCCTTCTTTGCCCGGTACATCACCCGAGATCTATAACACTTACCCTTAAAAGCCAACTGCGGTAAAATTTCACCTTTGCCATATTATCTTTCCATATATGTACTACTAAGGCAACAGAGATGTAGATTGCGCGTGAAATCAATAGTTAAGCTATTATAAGCATTTAAAATGTAGCTCCGTAGCAGGGCGTTCTACGTATGAAGCGGAAGCAGAATCCTACTTGACTTGGTCTGCGGCCGTCTGGGCAGCCAAGAACCTGATAAACAGTGATACTAATTTTATCGCAAACTTCGAACAGATAATCAAGGCATCAAGGAAAACATAGGAAGGAGAGGCGACTCCCCAGTCAGTTTCCAGCAATTTTTTTACAACGTCGCATAATCTTGTTTGTGCAATTGGTAGCCACTGAACTAATACCCCTGCTACACGCCAAGTTGAATGTCATTCCCATCAAATGTCATTACTTCGACCTAATTCCATATTCTTGACGCGCTGCTACACAGCCAAAATTTTTTGTCATTTACAAATGATGGCTGTTGCGATGGGTAAGAACTTCTGTAGGGAAAATATTTTAGTAAGCGCTTCAATATTTCCGAAAACTGAGCGAAAAGAGCGTAAACACCTTTAGTGAACTTTAAGAATGCACTTTTTGAATGCCTTTCAAGCTGGTGCCCACCACACCGGTTGAGGCAGACCTGGTAGCGAGACTAGCAGTTGTTTTTTTTTTACAACTGTATTTGGCTTGTTTCGTATTAATAAATAAGTGGCTAATAATTATACTCATGTAAAAATATTATAATGCTCTAGTAATCTGTTTTGGGTGGGCATGCCCACCGAGTCTCTGGTGTCGAGATACTACACATCTGCTGGCAAAACGCAGTCGAATAAGTTCCGCAAACTCATTCGGTCCCTAATGTCACATTCATCAAATGTCATTACATTTTCTTGTGTGGCAGCAAACAAATGTCATTTAGACCGCCGAATGGCATTCGATGGGAATGACATTAAATTTGCCGTGTGGCAGAGGTATAAGCCACCACCAAGAAACGTGACTCTGCAATTGCAGCGGGGCCTCTGGTTCCATTTGATCGTATCACTCGAATGTGAATGTGCTGTAACTATGTTAGCACTGTGAACTATGTTAACACTGATAACTATGTTCTTAGGGCTGGCCCTTTATACTTCACTCGAGCCCATATTGTGTCACTGTAGCCGGAAATCTGACAGTTTTTAAACATTTCTTGCATGTTTTTATTTTAAAAAATGTTTTTTTGTGGCTGGAATAAAGCTGATTGAGCTACCAAAGGCTGTTTTTTTTTTTTTTTTCAAATTGAACCAAGGTAAATTTTTTCTTCGTGTCCCCTTTAAAGCACGAGATGTAAACGTCAGTTTCTTGCAGTAGAAGTCGTCCCACCCTCCTCCTCCTTGGGCATTCAGGTAGGAGGACGTGTCCTTAGTGGAACCAAGTTTAATTACCTTCAACTCTAGGAGTGGGGACATTTTTTGTTTACAACACAGTATCCAAATTGGCATGCACAGGCTACGAACAAAGTGAATTTGAGTTCACATTTATGCATTGATTCGAGCCCCAAAATATTCGGCGTCGATTTTCAGTGCCGAGTTTTAAGATTTTCTTTTTGTCTGGCTTTCTCAATCGTTGTGGCTGTGGACTTCCTAAACCTTGTTTTAAGAGTGAGGGCTGTATTCTCCGGGTGCAAACCCAGAAAATGCGTCATTCCTCGTTGCGTCAGTCAGACCTTAAAGCTGAGCCAAGGTCAGGCAAGTGCCTTATGTGGTTGTGCAGTGAAAGCATTTAATTGCTCATCTGTCCCGAGGGGAGGGGTGTGGAGATGGGGATAGAGGGAAAGGGTATGAGCGCACGCCATCCGAAAATGATACAAGGAGGCGCTACCTTCATCCTTGATCACAGCATTTGCGGCTACACCGGCAGCTGCGCCGAGCAACATCTTGTCTCTGTCTTGCAGTGCACTTGTGTGCACATTCACCACGCACAGTCGGTGCAAAACTGAGCTATCACACAACAAACTTGGTTTAACCACATTCAACCACGGCAAAATTATTCAGCAGCTCCCAGCATCATTTTTCACAAATTTATGTGCACACCCACTTTGTGTAGCTTTCTGAGTGCCGAAAAATTATACACGAGCCCCACCCATTTGCGTGCCTTCTGTCGTAGTTTTGGTAGCCCCTCACATAGTTTTAAACTGTGCCCTTTAACAGTTAACATTAGGAGGGCGTAAAAATACATTGAACTCGTTGATTAGGCTTAAGATACCAGTTTTCGAGCTTCACTTCTTACAGGGCACATCTTTGTGTACAATAAACACGGGAGACGTCGCGCAGACATCTTCTTACTCAGTGTGCTAGCGCTGAGCTGCATGTTTGTCGAATGAAGAGTTAAAGTATGAACTCGATTAGTGGTCTCGTCGCTCTTCCTCGCTTACCAATTCAGCATGATGCAGCTGATTTTCTCGCCATCTAATCCAGCTTGTTGCACCAACCCGAGAAATTGACCTTTCACTGAGAACGTCATCGAGTGTATGAAACATGAAAACAAGCCTCCTGATGGCACAGGCATGGAAGCGGAGAAGTGAGAAAGCCAGAGCACAAACGAACACTCCTGACGCGATGCAATTTTATCAATTTTGGCCTGTCCCCAAGGGGCAATCGGGTTTTTTTTTTTACCCTTACTAGCTTTCAGGCCTGCCTAGTAACTGATTATCTCTACATTCTTAGCACTGTTTCACATGAGTACTGTAGAACTCCAAAGATGCATTCCCAAATCATACGATTTCTTAGTTACTACACCCTGAATTGTAAATACTAAAAAATGCCCCATAGTGCATTTCTTCCTGGATAGTACGTTTTCCTGAATAGTATGTTTCTCCCTCGCATTTTATTTTTTAAATGTGTCAACGTGGTTTTACATGGCATGTGTTGCAAAAGGGTTTGTCTGTCGAAGCTTCTTTTTTTAAAGCGACAGCTTTCTTTGTGGGACTGGTGGTGTTCTGTCAAAAAAGTAATGCATTTCCCCCAGGACTGGTTGGACGACCAGAAAGCTCTGGTAAAATCTCTGGATGCATGGCACGTGTGTGGAACCGGTCTTCCATAGTGTCAAAACGGTTACCTTTAAAATTGCGAAAAAGGAATAGTTGTAGATCAGACAATACACTCGTGGATCTTGAAGAGGGAGTACAATAGTATCTCATAAACCTTTATCTCATAAACCATGCATCGGCATACATTTAGATTGTCGTAGATACGTTTTCTTAGTGTGATAGAAATTGCCACATGGGTTCGTTCTTTGTTTGCTATTTGGGTCTTTGAAGGTTTGAAGATCGATTGGGCACACTTTCCGTAGATTGGACGAAGATTTTGCGCTTCTGACACCTTTTTTTCGGAAGAGATGGTGAAAGTTTTGTTGTAGTCAAATGACAACCACTTTCCAGTTATCCAGAAGAGCCCTCTCTTTCCTCTGCTGCTTATTCTAGTCGAGGCAGAACTCCACGAGCTGTGCTTCATCACTCATTCGCTTCCTCAGCTTCGTGACGGCTCATGCTATTTTCGTGAAGAACAAACCCTGTACAGTTGTACTTACGGAACAGCCAGGGAGCTCCACTTGCATGGCGATGGCTTCTGCCTCAGAAGCAGTAGTGGGGTCAGTGTTGAATCCTTAGTTGTGACGAGCACATTTTATTTATTCCCACTTGCACCAGAACTGTCAACACACGCACGCGCGCAAAATTTCAACACAGTATCAGTGCCGCTAAATTAGAGTAGTGCACACCTAAAAAAATGCTTTATACGGTGTTCGATGATGCAGCAGCAGGTGCGTGGCTGAAATGTTAGGAGAAGGAAGAAATTGAAAATAATGAAGAGCACCCATAGGGGCGGCTCAGTGAATGAGACTTCATGCTGCTGAGCCCAAGATTGTGGGCTTGACCCTAGTCGCAGCAGCTGTTTTAAGTGCGGAGCGCTTTAGGGGCTTGCCTTGTCGTAGGTTTCTCGCTGGACCCAAGTATATCTCCACACGGCATTCCGTCATCGTGGCATCCCACAGAGGCTTCGAAAACCAAGCAGTTTATATAGTCATTGGCGTTCAAAACTCGTGAACCACTGGCGCTTGTCATACGTCTCCCCGTTGTTTAGCGCAAAGAAAACTGTAGGTACATTCGAGGCAGAATATACGTAATTAACCGCCAGCGCCCGCGTTCATTGGGTTAGGAACGCTCGTTGGGTTGGTTTTTAGGATATTAAGCGAAAAAAGTGGCAGTGCGATGCCGACACGTGCGGTAGAAAAAGCAAGCACAAAAAGGAACAGAACTCCCGCTGGCGCAGTTTCAGGCGAGGGGTGCGCGAGCTCTGCAAAGGCGGCAAATTTGAATTGCATTGGATGGCAGCAGTGAGCGGATAACGGCACTACAGCCCATTATGGCTAATCACTGCTCCGCACTTCCAACAGCTTTCACGTTGAGTGGATCGGCTTTCATTTTGTTCTTGTAGAGGAGAAGAATGAAAGTGCCCATCTGTTGAGATTTCAGCACACGTTATAGATCACCAGGTGGTCTAAATCTGGAGGCCTTCACTACAACATGCCTCAAAGCCCAGGTGTAGCTTTGGGATGTAAAAACCGCAAAATATGAAAAAAAAAGACATTTAAAATATGAGCTGCCTTCTCTCTGCCATGGCTGGGTTGGTCATTGTACTTTGTCGCCTGCATTTTAGGGGTACCTACATGCGTTTGATTGTAGCTATCAATTGATATTCAGTCTGTAAAAAAACACCAAAGCAACTGTATCGCTTTTTTAAGAGGCTACAGTCAGCATATTAGTGCAACACTGGGTATTCCCCTGCTTGCTTTCAGAATTACCAGGCGCTGAGGCTGTTTCGGTTTACAATTTCTTCTCCCAATTTTTATTTTTATCAGTAGCATGCCCAAGGTAGCTGTCTTACTCTGAAAACACGTTGCATATCACACTGGAGAATTAGCAGATATGTCTGACTTATCTCCATTGTTAATCGTTGCTTCAACTGCACCTGATTGCATTGCTCGAAGGCCTTTTTCAGCTTCTCCGTGCCTCAAAACAGCGGCAATTTACAGCTACAGCACATCAATTGTGCACGCGTCTTGTTTGGATCAAGGAAACAACCCTCGGGTTACCGCACAATCAGAAATACTTGCCGTCAATAATTTTTTTCAGGGTTTTTTGGCTGTGTTCACAACTTTGTGCAAGCTTTCACTTGGTGAGCTCCACTCAGAGGATTTTTTTTTTTAGATAATTCTCGGTAGCCATAACGAAGCCAAAATCAAACTCAGTTGAATTAAAATAGGATTATCATTTTTGGGCAAACGCAGCTTCACCTGGGTGATAAGGTGCATTGTAGTGGAGGGCTACAGTTTAGCTTTGACCACCTTGGTGATTTTTTAGGGGCAAAGCCCCTAAGGTGCTTGGGCTGTTGGCGTCTCATGTCGTCGTCGTAACCGTCGTCTCATGTAGTCACGGTAATAAAACACCGGGACACTTGTTTACGCCTCGTGCTAGAACTCTAGCTTTGTGCTTCGAAGACACGAGACTTTTACTGCAAAGCTGTATACCTCTACCCCCCCACCGGTTTCATCTTTGTTGGCAAAAACGCCCAGGCGCCAAGAATACATTGATATACTGCATGTTTCGCCCCTCCACAGTTCTCACGTTAGTAAAGATGGCCCAGGATTTTTTTTTAATGTTCACTGGAATTTTGTACAAACAGGTGGTCTTGTGTTTTGCGTCCACCAAGAAAATGGCCACCACCATCAGGTTTCAAATCCATGGTATCGTGCTAAGGAGTACATCTTATCCACTGAGGCACTGCGGAAACTCTGCACATGGCCATTGCCAATCCACTTTATGTCCATTCACCCTGGGTGGATTTTCAGCCATGCCGCAGAAGGTTAGGGTTGCCACCTGCCCGGTTTCGGACCGACCCGACCGGTTTTTTAAACAGCGGGCCGGTTACCGGTTCATACTTAAAACCGGCCGTCATTGGCCGGTTTTTTGGCCCTCGTTCCGCGATTATGTCCGTTTTGGTGTTTTATAAGCGTCAATTCAACGACTAAGACGATACATATGTGTTGACAAGCTGCGCAAAGACACGTGAGCAGAGAAAATACGTGGGCAAGCCCGCTGCCTGAGATGGAGGGCGACCTGAGGGAGGAACAATACAACGAAATGCTGCCACCGCGGTCAGCAATTGTGGTTAGTTTTCACTGAAGCACATACAAAGCAATAACCAAACTGTCTATCACTTTCAGGACAAACGTTATGTTGATTTCTCTCTAAGAAAACACTACAATAAATGGCACTGCATGTAAAAAAAAATGGTGTCTTTTTTTTCAACACACAATAAACATTCTATATACCACGCCTCTCCCCGCCCCCTCCCCCCCCCCCCCCCCTCCCACTCCCCCGAAGGGCCGGGTTTTTGTTCCGAAAAAGGTGGCAACCCTACAGAAGCTTGCAGTGGCCCTTGCAATGAACAGGCACAATGTTAGGTAAAGGAAGCAAGGAAAGCAGAAACACAGCCAAACCAGATCATTTTTTTTTTTTCTAAACTGCAGGCTCAAAAAAGCGCATGAGCTGCAGCAGTCAGCCCGAAAGCGGTAATTTTTTCTTCTTTTTTTGATTAGGGCAATCTGCCATTTTTGTAATTCATCTTAATCATGACAAGTTGTGCAGTATGCAGATAACTTTCACATCGGTTTTGTTTCTTCTGCATTGACTGCCAAAAGGAGGTGTGCGGTAACAACCCAGATAGAAAGAGGCTAGTTGTGTTGAAGACATAATTTTAGCCTAGAGAATGGTATTGATGGAGTGTTTCATTTAGGCTGTCAAATTTCTAAAGGGACAGACAACCAATTTTTGTTAAGTATGTGTTCTCTAGCTCATATGAAAGCCGGCATTTTATACAGTGGGGTAACCACAAGCAGTTTTAAGCGAATTGGTGCAAATAATTTTAATTTGGCACTAAACTTTCTGCAACCTGAAAGGTGGAAGTTCGTAGTATAGAAGTTACACTACATTATGTGTCTTGGCCACGTGTCCTGCAAACCATGCAGCTACTGAAACTGCTGGAACGTTTATTCACTTAATGAAAACCTTTTAACATGAGTATTTCTATAAGTTGAAATTGTATATGGATTTTAAGCATTATTTTGAAAATTTTAAAGCGGTGCTGCTTTCGCTTGTTGTTTTGGTGGGCTGTCCCTATCCGCATTACTAGCGCAAATAATTTTTACAATTGTCCGCACTCCTAGCACGGACAACCGATTTTTGTGGAGTGCATGTCTTCTAGCTCATATGAAAGCCAGTGTTTTATATACTGGGGTAATATTAGCTAACCGCAAAATTTTTAAATAAACAGGGGAAAATAATTTTAATTTTGCACAAAAATTTCTGAAGCCTGAAAGGTGGCGCCATGTGGCGTGTAAACGTGACACTGTGTTACGTGCCCAAACCTTCCGTCGATTTTAACACATGATTCAAAAAGTGCATGAAGAGATACGAAAGGTTGCACATTATTGTTGTTTTAGCTAATGACAAGTGTTAAGTATACCTCTTTTCATCTCACATACAGTTAAAAGTACCTTGCTGCACGGCTCACTGCCATGGTTGCCTGCATTCCTTTCGGCAGGACGCATATGGCTGGCAGATCTAAAAATTCTGATTTCAAAAGTTCTAGGGCCCTACCAGCAAAACCGTTTTGGGTTAAGGGGTTTTAAGTGACGCCCTTTCATTTGGGATAAAGAAAATATACTCGAGAAAAAACTGTTGTCGGTCCCTTTAAGTCTTGTTGACGTACATTTCATTGCCTATTATTGTTTGCTGTCATTGTGTACTCCTCCAATTTCTCATTTTCACGATACTCTTACGTTAAGTCCCCATGTGGTATTTTGAATTGAAACACACATACTGTTATGTTAGCATTTGAAGTTTCGCACGATAATTATAAATTTATATTTCTTAAATTGATTGCCTGAATCGAAGTTCTGCGCCCGCCATATGCCCAAATTGAACTTTTTCCTTTAAACACCGCCAATTTCATGAAGCACAGAGGTTGCTGAAAACTTTATGCCGCATTTCCTGCAGCCACAAGGACATCGCCTTGACCTCAATGCCTTGCCCTTCGACAGCTTGGCAAAATACGTAGAGCTAATGCTTGCTTTCCGCATCTCTTTCTCTCGCAAAAAGCTGCCGGAACAAGCGACTGGAGCAGAAGGATGACCTGGAAGGGGAGCGGGCCATCGTGGTCCAGGAGATCTCTCGGCTCAAGCAGGAGAACAAGGTGCTCGAGGGTCAAGTGGACGACCTTCGCTCCAAGTACGCCACCCTGCTGGAGTACGCTCGCAAAAGGGGCGTCCCCTTGCCAGAGGACCTAGCCACCAGCTTCTAGACACCTTCTCTATCCATCCGCCTCGACCGCTGCAACGACGCTCTGTTGGCCACTCCGTTTGAATGCCGTCCTATTCTGCAGCGCAGCCAGTGACCAGAGCCTCTAAATAAGCTGTGCACTCAGAGTAACGACTCCGTGAACCCATTTGTAATGCTTGGCGTTTTCCAAAGTGGTGTGGCGCCTGTTGTCAAGTAGCAAATAGCTTTGAGTACGAGTATTACTCAATTTGTAATGCACATGCGAGTGTGTTGAGCTATGAACTTCTTTTGTATCGTAGCATGCGGCCTTAGCCGGAACACCTGGCATTACTGCGCACTTGTGGCACCAGAACAGCCATGCGGGTTACTCTAAAGCTTAGGTTATTTATGAGGTTGAGCACTATCCACTGTAGAACACATTCAGATCATCATCACCAGAGACACAGTTTGTGAACTGAATAGGGTGGTGACAAGTTTCTGCAAGAATCTTCTTCTATTCACATCCATTGCAAAAAGGAGGAAGGGGGGGGGCAGAGCCATATCTTACATTGGGGTTTTCCAAATAAGTGAAGCTGCTATTTCATGTTTCGATTAACAGACTATGTGCAAGGGAGGAACTTTTCAAAAGGGTTGTCTTGCTTGTAGATATGCCTTTCTGTTTTAACTGAAACAGATATTGAATGACACCTGTTTTACTTTCAGATAAAGTACAGTCTGCCCAAACTTAGGTGACGAATACTTTACCACATTTGGTATCATGATCGACTCATTGCATGCTCCTTCATGAGTCGCTTAGGCCTTTCAGGCTTTTATGTCTTGGCAACGTAGGTTTACCTGCGCAAACCATATTTTTCTGCAGGGCGACTCGAAAGACGGAACTTGCAAATTTTCTCAGATGCATGTACCAGGTTTATTGCTGCCACACTGTGCCTGCGTTTTATACTGCATTTTCATAAGCACTGATTGCTGTATATACATGCCTGCTTTTGGCTAGTGGTGGGTAGGCTTTGTACCATCTGTTTTCGTACGAATAAAACTCTTTTACAAAATGCTCGACTCGTCTATCTGCTTTAAATTTTATGTTGAGACCGTGGCTGTGAAAAAGGGCACGGTCTCCTTGGTCTCCTTAGCGAACCGCTTTAGACTACTGTATTTTCGCGCATATAACCCACACCAAAAATGCGAAAATTTCAGTGGCAAAGTAGGGGTGTGGATAATACGCGGAGTATTTCCTTTAGTGCACCTTCACGGCATTGTGCGTTGTGCCGTGAAGTTCCTACGCAGTAACACTGCCTGAGCCTTCCATGGCAGTGATTGTGCAAAACATGCAAGGACAAGGAAGAACAAACAAGGACGAGCACACTCAAACAGCTGAATTTTATTAGTTAATTGTGACTTTCACCTTGCAGTCAGGGTATTCTACTTGCTAAATACTATACGCTTTTTCTGTCTACGTAGTATGTGAAGTGTTGCTTGAGCAGTAGCGTTGGTGCAGCTTTTTTTGTATGAAATGTGCGGGCAATACGCGATGATTTTTTTTTTTTTTCTTTTTGGGTGGGCTGAAAGTGGGGGTGCGGATTATATGTAAGGGGTGGGTTATACGCGCGTAAAGTTGTGCACAGGGCATGTCGTCTGCTCAGAGTTAAGATGCGCTCGTCTCACAGCATTCCGCTTGGACAAGTGGTGCCATCTCTTAGTTCCTCGTGCAACAAATACTGGAAGGGAAATGTTGTCAAACATTGCAGCTGTAAATGTACACAAACGTTGTCCGTTGAGGTAACACTAGCAAAATTCCTAACATAATAATTCGTTTCACAGCATTTGCAATCGTATTGCTTTCATCAGCCTTGTGCCCTCGTCCTATCATCGCAAGAAGTGTCCTGTTGTTATGCTCTCCAGCCTTAACAGTGTGTTCACTGTATCAGCGTTGCACGCTATGTATGAAATGTATAGTTCCGAGTGCCTTCTGAGTGCCATAATGCCTGATATTCACCGGCTTTCGTGCTGTTTTCTGGTAAGCTCCTGCACCTCGCTGCATATTTCGTAAAGACCTGAAAAGGAACATACCAGTGCCAGCACATTGCTGGTGACAGCCTGTCGAAGTTCTTGTCAGGTTGCACGTACCATCTATAGCCACCATTTCTCCGATGTCTGAGAAGCAACCTGTCGCCAACGTCTGCACGTGGAGTGGCCCTGCAGGTTGCACGCTCTGTTCAGGTGAAGTGGCAACTGTCTTCCAGCCGTACTCAAAGCAGTCGTGACTACTTAGTGTGCCTTTTCTTCCGACTTCCTCACTGTCTCGACACCCTACTGAACGTCCATTGGTGTCTGGATGCGGAAGGCCGAAAACGCCGACCATCCGCCAAAATTGGCTTTTCGGGCGCCACTCATGGCTCTTGGGGCCGATTCAATGAGAAAGACTGTAGGCAGGGACGTAGCCAGAGGGTTTGAACTCCCTCCGAAATTTTTCCCAGGCAGTGCCGCTTCGGCAAAACTCCTTCCTTCTGATAATCCTTCACCCCCTCCGAAAAAAATTTCAGGCTACGGCCGTGAAGGTAACAGGAGTGGTAGGTCACGTGGCAGGCAATCGCTCAGCGTTCTGAAAAAAAAAAAAAAAAAAAAAACGGGCGCAGCTTGCACTATGGTGCAAGTGTGGAGAAACAGCAGAGCTGGCGGCCCCTCTCTCTTCGTCGGAGACCCGGCCACTGGTCGGCGACTTTGGCTAGTTTCGGTTTCCGAAATTGTGGCGATCCTAGCGGCACGGTGCTGCGGCGTGGCCCTTCCCTTTCCCTCGGCGTTTCTTTCTTTCCACGCCGTCAACGCTTCCTTGCCTCCTCACGCATGCGCAACAGCTAACCGGCACCAATATTTTTTTTCTTTCTCTCGGCGCTCACGGCGGGCCAGTTCGGTGCGTGCGTGAGCGAGCCGGCGTGTGAACGGTTGCGCGCGTTGCCTAAACGCCTCCACGGGCTGAAAGTTTCGCTGCATTATAAAATACATTCGAATGTATTCTAAATATGGGGTAGCGGAGGAAGGAGCGTTACCACTCCTGCGCAGCTCTGTGGTGCAGCAACACAGGGCGGTGAAGTTCGGCCAAGTTTCTCGCCTTCTCCAAAGACGACAGGTAAGCAAATTAGCTTTGTACAAGTTATAGTGAATTCCTTAAAAGCCGACCGATTGCACTCTTCTGTTTTCAAATTAATTCGCGCATGTCACGTGAAGTTAATGAGACATGTCACTCGTCTTGGAGTGGAAACTAATGTGCAAATATATCCCAGCTGTGCAAGTACGAAAAGTTTTGGTAGAAGTAAGCGCGTCTTTGGCACGCACACTCTTGCTCACCAGACCAATTTGTGGTGGCATTGCCGTCTTTTGATTGCCTTAGTAACTGCTGGAATGTCGATTCAGTATACTTATCAAGTTATTTTTTGTTGTTTCGTGCAGCAGGTATGAGTCTAGGTTTGGGCCCCAAATCGAGGACGGTTTGCGACTTCATTGGACGTTTCCTCCGGTGACGCTCCTCAATCCATCCAATGTCATCACGACGCACCTGCTCACAAAGAAGGCAAGCTCAACTGTACGCGCTTCTTGCCTTTCACGGCGTACCTACTACCACAGCGATTGGTGGCATGGAGGTGCTGCGCCCTAAGCATTTTTTAACTCCGCCGTCTTGCTCTCCAAAACGTATATTTGCGGCGAAACTACTGCCAAGCGTTGCTTCAGTGCTCCGAAAAACCTGACGTAACACCGCGGTGTTCAATGCAAGTCGATTTTCACATAAAGCAGTGGAAGGCCGAACCGAAATACATGCGTTGTCTGCAGCCGCCATTGCAAGCGTTTCGCTCATTAAAAAATAAATAAATAAAACCAAGTAGCATTGCCGGCTTGCTATTCAATCTAAACTGCGCGCCCGCGCCTTGTCATCTTATCGCGAGTGGGTTTGCTGTTCCATAGTTCTGAAGTTAGAATGGTCATGCCGTATCAGACAAGATAAGAGGCGCTGCCCGAGCTAGAGGGTAGCTTGTAACAACCTGGCCTATATCTGCGGCTTACAATACAGGAAAGCTTTTATTTCTGGGTGTCTTCTCCCCCCAGCCTTCCCTCCCACCCGCGGTAAGCAGACTGTTCATTCACGCGCCATTAAAAGAAAAGATGGATGCGTTCGATTTGTGTTCTGTGTTCTACGACGTGCACATAGTTGCGCATTGTTTTTGTGCGTAGATATAATCCAGCAATGAGTGTCTACAGTGCGGTCATTGTGTTGCAACAGTTTTTTTATGGCTGCATTTTGTTGGTGTGAACATGATTTCTCCGAAGTGTATGCAGGTTAATGGGCTGTTCAACGCTTTCGTTCAGAGTTTGCGTTAACTCACCCGAAAGGCAGGGCTTGAAGCATACGTGTGCGTGCTTTCGTTTAACATATAGGGTCCCAATTATTGTGTCTCTGAACTGAAACGAATTTTTGTAATGTCTAAGGAACATTCCTGTCTCGAGGTGAGCGCAAGAAATAAGTATACACTGAGTGGAACTTTCAAGTTCTTTTCTTCTACTGCCGAGGTGTGCGCGAAAAAAAAAATCTCTGTAGGGACTAGAACTTTCGGAGTTCTTCTTTCGTAATCAAGTATTGTGTACCTAAATGTGTATTCATGGCTGTAACTTTTGCGCAACTTTAGACGGAGGCAGATACAAAAAGGGACACGAAGACCTGTATCTGTGTCCGTCTAAAGTTGCGCAAAAGTTACAGCCATGAATTCAGAATACCAACTAGCCCGCCTAACCATGTTATTGTAAATGTGTATGCAGCACGTTTTTTTCCTATTGTACAATATTGTATCCCCAAATTTGCATATGTCATATTTTTGCTTAATCTTATACTGTGTACAAAGAATGTATGTGAAATATATTATTGTAGTACATTTGTTTTCATGACTTCGAATCAAAGACGTCCTCATATGAATTTTGAATAAACGCAAAGCAAAAGGAATGTTTGAGTAACACTCCAATTAATATCGCCACAAAGACAACAATTCGACACCAGAAAACATACTATAACCTACATGTTTTCTTCGTTCAATTATTAAACACGTTACTTCACACATAACAAACGACGGGCAGCGGCCATTTGGAGACATCGCCGCCGCTCGTCCAACTTTCGCGTTGCAAACGAACTCGGTGCTCACGCCGGCGCTCGCGCGCTACATGTGCCCCGACGTCTACGACAGCGAAAAGTGCAGTGTTTGTAAGAGTGCTACTGCTACGCTGACTCACGTGTTGTGGGATTGTGAACTGAATCCAGAAGAGGCGGCTGCCTACCCAGGCAGCCTGCCGAAGGACATTGCTAGAGCCGTGTTAGCACATGACTCAGTGCAACAGCTACAGGGGTCCAGCGGATCGAGGCAGCTCTCGCTCGCCAAACGCGCAGGGATGCATCCAACGCGATCCAGGGGCTGAAGCCTCGCGGAGAGCGTTGGATTCCCCGACGTAAGCGGCGGGACACGACTTGATGACTGCCCCCATATAGTCAGGTAGCAAGAGGGCCCTGCGTGGCACCCTGCTACCTCCGCCGGAGACTTCAATAAAGTTCACTTCTCTCTCTCTCTCTCTCGCGCCTAGTATCATTGCCGAGCGGCCCATGAGGCAGCGACCGGCGGCAGGCGCGAAAGTTGGGCCAGCGTCGGTTTCAAGGGCCGGCGCGCGGCAGCCCGGCCTGGCTGCCACGGGAAAAATGACGTAAGCAGCGTCCGCGACGTCACCAACCTCCTTTCTCCCCTCGCCACTCGTTGCCATGACGATAAGTACAACGTTTTTCAGACGCCACGTACTACTGGGGGAGGATTTGGCGCTGTTGTTGCGAATTACGCGGGACCACGGTGGATGCAAAAGAGGCCGCCCTGTGACCCGGCTGTTGCGCCTCACGTGGGATTCCGAATTTGCCGCTGAATGTTCTCCATGACTGGCAGCCTGACCGGATCGTTTTAGAAAGTGAGCAGGCTTTCACATCTCTCCCAAAGCAGACTGCGTTAGCAAGCGCTAGAACCCGCGGCGACCGGCTTCGCGAATGGCGTCTTTGCTCCCAACTTCAGGCGCGGATGCACGTGAACTGGCAAGAAGAACAGCCCACCGGAGATCACGTTACGAAAGCTGGGCAGAGCGTTTCGAAGGTCGAGCGGTGCCGGCACGCGTGGTGCGCCCCGTAGCTGGGCGAAGCTTGGCTCCTCCCACGCAGCTGGGCGAAGGTTGTGCCGGGCGCCGCTAGCGCCGGAGGATTTTTTAGGTGCGGAGCACCTTAGTACCGCACAATGTCCGTCCGCGTCCGTGCGCATAGCATTTACAATCGCAAAAAATCACACAGGCACCGACAGGATTCGAGCCTGCGTCTGGTACACCAGACAAAGTTAGTCTCAGCCTTCTTACCTATTCGGCTACTACCGGAGCGTCAAACGGCTTAGTCACTCGCCTGTAACGGTGTGGAGTACCTTAGGGCTTCCCAATGTCCGTCCGCGTCCATCCGTGCGCACACCACCATCAAGCGAGAATCAAGCGAAATCGGATTTGAGCCATACGTGAGTTGCAGTTTCATTTAGCGAATGATCAAGGTTCAACTCACGGCTAAAATCGAATGACGGTCGGGGCGCAAATCGGATGTCACTCGGAGCGCAACTTGGATGCCATTTCGAGGTCTCGTACTCCGCACCCTCGCCATCATCCACAGAGTGGTGATTCTGCCTTTTTTTTTCTTGGTATCTTTCTCTTTTTTTTTTTTTTCAGACGCCAACGGAACAAGCCCAAGCTTAAACAACTCTGCTGTTAAAATCAGCAAATTTCTTAAGCACAATGGTATTAAAGAAATGCCACATTCAAGCTCATTTCAACCCAGGCACACCACGATGAAAGCCGCGCGTTACTTCGACTCCCGTCGATGCCTGGGGTGGCCTGGGTATCCGCCAATTTCACTACTTCACGTCAACTCCCCATCCACGTCAGTTAAGGAGCGGGCGACGTGGCAGTGTCTCTTGATGAAGTCAACGAAGTGTAGTTTCCTACCTCAAGAGGGCAGGAACTTTATTGAAGGGATAGCGCAAGGCCGAGAGAGGGCACGGGAAGAGGGAAGAATGGATAACGGAAGCCTCCGACACAGAGGCCCGTAGGGAGTTCAAGGCGTTCTGATGCCTTCTCGCGGGGAGAATCCCGTCCGGGCGGTGTTTTGCACGAAGTCGGGGAGGCTAGGGCGTGATAAGGTCTTGATAAGGAGGACATATGGGGGGTGTGGGGGGGGGGGGGGGGGGAATCTAGGGAGCTGGTAGGGGCTGTGCTGTTGGACTGTCCTACCAGGGGACCACCACCAGCGTCGAGGTCGTCTGTATGGGCTCCTCTCAGTGATTTCCCTACACACCACTGGGGAGTGTAGGCCTCCCCTAGTTTTTCTGGACCCCCCCCCCCCCCCCCCTCCCTTGAAGCTCAAAATTTTACTCATGTCAATTCTTGTATGAAACGTCTGGACAGTTTAATCGAGCTCTACTAAAAGGAGGGAAGAAACACCACGTTACCATCTAAAGCGGGACAGGAAGAAAAAATACGCACCTGTCTACTTGCTTTACTTCCAACCAGGAACCAAATTTCTCTGGAAATATGAAGCCTTAAAGGAAGCTTTAGATCCAGTGGACGACAGGTGAAAAGGAAAAGGAAGGGACGTGGTTCGAGGCAAAAAACAATTAATGGAGAGAGAGAGAGAGAGAGAGAGATCAAACTTTATTAAAAGCGGCCCATGTCCGGGCTGCCGAAAATGAGGTTCTGGTGGGCCTGAAATACGTTCAGGCCGGTATTCCGCAGGTGTCAGGGCCCCGCACGTGGGCAATGTGCCGGGCGAGGCGAGGCCAAAGGATAGGGCGAAGATCAGGCGGAGGAGCGGCCCAGATTTCCCATGAGTATGGAATGTGGGATGGTAAAAGGTGTGGATGAAGAAAGTGAGGTTATCGCCTGGCGCGAGGACAAGTCCAGTAAGCCTGTTAGGATAGAGAGAGAGAAAGAAAAAAACTATATTAAAGTGAATTTGTCTTTAGCGCGAGAAGTTGGTGGTCGTTGTTATCAGCCCAACGACGACCGAGGCGGCCCTTGCGATCAGGCAGGTCTGTACCTCCCTGTCGTGGGATGCCAGTGCTTCTCTCCACTGCTCAGCTGTGGTGATTCGGGGATAGGGGTTTTGGGGGCAGGCCCACAGAATGTGGGGTAGGCTGGGGCTGCGCAGAAGGTGCAGTTCGGGGATGGGTCTTGTGTTGGGTGGATTAGGTGCAGGCTGGTTGGGTGTGGGTATGTGTTTGTTTGTATGAGTCTCCAGTCTTGCTCTTGGTCTGTTGTGAGTCCCGGATGCGGGGGTGCTAGCTTTCGGCGGCAGAGGCGGTAATGTTCCGTAATATCGGTATAGCTAAGGAGACTGTGTCTGGATGACCTTGCCCCGTGGGATTAGCCGGGCGCCACTCCAGCTCGGAGGGTAAGATCTCGAGCCTGAGAGTGTGCGGTTTCGTTCCCTTCCTGTCCCGCATGGGCCGGTGTCCAGAGTATGTCTACTGGGGTGAGGGGGGATTTTTCTGAAGAATTTTGAGTGCCAGGGATGAAATGTTGCCCTGGGCGAAAATTTGAATAGCAGTTTTGGAATCTGAGATAATTGTGGGGGATGTGGGGGCGCTGCGTCAAAGCTACGGCTATTGCTGCCTCTTCCACCTCTGCTGGCACAGGCACAGACGAACCTGTTAGGATAGGCACCACACACCTGACAGGACAGTGGGGTGTGCCATTTCTGGTCATTATATAGTGAAGAACGAGGTCACAAGGGAGGGAGAGAGTCTGAGCCTGGCGGGTATACGTGCCTTCGCGGCGTGTGAGGGCAGAAGTGGGAGGAGGAAGATTGCGGCGGGAACTGCGAAGGTCCTTCAGCTGTGGCCTCGGAGCCTTGCGGTAGGTGGCGCGTTCTTCTTTAGGGCTGTAGTCCTGGGGCCAGGGTTGAGGGTCGCTCGGGTTTCGATTCGCACGAGCAAGGGCATGAGCCCTTTCATTCCCTACAATTCCCTGGTGTCCGGGGACCCATTCTAGAAATACGTGCAGGTGACTGCGGGCTGCCATGTAGCATGTCAGCTCGTGATCAATGTGCGCAGGTAAGGAGTTAACTGCGAATTAAAGGAGAATTTAAAAAACAAATACAAACAACGCTAATCAATATTGAAAACAAGTAATTCAACCTAAAGCAAATTTTATAAAGAAATATAAATTTAAAAAAAGCACACGCCACGGGGATGATCATTTGGTTAATAGACGTCTATTATTTAACTACTGGACTAAAAAAGAAGCAGTAATTGTGTAGTTTATCTTGCTTCCCCTCCCCCCTCCCCCAAAGCCATTGAGACACCCCCCTTGATTCGATTCCTGGGGAAACCCCTGGCTCCACTTACATGCTGTGTGGCGCGGTGTCTTTGCCACCGCTCGACAACGTCTGTTGTGATGGCTGGAGTTCCTCTGTATAGCTACCGCGGGGAGGAACTATATAGAGGAGCTCTAGGGATGGCGAACCCTGAGTGCGCCCTATTTAGGCTGTCGCTATGATTTTCCGATTCTGATCAAACGAGGACCGCTTGACCGCCAATTCGTCGGAGAACAACGTGCGTAATGTTTTAATACCGCTATTCTGCATCACATTGATCATACACCTACACTGCTTTGTACAAACGATCAAAGAGCGGAAAGAAGTTCTCTAAAATTCAGCATAGAGAAATTTGTATCGGTAGAGCTTGGAACGGTTCCTTTTTTGTTTTGCTTAATATTTCAATGGGTAGAGGATCTCCTGCCTCTGTACACGTGCGGAAATGTGAGGCTTGTGAGTATTTACGGATGCAGGCCATTTGCTTCTATCGCTGATGATGCTCCAAGGGTGTAAAGGGTGCGCCACATAAGCTGAAGAAGGGTGAAAGACAAATAGGCTTAGTAAATTTCCAGCAGAAAACTGGCCGATAACCATTCGTGGCATTTGAGGAATGAATATCAGGCAACAACATCACTTGGAGAGTTGAAGAACGTCAAATAAAAATGCGAAATGTTCAAGCATTCGTGTTACGAGCTTTTAAAAATACGTCCGCAAGCGCGCGCAAATAATAACGGCTGCGCGGCGGCTATAGTGCCATTTCGACCTCTTGTGCAACGCTCGTCGGAGAAAACAATTTCAAAAGAAAATCACTTTACCCCGCGTTAATCATCAAAGAGGCTGTCTGAGCGTCGACTGAAACGAAGCAATTTGTATGAAGAGAAAAATGTAAGGAGGGAGGGGAGCTCCTCTGATTGTACTCTGACGTCACACGCCATTAAGACCTTTGTCGGGATCTCGATACGCGATTTGGTTGTAACCGGCCTCGACGTCAGCTACAATGGTCAACCCCCTGTGAGGGCCCGGATCAGGGAATCTCTTTGATTAAAAGGACCCAGGCCGATTTCCGATTTGTTATGTTCGGGTAGGCCGGGCATATATTATGCAAGCGAAGAGCAAGTACCATAATGCAAGCAGGTACGTAGGAAACACAATGGCCTCTCTCTACTCAGTGGCGCAGATTTATTAAAGCGAAGCTTTCTTGGTCACGCTGATGGCGGTGTCTGAACCAGAACGCACTGCAGGAAGGCTTACTTTACACAATGGAAGGTCGCCTGATAGTGATGAAGAAGAAGAAGAAGAAGAAGAAGAAGAAGAAGAAGAAGAAGAAGAAGAAAGAAGGAAGAAGGAAGAAGAAAAAGGAAGAAGAAAGAAGGAAGAAGAAAGAAGAAAAATGAAGAAGAAAGAAGAAGAAGAAAGAAGAAAAGAAGAAAAAAGGAAGAAGAAGAAAGAAGGAAGAAGAAAAAGGAAGAAGAAAGAAGGAAGAAGAAAGAAGAAAAATGAAGAAGAAAGAAGAAGAAGAAAGAAGAAAAGAAGAAAAAAGGAAGAAGAAAAAAGGAAGAAGAAGAAAAGAAGAAGAAAGAAGACAAGAAGAAAAAAGAAAGAAGAAGAAGAAGAAAGAGGAAGAAAAGAAGAAGAAGAAGAAGAAGAAGAAAGAAGGAAAGAAGAAAAAAGGAAGAAGAAGAAGAAGAAGAAGAAGAAGAATAAAGAAAAAAAGAAGAAGAAGAATAAAGAAAAAAAGAAGAAGAAGAAGAAGAAAGAAGGCAAGAAGAAAAAAGAAAGAAGAAGAAGAAGAAATCTTGCCGTGGTCGGAATCGAACCCGGGTCCCTTGCGTTGTAAAGCCGACGTCTAGCGGATTGCGCGGTTCCTTCTTTTTACAAGGTATTTATTGCACTACATGTAAATGTAGGAAACGATATTCACGACCCATATTTACAACTATGCACACATACAAATGAGCTGAGTACAAACTGAAAAACAAAACTAAACACAATGAACAATTATGTACACTTAGTTTAAAACGGGGGCAACATATACACGGTCGAAGCGGTTCGGATTTCGGACTTTGACTCGGTTTGCATTGGAGAAGGCTTCGCGTTTAAACCATCTTTCTCTTCAAAAAATGAGGGCTTTCATGTTTTCAAGACGCCGACCGCAAGCATCGGGCTGGGAAAAACCCCGAGGAAATCGGCCCGCAACCTCGAAGACAATCTAATTTCCAAATATGATTGATCGGCGTAATGGATTGGCTCAGTTGGTATTCCGTATTTGGTATAGTTGAGCGCGAGAGAGGAATGCCGAAAAAACGGGACGCGAGGGCGCCGCTACAACTGAATTTTATTACTCGAACGCGCTCATTTATAAGCACCACAAAACCGATGAAATCGGATCAGTCGCGTCAGTGGGCCGTCCTTTCACTTATCGTCAGGGGAAATTGAATTCCGTGGTTCTTGTACAGCGCACGTGTCGGCAATGGAGGTGAGTGAACGGTCAATCCAGCGCGTGTGATTACATTCATTCGTATTTTTTAAATTTTTTTCCCATTTTATCTGCTTAGTGGTGCTTGCTTAAAGGAGCGTGTTTGAGCAATCAATTCAGTTGTAGTAGCATCCCCGTGTCCGTTTTTTTTTTTTTTCGTCGTCCCTGCCTCCTTCAGTGCTCAACTCTTCCGAGCCACTTAGTCTGCTGGGAGAGATTGAGCAGATGGCCAACTGCTTGTCTGTTCCATCGTTTTTAGTGCCCATTGAATGTCCGCGATTTCTTTTAGTGATGCACTCAACCGGCTGGGTATTCGGCGTTGTTGCGTTTTATTTAAATGAGCGAGTTTTATTAAAGCGAAGCTTTAGTGTCGTCTGTACGGGAATACGCCGGGTTAAGAGAAAGAAAAAATTGGGCCCATCTCCCCGCGAGGGGGACTCGAGTAAATGCGTTGCATAGGGGGTGGGTGTATTGCGCTAACGTTTAGTGTTTGGGGAGTTGGTGGTAGTGAATGCGTTGTATCAGCAGCTTCTTGACGTAGTTTGAATGAGTCAGGGATATAAGGCGCGTTCGTAGACTCCCATTCTGTGTCGGCTTTGTGGCGCAGTGGGAAGAGCACCATGTACCTCGCGTTCCGCCCGCAGGGTTGAGGGATCGAAACCAGGCGCCGGATAGTATTTTTTTTTATAGAGTGTAGGCGGAGGGGTGCGGACTACGACTACGGACGTCAACGCGGGTGACATCGTGAGTTACTGAAATGCTCTGCATTTAAAACGCTTCTCGTGGCCGAAGTCGAACCCGGCTCCCTCGCGTCATAAGGCCGCGTTTATCCGATTTCTATATTTCGACATGGTGAAAACTCAGTTTAAACTTAGACAACAATAAAAGAATCCGTCACGAGAAAGCTTCGCGTTCAACAATCGTCGTCGTTAGTCGGATGGGTGCATGATTTCAGAGGGCGGAACAATTTCGGACACACGTGGTCGTTTTGATGTCCTACAACATTGTAATTGGTAGTGCACCACTTTCGTCGATTCGCTAAAGTATTGATACCGTCTTAAATCATTTTGTCGACCAGAAACTGAACAATGAGCTGCAGGTACTGTGGTACCGGAATTCTTGCACCCGGCCGCGGTTCCCCAGAAAAACACTGAGCCCCCTAAAACCACACCTTTACTGGGAGTCCCTCTCCGCCAAGGCCCACTCCTCAGCCGATCCGGCTGCGCACACCTAGTCCAGCCCAGTCCGCCATGTTCTAATCTCGTTCATCCCGCGCCACATCTTCATCCTCACCCGGCACATGTCCATCCCGTCGGATTTTCCCCCGCCACTATTGCCGGGTTACCACAGTACGTACGTACCACACATTGTCGTGAGCCATTATTAGATAATGGGTGGTAGACAACGGGAATTTCCCATTTATAAACATTCTTCTTTCTTTGGCAGGACATATCCTATTATTTTAGCCATGGTAATAGGTAACTAAACTTTGCGTGGAAAAGAAAGCTGAAAAAAAAAAAACTGCACTATAGCCGCGCCTTTTATTGTGACCTTTATAAAGTTGAAGCCCATTCTCGTTTTGGATAGATTGGGGGTGCCCTTCGCGAGTTTTTCTATTCTGCAGAACCGCAACAACTTTTCACCGGTAACTGCTCGTTTTGAACTCCACCGCAGCATGACTTAGCTTTGCCGTGAAGTACGCTTCTAAAGGCGGATGTCGAGTTTTGCCAGTTCGGACCAAATTTTCACTGGTTGCTTCCCATAACTGCTTTGCGGTGAGTAAGATTTAAATGCTATGAGTAAAATCCCGAGGTTTAACAAAGCGCGCTTATTTAAGAAAGGAGACTATTGAGAGGGCTATTGAAATTACCGTCAGGCGTGATGGTTTTAAGCCTTACGTAAACAAAGTAAGCGATTTTATTGTGGAAATTAGCTCATAAGTCCTGCGGTTATGTAATCGCATAAAAATAATTGCCAGTCACGAACCGACCACGTGTCGACGAGAAAAGTAGAAAGAATGCTAACCAACTATACAGCGGTATTATCCAGCACGCAGCAAGAACTTCAGCCCCTTTTTTAGATTCATAAACTGATCAAGCATTCCTAGTATACTCAACAAGGAAATCCACCTGTTCGTCAGTAACGCTTGATGAGTGCCTCTTCCGCCACATAAAGCGATTTCGGTTGGTTGTTTAACGCGGCGACGCTACACAGGCGATGAGGCGGTGGTGTAGCGCGCAGTAATGGAGGGCTCCGGATTAATATTGACCACCTGGGGGATCTTAAACGTGCACCGAAATCTCGAACACACGGGCGTTTTCGCTTTTCTCCTCCACCAGAAAAGCGGCCGCCGAGGCCGGTAATAGAACTTGCGTCCTTGGGCTCAGCAGCACAACGCCTTAGCCACTGAGCCACCACGGCGGTCACAGTAAGAAACGCTAATAACAAAATGTAGCCAGGCCGTTTATATTTTCCTTTGACAGGTTATCCTGCCCCTAAGAGACGTCTTCCTAGCTATGCATTTTTTTAAATTAGTGATGCCGACTTCAAGAAGGCCTGGTGCATTGCGCTCCATAACGATGCATAATGGAAGTATTATTTAATTAAAAGGCACTAGGGCATGCCTTGCTATCAAACTTCTTCTTACGTTGCCCCCAAATGTTTTACAGCAATGCATTTGTGCTGAAAGGGAAGCCTACTTTTCAGGGAATCGGTGTATAGCATTCTGTAGGTATGGGGTCTTAATGATGCATTGAATAAAATGCCCTTGGGTATTCCTACTTCGACATCAGACTGCTTGTGTACCACTGAAAAATTTATTCCCTGCAAAGCGTAGGTGTACAGTAGCCAAGCCGACTTTACAGGTGCTTGGCGCATAGCAGAAACGTTTGAGCATTTATGGGAGAATCCCCACTCGTGGCGTTTCTAAATATTTTTACATTGTTTGCTTGGAAGAAAGCGAAGACTAAAACATGGCGTACTCTAAACCAACTGCATCTTAATGCTTCATTTGCAAGTGGGGTGGGCTTGAAAAGAAGCCTGAAGAGGGTTACTTAGTCCAGCTTAACGCATAACAGGCCAGAAAAAGTAGTGCGAAAGCGTATGCTGGAATTATTTAGCGCAGACGGCGCTTTTATCTTGACAGACGACCAAAAAAAGATACGCGACTGCTCGCAAATGCCTTTAGACCGCAAGGCGCATATCTTAGGATAATTTTCGGGCGCCGGAAAGTCAGGAGTAACACTTTTTTGCGGTTTTACATAATCGCCGGAGAGCAACCGAGCAGAAAGAAATGCCCGGAAGAATACGTGTGTGTATATTTGGAAGCGCGGATGAATGAGGAAAAGCTCTGCGTAAAGGAAAATTGAGGTTCGCCATAAAATCGAAGTAAAGTGTAGTGTAATGAAACGTAGAGCTTTCCGGAGTTACAAGAAATGCGAAGTAGTACGAGGATTCCGGGAAGTCGTAATGGTTCCAGGTACATTTCAGAATGTCTACCGCTTCGAAGCTTACACAGAAGCGCCAAGTGAAATAGGCTCTCAGGACACATTGAGTGCTACGAACGACCGTTTAGCTGGAGGCTAATGTGTTCAAACGAAAAGAGAAGCCACATTTGCAAAAAAGTAAAAAGGGAACTAGACAAGGGACACGGAAGTATCCGTACACCAGCGGAAGAAGAAATGCAGACGGAAACGACTATAAAAGTATAATTAAATAGTCATTTGAGATGTACCGAGCCGCGAGGAGTTAGGTAGGAAAAGAGAAACTTTTTTTTTTCGATAGCGGCGTACCGTTTGAGTTTTGAGCAGGTTGTTTGAGAACAGAAGAGCTTTAGAAAGGAGGGAACGGAAAATAATGGGTTCCGGTTACCTGGCAGAAAGAAAGCGGGAACGATTGGACACATTTTGCTAAAGGGTGACACAGTCTATCCAAAGATAAGGTCTGGGATTCCTCGATAATTGGTTGGAGGTAAACGCCAAGACCGTGGGAGGGGATAAGAAAGGATTAGAGTATGCTGGCGAAGGAACAGCCGGGAATAGGTCAGCATAGGATTTTTGTAACCTATTATGGACACAAATATAAACCATTCAAAATATAAATCTAAAATAAGTAAAGCATTAATAGAGGCCTCGTTTTATCAGGATCCGTCAAGGCGGCCCATGCCACTAACTTTTACAGAAAGGGACAATCAGACATGGTCATCGCCATCATCATCATAGTGAATATTTTTTTGCAAAATTCACAACACTTTGGCGGTTTACGTGAGCCCCTGTTGTGTTATTATATGCGTAGGATGAACGTAGGACAAAATTGCGTGTGCTTTTATCAGATTTCATTGTGACAGGGACATCAAGGTGTTTGCTAAGTCTGCCGTAGAGCTTAACTGCTAACCTGCCATTATTCTTATAGTGAGTTCACTTATCAGTGGTTATGAATGCGCAGCATTTTTTTGGCGAGTATCGCAGCGAGATCTGCCCGTACAGTGAAAAAGCGTGACGTGTTGCACCTGCAAAACGAATGCTTAATTGGTCAAGCTATATAATAGTTTTCATAATGTGATTGGTAGCTCGAGGATAGATAAATCATAATCTATAGAAATTAATGAGCCATTTCATTCTGTACGCGGTTTCTTCATTACAACAGGATAGAAGTTGAATTCAAAGTGGAGAACGGCAACTTGACTTGACCCCCGGACTGCTGCCCCAAAGGCGAAGAAAACTGGACACGCAACCCACAACCGCTCGGAACGCCGATAAAGAGAGGGCGGTGCGAAAGCAGACATGGCCGACGCGGATCGCACAGCGGCAAACCTTTGAGAAACCTTTATATTATCTACCTGACACTCTACTGATCTTGAAAATGGTGCGTACTGATAACTAATCTACTCAAAATGCGTATGCATGCAATGAGACGGATAGGCTTTTGCATAGATTTTCCATCCAATTGGGGAACTAATAGCGTGAAAAATTCCCCGCATTTCCCCGAGGGGAAGAATGTGAAAGTGCGAATGCACGAGTTGAATTTGCGCGGTTCGGTAATGTTCGCGAAAGAGAGATCACACACACACACACAACTACAAAGAAAGAAAGATGCATTTATTCACAGACACCTATTTGTGTTGTCGTTGTACTTGATTGCTAGAGCGGATCTCAGCTTTGAAATTTCGTGTCAGTACTCCTTTAAGCAGGTGCATTAGCCCTTCTCACGCCCGATTCCTGGCCAATCCCCCACGTGGGTATGTGCCATGTCAGCGGCCAGGCAGCGCGCGCCCATCTCCCCCCGTTGCCAAGGAAGACGAGGAGATTCCTGGCCAATCCCCCACGTGGGTATGTGCCATGTCAGCGGCCAGGCTGCGCGCGCCCATCTCCACGTGCGCGGACATCGCCGGTGGACGCAGGTTCAGGGTCGCTTAAGAAGTGCATTGCACTTAAAATGCAGAACAAAAATGCACGGAACCCTAGCGATAAACAGCATCGCTGTAAAAAATTGCACCAGCTCCCCCGTAGGGGAACCCTGAGTAGTACGCGAAGCAGCCATGGGGTCGACTGAAGTTCCCATTAGTTTTCAGTTCGTCGTTTCCGTTGACGTTCAGCTTCGCGTGCCTTCGTTGTATCAGTAGCTTCTTGGCGCAGTTTGAATGAGTGAAGGACATAAGGCGCGTTCGTAGCACATGCTCCCGTCTCGGCTTGTAGCGTATTGGGAAGAGCGCCACGTACCTCCCGTTGCGGCCGGAGAGTCGTGGGATCGAAACCGGGCGCCGCCTAACTGTTTATTTTTATAGTGGACTGCGCTGACGTCAGCCCAAACGCCGACGGGGCTGACGACACGCGCATGCGCAGTAGAGTGCGGACGGGGGACAACGACAACGAGGGAGGGAGGGACACAGCCCCAAGCATGAGATGCTTCGCATCTAAAAATCAAAGCCTCTTCGTCTAAGGATAAAGGTAGTTGAAACGCGAAGCTTTCTCTCGCTGCAAACCGAGCCCAATTACAGTTCCATTTCGTGAGGGATTAGTTCATTGTCGTCCGAGTTTGGACGTTGTTGTTGATGATGATGATTATGATGATGATGATGGCCTTAAAGTGTTCCGCGTACCCACTCGGGGGATTGGCTAGGGGTGCCTATTGTGTGGGCCAGTGGATGATGATGATCATGAACACAGGATAATGTGCAGCAAATATTCTGCGGACCACACCACGGGGTGACGTTCAGGTTTATCCTATGGACCGTACCACAGGTATGTTCTTATTCGGCTAAAGCAACCTAAAAGATACCAATTCACACTTATGTGCATATAATGCGTACAATGGACTTAAGAGAACAGGTTACGGCAAAAAAAGAAAAAAACGAAATAGCTGCTGGGCACGGAGCAAGAATAAAATAGGAGGGGAAACTGAGCTTCCTGGGGCAGCATGATAACGTCACAAGCACTTGGCGAACGTCAAGTTTCCGGCATCTCGCGGCAAGCGAAGGAAGTGCGCGGTCATCGCCACGGCCGTCGCGCGTTTGTTCGCGCTCGCCCAGTCCAACCCGGCCGCGGCATCGCGTCGGCATTTCGCTGGGCCGCCGAAACATTCCGTGGCCGAAGCGAGAGTGAGTGCGCTCTTCTGCGCTTCCGTTGGCTGAAGAGCCCGCCTTCGCGATTATTTTCCTGTCAAATTTAAACCGGCTGGTACGAGCTAATAAAAGGGGCATTTTCTTTTAATGCGTAAGCAATCTTGCGCGAGCATTAAGCCGAAAATACAAACGAAAATATATTCTTGCTTCGTGCTGCTGGGACTCGAACCCAGGGCGTCAGTGCCAAAAACCCAACATTCTACCACTGCGCCAAGGAAGCCAATAAGCGAAGGCTTTTTAGCAGTATCTCGAAATAGCCCTGTGGTATGGGCCACACAATAAAGCTGAACATTATTTTGTGGTCTGTACCACAGAATAGGAAGTGCGTAAAGTGTTGACTGTGCACCTGCGCTTGATGTGCCGTCGTGGAAACCCATTGCGTAAGTTTGCTTTCGCGCAATGTATTCTGGGTGTAACAATTTGGATTTTGTACTTCGAAGACATAGGCTTTCGACCGGAGAAAGCCTCACGTTTCACCAATATTTCACTTCACCCACAATCATCATCATCGTCAGAGAAAGCTGGCTTGTTTGGTGTGGACGATCGTGATCACTGAAGCAAAGACAGCTTAGCTTTAATAACTCGTGGCACGATTGAGAAGCCACGCATTTATGTATAATAGCGAAATAGCCTTTTGCGGGTATACATTGGGCCTTCACACGTTCTAGGAAAACTTCTTACATTGCCCTGCAGTAAAACGTCTTCTCAACAAAGCACCGGTGTACCCAAAAGAAGCCTAATTTGAAGGAGCTCAATGTATAAGAGAGGACTGGAAAGAAAGCTTGCGCAATTACAGACAATTATCAGATTTTTTAGGGCCGCAGCCCTTCAGGGGCTCGGGATGTCGGCGTCTCATGTCGTCGTCGTCGTAACCACCGTCTTATGTAGCCACGGTACTAAAAAGCACCGGGACACTCGTTTACGCCTCGCGCCAGAACCCTGGGTGCTTCAAAGACACTAGACTTTTACTGCAAAGCTGTATACATCTACCACTTAACGGTTTCATCTCCAGGGGCAAAAACGCCAAGGCGCCAAGAGTGCACTATACACTGCACGCTTCGCTCCTCCCCAGGTTTCACGTTAGTAGAGATGGCCCGGTGTATATATATATATATATATATATATATATATATATATAAAAATCTCGGGAAAAAATCCCAGGGGGATGAAGGGGGATTGAGAACAACGTCCATGCATAAAGACGCGCGCTGCCGACTTGCTTCCCTAAGTATACTTCCTGCGTTTTGTGCGTGACGTCGCAGCTGCAACGAGAGACATGGCGCTCGCGTTTTGGAAGCGTCGCTCGCAAATGAGCACCTCTTACCGCGTCAACACGCAATTGCGGCACGGGCGCTATAAATAGGCCTGCATGCAGAGGCCTCGCCAATCGGCCTCTCGAGCGCTTCTTCGAATGGAGGGCACAGCAGATCGTCCGGGTGCACGCGATTCAGACGGGGTCCACCCTCGACGAGACTGCGTGCTTTGGAGATTTCGCCCAAGAACAAAAGAGCGAGGGAGCCAGGAAGGTGTGTCTGCGCAGACAGGAGGGAAAAGGGGAAAAGGAGATCAAAGGGCGCTGCTTGTGTAATTATGGTAATGAGAGATGACCCCTTCGCGCTGCAGAAACGGCGCGAGAAAAAAATGTCAGTCTGGTCTGGGCGGGACCGTACATCTGCTCTCCGGGCACGTTGATCGGCGACGTCGCTTGACCGGCGGGCTTCACTGCAGTGACAGTGCTTTGCCCCGCAGCGAGGCCCGCGAGGGTTGGTAGCAGGTTTGTCCTGGGTGAGGAGTTTTCAGAGGGGATTGCATCGCCAGGACTGGCGTATAAGTTTGACCTAACGGTTATGTACGTCTTGCTCGCTTCAAATGTGACATCGCTTTGAGAAAAACTGTTCTTGATTCCTCTCTCATAAGAATCGGTAAAACACGAAAGTGAAATGTGCAGTGAAATCTGCAGCTGATCATGACTTTCGGGTCGGCGGCTGTCTTGTGGGTGTGCTTTGCGAGCGACATCCTGCTGGCGGGTTGCTTCGGCAAAGGTGTACTGGCGTCATTTCCGTTACGGATATGACGTCAGTGAAATATTCGTCCATCTCGGGATAAGGCACTTTCGTACTAAAATATAAAACACGAAAACGAACAACCCGAAGTATACTGTACACTTTAGTACTGAAGGTTGCTTCGCCGCAAGATGACCCTGTGTGCAGGGGTGCACCCTATACAGGCAACTTGCTTCATTGTACTGGCGTCATTTCCGTGACGCATATAACGTCAGTGAAATCTCCGTGAATCCCGAAATAAAACACCTTCGTGTTAAAAACTGCCACTGCCTTTTTTTTTCAAACTGAGTGACTAATGCACCCGTCTTATCAATCATGAGGTCATCGCTCGCACGTATGCAGTCTTAAAGAGCCAACTCAGCCGGGGACCCTCCGAGATGGCACAGTGCCTAAGGCGTTCGGGCGCTGAGCACGAGTACTCGGGTGGAAGCGGACTACATCGTGACTACATGAGACGACGATTACGACGACGACAGGAGACGCCAACAGCCTCAGCCCCTAAGGGGCTTCGCGCCTAGAACTCTGTATTTGCACGATTCTAACGCGCCCCCGACTGTGACGCGCAGGTGAGTTTACGTAGGAAAATTCGAGCATATATATTTTGACGCTGTTTCTAGCGCGCAGGTGTAAGAGGCGTGAAACCGCGTACCTGGAAGAAGACTTCTTATTTCACGCATGCAACTGAGACAGCGAAAATATCTTGTAGGACGTTGGTTCATTTCACGGCCGTGGCGGCCGCTTTTATTAATGAGGCGAAAAGCAAAAGCGTCCGTGTGTTCAAGATTTCGACGCACGTTAAAGATGCCCAGGGGGTCAAAATTAATCTTGAGCCCTCCACTACGGCGCGCCCCGTAACCTCTGTAGTTTCGGCGCGTTAGACATCATAATAAGTGAATCGAAGACCCCTTGTGCTTCATAAACGTGCTTATTCAGCTTCTGCCGGCATTAAAACAGGGGTGGGGAACAATAAAAATGTTTGCGATTATGAAATTCGGACGTTCACAATTTTAGATGTGAACCCGCCACGGTGGCTCAGTGACTAAGGCGTTGTGATGCTGAGCACGAGGACGCGGGTTCGATTCACGGCCGCAGCAGCCGCTTTTCCGTGATGGAGGCGAAAAGCAAAAACTACCGTGTGTACGAGATTTCGGCACACGTTAAAGATCCCCATGTGGTAAAAATTAAGCTGGAGCCATCCACTACGGCGCACCTCATCGCCTGCGTAGTTTCGGTGCGTTAAACCGTATACAATCAATCAATCAATCAATCAATCAATCAATCAATCAATCAATCAATCAATCAATCAATCAATCAATCAATCAATCAATCAATCAATCAATCAATCAATCAATCAATCAATCAATCAATCCGCTACGGCGCACCTCATCGCCTGCGTAGTTTCGGTGCGTTAAACCGTATACAATCAATCAATCAATCAATCAATCAATCAATCAATTAGTCAATCAATCAATCAATAAATCATTTTTACGTGTGACGGGACGTTGGTTCATTCGCTGCTAACTTGTGAATTCCGAATGGGAGTCTTGAAGGTGTCGCGAAATTTCGTGCCCATGGTCGGCGAAGCGTGCTTGCGTGAAAATATATATCTGCTCTGTTTACGTCAATCGTACACTCATGTCTTTGGGATGCCAAATGTGCGTGATGCTGCTCGATTGTTCCCCTTGCTGTCGCCAACTAAAACGTCGCACTTGATTACCTTGCGCTCGATAAACGCTCCATAGTGGTACCTCTTCAGAGTCATAAAGACTGAAACGAGGTGCTAATTACAACAGCTTATAACCTGAGCAATAGCTGGCTAAGGCGTGTGCATTGACGAATGCCTTACTGGACTCACAAAATTTGTTACCGGACTGACGTGCTGTTTGCGGATTGTTTGCTACTGGATTGATGTGGGGTTTAAGCCGAGATCGCGACGGTGGAAAGGCTGCTGGCCGCTTTGAAGTCTATTTCGCTTTTGAGCCCGATTGTAACGCGCACGAATTTCAAGGTATATACTTTTAGCAAACAAAAAAAAAGTGCGCGTTAAAATCGTCCAAATAAGGCAATTGTGGCATCTTTCAAAACATGCTTTTGCTTAACATTTAACTTCTTTGCTGGCTCCTGGCAGATACGGGTCATTTATGAACAAGCTAAAAAAATGGCCGCGTATCTGCTACTTTCGTTGCAAATGTCGACGAAAGACGACAGTCGACTGGCGTCCCTTCCATGTAAACGCCTCCCTTCTCTTTCCCGCTCAGCTCTCACGCCCTTCCTTTCCCGTCTCCTTCCTCCCGCGATAACACGCTAGAGGTTCGCTCAAGTCAATTTAAATATACCGCGTTCTACTGACCCAGGCCGTGTGCCTCGATGCCAGCGCTGCCGTAAGGCGGGGACGCGCGCGATTCGAGGCACCCTACTACAATGTTTATAGAACCACGTTGCCCTGCCCCACATGCATTCCAAGCGGAACGTGGTTCCCATCTAGTGGAACCTTTCGTTGGTATTGCCGTTTGATTTCTTAAAATTCCACCGTAAGCTATAGTGGCGCGGGCAACAGCAGGTGACGATTTTCTGCAGTTGATGTAATATTTCATTTTATATCGAAAAAAAAAACAAGCATATGAATTTATAATAAAGGAACACTCGCAAATATCGCTTATAAATTGATTTTCTGCCTCACATTTGCGTAATGTTTCGTTCTTGTTCAACAATGTTTACAAGTATGAAGATTGCGATCGGACTTAGACGTTTAGATTCCGCTTCGGGTGTATAAGACTGTTGCGCAGATTCCTATTCACCTTGGCCGGGTGGCTGAATCGAGTCACATCTTTTGGTTGTAAGCAACTCTAAATTGTTTGTATGTAATTCTTTTGTCTACAATTAACTTGAAGCTGTTTATGTGTTTCTGTAAGTGTCTGCTACTTGCAGCCTTCGCGCTCTATTAGTTTTGTAGCAACCGGCGCTGCACTTGTTTAATTGTTTCTGGTTGTTACGTTGTATCATTGATACCAGGATTTGTTGATAATAAATGTATCCTTTCAAGACAGACAGACAGACATACATACAGAACAAAATTTCTACGTTTAAGTAGCCCAAGAGAAACTATCGTCTTTGAAAGTTATTTTGGTTGTTGCTAAATCGCTCGCATAGAGATTTCTTTTGGTGTTCCCTTAACTCGTCTTTGGCTTTTCCTCACTACGCACATGCTTGCAGTGAAGCATACTTGGCGAAGAAAAATTAGACATCCATTTGAATGCAGCCGTAAGGCTACAAAGGTAAGCGGTACAGCTTTCTCAGAAACTTCGCAGATGAAAAAAATTCGTCCGCGTGCAGGATTCGAACCCGGGACAACTTCCTATCTAGGCCCTTTCTCCAATTTCACATCAAATTTACAGCCACGCCGTTTTTGGGGACAACACCCCTCCGATTACTATCTCGGCTACGTCACCTATCTGAGGGCTGAAATTTCGTCATAGTGAAACCGAAAAATTTCCCCCATCTAGCAGCCGATGTAAGAACTGCGTATAGTAATTTTCGTGTTGCGTGTCTTGCGTTGTACCGATTGCGTACTACACAGTTCTGGAACTAGTGCGTTTCCAGCGCACTACCCTGGAGCCGTACACCTAAAAATCGTCTGCGTCGAAATGACAACACTCCGCTACGTGCACGCCCAAAAACTTAAACGGTTTAAGAGTGTTGCAGATTCTGTCCAAAAGAAGTGCACAAACAACAACGCTGATTTACGCTGTCGTTGTTGTCGTACCCCGACAGACTTCTCTCCTCTCTCTCTCTCTCTCTCTCTCTAAAAAAAGAGAACAGATTTCATAACGTTTCGGCCGAGGGACCGGCCTTCGTCAGATACACAGGTCTTCGCAGATACACAGGTGTTCGCATACACAGACCGGCCTTCGTCAGGTATCTGACGAAGGCCGGTCCCTCGGCAGAAACGTTATTAAATCTGTTCTCTTTTTTTAGCGTGGTCGAAACAATTTTTGTATATATATATATATATATATATATATATATATATATATATATATATATATATATATATATATATATATATATATATATATATATATATATATATATATATATATATATATATATATATAGAATAGACAGAACTAAGGGTTGGCAGTCAAGAATGCTAAGGAAAGCAAAGGGGGGAGATTGCGGTAGGTCACTTATTATCGTTGAAACAGATGCAGATTTTTGAAAGACAAATAAAGTGAAGAAAAATGCCCGCCGGGTGGGATCCGAACCCACGACCTCCAGAATACGCGTCTGGGGCGCGATGACATCTACGCTACCGCCGGGGCTGTTCTCCCCTCCACCACTTTCTTTCTCGGGTATTTATGTTAAGGTATTTGTTTCCTGCTCTTGCGGGTGGTATATATATATATATATATATATATATATATATATATATATATATATATATATATCAAGGTTGCAGTCGTCATTGCCAGTGCTATTCGGCTGTTTCCGAGAAATTTTTAATAGTGCCGAATGACGTGTGTTTGTCATGTTTCTTTAATACAGTGCTAAATAGGCAAAAATATAAGACGAGAAAAAATCCACCGTTTTTCCGGGAGCGGGAGTCGAACCCACAAACACACGTCATTCGGCACTATTAAAAAATATCTCGGAAACAGCCGAATAGCACTGGCAATGACGACTGCAACCTTGATGTGTCCTTACTGAGTCCCTCGTCCCGTATCTTTCTGTTCTGCTATATATATATATATATATATATATATATATATATATATATATATATATATATATATAGAACGCTTCACCCCCGTTGCCCCGGGGGTGGGAAAAATTACCTTGTATTTTTTATTTTTTTATGATTTATTTTTTCTCTGTGTTTGGTTCTTCTCTCTCTCTCTCTCTCTCTCTCTCTCTCTCTCTCTCTCTCTCTCTCTCTCTCTCTCTCTCTCTTTTTCCATGTTCGTACCGCGTGACTGTGTGTTCTTATTATCCTTTTTATAATTTATTTTTCGCTCTCTCTTCATTCTTTTGCTACCCACCAACCATGATCCATTTGTACAAACCATCCCTCCTCTTACCTTGACCTCGCCCTTGCTACATTTTCTGTATATATATAACTCTGAAACGAACTTATTTTGTACTATATATATATATATATATATATATATATATATATATATATATATATATATATATATATATATATATATATATATATATATATATATATATATATATATATATATATATATATATATATATATATATTTAGGTGACGTATTTCGGCCCCGTTTTTTGTGAAGCATAAATGGGAGGCGCCAAAAGTGGGCGGAGCTAAGAAACGTGTTCCCGGCACAGCAGTGTCAAAAATGAGCGAACTACGGCTGTTGCAACAGCGCAGGTGAGTCAGTTACACGCGCCCACATGCAACAGCGCCATGTTTTTCATCGAAGTGCGACACACACAGCCGTCACGGTGCAACGGTTACCCAGTCAACAAACAAGAGAAACTTTGAGAAATCGCCCCAACTTGGCTTTTCGCTCGGGTCGATAACGCTATACTCTCGGCCACTTTCGGCGCACTCGAGCGCATCTCCGATAATAAGTGCGTGTACGCGCACCGGCAGTAGTTTCACGAAACTCTTTTAAGAGTCGTTGTCCGCTTATTATCCGCGATCGTCGAAGGAGAGGAAGAGAAGAAACGGACGGCTGAAGACGAGTAGCCGACAATGGGGGGGTGCACATGCCGGTTGCATGCGTAGGCTAGTCGATATATCGGTCGAATCTTTTTATACTCCGGGGACCTCGAAACAGGCACCGAGCTTTGTTTGCCGATACTCCTCTGCGCCTGTATCTTTTCCGACGCGCGGGCAACCTTGGGCTGCTCCCGCCGGGAGACCAATCAGGGAAAAGCGCCGCTTCAGCGAGCGTTGATGCGCGCCGTCTCTGCGCGCTCGCCGTCCGAGTTTCGAGGGTCACGTGTTGGGTTTTTGTTCCGCTTCTCCTTTTCTTTTCTTTTCTTTTTTTTTCGCAACGGATAATGAAATACGAGCGCGCGGCACGTGAATATTTGAACGGCGCAGGTCAGGGTCGCTTCTATCGCTCGAGGAAATCCCGATAATATGGCCAGATCGAATTTGGAGAAGATGTTATCTCGAAGAGTCAACGGGACGTTGCTAGCATTAGCATCGCCGCAAGGGAAAAAAAAAGAAACTTCTCTGTTATCAAACGGAAGGAATAAACAGACGATAGCCCCCTGCCAAAGATAGATCTTATGCATCTTGTACCGATCTCGGTGCTTTTACGATGAGATACTGGCAATATATGCATCAGGAAAGCAGGAATTGTTGACGACGCTTCAAGGGGTGTTGCAACTGACGGCTACAGCTGGTGCTTTCTTAGTGTAGGAGTATAGATTACACTGGTACTGCACTGGTGTATCAGGCGTATGTAAAAAGTGGACCTAGTGGCCATTGACGGCGGAAGCGCGTGCTTTGTTGGTGTAAGAGTGTACACCACACTAGTACTGCACTAGTGTAGCAGGTGTAGGTAAAACTTACGACGATGACAGCTGGGGATTAGTTATTGCAGACTGGTAGACTACACTGGTGCTGCAATAGTGTAAAGCAGCTGTAGGAAAAAAAGAGTGGCCTTACTAACCACTGATGACGACATTTGGTGCTTTGTGAGTGTAGGAGGGTTGGCTACACTAGCGTTGCACTAGTGTAGTAGGTACGTGCCAGAAAAGAATAGTCCTAATGGCGAGTCAATTTCGCCACTAGGGCCCCCCTCTTTCAGATCCCGCCTAGAAAAAAAACGGGTTCTCGATCGCTTCCCTATGCGGGAATACTGCATACGCCTAAAATTGTTTCACGAATCACCTTGCAATCCGGCGGTCCCGTGATTCTAACGACGGCATAGCTCGGCCTATCCCCAACCATCGTTTTCCGTTCCCGCCGACAGCCACGCCGTGAATTCAGAAGCCTACCGATACAGCTTTTGATGCTAAATATATATATATATATATATATATATATATATATATATATATATATATATATATATATATATATATATATATATATATATATATATATTTAAAAGATATCGGTTGAAACTCGCCAGACGCTTGGGGGAAACCTTGCCGCCATAGGCGAACCCAGGCGGACACGACTGGCCAAACCCTCCCGGCGACAGATATGTTTATTTGGCCTTGAAAAAGGGAGCTCGGGGTAGAAAAAGAGAATCACTTTTCAAAGGCTCTTTGTTCCAGTTTAGAAATAACCGTGCCGGCGCAGCCGCTTGGAACAACCGGCCGAACGGTCCGTTCGCGAGAAAGTCGGTCAAGAAGGCGTGCCTCGCAAATACATGCGCAGGGCGTGAGTGGGGACCTGACGCCCAGAGTCACGCCATTGCGAAGCTGCGATAGTACTGACAACCGCGGACTCGCGTCGCGCGCTGATAATAAGTTGTGGCCCACCCAGTTGAACAACAGGCGAACCGACATATGCGCTGGAATAAGTAAACGCACTCCTCGACAGTATGTAAGAGTACCAATCACGCACACCGAACAGATCTGCGTTCATTTTTAAACACTGTGGTCGGTCAAGGCGAATGTCGGCGGAAGAGTGCTATCAAACGAACCCGGCACAATCGTACGGAAAGTTGGCCATGCTATATATGCAAATACAACCGGCGGCTGGGCGTGGTTTTCGGCCATGAATGATAAATGTGCCAACTCGCCTGGTGCGTTGTTTTTTGGTGCTATATTAGCATTCTGGGGGGCTCTCCACTCGGTTTTTCTTTTTTTCGCCTGTCTGTCTAACGATTTCCCCACCTCACGGCGTGAACTCGACCTTCAAACTGAGCAGGGTGGAAGAATGGGAGGTACTGGAGGTTGTCTGCACAGTTGCGTCATACCACCGGTAAGAATGCTAATGAGCTCTTCATCGACACGCGGTGGAGACGGCTTCGGTAGAGTTTTTTTAACGGCGAAGCTGTTAAGCAAATCGTAATTTTTGGTGTCCGCAGTCAAAAATACCAAGAAATTGCCGAGCGCACGCGTGAGCGCGGGTCTAGCGACGACATCCAGGCAGTTAGCAAAACAAAACAAAAATGCCTAGCGCTCGTGTCTGCGTGCCTCGCAACTACCGCCCAGCGTCCCCTGCGCACGTTTGTCACGCCAAGCATACCCACTTAGGGAGATTGGCCAAGATGGGCAAAAAAAAAACAACAAAAAAACTCCAGCTTTCGCCTTAATCGTGGCAACACTTGTTCAGAACGAGAAAGACACGTCATAACGTACGCTCCTCCAAGGTGACGTCCAATGATTATCATTTCCACAAAAAAAAAAAAAATGAAAGAAGCTGACACTTATAGCAACAATGATGGAGTAAACGTGGTTGTGGGAGCGAAGAAGAAGCAAATCGGCTGTAATCGGGGAATGGTCGTGAAGGTTTCGTGCAGCTTCGCTACCTAGTTTCAAGTCTTACGCGTTAGTGTGCGCTTCCTTCATTTTTTTTTGTCCTTGAATTCGGCGCCTGCATTGATGTTGCTTATATTAGGGACATCCGCGGGATATCATGAGGAGGGCGTAGAATAGGGACATCCTGAGAAGGGCGTAGAACAGGTCAAACAGCGATGGTTCACCTGCAGTAATCGGTTAACAACTACTCGCCATGCTATCGAACCAAAGCGCAAGCTTTTGCCCTCACTATTGACATCTGTTACGTAATAAATCATACTTGAACGCTGTCAGAAAAAAAAAAAAAGTTGAATTAATTCCCTGCAGCGTTTTTTCAAAAGGGCGCTACAGGTGCGGCTACATAAACATTGCCCAATTTTTTCGTCAGGTTGGAGAACCGGATTCCTGGCCCATTTTCTCGTGTTTCTTTTTTTTTTAGATCGACGTGCATTTATTTTGACACGATGCGATAATGCGCCGTAGTGTGCTGTTTCCCTTGCACCACATTCCCCGCCGATTCGTCGAGGTAGGGCTGCGGCGTCTCGTTGGTACGTCAGCGAAGCTATAGTTTAATGGCTTAAACTGTGCGCGAAACGAATAGAAATCCCTGGCTACAACGAGATATGCGTTAAAATAAAAGTTAGTGAACACTCAGAGACAGACATAAATCTATTCACAAATATGTGTGACGTCACCTCAGAAATTGGTGACGTGGCTGCGATAGGCGTCACGTACGTGTTGTTCCCAGAGTTCAGCAAACAAGCTTGGGTTCTAAACTAACTGAGGAACAAAATATATCATCGCATGAGTTGAACTGCACAATGCAGACAAGAATAATAGTTTGAAAAAATTAATCTCAGTGTTACTTTGGGTACGTAGTTTGCATGTGATGTGAATATGACAGGGCTAGTTTTCTCGTTTTCGTGTTTCGTTATTTTGCAAGTTCTCCTGAAGGTTGCTCGGAATTGTCCGCGTAAACGCGCATCCGCTTCCAGTCGGCCCGTCTTCCAGAAGGCGCACCTCCTACTAGACGCACGACCTTTTGCACTTGAAGTTACTCTGCAACGCTTCCCATAAACGGTTTTACTCTCTCGTTCGCGAATGAAAGCTCTACGAATGCTATAGTGATCGCCAACGCGAAGTGTCACTGCGTGATTTGCTCGTCGCAGCAGATACGCCTTCCGTTTGTGCTCTTCTTTTGAGGCTTTGTTTTGAAGTGGCTATCGAATGCGTTCATTGCTGAAACTAAAGGGAAGCCGGCCAATAGCCGCTACATTGCTGTAATGACGTAACCGGAGCGGTCGAAGAACGTCAGGACTCGGGAAAGAGAAAAATCTTTTGATCAAGTTTCAAAGTTATCTTATGAGCATAGAGTCGTAATTCTTGGCTGAGGTACTTTGCGACCCCATAATTTAAAGGAGCCATGAAGACAAAATACAAGTTGGATTGATTAGAAAGACAGCTTAGTCCCGATAACAGCGATACCAATATCATCGCAATCTTCGAACAAATAACGGAGATATTAAAGAAAACGTGTGAAGCAGCCGTGACCCCCTAGCCAATTTCCTGCAACTTTTCTACGACGTCACGGAACCTTGCTTGTGCGATTGGCGGCTGCCTAACTGACCTGTCGCGACGACACATGACTATGACTACGACACACGACGACACATGAATATGAATGGCGCCTCTAGTTCCATTTGACCGCATCACTTGAATGCTAACGTGCAGTTAACGCACTGAAAATTATGTTTTATTGTTGGCCCGTATGACGTCATTCTTGCTCATAACACGTCACTGTGGCGCAAAATTTGAAAGGTTTTAAATACCTCTTGCTTTTTTTTTGTTGTTGTTAAAAAACATCTTTTGTGGCTCTAATGGAGCTGAGTGTGATACTGAATCCTAGTTCTTTCAAATTAAACTAACTCGTATTTTCTCTTCATGGCTCCTTTAATACTACGTTATGCAAGAATTTAAGATTTCGAAAAAAAGTTAAAAAAAGGGTTGCAGGGCCCCTTTACGTACGCAAAATGTGCACTTTTCGTTGGAAATTTCGGGGACATTTAGATTGACACGCCGTTGTATTTAATGTTGTGTTTGCGTGAAATTCTGCATACGTAAGTTTCATCCATGCAGCTACTGTCGTAGATAGTTCAGACGACCCGCCAATCAGTGATGCGCCCAGTCGTGTTCCGCGTAAAATACTTTCTGTGTTAAAATATAATGTGTGGGCCGTGGCTCTTGCGGTGTACGCTCTAGCTTTAACGCTATCTGGCAGTCGAGAGTCCATGCCGCTATCTACGGCTCGCTCGGTTCAGGACTCTTTCGCGTTGATTTCTCTCAAAAAAACATTACCCCGTAATTAATACCAATCAATACCACTGGGCAAGAACGTGTGAGGATATTTTTGCACGATTATCGCAGGGCGTCATCTGCCGTGGTTTCTCGAAACGCGTGTACCCCGACATGGCTTCACCGGGGTTTCGAGGCCACGTTATCGACAGAAAACTTCTGGTGACAATTTACATCGGGGCAAAGCTCAAATACGTACTTTAGTTCTGTGTGAGTTTTCGTGTTTTTGAATTCGCCGCCTGTAGTGCTATCTTATATTCAGGAACATCGTGCGATGGGGGTAGGGCATGTCAAGCAGCGACGGCTCACCGACAGTTAATCAGGAACCGTCTGTCTGCGTTATTGAACCAGTTGGAAAAGCGCTGCTATTCGCTTGTTTACAAAACCCGTTCCCACGGTTATAAAATATAGTCAGTTCAACCCACGGTCCCACCACGACAAGGCCAGGCTTTTTGACGAAAGTAACGAACTCCGTTTCAGGGACTATGAGCAGCTGTGTTTCAGTTTCAATTTCCGTTTATTAGTGTTTACAAAACAGCGTTCATCCAGCAATGCGCGAACAGGCGCTGATAATAATGTGCAGAAAAACGTAGTTCCAAACGGTGCATCGTCTGCAGCATGGAGCAGACGATATATGGACGAGCGGCTGCAGGATTGTGACGTTGGTTGGAAGTGCTTCCGCTGCTATCATTGGCTGATTCCGCGGCATCCGCTATTCTCATTGGCTCTTGCCTCATTTAGCCCTGAATTCTCTGTGCCGCACGGAATTCGTAAAACAGACGATACGTGCTACTTTCGATGGTATAAGAAGTCACACTTTGTTTTTCTGCGTGTACTTTATTTTGCAACGATAAATTAGAACTCGTAGAAGCCGGTGCAGAATTGTATATTGTTCTCGTCGAAACTGGTAAACAAGCAGGTTTCAAATAAAGAATACATGGCTGTGTTTGTTTACATTTTAAGGGTCTACAAACGCCACGTACTCTGCACCTGTGTCGCGAGATGCTTTCGGCTTGTTCTAAGCAGCTGTGCCGTTTCGCCCGAGAGTGCAACTGCACTGTGTGGCAGGTATAGGAAAACTTGGAAGGATTCACAGCTGCCTTGAATTGCGTGAGTGCAAAGCGTAACATGTGCCCTGCATGTTGTAACTGGAAGATGCGAGGTGAAGCGCCTTAAATATTTCAGGTAATACTATCAGCGAGTTCAATTCATTGTTCTTCACGACTTCGCGACTTCATTCGCTTGATTCGTTTGATAGGACTTCAATAAAATCACCAAGGCATGATATACGTTCACGCAGACAGCCAGGGAACAACAACAAGAAAAAAAGACTTGAACACTCAGTACACTCATTAAAGTTAGCGGAGTTTTGCAATGCAAATCGTTAAACCTCAATGCGCTGAATTGTGAACATCTTCAGCCTCACTTTCGTGACGTATACCGATGGCGTCAGTATTTGGAAATAACTCTTCGAATCGTTTACTAGAAACGCTTTCTAGTCGTGTATTTCGAACTGAAGACCGCGCATGATTTTAAACTTCGAAAGCGACGGCATCGATACGATTCGCAGTGCGGTCTGCAGCGGTTTACAGATGCCCTTCGGCTGACCGAAAACGTTATGTACAATAAATGGGGAATATTTCCTCTTTTTGGCCCTGGGGGAGCAGGTCTGAAGAGATGGGCCCTTCCGCCACTTTCTCATTGGTAGTGAATTTCAACGAGCCCATTTCCAACGAGCCCACACTATTTCCAATAAGCCCGTTCCCAACGAGCCCAAGGAGCCCATTTCCCCGTCAGCAGCGGCTTTCCCCGCAACCATTCTGAGCGATGCCAGTCGCACAAGCCATAGAGTTTCATGCTAGTATGTACTAGAGGGAAATCTGGCGCCACTGTCTAGGGTTGCCGCGCTTCAGCGAGCGTTTCGTCATGTACTTGGCAGGCGTGTTCCACTTATCTTTGGCATGGCTCATAAACCGGCTGGAAAGTTGACTCTGTCTGCAAAAAGCAACAATAGTACTACAGCAGGTTAATCAAATTTGTTTTGTTATGAAGCTCCAGAAAGAATTACTTGTCTGGCGTTATTTAGAACCTTCACGCACGATGAATAATAAAAACACGTTACCCTTTTTTCTTGATTGCTTCGAGACAAAACAGAAGCCTTGTAGCTAGCCAAGACAAGTAGGCGAGGAACGTGGTTAGCTGCCCATGGGGGCCCGCGATTGAAGCGCCAGATTTCTTTCTAGTATATTAGTATGAAACTCTGCGGCACAAGCTTTACCATTGACTTGCGGCTCACGCGTCACGCTCTCAGGGATGCGCCTGTAACACCCCTGGCTGCCAACCCGTCAGTAACGGCGCATCTGCAGGACGGAACATGGAAAGCATTCGTCGCGCATACAAGAGTACCTTTGGTCCCGTCACCGGCATCTTCTTGTATGTCGAAGCAGCATACTCACGTCACGAGGAAATCTCGATTGCGCGATAGCTTTCGCAGGACGTCCACATGATCGCAAGGGTCATGTCGTCGTTCAGCCGGTGATGACATCTGTCCGTAGATCAAAAGCTGTGCTGGACGAGGCACGTGGGTTACCGCGCTTTCTTCGAAGAGCTTTCTTTGTCATAATGCGACTGCGCGGTTTCAGATGGCGGGGTGTCAACTGTGTGCCCGCATTTGGTCGGTATGCAGTTCCAGAGATGAGGAGGGCTGCCATTCAGGCGGTGGCGAACCGTCCGCAAAAAATGTCGGCAGTTTTGTCCCTCAGGTAGAAAACACATCCCATTTACCACAACGCCGGTAACTCCTGGTTCTCTTAGATTCACAAGGAGCCGTGGTTCGCACCAACCGAACGCAGCTGGCTATTCAATACAAACGTTCATGTTGTTTTTCTCTTTCAGTGCCAGAGGCCAGCTCCTTCATACACATGTAGCTTTTGTTCAAGAAAGATATGTGCTAGTTTAGCATTTGGGACACATGGTCATTCCAACCATGCATCACTGCTATTCTGTTAACTCTCTTGCCGTGCGACCCCTGCACCCCCATCGCTCCTCCCGACGTTCATGGCTAGCATGATGACTGACGTACTCTCGACCTCCATCTAGGAGAAGGATGCCCTTTGCATCTCCTCGCTTCTTGTTGACGATTCGAGGGACCCTCACGAAGTCGACGAGGAACGCGCAAGAACGCTATCTTCGCGTCACTGCGCACTCCACCTTGTTCCACGTCATGTATTCGTGGCGAACCATCTCCACTGCTGGTAAGTTCACACAAAAGCACACACACATACACCAACCGCACAACGGTCGCGATCCTTCACAGACGACGAAGGCACAGAACAACAACACGGTACTCCCTTTCCGAAGACCGCACCGCACGCGGTTACGTAGCCGCCGCGCCCTCTTCGACCTGCAAGGGTTCCACGAGTCTCTGCGGGTCCAGAAGAAGAGAGTTGGAAGCGGCGGCGGCCCCTGCGTGATGGCCCGCAGCCCTTCCCGCCGCCGCCTTGCTGGGCGAGGCGGCGTCGTCGACGTTGGTGTCCTTGGTCTTGCCGCCGCCGCCGCCGGCCGCCTTGTGCAGCGCGCGCTCGAGCAGCGTCTCCTTGGAGTCGGACTGCTGGAAGCGCTGCGCGCGGCGGCACTTGATGACGGTCTCGACCGAGAGCAGCAGCACGAGGAAGCCCATGACGATGCACGTAGGGCCGGCCACGATGCAGGGCGCCTTGAGGGGCGCGCCCGCGCGCAGCAGCGCTCCCAGGGCGGTGAGGGCCGCCCCGAGGAAGGCCAGGGCCAGGCCGCAGCACACGATGCACAGCACGGTGCCGCGCGTGGCGGCCAGGCGCCGCCGGTCCTGCAGGTCCCGCTGAAGGGCTCGCCGCTTCATCTCGTACTCGAGCGCGTTCGCCTCCTGGTCGCGACGCATGGCCTGCTCCTGCAGGTCCAGCTCGCGCTTGCGCGTGATCATCCACGACAGCATGTTGCCTGCGAGGCGGACACGCGCGATGGTCTTGTCAGTCGGCAGCACTTACTATGTCTTTACCACCCTCACGCTGATTGCACGGTTACCCATAGATAGCCGTCTTACACTCGCAGTATCTACGAGTCCCGTCCCCACGTCAACGGGAACCACCAACTTCAACGGGAACGCACGTCCGGATCTTTTGTCTTGAAGCCGCCGCCGAGCCAACCCAGCCCTCCCATCCGACCGAGCAACCCTATCGGGAAGACACAACCAGATCTTTCGTCTTGTACCCACCGCAAAGCCTCACTCTCTCCCTGTCCGTCTTCTCTCCAAACGAGTTTAGAGCATTCCTACCAGTAAAAGTGTTTCTCCTCCTCCTACCAGTGCAGCTAAGCGTGTGACTATCTCATGTCTATACTACATGAATAGACATGCATTAGAGGTCTACGGAAGAGGCATCCGTACCGTGGGTGGACACTGACATGATGATGATGATAATGGTGATGATGATGGTAATTATAGCCGACAAGATTTTTGTGCAACAACTATGGCTCACACCACCACGAAGTGTATCGCTGACTTCCGTGTGACGAAGAGGATAAAAGGTGTGGCAGAAGTGGCTTGGTAAGAAGACATATAACCCCCGCCACGTAAAGCGACTGGTTGATCGCGCGGCCGGATGACAACCGTTTAATGTGCGAGTATCGTAGGCCTAGGCCTACTTTTTTTTTTACTTGAAAAATCGTACGTCCGTTTGCAACGTACCGCGTTGCGCATATATGAATAAGAAGACCTACGGTCTTCAGAATTTTTACGGCACTGTTTGTATTAGCTAAAAGACATCCTCCCAGCAATGCAATTGTGTTTATCAGTGCAGCCAATTTTTGTAAAGTTTTCTCTCCCACATTGGGTTCGTGTTTTGCAGGGACGCCTGCCCCCCCCCCCCCCTCCCCCCCCTCCTTTACAAAAAGAAGGCGCTGCCTGCGTTAAATATGGCGTCGAAGGGAGGGGAGATAAAAGCAGAGCAACAACATGAGAGAAACAAAATCTCACGTAAAGTGTTAAGACAGTAAATGAGCCACATTCGACGGCCTCGGAGTAAGTGCGATGGATGCGGCCAGAGTACATGGACTGCCGAAGAAATTTCGGGGCTCGGGCTGTCGGCGTGTCATGTCGTCGGTGTCTCCTGTCGTCGTAGTGTCATGTAGTCACCGTACTAAAACACCGAGACACTCGTTTTCCAACGCCTCATGCTAGAATGTAACGCGCACTAAAAGAACACACACGGACGCTCGTTTCCCAACGCCTTGCGCTAGAACGCTTCGTGCTTCAAAGACACGAAGATTTTTAAAGCAAAGCTGTATACCTCTGCCCCCCCCCCCTAACGATTTCATCTCCGTGAGCAAAAACGCCAAGGCGCCAAGAATACACTTATACACTGCATGCTTGACCTCTCCCCAGGTTTCACGTTAGCGGAGATGGCCCGAGTTTTCTTTTTTTTAAGGAGTTTCATTCATTTTCTTTAGAAAGGGTCATGAAGAGAAAACACAAGTTCAGTTCATTAAGAACACTGCGTTGTCCCGATAATAAGGATACAAATAACGGAGATATGTATTAAGAGGAACATATGAAGCAATGGCGACTCTTAGGCACTTTCCAGTGACGTCTCTATGACGTCACAGAAGCCGCTTCCAAGAAACATGATTGGGCGATTGTAGTGGTGTTTGACCGTATTGCTTTAGTGCTAACGTGCAGTTAACGCACTGGTTAATGTGTTTTTGGTGCTTGCTACTATTACAGTAACCGACCGTTTGTTTCGGCCTCCGAAAATCCGGGCTTGCTGGATATTCCGGGCTTTCCCGAGAAACCGCCGGTTGTCCCATAGGAGTAATGTATATGAACAACGGATATTTCGGACAAAATATTCCGCGACAGAATCCCGGTGCGACTCCAGGGGCGGTAATCTCCTGTTTTGTCCGTTTTTTGTCCGTTTCAAAAGTGTCCGTTTTGAGCAAGTCCTCATTGGCTAAAAGCGAACACCCGGATGTGACGCTATACAAGCACGGCGGGGCTATGGGCCAGGGCTTCTCGGAGCAGACGATTTAGAGCAGACGAGTTTTCGTCACCTTGTTGTTGGTTCGCTGGCGGAACAATAAACACATAAAAGGTAGTTTAAAATAGTTTCAGCCGTTTGAAATGTGTTTACAAGAACGGTTGCGCAAAAGTCAACCCAAAGCTCGCCTACAACTTGAAGTATGTCAATAAAACGGACGCAAAACGGACGTTTTCAAAACGGACAAACACGAGAATACCGCCCCACGGCGAAGCCATTTTGAATCCTAACCACCTGGCTAGCTTAGGATTGGATGGGGACTGGCTTGACTCCCGCCGGGGTAGCCAACTTTGCTCTTTCGTGACATTTCCAGGGTTTGCTTCAGGGGACGGCAACGTACTGTTGTGCGCGAAGCTAACGGAAGACGAGATCGTGCGCGAAGTGACTGACTGAGCTGCCGCATAGCGACCCTGACTCCGACGAAGACACTCCCGACCGCCCGCAACCATCAACGCAAGACATTGCCAACGCTTTGACGTTGTCGTCCAATGCTTACGAAGAAAACGCGACGCTTGCAGAGATGCAAGCATACATTCTCACATGAAGGAGGATTTTAAGGCAAGGAACAATTCGCGAATTCTGCAGTCCTGTTTAAATGAAACAAAGTTCGTTTTTGCGACTCGCGGATTTTTCGGACTGCTTTTTTATTCGGACTATATTTCGTTCCCCTCCAGGTCCGAAAAATAGGTCGGCTACTGTACGTCATTCTTGCCCGTAATGCGTCAGTGCAGCACTAAATTAAGCTCCTCAATATTCCTCGCGTTTTCTCGGTTAAAAAAAACGGCTTTCGTGGTTGCAGCGGTGCTGAGCGAATTACCAACGGTCAGTTCTTTCAAAACGAATAAGTTGTATTTCTTCTTCGTGGCCTGTTTAACGGCTTATTAGATGGCCCGAGTGAGTCGCTCGCATAGGCAGTATCCCGTTTCCGGTCGACTGAGCTAAGACGACAAGACAGAGTACAAGCCGGTGTGGACACTTGAAGAACAAAGGAAGTGATCGTACGTTAACGAGGGAGCTAATCGAATTATGAAATCAAGCGGGCTAAATCTAGTTTTAATTCTGAATACGGAACGAAAGAACTAGTCTGGCGCCGTCCTGGCCTTCTCAATTTTATTAGAATTTGTTGTCGGATAAAGGTGGGTTTCTTGAGCGCAATATTCCGTACCGAGATGTACAGTCTTTGTCAAAATTTTGTAGACCATGCATAAAGTGCATAGGCAAGGAAAAATTCAAAGTACAAGAATACCTCTCCAGCGAGGCTGAAACGCTTTGTGCCAGAAAGCTTAAGGAAAAACGAGCGCTACAAACGAGGACAGAAAAAGCGAAGAACGACGAGACAGATGCGCTGTCCTCTGTCCTCGTTTTTCTGTCCTCGTTTGTAGCACTCGTTTTTCCTTAAGCAATGAACCAACTAGCCCAACAGCATATTTTGCTTAAGAAAGCACCGGTCTATCTTACTGTCGTAAAATAATTTGGTTACAGTAAAAAGTCAAGCACTTGGTTTGAGTTCCTTGTGACTCAGAAACCTTTGGCGTGACCGAGAAAATTATGACAAAAACTGTACAAGCCCGCAGCACTTACATGCGGATCGGATCGTTAAGTATATGCTTGAGATGCTGCGCCCCATCCTAAACTGACCTAAAAAATACCGAACCACATTAGTTTACGAAAAATAATGTGTAGAATTGAGCTAAGAGTGCATTTAACAGTAAAAAAACATCACTGGTCTTGGACGAAGAAACGCAGCATTGCTGGGGATCAAACCCAGGTCGTTTGGGCCAAAACTCGCGGTTCTGCCCCTAGGCTACTCAGGGTGGATAGCGGTGGTTCCTTTAGCAACGTTGCTCAGACCAATAGGAGTTTTCGAACCGAACCACTACACGACACTGGGTGCACACTGGGTACACACTGACACTGGGTGCACACTGGGTGCACATAGGTGTGCACATAGGTGCACATAGGGGGCCGGGCTTGTACCTATTTGGAACGGAATTTCGCTTCCCGTGGCTGTCACAACGTAGCAGCTCAACAAACGCGACGAACTTAATAGCTTATGCGCGTTGCTTCTTTTCTCTGTCCCGTCGATCGCCCAAACTGGCCCAACTACAAACGTTGCTAGAGCTGTCGTACGGCCAGCTGACAATACGGTCGTATAGGGTATACGTCTGACCTTGTCTATAGCGGTGTGTCGCAAACTGTGCTATAACAGAAGTGTCCGTTACCCCGATAAGCTTCGCGTAGAACCGAGCAGTGCCATGATACAAGAATATCACGATAGTAGCTTCAAGATGCTTTGTAGCACATTTATTTCTGCGTCGATATACGTTTACAGCCTGTATTTGCATCTCAGCAGTGAAATACTTCTCCGGAACTTTGAGAATATAGCTTAATTACCGCCCACTCTTAAGTTCTCGTTGCATTTGTTGGAAGGAAGGTGACACGTTTTCAGCCGAAGAAAAAACTTTTCATGCTAACAAGCACTGTGTTCTGCTAGCACTTCGCACATTGCTTTTGTCCTCAAAACGGAATTTGTTTGCATTTTTATCATTTTGCATTACAGAGACCGTTCTTCCTCCCGCGAACAGCAGGTGCCCTTCTAATTAGGTGATTTATAGTTACGATATGATTAGGTTCTTGTTCGTACAAGTGCGCACGTATCAAACCAGCAGCTGAGGATGGACGGATGCCAAAGCTAGAAGCAGGCACTCGCCGTCAAAGTTGGAGGCAGTGGTCTGCCGCCAGCACATGTCGGTTCACAGGGGAAAGCCCATTCCAGGATCTCATTGGCACCTGGGGCGGTATTCTCGTGTTTTGTCCGTTTTGTGTCCGTTTCAAAAGTGTCCGTTTTGAGCAAGCCCCGATTAGCTGAAAGCGAACACCCGGATGTGACGCCATGCAAGCACGGCGGAGCAGTGGCCACTGTAGCGGAGCTACTGCGTTGAGCCCTGGCTTCTCGGAGCAGGCGATTTTGTAGCGTGAGCTACACTGGCCGAGGTTGAGCAGTTTCGCGTGGCTCCTGGAGAGCCGTGCTGCGCATGCGCGAGGAGCAGTGACGTCACACGGCGCACAGAACGTTGCTCGCTGCCCGGAGTCTCTCACACACCCCACGCGCCCAGCGTCTTCGCCGACCTCCGTTCCGCACGTGGCGACCCGGTCCACTTGATGATCATGCGAGGGGTGGCCGGGCGTGGAACCGATGGCTCGTGCGTCGCAGCAACACCGGCGTGCGCCTGTGGAACCAGCTTAGCTCTTCGGCGATTGGTGACGCTGCATGCGCCGGAGCCGCTTGATAAACATACGTGTGTCACATAATACCGTGTGTGTGTCATTAAAGCAGCAGCAAGCATGATAATCAAGCTAATCCTAGACAACCAGGAAAGCTAAGAATAACCAGCTGAACCTATAGCTCACGCTACGTATATCCTGTCATAGCCGAGCTAAGCCACTGCTAATTTTTTCGTCGCTTTTTTGTTTGTTCACTGGGGGAACAATAAACACATAAAAGATAGTTTAAAATATGTTTAGTGGTTTAAAATGTGTTTAGAAGAACAGTTGTGGAAAAGTCAATCCAAAGTCCGCCTACAACTGGAAGTACGTTACAATAAAACGGACGCAAAACGGACGTTTTCCAAACGGACAAACACGAGAGTACCGCCCCTGATTGGTCTTTCAGTGTCTAGACAATCTGGCGACTTGTATCGCCATGATAACGCACTTTCTGCGCAAGCAGGTGGTATTTGTTGATGTTCTTTTGACGTTACAAAGAGGCTCCTTGTTCAAGAGCTTTGTGTTTCAACGAAACTCGCACTGTCGGCCAGACAACCCCAGCAAGAAGATTATGTTTCTGCGATGCACGCAACATTTTTGTTAAAAGTGCAGTCTTGCGTGAGGGACAAACTATACTTTTATGCGAATTCGGCGCATCACAAAGAGGGTGAACGGCTGGAAAAACATGACAGAGCAAAGAAACGGCGCACGTATCGTTTACTTGCTTCGTCCTCTTCTTTGCGCTGTTCACCCTATTCAAATTCTTGAGTGGCAATACCAAGGCCGTTTTAGACTCTATTTTCAGAAAATTGGATGTCCCCAAAAAAGCGCAATAAAAAATACATTCTAGAATCGGCACTTCTTGTTCTGTGTTCACGGATACTCATTTTGCCGTGTTTACAGAAGTATATCTTTTGAAATATCCCGTTACGCCTCGGAGGGATGTATCTGTGTGTCTGTATCTTAAACTTCCGACAGAATATCGGTATTCGGGAATACTTTCTGGAGGTCGATGTCTGCGCAAAAGTGTAGTTTGTAAGACTTCAAGATCCCCACAGCTCGATCGTTCTGACGCAAAGACAAGAGTAGTAATTGGTTTGTAGAAAAGAACTTCTCCAAGGGTTGACATTACGCTGCATGTTCTGGGAAGTATGCCTACAGGACAGCACGACTAAGAATGCAAACAGTGCTTGTTTGCTCCTCCCTTCTCGCTTGGCAAACCTTGCAAATGCACGCGAAAGTGGTGTTTCAGCTTACGCAAATGTTAGTAAAACCTTGAAGCTGGCGACTACACACTCTAAACTGAGATGCTTCTTAACGTTGGCCTTTTTTTCGTGATACACAGACGACGTACGGGATGCTAAAGACATCTTGGGACGCAGCTATTTACAGGGGCAAGCAAACTCTAGAGTGGGTCAACTTCCAAGTTCCCTGTAGCTGTTTTCCTCGCGCAAACATGTCGGGCCGAGTACATATTGGAAACCCATGACGCTACGAAACGGGTTGTTCAGCCAGTACGTTTCGTTGTTCGCTGCTCTTTTCTAGGCAACTCCTACAACGACTTGCTCAGCAACGATCTTTCTTCAGCGCTCTATTTCGTGTTCTGCCAGTGGTGCCGAAATCTGGTGCCTGGAGAATCTTTAAAAAACAATGAAGCAAAGGCAAACGTACAGCCGAACGGCCCGAGCCCCCCTCTCTTCCTTATTTCCCCTATACGCTTGCGCAGGGCTGATTTCGCCCCGTCCGCTTCAGTCCCGTCGAGATCGTTCACAGAAAAATCCGCAGAGTGAGCTCATTCGGAAATAAAGCAGTTACAACGACGATGACATTCTTTTGTTATGCTTTGCTGGCAATTTCGTTAATGCCTGTCCTGGACAGGCAGACATATAGGGTGATATGTAGGCTCACATATAGATGACAAAAAGGTTTATGATATAAGTTCAGCTCAGATTCAGCCCTTGTTTGGTAATGTCTGCGGCTGCATGGAGTTTGCAAAGTTTAAGAAATGTAAAACGTGGAGCTAGCTGTCTAAGAAAAAAAAATCAAGTTTGATTTATCTTTCCAGTAAATTTGCCGCAACATAAAATAAGATAAAGTTCCCTGCCTCAGGAGCGTGTGTATGAATCGAGGGGGCTGATATTTTTATTGCATCATCTTCCTGACGATGCAAATGTGGGACGAACGTTGCACTGTACGGCCGCCAGGCTAATGTGTGTGGGATTTGTTATCGATGCACAGTAAAAAAAGACTAATCTCATCAGAAATACGGCTCTTTCCGCATTTTTAATTTAGTTTTTCATTAGTTCTTTGAGGGATGTAATTTGCTTTGAGCAGAGCGTAGTTATTGTCGTGTCCTTAGGATGTAACTGCCCGCTTGCGTTATCCAATCTAACCCTACTGTATACTCCGAGTGTGAAATCTAGGTTATGACCTACAGCTCTCACCACGCGTAGATGAATTGCGTAGATGAATGCACTGATAAGAACCAATAATGGACCTTGAAAAGACAGTGGATAATTTTGGGTGGTTTCGCTTTATTTTAAGTTTTATGGACTACAAGTTCAGTCTCTCAGATTGAAGTCACAGCAGTAATTTCAATTGTGGTTTAAGCTATCAATACTCATAAGGCTTTCACGTGTAGCACAGCTGAATGTCCTCGACTGGGCACCGTATTCTATTTTGCTTATCCCTTAGCCCGTAAGCTGTAAAAGATTAGACTGGCCCGATAAATGTCGACTCTATCATCATTATCCCACCGTCCTCGTCTTACATGGATCATGTTTAAGGCTACACATGCGCCGTGCCTTCGGCCAAAGTAATCATGCCTTTTCATACTTGCCTTATGGATGTGCTCTTCTTGTCGGCTTAGAGTGCTTCGGTTGCCTACAGGCTCCGTTCACGACCAAACCAGGGCGGTCACATGCGGACACACGAAGCTCGTCTTTGCCTCACGGTATCCAAGGCACACCACCACCACCAGCTGAGCCCTGGACCTCGCTCCCGGGCGTAAAATGATGCATCCACGCCTTCTTTAGCTGCAGCGCAAGTCTGGCGGAAAACGCGTTTCGACCTGGTACTTCTTAAAAAGAAGAACATTTCCGGACGCGTCAACTCGACCGTGTCTTGCAGCGACGACCTAGGGATGCCATTCTGTCCCGGAATCCGACGTAGATATTGTCATTTCGAAAATCGTCAGGCTTTCCACTTGGACATGAAGTCTCACGGTGCAGCCTTGTATTTTTGCGGAAATGTCCTGCGGAAGTCTTGAGAGAAGTCCTCTTCACGTAGCCTTATTTTGTGAAACCATAGTCATTGACGGCCGCAGGTAATCTCAACACCAATAACCGGGAGAGCTGGTGAGTGACGACTCAGGTGGCAATCTGCTTGAGACTCCTGCGCACCGCATCAGAACTGGAAAACAGCGCTGAATGCCGATAAGCTCAAACCCACCGGTTACCGGGCACGCGGTGGTCGACGCACCGCGATCAAAAGGCACGAAGAAATCGACACCCGTACGACTCACCGCCACACACAGAAAGGTACAACGCGTCGTTTTCATTGGCAGCTCACGTGTAGATGGGGCACGCGATCCTTAAAAGCACTGTTGGCCACTCCGCACCAGAGTGCGGAGATGGTGAGCGGGCCGCGGCCGACGGAAAAGGCGCGCACGCTATCGGAAGGCGCACGCGAACCGATTTTGTCGGGATCGTCTGCACCTAAGCAGAGCAGCCGACGCCCGGAATATCATCGAAATCTGCAGCGGAAATTCTGACAAAAGGAGGTGAAGACGACAACAGTCTCATCGAAATCGTCGAAACTTGACGAAGATAGACGGCGTCCACAATCTCAGCGGTGACTAAAGAAAGCAGACGATTTCATCGAAGTCGGCGGCACCCGAAAAAAGCGTACGGCTTTCGGGATCTCATCGAAACCTGCGGCGAAATTCTGGAAAAGTAGACGGCGGCGACAATTTGATCGTAACCGTCGAAAATTAACGAAAGCATACGACGTCCACAATCTCATCGAAATTAGCGGCGCATAAAAGAGAGCAGACGATTTCTTTGAAATCGGTGGCAGATGACCTGAGGGAAGTAGACGGCGACAATACTTCGAAGTATACGGCTCCTGAAGAAAGCAGACGATGACCGGGAACTCACAGAAATTCGCGGTGGACAGAATGAAGAAACCAGACGATGGCGATGACGATCTCATCAGAGTTGTCGGTACCTGACGAAAACACACGGCGCCCACAGTCTCATCGAAATCAGCGGCACCTAAGGAAAACTGACGATCTCATCGAAATCGGCTGCAGACGATCAGACGGAAGAAGATGGCGACATAGTCAGTGGCTTCTGAAGAAAGCAGATGACGATGAAGACGATATCATCGAAACGGTCGACACCTCACAAAAACATTCGACCCACACAGTCTAATTGAAACCAGCGGCGCCTGAAGAAGAAAGGTTTCATCGAAATCGATGGCAGACGACCCATGGTAAGCAGATAGGCGTCTCCTGAAAGCAGACGACGACTACGAAGATCTCATCGAACTCATTGGCACCTGACGAAAACATACGACGCACACAGTCTCGTCGAAATCAGTGGCGACTGGAGAAAACAGACGTTTTCGTCGAAATCGGCGGCAGACGACCTGACGCAAGCAGACGAGTGCGTAGTCGGCGGCTCCTGAACCGAGCAGACGACGTTCGCGCAGACGACCACTAGACACAACGGAGTGACTCTCCGCGTCGTCGCTCGGCGGGGAATGGGAGAGTTCGGAGCGCGCGCACGCCGGTGTTTTGGCCGCGCGGGCGGGCGGGCTTTCGGCGAGCGCGTGACTGGGCTCGAGTGCGGCCGGCCGCCGAGTGGCATTGATCGAGCGGCGAGCCGATGATCGCCGCGCGGTTGCCAAGACGCGGCGACCCGTGCGCGCGTGCGCGCGTGCAGATGATCGACTGGCCAAAGCTGACCCCGCCTGCTGCTGTTGTTCTCCGAACGCTCGTCAATATAAACAAAAATAAATCTGGCAGGCCCCCCCCTCTGCCTCGATTGCTCGGGGCCATGTTACCGGGCGCGGAACACCTGCACCGCCTCTGCTACTGAGACGTCGGGCAGTTGCGCGGGAGTTTTTGAGGAGTCGTAAAATAGAACGACGTGCATGCGAGAGGGGGTGTAGTGTTTTTGTTGATTATTGTGTGCGGGCGGTGGAGGGCCGAACAAGATTGCTTTAGGACCGTTTAATTTCAACATCACCGGCTATTTCTTTTTTAATAAACGCGGTAAAAAAATGGCAGGGGCCTTTTCATTTAAACTGCTGACATGCGGGCTTCCAAAGGACTCGCAAAGAAAGTTTGCGAACAGCTGGCTACGCTAAGAAGCCCGATGCACTGGAGCTACTTTTGACGTCAGATTGCGTTTGTACCATGCGCATCTTTTTGTTCTTATCATCATCACCACCACCACCACCACCAGGAGCAGCAGCAGCTACAGTTACTATGTCCCTGCAATGTTTAATTTACTTCCCCAATGCATACAAGATGTTAAGACGAAATGTATTATGAAGACTCTTAGACGCATTAATGCGTGATCGGAATCCTGTCACGTTTTCGAATTTTTATTTCACTGTTGTTTACAAGTGAATTACTTGCTACTGATGGCTCTGTCGCTCTCTGCCAGGCACTGCCGTTCAAGCCCACTGCGGCTTTGGCAGGCCCATCTTTTGCATAGTATTGTACTCACGCCATCAATAAAGTATTATTATTATCGTTATTATTCGGTAGCCTAACTGTCATGAAACACATGCGTAGTCTCTGCCAAACCAAGCTAAATGGACGTTTCGCTCGTGATAACTCGACTTACAAATGTTAAGCCGGAACCATTCTTTTTTTCTATTCATGGGAGCAACAAGCCTGCCCAACTAATTTTGTCTCTTAGTTGTGATTTGCGGTTTTCATGTTTAAGCTGTGCCTAACCTCTTTCCTGCCGGGGGACTTTGTGCTGACTTAAGTATTCTTCCAAGCTGTTTTGTAAGAAGCGAAGTCCCTGCCCCGTGATAGAACGCGGGAAGTACGCTTTGATTGCCTACTTCTGTTACCAGTGGCAGTGGCAAGATACTGCATAACTAGATATAACCCATGCTGATTCCTTCTGGCTGTTTGGGCTTCTTTCTAATCAAAGACCGAGATACTTGCACTCATCACTTTCATCTATTTCTTCTAATTCCAACTCTCTAAAGGGCTTTTAGCACAGCTTTGCTATCTGATCTATTATCAGCAGAGCAGTTTAGGCTGACCCGAATCCGTCCGACGAAGACAAAAGACCCGAGCGCACGTAAGCGCGTGCCTCGCGGCGGCCGTCCGGCGTCGTCCAGGCTTGCGCGTGGCAGCAGTCACTTCCCGGTCCGTTGGGTTGATAGGGCGAGGCGTCGGTGTATCTCGTAGTGTCTTGGTGGTCGTATACGTTGCTTGAAGGTATCTTGTGCGGGATAGTCTTCGAGCGGCGCGTAGGGCGGGGTGCATGTTGCCCGTTATTTGGGATATTTTGAGTTGTTGATGAACGTGTGGTGGGAGGGATTGTTTGATGCCCACATTTTCTGCTTCATTTTTGCTATGATGCGTTCCTATCACTATAAGCGTAACACTTATCACTCTTTCCATTTTTCTTTCGACTGACCTAAGTTTTCCCTCAACGCGCTAACCTTCCGACCTTGACAAAGTCTCAGGTACGCGACCTATAACTCCAGTTCTCTCCAATATGCCCCACTTTAAACAAAAGTAGTTGTTGAAGCCTTCATTCACGTTTTCCTCTTGATCTCATAAGAAGTTTAAAGCAGCAATAACCACAACAACAAAAAAAAAACGCGTAAACACCAGGATTCCTTGAAAGCAAGAAGTTTCTGGAACAAAGGGCGTATCAAAACCTGGAATGAAGTTGCCGTGCGTTCATGAACACTTTATATTTTCTTGCAAGGCGAGGTCATTCCTATCACGCCAAGCTTTTTCAGATCTGCTATTTCGCTAAGGGCGTTCCGACCGAAAGCTTCCGTTTTATTCTTTTCCCGTCCAAAAGGTTTAATACCATCAGCAAAACGCTGCGTACAGGCGTGGCTGGAAGGCAGGATTTGGAAACTTTTTATAGAAAAAGAAAATAATTTCTCGAAAGCTATCGAAATATAATCCCTCCCAGAGCTTTCCTCCGGCCCTTTAAAACCCGCACAAAACCATGGGCTGAACCGCCTGGTATACGCCTCGAGCGCGGCCTGTAGAGGCGCCACTGAAATCCCCCTAGCGGCCCGTTTCGAAAGCAGGCGCGGGAGTTCGCGTCCCGCTCCCCATTGTCGCCGCTGCTTTTGCGGCACGTTCACGACCGAGATTTACCGTTTGCGGGCGTTTGAAATCCATGTTTATGTGGAGCAGTCACTCTGTTCGCAAATGAGGTGTGTTTACGAGAGTGTAAATGTTTCTGACGCGATCTTAGTGTGGTATATTCGGTCCGTATAAGCGCCAGGTGTGTGTCACAGGCCAGCAGCGCGGAACCGGCGTGTGATGGAGCCGAATGTAGTTACACTGACCTGAATTTACTAGCAGTGTCTCCGTAACGACCGATTCCTCAGATGTTCATGCTACAGCTATACACTACGATTTACATTGGTTTTGTGCGCTTACATAATCAACGGGGCACTCATACCTGACAGCACGCCAGTTACATTTGCCAATATTATACCTCAGATATTGATCACCACCATTTACAAGCCAGTCTGTGTTAATTTCGGGAATATTCAACAAAAGTACGATGGACAATGCATAATTATACTCGGGGATCAGCACACGACAAAGTCGTCTTGTCGTGAGGTGAGTGCCCGCAAACATTCATCTGCTCCTCTGCGAGCAGCTCGGAGACGGGCTTAGAATATAATCCGCGTCCGCGACTAATGCTTCTTCGAAATATTGTCATATGGCACAGGGAGCCAGCAGAATACAGAGGAAACTGAAATCAGAGGGCCTTATCACATACCACTCTCTTCCAACGACACCTTTCATCGCTTGTTGAACAGCCTACCCTGTATACTTCCAAAAATGCGGCCGCCGTATGATCAGCTGTTCGTTGAAGTAGAAAAACAAAAGGAAAAGGAAAGTGAATGCGAGATTTGTGTGTGTGATTACTAAAACGTTCATTGCTTGATTCCGCTCCGTATTGTACACAGCGTCCCCCTCCCTTCCCCCCCGCCGATGTCTCGCGAAATAGCAGTGCATTTCGCGTACAGTTGGTCTAGTAAACCCTACCTGGCTTAGGTTTCGACGAACGTCTTAAGCATTTCAGAAGCTGCACTGTTTTTTTTTTTAATTTCCGTTAGAGAATTATGTTTCTTAATTCCGCACTTGCACAGCATTTATGTTTCGTGCTTTCATTAACTTGCCTTGGTGTGTGGGCACATATTTAACGATGCACAGCTAGGATTGGAACATACTTAACATTTTCGTATGGTTTATATGCTTATAAAAGGCATAAGTTATTGTCCGGGATTGGGTAATCACAACCCCGAAACATATTTTTCTGCGACGTATATATTCGAAACGAAGCCGCATTCGTTGTCCACGCTGCAAAATGAAACCAACCTCTCATTGTGCCAGTATCAGGTCTAAACGAGGCGACAGTATAAATCATTTGTGCCTGATGTTTTGGAGGTGACAGGGGTGATATGTTGCTACCGTCGCCGACGCCCGGAAAAGCGGCGACGAAGTTACAATGATGTTACATTATTATATATATATATATATATATATATATATATATATATATATATATATATATATATATATATATATATATATATATATATATATATATATATATATATATATATATATATATATATATATATATATATATGTTACGGGACTAAGGTGGACAATGCCTGACAGCTCCTTGAACCAACGACGATGACGACGACGACGACGAAGTGCCTCGCGTGAACCTTGCGCGAGCTCTGTCATGGCCGCACTGTACATAATGTGAATAGATCGCTTCACTCCATCGCATCGTTCGTCTCATCTCTGTCCTGCCGCCACGTAACATTTTGGTGGAGTGTGCGGTGTCATCCCCATCCTGGCCTCCACATCGCATCGTCTCGGCCCGGGCGGAATCGTCGAGGAAACGTCGGCCGTGTCGGGCAGCCCCAGCCCACTGCGACGAGCATTCGACCACGTCCCCCGCCCCGTGACCCCAGCCCGTGACCAGCCGATGAAGACGAGCCGCTACATGCCGAGACCAAAAGAACAGAAGCCACGTCCCCAGCCCTCTCGTCCGAAGTGGTTCGAGTTCCTCCGACGGTCCGCTTCTGTCTTCAAGACATCGCTTTTGCGGGGCCAGGCATCATCACGTGCATCATCGTCATCGGTGGGCGGCAGGCACATCTTCACTGCACCTTGTCATCGCATCGCTCATCCTCATCGCAATCCTCGCGTTGCCTCGGCCACGACCGGGTCGGTCGTCCTCGAACCGGGGGGTGATGTTACGGGACTAAGGTGGACAATGCCTGACAGCTCCTTGAACCAACGACGATGACGACGACGACGACGAAGTGCCTCGCGTGAACCTTGCGCGAGCTCTGTCATGGCCGCACTGTACATAATGTGAATAGATCGCTTCACTCCATCGCATCGTTCGTCTCATCTGTGTCCTGCCGCCACGTAACAATATATATATATATTGTTTGATTCTGGGGCAATAATAAATACAAGAGGAAACTGTATGTGAGACTAGTTTATGTAATACCCAAACAATACACACACAATGAAGTAAAGAACAATGCGGAACTAATAAACAATGGGAAACGGCGACAAGGCGCTATAGAAAACGGTAGAGAGTTAAAGGAGTACTGACACGAAATTTCTCGCTTTCAGTTTTTATGCTGTAAAAAATACCTATTGGCCCAGTAATTACGAAAATCGAACCGAAAGCCGTCAGCCGCCAACACAGAATTAATTATAGCACGTTTATTGCAACCAATTTCAAATTTGGTCGCCGCGCGGGAAAATGGCCGTTCGAAGGCCAGCCTGCAAGCGGGCAGCCTTACGTCACGGTCTCACCCGTGACGTCAGGGACGATTTTCTTTCCTCCATGCGTTCGCCGCATCGTCTGCTACGATTGTACATGGTCCGCGACTCGCCAGCACAGTCGACATGTCGTCTGAATCTTCAGACTCGGATGAGTCACTGCCACCCGACAGACAGAACAACTTTATTTGGCCAGGCGATTAGGCCGGCGGTATCTTTGCCGTCGTCCGTTTTTTAATATCACTGCGGCTCGAACCGGCGCAGACCGTGATAGCAGCAGCTTGTCGCCACTCTTCTAATCAATCTGATCACGAAAAAGAAAATCTACATGCGAGAAACTAGATGTTAGTGTGTTGAAAATTGTGCTAGGAGTTGTTATCAGGGCTGAATTTAAAAGTGGCGTTCAGATATTTGCCGCGATGGGAAGCCTACGCTGACCAGCAGCGGAGGTTCGGCGCTCCGACCCAGCACTGTCGGCACCACGGTGCGGCGAGCGGTCGAAAGATGGCGCCACCTGCGCGCTAGAATGAAAACAGGCCACGGCAGATGTCTTGGTCACTGATCGCTCAAACGGAAATTATTGCCAAAATAAAGCTCCATATGCGAAAAAGGGGATGATAGTGTGGTGAAAAGTTGTGTAAGGGATGGTCATTCGCAGTTGTACAGATACCAGCGATCAAATAGTCGCCACGATACTAAGTTCCCAACACCCAAGGTGACCCGTACAACCCCGAGCCCGCGGGCTTGGGCGACAGTTCTTGCGGCCGCCGGCGTGCACGAAGTCCACATTCAGCGCTGCATGTCGTCGCGTGGAAAATAATGCATCTTGGCGTCGTCGTCGATTTGCTCGGGCAGGCTTCCACGAGCAGTACTTCGCATACCGCGAGCTTGCCATAGCACAACTTGGGCGAGCTCGGCGACGCGCACCGCCGCGTCGCCGCGGTGCCCGTCGACATCGCGCACCACGCCGTTTTCGGCACCAGTGTCGAACACCATGCGCCGGTAACGAACTGAAGAGCAAAGACGTCGAACACGCAACGTTTACAAGCATTGCTCACACAGCTACGCCCACGTCTCCTGCCCAAACGAATACCACCGACAACAGCAGCGCAGGATATCGTTTCCGGTTCTGAAAACGACTATATGACGTCACCCTGAACCGGCCAGACACGTAGGCCAATGTTTCGTCACGCCGAAAGCGATTGCGCTAGTGCTGCCGATTTGTGGAAGCTCGCGGCCTGGACAATCAAAATCGATTTTAGATGTGATTCCGGCCTCGGATCGCTGCAAAAATTTCTGTGAGGCATCTGTACAAACTACTGAAGCCAATTATATCATTTTTTGAGGTATCAAAATTTGGTGTCAGTACTCCTTTAAGCAAGCTGTAAAAGTCAAAGTCCGGGAATAAAGGCAGAGGACACAGCATGTGTGTGCTGCCGGAACGGGTTTGTTGTCCTACCTCACGTCTCAAAGGCACAGTCGTGGTGCTGCGGTGTTGAAAGGATAAGGTGACGTGTCGTGGCCGCAAGGGTATAGCGCGCACCGAGCCCCCGTCGCATGGTAGCGGACGCAGCCCTCTTGGGGTGTCGCGGCCTTCTGCCGGTGTCCGACGACCCGACGTGCTTGCGGAGAAGATGGCCTGGTGGTTGCGCTTGTGGAGGACCTCTTGGGTCACATCACGGGTCCGGTCGCCCGACCGCCGTGCATCCTGGTCACGCTCCATCCTCCGACCCGTTGTTCTTTTCCTCGGGATCGCTTCTCTTACGGACTTCGACGCTGGCACCTTCCGAATGGCCGGCTCGTGAGTGTGGGGTGAGACCCCGCAAGACAATGATCAAGATGTTGTTCTCGGGGTGTTTAGAATGTACCCCGCTGCGCGCGTCTTGGTATGGTTCTGGTCCGGTGGTCGGGTGGTCCGAGTAGGGGTGACGTAGGGATCGACGAGTGGCTACGTCCGGACGGAGTGTACACACTGTGTCTGTTGCAGGCATTCAACAAAGTCTTTCTTCCTTCCTTCCTTCCTTACGTGTATTTTCGTAACTTTCATTGTTTACCGCACCATTCTTACTGCTATAAAATGAATATGCACTACACTTAAGCGCAAATAGTTCGTTCGGAAAGCCTATATATATATATATATAAGCCGTGCCTAATTTGCGTTTGCTTTTTCCTTCCTCAGCCAATCGCACAGCTGGGCTCATATGACATCATAGGTTCTGTTGCGGGAAGTGAGCTAGTGGGTCGCATGGCCATTCCTTTTTTTCCTAATTACATAGCTTATTTGAACGAAGTGTGTGTTAAAAGTGGTGTCACTATGATTCTAACGAGGCCATCTTTCGAATGAACTAAACGTGTTTTGTCTGCATGGGCCCTTTAAACTGCATGGTCCCCACTCTGGGCGCGTGTTTTTCTTTCTTTCTTTCTCATGTAATTAATAAAAATTAATAATAATGTAACATCACTAACGGTAAAAAAATAGTCTAACCTTCCCCTATGCCTTCTTTGGCGTTGTAGACTGCCGGTATTTCTTTCTGTATTTCCTAACGAGCCCCTCATTTCCAAACCCTATTATCGCGCGAAAGCTTATCGAGGGCCTCGGTTCTGGCAGCCTTGATGCCAAGGTAGCATAAGAGGGTTTCCCGCCAGTTGACCGCTCATGACAGGCTGTAGACGTTCGCGTCACGCCCCGGGGGTTGAAAAAGAAGGTCCCCTTCTCCCCGTGTAGTCTGAGTGGCGCTGGCTACCACCCTCAAGCGTCAGATACAGTTGTAGTAAATATAAATACCCCAGAAAGTGAAGCAGAACACAGTCGCCCAGATAGCCGAATTTGTAAGGCATTCGAGATCTAATCGAAAGGCGTGGGTTCGGTCCCCACTCTGGGCGCGTGTTTTTCTTTCTTTCTTTCTCATGTAATTAATAAAAATTAATAATAATGTAACATCACTAACGGTAAAAAAATAGTCTAACCTTCCCCTATGCCTTCTTTGGCGTTGTAGACTGCCGGCATTTCTTTCTGTATTTCCTAACGAGCCCCTCATTTCCAAACCCTATATATATATATATATATATATATATATATATATATATATATATATATATATATATATATATATATATATATATATATATATATATATATATATATATATATATATATATATATATATATATATAGCGAGTAAATGAGGGGCTCGTTGAGGAAATGCCGAAAGTTAGGTCGGCAGTTGACAACGCCAAAGGAGGCATAGGGGCGTGGTCAGGCTCTTTTTTTTTACTACGGTTAATGATTTTATCATTTTTTTAAATATACGAAAGAAAGAAAGAAAGAAAGAAAGAAAGAAAGAAAGAAAGAAAGAAAGAAAGAAAGAAAGAAAGAAAGAAAGAAAGGAAAACACGCGCCCAGAGTGGGGACCGAACCCACGCCTTTCGATTAGATTTCAAATGGTAAGAGTGGCGCTGGTCAGAGTGGTGCTGTAGTCAGAGTGGCGCTGGCTACCACCCTCAAGCGTCAGATACACTTCTAGTAAATATAAATAGCCCAGAAAGTGAAGGAGAACACAGTCGCCCAGATAGCCGAATTGGTAAGGCATTCAAGATCTAATCGAAAGGCGTGGGCTCGGTCCCCACTCTGGGCGCGTGTTTTTCTTTCTTTCTTTCTTCCATATATTTAAAAAAATGACAAATTCATTAAGCGTAGTAAAAAAAGAGCCTGACCACACCCCTATGCCTCCTTTGGCGTTGTAGACTGCCGACCTATCTTTCGGTATATATATATATACCGGTATATATACTTTCAGTATATATATATATATATATATATATATATATATATATATATATATATATATATATATATATATATATATATATATATATATATATATATATATATATATATATATATATATATATATATACAAAGTAAAAGAACGCTCTTCAGATACTTTATTTCAAAGTTTCCACCTAAATCAGGCCTTCTCTAGGATATGTGAGGGGTGTAGAGAGAGAGAGAAAGGGAGAAGATGAGTGAGAAGTCGGAGACAACGAAGTTCACAGCTTCACACATTTGATTTTTATGCGGTCTCTGCAAACCTTTGTTACTTCTAGACTATTATATATCTATGTGCGTGCGTACGTGCGTGCGTACGTGCGTGCGTGATCAAGACCCTTACACAAGACCCATATCCGTCTGGTGCTCGAATACGCATCACCTGTATGGAACCCTTACAACCAGTGCGAAGTCAAACAAATTGAATCGGTACAGAAAAAAGCCATTAGATTCATCTTCACGCGATATGACTCTGATTTTTCACCTACGTCAGCATTGTCATCTTTGAGCGTATCACTACTTTCATCGCAGAGGAACATTGAGTCGATTAAGCTATTTCACCCTATAATTTACTCGTCGTGCAAGCTTTCAAAAGATCTGTACTTAACGTGTTCCACAGCTTCTTCTACACTTCACTACCATCCTTTGAATATGACACCATTCTACGCCCGTACTAACACGTTTAAATTTAGCTTCTTTCCACGAACTGTTGAACTTTGGAATAACTTATCCGGTGAAATACATTCTTTGCCCTTAAATGAATTCTTGTTATCCATAAATACCCTTTGACTGTTTTCCTTTTCCTTAAATTTTTTTGTTATGTTTGCTGTGTTCTGTTCCTTGCCACCACGTCTTCATTATGCCACCATGTCATGCCATGTCTTGCCACCATGTATTGTATAATTTATTGCTGAAGTCTTTCCTTCACAAAAAATTACACCATGAGTGTTTTGTACCGGCCTCTTCCCCCCTCCTGCCATAGCCCTTACGGGTTACAGTATGGATAAGTAAATAAATAAATAAATAAATAAATAAATAAATAAATAAATAAATAAATAAATAAATAAATAAGTAAATATGTCCACTGCCGGGCGGGCTTGGACCTCAGTTTTTTTTCTCTCTGCACGCAAACCGGCATGAACCGTGTCCGATCGCCAAGCAAATAAATAAGAACAAGCCACCGATTTATTCGCATCGCCGCGGAGGACACCGGGCCGGACTCCTCGCACCGTGCGCTCAGCTAAGCGTGTGTCCAACCCCGAAAATAAAGCGCTAGGTTCGATGGCGAGAAAACGCGGCCATCCACAAAATACATGCGGTGCCCACGAGTGAGTTCCATTCGTCGATTGGGAAAAGAAAATCTTTTTTTTTCTTTGACGATTCCCCTTGCATGAGGGCCGTTGGCGGACACAGAAACCGGCGTGTGATTAATTAAGTAATTATAGGGAACTGCGCATTTCGAGATTTCTGCGGTCCGTGCATCTTCTTTCGTCGGGATGGAAAAAGGGTGCAAAAATATGCTTGGCCGCCCGCACGAAGTGTGCCCGATGATTTCCTATATTCTTAACTTTCCAGCACCCGCAGGCCCGCTGTTTTGCATTCCGCAGTTTAGTATTTTCTCAACTTACAAGCACTTCGAAGTTATGCAAACTCACTGTTGTTTCTGTTCCGTAGTTTCGTATTTTAAACTTCTTTTTTTCGCGTCTTACGTATCGTTTCACGTTTCTGAAGGTTATTTTTCTGCACCATCGCAGCACGTTTTTGGGCGCCTACTTTTGTCTGCAGTTTATCTTTTTCGTTCTGTGCACTTCCCAATACGATTGCGAATTTGAACTGTTTTCGGAATTCTCGGTGTTATACTTTTCATAAGTCACGCAACGCAAGACGAATGCCGTCAGAATGAAACCGCGAATGTGTTTCTTATCCTTGAGAATGATTTCGGGGAAAAACGAGAATAAACGGAAGACTTCAAATGCATTTTGCAACATTAAATATCTATTACTACCCTTCGAGTATTCATTACGAAGCTACGATAAGATTGTGCTGGTGCAAGTGCGGAGAAAAAAGTTTGTACCCGAATACACAGAACGTAAAAAAAAAAATCTGACTTTTTGAATCATTCCAAATTAGTTAGTTTCGGTTTACAAATTGTCGTCTACTGCGGCCTCCTTCCGAGAGACCATTTCGTTTTGTGACCCTGTTTCGTATTTTAACGAAGTTAATTTAAGATGAACATTATTACGGCACTCACCTACGGGGAAGAAACTCGGAGGCTTACTAAAAGGGTTCAACTTAAATTGAGGACGACTCAGCGAGCAATGGAACGGAAGATGATAGGTGTAACATTAAGGGACAAGAAGAGAGCGGAGTGGCTCAGGGAACAAACGCGTGTTAAGGACATATTAGTACAAATTAAGAAGAAGAAATGGGCGTGGGCAGGGCATGTAATGCAAAAGCAAGATAATTGTTGGTCATTAAGGGTAACGGAGTGGATCCCTAGAGAATTCAAACGTGGCAGGGGGCGACGGAAGGCTAGACGGACGGGCAAATGAGATCAAGAAGTTTGCGGGGATAAATTGGTCGCAGTTAGCACAGGACCGGGATAATTGGAGATTGATGGGAGAAGCTTTTGCCCTGCAGTGGGCGTAGATAGGCTGATGAAATTACGGCAAGGTCGTGGAAAACCACCCATCCGAGTGGGACTCGACTACGCATCTGCGGGTATACGTAACGACAGAACGAGAGAAATAACAGGCGACCTGGCGATGAAAAGGAGGCAGGGTGTGGCGGAAAGGGGCGTTTGTTTACAGATTATTAAACCGATTTGCTGTTACGCTTTAAAAATTCGTTCGCAAACTTGTTTTCTGCACGTCCTTTACGCGTTCGGCTTTTTTGCATAGTTTAAATGATCTGCAAACAAGCCGACTTAATGACGCGTGTTATGCGGAGAAACGAGAAGATCGTGCAAGTTTTGGGGAGAAGCTACTTTTTATGCATCACCCGTCAGCGTTTGAAACGGCAACGACACAAAGGCGCGTGAAGCGGGATGGTAGGGAACGAGATAGAGAGAGAGAGGGAGGGAAGGGGTGACGGATTACTGCACGACGAAGGCTTCGAGAAGCCTGGAATTGCCTTCGCGAACCGCCGTTCCAGAAACTTAGCCTGAAATAGCGCCACGCTGCTTCTTGTAAGCCGGCGCATCGAGGACAGCGAACCGCGTGTTGACAGACGATCGATCTGTTTACGTGGCAGGCATTGGCGAGAAAAATCCCGGTACCTGGTACAAGCTGCAACAACAACAGCTCGTCTATTTGGGGCCGTCTGTTGTCGTCGACGAGACGGCCAGCACTTCCATCTCCGTGTCGCTATAGGCGGGCTCGACCCTAAGGCGGCTACGAAGAACGTTGTGCCTCGAGAAAAAATATAAACAGACGATGCAGTTCTCACTCGGTGGTTGGGAGGACGCCAACACAAATTGCTTCTGCCTACCTTTCCCACGACATCGGAGGGGTCTTGGGGAAAACCACCCCAGCCTTTCACGGAGTCGTTCTGCTATTACACGGAGAGCTGCTTTTGCTGTCCGCACCGTACCATATGCTGCGGTGTTCCCTAAGTAAAGATTGCGGAATGGCGGAGTAAGGCATGTCAAGGCACGTCGCGTTCGTGACCGCTGTTGAGCTACGTCAGCGAATTTCAGAATGAAAGCACGTGTTAACGTTTCTATTGGGACAATGTACACAAACAAACGGAAGCCTTCTTGCCCTACGGGAGTTTTTTTCAAGTGATGAAGATGTGCGAGCACTACTAAATGCGTGCACATTCTTCTGAATGGGTGTGGACACAGCAAGTAGTTAATGAGTGCGCATGCGATGTTTCAATATACTTATTCTAACCTTGTGGTTCCTTAGGACAAGTATTGTACGTATACTCCAATGCTTGGAGTAGCAGCTCCTGTTTGGGTTGGAGTTAAACTCTCCAATAAATAAACTCTCTCTCTCTCTCTCTCTCTCTCTATGAGACTTACTGCTTCATGACCCACGGACTTAAAAACCATCGTGCACCAATCCTAAAAACTTGACAAATACATATCAATGTTCACACCGGCCTAGTTTGCTTGTTTAGAGATATGTCATTTCTGTGCTCAAATAAAAAAATACAACCCTTGCTTTCTAGAGAGCTAGTGCCACCTAGTGAAAAGTAGATACTCCAAAATGCGTTTCTTGTTTGTGTTTTTTTATTATTTCAGGAAAGAAGGGATATATTTTTCAAAGAAGCAAACTAGGCCGTTGGGATTGTTTCTCTGAATTTGTGCAACTTTTCGCATCGGTACACGATGCTTTTTAGGCCTGTGAGTCACGAATAAGCAAGTCCCTCAGGAATGTGATGAGGTGAATCCGCCTTAAGTGTCCCGTTGTGGAAAAATCCCGGGACTTCTACACTAACGTGAAACCTTGTGAGGGGCGAAGCATGCAGTGTATCAGTGTATTCTTGGCGCCTTGGCGTTTTTGCCAACGGATATGAAACTGTTGGGGGTACAGGTTTTACACCTTTGCTGTAAAAGACTTGTGTCATTGAAGCACGGAGCTCTCCAGCACGAGGCGTAAACGAGTGCCCCGGTGGTTTTTTAGTACGCGAGCGCGAGGCGTAAACGAGCGTCCAGATGTTTTAGTACCGTGACTACATGAAACGACGGTTACGACGACGACGACAGGAGACGCCAACAGCCCCAGCCCCTAAGGGGCTTGGCCCCTTAAAAAAACTTACGTTGTTGTTCTCCTGTACAGACAATGGCAGCCGTTCAGAGGGTAAATACAAACACATTCGAGTTCGTATGCCAATTAAACCCGGGTGACCCCAGTAGGAGCCGAGGGCATCACTATGGCGCTAGTTCAGCACGTTGCTGAAGGTGGAGCAAGAGCTAGTCTGGTGCGCGTGGTGATGACGTCGTATCACGTGACAGGCGAACGTGACGGTGCGTGAGTGGAACAGGAGCGCGCCAGCCACGTACAACTCTGACCATGGGAAAGCTGTGGTGCTTTTTGTCGCCAGTCTTCCTGTCGGAGGTATTTTAACGCTGAACGACGAAGAAACCAAAGCGAAGAACGAGGCGCAAATACAACGTAGCAGTAACAGGCAGTAATGGAATCTTTGACAAGCATCGCTAGGTTTTCCCCTTCAAAACGCGTAAGCTGAGTAAGCAGACTAAAATTCCCCGAAGACTTGTGTGGAAGCGTGCCCTTCTGCAGGGCATTTTGCTGTGGTGTTAAAAAAAGGAAGGAATCTCTCCCTAACGCGTAAGACGTGAAGGTAGCGAAGCTGTGCGCAACTTTAACGACCATCACGAAGGTTTCAGTCCACGACTGCAGCCGATTTGCTTCTTCTTCGCTGCCGCGACCACCTTTACTCCACCATTGTTGCTATAACAGTGAGCTTCCTTCGTTTTTTTTTTGTTTGTTTGTTTGTTTTGTTTTGAAGTGGCAACCATTGGACATCTCCTTGGAGGGGCGTACGCTATGACGTGTTTTTCTCGTTCCGAGCAAGTGTTGCCGCAATTAAGGCGAATGCTGGAGTTCTTTTTTTTTTTTTGGCCAATCTCCCTAAGTTGGTATGCTTGGCTTGACAAACGTGCGCAGGGGACGCTTGGCGGTCGTCGCGATGCGCACTCACAGGAGCGCTAGGCATTTTCTTGGTTTTGTTAACTTCCGGGCCCTAGCCGTGAGGACAGCACTCACGTGCGCGCGCTGGGCAATTTCTTGGTATTTTTAACTGCGGACACAAAGAATTACGATTTGCTAAACAGCTTCCCTGTTAAAAACACATTTGCGACAATTTGTCGATCCTGCGCTGGCGGGACTGTTGGGAAGCATGCGGATAGTAGGCCTGCGAAAGCAGCGAAGTATCTGTTGTCACCCTCTCAGTGTTGCCGCGTCGTTCCAAGTTCCGCGTTACAAGCGACCAACACGAGAGAGCACTTAATGCCATTACTCGTTTACATGGAAGCATCCCGGATGCAGCTCGTACTGACGGCCCTATCGGATTTTTGTTCTTTTCGCCACCTCGTTAGGACAGGAGTTCTAAGTGAGACCCTAACAACCAATTTAACTAACGGAATAATGCCGTAAGGCTTCTCTTTAGTTTTCTTTTCTTTTTTTTGTGCGTATAAAGCCACACACACGCAAATTGCCGGCATCACACCAGTCCATTCTGGTGCAGTCGTAAATCTAAACGTGCTAGCGGTAACCGTATGCTTTGTTGACACGTTTCGAAGTCCGTATACTAAGGCTGTTTAGCTGTTTCGGCGGGCCGTCGCACCAAAAAACCTCGAAGCACAAAAAAAAATTACACCATCTTCCCGTATGGGAACCCTGAGTAGTATGCGAAGCAGTCATGAGGTCGACTGAAGTTCCCATTAGTTTTCAGTTCGTCATTTCCGTTGACGTCCAGCTTCGCGTGCTTTCGTTGTATCAGTAGCTTCTTGACGTAGTTTGAATGAGTGAAGGACATAAGGCGCGTTCGTAGCACATGCTCCCGTCTCGGTTTGTAGCGCAGTGGGAAGAGCGCCACGTGCCTCCCGGTGTGACCAGAGAGTCGTGGGATCGAAACCGGGCGCCGCCTAACTATTTCTTTTAATAGTGGACTGCGCTGACGTCAGCCCAAACGCCGACGGGGCTGAAGAGACGCGCATGCGCAATAGAGTGCGGACGGCGGACAATGACAATGAGGGAGGGAGGGACACAGCCCCGAGCATGAGATGCTTCGCATCTAAAATATGGTTAGAATAGAACGCCATGAAAACAGCAACCTAACCGCTAGGCCATTCCAAAGGCACGAGGGTTATGGTTTGGCAGCGGTGGGGAACAATAACATGTACAGCCAATTGAAAAGAATGAAACGCTTCCCGTGGTCAGAATCGAACCTGGGTCGAGCTCGCGTTATGAAACCGGCGTCTATCCCACTCAGCTATTTTTTTTCTTTATTGCCGGTTTTCGACAGTAGCACAAAACACAAGGTACAATTAACAAAAAAAAATTAATGCGGCCATGCCGTAAAGGGCCGGCGTTGTTCTTTAAAATTCCCTAAGCGCAGTAAGGGGTTCAGTTTTTTGAAAACCACTCAGAATATTCGGGAAAGTGTCTCACAGTTCGTTGACGTTCAGAGAAGGATTGAGCTATCAACGCATTCCGGGCGCACATCGTTTCTATTGGATTTGTAGCGCTGACGTTGGGTTTGGACTTCGCCGCAGGTTCTAGCGCGTGCTAACGCGCTCCACTTTGGGAGAGACGTGAAAGCCTACGGTAGAAATGATCTGGGCCTACCAGTCATGGAGAACTTTCAGCGGCAAGTTCGAAAATGTATGTGAGGTGCAACAGCCGGGTTTCGAGAGAGGCCGCCAAGCAGACCCTTGTACCACAAGTGCTAGCTGCGCCAATTTTATTTAAAGTCTTAATGCGAGAGCATTACTTGGATACGTTGGTGAAGGCGCGCACTCGGTCATGGCGTCCGCAAAAAGCGCCCGCAAAACACCTAACCTTCGGCGCCCGCTCAATTCCGATCGCCTGCGACGCGTTCCATAGTGGGGGCGCCAGAAAAAATAACGCAAAAAAACATTCGGAGCACTCTATTCGGAGCACAGTATTACATGACGTATTTCATACTTCGATTTTCTCTCGTTAACAGTAATGAAAGTGTGCGAGGTGTTCCCCAGGGAAGCATTCTGTCCTCTGTGTTCTTCAATAAAGCCGTTTGGTGCTTCGTATACCAAGATCTTCACCGAGGCCCATAACAGGATTGCATGTCGACCTAAAGCAATATCGCTGGCAGTAAATGCATTTCAACACCGTGGTGACGTCGCAGCTCTTAACTGGTTGACAGTGACCGACGAGCGTACTGTCATTCGATAGAAACGCATATTTCACTCGCTGGGGTGAGTCTCTACGTAATAAATCCCTCATGCCAAAGAAAGGTCTTTTTTTTTCACTATCGGTAGTTTTGCTTTTTGTTTTTCATTTTTAATATTGTGCTTCTGTGCCGGTAAGGCGAGTTTAGGACGTGAGAAGTATAGTAATTCAAAGGTACCTCAGAAACTATAAAACAATGAAAATAATACCGTGTGCTTCTTTTCCTTCTGTTTCTGCTCTGGCTGAAAACCGAGGCATGGCAAAATGAACGCCCAAGCACGAATGGCCAGCACTTAACGCATGGGATTTGCGCAGTACGACCGCACTTCCCTGAATCCAGAGTTGCGTTGCAAAAAAAAAAGAAGTAAACAAAATAAGACAAGCTCGCTACGGCTGCAGTGCGATTAACGAACATGGACGTCTAGTGCGAACCGCAGGCTCAAGGGAACGCCGAGGAGCATCTTATTCGCACGACGACAAAAAAAAGAGAAACTAAAGTGCACGCCCCCACATACTTGGCGATGCACCTCGGCGTGCATAGAACGGAACTCGTTCAGACTTGCGGCAAACACCTCGGGGGAACTTGAGCGCGTTCGTGTATAGCATTACGGACAGTTTGGCATTTTGCCAAGAGCGCGGAATTCGTACGTTTTTGCTTCCGCAGCGTTTTCCGGAGGTGGGCAGACGAGAATGGGTTGGGACGCCCGGAGAGGAGGGGGTAAAAGGCGAAAGGGCGAGCGAAAAGGAGAGACGGGACGGAACGGAGAGGAGCTGCTTTAAATCCCCGGAAGCAGCCGAAGCCGAGCGTGAAATCAGCGAAGAGGTGGCTGGAGTTTGCCGCGGCTGTAATGCGGGGATATGACAGATTAAGCGCTCGGCGGGGGACACACGGGCTCACAAAGGACCCAAACAGCCATCAAACCGTTCGCAGTTTCGAAGGGTTTCGAGGGAAGCGCTGGAATATAATGCGGCGCCACAGGAAATCCCACACCGGAAAAGGCGCGACGTTTGAATGCGAGAAGCGCGAAGGAGTGGTATAAAGGTGGCATAACGAGCTTGGGGCGAGCGAAGCCGAACTTGCAGCGGAGGTAACGGAGGTTGGGGGGGGGGGGGGGGGGGGGCGATGCTGGAGGGGAAGGTTGGGGAGTTGGGGAGAAGCAGCGAGCAAAGACGCTCCCATCTCTCAGAGGCGCCCTGATTGAGGCAAAATCGATAAGTACGGTCGCCGGGCGTGTGGGGGGAAGATGTGCTCTTTATTAGCTCCACGGAGGGTCTTTCTCTTTCGCCGCGCGCGTTCCCTTTCCGGCGCATGCTTTTGCGACCGTGCGCGGCAGGCTTGGCGGCGCTTTGTCGTCTGGCCCGTGTGCTTTCTCCTTTGCGAGGGGGCGCAAAGCAAGTTGTGTAGCGCTTTGTCCCCTGGCTTTTGTGGGCCCACGCTTTCGGGAAGTGGGTGCGGTCAGCAGTAGCTTAGCGGGGCGCTCTGCGCAAAAAGGAATGGGAGATTCATCTCGCGAAACACGCTTAGTGCTATGTGCGCCGTATGGTATTGACTCCGTGGCAAGGGCCCGTCAATGTTTTCTTTTTTCGTCTCGTTTTGATGCGCATACCTTTGTGGCGTTTAATTGTCCAATTACGGTGCTACATCGCTAGTACAACCGTTTTTGTCGCACGCTACTGAGTTGGTGACATTTTCGAAGCTTCTGACATTCTTTTTATAGCGAAGCTGTATTTTCTGTGTCCGTGCGTGTACACCATCGTGTCGACAAAGAAAAGGCCCCTCCCCTCGTCCTCACCTGAGCACAGCCTTTCGCTTCGGCACCTGTTCACCTCCGGCCCTTGGTGTTTTGATACAACACGGCGTAATTTTGACCCTCAAGATATGTCATTCCGGCAGTGCATTTGTGTTTAGAATTGATGTCGCCTTTAAGAAGATCGATGGAAGCTTGGTTTTAACACGAGAGTGTTTTATTCCGGGATACACGAAGACTTCACAGATGCCATATCCATCACGGAAATGACGCCGCATTGATCGGATTGATTGATCGAAATGATTGATCGGAAGCAAGCGGCCTGTAAAGGGTGCTCCCCTGCACACATGGTCTTCTTGCGGTGAAGCAACCTTTAGTACTAAAGAGTACGTTATACCAGAGTCCTTCGATGCTTTGTAGGACTCTGGTTACACTTAGGGTTGTTCGTTTTCGGGTTTAAATTTTAACACCGGAGTGTTTTATGCCGGGATACACCAAGATTTCCCTGACGTCATATCCGTCACGGAAATGACCCCAGTACAACTTGCCCGAATAGACTCGCCAGCAGGACGTCGCTCGCCATGCACAGTACACCCACAAGACAGCCTCCGACCCGCAAATCATGCTCAGCTGCAGATTTCGCTGCACATTTCACTTTCGTGTTTTACCGATTCCTATGGCAGAGAAATCAACCACAGGTTTTTTTTCTTTTTTTTTATAAGCTGGTTGTTCCACACCATGTTACACATTGAAGCTTACTCATTACGGGAAAAGAAAGCGTCAGTGGACGCGAACGCGGCGGAAGCTAGGAGACCATTGACGACGATTGGGCCGCTGACGCCAATCGTAAGAGCGATGTCCGTCGGGAGCCCGAATACCACGAGACGAAAAACGCAAGACGTCGGCGTGGCTGCAATCCCGCTTGAGCTTCACCAGAGCGATATCAATCGTGTCTGTGTAAAAGCCCTAATAAACGTACGCGTATAACTCAAAAGCAAATTTGTCTTCGTCTTGGTGCCTTAATTGCTTGTATATAGTCATACATAAATAATTTTTGTCATTTTCTAAGAACGCATAAGAACGCCCGGTTGTCCTTCTTCACAGAGTGGAAGGGCCGATTATTCTTTTTTATTTCGCTGAATTATCTGTGCCTGCACGAAAGCATTCTTTCTGGCGTTTAATGTCGCTATAAAAACTCCGTTACGAACTTTCGTTCCGGTGCGTAAACTGCCGTGCTGTCACTTTACGTCCGTAATAACCCTTTTTTATGGTCGCCAACATGCAGGTTAGGCAATATATAATTATTAACCGCTGTTATCGTAAGCTATATCAAATCACAGACGTGCATACAGTCACCGAAAAATTAAACTTGAACGCGAAAGTATGGACCGAAACACAAAAACAAAACCAGCAATTTCTTCAATAAAAATCAAACTAACGCATCACTCAGTTGCAATAATTATGTCCGCCAACGGTGCTTTCCGACCAATACCAGAATCTCATAATTACGTGACTTCCACGAAACGCATATTCTTGGATTTCGTGCGTTACCTTCAATATTTGTCTCGTTTTATTTGCCCATTAGCGTACTTTGTTCCTTGCTGAACTATTCGTATTGATTGATTGATTGATTGATTGATTGATTGATTGATTGATTGATTGATTGATTGATTGATTGATTGATTGATTGATTGATTGATTGATTGATTGATTGATTGATTGATTGATTGATTGATTGATTGATTGATTTTATACTGTTCGGTTGGCGTGGCCTCCGCATGCTAAGTCAACGCTGTATGTGCGCAAGGGGGATGCACTTGTGAGCGCTTCCGGTTCGTATGACACCACTGCGGCAAGACTCCATGTAATGACACGTTGCGCCGTCATGCCACACATAAAGTCATGGAAAAATGAAATGAGGGCACAAAATACGAATCATAACACGCGAGAAAAAAAAACAATATGGATAGCGGAGATAAAATAATGGCTCGCTAGTGGTATATATGGAACGATGCACTTTCAATCTTTGTTACTGTAATTAGGTCAGGCGTCATTTTGACTTTCATGGAAAGAAATCGCGTTATTGGTGTGTTGTGGTTCATGTTTTTGTGTACGGGTTTCATTTGTCCATGACGCGCTTCGACAACGGGAATACAACCACTACACCATGATTCCACTTTTAGACGCAGCGTGGCAGCGGCAGACCCGGCGCAATCAATCAGCACTTGCCACGTGTGGCCGATTGCGCGGGAATTACGAAACAGTGGTCTCGAGAACCGACAAACGCAGGTCGCTAGAGTTACACATGGCGTAATTTTCTCCCCCCGAGTGCAAGAACTCCCTGTACCTCTCACCGCGTGAGTCAGTTGCATCTGTCGTGATGTCTAGCGAAAATAGCGCTGTGAAAAGAAAAAAAAACTATCTTCCCTGCATCCAACGCTGTAACAGAACTCTTCTGGAGCCTGTCCTCTGGTCCATTTAAAACTTTATCACGCAGCGAAGCAGTTTATCACAGACACGATATACGCCCGCTTCCAGCAAAAATGAGCCCGTGCGCTCATTGCCGTTTTTTGGTTTGTTTGTTTGTTTGGCCCGTCTAGGTCGCCTTACTGATAGCCTCGGATGAAATACTTAGAGGAACAACTATCATGCATACTTAACGAATGAAACGTGTGGGGCGGTCTTTTAATTGCCGGCTGAACTCTTGATCGCATTAAATGCCAACCGAGTAAGACAACGAAACACCAGCTGCCTTTATCTTGAGCGCATTATTACTGAAAGAGTAGTAATAAAAATAATTCATAATCACCATTTATTATCGCTATCCCCTGAAACAGTAGTTTGAGCAGAACAAAAAATACAGGAAGAAACCAGGTAAGCCAGCGAGTGAATGAATGAATGAATGAATGAATGAATGAATGAATGAATGAATGAATGAATGAATGAATGAATGAATGAATGAATGAAACTCAATATGCGCGAGCAGAGAAAATTTGCTCGTAGTGAATAAAAAACATGCTGAAGGCCATCTGCGGCGAATCATGAAGTGCCAATAATTGAAAATGTTCACACATTCACGACTGCAGAAGCCACAAATAAAAACATGCTTTGATTGCAGCGTGTCGGTGAATATCGTAATAAAACGAAGGCGCTTTCGATCTCCGATTACGCAAGCTGCTTTTTGATCGTGACATTAACACCTACAGTAATTAACTAATCACCTTTCGGATAGTGCCATCTGGCTTCAGCCCTAAATGGCTAATGACACGTCACCCCGACTTTCCCCCCAAACGGCACCTCGAACGCCGCCGTCCTAAACCCAGTTAATACCGTCTGCAACAAAGGAAGCCGATCGAGCTGACTCCATTCATTTTCGAGCGCAGCCTACGTTGCTTTCAAAACCAGGTGCTCCATTATCGTCGCAATAAATCACCGCGTAAAGCGACGCACGAACATAGCGAGCAAATCACACCAAGAATTGAAACCGAAACCTTTCCCCCACCTGCTCGTGTCATGGCGACGAGAGGGCGAGCGCCAGATGATCGGCGGTCGCTAGGTCCGCCGAACGTCGTCTGCTGTCGCACCCCTTGAAGCCCCGTCTGTTACCTCTGTCCCTCTCTCCATTACTGCCGCTTCCTCGACATTTCCTCCTTCGCCGCTAGGGGTGGGGTCCGGCTTGGTATGTGACGTGCATCGGCCTGGCCTTTCGGATAAATTAAAAAGCACGCAAGGAGCAGCTTGTCCCCGCGACAAATTACGGGTACTCACACGAGCCTGTCGATCGAGCGCTCCATCGACGCGATCAGCTGTATCGCTTCTCCCTCGAGGAATTTTTCTCCGGGGTTCTTACCCGGATTTTGTCCCATCCTTCTGGCTTCAGTGATTTAAGAAGCTAGCCGGCTTCTGTGTACTGCGGGTGGTTAACTTAACGTTAAAGAGGCTCTGCAACGCTTCCGATAAACGCGTTCACTCTTTCCTTCGCGTCTGGAAGCACTGCAAACGCTGCAGCTATCGCCAGCATGGAGCGGCACTGCGTGATTTGCTTGTCGCAGCAGATGCGCCTTTGTTTCTGCTTTGCTTTTGTGGCATTTTTTAAAAGTGGCTGTCGAATGAGTTTGTTTTTGCAACCGAAGAAAAGCCGGCCAATAGCGGAGGCATCGTTGTGACGACGTAATCCGAGCGCTGGAAGGAAGCCAAGACCGAGAAAGAGAGAAAATTCTTTTGAGCAAGCTTCTAAGTTATTTGATAGAGCAGTTTTTTTTGGCGGAGGTATTTTGTGACCCCTTATTTTAACTACTGAGTGTGTTGGCTGACTACGTTCTGAAAGCATTTAGAATTTAAGATTTAGGATTTAGGATTTAATTTAGGAAAGCACTCCAAGCAGATCTTAACCTCCTTTGTAATTGGCGCAACAAATGGCTCATGACATTAAACTTTGCCAAATGCAAGGTAACGTGCTTCAGCCGTAAACATATAAATTCGGAATTTTCTTATCACTGTGCTTTCCCATACTTCTTCGAACAAGCACCTTGGTGTTCTTCTTACAGCCGATCTTTCATGGGTCCCACATATCACGTCTTTATGAGCCAAAGCATCACGTTCGCTGGGGTTATCTACGTCGCAACTTGCGAAATTCCGCTACTAACATTCGTAAACTCACATTTCAAGCATTCATCCTGCCACAATTAGAATTCGCCTCGCCAATTTGGTCTCCTCACCAGAATTACGTAATAAATATGATAGAAATGATACCGAATGTGGAGCAGCCCGGTTCATATCACGTAACTACAATATCAACTCCAGCATAACACAAATAAAACTAGACCTGCAACTGCCACCATTATATAGCCGCCGTAGTATTGCTGCTTTGTGCCTTTTCCACAAATATATTTTCACCCATAAATGAACCCGGCTACCACTTCAAATACCTTATTCTTTTTCACGCAGATTGCATAATCAGTCCAGTTTCAAGCGCATATAAGGTAAAACCGATGCATTTAATTCATCCGCACTGCCTCGTATCCTTCGCCTTTGGAATGATCTGCCTGATAACATTGCCACCATATCTAACCCCGAAACATTTCACCGTAAGCTACTCGTGCTTTACACTACTTAATGCTGTTAAAAATATTTTTGTGCAACGCCCATTACCAGCATTTGCGTCTATGTTGTGTGTTTTTTTTTTCTCTCACAAATTCTAGGCTTTTCCGTCCACAAGTGTCCGTCCGCGGCCACAAGTGTTCATGTACAGTGAAAAAGTGATCACTTTGTTCTTTCAAAATATGTATAATGCATTTACATTTTGTTGTTACGATGTTCCGGTCTTCAATTTATGCTTTGTATTGTTATTACGTTTTAAAACGCCCCCCCCCCCCTTACTCTATGCCCTCCAATAGGGCCTGTAAGGGTTCTATGAATAAATAAAATAAATAAAAAAGTCGAAAAAAAAGTATTGCAGGGTCCCTTTAACTCACGTCCCCCTCCTTTTTTTTTTTTTAGTTTTCAAGCCTTTAGGTGATCGCTTGACTACAGTACGTTTGTGCACACGCACAACATACAACAGCAGAAAATGGAAGCTGCAATTTATGATGATAGCGGGAAAGCCTTGCAAGCATGCTGAAGAAAGGAAGAAGGATCAGTTTGTCACGTTACTTAATTAACGAAATACATTTTTTTTTTCTTAGACTCGCTTTCACTTTTCTATTTTCGGCAGCTCCTTTTCGGGCTTCAGCTCGCCGTAACAACTTGGAATTTAACTCGCTCCGCCAACATACACTACTTCATTGGGAACTGCCGAGCTTTATTTATAACAATGCTTGTAAACTATTAATACTAACTCGGATATGACGTATTTTGTGATTCAACCATATGGTTCAAACACCTTTGCTCTCTAAAGACGTCCGCAATGAAAAAAAAAAAAACATCCGCTTAAGAGAATTTCTGATAATACGAGCGAAGTTCCCGGGTTTCTCGAGTTCGCCTTAAAAGAAGTGTGCCAGGTAATATTGTAAAAAGGTTTTATTCTCTCCGAAAGGAAGGCGCGGACCGAAATCACGGCTTCGAGGAGGAGGAGGAGGAGAAGGAATAAACGTCCCTATGAAGCAGTTCACCTTGGGGAAGAGTCCTTATTCCAGGACCCCTTGAGACCCTCCGGCTTCTTGAGCCCTCTTCACCAGCCAAAGCTGGTCGTCAGGGTCGGAGCTGGACAGTGCTCTCTCCCAGTGCTCAGGGGAGGGGGGGGGGGGGGGGGGGCGTAGGTTGGAGTTCTTATCGCAGCCCTACACAATATGGTAAAGCGTGCCGGGAGCCTCACAGAAGCGGCATTCCGAGGAGTGTTGAGGGTGGGGGTCAGAACGTGGGCTCTAGTCTCTAGTAGGGTGGGGAAAGGTGTTGGTTTGGATGCCTCCAAGGTGGTGTTCTTGTTCTTTTGTGAGGTTTTTGTGTGGAGGAGGGTACATTGTTCGCTGCAGGCGGCAGTGCTGCGTGATTTCTGTCTAGGACAAGAGGGGACAGGCACGCCACTGCTCGCCGAACTCCTGACTAGCCCGGTGTGTCAAATATCGGCATGCTGGTGGGCAGCTTCGTTGCCGGGCAGAGTCGTGCTGTGAAACAAGAACCGAGGCTTCCGGCATAGTTATGTCACGAACGAAGCGTTCCCGAAACGGCGGGAAGAATATATGGGCTACGACGCTATTGATAATGATAGCTTCCCGGTAGACACGTATCCACTCCGGGGAATGACGGGTGCAGACTACGTCCGCCTTCGTGCGCCGATGCACCGTTATATACTTGTCTGTGGTCACGGTATTCATTACTACTTTATTTGTATACACGTTGTCAGGAATGGGACGACTGAGGAGTGAACTTGGGCTCCGCAATAGACCAGAGGAAAACACTAACGTCAGAAATGCAGTCAAAGGGTTACCTACACCATCGAGCGTCAGCGCATTCAGTTCCGCGGTGTTAGCTCTCCACACAGTTATCTCAATGGTTCTTGTTGCTGGAAACGTACAATTAGGTCGGAAACATTGTTAACATTGTTTATCAAACGAGTACGGTAAAGCATAGGGACCCTTTCCCTATCAAACGAGATATGGTGCGCGTCGTACGAAACAAACAAGATGCGGAATACGAACGGAGGAAGGAACACGCACCGCGAAAAATAAATAAATAAATAAATAAATAAATAAATAAATAAATAAATAAATAAATAAATAAATAAATAAATAAAAGTTAATAGTATTTCCTTTATTTTGCATCATTTGAGAATAGGGAGGCAAGGAAAATAACTGGTTGATTCCTCTGTCATAGGAATCGGTAAAACACGAAAGTGAAATGGGCAGCGAAATATGCAACTGAGCATGATTTGCGGGTCGGCGGCTCTCTTGTGGGTGTGCTTGGCGAGCGACGTCCTGCTGGCGGGTCGCTTCGGCAAAGGTGTACTGGCGTCATTTCCGAGACGGATATGACGTCAGTGAAATCTTGGGGTATCGTGGCATAAAACACTATCGTGTTGAAATATAACACCCGAAAACGAACAACCCTAAGTATAACGTACACTTTAGTTCTAAAGGTTGCTTCCCCGCAAGAAGACCCTGTGTGTAGGGGTGCACCCTTTACAGGCCGCTTGCTTCGTTGTATTGGCGTCACTTCCGTGACGGATACGACGTCAGCGAAATCTTCGTGTATCCGGGAATAAAACACTTTCTTGTTAAAAAACTGTTCGAACAGCTTGACTAGCTCCCGCAACCACCTAAGTAAAGTACAACATGACACGTTCGACTTTTAAGCAGCGTACTGCGCAAACAGAGAACAGAACAAAGAGAAAAAAACCACAAATAAGCCCGATAAAAACCGCTTCCTTCGGTGGTTCTTACATTCTTCTTGTTTTGTTTCCTTGTTCTTTTTCTCTATTCTGCAATTCGAATAATGTGCGGGCGTGTCGCAGCAATTCGACAGTGACCAGCGCCTAGCTTGAACGAACCATTTTTCGAAAGAAACCGGTCCGCAACTCGTACCGCGTCCCCATAGCCACGATAACGATCTCCGTGCTGTAAGCTGACCAAGAAAAGGCGGAGTGTTTCCTGCCGTTTGTCAAACAGCGGATGCACTACGGACGGCGCATTAAAAGCGGGCTTCCACGCACGTCTCGGCCGATAAACGTTGCCTAATATTGACAAACGAGCCCCCGTCTCCGCCCGCATTCTTCAATTCGAGCGAGCCCTGCATGCATACGCCGTACTCCCTGCATCTGCGCAACCGTTTTTCGATGACGTCAAGACGCAGGTTTCGTCGTCCCCAAAGCAGCTGCGCGCGTCTTTCTGTTGCCTCGTTTGTCCTCCGTCTAAGAACAGCTCCTGGCCCATGCTTTGCTCGAGCTAGGACAGGAGTATTGCGAATCGATAGTGGATGAACCCCTTTGCATAAATTCCTGGGTGAACGAGGCTTTTCTTGCTGGGACGGAAGAGAGCCAGCCACACGGCCCTTTATTTGCATCTCAGTCCCGGCCCTGCTGCTCCGCGAACAGTGCTTTGTTCTTTCGGAAGCTGGTGCGTTCCTTAGAGCGGCGGGGCAGATTCCCGGAGATAACCTGAATACATTGTTGCGAGGAAAAAATTAAAAAAAAAACATTACGCCGTGGTTTCCTTTCATACACCACCGCTTTTGTGGGCTCTCTATTCTAAGTGCCCTGATTCGAAGCTACGTTAGGAATCCGCGTTGGAATTTGTCTAAGGGTATTATTTGTGCCCGTGGCTCTGAGCAGAAAACAGTACGTGCGTTCAAGGCGGCATCAGCATCATCTCTATCATCAACTTCATCGTCACAATAATGACATCACAATGGTGAAAATAAAACGCTTGAACGTGGAGTTTTCAAGTTGTGTTTTCATTTCATTGTTTTAGGGGTGAAGCCTCTTAGGGGCTGGGGCTGTTGGCATCTCCTTTCGTCGTCGTCGTAATGGTCGTCTCATGTAGTCCCGGTTCTGAAGCACCGGGAAACTCGTTTACGCCTCGCGCTAGAACGTAACGCGTACTAAAAAAAAACACATCGGGACACTCATTTACGCCTCACGCTGGAGCGCTTCGTGGTTCAAATACAAGAGACTTTTACAGCAAAGTTGTATGCCTCTACCCCCAATGGTTTCATCTCCGTTGGCAAAAACGCCAAGGCGCCAAGAATACACTAAATGCTTCGCCCCACACTAGGTTTCACGTTAGTGGATATGGCCCAAGATTTTTATTACATTTCCCATCTCCATTCACCCTAATAGCGCACGATATATTCCCATATACCCATATTTTACCAAGAATACACAAATCCATCGAAAAAAAGGACATTTTGAGAAAAAAAAACTTGGCTCAGCTTGCACCAGTGGTGCAAGGCTGGCGAAACAGCAGAGCTGGCGGCCCCTCTCCCTTCGTCGGAGAACCGGCTGTTGCACGTCAGATGGATTTCCGAATTTATCGCTGGAAGTTCTCCATGACTGGTAGGTAGGCCCGGATCGTTTTGTCGACAGCCTTTCCCATCTCTCACAAAAAGAACCTCGTTGGCACGTTCTAGAACCCGCGGAAACCCGCTTCGCGAACTCGGTGTCTGTGCTACTCCCTTTGGGTGTGAGCGCTCGTGAACTGGCGAGGAGAACAGCACGCGAGAAATCACGCCACGAACGCTGAGATGAGTGTTCTCGAAGGCCAAGCTGGCCGACGCCGGACGTCCCTCACGAGGCACACGCTCACGTGCGCTCGGTATATTTTTTGGTATTTCTTTGTGGTAACGCTCAACGGCGGAACCGTAGTTTTTTTGCAGCTGTGCTGTTTAAAAGGTGTCTGCTGTGTATTCAACGGTTAAGGCGCAATTTCGTAATTTTCGCGTCGTGACCCTTTTTTTTCGAAAGTTGTTTTTGCCACATACTCACTCATATTGTGGCAAAGCACGCTTTACAGGCAACGCGACATTGAGGGCAACGTCACGGCGGTGAGCGCTGCCAGCACGAGGTCGGCTGTGAAGCGCGCATGCACATGCCACGCCCGTTTGGCTTGGGAGTGTGACCGTTACGCCACGCATATTCCGCTCCCGCACACTTCAAAGGCTACCCGAATACACCCGTCTGAGGACGTACTTCGTCTGGGTCTCACGCGAGTCAATACCATGTTCTCTCTCGGTTATGGACCTCTTTTTCCGAGTTTACGAAAAAGATGGCCCGGGAGGAGTACTGTGTAAGATTGTAAGGTAATACCACCATCCCCTCCCGCCGAGGAATCCACCTACCCTGCAGGACAACACAGATAAGAACGTATGGCAAGCGTTTTCAGATTTTCAATAACCAACAATTCTCTCACCTTCTCTTTCTCTCCCTCTCTCCCTTTCTCCACCCTTATCTTTTTTCCCTCCTCTTTCTCGCCCTCTGTCGTAGAGGCGCGCAGCGCTAAGGGATCATCATCGTTGTTCAGAGGCTCTTGACTGGTTGAAGCCGCGGCGGCTCATCAAAGGAAGGGTCAACCAAGGCTTCTCGCCCGAGTTCGTCAATATATATATATATATATATATATATATATATATATATATATATCACATAGACACGCAGATGCCTCAGCTCTGCCACCGAATACTCTTCTCAGCATCGTCGTTCGGGCGCGTTAGGTGCTAATTAACTTTCGGGAGGGCGAATTCCTGCGCGCTCTCCCTTCCTTCGTGCTCACCCCGTACAGCGGCGGCGTCGTTCGTCGTCTCTGCGGGCCCGACCGCGTTGTTCCTCGAGCTCCTCTTGGCGGCCACGAGCACCGGCCGGCTGTGGCGCGATAGCAGCGTGCTCCAGATTCCTCCGCCGCTGTAGCGCCGCTCTCTACCGCCGCGGCCAGCGAACACGTTGAAGCTGTCGTGCAGGAAGGTCATCGCCTCCTCCTGCGCACACCCGAATTGCCCCGTGTGAAACGGAGTCAATAATGACGTTCAGGCATGGTCGAGCAACGCTGGAAGAGGGTGAAAAGTCGCGCTATTTTTTCTTTCTGCCTCAGGTCGGCCGTGTTGAAACCAAACGCGCGAGGAAGGTAGCTTGAGTCAATTTGATTGGAGTTGAATTATGAGCCACAAATTTGTGTTTTTTTTAATCCTGAGTGTGGTGGCTGTTACGAAAAATTGAGGAGCAGGTCATTTTAATTTTCGCGATTGCAATACTCTTTATTTTAAGGAAATGCCATTATAGAGCCTTTGTGCGACGTGTTGCTTCGCGAAGAGTTACACCTCCAGCTTTGCATCTCTCTAGAACCTAAGAGAGCATCTCTAAAACACGAAGTTGCACACAGAACGAGTTCTTATCTGCGATGCTGATTGCACAAGAGAATTTGAAAAGCTCATAGCAAAGCGCATTCTTAAATTTTTAGTTAGATATAATGTTATAGCCCCCCAGCAGCATGGATTCTGTCCAAACAAATCAACATCCACAGCTGTTATTAACGTTGCGAATATCATTAATACCGCACTAAACGAAGGAAAAATGGCTGTCGGTATATTTTTAGATGTGCGAAAAGCTTTTGACACTGTTGATTATGATATACTTCTCAAGAAACTTCATTGTTATGGTTTCCGGGATTCTTCTCTAAATTTGATTCAAAGTTATCTGTCCCAACGCAAACAATGTGTTTCCATAAAAGGTACTTGTTCAACATTTCTAGCCATAGCAGCTGGAGTGCCTCAGGGTTCCGTCTTGGGACCTATTCTATGTTCTCTTTATGTAAACGATTTGCCGAGTTGCCTTGTAAAAGGGGAAGCCATGATGTACGCTGATGACACGGTTATTTTATTCGTAGGAAATAGGATTGCGCAGCTAGAAATAGAAGCAAATAGTGACTTAATAAATATCGCGAAATGGTTTGATGAAAACAGGCTGACGCTAAATGTAACCAAAACAAAATATATTCTTTTTTCATCCTTAGGTGCAAAAAGCAATAATTCAATAAACCTGAAACTGGGAACTGATCAGATTCAAAAAGTAGATACATATAAATATCTCGGCATAGTCCTTGACGAGGCCATGAATTATAAACAGCATATCAGTGACCTGTGTAAAAAATTAAGTTTTGCTTGTTTCACGTTATACCAGGCACGACAGCATTTCCCCTTGCAAACGTTAAAAACAATTTACTTCGCTGTCTTTCACTGTCACTTAACATACTGCATTGAAACTTGGGGCAGCACATATTTATCGTATCTTTCCCCAGTTATAAAATTACAAAAACGAGCATTCCGCATTATAACCTTTTCAAAATGTACCGACCACACAGCTGATTTATTCTGTAAGCTAAAAATAATGCCTTTTTTGGTCGCCCGAGATTACAAAATAGCCTGCGTAACTCATAATATTTTGTCAGAAAACAGCCCTTTGCCATCAAATATTTTCATAAAATCAGGTCGAGTAACACGAAGTCACGCAAACATCAATTTTAGCATACCGCTTGTACACAACGTGTATGGCAGACGTACAATACAGTATGTTGGTACTAAGATATGGAACGCTATTTCTGTTGACGTTAAAGAAAGCTGCAATTTTTCTCGAGCATTGAAAAACAGTATCAAAGGTAACAATTTCGAATCGCTAGCTTCACCTCCATGTAACTAAGTTTACCACCTGTAAAACATGTATATTCTCTTTTCAAATGATTGGTCCTGGACAAAATATGGGCTACGTTCAGCTGCGAGACTAGATTTGCTGTTGCTTCTCTTTCACGTGAGCATATATATGTCTATGTATGAGTATCTGCACTTGTATGCATGCGCATGTATGATTGTATATGTGCTATGTTTAAGTACATTGATGTGTACGGTGTGTTACGGTTCTGACGACCGCTTTTGTTTTGCTGTCCGTATTGAGTTACTTTAAAGGCTGAGTTGCTACAATATGATGTATTTATTGCATGGGCCCACCACTAGCAAGGTTGCTATGGGCCCAGATGATGTATTGCAAATCAAAATGTATTCCCTTCTTGGTAAATAAACTTGAATTGAATTGAATTGCATAAGAGAATCTTACAGGACACCTAAGAACCTTTATTAGCCGCAAAAATTAGTACGGAGTAGCAAAGTGCTAAACACGACTAGGCTTAGCAGAAGGCATAAAAAGAAAGTATAAAACTAACTCACTCCAAGCAAAAAAGTGCACCCCGTACGTTGCAATCTCATTCCCACCGTTACTGCCTAAACTTTTTTTCCCTTTTGCATTCGGACGGACATCCTAACGAATTCGTAGTTGTGGTTATCACGATTCGCGCGTTGACACGTTAAGGCAAAAATCGACTCCGTGCAGCGTTGGCCTGGTTTAGTGTTATTCTCACTAGCAGGAACAAGCAGAAAATGTTTCTACCCAATCCGTATCTCGGCCTTAGTTAAGAGGGAATAAATTCGTCTTTCTACCTTCTCTTCCCAGCCTCTCACTATCCGCGCAGTTCGCCCGCACACCACTTTGACGGGCATCCCGTGGCATCGCTTCAATCCCGTGCTCCCGGAACCCCTGTTCTTAAGCTCTGGCTAACCGAGACAAATGGCTACTCTTCACCGCTGACCTTCTGCGCTCTCTTGGCTGAAGTGGACCCCCCTCGGGGACTCTGCCACTGTTCGTTATGCCTGTCCACCTTAAGCAGCTTCGTTCTAGGAATTCTGGGCTGTCTAGCGCGACACCCCAGCTCACACCTTTCCTGATTCTCAGTCAGCGCTTCACAACTGTGCTCACTACTCCACCCGTTATCACCCTACGTATGCGCTGCTGAGCACGAGGTCGCGGGTTCGATTCCCGGTCGCGGCGGCTGCTTTTCTGACGGAGGCGAAAAGCAAAAACGCCCGTGTGTACGATATTTCGGCGCACGTTAAAGATCCCCAGGCGGTCAAAATTAATCCGCAGAACTCCACTACGGCGCGCCTCATCGCCTGCGTTGCGTCAGCGCGTTAAACCCCACAATCAATCGATCAGTCACCCTGCGTAACTACCCTTCTAATCCCAGTTCGTCCACTCTGCCCCTGTTTCCAAGCTCGTGCGGGTTTTTGGCCCCGTTTGAAAGAGTGGCAATGCTCATTATTTCCCCTGCGATTGCCTGTGCACTGCTCAAGTAGCCCTGTTCCGCCCCTCTCTCTCTCTCTCTCTCTCTCTCTCTCTCTCTCTCTCTCTCTCTCTCTCTCTCTCTCTCTCTCTCTCTCTCTCTCTCTCTCTCTCTCTCTGTTACGAGTCACGAACATGCTGGTAAAATTGTCTACTTCCAAGTGTCGTGCACAAAATGACCGTTGGAGTGGCGCGTATAAATACTGACGCGTCGCGTTCTTCTAAAGCGGAAGCTTTCTTCAAATGGGTCCGATGGCATAGACCAGTTGGTCGACCGAAAACCTCTGATAAGATCCCTGTACACACGGCGCATGCGTGAAACCGTGCTTCGAAACGCTTACTTGAAAATCGCAGAAAAGGAGCGCTTCTACATAAGACAATACACGCATCTGCCATGAAGAAGGAGTACGTGTGTGTCTTTATCTCATGAACCACGTGTCGGTATACATTTACATTGTTCGTAGATGCAGTTACTTAGTGGATGAAAAATCCGCGCGTGGGTTCGTTCTTGGATTGCGATTTGGGTTTTTTGGAGGTTTGACGACCGATTGGACGCACTTTCAGCGAATGTTGCGGCCCACTTTGAGCTTTCGCGCTCCTCTAAAGTTGCTTTAGGAAGGGGTGGGAAAATTTTTTACAGGGCGTGCTCCGGAGAACCAGGCACTGTGATCATGATGTCGGAGTGAGTTCGTATACCTGCTTGTTGTAACCTCGTCGCCTTTTCGCGAAGCAAACAGTTCTAAGACTCGTCGTGGCTCCCCGACGTCTACATGGATGCAACGCGCATTTAATAATCACCCTACTACGACGGACCGAGGGCTCGGTCCGTCGTAGTAGCGTGAGACTGCGCGAGAGACCTTGCCAACCAGATTATCCTGGTCATCCACGATCCGAGATCGTCGGTACTCGGATGCCATGACACCTAAAAAGGACTTCGGGGCCTTCGCAATGAAGTTTCTCTTTCCAACTTTGGGCTGAATCCCGTTTTTGAGGTTGGTGTAATATTATCGCGATCGGTAACTCTGAAGAAGGGTGCTTCTAGGCAACAACGTCACCTTTACCGGCAGGTCGCATGGATCTGTCGCCTAATGGCAAGGAATTCCGCGTGGCACAAATGAGGCCGTAAACTGACTACTCGTCGGAACGTACTGTCAAAACGTCGCAAGTACTGTTTCGGAGTACTATCACGTATTCACTGCTGAATTACAATGTGTTCGAGAAGACAAGGATCCACAATAGAGAAAGAATAAGAAAAACAACTCGCCGTGCACTTACTTCTTGGCTCCAATATTGGTGTTCTGTCCAGCGGCCACACAAAGCGGCTCAGATCGTTCTTGGTGGGGGCTAGCATGAAGGACTTGATCCGTGCCCCCGGTTAGGCCTAAGGGGTTAGTCCCACTTCAAGGCGAACAATGGCGTCGTCAAAAAAAAAGAAAGAAAGAAAACGGCGACAGTTTTCGGGCTATCGTGCAGACGACGTAAATTCGTCCTCTCCCGTACACACGGACGTCCAGCGGGCAGCAAACGTCTTTCGGCGCGTTTATGCAGCGAAGACTCGTAGACGACAGTTTCGACGCCTCGACGAAGCTCCGCTAGCAAACAGCCTATTTTTGAAAAGTTCACCGGAGAAGAAGCACGACGTAGGCCGCCTGTTTTGCTGGCCGACAGACCTCCACTGGCCGTCGCGTGCTAGGTATCAGAACGTTTTCCGCCGGCGGCGAACACTCTGCCGTTGCTTTGCGTGGCATCGACGGAGAACTCGTAAAGTGTCGTGTGATGGCCTGGGGGAGGGGGAGTCGCTCCAAGCCCGCGCACAAAACGCTTAGCCGAAAGCACGAACATACACATGCAAGCCGAGCTACTCGACCACGATAGCACCGCTTTCTTAACATCAGTATCAGTATCTCACGACTCGTTCGTGTCTCACGTATGCAGAATTTGCCAGGACAAGCGATTTGCTTCGAGGGAGAAAGCGAAAGTCGATAGCTATCATACGCTCGCACGCGTCGTGGAAGTGATTTGCATATCCCAATTCTCGCTTGTCACGCCAGCGGCAGCGCAAATATTGGCGCAGACGACAGGGGTGAGGTCCCCTTTCTCTTCACAGCTTTCGCTCTCTTTTTTGTTTACCGGTACTGCTTTTTTGTTCTACTTTCGGAAACCACCAACGTCGCACGAATGTTACTCGAGCTCGGGTTGCACGTCCTCGCAGTCTTTGTTTACAGTGGCTTGAATGAAAACCTGTCTCGGGGTTTTGACGCCACGTGTACGTCTCTGAAACGTCTGTCGTTGCATTATCGATAGTCTGTTTCCGACAGAGGCAGTTAGAACGGATGAAGTAGTGTTTGGCGCAATATACGTGGAGGGAGGGAGTGAGGGGGAGAATTGCGTGTGTGGATGTCGGGGTAAGGGTATACAAAAAGGAAAAAAAGAAAAACTAGCGAAGTCGGAAAAAGGTGGAAAGGGAAGAGTATTTATGTAAGTGGCATGGCGTCCCCAGGAAAAAAATACAAGCCCGCTGGAAAATCCGAAAGAGCTTTCAAAGCGTGGCATAGAAAATCCTTGCGTTAGGCGAGGACAGTGGGCAATTAGCCGAAGAGCCCTGAAACGCGTACTGTGAGGGCCTGCAATGTGTCCCAGTGCTCTTTACTGTGTAACGGGCACACGATAAACCTTAAAAGATAAAAGTAGACTCGGAGTGGACATACAATGCGAAGGATTCACAACCAGTATACCATCACCAGAGTAACGGAGGGGCTACTGAGAAACGGAACTGGACGAAGGTGACGATCGTCAACTCGATGGAGGGATGGATCCAGAAAATTCGGAGACAAGGAATGGACTACGGCACCGCAAACTATTATTATTATTATTATTATTATTATTATTATTATTATTATTATTATTATTATTATTATTATTATTATTATTATTATTATTATTATTATTATTATTATTATTATTATTATTAGCGTCCTCTTCGGGAGTTTTTGGCCGGGTTGTCAGCTCTGACACACTAGGTTCATCTTGGCAGTGCTCTTTTTCTTCACTTATCGTCCTGACGTGTGCATTGACTTCACCGAGCTTGTTCTTGTTCCTGGTTATTCATGTATTGTGCTGATACTGCGACTGTAATTATCGTAGAATTTTTCTTTTTCTGCCGTTTTTATCATTCAAAGTTGCCATATTCACTTCATGCGTCCATTTGAAACTGAAAATGTACGCTTCCAGAATCTAGTAAAAACTTTCTTCTTTTCACTCACCCTTCCGTATAGTTACGCTTATTGTAAGATGTCTTCTTGCAATTGACCAGACATTACAGTTTCTATTGGTTGTGTAATGTTGCCTAAAATTACACTATGGCATTTTTACTCTTCTGTGAAGTTGTAGTTTCTTCTTATTTTTTGCTCACTCACTGTTCTTTTACCAGCTGTTGATGCATTTCATTGCTGTCTTATAGCTTTTCTGTGCGCCAGCACGACTTGATTGTGTAAACTCGGTTGGATTGCACTATTTTATTTCTAATCTTCTTTGCCGTTTTTTGTAGGTCTTTCTTTTCTTTTTTTTTTTGCTCACTGAGTGTTTATTAGCAAATTGTTGATGTACTACAGTGCTGCATTTTCCCCTCTGAGTGCTCCAGCACGAAGGCCTCCGCTGTTCCTGGGCACTATAATAAACATTGATTGATTGATTGATTGATTGATTGATTGATTGATTATTATTATTATTATTATTATTATTATTATTATTATTATTATTATTATTATTGTTATTGTTGTTGTTGTTGTTGTTGTTGTTGTTGTTGTTGTTGTTGTTGTTGTTATTATTAAATTGGGTAGCTGGTGGTAATCCTGCCAGCCACGGGGAGTGTACGTCGCCGACAGTGAAGAGGCTTAGCGGTGGAACACCGACTTATCAACGGCCCTTTCGCCGAATGCCCTTTTAAAGCTCGCATTCATGTCAGAATGCATTCAAGGGCTGCTGTCACACGGTTTTCTTTTAGCTGCACCGCAGTTTGGTGGGGGTCGCACTTTTGTATTCTATTCTCCTGGTGCGCAGTGGTTTCACTGTGGAGGCTGCCTCGAACAACGGATTGACATTCGTGCGCCGATACCAATACACCTTGCCTTGCCATATTCATCAGTTAAATTAAGGATCACTGTAGCATGGGCCAAGCACCCTCTCCAGCTTCAGGTTCTGAGCGTTCTCTAAACCGCATTGGATAAATGACTGGTACGCCAATGGGGTCATGTTTGCAAAATGGCCAAATCCTTGGCGGAAAAGCAGCAAGCCACTCTGGTAACACTGTGCACCCGCTGCGCCGCCATTAGAAAGGAAGCGAAAATGGTGCGAGCACAGAGTTTCTATGGAGTAGCTACCGTCCACCGTCCACGTAACTGCATACGCGTCGTGGGGCAACAGACTCGTGAAGCCGTTGGCGAAAACGTGCAACCGCAACGGCGTTGCTACGACCTGCTTCCTTTCTAATGGCGTCGTCGCGTTCAGCACCAGTGTTACCACCGCTGAATTCTCAGTGTTACCCGCCGTTTTGCAAAGGGTCTATAACCTCGGGGACAGTTCTCGTTTTCTGGGAACTTCACCATGAACTGCGAATATTTCATCGGAAGGGGCGTACAAATGTCGTTGGAGCATAGTTTACGCTGGTCGTTGTCGCCGGCAACACCGCGCATGCGCGGCGCGCAGCTGGCAGCGATGAGTGGCGCGACCTCAAGGTAACCAAAATACCGCACCCACGTACGTTTGCGGAGACTGTGGTTCGAACTAATTGTAACCTGTCGGTTGAGAGAGCCTAATGACGTGACGCTCGTTCACCGATGTCGTTATCGGCTCGCTGTGGCGCGGGTGTTCTGGGTGAGCGATTCTCAAATGGGAGTTCGCAGACTTGGGGGGTCCGCCAGGATATTTCAACGATCCCGCGAGGCCCTCCTCTCACTCCTTTTTTTTTTTCTCCTCTTTGTCAATACTTGCGGGAAACACAACAATGTGAATTTGCTGCGTGATGTCTTACGTTTAACTTCGCGTACCGCATGTTCTAACCGTCGGCTTTCTGCACAACACGCCAACTACGCGGGAAAGCCATACACACGGAAGGCAGGTATACATTATTTATTTATTTATTTATTTATTTATTTATTTTATTATTTTTGTTTGTTCGTTCGTTTTATTTATTTATTTATTTATTTATTTATTTATTTATTTATTTATTTACAGATACTGCTGTCTCGATCCACGAGACATACCAGGAGTGGGTACATCAGGAAAAGACAAGAACATACATTAGGCAACACCACAGAAACATACAAAGCATTTAAAACGTATCACAAAATATGGTCAGGCAGTTCTTTCAAAAACAGTTCGATTGGTTTTTCGCGCAGGGAACCATCTAGGTTGTTCCAAATCTCAACAACGGCTGGAAAAAAGGAGTGCTTAAAGCAATTTACAAATGGCTGGAAGGGAACAATGTTGAGTGGGTGAGGTCGGCGCGTGGCTAGTCGTGCTGCGTGCTGAATGACAAAAAGTAATCGGTGCTTCAATGCAACTGCGGCTGTGTACAATATTATGTAGCAGAGTGATACGATCAAGTGTGCGTCGAAAAGCAAGGGGTTCTAACGACAATGAACATGCGTGAGATAAGGGAGAAAAATAGCGGTCATACTGGCAGAAAATAAACCGTATTGATTTTTACTCTACGCCCTCGAGCATATTTATGTCAAGTGCAGTATAGGGTGACCAAACCGCTGAGGCGTACTCTAGCAATGGTCTGACGAGCGATTTATACGCGGTTAATTTGCAGTCCTTGGTAGAGTGCTTGAGTGTTCGTTTTATGTATCCCAGTTTTCTAAGTGCCCTAGCGCAAATTGTTTCAATGTGATAGTGCCACTTTAGGTTTTGAGTGTAGATAACACCAAGATATTTGAATGTATAGGCTATGGCCTCGGCAACTTTTAGGTCCAAGAGGGAATATTGAAGAGAAAGCTTTTCTAGTGGAACCGACGGCGTCCCGACAAAAAATATAATGTAATTCCCCATTGACCGGGTGATCGACTGAAAAGCTCTGATAAGATCTCTGGAAATACAGCACGTGCGTGAATCTAGGTTTCCCTTGTGTCAAAACGGTTACTTGAAAATCGTGATAAAGTAACGGTTCCCCGTAAGATAGTACACGCATCGATCATAAGGAGTACAACAGTGTACCTTTTATCTCATAAGTCACGTATCGGTGTACGTATAGATTGTTCGTGGATGGGTTTACTTGGTGCGAGAAAAATCGTTGCATGGGTTCGTTCTTCGCTTGCGACATTGGTTTTTGAAGGTTTGACGACCAATCGGACGCACTTTCAGCGGAGGTTGGACGCACATTTAGAGAAAGTTTTGACGCAGTTTTGATCTGAGAAAGCTTTCGCGTTTCCCTCAACTTTTTTTGGAAAGGAATGCTAAATTGTTTGACACATTAGCATATAACAGTCAGACACAAGGTAATAGCATTGAATATGTGCATGGGTGGCATTAACCGCAAGTACAAATTGTTTGACACTACGACACGGATTCACAATATCCGTCGCTGGGTCACCTATTACTTTTGCAAGTTCCGAAGGGCTCCCCAGCCCATTCATGGTTTAGAACCGCTGCTAGAGATGTTTGCCATAGATTTCATTATGCTCTCGTCTGATGTAGACATGTGTTTCTGGCGTGGGTTGGGGACGTGTAAGCACGCGGTGTGTAATTAATTTAGGGAATGCAAACTTCCGTGTGAAGTAGGGCCTGCAAGGGGCCTCTTCCGAAATTGCTTCCAAAACTCCTTCTGCCGTCGTGCTGAAGGCAGGGGCAACTGACGTGAGCCGCTTGATTTTCTGTATGACATGTCAGGCAGTCTGGTGATATATCTGACAGCCCTATGAAGATATTTGCTTTAAGAGCGGCCGTCAAGGCCGTGTTGCTTTGCGAGAGGAGGACAATGATTTGTTTTGAGTTTTCATTCTAGGACATATCATATACAGAGTATATACTTAGAAGCCTTAGTGTTTTGTTTTTTTTTAGATCAGTTGCTGTTCAGATGGATTATGTTTCTTCTGTGTCTACGATTGCACGTATGTCATCGGGGTCTCCTGCACGCCAACATGGCAAGGTGGCCCTGTGCCTTCAGCGCTGAATGTTTGCTGTTTTTTTCTCATACGGCACTAGGCTATAGCTCTATACAGCAAAAGAAATCACATCCCTTACTAAAGAAAGTCGACAGAAACGCGAAAGTTTTATAACATCAAAACTGCGTCAAAAGTGCGCCCGAACCTTCGCCGAACGCGTGTCCAGCTGCTTCAAAGACCCAAACAGCAAACGAAGAGCGAACCCATGCGGCTAATTTTCGCGCAATAAGCAAATGCATCTACGGACGACCTAAATGTATGCCGATCCGTGATTTATGAAATAAAGGTGTACTATCGTACTCTTTCTTCATGATCGATGCGTGTAAGAACCGTTCTCTTTTCACGATTTTCTAGTAACCGCTTTGACACGATGAAATGATCCTCACGCGGCTACAGTGGTTCCTCGAATACCACAACGCATATCCGGAGGCTATGGCCGGTTTTCGACGAGGGCGTTCTTCTATTGACTGTGTGGTAGATCTATAGTCACGTTTGTACAGCAAGAAAAAAGCCGCAAACGGCTCTCAGCAGCCCTCTTTCTCGACGTCAAGGGGGCCTATGATAACGTGCTTCACGAGTCAGTACTAGACGCCCTTCAGCACTTTGGACTCGGTGGCAGAATTTACAAATGGATACACAGCTTCTTGTCCGAAAGATCATTTTTTGTAATGACAGAAGACGGCCCGACATCGCAGCACATCATCAAACGTGGTGTTCCTCAAGGTGGGGTGCTAAGCCCAACCCTCTTCAACCTAGCGATAATCGGGCTTGTCCACGCTCTACCGAAGACTGTCCGTATATCCATTTACGCCGATGACATCTGCCTCTGGGCTTCGGCTGTTAATCGACCTCAGCTGCGAGCACGGCTTCAAAAAGCGGCCAATGTGACGAGGGCATACCTCCGAAAGCAAGGACTCAGTATTTCTAGTGAAAAGTGCGCGGTCGTTGCGTTTACCCGCAAACCCATGTCCCGATATCCCATAACCATCAATGGAAAGTCGATACCTTACTCCAGAAATCACAAATTTCTTGGCGTGATCATCGACAGGGACCTGTCATGGAGCGCACATGTGTCTTTCTTAAAGAAGAAACTCACCGCCATCGCCCACGTTTTCAAATTTCTCGCTGGAAAGACGTGGGGCACATCGGTCAGAGGAATGCTGCAACTGTACCAGGCACTCTTCTTGGGAGTTTTGCGCTACAGCTTGCCAGCGATATCCGGTACATGTTCCTCTAACCTTCGGGTGATCCAAAGCATCCAAGCGCAGGCTCTCCGCACGTGTCTTGGTTTGCCGCGATGTGCTTCAACAGTGGGCACATTATACATTGCCCAAGACTATCCTACAGCAACTTATGTGACCACTGAGACGCTACGCCTACACATCAGGCTCCTCACGAGGCTACCAAGTCACCACCTTGCGCAGCTTCCTCAGAGTCGACCACGCTCTTCCTTTGCAGCCATTGTCGCAGCGCACAGGGCTGAGGTACCGTCAGACTACACGCCTGCGGTCACACCGTCCTCCCCGTTGTGGTGCCTGGAAACACCGGACATTCGTCTGCATGTTCCGGGCATTGGAAAAAAGGTCGACTTACCACCACTGGCTCTCAGACAGTTTTCTATGCAGTTACTGTACGAACAACACAATGACCGGAAGCATGTATACACAGACGGTTCTGTGACGTCCTCGAGTTCGGCAGGTGCGGTGGTTATACCATCAGAATCAACCAAGATTCGATTCCGTGTCGCCCATGTGACGAGCTCGACGGCTACTGAACTTGCAGCCATCCGTGAAGCTCTTCAATACATCATGGAAGCTTCTCCCCAAAAATGGTCCATTTTCACCGACTCCAAAGGCGCCCTGCAAAGCTTCCGAGCAGCCCTGCGCTACGGTCCTTTGCACCAACTAGTGACAGAAATTCGAGAATTATTTCACCAGGCTGTCATAAAGGGCCATAATATTGTATTTCAGTGGCTGCCAAGTCACTGTGGAATCACCGGCAATGTCTCGGCTGATGCAGCCGCCCGGACAGGCCATGACAGTGAAAGGACCATCTTGCTTCCGCTTGCAAGGACTGATGCCGCTAGGCTGCTTCGTCAGTTCGCGCGGAGGACCTCCATCACTCAATGGAATACACCGGACTTTGTGCACCCGCGCCTCCACAACCAGGACCCTCTACTCCAGCGTCGTCTTCCGTGTGGGCTGACTCGATCACAGTCTACTTTACTTTGTAGGCTGTGGTTGGGAGTGGCCTTCACGAAAGCCTACTCCTTCCTCATCGGGATGGCCAGTAGTGCTCACTGCGACGCCTGCGAGGTTGAAGAGACAATCGACCATGTGCTTTGTTGTTGCCCCGAGTATTCATCGGAAAGACGCGTTTTGGCAGCCGAGCTCAGAAGATTGGACAATCAACAGTTCAAGCTAGAGACTATTCTAGGACAAAGACCCCTACAATCGACTTCGCAGAAGGCAACAAAAGCCCTTCTGCGTTTTATGAAGGACACAGGTTTAGCTAAGAGACTCTAGTGCCCACGAAGGGACTAAAGCGTGTGCGCGACCCCGCTCCTATCCCCCCTTTTTCGCCTGCCATCTCTTTTATCCCCTGAACACCCCTTCCCCAGTGCCGAGTAGCAATCCGGGCTCTAAGCCTGGATAACCTCTCGGCCTTTCCTTTCGCTTTTCTCCTCCTCCTCCTCGGTTTCACGCGCGCGCCGTGTGTCAGAGATCTATCGGAGCTTTTCGGTCGACCAACCGGTCTATGAAAAAATGCATTAATTTTTTGACAGGACACCATCGGTCTCACTTAGAAAGTTTTCGCTTTAAAAACACTGCGGCTGGTCCGGTTTTTTACGCGGTCCTCAACCGGGAGGGACTACACAGGTTCGGCCATTCTCAATATTTCTGCGTCATGACGAACGCAGCGCGTGAACTTTCACGTCGATTCTAATCTCGACAGCAACCATAACGTCTGCAGGTTCGAAGCAGCCGTCTCGCCTTTGGTTTCAAGGATAGGCGTCACGACGACCCGCTTTCGACAGCATACATCTTTTTTTTTTATTCATTGCACGTAGGGATGCCGGCTGTCCACAGCGCGTTTGCGTAATTGATATCGACCGGTGGGCAGTCGCGGCGTACTTGTGGCGTGAGAATAGCTAATCACCTGTCTTGCACGGGGCTGACTGTGTAGAGACCAATTTTCTCATTTCCAGATGGTTTCGCTCACGGGATCAATGTGGCCCTCGGCCCTGCTAGGACACTGCGAGGTAAAAAACAAGTTGCACCTTCTGGGGGCAGATTTCATTGACGCAGCTAATTTATTTCGTTTTCTTTATTCGTGGATAAGGAGAGGGTGTACAATTGCAATCAAGCAGATTACCGTGCCTTTTCAACTGGCGTGTGAAGCACCTGCCAATTAAGCGATGCCTCGGCATGTCTGCGGTCTACGTCAGAGAGAGAGAGTAAAAAACCGCCCGTGTTGTGTACGAACCTATATAGACTTCCATTTTTGTGGCGTATTCTATTTATGTTCTGTGGATTAGGATACCTGGCTCCCCGCGGTGTTTCGGTCACCGGGTTCGGTTCCCAGCGCTGAGTGTTGTGTTCGGATAGCGACAAAGTATTAGAGAAACGACCAACACGCAGTAAGCGAAATTGACGAAGAAGCGGGGCAAGTGACGGTGGCAGCACTGCGGGCTCGGGACGTCATCGGAGCTGAGGAAACTGCGGTAGCGTGGTACCACCACGTTTGGCGGCACAGGCAACACCGCGAGCGGGCCTAGTTGGAAGCGATCCATGGCAACGATTGCGCAGAACAATTAAGGACAAAGAAACGACAAGGACGAAACGACAAGTGCGCTCGTCCTTGTCGTTTATTCTTTGTCCTGTTTGTTCTGCGCAATCGTTGCCAACTATCGTAAGGGACGCGCAAGTGGGAGAAACATAGAAAAATTACTTTATTTAGAGACTAAGAAATGGGAAGAAGAAATGGGTGCGGGCAGGGCATGTAATGCGAAGGCAAGACAACCGTTGGTCGTTAAGGGTAACAGAGTGGATACCTATAGAAGGCAAGCGTGGCAGGGGGCGGCAGAAAGTTAGATAGGCAGGTGAGATGAAGAAGTTTGCGGGGATAAGTTGGTCGCAGTTAGCACAGGACCGGGATAAGTGAAGATCTTTGGGAGAGGCCTTCGCCCTGCAGTGGGCGTAGATAGGCTGGTGATGATTATGGTTTAGCGACTCAAGTCCGAGCCGCGACGTTTTCAGGCGTCCTAGTCCGAGAGGGGGGTTGTGTTCCGCAGTCCTCCGAAGGTGGCGTGCTCGGCGACGGTGCACCGAGTGCTCCGATCGGCAGCCGACCCCATGGCGGCCTGTAGATTATCGGTGGGAAAGGCCCAGCTTGACCACGAATATGGAATAGGCCCATACACTTTGCCAACATATGGGTGTCTATTATCCGCATAGCCGCGGCATCAGACCACCTGGGTACTTTTGTATGTAATGCGGGAAGAGATCGCAAAGGAGGGTTGTCTGCGCCTGTCTCGTGCATGAGCGTGTCTGCGTGACATGAATTTCGAGGAGGACGGATAGTGTTCTCGCTGCCCAGAGGCTGCCGAGGTGCTTTAGGCGCTGTTTGAGGTGCTCTATCCTCCTTGCATTGTATCTTGAGGCCACGGCTAGAGCTGCCCGGAGAATGAGCGTCACAAGTCAGGGCGTGAGCTCGAACTTATTCATTACCCTCTGGGATCCACTCCAGGAAGACGCGTAGGTGGTAATTAGCTTCAATGTGTGTAGGAAGGCTGTGTTGTAAGAGGCGTGCAGAAGATTTCAGAAAGGTAGCTAGTATCAGTCTCTCGGCCTTGATGCTACTACGAAAGAAGATGCGAGGAATGCGAACATACGGTGGACGCCGGGGCACACAACCCTGCAAAGGAACCTCGCGGCACAAGCAGCATCTCGAGGGCTTGTAACCGGCCACAACGCCCACGAGAACGAAGAGGACACCATTCCGCGAAAAATAGATATGTTAGAGAACCACAGAGAGAAACGAAAACACAACCCAAGCCTCATAAAGAAGGAGCAGTAGTTTGGAGAAGACTACATACAGGAACCATATAACCCCGTACGGTACACTACTACATGCCATTTGTCCTGGCATTATAGTGCAAGTACTGCCCAGACGTTAATGACATTACGTGCCCAGACACTAGAATGCAGGAAGCAGCCGAGGACTCCTCAAGAGCCACCTCGTACCGAAGACGAATGGAAGGCCCTGCCAGTGATTTCCCTACACCCCCCCTAGGGGGTGTGTAGACCCCCCCTAGTTTTTCTGGACCCCCCCCCCCCTTGAATCCCCAAATTTCACTCTTGTCAGTCCTTGTATGGACCTTTTTCAGTATCGATCTGCGCATGCGCGGGCTGCCCGTCTGCTATTCTTGGCAGTAGCCTCGGGCAAAATAAACAAAAGTGTGCCCCCCGAGCTTGCTGTTAGCGTTGCACGTATTTATTTCCTTTTTTTCGACAGCTCGTGGCAAGTTCGTATGTGCACACAAAAAAGGCTTTCAAAGGAAAGGGGCAAAGTGGTTTGAGGCTGACCACGCTGCGAGCACATTGCTACCAGCCAGGGAGTAGCGAAAAGCGCTACGGAAGCTAATCCTGGCGTTTTAATAAATCGGGAGCGTACAATCGGTGCCTGATTTATAAGTGCTGCATAATTCGTGTACTACCTAAACATTGTTTCAAGAACTCAAATTTCGTCACTGGCCCTGGTAACAAGTTCGAAAATGTCCTTATACGTTGAAAAATGGCGACAAATTAAAAAAAAAAAAACTGAATACGGGGACCTTCCATGGTAAAAAATTAATTTCCCTAAATTTGTTTTTTTCTTAGATTGAATAGAAAGCACCGCCTCTCAGGTGTATATATAGATATATAGAAAATGAAAAACGTACGTCACGGGGATGAGCGTTTGGTTAACAGACGTCTATTATTTAATTAGTGGGATAAAAAAACAGCTTTTCTAGTTTATGAACCCCCCCCCCCCCTCCCAGAGCCATTGAGACACCCCCCCTTGATTCGATGCCTGGGGAAACCCCTGGGCCCTGCTGACGAGTCGCTACCCCAGCGACCAGCTTGTGCTGCTAACTTGAACAAGAAGACTGTCATGAAGTGCCCGTGGACGAAGAGGAAGAGGAGACCGAGCGCGCGGCTGCAACGAGTGCGTGCAGAAAAATCGAACCAGGCCGGTGATCAGGGGACGCCTGTGACGCGCTGGGCTTGAGAGCGCGGCCCTGTGATCGTTTCGGGGAAGACCCGGAGCGCAACCGCTGCTGTTCCCGAGAGCCGTCCGCCGCTGATCCCGACAACCCGTGGGCTGGCCGTGCCTGGAGCTGGTGACGCGCTTGGCGAGAGAGCGCGGGTCCGGATTCACCTGGAGGTGGAACCCTCCGCTCACACCCGCTGCGACGCCCTTGAGCCGTGACTCTTCGGAAAGGTCGACGATGCCTGCCCGACGTCCCGCGCCTGGTTACGACGGGGCCTAGAGCCGGTCATCGAGCCAGCCTCGCCGTGACGTCCTCGTCGACTCCGCACGCATCGGGACTTCAACACCTCGAGGGGCTGCGACAAAACCCCGTAGGACGTTTACTTTCTTTATTGCGGACATTTCCGTTAGCGTCTTGCCTTTGTTAACGCTGATATCTTTCGTCTCGCGTAGTTGCTTTCGTGCCCTAACTTCTGCTTCTTTCGTGCCATGCATAAAGCAACGTTACTTGCGCACGCACTGGCCACTGACTCGTGACTTTCACGCCAACAGTGACGCCGGAACTATATTTTCAGTGGGGGGGCTGAAGCAATTTTTTTTTTTTTCTCCGGTTTCTCTTCAGTTTCACCCATCAAAAGCTGGTGTACCTCGCTTGCCGCCGTCACTTACTGACAAGCATTACTGATAAGACAGAAAAAGCTCGGCGTCGCCTTTCAGCCTCGGTAGCACTCCTCAAGGATCAATAGCAGTCGTTTCTAGTTTGTCTCCTCCACTCACTCTCAAGCCTTGCTTCCCCCGCCACGGCGTGACGAGTCAATCCCCTTTTCCGACCAGACTGACTTGGAGCTGCGCGCCCCTCTGCCGCTTTCTCGCGCGGGGAGAATGACCCCACCAGGCAATTATCGTCTCTTTGCAGCCGCCTCCTGTGTCTGCGCTACCGTAACCTCGCCACTGGCAGTTAAAGTAAGACACCATTAGCTATTGTATTTCATGCGTTTCCCGCAACACGCCGATGGGGAACGGTGAGTGCTTCTTCGTGGAAAAATACAGAGAAAGAGCCCGGATGGATTTAAATACCCGATTAAAACAGAAACGCCGCCAGAAGAAGGGGTCAGTTCGCGACCCAAAGGTTCAAACGGCTCGTCTCGTCTCTCTGCTGCCGCCGCCTGTGTCTGCGCTACCGCAGCCTCGCCACTGGCAGGTAAAGTAAGACACAATTAGCCATTGTACTTCATGTTTTCCCTCGACACGCCGTTGGGGAACGGGAGGGCGCTTGTTCGTGGAAAAATACGGAGAAAGAGCGTGGATGGATTTGAATACCGGATTAAAACAGAAAAGCCGCCAGAAGAAGGGGTCAGTTCGCATAGTTATAACCCGACCCGAAGGTTCAATGCACTCGTCTCTTTGCTGCCGCCGCCTCCCTACTAGCAGGTAATGTAAAGCACCATTAGCAGTGGCGCAGCGCACCTACGGGGGGGGGGTTCTTATCCACAAGAAGGGAGATCAGCCTCCTCTCGGTGGTGTGTTGGTTGTTTACCAAGGTAATAGTTAACCGCATAAGCGACAGCCTAGATTTCCAACAACCGAGGGAACAAGCCGGCTTTAGAAAAGGACGACAGATCACATCCATGTCATCAATGAAGCAATTGAAAAATCAGCGGAGTATAATAAACCCCTTCACATGGCATTCATAGACTATGAAAAAGCGTTCGATTCGCTAGACACCGCAGCAGTGCTGGAAGCATTAAAAGACCAGGGAATCGAGGAGACTTACATAAGACTCCTAGACGACATATATAAGGGGTGTACGGGCAGGAAAATCCTCCACACGAAAAGCGAAAAGTTTACGATCAGAAAGGGAGCACCAAAATTGTTCACAGCATGTCTGGAAAATATATTTAGGAAGCTTAACTGGGAAGAGGTGGGATTACGGGCAAACGGAGAATTCTTGAGCCATTTGAGGTTTGCGGACGACATAGTCTTGTTCAGTGAGACTGCAGAACACCTGTAAAAAATGCTTCAAGACCTAGTCAGAAAGCTGGGCCATCGGATTAAAGATAAACATGAATACGTCTAAAGTAATGCTAAATAAACATGCTGGAAGCACTCTCTTCCGCCTAGGTACCGAAATACTAGAAGAAGTAGAAGATTATATCCATCTTGGACAGGTTGTCAGTGCTGACCCTAACCACGAGAAAGAAATCTGGCCCAGATAGGAATGGGACGGGGTGCATTCGGCAAGCACCCCCAAATATTCAAAATTAAGCTACCTCTATCACTAAAAAGAATAGTATACAACCAATGCCTACTACCGGTGTTGACATATGGGGCGGAAACTTGGCGCCTTACTAAACAATTGGAAAGAAAACTTAGGTCGGCTCAACGAGCCATGGAACGAATAATGATAGGAGTAACACTTAGGGACAGGAAACGAAGCCTCCTGGATCAGGGAACACGCTCGAGTAGAAGATATCATAATTCAAAATAAGAAGAAATGGACTTGGGCAGGCCATGTAATGAGACGAAATGACAACCGGTGGACCACCAGGGTAACTGAGTGGCTACCGAGAGACGGGACCAGAAGGAGGGGAAGGCCGGTAACTCGATGGAGGGACGAAATACGAAAGTTCGGAAGCAAAGAATGGACTCGAACAGCGCAGGACAGGAGCGGATGGAAGTCAATGGGAGAAGCCTTCGTCCTGCAGTGGACTTAAATAGGCCGATGATGATGATGATGATGTTGTTGGTAGTGGTGGTGGTGGCAATTATTCCACGTCGCGATGCTGAGTCAGTACAATACCTATTGTAACCCCGCACAAGAAACGTCTGAGACTGCAGGCCTAGGGAGACGAGAAAACAGCTCCCGCTTTTTTTTACCTCAGCGCAAGTTGCAGCCACGCAGACCAGTGTCAGCGTGTCGGTTCGGTAATCCGTGGCTGCAGCTGTCACGTTTTGCGAGTATTATCAACGCAAAATTGGCTACTCTCACGTCAGTGATGGAGCCAAATTTATAGAAACTTGGAGACCGTAAGTTGCGCAAAAAAATGTCAATGAGGCAGGAAGTAGGGGGGGCCGAGCCCTGACATAAAAATGCTTGGGGGGGCTCTGGCCCCCCTTGCCCCCCCGGTTCCGGCGTCCCTGCACGCCAATCCTTGGCCCATTCATTACAAAGACACGCAGCAGGGGACCGCGGTTTACTGGAATGATTAAGCCAACCCATCTAAGGCCAAGGCAATGTCAATGCGGAACAGCTAGTGTCCCGTCTTAGCGCTGTTCCACCTCGACATGAACCAACACAAAAAAATAGATACTGCGCGAAAAAACGAGGACGAAGGCAAGAAAAAGACAGGCCTGACGAGCGCAGTCCTGCGCTAGTCCTACATGTCCCCCTCTTGCCTTCGTCCTCGTTTTTCGCGCAGTATCTATTTCTTTGTCAGCCACGGACCAGCTAGCCAGCAACCAAGTCATATTCTGTACCAACTCGCACAGCTACAAACTCTGTAAAGCAATGCCCGGTCATTGAGTCCTGCTCCTCCTCCACGATACCGGTGCGGCTAGCCAGCCTGCAGCACTAACACCACTATGGCCACTGCTCCCCAACAGGATCTGGCGCTCTGAAGAGGAAGAGGAAACAGAATGAGCGGTGGTGAAAGAGATTAGAGGAGGGAGATGATCTAAGGGGATGGGAGAGATGCTGGAGGGGGAAGAGGAGCGGAACGGAAGGTAGGGAGGGGATGAGGAATCAGTATAGGAAAGGAGTGAAGCGAGAGGGGAAAGGGGAAGGGGGTGGATGAGATGGGAGGGGAGACGATTGGGGGAGGGGCAAGGGTAGCAGTGAGAGGGCCCTGACAGGAGGATGCAACTGGAGAGTGAAGGATGTTGGAGAAATGGGGGAGAGGAGCGGATTGAGTAAGAGGTGTTAAACACAAGGGAGGGAGGGCTTGGAGGGAAAAGTGGGGACATTATGCGGTGGCGGATACCCCATCATTTTTCGACATCATTTGCAGCGAATCTACCATATGTGGCCGATTATTATCGCCCTCTTCTCTTCCCCCCCACCCCTATGACCAACACTGATACTCGCTCCCTCCCCTCCTCCTCATACTCTTCCCTCCAACTGCACTGCTCCCCTGCAGTTCACAATCCTAATCCAAGTCATTCCGTCCCCGTGCTTTTTCCCATCCTCTTATTCAATAGTCGACTTTCCCTCTGCCCCTCTACACTCACTCACCCATCAATACCCCGTAGTTCAGCAGCCCATCAGTGGGCAGGCTCTCCAGAATTATCTGGCTGATTCAAGTCACTAACAGGCAGGCCAGAATTTTTGTGTTGGGTAGCCCACTAAAGGCTATTGTCTTTAAGCATAAAAAGCCAACATTTCTGGGTACACAGGCTGCTTTTACTGTGACATTCTGCTTTCACTGTCATATTCTTTTGCTGTCAGACCATTTTGCTGCCCCTTGAATGCCAAATAACTTGCCAACAGAAGAAAGCATTTCAAACAACCTTTATTGTCCTCTAAAGTGCCTTATGTACAAAACTCCAACTCCAACTATGGCTCAACAAGTGGCAGTCTGCGGCGGCCCTTGGTCCAACCTACTGGCCCGAGAGGAACTTAGACATGAAGTCCGTTGGCCTCGGGTTGACAGTTTCCTTGAAGTAGTTCATGACGTGCGACTTCTGCTTGAAGATGTTCAGCGTCTCCACCAGCTCCATTTGACCCTGCGATGGGGAAAAAAAAAGGGGGGGGGGGGGGGGAGGAGTGGTGAGCACTGAAGCAGTGGCTCTCATGTAAAATACAAGTATACAGTCAAGCTGGCATACTTCCTTAGAAAGGGTTCCACCCAGCTGACATGCACTACGAGCTCAAAAAGAAAAGACTGAGCACTTTACATAAAAATTAAAGCCCTTCCACTCAATGTGAAAGCTGTCAGAAGTGCAGAGCAGTGATTCGTCATAATGCACTGTAGCGCCGTCATCCGCTCACTGATACCACCCAGTGCAAGTCAAATTTTCCCCCTTCCCAGTGCTCGTGCGCCTAAAGCTGCTCGTGCGCCCTGCCTGAAACTGCGCCAATGGGAGTTCTGTTCTTTTTGTGCTTGCTTATCCTCCCGCACGTGCCGGCTTTGCACTACAATTTTTTCACTTACTATCGCAAAAAAAAAAACCCAACAAGCGTTCCTCACTAAATGAACGTGGGTGCTGGCGTTTAATTAGATAAATTTTGCCTCAAATGTACCGGCAGTTTTCTTTGCACTAAACAACGGGGAGATGTATGACAAGCGCCAGCGGTTCACAAGTTTCGAATGCTTATGTCTATAGAAACCACCTGGCTTTTGAGGCCTCTGGGTTACGCCGCGACAACAGCCGCTACGACGGAACGCCATGTGGCTCTACTTGGGTCCAGAGAGCGAGCTACGACGACAAGGCGAGCCCCTAAAGTGCTCTGCATTTAAAATCAAACCAATGAACGTTGCTGATCAGCATGTGGTGTAACGGCCAGAGTTTAGCAGTAAGTTGTTAGTGGGAACTACCCGGCTGTCGCATCATCCTTTGCAATGGGTGGTCATCATCATGGTCATAGTGGGAAACCCTCTTTGCAGAAGCTTCCAGAATATACCCATTCTGCTCGGGAACCAAGGGTGAGGCCCTGGCATTCGCACTGCCAACACTGAACTAAAAGGAACAGGCCGCGCCACTTTCTAAATATAAAGTACGAATGCAGCTGTAACCAATGTGAAAAGGACCAAACCAGCCCAATTAAAAGAAGGGACACTAAAGGACGATCTTCTTTAAAGGGCTATTGAAGTGAAGGCAGGTCTGTCTTTTTATCTTTCAATTCCAATAACCAGTTTTTGCTGGCTCACTGAACTCCTATTTGGCAGCAAAGCACTTGTTTTGTAACAAAACAAAATATAAATTATGACAAACTTTCAAATTTGCCACCTTTTGGCAAATATGGCATCAGAACGCGACAAAGCGGCGATTTCTATGCCAAGTGTAATCCAGCCTCCAAGATGCATTCCAACAGTGACTGAAAGAACTCCAATGTGGTTTTTTGAACTCATAATACTCTTTTCCTTCGCAGGAAACAGCCAATTGCATGAACTAACATAAGCGTGAATTGCATGAACTAACATTGCATAAGCTTGTTCTAGCTATGAGTTAGAATAAGCTTGTACAATCAAGTACTTGGGTGTTACGCTTGATTATCATTTAAACTGGAAGACCCACATAAATAACGTGTGCTCAAAACTGGCTGCTGTGTGTTATGTATAGCCAAGAACTAGAACGTACTTTGATCTCTCCACGTTGAAAATTATTTGTTTTCCTCTGTTTTACTGCCACCTGACATATTGCTGCGAGTCTTGGGTTTAAAACGTACCTCGACAGAAAAAAGCCGTGCGTATTATCACTTCTTTCCAGTTCGACACTCCCAATGAAATATTCTTTCATGACCTTCACCTCTTGCCTCTAAAGCTTCATTCCGAAGCGAAAATTTCAATTACTGTGAATAAGATCACCCATTGTCACTATATTTATTATTCTAACCAGCAATACTAGGCATGCCGATCATGTAAACTTTGCCCTGCCAATAACTCGTAATACCCATGGTAAACAATTAATACAAAACTTTGGGGCCAAAATCTGGAACAGTGTACCCCTTGAAATAAAGATGGCTAACAATTTCATTTTTTCTATACAAGCGTTCTATCATTCAAAGCTAGGGTGAAAGAAAGAAACAATATAAATAGCAAGAAGGCATTGTGGACAGGCAGCGGGTTGGTGCAAGAAAATACATTTTTGAAGAGCTTTATGTTAACCAACTTTCAATTGTATGGTTCCGATCTGTTAAGCGGCCATTCCTGCCGAAATGCATCGAAGTTTGTGTTGCTCTGTATTCGGTTTTTGTGGCGCTTAGGTCTGTACATGTAGGTGTGTATCTATGTGAGTATACAGGCGTCGAATGGATTTATTTGAAGAAAACAGGGCTGTAGAGCTACTTTTCTATTGGACAGTCAATCTTGAGTGTAAAGACTCAAATGTGTAAAAGTGCGCATTTTGCTTTCACTAGTATTAATTGATATTGGTTTTCATTTTCTCCACTTGCGGCTTATGAGTGCCTTTGCATCATGCATTTACACATTGCGCGTACACTAACTATTGTACTTGTTTTGCTGACTTGTTAATTAGGTTAATGTTTTCCCCACTGCCTATTTTTTGTCTGGGCCTCAGCTACCTCTGACGATTGGCCCAACATCTTGTTGTATATTTGCAATGCGCAAAATTCTCTAATAAGTAATAACTATGAAAAATTAAATGAAACTAGCATCAGAGTTGCCTGGAAACCGGCGGGTGCGAAGCCCCCGTCATTTTTTTATTTGCTTGCTTTCGCTTAACTATCAAAATTTGGGAATAAAATTTGTCACATTGGAATCAGTGTGTGAAATACTACCAAATCATGATTTGAAATTAACTTAAAAGATTGAACTTTTTAAAGCTCTTGAATTAGCTTCTGTGCGACAGCAAGCGCCGTTTTTTGTTGTTGTTGTTTAGAAAGAAACAAAGCCTGCATTTTTCATCCCGTTTGCCTTCTATTTCTCTGCAGCAAAGCAGCAGCACAGCGCAAAACGCCCAGAACAAGCTGACAAAACAAGGACAATGCTACCAGCTGGGAGAAAGTGTAGAACCCACACCAAAAACGCAAAAATTTCAGAGGTGAAGTAGAGGTGTGGATTACATGCAAGGTATTTCCTTGGGTGCAGCTTCACCACAATGTGTGTTGGGCCGTGATCAGCAGTAATAGCGACTGAGCCACTGTTATCCCATTGACAGTGCTTATTTTGCACACACACAACTCAACAATATACCAACCTGAAAAAATGTATGCGGCAAGTCATCTAGTTACGCAGTCAGCTAGGTCAGTTCTTTTGCACAAACAAATGTGTAATGTTGCTCGAGTAGTAGATTCGGTCCATCCTCTTATGCATAAAATACACGGGCAATACGCGGAGATACATTTTTTTTCTATTCGTTGATGGAAAGTGGGGGTGTGGGTTATATGCAAGGGCGGGTGGTTATACGCGCGAAAATATGGTACCTGCCTGGTTCACCAGTGTGGCAATTAGCAGCACTATTGGGTGGACTAATCGAACAGGCGATTTTGCCCGCAATTTCTGACTTTGCTGCCAGTTGTCATATTGATAGACGCCAATGGTGAAATTGCACGACTGGTTTCATATTCATCCAGATAACGCCATCGATTATAAATGGGGCAAGACATCTTACAGAGATTGAAGCAAACCACACTATTAGTTGAGGTGTGAGAACGTGTTAGCAACAGTCCTCCTGGCACACAGTACATGTCAGTTACCGTTAAGGACACTACACAAGAATACACAGGAATTCACACTACCCAAGAATACCAAATGACAATTTATGCAAACGATAATCGGTCATTGAATGAGTTTGAGGAAATTGTTCGCACTAGCTTCCGAATTTAATGAGTAGCCTCTACAGCAGTAATTTTACCAGTATGTTCGTGACTCGTAACAGAGAGAGAGAGAGAGAGAGAGAAAGGGGGAGAGGGGGAGAGGGGGAGAGGGGGGGGGAGAGGGGGGGAGGAGAAAAGAAAACGCTTCCAGTGGTCGGAATCGAACCTGGGTCCCTCGCGGCATGGAACCGGCATCTATCCGATTGAGCTATCATCGCATTCTGGTCGCACAGCATTTCCTTTAGGTTCGTAGCACTTACGCTGGCTTTGGACTTCGCCGCAGGTTCTAGCGCATGCTAACGGGGTCCACTTTTGGAGAGATGTGAAAGCCTGCGCACGAAACGATCCGGGCCTGCCAGTCATGGAGGAGAACTTTCAGCGGCAAGTTCGGAAATAAATGTGAGGTTATGACATATGGAGCGGAAACTTGGCGCCCTACTAAACAACTTGAAAGTAAGAAGCTTAGCTCAAGCCACGGAATGAATTATCACTGGAGTAACACTCAGGGGGACGGGAAACGAGCTTCCTGGATCAGAGAACAGAATAAACTAGAGTACAAGACATTGTAACTCAAATAAAGAAAAAGAAATGGACTTGGGCTGACCTCGTGACAGAGTGGACAGTGAGAGACAGGTCTAGAAAAGAGGAAGGAATTCCTTATTTCCTACTCCACGGATGTAGGAAATAAGGAATTTCGGAGGCAGACAAGGGACTCGAGCGGTGCGGAACAGGAGCGGTTAGAGGTCGATGGAAGAGGCCCCGTCCTGCAGTGGACATAGTGGGCTGCTGCTGCTGCTGACGACAATGCAACAGCTGGTTCTCCGACGAAAGGAGAGGGTCCGCCACCTCCTCTGTTTCTCCAGCTTTGCACCACTATTGCAATAGTGGAAGCTGTGCACATTCTTGTTTTATATATAGAAGAGAAGGCGAACGAGGGTGGGCAAGATTTTCACAAAGCCCAGCAGTGCTCGCAGCTACCCGGATACTGGATTGTTGCTCCCTTGGCTTGGCTTGTGATGTCTCCTTACTTCTGCTAGATCAGTGATTCACTTTTCTCTATTTGAAGAATTTTATACGTTTTGTTTTCAAAAATGTAAAGAGTTAACTAATTGCCATTGCTGTCATCACGCAACACTTCTCTTTTTCCATGCAGACACGCATGGCCATACCGAATAGCATTAACAGCGAATGTCATTTGCTTCGAATGTCACTACATTTAAAGTGTACCGGGGGCCCCGACACTGAGAAGCTCCAAGTTTGTGCCTTTTTAAAGACACGCACTCATGAGAAGTTCTTAAACACTCATGTTACGTTTAGCTCCCTCTGCCCTTGCTGTTTGTTCAGGAAAAAAGAAAAAAAAAGCTTCGACAAGCTCTGTCAATCCCATTTTAGCATTCCCAATTTCCGTAATAATAAATCACACCGTGGGAAAACGTACGGGGCAGCGGTGGCTGCTTTCGCACCAGTGGTATTTTCTGCATTCATTAGTAACTACTGCTGCTACTGCTCGTACGCCTGTATTCACAGCACTGTAATCCAGAGCTATATACATGTTTTTACATTTTAGTGTCCCTTTAATAGCGTTAAGCATCAGAAATTAGAAAACCTAATTTAGCGAATTTCCAATGTTTTGTTTAAAGAGTCAGTTATAAAGTTGCGGACCACATTTTTAAAACATCAAACTTCACCGTTTCCAAAATGCTACTACGCCTTGCACATCGCTTTTTATAGAGTTGAAAAAGACAACTGCGGATTTGCACAGTATCTGACGCACAGTATATTTGTGCGCAGTTGCACATATTTGCACGTTGTTCAAGCAGTTTCACCGTAGGCCCTGCGGCAGTCTTCCACACGGTTCCGAGTGCATTCCCGAGGAGTAGAATAGCAAGCGGGGCCACGTGATGCAGGTTCAATGTTCATAGGCGTGCGCAGAGTTCTCGATTAGGGGGGGGGGGGGGGGGGGCGGCAAAGTCTTACTGCAGCGCCCCCCCCCCCCCCCCCTCCCTTTCCCCCTTACAGCAACTCCCGACCTCTTCCCAATGAAGGCTCAGCGGTCCGAACGCAGTGCACAGAGGGATGGTTATAAAATTTTTATTTCAATGCGATGGAATTGCAACACATACAACATATTTCTGAGCAAATATTTTTACTTTAATGTGTTACAAAGTCATTGGCAAAATATAGGCCAACTTAGCGCCCCCCTTCAGATGATTAGGGGGGCGGCCGCCCCCCCCCCCCCCCCCTGCCCCCCCCTGTGCCTATGTCAATGTTGGAGAGACAGATCCTCCTCCCACCAAAAAAAACATATATATATAATATATATATATATATATATATATATAAGTGTAGTTCGGGCACAGAAGGGACGTTAGCATGGGACCAATAAATTCACGCTACTGCACACCACATCTCTGTACTCCCCGAAAAGACCCGCAGAGGACTCTTTGTCAATCCAAGCCTCCCAACTGCATCAAAGCATCTGCCTAGTGCTTGTGGTGCGCTGGGAGCAAAATACACTACAGCACAGTGACACTCGCCTTGATTTCCCTCTTTTGTTGCTTTTCTCTCTCTTTATTACACTGCAAATTTAAAAACCTCATCATCAGCACCAGAACTCAGACGACGACCCGGACGACATTTAACGAGGCGACATTATCTGCCCAGACAGCCACATGCCAACCAGGCCAACTCCCCAAAAATCTCCACTGGAGCTAGCGCCCTTCACGGTTCAGTGGCCCAGTTTGCCACGAGGCTATGCTCCCGCAGCCCCTGGTGGTAGCCTTTGCCAAAGAAACCGGGCCGGCCCACCAGGCACCCTCCCTTTTCCCTTCCCACGTAGGAAGAAGAAGATATGCCTCATTGTGCCAGATGGGATCCTAGAGGAAGAAGAAGCAGTGCGTTGCACGGAGTTGGCATCGGTGATGGCCCACCATTATGTGAACACAACGCTTCACTATCAACCATCAAGCATCTCATTTCACATGTAACGTTTTGGTAGAGGTTGTCATCCCCATCCTGGTCCGCCAGGATATCAATCGAATGGACGCACCTTCAACGAAGGCTGGATGCACGTTTAGCTTTCTCGCTTCTCTAAACCTTTTCAGGGAGGAATGGTAAATTGTTCATCCACGTTTTTGTGCTTCAAGTATTGCCTTCAATAAAAGAAACTGGATGGAGACCCACGTCGTCTCCCTAAAGAGAGTGAGATTTCCCCAGGCTACTCATTACGGGGATACAAAAGGGTGGGAACAAGTTGGCCTGCATCGATGGATTACAAAGCCGATAATCTAAATGCGCTATTGTAGCAACCAGCAGTTGTTTAACAAGGCAGGAAATGCCAGAAATGGTGAAAACAGGAGAATACGCCTCGTACGGTTTCGGGTACTACGGTTTGCGACGTCACAGAGGTGGTAAACGGTGAGAGCTAGTTGAAGAAGCATTTATAGACGCTTTGTTGGGATTGCGAAGAAGACGAAGAGACTGTGCGCTGGAGCGGAGCGTGCACTAATATCATTATCATTGTAACTAAGTTATCGCCATTAAAAGGGTCATTCGATCAGGGGTCCCACAGCTTCGTTTCCTGGCGGCGCACCCGCAACGAGGTGTCCGATCCGCAACACGCTTTCCAGAAACAAACAGTTCCAAGGTCGTTGAGCACGCATAATAGACGTAAATCAGAGCCTTCCGCGAGCTGACCATATCTACAAAAACGCAGACTACAGCTTTTGCACACTGCGAGGCAGGCTGCTTCTCTCGCTGTTCGGTCGGCCATCATGCTTTCAGTTTCATTTTCGGAAAGCATTGGTGCAACGTTGGCCAAGTCAAAGAGAAGAACAGCACAACACAAACGAAACACACGAAGAAAGTCGCAACCACGAGCGTGCGAAGTCAATAACCTATGACGGTGAGCGCCCGACTTTTTGCAAGCAATGTACCTGGCAGGAAGCAGCTAAAGTCAATTCATTAGAAGCGGCAAGAGGAACAAGATGCAATGCAGGTGGTTAAGCGACCTGCCTGACTTTCTAATCTACCGTTCTATGCGTGCAGACGAGGAGGAGTAGAAGGAGTAACACTTCATTTAAAATGTCGCTATCGGTACATGCACCCAGTTCGAACATGATCGTCTGTGAAATGAACTTACTGCGGAGTGGTCAGCTGACCAATCCGCCCGTATGACTCGAGCCGCCATTAATAATCCATAAAGCGCGCGAGGCAACGACGACTACTGGACACGGCTGCCGTGAAGAGTGTTTATGTCACACTAGGGTTTCGCGCCGCGCGAGAGAATATGAGATGGCTGTGATCGCCAGATGAGGTGATGTGAAGCGCCCTTCTGAACGGCGCCAGCCGTGAGCCCAGGACACCGCACTTGATATTCGAAACGGCGCTTGGTGCTTCAAACGAAGCTTCGCTGCAACCCTCCATGCTCGCAGGTGACTCAAGCGGGTCTGGGACGCTGGACTAGGCGGACACGCAGGCCGCTCTAACATCTAAACGCGTTTCTCATTCTGCCGGTGAAAAACCGTGAAAGTCCAAGCCAGCCTCCTTGGACAGAGAAACGTTGCCACAGTCAGCCATGACATGGAAACGTAAAAGCTGCCGATTGCAGCGTTTATGCTCTAGACCGCACCGGTGCCCCACTCCTATTTTGCGACTCAATGGCTACGCCACGAAAAAACGTAAGGGAAGCAGGTGAGAGAAATTCCAGCTTTTTTTTCTCAGCAAATAACGCATTGTTGGTTGTCGAACAAAAGCCGAGAGAGCTGAAAAACATACGATCTTTCAGCAAAAACAAAATTTCATTTAGCGTTTGGTGTCCCTTTAAAAGCCGTTACTACTGATATCACTGACACTGTTGGTACCGTCTGGGAAATTTCAAACATTCAGACTCGCAAGCCATTCCACTCTGTGAAAGCCAGCAAAGCTGTAATCCAGACTATACGTAGCCACCCCATTACGACGACAAAAGAGAAGCGAAACTTCAAATGAAGCACGGAAAATTTTTTGACGATGGGACAGCACCCCAAGAAGGCGACGCAAACTGCACACACAAGTGCTTGGAGCACCAACCAAGAGTAAGCGGTACAAATGTCGACAATGATGAGACGTATAAAGCTGAGGTGCGAATCATGTCTTGAACGGCATGCGGCTTTGCTGGAATCATGTTTTGAACGGCATGCAACTTTGCTGGAGACCACGTGCTAACAGCACAGAGATCAGGACGTTCATTTTACAACGCCTTGCGCTATGAAAAGGATTGTGCTTTCTGAAGGTTTCTGTTAGTGCACATGAAAAATGTAGCCCCAGCAAAGTAAAACTTGACATTAAAAATTCCCATTGCGAGTGACGGCCCCTGAACATAGTGGGACTCATCAACACATCGGCTATTCGATTTTCGCATGCATTTTCTATGCCACTCTTTGTCATGAAGCAGCCCTGGGGGTTCGAGGGTCGTGCAGGGCAGGTGAATAGGTGTTGCCCTTTCAGAACACTGCCCTTGACAAGGCAACAGATCGGTTACCTTGATGACTAGGAGGTCAATGGCCCGGATGTCACGCACGTGCTTGTTCTTGAGGTACTCTTCCCGCAGCTTAGCTCTCGCCTGCTCCGCCGACACCGGAATGTCGTAGATTTTCACTGCAAAAAAAAGGTGTGCAGAACTTGGCAGCTCCGTTTTCCTCCGTGGCAGCTCCGTCGCCAGCAGCGACGCTGAGCTATTTATCAGATTTATACTCTGTGTCCCAAACAACAAATCGGATTATCATCGTTTGCCTCAGACGGCTTCTCGCTAACGTGAAGGTTGGGTTTGTCATTCGGGTCAGTACCCTGAAACTTATGCTACTTGCAAAGGGACGCCGAATGCTTCCTCTTTTGTTCTTTTTTTTACTCACATTGTCTGACACAGCGCTTCGACATTCATTCGTTCGATCGACCAGTATAATCAACACAAATCGACAACTGGTAGGCCGCAAGCAACATCTTCGAAGCCGGCAAAATGTGCCGGGTGCACACAATGGCCTACGACAGACCAGTCGCGGTCGGTTCAGTAACTTTGTGTCTTCGAAAGCAAAATATTTCTGCAGCCAGTGACACTGACAACACCTAAAGGTCATGGAGCTGATTTGGTCAGCCTGGAGATCGCATCGCCGGTAAGGGCGAAATGTGGCACTAAGGTCGATATGACAGTAGCTTACCGATGTGAGGGAGCTGGCGGTACCATGCTTTGTACAAATTTAGTGCCCGACGCCTCGCTTCGCTTTGATCAAGCGAAAGCAAAGGTTTTACCGTTCGTGCTGTAGACTTCACCAAGTTGGACGCCATTTTAAAAGATCGAGTGCGCCCCCTTCCGTTAACTTTGGTTGAACCGAAAGAAGCTGAAAGAACAACGACAATGTAGTTGTACACTAAAAATTTTATAAGCCAGTGGTAAAAGAACGACGCGAATAATGCACAAGAAAACAGCAGCTTCGGTAACCTCATTAAAGTATTTTTAAATAACTAACTGTGACATGCAAAGCAACGTTTATAGATACTTCTAAAAACGTTGATGCAAAGGGTGTCTTTCAAATCTCCATCCCCCGCCTATCCCCAGTGTTTCCCGTTCCCGCGTGCTTCTCGCCGGCAGTCGCAGGTGTACGCGCACGCGTGCCAGCTTCGCAGGTGGGAACTTCAGAGGAGGGACGATTCAGACAGTCACGAAGTTATGTTCACTTCACTGCCTCTTACGTCCACGCAAAATTGCAGTATATGTCGAAATACTCGAGACCACCCTCGCAGCTCGAGGGGCCACTACAGCTGCAGTCACTGTGAGTGGAAAAGTTTGAGTTTGGCGCGCTTGAAGCTGCATCATTTGGAGAACCACAGCAGTCACGAGAACGCGACCGTGTCTGCAAACAGGACCCAGCGAGACGGGGGTCACCAGGAAGGGAACAGTGCCAAAGCGGGCCATTCGGTGAGCTCGTCACAGCGGGACAACAGCCGCCAGTCGTCGGGCAGCGGATCGGACACAAGTGTCGACGCCGGAGTTACGGAATCGCCGCCCTGTGTTGACATGGCGACGGGGCACGCTGTCAGAGCTAGTAGGTCCAGGACAAGTCAGGTTGCCTGCCCACAGTGCGGCTGCGGTTGTACTACACCCCTGACGCTGCGTTTACACCACATCGCCAAGCATGACGGGATACCCTTTGTCGACCCCACCGACGAAAGTTTGCCGGCCAAGATCGGGAGTGCGTCAGACCAGGCGAGCCGGAAAAATAGCTGCAAAATGTACGGCTACCGGCGCGACGGCTTCGTCTGCAGTGACACGAGCTCGTCGGTCAGCTACGACGAATACAGTTCCGGCCCGGACGAAGCCAGCTCGGACGCGACATCGGTGACCGCGCGCACCCACGATTCCACCGACACTTCCGGTGACGAAACTGTGGTGCTCTCCGGGAACGAGGAAGCTGCTGTGTGCGACCGGTGTCACGAGCAGCTCTCCAGCAAGCTGGACCTTGCGGCGCACCTGCGCAGGGTTCACAAGGTGCGCGTCTTTTGCTCCTACTGCGGCCACGGTTCGAGAGAGGCCCAATTACTCCGTCACCATCATCGTCGCAACCACCAAAGACGGCCCTTCAAGTACCTGCACCTCAACAACGGCAAGTTGGTGCACGTCACGGAGGTCGATTCCGAAGAATTGGAGGAAGAATCCGCGGATGAAAGCACCTGCCTCCTCGCGAAGCTCCCTGAAGTTTCCGAGAACCAGCCGAAGAAAGCTCCTCGAAAGAAGCCTCCAACGGCGCCGCGGCCGCATCGCAAGGGGCATGGGAAGGCACGCCATGCCTCCTCGCAGAAAATGGTCTTAGTGCTCTCTTCCAGCAGTGAAGAAGAGGAAGAGGAGGTCAGCAGCGTCCAGATAGTGCCCTCGATTTCGCGGAATGTCTACTTTGGCTACCGGTGTCCCAAGTCAGTCAGTGCTTTCCAGACTCTCATGGACAACGTCAGTGACGTGTTCAAGTGTAGCGCTTTTTCGTGTGGCTACAGCACCAACGTCTCATTGAACTTTGAAAGACACCTGGCTGGTCACCGCCCAGAGGACGTTTTCTGCATGTACTGCGGTGCCAACGTTTCCCATCCTGGAGCCCTGGTGACTCACCTGGAACAGGAGCACAGTGGCCTGCGACATCAGTGCATGAAATGCCTGTACCGGGCTGGCTTTACCCCGTACTTCGAAGTTCACTTCCTGCTGGCGCACCCAGGTGAAACTGTTGCACACGTTTCTGTCTTTAACGGAAGGGGCGTTGAGGCGCCAGCCCCACCTGAGGACAGGAAAGCTTTCAGACCCTACGAGTGTGGATTTGCGGGCTGCTCGTTCAAAGAGAAGAACCGGCCGGTATTCGCACGGCACTTCGAAGAGGCACACGTGGGCGAAAGCTCATTTCCTTGTTTCGTCTGCGACCGGAGCTGCAAGTTGGTGTCGAACCTGCTGGAGCACCTTCAAGAGCACGGCCTCGCCGACCTGCAGTGCTGCTACTGCAGCTTCGGCACTTTGACCACGACTTCCATGATGCTTCATGCCTGCTACACGCATGCCGGCCAGTTTGCCTTGTTCGCCATGAGGAACAGCAACCTTGGCGAAAAGGTCATCACCTCGTCGAACGACGTGGGCCCCCTGTCCGTCGTCTTCAGCGACGAGACCACCCAATTGGTCTTCGAGCAGCGGTGTTGCTTCTGCCCGAGCATGGTTGCGGGGTTCAGCAACCTGCAGACGCACACGGAGACGGTACACGCTCTTTCGCTGTCGCCGGAGGAACTCGCGGAGAGGCTCTTCGGCATGTACGACTACACAAAAGCCCTGCAGTTAGGCCGCTGTCCCTTCTGCCCCTACGTCGGGGACAAGGTTGCGGATCTACAGCACCACGTGCTCAGGCAGGAGCTGCAGATCTCCAACTTTTTGTGCTCGGCCTGCAAGAACGGCTTCGAGGACCAGCTGTCCTGGCAGCAGCACATCGACTGCGGCCAGTGCCCTGCAACGGCAATGCTGCAGCTGTGCAACAACGGCCAGCTCTTGCACTGGGTGCGCGAGAACCTGCCCTTCCGGATCCCGCGCTTCCAGTGCCCCCTCTGCCCGCAGACCTTCCGGGTGGCTTCCACCTTCCACAGTCACCTGTCACGCCACTACACCTACTACCCGGTCACGTGCAAGCTCTGCAACGCCACCTGTCAGGGCATCCGTGGCCGGGAGCAGCACCTGAGAGCGAGCCACGGGGCTGGTGGTGAAGACGTGGGCGCCGGGGAAGTCGAGGCAGAAGTCGCACGTCAGGCTGCACTGTGCAGCCTCCCCGAGGCCCAGACCTGCCCACACTGCGGCTTCCATACAGTAAGCGAGAAATACCACGTGTCGCACGTGGCGAGATGCGCGGTGACGGAACACCTCCCGGTGGCTGGTGATGGCTCAGACTCGGAGGAGGACGTCAAGCCGATTTACCACTGCATGCACTGCAGCGTCAGCTTCATCTACCTCGAGCGGCTGTTGAGCCATGGCTACGTCCAGCATGGCTGTTCTTGGTTTTGCACCGTGTGCTACCAAGGCTACGAAACGGAACTGGGTTGTCTAGAGCACTGCAAGGATCCCGGATGCAAGTGGCCTGGCACGATGTTCCTCGTAGAACGGGCAAAGAAGAAACTGTCCGGGAGGGAGTTCTTCTACAGTGAAGTGACCCTGGACGAATGTGCCGCAGATATCTCCGGGCTGTCGCTGGGCGAGCAGGAAATAAAGGCCGGCTTCACGTACTACAACCAGGACATCGAGCCGATCCACCGCATCGGCTACACGTACGTTTCTGCTGGCCGAGCGGGCAAGATCTCGCTACCGGACTTTGCCCAAGTCGTGAATATACAGCCGTACGTCCGCGTGCAAGACTGGAAGATGTTCTTTCCACGTTTGGTGTAACTTTCGTTCCAAAGTTTCCTTTTTTGTTCCCTACTGCCAGTGCTGTTGGGAATAGAGAACTGTACATCTGTGTCAGAGACTGGAAGATGTTCTTTCCACGTTTGGTGTAACTTTCATTCCAAAGTTTCCTTTTTTGTTCCCTACTGCCAGTGCTGTTGGGAATAGAGAACTGTACATCTGTGTCAGAGACTGGAAGCAGTTCTTCTAGTCTCGGAGTAACTCGCAGTGCAAAGAACTTTTTTTTTTTATCCACTTCTGCCAGGGATGTTGTGTAACTGTTTGTCTGCGTCGGAAGGCGGAGGAGATCTTTTCGAGGCTCATAATCACTGCCACTTCAAAGTTTTCTTGTTCCTTTGCCACAGCCAGGGCCGTTAGCAATATATATAGCTGTATGATTGCGTTAGAAACTGAACGATGTCCTTTTTACGTTTGGAGTAACTTGCATTTCAAAGTTTTGTTTTTTGTTTGTTCAGCCAGGGGCTGCTGTAAATATATAACTGTACATCTGTAAGAAGTCTTTCTAGGCTCGGCTTGACTGGCATTCCCAAGTTTTGTTTTTTCTCAAGTTGGTTTGTCTTTCACGTGACTGCGAGTACGAGATTGGGAAAAGGTCTCATATACTCAGAGCAACTCTTAAGGTTCAAGTTTTTTTTGGACTGTCAATTTGCTTTCGAAGCAGCTTTTTTAATTTTAACTCGGGTTGTGTTCTTCAGGTTGTGTTCAGCATCACCGTTAAGTGTTCAATTTGTTTGGGCTCTGCTTGCATGCGGGCCAATGTTCTCGGCTCAAGCCTTGTCTTCCTGCTGTCAGAGCCTTGCAAGAATAAAATATGTAAAGCGTATTTTCAAATGTCTTTTTTTTTTAATCAGTAATACCTATCAATAAGAACAAACCCCGACGGAATGTTTGCTCCTATTTCGACATATGAGGCGACTCCATACCTGCCAGGTTTCCCGAATTTTCCGGGAGACTCCCGAATTTTCATGGTTTTGTACGATTGTACGACCGAAACAAAAATCTCCGAAAATGCACCCGTCTTCGGCTTAATCCTTTTCCCAGTATGGCCACAATGCGCCGGAGGTATACCTGACAATCCAACCCGACACCATTTGGCATCGTTATCAGTGAAGTGCTTAAAAAGCGTAGTCGGCCATGTGCAGACGGTGAACCTGTTCGTCCCATTGTTAGTTTACTGTTTATAGAAACGCAGCGCCGCCGCAACTTTGATTTACGCACGAGCACGGCCATTCTGAAGGTTTAGCAAGTCTCCAGTGGTGTAGCTTGTTAGTTTAGACCATGGTTTCTCAAAGTGGGTTCCGCGGAACCTAGGGGTTCCGCAGGCCCCTCCTCAGGGTTCCGCGAGCCACTGATAAATTTTCCCTTGTTCCGCAGTCGCAAAGTCTTATATGGAGAACTTGAGGTGCGATTGATCTAAGGAACCTCCATTACTCCCGCCCGAGTGTCAGTAAGCACATCTCGGCGCATAACAGAAACGCGCGAGCTGCGCAATAAATGTCGCCAGCAGCTTGTAGCCAGCCAGACTCCGAAAACAGGCCACGTGGTTAAGCTATTGCACTTGAATCTCGGCCTTATATTACCCCCATGCGCATTTCTCCTGTTTGGAGATAGGTGCCGCTAGTGTACGCATTCGCGTAAAGTCGACGGGGAAAAAAAACGATACCCTTGCTTGCTTTTGAATTTATTGCACGTTAATGTAGCATGAACGGAATGAAAAATGGCGGGAGAGGGGGGGGGGGTTCCTTGGCACTTAACGGAACTTAGCAGGGTTCCCTGGGACCAACATGCTTGAGAACCCCTGGTTGAGACGAAACAACAAAACAGTTCAGTTCCTGCTGTTTTGTATTGCGCTTGCAGTATGTAGCCTACTATTTCCAGGACTTTCTGAAAAGGGCGGCGTTAGCAATGTCGAACATTTAAGTGGTGTACTTGTTGGTAGTTTGTGCGAAGAAACAGTTCATTTCTTGCTATCTTGTAAGTAAATAAAAAAATGCGTGTAAAGTTACCCATTCTGTTGTTGCATTCTGTTGTTGCCTCCCCCCCCTTGGTAAGATCTCCCTAATGCCATCCCGGCAAATCTGGCAGGTATGCGACTCTATTTTGCCGCTAATTTCAAGTTCCCACTCATTTTAGTGAATCAGACGCGAGACAAATTGTACCACGCTTTGATAGTGCAACGAATACTTTTGGTGCAAGTTTCACATCTGTGTCGTTAGTACTTGCTAATTGGTTGCGCAGTTGTAAAAGATTGTCTGCTCTCCATTTCAGACTCTTGACCCTGTAGGGAAGGATTATTATTGTGGCAAGCAGCGGTAACTGTTCTGATGACTGTATTTTCAAATAAATTGTTACCTTTGGCCAGTGAAACTTCTCCCTAATAGATGAGGTCCTATTCGCCCCGAGATCAAACCCAATCGGCACCTGGCGGCGGACAGGTGAACCTTCCTAGTCTGGATGCCACTCTCGCGTCAGCTACTCGTTCATGTTGCGCGCAACGCAAGACTTGCACTGAACCAGATAAGACTGATTCGCACGGCTCCTTGTTAGTGGTAAGCGATTGCATGATTACCTGCGCTTGCAGAATTCATATGTGAGCCCTATTTCAGGGGCGTTTCAAAATAACGCGCTAGTTTAGTTCCACGAAACATAATTGCCGTGGTCATCGTTTGAGCGTACGTGTCGATTTCTTGACAGTTTGCCTGTTTTGTACCGATGAATGCAGTCGCCTGCTGTCTTGGCACGTCAAATGGTGGTTCGTTGAAGGTGGCGTGGTGGTTATTTAAGGACAAAATTCACGAGCGAGACACGACGTGGTCTGTGCATGCGATACACATGGGACACCATTGTAATATTGCGCTGTGTCCTTTTAGAAATAACGAAAACTTCTCTGCAAAGGATGCAGGCGCTGTCGGCCATACATTAATTGGGACGTATTTTATGCACGCTGAAGAGCACGTCAGAGAATTCTCCTTGTTCCTTTTTCAAAAATATAGAATGATTTCGGAGAGTCATTTCTCATACTGTTTGATATCCTTGCTAATATTTATGTACAATTAATTGCGCAGCATCCAATGTCCCCTTGCAAAGACGATGTGGTCCAGAGTGCTGTGTGGAGCTGCCACCTTTCGAATCGCTGAGAGCGTTGCAGTCCGTTGTGCATGCCACACTGAGACTACGTAGTGTCCACCACTACGTAGTCTCAGTGTAGCATGCGCTGTTTTTTATTCCCTCTTGTGACGCTGAAGCATTTCTCGGTATCGTACTTATCAAAAGGTTAAATTTATGCCTCTGCATCCGCATGTGTGTCTTGGTACCAAATCAGAAGGGAGATCATCCCATTCTTTACATGAGTATTGAACTCCACACCGAATGATCTCGGTGCCTCATAAGAGAAGGGCCATGACCTCTCTGCTCGTTCTGTTCTTCACACTACCGATGAGCAATATCAGGAGAATTCCACTCTTCACATAAGTGAGGAACAAGATGAAAAGCACCATTGTCTACCACAAAAAGCAAGATCCTGCTCCTCAGTTCTTTCCTTGATCATTACAAAAAAATTAAATATGCTAACAATGCTGGTGAAAAAAATAGCCTGGTTTGTTTGAGCATGACAACTCCTAAAGCTAATATTTGGAAAATTAAGGGGCCAGATGTTATCCTCCAGCAAAACGTATCTGCTGGGACCATTTAAAACAAAACTAGTTCCAATTTAGGCCCACTTCGTTCACAGGCTTGCTACTTTGACCTGGTGCCTGGACTCCCAGACGGGGCCACCTTTAGATGAAAGGAGAGCCGGTGACTCCTAAATAGTTTGGACATCGAAAGAACCGAGAACAGGGACAGTTGGTAGCATACAACGACCACCGCTCCAATCGATTTCCATGAAGTCGGCTTCGCGTCGTGCACGAATGCATCGCTCGGAAGCTATCGCTCGCTCATGAATTAATAGCGACACTGTAACCCACCAACCTAGCCTCCCCCCGTCCCCGGCCCTCGTGTGAGTGGTGCGCAATGCAAGCTTTTTTACAAATTGTCGAGTGTGCTGTGTTCAGCTTAAACTTCCTTGACTTATTTTGAAACCATGACCTTCACTGGTCACCGTGCACCGTAATTTCGAGAGGTATAAACAGTGTACAGAATACTGCCTTCATTCCTAGCTATTAGTTGAAGAAATAAACTATCGCCTCATATATTCTGTCATGTACTGGAGGCGCTGGGTAAACACACGTGTGTTAAGCCTAATGCCAGAGTCTTTCAATGCTTTACTGGTCACGAAACTGCTCCGTAACTCAATGGGAGAGCTTCATATGCTGCGCTCGGCCGCCGCGCGGTGGCGCCACCCTCTCACTGAGGTCACTCCGGGTGTCCCTATTCGCACGCCCCGTGGGAACAATTTTTATTTTTAGTTCGCACGCCGCGTGGGAACAATTTTTATTTTTAGTTCGCACGCCGCGTGCCAACAAAAAATAAAAATTGTTCGCACGCCTTTGAGCCTTCGCCCGCTTCGCTTCGCGACCAGCGCGGCTTGCGCTGTCCCTTTCGAATCACTCTGGTCTCTGTTGGCATACCACAAGCTTAGCATTGTCAAGCTGCCCGCATAGCTGTTGGCTAATCTGTGTAACAGTGTTGGTAAGTAGCTCAATAGTTTGTTAGTGGCAGCAGTAAATTTGACAAACACGTTGGTAAACATGTTGGATCCGCGGAGCCACACGTCGAGTTGTTCTTGGTTGAATGCTTGAATTGTGTTTCGGTGAGTTCAGTGTTAAAGCAGACTTATCTCCGCCGTTTAATTTTTCTATTTTGTAATTCCGGTAGGCATTCTGATGTTGCTCCACCGGAAAAATCTCTACCCCTGTAGTTTTTCTGGCCTCTATCATATGCGACCAATGAGCAGTTCTCGGAGAACCATCGTGTTCAGCGGTTGTGCTGCTCATTCAAATATGCATATTTCTAGAAATAAAGCGCTTGATACTTTATGTGAGTAAAGCAGGCACGTGCAAGATACTGTGGTGAGGAAAAGCAGTGGTACATATTGATTTTACATTCTCCGAGTGTTTTGTTTACCATATCTTTTAGAGACACGAAATGCGGGGCGGAAATTTTTGAAGAACATGAACTTCTCAACGTTTTAAAGCCACAGTTAGGTAGGATTAAATAGAAGAAACTTTGGAATGTGAAAGATGTATCAAAATTTTGTCGTTTTGGTGTCAGCTTGCTGGATCCAAATATGTATTGTGTTGATAGGAAATATTTTTAGTAATAGAGGTTAGAATTTGGCAGGTTGTTTTCGCCAAGGAAGCACCGCTGTCATCTCATTGCGTTCAATATGGTAGAACCAACTGGAGCGAATGTATTTATGCACAGCTAATACTTTATGCACAGGACCATTAGATTTGTGGATATCTACAGAGGGATAGGGGAACTTGTAAACCAGCAAGGGGGAGCGGACCTGCACACATTTTAGTGTAACCATTATTAACTACATGGTATATTGTATATTGGTATATTGTAAATGGTATATTGTCTTTAGCAGCAGAGAGCAAACAGGTTCGCAACGTGCATTTTATTTTTCCTTCCATCTTTGTTGAAATGTTTGGAATTGAGAGGGGCAGACACACAGTTAAGTTTGGTTTCTCTAGTGTTCTTACCTGAGATGGTGAGGCAGGAAGTGCTGCAACAAATCCAGTGTAGTTACGACGTTAGGCCCCAGTGTTGTACCTGATGCTGCCAGTCGCACAACCTTCCATGTGTCTTCTAGGCGACACCATGGAAGGGCAGTGGCATAGGGTACCAGCAGCCAGATCTCATTGCGGTGTCCCACCCAATGTCTACACCTGTCATTAGCGGTCGACACAACTACCACGCGTCTATCAAACCAGTGAAGATTTGGCCCTTGCTCAAACTTCATATTCATGGTTCTTCCTTGACGACGTTGACCAGCTGTACTGCACTGTCGCTACCTTGTCAACTAGGGACAACTGCATCGCCCGAACTCTTCCAAGCCTGACCTTCTCCTTCACCACAATGGGTGCACCCAAATCTCAGAAGGCTTCACCTTTCTATCGTTACATGCTTTTCGGTATATAGCCCAAGCACCTCCACATATGTTTCTAAAAAAAAAAACATTCAATTCTCAAAATTTTCTCTCATCATAATTTTTTTTGCATTATGATTTGAAAAGATGGGTTTCAGCTTCGAATTAACTTAAAAACTGTGAAGAAAAAACTGCTATGAAGGGCAGCTCTGCCTCAATGCCTGCCGGACACCAAACAAAAAGGGAGCAGTAGGTTTGCGTTACTTATGCACAGTTACTCACAAGCATTACCCAGTGCATCACCACGATCATTGTCGTTCTTGTCATTGTCTGAAGCCACTGTGCAGTCACAGAGAAAGTCGGACTCACTCTCGGGGACAAATTTGAAATGTTAAGCAGACGCTGCCCGTAGTATTGCAAAAAAGCTGTTTTTTTTTGTAGAGACAATGCCACCACCATCGTTCCTCATGTCTGACACCATTTTTGTTACATTTGCCAAACAGGTTTTTTTTCCAAAGTTCTGAAGGGCCCTTGGTACTAGAACTGATTACCGAGCGTAAAATCGCCTTTGGTGCCGAGCACAGCATTGGACGCAACGAGTGAGGCTCACGATTAACTTTCATGACTTCTTTAAAAGTTATTCAAGGAATAACTGCTTCTAGTGACAGCTGCAAGATAGCTACAACAAGGGTTAGGTCACATGTGCTGCCTCACTGTGGGCAAATTGCATGAGGCCCAGCCCATGTTGGTTACAGAGCAGCGCCTCAGAGAATTCATCCACAGTGTCGTCAGTTTCTGCAGCTGAGACTTCGCGTTTTTATTAACCACTGCACATTACACCACTCGGGAAGCCAGCCCTGCGTTCCACACAGCACCATGTCGCCTACGGGGTCCAGTTCTGCAAGTGCCTTGCCATGGTGGAGCTGGTGAAGGAGGTAGAGCTGTTCCAGGATCTGGTCCACTGTGCCACGTCACCAATGTCAAGCTGGACCAGAGGCTACTGCAGCTGAAGGCGGTAGTGTGGAAAGGAGGGAAAAGTGCTCCAAGTCCCATAGCTAAATGGATATCCTACCAGCACACCACACTGCCTGCAAATGACATGCCAACTGGCTGGCAGGCAGGGATGAGCTGGATCGCGCATTGGCTCGGAGGTTTAACCACACGTCGCAAGCTCTGGGGTACATTCCAAGCTGTCCAGAGGCCTCAAAGCAACTGGAACCCACTGGAAGTGATGTGGTTGGCCCGTCATTTTGGACTGTTTGGGAGCAGCAATAAGGCTGTTTTGGAGAGAAAAAATAAGGGAGTTGTAGCAGCCAAAGATTATTTCGAAGCAATAAAAACAACCCACAGGAACATTATATATACAGTCCAACCCACTCATAACATCATTGGACATAACAATAAATTCACGGCACCATCAACTTCGCTATATGTTGTATGGTAAAATAAACCGCTTATTAATTACACTTATTATTGGTTATAACAATTGAGCCTGACGGTACGAGCCTATGTACAATATAGTATTTGGAGATCTGTGAAAGATCATGGGTGCATTGTGTGTGTGACCAGGCTGTCATTCATTTTGCCCACCATTTCTCTGTTGCGATGCCGGATTTCGGCCTACCTAGTCAAGCACTGCTTTCACATTTATTGGGCTAAATTCTCTAAAATTATGGCTGTAATTTTTAAGCAAAATGGCATTATAATGTGCACGTTTTCCTTGGTTAGGGGATTTTGTGGAGGAGCAGGAGAATGAGGGTGCATTGTTCTGCCTGTCGTTTTAAGGTCAAGTAGATGTGCACAGTAGCAAGACGTACTGTGCGATTTCTACAATCTTCCACTCCTCTGCGGGACTTCCAACCAAGGCACACATGCATTTGTGCACCAATACCACATCACTTCAAAATGACGACGATTATTTTAGAGAATCTGGTGTCAGTTCAGCCACAGTCAGAGGCAGATAGCTGCTTAACATACATGCACCAATTGAAAAAATCTCTCCTATTACCCGCTCAAAGATCGGAGGGCCCTGAACTCGGGCAACTGCAGCGTACAGTCAATCGGACTAAGATGGTCACTCGTTGCCCATAGCTTCTTCTCCCACACCACATTCCTCTATTGCTTCAATAAAAGTTTACATCACCCTGTCTGTGTGTCTAATCTTTGCCCCTAGAAATATATAGGTGCCCTTTATCTCTAAAGTCCCAGCTAAAGTGATGGTCACCATGCTGCAATGAGAAACTGAAGCCTGTTCTGAGCAACAGTGCGGTCCCTCCAGTTGTTTATAACGCACACCACACTTTTTCAGCATACACGGTTGAGAGGAAGAAATGCCCCAAGGATGAAATTCCACCTCTGCTGAAAAATCTCACCTCAAAGATATTTTTAAAACACTCAGTAGCTTCTTGTGAATGAATTAATTGAGGGTGCCGAATTAGCTGTTTTTCATTAAACCAGCCACAACGATGGCCCTCGTGCCTTCGCTGAAGCAAACGTCGACAGGGACAGCCTGCATTTGAAGAAAATTCAACCATGGCGAAGAACAGCAGCCTAATGAATTTATATATAGGCCTTACACAAGAAAACAAAAACCTGCAAAGGGAAAAAATAAATATGAACACCCATACGCAAAATGTTCAGCTAAACCACTTAAGCTGTCCAAGCAACAGGGTCAGAAACACCGATCTTTCACCTAAAATGTGCATGCATGCAGGGCAACAATAAGAGTATTTAATGGAAGAAAATGAGCAGGTCAACTAGTGGAAAAGCTCTGGCAAGTTGATCGTTGTGTCGGTAGGTGGAAGGGGCAGAAAATTAAACATTTTCTAAAGGTACAGCAGACATGCCCGCAAAATTTCTTAAGGATACGCCAGACATACCCAGCTTTCTCGCTCAAAATTCCGACCTCTCAGGAGCCTAGCAAAACCACTTCAAGAAAGTGATATTTGGCACAAAGCAAAAAGTCAACGTGAAGATGAAAACAGTAAAATAATTTTCCAGGATTCTGAATATTTTTTGTGTAATTATTCCCCATGCATTTCTATGGGATAGTTTCCATGGCTCAGGAACCTAGTCTCGCAACGTGCGAGACTTGAAACTGTGCACAAAGCAAGTTCCCCCCCAATATTAGCTGCGCAAAAAATTTAACATTTTGCTAAATAACTACGAGTAATCGCTGTTGAAAGGACTGCGATGAGTGGGAAAGGTGCACGCAGAATTTTTTAAATGTAGTTTGGAGCACTATGTTGAACTCGGATGGATTCGCATCTTCACAAGTTTTCCTTTAGTGTGTGCATGCCCGTGGATAGCGTTTTGTAATAGCTATACTTAATGCCCGCTTTACAATTCACGCAGTGAAAGCAGTCGGTCTTGATTTTTACACAACTGGCCAAACTGCTATTGCTCACTGAAGCTAAGGCTGACGTAGCCATCGCAAGAGTTACGGCCAATCATTTGTTTTTATTAATAACAGTGGCTCAGGCCAGTCAGTGAATGGAAGCGGTTTGGCCAGTTGTGTAAAATCATGGCAGACAGCTCTTGCTTTGTATTGTGAAATGGGCTTAGGGTAGCAGCTTGGAGTTCCACCCGAATTAAGCCAGAGTTAGTCCAATCATCAATAATAACAATGATTAATAATTAACAGGGACTCTGGCTAGTCAATGAGGAGACGCATTTTGGCAGTTTGAGTGAATATCAAGAAAAACACTGCCATACCACGGCGTACCATCCATGTGCCAACGACATCGTTGAGCGGCTCCATCGCCAGCTAAAAAATTCCCCCGCACCTCCCCGAAGGGAATCGTGCAGAAATGCGAATGCATTGGGTGCACAGATGAGTGTGTTGCGAGTAATGGCGTAATTAATGACGAGAGTGTGAACGTAATCATTTATTCATCAGCACCTGTTTGTGTTATCGTTGTACCTGACGGCCACAATCACTGCCTTGTGATCGCTAAAGTGCACGGTCAAAGGGTCTTTGAGAAGCATACGCGCATCACAGTTTCGCGTAAAGACCAGATCAATGCAACTCCCGTGAATGGTAGTGGGGCACGTGTCGAAGCCGGCAGAGAGACAATGCATAGAGTGCCTGGTCTGCATGTACTCGACCAGCCACTCGCCACTCTTGTTGCGCACGTCAACGTTGAAGTCGCCAACCAAGACTATGGGGTCAGAGGGTTTGGAGCACACGCGTACACTTTCCATAACCGCATCCAGCTGCGCGGCAACGGAGGAGCGCGAGAGATAACACCTGTGGGCGCACGCCGACGGAGCATGACAACCCCCGACTAAGAAATGCATTCGCATTTACGACGACGACGAAGGCAGAACTACGAGGCGCGCGCTCACGTGCGCTCGCGCTGGAGGAATGCAGGCGCACGCCGGCCAACGGAGCAAGACAACCCCCGGCTAATAAATGCATTCGCATTTAAAACTGCTGTTGCTGCATGTTGTGAAGCGGGCATGGGGTAGCGGTTTGGAATTCCGCTTGGACTGACCTAGAGTTAGTCCAATCATTTTTACAGTTGAACCTCATTATAATGAACACTGATATAGCAAATTATCGGCTATAACGAACTAAATATAAACTTTGGTTGGTCACGCATCATTTCAGTGCCGGAAAGTGGAACTGCAAGAGCTGCACGTGATACCGGCTGTAACGAAGAAAAACCTCCCGACGCACAAAACTGTAGAAGTAGAAAAGGCCCTTTTGTGTGTGGTCACTGCGGAAACCTTTATCCTGTTCGGTGCTATGAAAAGCCACCGTACAATGATCACATCCTTCTTCAAATAAATAATAATGCAGGCCTGTTCTGTCAAAAGATCTTTGCCCTGTTGTAATTTCATGTTCTCATGTTTGGGCCTATTTAGTTTGAAATGCCACAAGGAGACAGCTAAGGATTAACTCGTTTACAGTAAGTTCAAAGCCTAGAATGCATTTTTGTAGCTGGGATTTTTGCACTAACCAGATTAATGATTCATTAAAGCCAAGTTTTACCTCTACCATTACAACGCCTATCGGGTACAATAAACTAATTTACTGCCACGAAACTACTTTGAGGTTCAACTGCAATTATTAGTATTGAATAATAATTAGCGGTGATTATGGCTTTTCAGTGCGCCGAAAGGGCTTGGCCGGTTGAGTAAAAGCAAGAAAGACTGCTCCCACCATGAGTTGCGTTTCCCTTAGAGAGAACTTTACTGACAGCTGGCGTTCTGTCTGGACAGATCTGTATGGAAAGCATCAAACTGTACAAGATGATTGATTGATTGATTGTAGGGTTTAACGCGCCGACGCAACGTAGGCGATGAGGCGCGCCGTAGTGGAGGGCTCCGGATTAATTTTGACCACCCGGGGATCTTTAACGTGCGCCGAAATCTCGTACACACGGGCATTTTTGCTTTTCGCCTCCATCAGAAAAGCGACCGCCGCGGCCGGGAATCGAACCCGCGACCTCGTGCTCAGCAGCGCAACGCCTTAGCCACTGAGCCACCGCGGCGGGTTGTACAAGATGATCACAAGGCATTAGAACAATTATGACCAGGCCGGTGTCTCAAGTGGCTTAAAGCTCCTGGATCAGCTCGCTAAGGTGGCAAACAATTAGTGGTTGATAATCGAAGAGGTCAAGAGCAGTCCAGTGCGCCAACACAAATTTTAAAAATTCTGCCGATACGTCCGCCGTATCGCTAAGAAATTTTGCGGGTACGTCCGAGCACCTTTAGATACAGCAAAAATTAAAAGGAGTGATAATAGCGGACGCTAATCAGTACGAACAGCATTCAGTGTTGTGCTCATGCGCATATTTGCGGATCAGCCCACAGGTACAGTTTTGAGAGGAGAGGGGAAGGGCGCTTGTCTATGGTCCCATCCTGCAGAGCTATCAAAAAGTCTGTTTTTACGCAATGATCTACAGTTATAATACTGCCCTCTAATGAGAAATATACAGGGTGTTGCGGTATACAGTCTATATGTTGCAACACTCTGCAACATACATAAAAGGGTTGCACCACACATGAAAAAAAAAAAGTTTTAAGCAAAACCACTCCCATTATTTCCATTATTTTAAAAATTTTGCACTAATGTCACATTTCAGTAATATATGCTGTTGGGCTAGATGGTGCATATCGCCTGATAAAAAACACGACACAAAAACTAACATTTCAGATCACAACAACCACGAATCAATCACTTTTCAGATTAGTTAGTAAACAGGCCAGGCAACAGGACCGCTAGGTTACTTCTTGGCGCCGAAAAGGCACTTTTGAAAGTGCAACGAGGATGATGAAGGTCTCACTTGCCTCCAATGCCAATGACGCATTTTTAGGAGGCGTTGACATAACTTCCGTAGGCAGCCGATTCAATTGCCCACCGCGTCAAGCTGGCACATGCGCGGAGAAAACGACACTCCTTGGGCACGAACGCACACTTGAGACTACGCAAACCTTCGCGGGACAACAAACATCGGTACCGTTCGCCGTCGTCACAACTCCACCCGCCAAACTGAGACAGATCTCTGCAGCACTGCTTGAATGTATCACAAGTAGCGTTGCAATACAGTCACAAAGATACTTACACGTTGAGGGCCAACTACAAATAATTGTTCTTTTCCTCCGTGTAGCACCTGAAGTAGCACAAACACGAGGCCTCCCACATTACCACACAGACAGCTGGCTGAACCACAGAACGCTGAACTGGCTGGACCGCTGGACGTGTATTCCTCCTCTCCCGTTCAGTTGCGTGCGAACTAGAAATAAAAATTGTTGGCACGCGGCGTGCGAACTAAAAATAAAAATTGTTCCCACGCGGCGTGCGAACTAAAAATAAAAATTGTTCCCACGGGGCGTGCGAATAGGGACACCCGGTCACTCCTCGGGTGGCGTTGCGCTGGCTCGAACGGCGGAGCCGCGGCGAGTTGTGTTTGTTTTTGTGCGGGAAAATAATGTAACGTGCATATCGCGCTCTCGTGATGCGACTTAAGTAGTGCAACGACGATGCCGAACATGTGTTGCGTCCCGGGATGTCGTTCCTTGTACAACGATACCACAGAAAATGTTTCCTTTTTCTGTTGACCGAGCGACGGGCAGCTGCGTGAGAATTGGAGGCGCGCCATTCCAAGGCAAGCAACGGGAGATTTCAGCTTCGATTATAAGTGTGCGACAGTGTGTGGCAATGCACTGTGTGTGAGAATGGAAAAAGCAGTGTACCATTTTGAGAGCATCGTGGACCTAGAATTATACAAGGCTAACCTAAAGCCGGATTTTTCTCATAGCAGTCAGGTTATAGCGGTGCTTCATTACCTGTTTGCAAACTTGTATTACTTTGCGCTCAGGCTCGCGTGTAAAAAAGCTTTGGGACGTCCTTGTGCTTTTACTTTTCATATTACCGCGAATGATCCCTTGGGGTTCGTTTTGTTTGTTGTGGTTTCTTATCTGGCGTTTAATTCAACCGGAGCGCCCGTTTGCTCTGTTTGTCGTACGTCCCGTCGGGCAATACTGTTGGATATGGAAAGGGTGCCACCTTGTCGCTAACTTGATTTTTTGTTTCTTCGACAATGTTCTCGATCCTATTTCCATGGATCTGAAATTAATAACGTTCCGAGAGTAATGCATGCATAGCAAACGCCGTGCAACTCACTTTATCGGCGTTCACACTGCGGACTGCTTCTTCGACGTTTGTGTTTCATTCTAGTCTTTTGTAGTGCAGGAGATCGCTAGCTCGCTGCGTTCAGAAAAGCTTTGCGTCGTTCTTGGCTACGTGGCAATATTCTGTTTCCTCCGTGTGTTGCGTTGCACATCGCAGCGCGAAAAAATAAATTTTTGTACGCTGGATTACGCTATTTTGTCTCCCTTCGTAACATTAAATTTTTAGGGGCGAAGCTCCTAAAGCCATGGGTCTTTCCATCCCTTGTGTCTCGTGGTACGTGACCGACGCATGCTTTCGGAGATGTCGCAAAGTGGACCGCGTTGCACGCGCAAGAACCGGCTGCAACCGGCAGCGCAAACTCGGCACCGGGAGCGCGAGGGCGCGAGCTTGTCTGTGTTCGCCAACGGAGGCGCGAGCGCACGTGCACTGCGAGGGGAGGTCACGCAAGAGATCACGCCACGAACGTAGGCAGTCGTTCTCGGAGATCGAACGAGACGCAAGGACCTTTGCTCGTTTCCTCTCGTCTTGTTCGGGCACAAGTTCACCCTAAATAAAAGTTCTTTCTTTACCGTTTTGTCCCATCCTACGTGACAAATTGTGGAGGAGGTGCGGGGTAGTCCTCGATGGCGCGGGGTCTTTCACCAGGTCTGGGCCTGGGAGCATTGACTCCGAAAATAAAAGTTGATTTGTACAATGTACGCACACAGTCTTACGTCTTTCTTAATGATGTAATGGGCGAACTTTCACGGGAGAGTTACGGTTACCGATGATCTCCCCCTCTCGAGCTTCGCCCCACTTATCATCATTCATTCCGTGGATATGGCGTGATTTTTTTGTTGCGTGTGATCAAATCCGTTTTATTGTTCTTTTTTCGCTTCCTGTTCTTGCAAGTATTGCAAAGCGTGGATGCAGAAAGACACATGGTGCAACATATATCTCTTCGTGTTTTGATCCTTCGCGTTTCTGCAGCGTTTTTAGGTGTTCTCAAGTATGTACCCACTCATCGAAACGACAATACTATTGGGCTATCTCTTTTAGTGTTCTGTGCATTCCAGAGCAATCAACGGATTCATTAGGCGTTGTCTGAACGACGCGTACTTGGTTTCTTTCCGTTTTTTTTTATTGCATTATCGATAGGCCCGCAGCAGTCCGTGACTACACAGCTACCGTATATGTGGTAATTACAACTTTGCTTTAAGAAAAGAAGCAATATAGATTTAAAAATCCGTAAACACGACGGCGCAGCGCTTGTCCCAGAGCACACAGAAGCCGTTGCCGTTCGCGGCCGAAGTCTACGGTAATTTACTTCGAAAAAGGAAACCCCATTGAAGGCAGGTGATATACACAATGACTGGACTATTCATCGCTAACTACTACGAAAAAAAATCACGCCATATCCACGGAATGAATGATGATAAGTGGGGCGAAGCTCGAGAGGGGGAGATCATCGGTAACCGTAACTCTCCCGTGAAAGTTCGCCCATTACATCATCAAGAAAGACGTAAGACTGTGTGCGTACATTGTACAAATCAACTTTTATTTTCGGAGTCAATGCTCCCAGGCCCAGACCTGGTGAAAAACCCCGCGCCTTCTAGGACTACCCCGCACCTTCACCACAATTTGTCACGTAGGATGGGACACAACGGTAAAGAAAGAACTTTTATTTAGGGCGAACTTGTGCCCAAACAAGACGAGAGGAAACGAGCAAAGGTCCTTGCGTCTCGTTCGATCTCCGAAAACGACTGCCTGCGTTCGTGGCGTGATCTCTTGCGTGATCTCCCCCTCGCAGTGCACGTGCGCTCGCGCCTCCGTTGGCGAACACAGACAAGCTCGCGCTCCCGGTGCAGAGTTTGCGCTGCCGGTTGCAGCCGGTTCTTGCGCGTGCAACGCGGCCCACTTTGCGACATCTCCGAAAGCATGCGGCGGTCACGTACCACGAGACACAAGGGATGGACAGACCCATGGCTTTAGGAGCTTCGCCCCTAAAAAAACACACTTAATCAGCGCGCAGGCACCAAAAGCAGCAAGTGTTTGCACGCCAAGAGCTGGCCAATACGCCGCACGCGCGGCGGCTGGATGACCTTCGTGCGGCGGTGGCGCCTGTAGTGGCGCGCGCGGTCCCTATATGAAACGAGCGCCGAAGTTTCGTGACCAGTAAAGCATTGAAGGACTCTGCTAATGCGAAAAATGAATAATAACATTTCCATTTCTGCATACATGCCACCCCAAAGGAGCGTCAAGCGTGCTCTGCACATCGCTTTCCAAGTTTTGAAGTTCCTATGAGCTAGCTGACCCGACACTTTTCATCAGCATTTCCGACTTACTGTGAACAAGCACGGAACTCGCACGTGTTTGCTTTGCAATTCTTCTGTTGCATTTATTTGATTGCCTCAGCAAAAGAAGCCGCAGTTCTGCATAATTCTTCTATTTCTTGGGCGAAAGATTTCTAGCGGCCGCTATTAAAACGTGATAAAAGGGCCAGATTAATTACAAAACATCAGCATTTCAAAACATACCTCAGTTGAGGCCCGGACAGTTTATCGAACGCCGTTTTATTGACTGACGTTTTATCGAAAGTGTTTTCCTGGCCTATTCGTGTAACAAAATTTGCAGTACGTTTTTAGTTCCCTCCTCGCTATGTAATTTGCCAATCTTGTCTCCACAGCGAGCTAGCCTATTTAACAGAATTTGTAGTCTTTGTACTAGTTGTCTTTTATTTCCTGCGTGCTTTTCTGTGATTCGCGAAATTTGTCTCCCGAATTCTTTATTCTGTTCATTGCGCAGGTGGTACTACCAGTCTCTTTGTGTCTCTCCCTCTGATCCGAAGCATATCAGGGCATAGTAGCGAGAATGCCTCAATATGCTTCGTACTTTTTAAATGCAGAGCATTTCTTATCCTCGCCTGTTCCTGCGTCGGATGGTGTCAACAGTTTCGCGTCCGCAGCAGGTGCGCCTCTCCTTCCCTCCTCTCTCTCAACAGCAGCTGGCGCGCGCATGCGTCGTAGTCAGCCCGTTTGCTCCGTCGCAGTCTCGGCCTAACAGGTGCGTGATAGCAGCGCGGTGGGTCGTGGAAGGGCGCGCGCTGCTTGCGCATGCGCGCTCTCCCCCCCCCCGTACTGCTCTCCCTCTACTGCGCGCGCTGCAAATATAGCGGCTAGCGGTCGCTCGTGTTTCAGTCACTGCGTTGCTCCTTCCTTCCTTGGTTGACGCTCGTGCCCACGCGTTTACTCGTGTCTGCTACTCCAGCATCACGGAAGAAGCGATGGAAGCAACACTGCCTTCAATCAGTACTGAGGCCCCAATGCTCCGCATTTACTCGTGTTCCCCTCGCGGGAAGGCGCGGGAATTTTTTTTTGTATAAACCGCTTTTGTGTCGACACACAATCTAATTATTTCACCGCGTATGTTCTACATATCAGAAAGGCACTTCTTGGCGCTTGCAGCCCCGGAGGTTAGTTCACACCTTCAGCGCAACACTTTCTCGGTGAATCTGCCACAATTTTGCACAATTGAAAGCCAGTTTTACAAGTTTTCTTGAGAGAATTTGATTAAAGGAATGAACAAATTCCCTTCAACAACCTTCGCCCACTCAACCAGCAGGTTTATTCTTATTATTTCAGGCAACGCCGTCAATTGTCTTCGCAATTAATTAGCAGTGGCCACCTAATGTGATGAAATGACTGGAGGAGGGAGAAACCCTCTTGTACAGCACTCGGACTGTTTATTTTTGCTTGAGAATTGTGCCTGCGTAAAATGGTGCACGTTGCATATTCTTCCAGTGTGGCAGTTCCCATTATTGTGAGGTGGACAAGGGAAACGCTCGGCATACAAGTTGCACCACTGCCACGTATAGAAGTCGCACCACAAAAAATTTCAGAAAAATAGCACTCCTTAAGCACTAAATAGTACGCAGGGTCTAGAATTACGTCCAACGGAACCCAAAATTGGAAACTAGAGTAACGTCTGATGGAACTCAGAATTGAAAACTAGAGTTACGTCCAAGAAGAGTCCTCGTCCGACTTAGGCCAATGTTTTGAGTTAGGTCCGGCGTAATGTAAAGCACAAAAAAATTTTACAGCTAACTGCACCAAATACCGTGACGCTCTATATGTGTAATCCATACATTGAGGTTCCTCGATTATCAGCCCCGGATCATCTGCGGGCTGCCCGAGACGATCCGACGCTCGATTCTCCCATGTATTCCTATGGGACTTCCGGTCCGAACGCAGTCCTCGGTCTGCCTGCGGGTCGTCCAGGACTGGTAAATCACGTGGGCCAATTATCGAAATGGTCGCTTGTACGATACATGACGGCCAAACCGGTTCGGAATCAGTAAATCATAGGCAACATGTTCGACAGCGCCGGTTCCCCGTCGATCGAGTGGCCAGGAGCACACTTCTGCAGCGATCTGGATTCGAATCCCAGCTGGGTTGATGGAATTTTTTTTTTAATGAAGATTCAAATTTTTCTGTACTAGTCCACGTTATACTAGTTATAGCAGATCGGAAAAACGGTTCCAGTACGGTACGCAGTACTTGTTAGCCGACCGTACTGGGAAAGCTCAATTTAAAAGTTATAGCAGACCGTAACTACCGGTCATGGTATACCATGATAGGGAGCTACTTCATTTGTACGTCGTTTGGCAATTCTTCGCGAGTCTGTGGCATTTCCACTGCTGAAATATTAGTTTTCAGTTCTCAAAAGCGCTAAAAGCAGTACTAAATAAAATACATATCCAACGCCCTTACGGAGATTTGAACTAGCGACTTCGTGAATGTGAAGCGGGCATTTAACCTCTACTGCATCTCAACAGATGGCGCCAGCAGGTCAAGGTGGTCTCTCAATACGTACGGCTGGCTGTTTCTAGTTTTTCGTTGTATTTGAGAGTTCCTTGCACTGACACTGCCTGTTCCTCACTCGCAGATTTGTAGACAGGCCCCATGTTGCTGTTAATAGCAGTTATGTAGCCGTATCGCCTTTATTTAACCTAAAAGAAGCTATCGGACATGCGTCGCTCGATGACACAAGCCATGGCAGTTGGGTCGGGACCGTGTTTCGCTTGCGGCTTGAGCTGTCAGAATCTCGCGGATTTCACTTGTTGCAACCTCATTTTTCTTAAACGATCTCATATTTACGATCTGTTAGACTAGGCGCGAGCCAAGTGTACGTCTGTCAAACTCTTCCAAAGCGGCCCTCCGCTTTGGAACGACGGACACGGTGAGTCTCAGTACCGTCCGGCCAAGTCGCTCCAGTTTATGGTAGGGTTCTGCACATGCGGTAGCTAGCGTCCAGACGGTAGACGTTACCGTACCGGATCGGCTTTTCCGATCTGCTATAACTCTAAAATAATGTTGCGTATAGATTACACATTTAGAGTGTCACTGTAGCTGCCGTTAGCTGTAATTTTTTTTTGTGCTTTATGTTATGCCGGACGTAACTCAAAACATTGGCCTAAACTTCCCTCGGGCATATAACTCTAGTTTTCAATTCTGGGTTCCGTCGAACGCAACCCTAGAAACTGGCTTAAAGTTCTGTCGGACATATAACTCTAGTTTTCAATTCTGGGTTCCGTCGAACGTAACCCTAGAAACTGGCTTAAAGTTCCGTCGCACGTAAGTCCAGTTTTCAATTCTGGGTTCCGTCGGACGTAACTGTAGTTTTCAATTTTGGGTTCCGTCGGACATAACTCTAGACAGTGCGAAAAGTATGGTAAACCACCATCCACTGTTAATTACAATAAGATGCCATGAAGAGAATGTTGGGCAGTGCGCATGCCTATACATGCCAGCACTCAAAGCATCAGCTTTGTGAATTGCCCATGTACTGCATTTACATTAGGTATATTTTTTCATTTTTGCAACTGCTTGCCAGCTACTCTGGCAAGATTGAGCCACAAATTTACTTTTATCAAAAAATTGGAAAAAATTCCCGCGCCTTCCCGCGAGGGGAACACGAGTAAATGCAGAGCATTGGGGGTCGTTAACGCCGCGTTAAGTCGCGTTAGGGTGGGTAGTTGGGTCGTAGTTGCGTTGGTGTTGGTTTGGGGTAGAGAGAGGAGAGTAAAGTTGCGTTAGGGTGGAGCGAGCGTCAACCAAGGAAGGAAGGAGCAACGCAGTGACTGAAGCACGAGCGACCGCTAGCCGCTTTATATTTGCAGCGCGCGCAGTAGAGGGAGAGCAGTACAGGGGGGAGAGCGCGCATGCGCAAGCAGCGCGCGCCCTTCCATGCCCCACCGCGCTGCTATCACGCACCTGTTACGCCGAGACCGCGACGGAGCGAACAGGCTGACTACGACGCATGCGCGCGCCAGCTGCTGTTGAGAGAGTGGAGGGAAGGAGGAGAGGCGCACCTGCTGTGGACGCGGAACTGTGGACGCCGTCCGACGCAGGAAGAGGCGAGGCTAAGAAATGCTCTGCATTTAAAAAATAACCAGGTGCTGGAACACATCGGGTAAACAAAAAAAAAAAAAAAAAGCAGTCACTGCGATGTGTGTTGGTGCGTTCTGCCTCAAGTCGGTTGCATTATGAGCTGCCGAGAAACTTCTCTACCGTGGCTGCTAAGCGGGCAGACTGGTCTTAGAGCTATTTTTTTGTTTACAAATCAATTTTAATGAAACTGCACGGCATTATAAAGTTTTTTGTGATGAATTCAAATCTGCCATTAGATTTTTTGTAAGTTGATTATATTTTGAGTTAATTAATGAATAATCACCATTATTTTGGGTCACAGTTACAAAATAACCACTCCATACAGAATAGCAATTACCACGTGGCTAGGCAGACAAGTGACTTAAGGATACAATGTAGGAAGAACTTTTTTTATTCAGCTATTTTTGGTCGTTTTACAACACAGTGAACTTCGCCTCTTCCGTGGTCTGCCAGAAATGGCTCGCAGGTGGTGCCAATTGAACACAATAATAACTTTCCAAAGCCTTCATTTGAAAAATTTGTTTCCAACATTGTATTCTCCACACATTTCGGTATTAGAAGCAATAAGAATTACAGTTGTACCTGCTCTGGGTGCCGATATATCTGAGGGCAAAATATTACCTTTGCATTGCAAGAAAAGTGCCGTTTCACCATCGAATTCTGTGCTAACCGAGCTGTAGAATGCACACTTTAAAATGCTACTATAATATAATAACAACAAAATATGGTGCCTTTTGATGAGGAAATTTGCAGGCTGATAGAAAAATGGCCGTGGAGGCCGAAAATGCCATTTTTCAGAAAACGCTTCCTTTTGACCGTTTTTTGGCCCCAAGCGGGGATGTGTGGATGTGCTGTCTCATGAGTGGGGTGTTCTTGTGCGCAGGAACTCGTGAAGCGGCTCCAGCAGGAGAAAAAGGTCGCAGCAAAAGAGCCCGAGGAGGCCAAGAACTGTCCTGGACCGATTTAGGCCAAAATAAGTCTCTTCCTTGGGGGAGCTGTACAATAAAAACTTTATTTATTTGTATTGCAGATGCAGTGGCTACTTTGCCTTTTTTCGTTGCACTTGCGATATCAACTCTTTGCTCACATAGTGTACTCCCGTATGCCTCTGAGCATGTCGTGCTTTCCTGCAGAAAAGACCAACGCATAATCAGCTTAACACTGTAACGATGTAATGCGGGATAAACTTCTAGCATGCCACATTACCCTTGCCTGACGTTCCCCTGTCTTCTTGCTTTCACACCCATCCTTGCATTCTGCAAAAGAAGCTGCGATGTAGCAATGCTCCACAAGTGGCAAAGGCATACCTGCCAGGTTTCCCAAATTATCCCGGAGATTCCCGGATTTTGATGGTTTTGTACGATTGTATGGTCGAAACAAAAATCTCCCGAGAACACACCCCCCGTGTTTGGCTAAACTTTTCCCCCAGTCTAGCCACGTTCCACTGGAGCTACCTGACAAGCCAATCACATCCTACACCACTGGACATCGTAATAACTTATAAAGCATAGTTGGCAATGCGCGCAAGTTGAACTGGTCAGTACCACAGAAACGCTGAAGGCGAGAGGCAGTTCAGCATGGTAAAAAAAAACTGCCCCCAGTTCCGAGCATCAAGTTCTGGCCCAATCCGGGCTCAGTCGCGTTCTTTTGGCGAAGTGTAGCAGGACAGTATTTCCAGGCTTTTTGAAAAAGGCATTAGCTGCATCGACAATTTAGCAGGTGACCAGTGGTGTAGCTCGTTCGTAGTTTGGACGAAACAGTTCAGCTCCTATTCTGTTGTAACTAAATCAGAAATGCATGTAAATGTAAATTAATTCCATTCTGGTGCTACTAATTTTTCTATCCCTATCCCCCGGACAGATCTCCTTAATGCCATCTCGGCGAACCTGGCAGGTATGCAAAGGAATGTGTGAATATTATTGTGTCTTCCCAATTCCTCAATCCTGCTGTGATCAAAGAAGTGGTAAGCATATCCCCCTCCCCACCTCCAATTTGGCTTAAAGGATTTAGGCTCATTATGTCTCGCCAAATGAAGAAAAATAAAGCACGAAAAGTAATGACCACATTCCCCTCCCCCCCCCCACCACATCTCCAAGCGCAACAAAAGAGAAAAGTTGATTTTACTCACCGCAATTTTTTCTTCCCTCTCCTTCACTTTCTGCTCTCTTTTCTGGTGAATGAACTCCTTGTAATTCACGTACTTGTTCTTGGGTGGCTGGAGAGAGAGAACAATGCTACACTGATTCGCACTCTTTATTCTATTGCAACAGATCTGCTCACCTCAGCTCCGAGCTGTACTGCAAGCGCTATCTTTGCTTCCTCTTTCTCGGGTTTGTCCAGTCCCTTTATTCCAAACTTTAGAATGTCGTATCTGGCTTTCTTGAAAGAAATTTCATTCCCGTTGTGCTGCTGCACACCGCTTTCATCCTCGTGTTCTTCACGATGGCGCTTCTGTAACTGAAAAAAAAGATAAATTTCACACGGCTCTAGGGGGTGACTTGCAGTATCGCTTGTCCATGCATACACCAGCAAGATTTCAACCTGTTGCAGGATCTCTGGGCAAGGTGCAGACTGCAGCCAAGGACTGGTAAAAATTGTGCGCTACTATACGAGGGAAAAAATGGAGTTCTGCGAGACAAGATGCAAGAAATGCCCTCCTCTCATCGCTGTTTTGTCGTGTCTAGGATCGTGACATCCCACTGTACACTTTCTAAAACGCCGGGCCAACAGTCGAGGACCGTGCAACCTCTTCCTGCACATGCACATGAATCGGCAGGGAGCCATTCTGACAAAAAAAAAAAGCAAGCTACTGCGCCCGTATGCAACTTTACGCGGGTCTTAAAAAAGTAAAGGCACACAACACGTGTGTTGGAAGGAATGCTTGCCCGGCACCACGCGCATGACGTCAAGGGCATGGCGCGAGGTGCGGGGCGGGAGAGCTTTATTCTTTTCACTACACTACACGCGCGGGTGTAGTAAATTGTCCCACGTGTTGGCAGGCATGCTGCTTAAGGACAAAATTAAAATTTATCCCACAAGTGTGATCCTCTCCTTGTGACGTTACTGTGTTTACGACACTACGATTTTAAAACTATATCATGATCACAGGATAGACTTCAAAAGCAAGTTTTTCTTCTTTTTTTTTTTTTTACCGACTCAAGAGAAATGAGGTTAAAGCAATGTAGAAATTACGCTACTCGTTGCGGCAGCGAAGAAAATCGATTGCAATCATGGACCTTTGAGCTTTAGTGTGAGCTTTTTCCCTTCATTGTTTTTTTTTTTTTTTTGTATTAGTCCTGAGCGCTCCATGCTCGGAAGTGGTGCCGACACGAGAGAGCATGCGGGGATGTGGCCATGGGGCAAGTCAGGTACTGCTGGTGCATGAAAAAAAAAAAAAAAAAAGCTGCTAGAAGTACTATGACTGCCAAGTAGTGACAGGCGCCAAACCTTTCTTTTTGAAGGGTTCTGGTAAACTACAACCGGCACTGATTCTCGACGCGCTGGTGGCGGCACTTCGCAGGCTGGTTCCTCGCAAGGGTCGTCGAGCCCCAACTCCACACGCATGCGTTCTAGCTCGCTTAGCTTTGACAGAACGGTGGTGCACGTCTTAATGTTGTCTTGACCGCACCAATTTCGCCTTGTTGTTCTGAGTTTCGATGCATCTGTTTTGGCGGCTGCTTCGCTGCTGTCCAGGAAACTGTCACCTAGAACAACGAAAAAAAAAATTACACCATTCTAGCTGATGCGTAAAATTCGCTCGAGCGCCCTACCGTAAGCGTTTAACCTCTTCAATATTTTGCTGGAAAGCCCCATGGCAGGATATGGCAAACTGTTAGAAGTAGCTCACGCGAGCTAGGCAACGCACGTGCTTCTGGCAGAATTTTGAACAAGCCATGGAGAACAAGCCTTGCCTTGGCTTTAGCCACTGTTTTTTATTTACTACCAACCAGTATTTGAGAAATTTCTAAAGTTCAACAAACTACTTGCTTAAATTTAGTGTATTTTTGAATAAATTTTAGCGTACTAACAATGACTAAGCATCCAGTAACTATCCGCGCCTTAGCTCCGGCAGCTCCGGTTCTTTTGTTTCTGCCACCCACCCTCTCCACTTCCCCCTTCTCCCCAAAGGTGTACCCACGCGCGCCGCAGCTGTCGTAGCTTTGCAGGCGGGAACTTCAGACGATTTGGACCTTTTTGACAGAGTTATGTTCACTTCGGTACCTCTGGACGCGCTTATGACTGCACAAAATTGCAGCATTTGCCGAAATGCTCGAGACCACCCTCGTACCGCGTGGGGTCTCTACACTTGCAGTCACTGTATGTGGGGAAGTTTGAGCTTGGCGCGATTGAAGCTGCATCATTTGAAGAGCCACAGCAGTCACGAGAACGCGACGGTGTTTGCAAACAGGACTCAGTGCATAAGGGTCGCAGTCGATTCTGAAGAATTGGAGGAAGAATCCGCGGATGAAAGCACCTGCCTCCTCGCGAAGCTCCCTGAAGTTTCCGAGAACCAGCCGAAGCAAGCTCCTCGAAAGAAGCCTCCAACGGCGCCGCGGCCGCATCGCAAGGGGCATGGGAAGGCACTCCATGCCTCCTCGCAGAGAATGGCCTTAGTGCTCTCTTCCAGCAGTGAAGAAGAGGGGGAGGAGGTCAGCAGCGTCCAGATTGTGCCCTCGATTTCGCGGAATGTCTACTTTGGCTACCGGTGTCCCAAGTCAGTCAGCGCTTTCCTAACTCTCATGGACAACGCCAGTGACGTGTTCAAGTGTAGCGCTTTTTCGTGTGGCTACAGCACCAACGTCTCGTTGAACTTTGAAAGACACCTGGCTGGTCACCGCCCAGAGGAAGTTTTCTGCATGTACTGCGGTGCCAACGTTTCCCATCCTGGAGCCTTGGTGACTCACCTGGAACAGGAGCACAGTGGCCTGCGACATCAGTGCCTGAAATGCCTGTACCGGGCTGGCTTTACCCCGTACTTCGAAGTTCACTTCCTGCTGGCGCATCCAGGTGAAACTGTTGCCCACGTTTCTGTCTTTAACGGAAGGGGCATTGAGGCGCCAGCCCCACCTGAGGACAGGAAAGCTTTCAGACCTTACGAGTGTGGATTTGCGGGCTGCTCGTTCAAAGAGAAGAACCGGCAGGTATTCGCACGGCACTTCGAAGAGGTGCACGCGGGCGAAAGCTCATTTCCTTGTTTCGTCTGCGACCGGAACTGCAAGTTGGTGTCAAACCTGCTGGAACACCTTCAAGAGCACGGCCTTGCCGACCTGCAGTGCTGCTACTGCAGCTTCGGCACTTTGACCACGACTTCCATGATGCTGCACGCCTGCTACACGCATGCCGGCCAGTTTGCCTTGTTCGCCATGAGGAACAGCAACCTTGGCGAAAAGGTCATCACCTCGTCGAACGACGTGGGCCCCCTGTCCGTCGTCTTCAGCGACGAGACCACCCAATTGGTCTTCGAGCAGCGGTGCTGCTTCTGCCCGAGCATGGTTGCGGGGTTCAGCAACCTGCAGACGCACACGGAGACGGTACACGCTCTTTCGCTGTCGCCGGAGGAACTCGCGGAGAGGCTCTTCGGCATGTACGACTACACAGAAGCCCTGCAGTTAGGCTGCTGTCCCTTCTGCCCCTACGTCGGGGACAAGGTTGCAGACCTACAGCACCACGTGCTCAGGCAGGAGCTGCAGATCTCCAACTTTTTATGCTCGGCCTGCAAGAACGGCTTCGAGGACCAGCTGTCCTGGCAGCAGCACATCGACTGCGGCCAGTGCCCTGCAACGGCAATGCTGCAGCTGTGCAACAACGGCCAGCTCTTGCACTGGGTGCGCGAGAACCTGCCCTTCCGGATCCCGCGCTTCCAGTGCCCCCTCTGCCCGCAGACCTTCCGGGTGGCTTCCACCTTCCACAGCCATCTGTCACGCCACTACACCTACTACCCGGTTGCATGCAAGCTCTGCAACGCCACCTGTCAGGGCATCCGTGGCCGGGAGCAGCACCTGAGAGCGAGCCACGGGGCTGGTGGTGAAGACGTGGGCGCTGGGGAAGTCGAGGCAGAAGTCGCACGTCAGGCTGCACTGTGCAGCCTCCCCGAGGCCCAGACCTGCCCACACTGCGGCTTCCATACAGTAAGCGAGAAATACCACGTGTCGCACGTGGCGAGATGCGCGGTGACGGAACACCTCCCGGTGGCTGGTGACGGCTCAGACTCGGAGGAGGACGTCAAGCCAATTTACCACTGCATGCACTGCAGCGTCAGCTTCATCTACCTCGAGCGGCTGTTGAGCCACGGCTACGTCCAGCACGGCTGTTCTTGGTTTTGCACCGTGTGCTACCAAGGCTACGAAACGGAACTGGGTTGTCTAGAGCACTGCAAGGATCCGGGATGCAAGTGGCCTGGCACGATATTCCTCGTAGAACGGGCAAAGAAGAAGGTGTCCGGGCGGGAGTTCTTCTACAGTGAAGTGACCGTGGACGAATGTGCCGCAGATATCTCCGGGCTGTCGCTGGGCGAGCAGGAAATCAAGGCCGGCTTCACGTACTACAACCAGGACATCGAGCCGATCCACCGCATCGGCTACACGTACGTTTCTGCTGGCCGAGCGGGCAAGATCTCGCTACCGGACTTTGCCCAAGTCGTGAATATACAGCCGTACGTCCGCGTGCAAGACTGGAAGATGTTCTTTCCACGTTTGGTGTAACTTTCATTCCAACGTTTCCTTTTTTGTTCCCTACTGCCAGTGCTGTTGGGAATAGAGAACTGTACATCTGTGTTAGAGACTGGAAGCAGTTCTAGTCTCAGAGTAACTCACAGTGAAAAGAACTCTTTTTTTTTTTTTATCCACTTCTGCCAGGGATGTTGTGTAACTGTTTGTCTGCGTCGGAAGGCGGAGGAGATCTTTTCGAGGCTCATAATCACTGCCACTTCAAAGTTTTCTTGTTCCTTTGCCACAGCCAGGGCCGTTAGCAATATATATAGCTGTATGTTTGTGTTAGAAACTGAACGATGTCCTTTTTACGTTTGGAGTAACTTGCATTTCAAAGTTTTGTTTTTTGTTTGTTCAGCCAGGGGCTGCTGTAAATATATAACTGTACATCTGTAAGAAGTCTTTCTAGGCTCGGCTTGACTGGCATTCCCAAGTTTTGTTTTTTCTCAAGTTGGTTTGTCTTTCACATGACTGCGAGTACGAGATTGGGAAAAGGTCTCATATACTCAGAGCAACTCTTAAGGTTCAAGTTTTTTTTGGACTGTCAATTTGCTTTCGAAGCAGCTTTTTTAATTTTAACTCAGGTTGTGTTCAGCACCACCGTTAAGTGTTCAGTTTGTTTGGGCTCTGCTTGCATGCAGGCCAATGTTCTCGGCTCAAGCCTTGTCTTCCTGCTGTCAGAGCCTTGCAAAAATAAAATATGTAAAGCGTATTTTCAAATGTCTTTTTTTTTTTAATCGGTAACACCTATCAATAAGAACAAACCCCGACGGAATGTTTGCTCCCATTTCGACATATGAGGCGACTCTATTTTGCTGCTAATTTCAAGTTTCCACTCATTCTAGTGAATCAGACGCGAGACAAATTGTACCACGCTTTGATAGTGCAACGAATACTTTATGGTGCAAGTTTCACATCTGTGTCGTTAGTACTTGCTAATTGGTTGCGCAGTTGTAAAAGTTTGTCTGCTTTCCATTTCAGACTGTTGACCCTGTAGAGAAGGATTATTATTGTGGCAAGCAGCTGTAACTGTTCTGATAACTGTATTTTCAAATAAATTATGTTACCTTTGGCCAGTGAAACTTCTCCATAATAGATGAGGTCCTATTCGCCCCGAGATCAAACCCAGTCGGTGCCTGGAGGCGGTCAGGCGAACCTTCCTATACTTGGTTACAACTCAAGAACGGCACCACCTCATGTAGTGTGTCACTCCGCCAAAGCGCCGGACCCGTGACAACAGTGCGCGCGCGTTTCGAAAGGGGTTTGCTGTGAATGCGTGATATCGCCTGCCTTGTTTCACGCAGTTTGTTTGTCGTCACTGGAGTCGTTTATAAGCATATTAAGTCCAAAAAATCGCGGGAACGGCTCACGCCATGTTCAAAATATTCCCAGTAACGCCCTACTTGCGCCGCGCAGAGAAACATCCGGCTACGGTGGTAAGGCACAGCAGCAACTTCCGGTGCCGTTCTTAAGTTGTCACCGAGTATAGTGTGGATGCCACTCTCGCGTTGGCTACTCGTTCATGTTGCGCGCAACGCAAGACTCGCACTGAACCAGACAAGAAAACTGATTCGCACGGCTCCTTGTTAGTAGTAAGCGATTGCATGATTACCTGCGCTTGCGGAATTCATATCTGAACCCTATTTCAGGGGCGTTTCAAAATAACGCGCTAGTTTAGTTCCACGAAACATAATTGCCGTGGTCATCGTTTGAGCGTACGTGTCGATTTCTTGACAGTTTGCCCGTTTGTTACCGATGAATGCAGTCGCCTGCTGTCTTGGCACATCAAATGGTGGTTCATTGAAGGTGGCGTGGTGATTATTTAAGGACAAAATTCACGAGCAAGACACGACGCGGTCTGTGCATGCGATACACATGGGACACCATTGTAATATTGCGCTGTGTCCTTTTAGAAATAACGAAAACTTTTCTGCAAAGGATGCAGGTGCTGTCGGCCATGCATTATTGGTATGTATTTTATGCATGCTGAAGAGCATATGTCAGAGAATTCTCCTTGTTCCTCTTTCAAAAATATAGAATGATTTCGGAGAGTCATTTCTGATGCTGTTTGACATCCTTGCTAATATTTCTGTACAATTAATTGCGCAGCATCCAATGTCCCCTTGCAAAGACGATGTGGTCCAGAGTTGCTGTGTGGAGCTGCCACCTTTCAAATCGCTGAGAGCATTGCAGTCCGTTGTGCATGCTATACTGAGACTACGTAGTGTCCACCACTACGTAGTCTCAGTGTGGCATACACAACTTAAGGCTGTTTTTTATTCCCTCTTGTGACGCTGAAGCATTTCTGGGTATCGTACTTATCAAAAGGTTAAATTTATGCCTCTGCATCCGCATGTGTGTCTTGGTACCAAATCAGAAGGGAGATCATCCCATTCTTTACATGAGTATTGAACTCCACACCGAATGATCTCGGTGCCTCATAAGAGAAGGGCCATGACCTCTCTGCTCGTTCTGTTCTTCACACTACCGATGAGCAGTATCAGGAGAATTTCACTTTTCACCTAAGTGAGGAACAAGATGAAGCGCCACTGTCTATATAAAAAGCAAGATCCTGCTCCTCAATTTTTTCCTTGACCATACTAGCAAGGATAGAGCTGGGTAAAATGCAAAGTCCAACATCAGGAGCAGTTCAACTCTTCAATGGTGAGCCTCGAATAACAAACACAAGGCAAGCAAATGAAGGGATGATATGCACCATGTCAACACCGTGCATGGCTCTGTGTTTTTTCTCCTTTTGTCCGAGTCGTCAGGCTGGCTGTCGTAGAATTCAACATGTAACAACATGCTCAGATTCTTCCTAGTTGAGAAGGGGATCTCGATCACTCATCACACGTTAAACACCACTGTTCATCACATGAGAGTATCATCATGATCCTGCTCTTTATTATGGTCCCCATGTTAATGAGTAGTTGTATGACACATGAATCTCAGACCAACTAAAGATGTTTCTTACCTCCCTGCCTTTTTTTTTATCCTTTGTATATTACAATTTCTTATCTTTACTACCTAGTTCATCACAATTGTTATGGTCCAAGACATGGTGCTTCACATAATTGAGTGGTTGCAGCTGTGGAACATGCATGCCTCACTCACAATAAAAAAAAATTCTTTGACGAAAGTGGAGCGAGTTTAAAGGAACAATCAAGGTGCACAAATGCTTTTTAATTGCCTATTGTGTAAGTGCTCAACGGTGCACGCCTTCGGTTTGAAATCAAACTGGCGGGAACTTTGCAATCTCACTGTTTGAAATTAATTCTAATGAATATGGGAATTCCAAAAAAATGTAAATATGCTAACAATGCTGGTAAAAAAAATAGCCTGGTTTGTCTGAGCATGACAATTCCTAAAGCTAATATTTGGAAAATTAAGGGGCCAGATGTTATCCCTCAGCAAAACGTATCTGCTGGGACCATTTAAAACAAAACTAGTTCCAATTTAGGCCCACTTCGTTCACAGGCTTGTTACTTTGACCTGGTGCCTGAACTCCCAGACGGGGCCACCTTTAGATGAAAGGAGAGCCGGTGACTCTTAAATAGTTTGGACATCGAAAGAACCGAGAACAGGGACAGTTGGTAGCATACAACGACCACCGCTCCAACCGATTTCCATAAAGTCGGCTTCGCGTCGTGCACGAATGCATCGCTCGGAAGCTATCGCTCGCTCATCGCTCGCAGCGCTTATATATGAATTAATAATGACACTGTAACCCACCAACTAGCCTCCCCCCGTCCCTCGTGTGAGCGGTGTGCAATGCAAGCTTTTTGCAAACTGACAAGATGATCGAGTGTGCTTTGTTCAGCTTAAACTTCCTTGACTTATTTTGAAGCCATGAGGCCTTCACTGGTCACCGTGCATCGTAATTTCGAGAGGTATAAACAGTGTACAGAATACCGCCTTATTCCTATAGCTATTAGGTGAAGAAATAAACTATGGGTAAACACACGTGTGTTAAGCCTAACGCAAAAAATGAATAACATTTCCGTTTCTGCATACACGCCACCCCAAAGGAGCGTCAAGCGTGCTCTGCACATCGCTTTCCAAGTTTTGAAGTTCCTATGAGCTAGCTGACCCGACACTTTTCATCAGCATTTCCGATTTTCTGTTAACAAGCACGGAGCGCGCACGTGTTTGCTTTGTAAGGGATCCGGACAGTTTATCGAACGCCGTTTTATCGAACGCCGTTTTATCGAAGTCGTTTTATCGAACGCCGTTTTATCGAACGCCGTTTTATCGACGGACGTTTTATCGAAGCCGTTTTATCGAAAGTGTTTTTCTCGGCCTTTTCGAGTAACAGAATTTGCGATACGTTTTTTTAATTTCCTCCTCGCTATGTAATTTGCAAATCTTGTCTCCACAGCAGGCCTATTTAAAAACATTTATAGTCTGTCTTCTAGTTGACTTTTATTTCCTGCGTGTTTTTTTGTTTGTTTTTGTGATGCGCGAAATATGTCACCAGAATTTTTTGCTGTGTTCATTGCGCAACTGGTACTGCCATAACGAATCTCCTTGTGTCTCTATCCCCTCTGATCCGAAGCATATCACGGCATTGTGGCGTATTGATTAAAATGCCTCGATATGCTTCGTACCTTTTTGTATAAACCGCTTTTGTGTCGACACATAATCTAATTATTTCGCCGCGTATGTTGTACATAAGTAAAGCACTTCTTGGCGCTTGAGGGTCCAATGTCAAAAACCTAACTGGAACGCTAGCAAAAGTCTCTCCCGATTTCCGCATTCCTAATTCTTAATGGGATCTGAGTTCAGTTGCTAAGAGGTTACCAAGCCTTGTACTACTGTTCTCGTTGCCTTGCATGAACTAACGAGAAAAACGTTAGGTACAAAATTGTCACCGTACTGCAGGTTGGTTCGTTTTCATCTCCCTCTGGTTGCACCCCAGCATGTCTGCTGGGGTGCATGCTCTTGCCTTTTTATCATAAGGCATAAAAACAGTAAGATCAAAATAGTAAACACCGAAAATGGAGAAATCATGAAGTCTACTCAAAATACAGCGTCGTGACCCGATTACCTCTAAATAAAAATGGAAAAATTAAAAAAATGAGAACGAGCAATACTATGGCCCGTGCGATTATACCTGAACAAGGCACACAAAAAAACCAACAAAATGCGCTGCCTGGTCGGGCGTGTTCCTCCAAGGCCACCACGAAAACGTAAGGTTGGTGAATCAAAAGAGGGGCTAAGAGTGTTGACGCAAAAGTAGAAAATTATACGAAATCCTGTATTTTTTTATTTGAGCATGATTAACAAAAAACGTAAATTGTGGTGGGATGGGCAATTGTCCAGCTGTACTAGCTTACGAGTTTCCCCAGTGTGAGATGACCTCTGACGACTTGTCCTACTTGACGAGTTCACCTATGACGAGTTGGCTGTGACAGGTTCCCTTGTGACGATTCTCCTAGACTCCACCACCTCTGTTGGGGTCTCACTATCACTGTCGGAACCCCCCTGTTCCAGTCACATAGCACTAATCTTTCAGAAGTTCTTGGCCCAACATTTCTCCAGATGCAAACAGTGTGACCCCAAGGTCCGAGTAGGAGTCGCGGGTAAACCACGTGACTAGAACAACTGTGGGGTACAAGACTCTGGATCACGTAATGATGAACCATGGCGCAAGGGATATATTTTTCAACACTAACCTAAACACGCCGATACACATCTAAGGAATATTGCGCACGGGGTTCGGGTTGGTACTATAGGGGCAAATTCTGTAATATAAATAAGGGGGTCATACATGCTTGAGTGAAATCAATAAAGACTCAAAAAATAAAAATAATTTAATAAAACAAAGGTTATCGAAAGCACTGTAAAGGCGCGTCAACATATATAGATAGGTTTTTTATGTAATGCACGGCAGAGGCAATGTAGGAGGAAGGTTACTGCAGGTTAGGTTAATGCGATGGCCAGTTAAACAAAATAAACCCCGAAAATTACAATGCAAGCCGCAAAACCGCACTTTCGATAAAACGGACGTAGGTGGGTCGATAAAACGGCATTCGATAAAACGGCGTTCGATAAAACGGGCATTTTTTCGATAAAACGGCGTTCGATAAACTGTCTGGGAACCCTTTGTAATTCTTCTGTTGCATTTATTTGATTGCCTCAGCAAAAGAAGCCGCAGTTCTGCATAATTATTCTATTTCTTGGGCGAAAGATGAGCCCGTGCTACCAGCCGCTATTAAAACGTGATAAAAGGGCCACATTACAAAACATCAGTTGAGGCCCGGACAGTTTATCGAACGCCGTTTTTTTGACTGACGTTTTATCGAACGTTTTTTCCTGGCCTTTTCGTGTAACAAAATTTGCAGTACGTTTTTAGTTCCCTCCTCGCTATGTAATTTACCAATCTTGTCTCCACAGCGAGCTAGCCTTATAATTTAACAGAATTTGTAGTCTTTGTACTAGTTGTCTTTTATTTCCTGCGTGCTTTTCTGTGATTCGCGAAATTTGTCTCCCGAATTTTTTATTCTGTTCATTGCGCAGGTGGTACTACCACAACGAGTCTCTTTGTGTCTCTAGTCCCCCCTCTGATCCGAAGCATATAGACTAGAATGCCTCGATATGCTTCATACTTTTTTGTATAAACCACTTTTGTGTCGACACACAATCTCATTATTTCACCGCGTATGCTCTACATCAGAAAGGCACTTCTTGGTGCTTGCGGCCCCGGAGGTTAGTTCACACCTTCAGCGCAACACTTTCTCGGTGAATCTGCCACAATTTTGCACAATTGAAAGCCAGTTTTACAAGTTTTCTTGAGAGAATTTGATTAAAGGAATGAACAAATTCCCTTCAACAACCTTCGCCCACTCAACCAGCAGGTTTATTCTTATTATTTCAGGCAACGCCGTCAATTGTCTTCGCAATTAATTAGCAGTGGCCACCTAATGTGATGAAATGACTGGAGGAGGGAGAAACCCTCTTGTACAGCACTCGGACTGTTTATTTTTGCTTGAGAATTGTGCCTGCGTAAAATGGTGCACGTTGCATATTCTTCCAGTGTGGCAGTTCCCATTATTGTGAGGTGGACAAGGGAAACGCTCGGCATACAAGTTGCACCACTGCCACGTATAGAAGTCGCACCACAAAAAATTTCAGAAAAATAGCACTCCTTAAGCACTAAATAGTACGCAGTGTCTAGAGTTACGTCCAACGGAACCCAAAATTGGAAACTAGAGTAACGTCTGATGGAACTCAGAATTGAAAACTAGAGTTACGTCCAAGAAGAGTCCTCGTCCGACTTAGGCCAATGTTTTGAGTTAGGTCCGGCGTAACGTAAAGCACAAAAAAATTTTACAGCTAACAGCACCAAATACCGTGACGCTCTATATCTGTAATCCATACATTGAGGTTCCTCGATTATCAGCCCCGGATCATCTGCGGGCTGCCCGAGACGATCTGACGCTCGATTCTCCCATGTATTCCTATGGGACTTCCGGTCCGAACGCAGTCCTCGGTCTACCTGCGGGTCGTCCAGGACTGGTAAATCACGTGGGCCAATTATCGAAATGGTCGCTTGTACGATACATGACGGCCAAACCGGTTCGGAATCAGTAAATCATAGGCAACATGTTCGACAGCGCCGGTTCCCCGTCGATCGAGTGGCCAGGAGCACACTTCTGCAGCGATCTGGATTCGAATCCCAGCTGGGTTGATGGAGTTTTTTTTTTTAATGAAGATTCAAATTTTTCTGTACTAGTCCACGTTATACTAGTTATAGCAGATCGGAAAAACGGTTCCAGTACGGTACGCAGTACTTGTTAGCCGACCGTACTGGGAAAGCTCAATTTAAAAGTTATAGCAGACCGTAACTACCGGTCATGGTATACCATGATAGGGTGCTACTTCATTTGTACGTCGTTTGGCAATTCTTCGCGAGTCTGTGGCATTTCCACTGCTGAAATATTAGTTTTCAGTTCTCAAAAGCGCTAAAAGCAGTACTAAATAAAATACATATCCAACGCCCTTACGGAGATTTGAACTAGCGACTTCGTGAATGTGAAGCGGGCATTTAACCTCTACTGCATCTCAACAGATGGCGCCAGCAGGTCAAGGTGGTCTCTCAATACGTACGGCTGGCTGTTTCTAGTTTTTCGTTGTATTTGAGAGTTCCTTGCACTGACACTGCCTGTTCCTCACTCGCAGATTTGTAGACGGGCCCCATGTTGCTGTTAATAGCAGTTATGTAGCCGTATCGCCTTTATTTAACCTAAAAGAAGCTATCGGACATGCGTCGCTCGATGGCACAAGCCATGGCAGTTGGGTCGGGACCGTGTTTCGCTTGCGGCTTGAGCTGTCAGAATCTCGCGGATTTCACTTGTTGCAACCTCATTTTTCTTAAACGATCTCATATTTACAATCTGTTAGACTAGGCGCGAGCCAAGTGTACGTCTGTCAAACTCTTCCAAAGCGGCCGTCCGCTTTGGAACGACGGACACGGTGAGTCTCAGTACCGTCCGGCCAAGTCGCTCCGGTTTATGGTAGGGTTCTGCACATGCGGTAGCTAGCGTCCAGACGGTAGACGTTACCGTACCGGATCGGCTTTTCCGATCTGCTATAACTCTAAAATAATGTTGCGTATAGATTACACATTTAGAGTGTCACTGTAGCTGCCGTTAGCAGTAATTTTTTTTTGTGCTTTATGTTATGCCGGACGTAACTCAAAACATTGGCCTAAACTTCCCTCGGGCATATAACTCTAGTTTTCAATTCTGGGTTCCGTCGAACGCATCCCTAGAAACTGGCTTAAAGTTCTGTCGGACATATAACTCTAGTTTTCAATTCTGGGTTCCGTCGAACGTAACCCTAGAAACTGGCTTAAAGTTCCGTCGCACGTAAGTCCAGTTTTCAATTCTGGGTTCCGTCGGACGTAACTGTAGTTTTCAATTTTGGGTTTCGTCGGACATAACTCTAGACAGTGCGAAAAGTATGGTAAACCACCATCCACTGTTAATTACAATAAGATGCCATGAAGAGAATGTTGGGCAGTGCGCATGCCTATACATGCCAGCACTCAAAGCATCAGCTTTGTGAATTGCCCATGTACTGCATTTACATTAGGTATATTTTTTCATTTTTGCAACTGCTTGCCAGCTACTCTGGCAAGATTGAGCCACAAATTTACTTTTATCAAAAATTGGAAAAAATTCCCGCGCCTTCCCGCGAGGGGAACACGAGTAAATGCAGAGCATTAGGGGTCGTTAACGCCGCGTTAAGTCGCGTTAGGGTGGGTAGTTGGGTCGTAGTTGCGTTGGTGTTGGTTTGGGGTAGAGAGAGGAGAGTAAAGTCGCGTTAGGGTGGAGCGAGCGTCAACCAAGGAAGGAAGGAGCAACGCAGTGACTGAAGCACGAGCGACCGCTAGCCGCTTTATATTTGCAGCGCGCGCAGTAGAGGGAGAGCAGTACAGGGGGGAGAGCGCGCATGCGCAAGCAGCGCGCGCCCTTCTACGCCCCACCGCGCTGCTATCACGCACCTGTTACGCCGAGACCGCGACGGAGCGAACGGGCTGACTACGACGCATGCGCGCGCCAGCTGCTGTTGAGAGAGTGGAGGGAAGGAGGAGAGGCGCACCTGCTGTGGACGCGGAACTGTGGACGCCGTCCGACGCAGGAAGAGGCGAGGCTAAGAAATGCTCTGCATTTAAAAAATAACCAGGTGCTGGAACACATCGGGTAAACAAAAAAAAAAAAAGCAGTCACTGCGATGTGTGTTGGTGCGTTCTGCCTCAAGTCGGTTGCATTATGAGCTGCCGAGAAACTTCTCTACCGTGGCTGCTAAGCGGGCAGACTGGTCTTAGAGCTATTTTTTTGTTTACAAATCAATTTTAATGAAACTGCACGGCATTATAAAGTTTTTTGTGATGAATTCAAATCTGCCATTAGATTTTTTGTAAGTTGATTATATTTTGAGTTAATTAATGAATAATCACCATTATTTTGGGTCACAGTTACAAAATAACCACTCCATACAGAATAGCAATTACCACGTGGCTAGGCAGACAAGTGACTTAAGGATACAATGTAGGAAGAACTTTTTTTATTCAGCTATTTTTGGTCGTTTTACAACACAGTGAATTTCGCCTCTCCCGTGGTCTGCCAGAAATGGCTCGCAGGTGGTGCCAATTGAACACAATAATAACTTTCCAAAGCCTTCATTTGAAAAATTTGTTTCCAACATTGTATTCTCCACACATTTCGGTATTAGAAGCAATAAGAATTACAGTTGTACCTGCTCTGGGTGCCGATATATCTGAGGGCAAAATATTACCTTTGCATTGCAAGAAAAGTGCCGTTTCACCATCGAATTCTGTGCTAACCGAGCTGTAGAATGCACTTTAAAATGCTACTATAATATAATAACAACAAAATATGGTGCCTTTTGATGAGGAAATTTGCAGGCTGATAGAAAAATGGCCGTGGAGGCCGAAAATGCCATTTTTCAGAAAACGCTTCCTTTTGACCGTTTTTTGGCCCCAAGCGGGGATGTGTGGATGTGCTGTCTCATGAGTGGGGTGTTCTTGTGCGCAGGAACTCGTGAAGCGGCTCCAGCAGGAGAAAAAGGTCGCAGCAACAGAGCCCGAGGAGGCCAAGAACTGTCCTGGACCGATTTAGGCCAAAATAAGTCTCTTCCTTGAGGGAGCTGTACAATAAAAACTTTATTTAGTTGTATTGCAGATGCAGTGGCTACTTTGCCTTTTTTCGTTGCACTTGCGATATCAACTCTTTGCTCACATAGTGTACTCCCGTATGCCTCTGAGCATGTCGTGCTTTCCTGCAGAAAAGACCAACGCATAATCAGCTTAACACTGTAACGATGTAATGCGGGATAAACTTCTAGCACGCCACATTACCCTTGCCTGACGTTCCCCTGTCTCCTTGCTTTCACGCCCATCCTGGCATTCTGCAAAAGAAGCTGCGATGTAGCAATGCTCCACAAGTGGCAAAGGCAGACCTGCCAGGTTTCCCAAATTACCAGGGAGATTCCCGGATTTTGGTGGTTTTGTACGATTGTACGGTCGAAACAAAAATCTCCCGAAAACACACCCCCCGTGTTCGGCTAAACTTTTCTCCCAGTCTAGCCACGTTCGGCTGGAGCTACCTGACAACCCAATCACATACTACACCACTGGACATCGTAATAACTTGTAAAGCATAGTTGGCAATGCGCGCAAGTTGAACTGGTCAGTACCACAGGAACGCTGAATGCGAGAGGCAGTTCAGCGTGGTAAAACGAAATTGCCCCCAGTTCCGAGCATCAAGTTCTGGCCCAATCCGAGCTCAGTCGCGTTCTTTTGGCGAAGTGTAGCAGGACGGTATTTCCAGCCTTTTCGAAAAAGGCGGTGTCAGCCGCATCTAAGATTTAGCAGGTGACCAGTGGTGTAGCTCATTAGTAGTTTGGACGAAACAGTTCAGGTCCTATTCTGTTGTAACTAAATCAGAAATGCATGTAAATGTAAATTAATTCCATTCTGTTGCTACTAATTTTTCTATCCCTACCCCCGGGACAGATCTCCCTAATGCCATCTCAGTGAACCTGGCAGGTATGCAAAGGAATGTGTGAATATTATTGTGTCTTCCCAATTCCTCCATCCTGCTGTGATCAAAGTGGTAAGCATATCCCCCTCCCCCCTCCCCAATCTGGCTTAAAGGATTTAGGCTCGTTATGTCTCGCCAAATAAAGAAAAATAAAGCAGGAAAAGTAATGACCACATTCCCCCCCCCCACATCTCCAAGCGCAACAAAAGAGAAAAGTTGATTTTACCCACCGCAATTTTTTCTTCCCTCTCCTTCGCTTTCTCCTCTCTTTTCTGGTGAATGAACTCCTTGTAATTCACGTACTTGTTCTTGGGTGGCTGGAGAGAGAGAGAGATAACAATGCTACACTGATACACTCGCTTTATTCTATTGCAACAGATCTGCTCACCTTGGCTCCGAGCTGTACTGCAAGCGCTATCTTTGCTTCCTCTTTCTCGGGTTTGTCCAGTCCCTTTATTCCAAACTTTAGAATGTCGTATCTGGCTTTCTTGAAAGAAATTTCATTCCCGTTGTGCTGCTGCACACCGCTTTCATCCTCGTGTTCTTCACGATGGTGCTTCTGTAACTGAAAAAATGAAAAATTTCACACGGCTCTTGACTTGCAGTATCGCTTGTTCACGCATACACCAGCAAGATTTCAACCTGTTGCAGGATCTCGGGGCAAGGTGCAGACTGCAGCCAAGGATTGGTAAAAATTGTGCGCTACTATACGAGGGAAAAAATGGAGTTCTGCGAGACAAGATGTAAGAAATGCCCTCCTCCCATCGCTGTTTTGTCGTGTCTAGGATCGTGACATCCTACTGTACACTTTCTAAAACGCCGGGCCAACAGTCGAGGACCGTGCAACCTCTTCCTGCACATGAATCGGCAGGGAGCCATTCTGACAAAAAAAAAGCAAGCTAGTGCGCCCGTATGCAACTTTACGCGGGTCTTAAAAAAGTAAAGGCACACAACACGTGTGTTGGAAGGAATGCTTGCCCGGCACCACGCGCATGACGTCAAGGGCATGGCGCGAGGTGCGGGGCGGGAGAGCTTTATTCTTTTCCCTACACTACACGCGCGGGTGTAGTAGATTGTCCCACATCCTCCCCTTTCAAGGAAGGTTACAGTTTGGAGTCCGATGGAGCCGCCTCTCTGGACCGGCTCGCCGCTGTACGGTTCCAGCTTGGCCGGATCTACCGCAGCGATGGTGATGATGTTTCGCCGAGGTATGAAGTAGTCCTCGAAGCCCTAAGCACTGCATCGAAGTTCTTCTGCTCGTCAGTGGTCAGCTTGAAGGTATTAAAGATGTCCTCTGCCTGGGGTCCCATGAGGTAGACCAGTGCATCCACCTGGCATTCTTTGGGTCGATCGCTGAGCCCTGAAGCAGCCCGGTAGCGGAGGAAACGTCTCTTCCATTGGGGCCAGTCTGACGGTGAGAAGGTGAGCGGGTCAGGTGCCGTGATCTGGAACGAGGCAGCGCTGCCGTTCTTGTTGGCCATCTAAGATGAGTTGCTCGCGAAGGTCGCAGGCAGGTCTGTAGTCGAGGGAAGGCCCGTAGACGAGGCAGAAGCGGCTTCAGAACAAGGGTTGGTTGGGTGTGCTGACGTGTCGTTCCGGCGGAGAGCAGCAGTCAGCACATCCCACTTCTGACACCATGTTGGAAGGAATGCTTGCCCGGCATCACGCACATGACGTCAAGGGCATGGCGCAGGGCGGGAGAGCATTGTTCTTTTCACTACACTACACGCGCGGGTGTAGTAGATTGTCCCACAACGTGTTGGCAGGCATGCTGCTTAAGGACAAAATTAAAATTTCTCCCACAAGTGTGACACTCTCCTTGTGACGTTACTGTGTTTACGACACTACGATTTTAAAACTATATCATGATCACAGGATAGACTTCAAAAGCAAGTTTTTCTTCTTTTTTTTTTTTACCGACTTTAAGAGAAAAGAGGTTAAAGGAATGTAGAAATTGCGCTACTCGTTGCGGCAGCGAAGAAAATCGATTGCAATCATGGACCTTTGAGCTTTAGTGTGAGCTTCTTCCCTTCTTTTTTTTTTTTTTTTTTTTTTTTTTTGTATTAGTCCTGAGCGCTCCATGCTCGGAAGTGGTGTCGACACGAGAGAGCATGCGGGGATGTGGCCATGGGGCAAATCAGGTACTGCTGGTGCATGAAAAAAAAAAAAAAAACTGCTAGAAGTACTATGACTTCCAAGTAGTGACAGGCGCCAAACCTTTCTTTTTGAAGGGTTCTGGTAAACTACAACCGGCACTGATTCTCGACGCGCTGGTGGCGGCACTTCGCAGGCTGGTTCCTCGCAAGGGTCGTCGAGCCCCAACTCCACACGCATGCGTTCTAGCTCGCTTAGCTTTGACAGAACGGTGGTGCACGCCTTAATGTTGTCTTGACCGCACCGATTTCGTTTTGTTGTTCTGAGCTTCGATGCATCTGTTTTGGCAGCTGCTTCGCTGCTGTCCAGGAAACTGTCACCTAGAACAACGAAAAAAAAATTACATCATTCCAGCTGATGCTTAAAATTCGCTCAAGCGCCCTACCGTAAGCGTTTAACCTCTTCAATATTTTGCTGGAAAGCCCCATGGCAGGATATGGCAAACTGTTAGAAGTAGCTCACGCGCATAACAAGCTAGGCAACGCACGTGCTTCTGGCCATGCTTCTAGCAGAATTTTGAAATTTTGAACAAGCCATGGAGAACAAGCCTTGCCTTGGCTTTAGCCACGGTTTTTTTTTTATTTACTACCAACCAGTATTTGAGAAATTTCTAAAGTTCAACAAGCTACTTGCTTAAATTGAGTGTATTTTTGAATAAATTTTAGCGTACTAATAATGACTGAGCATCCAGTAAATATCCGCTCCTTAGCTCCGGTTCTTTTGTTTCTGCCACGCACCCTCTCCACTTCCCCCTTCTCTCCAAAGGTGTACGCAGGTAGCGCCGCAGGTAGGCACGCGCGCCGCAGCTGCCGCAGCTTTGCAGGCGGGAACTTCAGACGATTTGGATCTTTTTGACAGAGTTATGTTCACTTCGGTACCTCTGGACGCGCTTATGACTGCACAAAATTGCAGCATTTGCCGAAATGCTCGAGACCACCCTCGTACCGCGTGGGGTCTCTACACTTGCAGTCACTGTATGTGGGGAAGTTTACCTGCCCTTCAGGAGAGGAATTAACCAACCTCTTGGGCGGGTGAGGAGCATCGCTAGGCGGATGTGACGTCACGTTTGCTCGCAGCGTTCCCGCGCGGTATGTTTACATTTTTCCGAGTGCTGCCTACACGGCGTACGTGCCGTAGCGATTCAAGTAGTCGCGTTCGACTTATGCGGTCAACGCAAGAATTCATAAACTGGCGATGGTTGTCGCCCTGTCAGTCGTCGTTCAACAGCTCCAGCGTCTTCTGGCACAACAGCTTTGCAGTTATCTGTTACCATCGGCCGGTTACCAGTTACCATCGGCCGACCAGGTGAGTGTTTTTTGGCGGGTTTGCAATCAGTTCGCATATCTCCTACTGCAAAGCGTGCTTTCTGCTTGCGGCAGTTATATTAGCGACGTTTACGAAATTGTTAACGGCGCGTTCTCACCGTCTTGCATTATTGTTGCTGTTTATGCTGCTCTGTTCGCGTCTGTCGGCGATCGCAAGCTGTTGGCGGGTTGTTGCACGGCGCGGGAACCCGTCTCGCCCGTGGCGCTTCTTTGTCTCTTCTTCAATGTGGCGTCATTAACATCGCTTGTTATCCTTGGGCTAACCTATCTTAATGTTGTAACGAAAATGAACTTGCTGTGCGAACTGAGCGTGACAGAACGCTGTTGGCAAGGTTTTCGTGTGCGCGTGTGGTTCGTGAGGGCGTTGTAACACGCTGCTTTGGCCTCTTGCACCTCTTTCCTGCATCTAGTACTCTTGCTTGCCAGGAGTGCCTGCCAAGGGATGGTTACTTCGTTATGTGTTTTCATATTTAATAGTGAACCACTCAGCGTTCTATAACTGATGCAAATGCAGGCGGAACGACCCCGATAACAACGCAGGGCAGGGGCAGTGCTTGTGTGGTCTTCTCTGTCGTTTGCCCTTCTTTTCAGTCGTCGTAGATTATTTACTGTTGCGTGAACGTTGTTTGATTCTTCACGTTTCATTTTTCTCTTGCAGCATCTCCTGACTGCAGTCGCGGTGCCCCTAGCCTGCGTGCAGCACTCATCCTGCCATTCTAGTGGGAACTGATGTTCGCAGGCCACTTGTCACGACCTAACGGGTTCCCGCCCTTGCCTGGCTTATAATTGATGGTATACTTCAGATACACTGCTGCGTTCTCTCTCTGCATACATTTAAAGCGAGTGTTTACACTAACACAGCAGTGGATAACCATGAAGACAGCAGCGTGTGTACTGGAAATGCCAGTGAAAACAAAACCAAACGATCTACAGATCTATGCCAGCTTGACCATTACAAATCTTTCAGCGAGTGTCAAAGCAATGGACAGCTGGGGATATCTCGTGCGCTAAATTGTGTTCTTCTTTCTGTTTGTTTTCTATTTGCTGGTATAAATTTACGAATTGATAGTATGAGTAAAGTAGACAGAATGTTTTCTATTTGCTGGTATAAATTTACGAATTGATAGTATGAGTAAAGTAGACAGAACAAAGTGATTGCGTTGCTCTTAGAAATGCCTTACACGAAATAAAACTGCTTCCTGCGAGTTCGCACTGCTCAGTGCGGGGAAAAAAGGTTCCGTATAACAAATAATTTGGTGCACCCAAACCCATCTGTGATGAACATATGTCATGCATGGATTATTTAAGGGCATGTTATTAGCTTTGGCAAAACAAGAAAGTGACCTCTTTCTTGTGCAGAAAACTAGTTTAGTTGTAATTTTGGCTCTTATCTGTCCAGTGTCAACAGGAATAGTAGCCTTGATGTGCGACTTTGCGGACACTTTCCTGTCACCTTCCTTCAATGTAACCACAGTGGTGGTGAAGACTCCTGGGCAGTCGAAATCGCATGATGACAGGCAGTTATATTCTACCACGAGAAGCACCCTCCACAAGCCATGAGGCCTTGCTCTGTTTTCAGCTGGGGCTCCTTTCGTTGCCAAGTGCCTTGGTCTTTTGGGGTAAAGCTCCCAAAACAGGGTGGTCTTGTCCCTGTTGGAATTATCATGTTGATCATACTTTTCACCCACAGCTTTCCAGTTCATTTCACTTTTCTAACCCAATTCTAATGTTATTAGTGTAGGGAAATCTGGTGTCCAGCAGCTTGCGTTTCAAAGGGAATAGATGTAGCAACTACATCAAGCACTAGCTGATTCTGATGCTTAGTGGACTTTGCTGTGAGCCGTCCAAAGCACCACAAGGGGAAGCAGTGCTGGTCTTATGTAGTGTACTACTTTGGAGCTGCAAAATTACAATGCACCTTTTTTACCTCAATTTTTTATGCTGCAGTGGAAATCATGCGAATACATGTTTGTAAATGTCCATTCCACCAACAAATTCACGGCATGCCTTGACAGTAGGCGCAGTTTTATGCATCTAGATAATCACCTGTACCCATTTATCACAGGCCTGCAATTTGCACATGGTCGGATTTAAGCACCCTAAATGTGGCAAGTGTAACCGACCGTAACACACTATCTTGAAAACTCTACCTTATCATCGCGAAGGCAATAAGTGGCCCATTGACTAAGAAGCCACTATCCGCTGTCTGTACTAGCACAACAGCTCCTAAACCGGCCGGCAGTGCAAAGAGTGGATTGAGTTCAAAACTTTGGGAAGAGTTCAAACCACATGGGAATCAAACCCAGGACATCCCTAGTGCAAGTCCAGCACCACATCCTTGACACCACTATAGCTCAGTGGGTCTAGCTGACTAAAGGTGGACCCAGGGAGCGCATTATGACCTTAAACTGAAAAAAAGTCCACAGGTACAAGCAACCCGACATACAATGAGTTTTAAATTTCTTGGCAATTCATTAGGCCAGCACATAGCCGTAACATCCCCACTCAGGTGAATTGGCCAGTCACGATGATAGCTGCTGTCAGAAGCTCATGGCTGTTTCACCAATTCCCGTTTGTCTTAAAACAATGCTGCTTAAATTACACACTGGCCAACTGCACCTCATCGAGTATATTTTACGCTCCTAGCATTCTGCAGTAGCCTTGTTTAGTGTTAAAGAACTACGTATTTGATCACATGTGAAGACTGCGATTTCTGTTAGAGCATTTTGTGCTTTCAACCTGAATTGGTTGACGCTCGTCAATTCAACACTGGCTGCAAACTTTTATTGTGGTGTAATAAACATAAAACCTGGATAGAGTAAAAAACCTGAAGAGTAAATTATGCTAGGCTTATACATTGCACAGCGTAGCTGTAAACATCAAAATTCAACTTTTTAGGTTTCACGAGGAAAAGCTCAGCATAACTTGGGCCAGCTATGAAGGGTAACTGCAGTGTAGGGCTATAGGTTAAGTCAGGCCACCTATAAATCTTTGACATGCTTCGAAATCTTGGCACACAGGCATTTTTTTTGTTCTACCTAAACCAATAATTTGGACTTAGGCGAAATGTTTTGTACGGGTTAAACTGCACAATGCAATTGCAAATAAGAATTGAACAAACGTCTGTTGTGTCTATTCGAGAATCCAGTGCTTGCCTAATATCGAAAATTGCATCCAGCAATCGATTCAAGAAATGTACTTGTATGTCCAAGAGACAAGCTCAAATAAAAAGTTACCCTACTTCAACTGCATTCCTTGCATATTTATTTATTTGAAAATATTTAGCACAAAAACAACAGAATGGTACCAACAGGCAGTGCTGTCACTTTTCGTGCTCTCTCTCTCGTGCTGTGTTGTTTTTCCAGTTTATTAATTTTAAAAATATGCCGCATTTGCCATTTTAGTTGGTTTTATTTGTTTTGATGTTATGCTGTGTTGCCAACGAAACTTTGTAAATGTCTTCCTAAGAAAAAAATAAGAATACCTAGCATTTGTAAGTGTATGCTTCTTGATGGATAGCAACTCTCACTATATGAAAGTGAAGCCAAGAAAACACCAAAGTCATCACAAACACTGAAGAATGTTTATTGACATGGCATCACATCAATTGCTGGACAAGCAACAAGGCACCATAATGCTGCTCACACAAGAGTGCGAAGTATGCGCCGTGGCTAAAACCACTTGATAAAAATACAAGCAGGCGCTTATCTGCCCCAAGGTGACCCTGAATGAAAATGTGACATGCGCAACACTACTGGAAATCAACAAAAGTTATTGGGTCAGGCATAAGTGAAAAGTGCGGGCAAAAGTCGAGGGCACTTTCATGTGTTGGATGACGAGACTGCTGGCACAAGACAGGAAGGATCGAAGGGTGCTAACTCAGTATTGTATGGTTACAAATACGTGCAGATTGCTACTCACTGGACCAAAAGTGCTTGAAGACCCTGATTTTAAAGCAAAACTTTCTATGTCTCACCAGTGGAATATGCCATGCCAAAAAGGCATTACAGAAAAGCCAACTTTCTCTGACAATGATAATGATCGTGGGTAAAGAAGTGCAGAAAAAAAACGCTTCCTGCAGTCAGAAACAAATCAGGACCCTCGCGGTGTGAAACCAACATCTATTCCGTGACACCATTGCAACATGGTCGAAGTAGTTTGAATCTGGATAGCGGTGCATCGAGATGCAAAATTAGACAAAAATGGTGCACCTCACATTCTAATGACGACGACAGTTTGAACGCGAAGCTTTCGTCGAGCAAAATCAAGCGGCGAAGTTTCAAAGCCACTGCAATCAAAAGTCCAAACAGCATGCAAGTAAGTGATAGCTGAAACAGGCAACGTCCAAGCTCAGATGACAATCTAGCAAGAAATCCCTCGCGAGAAAACTGAGTTAAACTGAAAGACAATTTCTCCTAGACACCCTTCCCACTAACTTAAAACCAAATTCCTTAAATGATCTCTTGCGTCCCTCCTACCACCTAATTTAGCGGAGGCAGTGTGGGACACACTCCTGCATTTCATATACCGACCCACTATTTTTCCCTTGCTATTTCCCACCCATACCCGTCGTGAACTTTAACTAATCGCTACTTCTAAGGGGGTCTGATGCACTAGCAAGAGGCCCCCGGGTGTTTTTTTTTAACAGTTCAAGAAACGTTAAAAAAAAAAGACATTATTGTCGTCAGACAAAAGCGTGCACGTTTTTTTTCCTTGCAATTAATTACAGCAACTAATGAACACATGACAGAACAAGTAACAGAGAGCAATGATGAAACTGACAACCACAGATTTGCACATAACTGTGGAGAGGAACTCTCTGGATAGGAGACTGAGCAATAGAAGAGCACAGTAGCTGCGGCTGAACCTTCCCACGCAGCTGAACAGAGACGAAGAATACGGCAAATGGACAAAATTAAGGGTTGGGAGTCTTAGTAGCCACTGTACTTTCTTATCAACCAGGCGTGTGGCTGGATGGTATAGATGAACAGCAACGTGGGAGCTAGAGGACTGCTTGCTGACGACACTACTACCACCCAGTAGTCTGTACTCCACAGTACACAGTAGGAGGAAACAAACTGGAAGTGGGACTGCGAATTGCCATGATGTTACAAATGAAAAAAGTGCTGCGTGGCTGTCACAAGTCAAGGTCAATCACCCTTAAGGGGAAGTGCCAAAACCCCTTAGAGAGAGGATGAAGACATGACATTTGAATCTAGTGGCTAAAAATGAACCATTCATGTAGCACCCCACCGTAAAAGGGGATTGATCTTCACTCATTTCCTGAAATAAAGTTTAAAAGCAGTTCATCCAGGGCAGTTGCCACCAGCACCCTAGAGTAGTATGGTGGAAACACACCACAATCTTTGCTTTTGGGAGGTCTTTTACCGGGCTGTCTACCAAAAAACTCAAATTCTTTTTTTCTAAGTGGGCACCTGGTCTTAAAAAAAAAAAAAAACATGGTTTTTACAGTTAGGACGATAAAAATTGGGTGATGCATGTGGTTTTTCATTGAAATTGTAGATATGAAGTTTGTTTCTGTGTAAAACAACTACATTAAACTTTATTTGGCTTTTATGTTTGATTTTTTGACAGCCTTTGTAAAAAAACTGCTTGAGGGATGCAGCTGAACAAGGTACCGGTGAACTGTGCACAAATCAAGGACTGACTGCCATAAGACTAACATTATCATTCTATCTGGTCTGTAGCAGAAGTGACAGCTGTTTGAAGTTTGGGCCTGGACGGCAACACCAGTTTTCCTGGTTCCCATTTTCTAGGCCCGAACTTCACATGGCTGTAACTTCTGCTACAGACCAGATAGAATGATAATGCTAGTATTATTGCACTCCTTGACTTGTGCACAGTTAACTGGTACTTTATTCAGCTGCGCCCCTCCAGCAGTTTTTTTATAAAGGCTGTCGTAAAATCAAACATAAAAATCCAAATAAATGTGAATAGAGTCGTATTACACAGAAACAAATTTCATATCTACAGTTTCAATGAAAAACCACATGCATCCCCCGATTCTTATCATCATAACTGTAAAAATAAAGTTTTTGATCAAAAACTGGTGTTCCTTTCTAACTTGAAGCTTTCTGGCCAGCTCCGGCCTCGAAGGTCAGCTGCGCCTGATCAAAAGGACTGTCAACGCGGCTTGAGCTCAAGGCATCCTGGAATGAGGACACCTCTCTGAAGCATTTTGCGTATTTAATTAAAGTTTATTCTCGCTCTCTCTCTTGCGACTTGAGTCAAAGTCCAAAATCTAAACTGCTTCGACCGTATCAGAAGGGCGCAGTCTGACAGACAATGGTTTCATAATGCAAGGGACACTGGTTCCATTATGACCATGGAAAGCGTTTTTTCTTGAGGTGCATGTGCTTTTGCTTATCATCCTCATCACTTTGTGAAACTCACTGTGTAAAGTTAGCTTTCCTGCAGTGCATTATGTAGCCACATTGAATGCAATCAGTGAGGTCCTGAAAGCTTCACTTTAACAACAGGAGTTACGTGCTCGTCAAGACCCTCGTCTCACAGCAAATTTCTCTTCACCAGCAGGCACAGGCTAGAGCCCAGTCAGCAGGTGCTGCAAAGACATGATGAGAGTATTTAAGCACGAACCTCAAGATGGAAAGGAGGCGGAGCAAAGAGCAAGAAAAATGCATCAGGAGGAGACTGCAAGCTCTGGGATGAGCAAGCTAGGTGTGGTGCTGTCAGGACACTGATGTCGCAACCCAAGCCTGGGAACAAGCAGAGCCAATAGCGCAGTTGTTCCAGCCTCCTCTGAAACAGTGATTCAGCTGATACGCCAATGACACGCCAACAGTGACACGCCAATTTATAGTTATATTCTATATTTATATTAAATGAAGCCAGTGCACGTGATGCCATCTCCCGAGTTGTGCCATGCTTGCACCGCTCACCCCCTTGCTGGTAGCCATGTGCTCGTACCGTGGTCAACCTCAAGTCTTCACCCCTTTCCTTTGAAATCCTTCGTGTGCACGCACAACTCACCACATGCTGTCGAAAAAGAAGAAATAAAAACGTGCATCACTAGAAAGCATAGCTGCTACCCCAACAACAAGTGGAGGGGGCACCCTTTTGTTTGTTTTGCCCGAGACGACTGTCCAGAATGGCGGATTACCAGCCCGCGCATGTGCAGATTGCTAATAGAAAAAGGTCCATTACCGCAATCTCATGGAGTCCGACGTATCACAGACGCTGCGGCACATACATGGCGGCGCACACACAGGGTCGCCCACTTGTGGGCCACACCAGTGAATACAACCTATGAAGTGCTATACCCACCACCGATATAGCATTATCTAGCTGCAGTCAGCAACACTTTTTTATATGTTTACACGTACTTTCAAGCGTTCGGAGGGTCAAAATGGCTGCTTGTCACTGCTTCTGACCGATCATCCATGGGTCGATCCCACCAATCTGGCTGCCACAAATCACAGTAATAACGCGGAAGTCTTCAATTGTGGGCCGGACTGACACACACGATTCGCGCCAGGGCTGTCAAACTGGCGTGGCAACTTTCTGATCGCGGCGTTAACACGCCACAGTGGTTCGAACACTTGCCCAGTATGAAGGTAGCTATTTCTGTCGTCGTTGGTTTGTCGCATAATGCATGCTTTACTGATGTTTAAGTGCAAGACCTGGCAAGCTTCTCTAGCTCGCCCAGAATTTCTCGATACGCAACTCTGAGCTGACGTGTGAGCACGTCTGTTTGTCGTGTGGTTCCTTGTTAATGAGCCAGACCATGCAACTGAACGGTGCGAATGCAGATTTGATGCTTTCAGCGCACTTCACTCCTTTCTTCGATCAACATGAGAGAAACTGTCAGTAATGCTCGTAGAAAGACGGGGCGAGTCAGAAATGCTGCTTGGACACTTCCTAGTACCATATAAATAGTGTACTTAATCTTACCGAGAGCCAAAGCATCATTTTAGGCTGTAGTGAAGCAGACCAGAAAACACCCCTGCCCTTTTTCTTGTCCTTTCTCTTTGAAGCACTCCTTTGTTTATGTATTGAAAACCAATTTGTGCAGCGGCACACTTCATTAGTTATTTGTGTATATGGCTAATTTTTTACATTTTAACATTTATATGTTCTCATTGTAGTATGATACTAATCTTGATCAGTGCATTTTTGAAGCAGAGGTGGTTTTCTTCAGGTGGCAGTTCCTTTTCTCTACAAAAAAGGGCTTGCTGTAAACAGGATCAAACAACAAAAAAGGAAATCTGTTTTAAGTAAGGAGGAAAAAGGTTCACGTCAATTTATAAGGCTGAGACAAAGATTATGGCAGTCACTACACGTGCTGCGGTTCCCGTAGGGCTAACAAGCGATTTGCAAAAAACTGGACAACACTTCCCATGGTGCGGAAACCGAAGATGTACTCCTGCAATTAAAACACGGAATTATCGCTGCCCCTTCAAAGGTAGATAATTGAGCCATTTTGGCACTTGATCTTTAGAAAGGTTTGATCGTGTATCACACCAGGCTATTTTGTGTAACGTTGCCACTTTCACTCCGTGTCGCCGCACATACAACTATATCTATAACTTCCTTTCGAACCACACGGCTGTTATTCAGCTCGGTGACCTACAATCCGACACTATCCATTTCCCAACCATTGGGACGCCTCAAGGTGCAGTATTATCCCCACTCCTATTTAACATTGCCCTAATCCACCTTCCCAGTAAGCTCGCCGCGATCCCTCGCTTACTCCACAGCATATACGCCGATAATATTACGCTGTGGACCACCAGAGGCAGCGACTTTCAAATCGAGGAGGTTCTCTAACAGGGAGCTGACTTAGTTACCGCCGCCGCGCAAGTTGGGCTTGGATGCTCACCTGAAAAATCTGAGCTTTTAATCCACCCCGCCAAATCAACCGGCAACCCGGCCCAGACACCCACCATTGAGGTCCGCATTGATGGTAGGGATGTTCGCCAAGTGGAAGTCCTGAAAATACTTGGGCTCTGCATACAGCGCAATTTCACAAACATTAAGTACCTAGCACAGCTGAATTCTCAGGTGAAACAGACGATCGCCCTCATCCGCGGGATTGCTGCCCGCAACAAGGGGCTCAAAGAAACGGAGCGTATCCGGCTGATACAGGCATTTGGGCTCTGCCTTCTCACTTACTCCCTCCCGTATCTCTTGCCCTCGCGTACCGAACTCTCTAAAGTCAACTGCCGCATTCGAAAGACCTAAAAAACGGCGCTACAAATCCCTCAGAGCACTACCACTGCCAGGCTCGAGAAACTCGGCATTTACAATACTGCGGAGGAACTCATTGAAGCCCACCTTATCGGTCAGCTAAATAGGCTCTCATCCACCCCCACCGGTCACACTCTCCTTGTTACTCTTAACCTTAAAGCCCCTATCCTCTGTGATGACAGGCCCCCGGTACCAGCCGACATTCATGGCTCCCTCACTATCCACCCTTTACCGCGCAATATCACCCTGTTTTCAACAAGCAGCCTAGGGAACTACGAGCACAAGCACTTACAGAGAAATACCCCATCCACCCCACTACGGTTTACGTGGACGCAGCTTGCTATCGATGGCAGGATGCATACGATGTCGCAGTAGTAATCAACCATCCCAACACTCCTCCTCTTAAATCCCTAACAGACCGCACCAACTGACCGCTGAGGCGGAAGAGGCGGCAATAGATGATCGGTAAAAAGTGCAAATGCTCATGGGTGCATTGTCAGCTCCCGCGGAGTTCTGTTACTTCCGGTTCGAGAGCTCTCCTGGCCTCCCATATGCCGACGGCTTTCACGCGCGCTTGTGCTTGTTGTTTATCTGTTTCCATTGAAAAAAAAAAAAAAAAAAACGCTCATGCATCGCACATTCAATGTGTAACAACAATGAATTCTACTAGGGGCTTCTCTGAAAGGTTAGCACTCTGTGACAAATAAACAACACGCACACACGCGCGTGAAAGCCGCCGGCGTACGGGAGGCCAGGCGAGATCTCGAACCGAAAGTGGCTGGAGCAGACAACGTACCCATGAGCCTTTGCACTTTTTACCGGTCACCTATCGTGCTAGCCCTTACACATAGGCCGCCCCCTATCACTATCATCTCGGATTCGAAAACGGCCATTCGAAATTACGCCAGAGGCATGATCTCGCCCCTGGCACTCAAAATTCTCCTCAAAAATCCTCCTACCATACAAATAAAGCTGATCTGGAGACTCCGGCCCACATGGGCGTGGGGGGAAATGAGGCAGCACATAGGGCCGCTCGAGAGCATACCGTCCAAGCAGGCCCTAGCCTCGAACCCTTTCACGGAGCCCTATCAGCTTGGGACAGTCTCTTGACCTTCCAAGACATTACGGCACATTACCGCCTCTCACGCCGCCAGCTCCCCCCCGCACACCCGGATTTATCCAACAGGGAAGAACGGCTGCAAGAACTGGTGCAAACCCATATCCTCCCGTGTCGCTACCACCTGCACCGTATTTATCCTTCCGTCTACCCCTCCACCAACTGCACGGCCTGTGGAGCAGTGGAAACACTGGACCATCTTCTTTGGAACTGTCCCCACAACCCCTATCCCCTTTTAGCAGACGGTGGGCACTGGGCTGAGGCACTGGGCAGCTTCGACCTGTCTACCCAGCGGGTGGTGACGGCGAGGGCTGCTGCGGACACCGGTACGCCGGTCACCACGTCCCCTAAGGGGCCTTTAAAGGCTCAATAAAATGTTTGTCCTCCTCCTCCCATGGTGCGGTCACATGCGGTTTTGCACAGATGGCATCTGGCCCCATTTTGTCTGACTGGCAATGAAAACTGCCTGCTTCAAAATAACTAAGACATTTTTTAGCCACATTTATATTCAGGCAGAAAGTGCTGTGCAGCCATTGCATGTAATGTTGCCTAGTATGAAAAATTGTGCTCAATAGGTTTCTGAGGAAAGCTGGTTTCGAGAATTGCATTGTGCCATAGGACAAAACAAAATTAACTATAAATGAAAAACAACACAACAAAAGTCCTGAGTTTTGCCATGCATATTTTTGTGCTCCTTTTCTATCATGTTTACAACCAACATGACCATACTGTTAATTACATTGCACCTTTGGTCTCATAGGTCACCCAGAAAGGAAAACAACTGAAGTCGATTAAGTAGTGTAAGGAAAATTCACTTTATATTGTAAAACAACAACAGTATTAATGTATTCTTGAAAGCGTAAGAAACAACAGCCTCGCCTGGACCTTTTGCAAATGTAAAATAGTTTCTTCTTGTCTTCTTTTTATTTTATGGTGAAGGAATGGGGCTGCTTCTTTTCCTGCAGCTTGTTAAGTTGGCCAATTTTTATGTGATCAGGTATCTAAGCATTCAGGAGTAGACGTGTCCTGATCAGGTATATCTTGAGTCCAACTGAGTAAAGCGTATTCTGATTTTTATCATGCTAAGGGTCATATTCCGAATGCTCCCCATGAGCACAAACGAGTTGCAGTGAATGAATGAAGATAGCACGGAATTCTTTTATCAACACGTAAATGCCTAAGACTAGTTCACATACTTGAGCAAATCACAAGCACCGCATAAACTTAATGCGGTTGCCCAGCAGTTGGGCAACACGCCACTATTTAAACTAAATGCATATGCTACTCGATAGTTTCCCTCCAGCTTAGAGACTGCCTTTTCCATGTATTTTCTAGTTCATAAATATACCATAGAATGCTTGGCTGCAGCAGCTCTCATAAATTACAAAAGGACAAGAATAAGATGGGCATTGCTTCCACAGATGATCCCTTTGTATCATTCCTGACATGAAATAGCCAAGTGAATCTTTGGACCTTGGTAACAAACTGTTTCAAAGCACAGTGCAAACCGTGTTGAACAAACAGCATTGCGTCAGGTGCATAGCCTGCGACACTGTGCAGCTGAAAAAAATATCTATGTCTTTCTGCTTCATTTTCCTGTGTCTACATATGCAAAGTGCCTTTATTAACAATAAAAGCAGGGCGGTAGGAGGGGTGTAAACGTTTAAAGAGCTTACGGCAAAATAATGTGACACGCTTTTTTTAAACATTATGTATGAGCTGCCTCACGTAAGAGGCATTTCTTACAACATTCTTAGCCCTTTATGGCTTTCTCACACAGCTTAGATGTCGTGCGAAAAAGGCAACTTAGTCTAACAGCTCAAGGCGAGGTAGGTGCACCTTCTCCCGTTTGCACTCAAGAGTTTACATGAGAAGGCATTAAGTAATTGCATCATAATCGAGTAAACTGAGGTCACTTCGCACTATGAGGCACAGGGCAGTGTGGTAGACCTCTCAATCAAGGATCTTTAGCGTAAACCAAGACATTGTGTACAGAAGGTTGTTTTTTTTGGCTTTATAAATTCAATGCAGCCCCGGCAGCCAAGAATCGAACCCAAGACATTGTACATCCCTGCAGCCATAGGAAACCATGTGAGATCTGAGCAATCTGGCACTTGAGAAATCTCATTACGATGAATAAAGCTACCGTGCGATATTACTTAGTGTTTACAAAAACCAAGGATAGACAGCATAGGGGCACTAGATACATCCTTGCTTACACAAAACTCAAAAGTAAAATTAAAAAATATATATATATATGACGCGGCCATCCGAGGCACGGTATATCTATGGTGTTGACTAACACCATGTACTGTGCCCTGGCCGACGACGTAATTTATGTTCCTGCCTCCACTGGAAGCTGGAAAGCACTGTAAACAGCCCTGCGGTCAGCCATAACCCATTACACGCCCAAGACTACAGTGCAAACTTTGTCGTGACGGAAACCACGTACGGTGCTGTTTGCACGAAGGTCACGCCAGCCCACCTCATAGATTGTGCTATATCGGTAGTGCATATAACAATTTCTGGTGGGACTTCACTAGGTGGTACATATAGCATCATCCATAAATTTTCAACAGTAAAAAAATGAAGGTAGTAATTAAGCAGTGCATGAGCTATCCCTGCCTCTTCATTGTTTCACTAGCTACTGAAAGACTTGTATTTGAAAATGTCAGGCTGGAATGGATGCATAGACCAGGTTGGTTTTTTGACATTGGCATAAATAACTAAACTTGATTTTTAGTACACACGCTGCTGTCTTTATGGCTATCAACTACCATGTTACTGTAAACCCTCGCTTGAAATGTACACGGAGTGAGAACGCACTGGTGGATCTAAAGTATACCATCAAATAGAAGCCAGGAAAAGTCGGGAACCCGTTTGGTTGTGACAAGTGGCCTGCACTAGAATGGCAGTTCCCACTAGAATGGCAGGATGAGTGCTGCAGGCAGGCTAGGGGCACCGTGATTGCAGTCAGGAGATGCTGCAAGAGAAATAAATGGAACATGAGGAATGAAGCACCGTTGAGGCAGCAGTAAATAAACAATCTAGGATGACTAAAAAAAGGGCAAACGAAAGCGAAGACCACACAAGCAGTGCTCTTGCCCGCCCTGCGTTATCCGGGTCGTTCCCGCTGAATTTCCATCGGTTATTGAACGCCGATTGATGAGATGAAAACACATAACGACGTAAGCATTCCTTGGCAGGCACTCCTGACAGCAAAAGTGCTGGATGCAGCAACGAGTGCAACAGGCTAAAGTAGCGTGTTACAACGCCCTCACGAACCACACGCACACACGAAAACCTTGCCAACAGGGACCTGTCACGCTCCTAACTTCACCAACAGATCGTACTGCAAGTTCATTTTCGTTACAATATTAAGATCGGTTAGCACAAGGCACGTTGTCTAGAAAAAGCGTCGAGGAAAACAAGTGATGTTAATGACGCCACATTAAAGAGACAATGAAACGTCATGGGCGAGACGGGTTTGCAATGCGAGCGAGTTTCCGCGCCGTGCAACAAACCGTCAACAGCTCGCGACCGCCGACAGACGCGAACGAGCAGCATAAACAGCGACAATAATGCAAGACGGGGAGAACGCGCCGTTAAGAATTTCGTAAACGTCGCTAATATAACTGCCGCGAGCAGAAAGCAAGCTTTGCAGTAGGAGATATGCGAACTGATTGCAAACCCGCCAAAAAACACTCACCTGGTCGGCCGATGGTGGACAGTTGAACGCCCACAGATAACTGCAAAGCTGTAGTGCCAGAAGACGCTGGAGCTGTTGAACGACGACTGACAGGGCGACAACCATCGCCAGTTTATGAATTCTTGCGTCGACCGCATAAGTCGAACGCGACTACTTGAATACTTGAATCGCTACGGCACGTACGCCGTGTAGGCAGCACTCGGAAAAATGTAAACATACCGCGCGGGAACGCTGCGAGAAAACGTGACGTCACATCCGCCTAGCGATGCTCCTCACCCGCCCAGAAGGTTGGTTAATTCCTCTCCTGAAGGGCAGGTGGGAAGTTTGAGCTTGGCGCGATTGAAGCTGCATCATTTGAAGAGCCACAGCAGTAACGAGAACGCGACGGTGTTTGCAAACAGGACTCAGTGCATAAGGGTCGCAGTCGATTCTGAAGAATTGGAGGAAGAACCCGCGGATGAAAGCACCTGCCTCCTCGCGAAGCTCCCTGAAGTTTCCGAGAACCAGCCGAAGCAAGCTCCTCGAAAGAAGCCTCCAACGGCGCCGCGGCCGCATCGCAAGGGGCATGGGAAGGCACTCCATGCCTCCTCGCAGAGAATGGCCTTAGTGCTCTCTTCCAGCAGTGAAGAAGAGGGGGAGGAGGTCAGCAGCGTCCAGATTGTGCCCTCGATTTCGCGGAATGTCTACTTTGGCTACCGGTGTCCCAAGTCAGTCAGCGCTTTCCAGACTCTCATGGACAACGCCAGTGACGTGTTCAAGTGTAGCGCTTTTTCGTGTGGCTACAGCACCAACGTCTCGTTGAACTTTGAAAGACACCTGGCTGGTCACCGCCCAGAGGACGTTTTCTGCATGTACTGCGGTGCCAACGTTTCCCATCCTGGAGCCCTGGTGACTCACCTGGAACAGGAGCACAGTGGCCTGCGACATCAGTGCATGAAATGCCTGTACCGGGCTGGCTTTACCCCGTACTTCGAAGTTCACTTCCTGCTGGCGCACCCTGGTGAAACTGTTGCACACGTTTCTGTCTTTAACGGAAGGGGCGTTGCGGCGCCAGTCCCGCCTGAAGACAGGAAAGCTTTCAGACCTTACGAGTGTGGATTTGCGGGCTGCTCGTTCAAAGAAAAAACTCGAGAGGTATTCGCACGGCACTTGGAAGAGGAACACGCGGGTGCGGGCTTGTATCCCTGTTCTGTCTGCGACCGGAGCCACAAGTCGGTGTCGAAGCTGCTGGAACACCTTCAAGAGCACGGCCTCGCCAACCTGGAGTGCTGCTACTGCAGCTTCGGCACTTCGACCACGACTTCCATGATGTTCCATGCTTGCTACGCGCACGCCAGCCACCGTACTATGTACGTGGTTAGAAACAGCAACCTCGGAGAAAGGCTGATCACCTCATCGAACGACGTGGGCCCCCTGTCCGTCGTCTTCAGCGACGAGACCGCCCAACTGGTCTTCGAGCAGCGGTGCTGCTTCTGCCCGAGCATGGTTGTGGGGTTTGACAACCTGAAAAAGCACACAAAGGTGGTACATGGTCTTTCGCTGTCGCTGGAGGAACTCGCGGACAGGCTGTTCGGTATGTACGCCTACACAGAAGCCCTGCAGTTAGGCCGCTGTCCCTTCTGCCCCTACGTCGGGGACAAGGTTGCGGACCTACAGCACCACGTGGTCAAGCAGGAGCTGCAGATCTCCAACTTTTTCTGCTCGGCCTGCAAGAACGGCTTCGAGGACCAGCTGTCCTGGCAGCAGCACATCGACTGCGGCCAGTGCCCTGCAACGGCAATGCTGCAGCTGTGCAACAACGGCCAGCTCTTGCACTGGGTGCGCGAAAACCTGCCCTTCCGGATCCCGCGGTTCGAGTGCACCTTCTGCCTGCAGACCTTCCGGGTGGCTTCCACCTTCCACAGCCACCTGTCACGCCACTACACCTACTACCCGGTCACGTGCAAGCTCTGCAACACCTCCTGTCAGGGCATCCGTGGCCGGGAGCAGCACCTGAGAGCGAGCCACGGGGCTGGTGGTGAAGACGTGGGCGCCGGGGAAGTCGAGGCAGAAGTCGCACGTCAGGCTGCACTGTGCAGCCTCCCCGAGGCCCAGACCTGCCCACACTGCGGCTTCCGTACTGTGAGCGAGAAATACTACATGTCGCACGTTACGAGATGCGCAGTGACGGAACACCTCCCAGTGGCTGGTAATAGCTCAGACTCAGAGGAGGAAGACAAGACAAGACAAGACAAGGCCGACTTCACATACTACAACTAGAACATCGAGCTGATCCACCTCATCGGCCACACGTACGTTTCTGCTGGCCAAGCGGGCAAGATCTCGCTGCCGGGCTTTGCCCAAGTCGTGAATATACAGCCGTACGTCCATGTGCAAGACTTCAAGTTGTCCCTTCTACGCGCGGAATAACTTGCATTCCAAAGTTTACGTTTCTGTTCACTGCTGCCAGGGCTGTTGTGAGTACAGATATGTGCGTGAGCACTTTTTCTAGTCTCGGAGTAACTTAAAATTCCAAAGCTTTCTTTTTCATCAAATACAGCCAGGGACGTCGTGTACCTGTTGGTGTGTGTCAGAGACTGGTAGTTTGCCTAGGCTTGGCATGACTGATGTTCCCGAGTGTTGGTTTTTTCTCAAGTTGTTTTATTTTTCACGACTGCGAGTAATAAATTCGGAAAAGGTCTCGTATACTCAGAGCGACTCTCATGCTTTATTTTCCTGTTTTTGATTCTTAGTTTGCTCTTGAAGCAGAATTTTACTTTTGGATCAGGCCATGTTCTTTAAGCTACAGTTAGACATAAAGTGTTCAGGTTGGTGAGGCACTGCTTGCTTGCAAGCCAATGTTTTGTGCTTGACATTTGTCTTTCTGCTGTTAGAGGTTAGCAAAAATAAAATAAATACGTGCTATATTTTCGAGCGGGCAAGATCTCGCTGCTGGACTTTGCCCAAGTCGTGAATATACAGCCGTACGTCTGCGTGCGAGACTGCAAGTTGTTCTTCCCATGCTTGGAATAGCTTGGATTCCAAAGTTTCCGTTTTCGTTCACTACTGCTGGGGCTGTTGTGAATACAGAACTGTACAGCTGTGTCAGAACCTGTAAGAAGTTTTTCTAGTCTCGAATCACCTGCATTCGAAAGCGCTCTTTTTCATCCACTGAAGCCAGGGATGTCGTGTACCTGTTGGTCTAGTCAGACTCGGCTTGTATTGACTGTCACTCCGAATTTTTATTTTCTGTTTGCTACTGCTAGGGCTGTTGTGGATATAGGATTTTGTGTCTGTGTTAGAGACTGGAAGTAGTGTTTTCTAGTCTCGGCTTAACCGACATCCCCAGCGTCATTTTATTTTTCACGTACTGTACAGTCATTGTTGTGAACTGACATAATGTACATGTCAAGTTTCACATAACCATGGTTACAGTATTGGTACAAAGATCTATACACTCAGAGCAGATATCAAGCTTTCTTTTTTGTTTTTGATCCTCAGTTTGCTGTTGGAGCAGCATTTTAATTTTGACTCGGGCCGTGTTCTGTTTGTGCCTTTGATTTCGCGGAGCGTCTACGTATTCAGTATGTTAAGTTCAGAACGTTAAGTGTTGAGTATATTTAGGCACTGCTTGCTTGCAGGCCAATGTTTTATGCACAAGTTTCGTGTTCCTTCTGTTTTAGAGTTTTGAAAAAAATAAAATGAATACATGAAACGTTCCTTTGGGTGTGTTCTTTTTTTTTTCATCAATAATTCCTATCTACACGGCCAAACATCGGTGAAACAATTGCCCCAGTTTCTACGCACGAGACCGCTCTTTATTGCCACTAGTTTCAAGTTTCTATGCATTGTAGTGATTCAGAATTATAACTAATAATATCACACTTTGCCTTATAACTAATAATATCACACTTTGCGAGCACGAGGACTGCAGTTTCACATGTGTATTGGTAGTGACATTGCAATATAGTTTTAAGTGCGCTTTTCATTTCAGACACGTGATCCTCTAGGGAAAGATTGTTGTTGCAGCAACCAACTGTAACTGTCCTGATATCTGTATTGTAAAGTAAGTCATTACCTTTGGCCGCTTTTTAATACGACTGTTTTATAATTGCGCCAAAGGTAATGCTTTTTCGATGAACAGTTAGCTTATGGTGAATATTTGAAGACGTTTTGAATTCCCCGTGTATTTCAAGCTTTCATGGACTGACCCCTGTTGGGTGAGTGATATTCTGTAAAACGAAAGGAATTTTAAAAATAGTATTGCATTTGTTCCTGAAGATGCCACTATATGGAAATGACTACTTTTGTCCCGATCAGTAGTATTGATACTGACAAGCAAGAGCAGTGGTTTCGACCGAACTGCATCTCTCGCACATGTTCATCAGTTCTACTGGCGGAAATGTAATATTCATTTGCCCTTTGTGGCACCACCCAGTCTCGGTGGGGGCAGGGGGGGAGACAACCCCACTCATGCCGACGGGTCCCGTGCTTGTTTCTGGTAACTGTGTCAATACTTTAATCATTCCACGGAATATTGAGGAAACCTCAGGCATTCAGCACACAACACCGATAACTGAGGGCATGGAACAGAACCATCTGCTGTAACTTATACCCGTGCTACACGAGCGTTTCGAAGGCCTTTGAGTCGAATGTCCTTTGACTCAAATGACACCTTTGAGGTGCTACACGACGTTTTTCAAAGGCCTTTGGTTCAAATGCCATTTGAGTCAAAGGAGCACGACAACTGACCTTTGAGAGACTCAAAGGCCTTTGAAACACGAACGGTCGTACCCTCGGGCTCAGTTTCTGCAAGCCGTAATAACAAAACCAATTATTTACGAGAAAAACTTTGTGTTTGAAGTGCAAGATCTTAATAATTTTTCACTTGTTCGCTTGTTTTCGTTCTTTGCCACTCGCTCTACGATTACAAGGTGACTTGGTACTCTCAACACCGTCGGGCCGGCGGTGCGAAAAAAGACAAAAAGAAGCTGGCTGGCTTGTGCATGTTCTGTTCGCGCTTGTAGATAGTTATCAATTTGGTCTCTGATAATTGCTTTTTTGCCCATTTTAACTCTAAAATTACATTTTCGCCAAGAACGAAACATGGCAGCAGTGGCGACACCAAAACATGGCGGGCGAATGCGGAAACTTTTAACTGCCTTTGAGAATCGCAGTGTAGATCGGCGAAACTCCTTCCAGTTCGAATGGCATTTGAAATTTCGAAGGTCCTTCGACTGAAATGTCCTTCCAAACGCTCGTGTAGCACGGGTATAACTCTCAGTAGAAAGGACATGTAATTTTAAAGCGAAGCTTTTTATCTGTCCACCCCAAGGGTTCTGTCGCGACTGTTGGTGTCGACAGAAAGCTCCTGGTAGTAACAGAAAGAAGTTACTGGCACTGCGTGGAATTGAACCTGGAACGAATAGGAAAATGGAGCAAGAGCCCGTTGTCTTACCGACTGAGCTGCAAGCCCAAGCTGATACGGGGGAGACAGACTGCGCACTCACCGAGCACATCTGTGGGTTTACCCCCTGCGTTCCCGCTGAATGCCATGTGATAGCGTCGCGCGACCTCTCATGCCGCTGTGCGCTCTGCACTTGTAGCGGCCGTGTGCGTGTCTTGCACATGTGTTAGGAGTTATAAGAAATAAAGGAAGCTCACACCAACGCATGGCATCGCACTCCGTCTCTGCTGCCGATCTTGCCGCCTCCGTCGGCAGAGACGGAGGAGGAGTGAGATCATCTAACACTGGGCTTTAGCTTCCTTTAATTTTGGATGCAACTGCATCTCATTCACTCGCCTTGTCCCTCCATACGGCGTTGTTGTTGTCCGTCCACACCCCTCCCCCATTCTCCTCGCCGCGCGAGCTGCGCTCTCCGCCGCTCACCCCCTCTCCGATAGCGAACTCTCTCTCGCGAGGGGCATTGGCTTGGATTGGATTAAAGTGGATTGTGTTACGTCATAGCCGCGCCACATTGCGTCATAGCCGCGGCAGGGGGTTCACAGCACGTTTCACGCGATGGGTATGCGCGTCGCATCTGCACAGGGATCCCCGCGAGGGGAGGTGGGAGTATGGGAGTAATTTTATAAGTCACGTGACTAGTTTAGTTTGACGTCACTTCTGCGGGGCAGGAGCCACCGCGAGGGGGCTAGATCTCGTGCCCCGCGCGGGGCACGATCGCTTACCCCCACCTGTGCCCCCACTCCCTTTCCCGCTTATCACAGGTCTGCGCGCGCTTGCGGCGGCATTGAATGCTTTGGACGCTTGGGACATTTGGACCGTAACAACGTCAACAACGTCATGTTCTCTCAGCGCAGCCACTTCAAGACGCGCCTATGTCTGCACCACGACCGGCGTCGTGGTCTACACAAACTTGCAGCATATCCCGAAATGCTCAAGACCACCCTCACAGCTCGAGCGGTCTCTGCAGTTGCAGGCACTGCAAGTAGGAAAGTTTGAACTTGGCGCGCTTGAAGCTGCATCATTTGGAGAGCCACAGAAGTCATGAGAACGCCACGGTATTTGCAAACAGAACCCAGCGCGACGGGGGGTCACCAGGAAGGGAACAGCGCCAAAGCGGGCCATTCGTTGAGCTCGTCACAACAGGACAACAGCCGCCAGTCCTCGAGCAGCGGCTCGGAGTCTAGTGTCGATGGCGGCGTTATGGCATCGTCTCACTTTGCTGACAGGGAGACGGGGCACGCTGTCAGAGCCAACGTAAACGTTGGTCAGAGCTGGTACGTCCAGGACAAGTCAGGTTGCCTGCCCCCATTGTGTGGCTGCGTTTGTACAACACCACCCTGACGCTGCATTGGCACATCGCCAGGAGGCGATGGTTGGCACCACATCGCCGCGCATGACGGGATACTTGGGGATACCCTTCGTCGACCGAACCAACCGAACTACAGTGAACTAAAGCGACTAAAGTATTCTAGTTCACTGTAACCCAAGGAAGCCACACGGCAAAGATTGACGCTCAAGAAGAACGGGAGTGCGTCAAACCAGGCGAGCCGAAAAAAAAAAAACAGCTGCAAGATGTATGGGTACCGGCGTGATGACTTTGTCTGCAGTGACTCGAGCTCGACGGTCAGCTACAACGAGTACAGTTCCGGGCCGGACGAAGCCAGCTCGGACGCGACTTCGGCGAGTGCGCGCGCCCACGATTCCACCGACACTTCCGGCGACGAAACTGTGGTGCTCTCCGAAAACGAGGAAGCTGCCGTGTGCGACAGGTGCCACGAACAACTGTCCAGCAAGCTGGAGCTTGCGGTGCACCTGCGCAGGGTTCACAGGGTGCGCGTCTTTTGCTCCTACTGCGGCCTCGGATCTAGAGAGGTCCAATTACTCCGACCCCATCATCGTCGCGACCATCACAAGCGACCCTTCAAGTACCTTCATCTCAAGAACGGCAAGTTGGTACACGTCACCGAGGTCAATTTCGAAGAACGGGAGGAAGAATCTGCGGATGAAAGCAGCTGCCTCCTCGCGCAGGTCCATGAAGTTTCCGAAATGGAGCCGAGGAATGTCCCGCGAACGAAAACTCCGAAGGCGCCACAGGCTCATCGTGAGGGGCGGGAGAGGGCTCGCCATGACTCCTCCTCTTCTTTGGGCATAGCAGAAGAGGAGGGGGAGGCCAGCAGCATGCAGGTAGTGCCTTCCATTTCGCGGAACGTCTACTTTGGCTACCGGTGTCCCAAGTCAGTCAGCGCTTTCCAGACTCTAATGGACAACGCCAGTGACGTGTTCAAGTGTAGCGCTTTTTCGTGTGGCTACAGCACCAACGTCTCGTTGAACTTTGAAAGACACCTGGCTGGTCACCGCCCAGAGGACGTTTTCTGCATGTACTGCGGTGCCAACGTTTCCCATCCTGGAGCCCTGGTGACTCACCTGGAACAGGAGCACAGTGGCCTGCGACATCAGTGCCTGAAATGCCTGTACCGGGCTGGCTTTACCCCGTACTTCGAAGTTCACTTCTTGCAGGTGCACCCAGGAGAAACGGTTGCCTATGTTTCTGTCTCTAAAGGAAGGGGCGGTGCGGAGGCGGCCCCGCCCGAGGAGAGGAAGGCTTTCAGACCCTACGAGTGTGGATTTGCGGGCTGCTCGTTCAAAGAGAAGAACCGGCAGGTATTCGCACGGCACTTCGAAGAGGTGCACGCGGGCGAAAGCTCATTTCCTTGTTTCGTCTGCGACCGGAACTGCAAGTTGGTGTCGAACCTGTTGGAACACCTTCAAGAGCACGGCCTCGCCGACCTGCAATGCTGCTACTGCAGCTTCGGCACTTTGACCACGACTTCCATGATGCTGCACGCCTGCTACGCGCACGCCAGTCGCTACACCTTGTTCGCAGCGAGGAACAGGAACCTCGGCGAAAAGCTGATCACCTCATCGAACGACGTGAGCCCCCTGTCCGTTGTCTTCAGCGACGAGACCGCCCAACTGGTCTTCGAGCAGCGGTGCTGCTTCTGCCCGAGCATGGTTGTGGGGTTCAACAACCTGCAGAAGCACGCGGAGACTGTACACGGTCTTTTGCTGTCACCAGAGGAACTCGCGGACAGGCTGTTCGGTATGTACGACTACATGGAAGCCCTGAAGTTAGGCCGCTGCTCGTTCTGTCCCTACGTCGGGGGCAAGGTCGCGGACCTACAGCACCACGTGCTCAGGCAGGAGCTGCAGATCTCCAACTTCCTGTGCTCAGTCTGCAAGCACGGCTTCGAGGACCAGCTGTCCTGGCAGCAGCACATCGACTGTGGCCAGTGCCCTGCAACGGCAATGCTGCAGCTGTGCAACAACGGCCAGCTCTTGCACTGGGTGCGCGAGAACCTGCCCTTCCGAATCCAGCGCTTCGAGTGCGCCCTCTGCCCACAGACCTTCCGGGTGGCTTCCACCTTCCACAGCCATCTGTCGCGCCACTACACCTACTACCCAATCACGTGCAAGCTCTGCAACGCCACCTGTCGAGGCATCCATGGCAGGGAGCAGCACCTGAGAGCGAGTCACGGGACTGGTGGCGAAGACGTAGCCGATGGGGAAGTCGAGGCGGAAGTCGCACGCCAGGCTGCGCTGTGCAGCCTCCCTGATGTCCACACCTGCCCACACTGCGGCTTCCGTACCGTGAGCGAGAAGTACCACGCATCGCACGAGGCGAGATGCGCTTTGGAGGAACACCCCCCGGTGGCTGGTGAGGGCTCAGACTCGGGCTCAGAGGAGGAAGACAAGCCGATTTACCACTGCATGCACTGCAGCGTCAGCTTCTTCTACCTCGAGCGGCTGTTGAGGCACGGCTACATCCAGCACGGCTGTTCTTGGTTTTGCACCGTGTGCTACCAGGGCTATGAGACGCAGCTCAGTTGTCTGGAGCACTGCAAGGACCCCGGATGCAAGTGGCCTGGCACAATGTTCGTCGTACAACGGGTGAAGAAGGAGGTGCTGGGGCGGGAGTTCTTCTTCAGCGAAGTGACCGTGGACGAAAGTGCCGCCGACCTGTCCGGGTTGTTGCTGGGCGAGCGGGAAATCAAGGCCGGCTTCACGTACTACAACCGGGACATCGAGCCGATCCACCGCATCGGCTACACGTACGTTTCTGCTGGCCGAGCGGGCAAGATCTCACTGCCAGACTTTGCCCAAGTGGTGAATATACAGCCGTACGTCCGTGTGCGAGACTTCAAGTTGTCCCTTCTACGCGCGGAATAACTTGCATTCCAAAGTTTACGTTTCTGTTCACTACTGCCAGGGCTGTTGTGAATACAGATATGTGCGCCCGTGTCAGAGACTGTGAGCACTTTTTCTAGTCTCGGAGTAACTTAAAATTCCAAAGCTTTCTTTTTCATCCCATACAGCCAGGGACGTCGTGTACCTGTTGGTGTGTGTCAGAGACTGGTAGTTTGCCTAGGCTTGGCATAACTGACGTTCCCGAGTGTTGGTTTTTTTCTCAAGTTGTTTTATTTTTCACGACTGCGAGTAATAAATTCGGAAAAAGTTTCGTATACTCAGAGCGACTCTCATGCTTTCTTTTCCGGTTTTTTGATTGTTAGTTTGCTCTTGAAGCAGCATTTTAATTTTGGATCAGGCCATGTTCTTTAAGCTACAGTTAGACATAAAGTGTTCAGGTTGGTTAGGCACTGCTTGCTTGCAAGCCAATGTTTTGTGCTTAAGGTTTGTCTTCCTGCTGTTAGAGGTTTGCAAAAATAAAATAAGTACGTGTTATATTTTCAAGTGTTTTTTTTAATCAGCAATGCCTATCAAAGCGACCAAACATCGAAGAAATGTTTGCGCCAGTTTCTACGCACGAGGCCGCTCTTTATAGCCAAGAGTTTTATGTTCCTATGCATTCTAGTAAATCAGAATTGGAAACTAATCATACCACACTTTGCCAATACAACGACTACTTGTAAGTTTCACATCTGTGTTGGCAGTTGTTAATTGGCAGTGAAGTTGTAATAGTGTGCTTTCCATTTCAGACACGTAATCCTCTGGAGAAATATTGTTGTTGCAGCAAGCAGCTGTAACTTCTGAAATCTGTATTGTAAAAAAATTGCTGTGGTTTAGCTTTGGTTAAGCCTAGTTGATAGTGAAAGCTTCACTGTCCTGGCTAGGCCCATTTTCAAGGGGTGGTCAAGGTGTGGTTTCGCAATGGTATGCAGATATGTTTGCAGTGAATCCATTGTTTATTCCTCATGTTTTTTCGCCTCGCGGTGTTGCTTAAGCCTCACCGCTGTACGAGCTACCACAGCTGAATATTTGTCTTCATCGCACACAGTCTCCGCCGCACGTGGCCTCCTGGCCTTCCTTCGTGGCGCATGCTTATCGCTGCAACAACGACCTCCTCGGCTTCTTTTGCCAGGTGGCAACACGGGTCCCGTGCATGTCTCCGTTCTCTCCTCGCCTATCTCTTGGCAGAAGGGTTGCAAGCTGGGCTAGGTGGAAGGACATATTCTTGGACGAAACCAGCGCGCGAAGTTAAAGACAAAGGGAGTGGAACACAAGTTGTATCAATGTGCATTTGAGAGAGCATGAATTGTGACTAAAGGAGCCCCACCACGCATTTTTTCACATTGTAAGTGCAGCGGATGTGAACCTAATTTTTCTGCCACTGACGTTGTATTTAGTCACAGTGAACAAACGCCCCGCCAAATTATGAAACCGTTCCACAAAGCAGAAAGAGTAGACAACTGTGTCAGCCAAGCAAGCGTGTTTTCACCCTAAAGAGATTGCATATCAGCGTGGGCCTTGACTGTCACTGGTGTCTATCTTAGTTGCTTTATCGCCGTGGCTTTTGTAAACTTGTTTGACTCGTGCACAGTGTTTTTATTGCTTTGTGTCAGGTGTTAATATCTACCCTCCTTGATATTAAACTTCGTTAGACTAGTGGTTGTCCCCGCCATCGAGCCGCTGCTCCGTGTGCCAGGCACTTGTGGAAGGGGGTGTGGTTTGACCTCTAGCTCTCAAGGTCAAAACTGGTCACCCCGCGAAGACTGCCTGAGGTAGCGTAGTGTAGATTTCACTACAATAAGTTGTTACCGTTAACCACTAAAACTGCTTTATAATAGCGCCAAATGTAATGCTTCTCTGATGAACAGTTAGCTTATGGTGAATATTTCAAGACGTTTTGAATTTCTCGTGTGCTTCAAGCTTTCAAAGATGGACTCCTACGGGATGAGTGATGTCCTGTAAAATGCAATGAACCTGAAAACATTGGTTCCCTAGAGAGAAGCCACTATGAAAATGACTATACTTCAGTCCCGATCGGTAGGGTTGATACTAACTTCTTCCAGGTACCAGAGCATTGTTGCCTCTGGTAACCGTGTCAATACTTTAATCATTCCATGCCGTATTGAGGGAACCACAGGCGATCTGCATGCAACACCGATAACTAAACGGAAGCATTTGCTGTGACTGAGTGCCCCAGCATAGAGGACATGTAATTATTTCTTGATTTTGTGGTGTGCAGTTCAAGTTGTGAAATAGAGCATGCATGGGTGGTATATAGTCGGCTCTCGATAATTGTGGTGGGCGCTTCAGGCTTCGATTTTAGCGATAAGCCTCGACTAACATGGCAACCCGCTTCGTACGCTCGACTTAGTGACACAAGTCAAGATTCTGAATGAAATCAACAGGGCAGACATATTGCGGACTAATGAAAAAGCTGTTCGTGCTTTCTTGTTGAACTTGAAGTTCGGTTAATTCGAAGTTTTTTTGTGCTACCCGTGGACTTTGTATTGACAGCAGTCAACTGTACATAGGTTATATATGCAGATTCTGTTCATTCTTGGCCAATCCCCCAGTATAGGCACGCCCTCTAGATGTGTCCCGCAAGGTACTACTATGCTTGCTATGTATTGGCCAATTCTCATGCAGGAATGCGTTGTGTGTGAGTATTTGAACATGGGTCCAGGACAGGTGACCCTCTAGGTGATGCCTAAGAAGGGATCAGCCATGCCATATTTGGCCAAGCCCTGACAGGACCTGTGTCAGGAGTCTGTGGATAGTTGAGCGTACACCTCCCTCCATGAAAATTTGAAGTGTGGTTTATGAAGTCTGTCAATCACGGGCAAACGTTAAAGCAAAATGAATATGCTAGTGTTTGCAGTCTAGCACAGGGTGGTGGTAAGACCATTTTATTTTAACTGAAATGGAGCCTGTTGAGCTGTTCCTCTCTTGCTGGGGGCATATCCTACCTACAGAGTAGCTGTACGTGCACAAGTGTACTGGATGATACTTTGTGAAATGGCTAATGAACTCAAGTTCAATAAACTTCAAGGCGCGTGCTAACAGAAAATGAATATGCCGGCGTTTCAAGCGACCGGCATACGTTGTTCTGTCAGAGTGTGAAACCTCTCAATCGCCTCACAGAGGCGACGAATGCTGTGGAAGGGATAAATATTACTACCTTGCTTTTTCCAGCAAGCCGGTTACTAAGAGGTCGTCAAAACAACCTCAAGATTTTCTGTTCGGAGGTGTATCAATTTGTCGACTTGTCCTCGTGGGCCTCAAACCAAGCCCTTGCAGTGCGCTTCAGGTCAAAGATGGCTTTGGCCAGCATCACAGTGCCATGCCAGTGGTTACGAGAGCTGACGCGCTAGTACCAGCTCAACCAGTCTTTGATGTAAACACCATGGTCTGTAAACGGATGTTGCATCCACCACTTAGCTGTGTGTTGGGCGAAGCTTTCTGGTGGGAATTATGCCGTAGGATGTCACGACGATGACACACAAAAAAAGTGTATTTAAGGATGACATCGGTCAAGAAAAAGTTGGAGTCGCAAAAATACAAGACAAAACAGGCAGTGGTTAGTGCAACGTTACTTTTTTTCCGGTAACCCTCATCCTTTCTTACCCCTGCCTCCTCTTTTTCATTCGCTGCAAGCACTGCTAGCATGGCTGGCATGACCTTAGATCATGGGTCTGTTGAATCCCTTGTATCAGCTTGCACACTGGCTTTATTTTCCCTGTCGCTAGTCTCCCAGTGCCTCCGAACATGTTGCCTTTCTCCTAGAGCGAATTTTGCTCTCGAGTTTGCTGTGCACAAACAAACACACCACGAATAGATGTTTCTATGCAGTAGCAGAGGTGTCCTTCCATAGGTGCAATTGTGCAGTATGCTGGCAATGTTGTACTTCCCTGTGCTAAAGAGAAGATCCCCTCGTACACTCAGCAGTGGATGGGTTGCCATTAGAATTCTAGCAATACCAAAATACCCACGCTAGAGGCAAAACTAAGCTGTGGCAGCAAGCACCACTGTCATACTGACAGTCTCTGGGATCAAGGGTAAACTTGTATGTTAATGGCTCTTCGAATTATCATTTTGGGTTGCTCAAAACTTCTCCAGAGCAGCTCAGAATCCTCTCTTTTCCTCGTAGAATCTCTATTGCAAGAGCAAAGTAAAGCTGAAAGATGACTTCCAGAGCTATGTGCTTCACCAACGCCGTTGGCTTCACCATAACGGTCAGTACGCCGATACTAATGAAGGGTACCCCGGATTGGTATTGAATTTCCTGTCTGCACAACAGCAAACACTCTATTCGTCCTACCAGCACTGCGCCTGTTCGCAGAAATTTCGCTAGCTTCAGGGCTAGAATTTTGAAGCTAAGAAAAACTCGACGCGTTCGGATGCTTACAACGAACTCAACTTTTACGAAATGACGAGTATTAAAAGGCTGACTTTTATCTAATCGTCAAGAATTGGAAACCGCAAAAGCAACTTGCTGCCTCGCATCACAAAGAAGATTTCCACAACGCAAAAAAGTGATAAGGCTTTCTTACAGGCACCCGTTTATTGAAAGAAACGAGGGAGTAGAAGAACGGCGGACATTCTGACACCCCATGAACGCAGGACTTTCACACAGAGCACGTTTTCCCCAAGAAGAATGGCTGGAACAGTCTATCCGATGAAGTTGATGACGACCAAGTGCAGGACGATGTGGGCGAACACGAAGTCGGCGTAGGCGCGCTCGGGGCTGATGCCGAAAAACTGGGACTTGTTCTGCGGGTTCGCCTGGAGCCGAAGGCAGACGCCCAGGACGAAGGAAGCCACGCAGGTGATGAACCCGGACAGGAAGGAGTTGAACGGGAAGGTGCCCACGATGCAGCAGTACACAAACTGCACCACTCCCGTCAAGAGGACGTAGAGCAGGTACGAGTCGATGATCTTGATCTTCTTCGGCGTCGTGGCCGAGTACTCGTCGAGGAAGCGTTTGACGACGTCGAAGAATGTTGTGGATGCCATCGTCGCACCGGGCAGGAAGGTGGAAATCGGAGAAGAAGCAGTAATGCCACGGGGCAGTTTTTCGTTGCGGCGCCGGCTGATAGCTTGCGTCTTGCGTCGCTGGCGTGCGTCGATGTGGACAATAATGATAATGATGATAGTCAACACAATTAACAATTGCTTAAAAATTTTAACAACACATAAACAAGTATACGTTTATTATTAAACAAAGTTTAATAAAAATGTTGTTTATAGTTTTAAGTTTTTTTTGTCAATAACGAAACTAACGAGTTGGAATCGAGAATCAGCCTCAGATGGCGCAAACTGCGAAGATGGCGGCTACCGGGGTGCTGCCTTTCGTCCGCGGCATCGACCTAACTCGAAATGACTTTCAAGTACGGATAATTTCCCCTCTCTCGACGACTAATTTTGAAAGAATAACCATTAGCCCATTCGCCGGTACCACTTTTACCAAACTAACCGCTGTCATGCGTGATTATGGGCACTGTTTCTACCGGGAGGTGTAACCCAAGATGCTCGTAAACACTGGAGGATGGGGACCTCCGAATAATTTTGAAGTTGGCGATTTGAGGCGGCATCCGAGAATCTTGCTTCGCGGTAGCGTGGGTGCAAGGGAATCGAGACTAATGATGCGGCACGCAGCCTCAAGGTCTCGACTGATTCTCAAGAATAGTTTCGCAATCTTTCCCGTAAAAATTGGTTGGCGTTGGTAATAGCCAAGCAGCGAAATTTATTTTAAGAACGTCGGAATAAAATGTGGTTAGTGGACCCGGTACTGACAGGTCGGGGTCCTCCGCTCTGTAAGAAAGTGTGGGATCCTGTTGTCGGCAAAACTGTCGAGTACGTCGTCTTATAAAGTTGCGCATTTTTGCGGTTTGTAGCGCACGACGTTCCGGACAGAATGATAAGTGCCACTGAAGTCCAGCGCATTGCGTGTTCACTTTTATTTTGCCTGCCCAAAACATTTCTGTACAGTCCGTGGGAAGTCGGAAACTGCGTTCAGTAGAAATTATGTTAAAAAAAAAAAAAACATCTATCTACAGTAAGACCTGTCGAGTAAGACATGCTATCGACATTACCGAGAAATTTGACTTTCTCAACTTGCTAAACATCATGTCTGGCCCTAAAGTGTGCCACGCTCCACTCATAGACCATGTTTTATCAAGCTCGTGAAGTGGAAAGTTGTTAGTACTGTCAATGGGACCGGTGACCCAAAGACACCGAATACAGAAATATGCATCGGTTTGTGAGTTTCGGACGGGTTGGCTTGATCGATGCATCAAATGGGATCAAGTTGTCATCACGTTGTCCAGTTTAGGTAGCGCTGATACAAACGAAAGAAGCCCTTTCAGGGCAAAGAACAACTGTAACATTGACTGGGACTCAAACGTGACTGCGGGTTTGGAAGTGACTCAAGCCTATTGCAGGGCTGTATCACACAAAATATCCTCTTCGTAAAGAATTGTAGACGTTTACTCTGAAGCTCCTTGTCTCGAAGCACTGGTAATGGCAGCTAATTCCGGTTTTGCGTAATTTCAATAAAAATGCCTTACTTCAGCATGCATGCAACATTGAGTCGCTGTTAACGATGGATATTGCTTGACACAGTAGCTTACTGAATGATACATGTGCTTATGCTTTTTATTTACTTACACCAAATTTGTGTTTCTGAATGCATGTCTCTGATAGCCATGAATAGTCTTGCTTAGCTGGGATGGATGTATCAGTCCACAGAGCAAGATGTCATTTTCCTAAACCTACTGACAAAAGGCACAACTAATACCCGCGCCACACGTACACGAAAAATGGCATTAAGTGCTTAATGCCGTAAGTTTTAATGCCATTAATTCGCTGCTACACACAAAAATATAATGTCATTCGCTCTAATGGCATTTTTCGTTTAAGGAGTTCCGCACAACTCATTCGACTTCACGAACGCCTTACATTTGCCTACTCTCAAACGCAATGAGCACCAAATGGAACCAACAAAACTCTCAGCACCAGAGATCTACGTGGAAACGTAGCTGAAATTCAAAATAAGACGATGTTTTGTGCACTCTTGGTGGCAAAGTTCTCAAGATGAAGTTCACTAAAATAGCAGCAAAGAGCAGAAAATCGTGTTACTCGTCATTTTGAATTTTTTGGATTTGGCTGCGCTGGCAAGTGACGAAAGCTGCTGAAGCCACTTTTAGAAACGGCTCACACCATTTTTTTAGAAAACACTATTTCTCATAACATTTTCTATCACAAAAAACATTTTTGACCTTTGTGAGTTGTTTTTCTCTATGTTAAAAGCTTCCAAAATACGAGTGCATTTCTCTTTTTGGTCATTATCACCATCACGCCCAACACATTAAATCCCTTTGCGTTTTCGGGTGTAGCACGGCCCGCCCAAAAAATGTCATTCAGTATCTTAAGTCCTTATATACCTAATGTCATTTTTCGTGTACGTGTGGCACGGGTATAACGATTTCTGACGTAAACAATATCAACATTTTTGTCACACATGTCTCTTTGTCGCATCTTTGTCTTTTATTTCAGTTGCGAGCTTGGAGCGAAGATAAATACGTAAGCTTTTAATTGAGCACAAACATAGTCTCCTCCTCTCTTACTTGGGGCTTCGGTATCCGCTTGACGACTGAACCTTCACTTTCGCTGACAGCAAGCAAGTCGCACTTAACTCTTAGCCTCACAGACCTTGTAATCAAAAGTGCTTCATGTTTTTCCCTACTGCTTTAGCATCATCACGGATGTTTATAAGAATACGGCACAGACATTGTTCAAAGTTGTGAGAAAAAGCAACAACAAAGCTGTCTGTTTTCAGGCCTGAAAAGTTCCAGCCATCTATTTGCTGAGCACAAGTGAAACATTGCTGCCTGGGAAACTTTCTGCTCCACTCTTTCACTCTTTTTTATAAGATCTCTTGCAAAATGCAAATATTCAACAAAATAAATAAATAATACATATAAAAATATCTGATTGTGAACAGTGAACTCATTTCTTGGATTCACGTGAAAATTGTTTTTTTTTTTTAATCCAGACAGAAGAAGGAAGAAGACGAACCCGAGTAATGTATTAATTGAACAAAAAAAAAATCTATTCATTTCCCGTTCTCAGATATGACAGTTTTATTGGAAGTTCAACGATTGTTTTGAAAGGTTTCTAAGAATTATGTTGCTAAAAGTCTGTCTGGGTCAGTCAAAGCTGAAGCTTTTTTTGTGTAGCGCAGACTTACTATAAAAAAAAAAAAAAACGTAGCAGCCAATTGGCACTAAAAGCAGCGTGCAACTATTGCAGTATCGCAGTGTAGCTTGATACCCTAAGAAAAAGTAGCCGAAGTTAGTACGTGTTCATCCTTTTACAAGACATCACTTCTGAGCTGGTAGTCTATTACAGTGTCAATTTAAAGTAGCAGTTAATGGTTTGCTGAAAGAGCTGCACTTGTTGCATTGCAGGAAGACTACTTTCCCAAGGCAGTCGCCGAGATGACCGGCCTTCGATGGCTGCGGCTAAACAGGACCAACATAGACTGGATCCCAGATGAACTTCAGAGCCTCAAGAAACTTGTAAGCTGCTTCTTCCTTGCTATCCATGCATACTGTCGCGGGTGAACCAAACGATCTGCTGACTGGCTAGGCTGTTGTTTTCCAATGGATGGATGAGCTTGTTCATGGCACTTATGGATGCTAACGTTGACAGCAAAGTATGCATGCGGGAGAGTGGGAAATTATGAAGTGCGCGAACACTTTCTTGATATTGCTTGCCTAAGTGGCTTGACGGGTGCACATGTTTATTGCGTGTGAGAAAGGGAAGAAAAACAACTGGAGGTGTTCTCGGAGTTTGAGTTAAGTGGTGGTTGCACTCCCTCGGCTTGTGCTGCCAGTTTTGGGCGATGTTTGTGTAGCCGCTGTTGTGCCTCAGTTTGCGCCACAGACGTGGCTAATGCGTCAATAGAAAGTTGAAGTCTTGTAGTAGTTTTTGATATCACTAACCAGTGTGTTTTATCTGATTTGGGTTTGGAAGCTGAATTGCACGAGAGAAAAAGTCTGCAGAAATTCAGAGAATTGTCTACTAGGTAATGCATACCCTATTTATGCCGCTTCTTTTGAGTGTGAGTTCTTTAGAGGCAAATTTTCTGTTTTTTTTTCAAGTCCTGTCCCACCAATTATCTCCATTTACTCTATTATAACGATTACAGGGGTTACTTGCACCAAATCTAAATTTTTTGTAAATGCGGGGTCTCACATGGCTTGCCATTTTCATTCTTTTTATATTTTCTTTGTATTTTAGTTCTTCAACATTCTATTCGACCAATTACCTCCATTTACGCTACTATAATGATTACTAGTGGAACTTCCACGAAATCAGCATTATTTTATGGAAATGCAGGCGTTGCACGGTTCGCCATTTTCCATAACTTTCTAATATTTTTTTATTTTTTATTTTTTCAAAATTTCGTTCGACCAGTTATCTTCATTCACGCTATTATAATGGTAACAGGTGCAACTTCCGCGATACCTGCATTTTTGTGTAAATGCAGGACGTTACACGGTCCTGGCTGTGGGGGGAACTCGGGAAAGAATCATGCTACTTATTGAAATTGTATTTGTGCTTTGCTTGCGTCAGCATTTGCAACCATTGCGGAAAACTATTGGAAATAATTACACGCTGCTTGTCATGCACTTAGAATACATGTCTGTGCATACAATTGCACTGGGAATTTACGTTCAGCGAATATATTTTGTTATACGGCCATTGGAAAATAGCTAAAATAGTGAAACTTCTCTCGCAATAAATTTTTTACACGGCTTAATGCAGAGCAATGCGTTTTCGTGTGCGCATTGCCAGAATATGCATTTGTATTCAACCGCAGTTTCGCTGCATTTGCAGTTGCAGTTGCAGTTTACACATATTGCAGTTTACACATACACATGGGCCCTTGAATGCAGCTGTGGTGCATCCCTGCTGAAGAGGCACCTTCTATATTTTCTAAGATCAAACTTGTGAAGACCTTCTTTAGGTAATTACAGACAATTTTTGTGCCGTAATAATTAGAACACATCTAAACTGATACATAAATTGGCTGATTTTTATCGCCCCTCCAAAACTGCGCAAACACGGAAATCCTAAAGTCACTAAAAGTCACCGCCCTTTCTTCTGTTTTCCTGGTTGTGTAACTTGTATGATTGAAGTTTGCATTAAAATTGGTGCGGGGGTTATTCCATTGAGGCACTCATAAACCAGAGTGAAGTTCTCTTCATGTTTTTTTTAAAGGGAAAATGTAATGGACGTTGGGTGCCAGCTTGTTTCTTCAGGCTGTTTTCTTTTTCCACCAAGTTGTAATTCTTATTTTAATAAAGCTTATTCCTTCCTGTAGATGTTGGGTGCTAGCTTGTTTCTTCGCGCTGTTTTTTTTTCCATTCATCCTTATGTTAATAAAGCTTATTCCTTCCTTGCTTCCTTTCTTTCTTTTCTTTTACCCACCAGGCCTTGTGATTGCGCCTGTACAAGCTTGCTGAACTCTTCAGTTTGGCTCACAATTGCTCTGCACTCTAATACCCTTAGCTTTCAGGGTCCCAAAGCTTGCATTTGGCTTGTGGCGAGGCAGTTCTTCCAGACTCGCTTTAAAACTCCACAAGCCGCATCAGGGCTTCTGTTGCACTCGGCGATTTCGTTGTCCTTCGTGTCTGCCCTCAGCACTGCTGAGTGGTTGGAGTGAAAACAGTAGGGAAGGTGTGCATCTATTTTACGTTCCCCTTTAGGGTTTCACGCTAATGTATACTAGGGGGAAATTCGGCTCCAGTGTCTAGGTGAGCCGCTCTTCAGTGAACACGCTGGTATGTACCCCAGAGAACCGTTCCATCGGTACTTGGCAAGGCTCGTGAACGGGCTGAAAAGCTGTCAAAAGAACAACAATATTAATGTGAATGATTTTATTTAAAGTTGTTTTATCAATAGATAATGAAGCTCTAAAAGGTTCATTTGTCAGGGAATGTTTAGAGGTGCAATGCAAGATGAACAAAAAATGAAAAAGCGTTGCCCTTTTTTGTTGATTTCAGTTTCAAGGGTGAAAAGAAGCCATGTGGCTAGCCAGTAGGCGAGGAACGTCACTAGCTGCAATGGTGGCACCCTCTCTGGCATGCGATTGCAGCAACAGCTTTCCCTCTAGTATATTTAATTAATATGAGACTCTGTGCGTGTCCCCCCTCTCCCCCCTGCAGTGGAAGAGTGGTATTAAGGCGGACGGTGCGCGTGCTGTGTTGCTGTGCTCGCAGGAGACCCTGTCGCTGGTGCGCAACAACCTGGTGACTCTGCACGGGGAGGTGCCGGCGCTGCCCTGCCTGCGCTCGCTCAACTGCCGCCACAACCGGCTCAAGAACTCGGGCGTCCCGCCACAGATCTTCGACCTCGAGGACCTGTCCGTGGTGGTGAGTGGAGGGGGCACCCCCTTGTTCGCCACTGTTGTTGGGGGAGGAGTTCCCGAAAGCTGGGCTGCTTTCACTGTTGTATTCTCCTGCTGGGGCATGCGTTATCACTGTCATTGTTGTTTTGTAAATAACCGGGCCTTTAAAGATCTCATCCCGTGTTTCAGCACCAAAACATGGGAAAGTTTGTTTGGAGGTTGTTCCGCAGCATCACCTATTGCTGCTCCAATTCAATGCAACGTAACCTAAGCAAGCCTAAACCCAACCTGCCCTAACCTAAAGCCAATCTAAGACTACTGTATTTATTCGAATATAAGGTGAGGTTTTCGAGGTGTTTTTTTTTCTTCCAAAATCCGTAGTCTTGAAGTCATACCCTGCCTTATATTCAAAGCTCAGTGTGTGTGTATGTGTGAGAGAGAGAGAGACTCCAGACTTCACCCTCGCCTTATAACCGAATAAAAATCTGACCCAACCTAATCTGACCGAACTTGAGCAGAGTTTGTTTCAGTTTGTTTCACTCAAAACAGCCTTGTGTGATGGAAAGACCTGCAAAAAGACTCTCTCCCAAAAAGTAGGAGAAGGGTGATGCAAAAGAGATGGGGGCCATGACTGCCAGAAAGTGATGATGATTAGGATTCGGGCACGTATCCCGCGGAGGATTTAACAACAACTATTGAGGATTGAATGCTTTGCAACGGAGGACTTTCTTTGTTGCCATATCACTGATTTTGCACTGCAACTATTTCTTGCCTTGATGCTCTCTGCGCTTACAGTCATCGTTATTGCAAGTGAATTGCCTGGAAGAATCACCGTCAGCCTTTCCTGCAAAGGCTGCGCCTGGTGCTTGATTACTCAAAGGAACATTTGCTGGATGCCTGGCCCACCTTTTTTTTTCATATTTCTATCATTGAAATATGACAAAACAGCCTTAAGGCTGTCGTGTGGCTGCCCATGTTTCACTTGGGCAACGAATGCAATTTTTAGCATCCAGCAGCTGTATATGTGTGGTATCGGTACTGTGGGAGGGAGCTCACAAGTTTTTGGAAGAGGGGAGAAAAAGGCATTCTTCACGTACTTGCTTGAATGTGCCCAGAGCATGTGAGAAAGGTGCGCTTTAGTGACTAACATAATTTAGTGACTAACATAATTACGTGACGTCATATCCGTCACGGAATTGAAGCCAGTACAACGAAGCAAGTGGCCTGTAAAGGGTGCACTCCTGCACACAGGGTCTTCTTGCAAAGAAGCAACCTTTAGTACTAACAAGTACGTTATACTTAGGGTTGTTCGTTTTCGGGTTTGATATTTTAACTACGAAATTGTTTTATGCCGGGATACACCAACAGATCACTGACGTCATATCCGTCACGGAAATGACGCCAGTACAACTTTGCCGAAGCGTCCCGCCAGCAGGACAGCGCTCGCCAAGCACACCCACACGACAGCCGCCGACCTGCAAATCATGCTCAGCTGCAGATTTCGCTGCACATTTCATTTTCATGTTTTACTGATTCTTATGACAGAGGAATTAACCAGGTTTTCAACCACTGGGGGTTGGGTACCGATTCTCTGTCGTGATGGTGTGTACAAGCATGCCATCCTGAGGGTTGCCCGTATCGAACTGCCTTTTGCAGGACCTGAGCTACAATGACCTGAGGGAGATCCCCACCGACTTGGAGCATGCCCGCGGACTTCTTGTGCTCAACCTTGCATACAACAGGTGGGGAACATCATCCTCCTCCTCCTCCTCAAAGCTGGGAGCACTTGTAGCAATCCGCCTCTTTCATTGCGGTGTGCTGCCACCTAGCGTGCCTAGCGGAAGCTGAAGCGGCAGGGTTCGCCGGCGTTTCCTCCGGCTGCGTTCTCGTATGCATGGCAATCCCACATTATGGCGAGAAGCAGCCGAAATTTTTCTTCTGTGTTAGTGTTATAATGCCTTAAGATGACAGGCCCTTGGTCATCACATAATATCACGCGGCTTCTTATCACTGAATGAGGGCTGGCAGAGAAATCTCGGACAGATCCGTGTGCCGTCCGAGCAGCAGAGCGAGCAGTACTTGGAGTCGTCTGGCATGAACTGCGATCGCCAGCTAAACAAAGGGCGGCAGTTCGCACACGGCCTTTAAGCGCTGGACACATGTACGATTGGTACACGCGATTCGCACACGACTGATCGTTACGACTGTCGCCACGACTAGTCGTACGTGTGAATTTGAGACACATGGCCCGATGCGCGCATGCGATGCGTCGTCGGCATCGCTCTGCCCACTGTTTTTGCTCCATGGTCAACTACGACGATCGCTGAGCTGAATTTGTAGATTCTGCGCGTTTGTTCACAAGAAATTGATAAAGCAAGCAATCGTGAAGCGTTTTCTGCCTTCGGAAACAGTCCGCGCACACGCCGGCCGCGTCTGCCAGCTCGGCACACTCAGCGGCTCGAACCGGTGCAGACCACGGTAGCAACCGCGCTTGTCGCTGCTCTTCAGAATCAATGTGATCGCTAAAAAGAAGTTCCATATGCGAGAAAGTAGGTGTTAGTGTGGTGAAAAATTGTGCTAGGGATTGTTGTCAGGGCTTATTTTAAAAGCGGCGATCAGGTATCTGCCGCGATGCAAGCCTACGCTGACCGGTTGCCGCGGCGCGCGGTGTGCCAAGCGGCCGAGAGATGGTGATACCTGCGCGGAAGCATCAAAACAGGCTATGCAGATGTCTTGGTCACCGATCGCTCAAACGGCAGTTATAGCTTAAATAAAGTTCCACATGCGAGAAAGGGGATGATAGTGTGGTGAAAAGTTGTGTTATGGATTGTCATTCGCAGCTGCACAGATAGCGGCGATCAAATATCCGCTAGGATGCTAAGCCTAAAGTTCCCATCACCCGAGGCAACCCGAGCAACGCAAGCCGCCGTAGCCGATCGCGTGCGGCCGACGGGAAGCGATAGAAGCCGACACCGTTCCCTTTTCGGCACTCCGAGTTACAGCGGAACGCAGCACAAGTTGTGGGCATTGTTCCGCGCACAACGAGCACACACAAAAAATCAAACGATGTAAATACAACCACGACCCCTTCCCGCTTGTGCGAGAGCTTTGGGGAATGTCGTCTGCTGCCCCTGCCGGAGTGCTTAAGGACTTGGTCGCTAAGGGATTGCGCATGCGCACTGGGGTTGTGAAAGAGGCGGATTCTTACTGTAAAGATTGGTCCCTGTAAAGATTCTTCTGGCTGGTAGGTCTTGATGAGACGCTTGTTGTGAATACTTCTGACATTCAAGCCTGTTTTCTGTGGTGGTCAAAATTTTCAGTGGCAGATGTTGCTTCTTATTCTGGTAGGCGTTGCTCAACTGTGCGCTTCAATTGTGTACTTAAAATATGGGCTTGCCTGTGTTTCACTTGGATGCCTGCCTATAGGCACATTCCCACTGGCGATGCGCCTCGTCGCGCGACTAAAAGCGACGTCGCAAAGCGACGAGCCGGCCGTCGCTTTTCGGCGTTTTGCGACGGCGGAGCCGATCGCTCTCGGTCTGAATTCCCTCGTCGCGCGACGGCCCCGCAAAACCGGTAAGCCAATCATGGCCGCGGAGTAGGCTGACGTAGCCGGAAACGAAACGTTTCTTTACATCCGGTATGCAAACGCTGCGAGCGGGCGAGGACGAGCCGCCACCGCCGCTGGCTCGCTCGGCCACGCCGGCCACGCTCGGCTGGCTCGGCCAGGCGGCCAGGCGCTTGGCCTGCTTGGCCCGCATCGCTGTACCCGCCGGGTCGGGCCGGCAAGCAACTTCCCGTGTGCATCGGTTCTTTGGTCAGTGGCTTCAGCGTGCGCGTGCACTAATCAACGAATAGCGTGGAACTCATCAGTGTGGAGAAGCGTGTATGGATTGTAAATAGAGCTAGGTGGACAGCGAGACGGTAGGTTGACTTGCAGCCTCTTCGTCTATCGGCAACTGGTAAACACGCGTAGAGTTCGGAGGCGTCAGAACGTTGCGCATGTGAAAAGAAGTGACATTTGTGGGCCGTGATGCGGGTGTTGTGGCGTGAAAGCAAGCGTGTGCATTTCTTCGTGTAATAATATGTTGAAAAGAGCCTTCGTGAGTTTGTTATTTTCTGCTCCTCCCGCAACCCGCAAATGCTTTCGGCATTGCTCCAGGTTAGTAGCATGTGTTTTAGTTTGATTTCTACCTGCTTTTGTCGCGTATTCTTTGACTTCGAATGGTTGACGCACCAACGAGGTCGTATGTACAAGTCGGGAAGCAGCTGCGCTGAACGCAGTCGCATCATCGCTCATCGCAAGTGCGAACACCACCTCAACGCCTCATCGCGCGACGCGCGCCGTCGCGCAACGAGACAAATCGCCAGTGGGAATGTGCCTTATAGCGTAGGGCGAAATTCTATTCTTATATGGCTGGTTTTAATTTTATGTAAGGGAACGAATCGACCTATGGGGGGGTACCTTAATTTCTATCAGTACTGCTACAAGTGTACCAAGGGCAGATGCCATTAAAGGGGCACTGACACAAAAATTTTGCATCTTGTTTTTTTTGTTGCGATAAGTAGCTAGTGACCTACTTATAACCTGTAGAAACCTCATTTGCTTCAGCGTGCTACGGTTGTTTAATTAGAGGCATTTTCAATGCGGCCAGTCGCAGTTTCGGTTTCAGCGAGTGCCGCGAAACGATGAATTTTATGGATTTTGTGCGAACAAAGCTGACCACGTGACCGTCGGAGGGATATCACAGAGCAGAGCCGCCGTAGCACTATTGAATCCGCATCGGCGGCAGTTTCTGCGAATGCCCCCACGTACTGATCTCATGAGGCGCTTAATTAAAAAGCGACCGTGGATGTGACGCAGGCGCTGCGAGTGCAAATGCTACCGCGGCTAAAGAACGACGCGCGACGCTCGAGACGGTGGGTGGCAGGACGCACGCTGGGAGCAGCCGGCCGGTCTGCCTACAGGTCCGCCTACAGATGTGTTCGGCTTAGCACTGCGGCGGATATTCGAGTGGCGCTCTCGTAAGCGGTGCAGATGACAATTTTTAATGCAACCCGCCATCGCATCAATAACTTCTTTCTCATGTAAGCCACCATGGTCGGGACTTGGGGACAATTTCGTGCAGCGGTAACAAGCTATACTCGAGCTACCTGCGCCGGCCTGGGCCACTTCCCGGCCGTGGTCGCCGCCTACACAGTGACCGTGCGGCTAGCTCAGTGGGCTTTTCGTGCCTCCGCCGCGTTTTCGCATCCAATGGTAATAAACAGTAATAGAAACAGAGTGCCTGGAATCGCTGTAGAACTTTGGTCGCGGCCAGCTGCCCGATGAGCTGACGAAATCACGGCGCCTCCGCCGCCAACGATCGGGTCGTTCGTTCTCGAGAGCAGAAGCTCCGCCCTCTGGCCCTCCGATTGGAGCGGCGAGCCAACGAAAAACGCCGGCAGTGCGGAAGCGGCAAACACAAACTCGTGACGTGTTTGGACGTTGTTTATTTACACAATATCCTCGGGATGTCGATTGCGCGTGGTCCTCTGCTGGCTGCTCGGTTGCGTTTCGCACACTTTAAAATTGATTTTAAATATGTTCTAGGCTGTATTCGCCGCTGATATTTTGCAGATGATATATATGTGTTCCCACCAATCTATCTCCGAAGTTATCTCGCCTTCAAAATTTTGTGTCAGTGCCCCTTTAAGTGATGCATTTTAAACAGCTTAGGTTCAGACGAGATGTGGGAAGAAAACCGGTTGTGTGGCAGAGTCGGGGAAATTTTTTTTTAAACGGAACTAAACAGTCTGTGTACAGACATGCTCCACTCAACTCGACCGGCTTGTAAGAAACCTTGCAGTAAATTTTAACCCAATCGAGAAACTCCATGGTGAGTATGAGTATGATGGTTTTTTCAACAGCAAAGCTGTTCTTGGTCGCTTGGTCAATGCTTTCGTGGGACGAAATGCGGCAACACAGTCGCAGCAATGTGGAGGGTGCGTAGACTAGCGAGGAGGAGAGTAAGCACCAAGCATGCATGCAGCAAGCTAAAGGAATGCTTAAACGAGACACTTATATATAGGCAAAGCATTTCTAAGCTACTTAAATCTGGTGGCAAAGTTCATACTTGTCAACATTGTTGAGCAAAGTGAAAACACTAGGCATATTTGACGCAAGACGTCAATGCACAAGTGGTGTTTGCATTGTTCTTTTAATTAAAAATACATGGATGCTTGATTTTTGCGATAAAAAATTTAGGCAGTGAAAAAACTAGAAGTGCTTGCAGTGCCCTCCCATAGCACTGTTCCAAGTTCAACAGTGACTAAAGGTTCCAGTAGATGGTGCGAGCGGTGGAACACAGCAAAAATGAGTGGGTGCAAATGGGAATCAATCTGCTGGCTAGGAGTAGTTCTATGAAGTATAATAGCCTTGATATTAGGGAATGCCAGACAGCTTTGCTGCTAACATCAGCGTTCGTGACGTTAATTCATTGAAGCAGGGCTAATTTTTTTTAGCCTTCCTCTGAATTAGCAATCTTGCTAGGATGAATGTGTGACTTAGTGTAAACACAACATATATCCCTAACATTGGTCTGTGTGTGCTGACACTGATTGAGTTTCCGCTTCCAGTTTTTAACTTGTCCTGAGACGCGGCTCAATCTTGTGCTCTTGTGTTGTTGGCAGGATCGAGAACATCCCCCACCAACTGTTTGTCAGCCTGGTCGACTTGATTCACCTCGACCTCAGTGGGAACCAGCTAGGTGAGCCGTTCGCACGCAGTGTCTGCGCCTTTAAAATGGCGTACAATTTCATTCTGCTTCCGTGTCTCAGCTAAGTTGTTGATTGAATAGACACACCCAACTGGGTTCGTATGGTACATAGACGCCTCTCAGACATGCATCACCAATAAATGGCGAATTGCCCTACTTGCTGATTTCGCTGTAACAGGGAAATTGCCGCAGGAGTATTTCCGATAACTTATGGAAAATATTCTTAGGCAATTTTTCTTTGGGGACGTTCTCTGCGAGTAGGGAATTCGTGCGTCTAGTGTTTCTTGGCCTGGTGCTTTTCTGAGTCAGCGAATGATATCTCTCTGTGACACGCGGTCTCTTTGTGCATGTGTGTGTGTTGTGTTTGTGTGCAACTCTTCTGTGCGGGCATTGTGTTGGTATACTTTGGTCACCTTGGTTAACTTTTGCGGGCAGAAACCCTTCCGCCTCAGATGCGCCGCCTGGTGAGCCTGCAGACCCTGGTGCTCAACGACAACCCCCTGGGCCACTATCAGCTCAGGTAAGGGAGGCTGGGGGAGATGGAGGGAAAGAGAAATAGAGGGAGAGAGGGGAGGGAGTGAGTTTGGGTAGACACTTTGCATGCATCGAATTGTCACTGGGCTGTTACTGTGAGTGTTCAGCATTTGGAGTTATTGTGAGCGTTCGGAGTGCATTCGGCAGGCATTCTGAGATAATGAATGGCAGCCTACCATTGTCCCTGAAGAAGAAAGTGTACGACAGCTGCATCTTACTGGTACTCACCTACAGGGCAGAAACTTGGAGGCTCACTAACAGGGTTCAACGTAAATTGAGAACGACTCAGCGAGCAATGGAACGGAAGATAATAGGGGTAGCGTCAAGGGTCAAGAAGAGAGCAGAGTGGGTCAGGGAACAAGCGCCTGTTAAGGACTTATTAGTAGAAATTAAGAAGAAGAAATGGACGTGGGCACGGCAGAGCTGATGCCTAAAGAAGGCAAGTGTGGCAGGTGGCATCAGAAAGTTAGATGGGCAGATCAGATCAAGAAGTTTGCGGGGATAAATTGGTCGCAGTTAGCACAGGACCGGAATAATTGGAGATCTATGGGAGAGGCCTTTGCCCTGCAGTTGGCGTAGATAGGCTGACAATGATGATGATGATGATTGTGAGCATGCTTGGCAGTACACTGAGACTGGAGTACGGAAAACCATTTTCCTACTGATTTAAAAAGAAAAGCCACTACTTCTCCACACTAAAAAGAGTATACGAAGTAATAGATTTTCTATCGACTGCATAGCCTGCATTTCTTGTCTTTGAAATATGTGCGTTTGTTGCTTTTTGGCTGTTTATAAAGGGTTCTTTTTTTGGGGGGGGGGGTTCTGATAAGTCACAGAATTAGAGCCATCTTGGGTGGTTTATTTTCCATCACCCTGCTTGTGCAAATGCATCTAAATTGCAATGTTTTGAATGTAATTACCGTGTGGGCCTGGTGCTAAAGTTGTTGCTATGGAACCAGGTAAAATGATCACTCAATGATCAGTGTGCTAATGCTTTGAAGTGAGTGAAGAGTGAAGAAAGTTTTGGGTTTTACTCAGCTTCAGAACCACAGGCAGTCAAGATGTAGGTGCAGGTTTGGAGGAGCTTGGGTTTGTTTGAATACCAGTATATCTTGTGGGATGCTGCTTAGAAAAAAAACATGTTTCCCAAAGGACTTACCTGCCACTTTGAGCTGCTCGGAAGTACTTATTGGTGAGTCGGATTTTTGAAGCATTTTGATACGTCACACGATACACTCCATGGATATACGAGGATTGAAATGGGGCATATATGACATTTGTGTCATGAGCAGTGAGTTTCTTAGTGACTGTGCTATGACTTATGACTATGTTTTATGACAAAGTCACTATGTGTCCCTTGAGTATACATGGTGTTATATGAGATATATATATATATATATATATATATATATATATATATAAACACAGAAATAAGGGTTGGCAGTCGAGAAAACCTCGGAAAGCAAAGGGGAGGATGTGGTAGATCATTGAAACAGATTAAGAATTTGGAAAGAAAGAAAGAAAGTGAAGAAAAAATGCCCGCCAGGTGGGATCTGAACCCACGACCTCCAGAATACCGGTCTGGTGCGATAACCACTACGCTACCGGCGGGGCGATTTTCCCATTCACTTTCTGGGGTATTTATGTTAGGTATGTTTGTTTCCTGTGCTTGGGGGTGGTAGCCAGCGCCATTCGGACTAATCGGGGTGAAGGGGACCTTCTTTTTAACCCCCGGGTCGTGACTCGAGTGTCTACGACATGTCCAGAGTGGTCGACCAGCTTTGAACCCTCTTAAGCTCCCTTTGGCAACAAGACTGCCAGAACAGAGGCCCTCGCTATGCATGTAGCGAATCAGAATAGGAAATGAGGGGCTCGTTGAAAATAACACAGAAATAAGGGTTGGCAGTCGAGAAAACCTCGGAAAGCAAAGGGGAGGATGTGGTAGATCATTGAAACAGATTAAGAATTTGGAAAGAAAGAAAGAAAGTGAAGAAAAAATGCCCGCCAGGTGGGATCCGAACCCACGAACTCCAGAATACCGGTCTGGTGCGATAACCACTACGCTACCGGCGGGGCGATTTTCCCATTCACTTTCTGGGGTATTTATGTTAGGTATGTTTGTTTCCTGTGCTTGGGGGTGGTAGCCAGCGCCATTCGGACTAATCGGGGTGAAGGGGACCTTCTTTTTAACCCCCGGGTCGTGACTCGAGTGTCTACGACATGTCCAGAGTGGTCGACCAGCTTTGAACCCTCTTAAGCTCCCTTTGGCAACAAGACTGCCAGAACAGAGGCCCTCGCTATGCATGTAGCGAATCAGAATAGGAAATGAGGGGCTCGTTGAAAATAACACAGAAATAAGGGTTGGCAGTCGAGAAAACCTCGGAAAGCAAAGGGGAGGATGTGGTAGATCATTGAAACAGATTAAGAATTTGGAAAGAAAGAAAGAAAGTGAAGAAAAAATGCCCGCCAGGTGGGATCCGAACCCACGACCTCCAGAATACCGGTCTGGTGCGATAACCACTACGCTACCGGCGGGGCGATTTTCCCATTCACTTTCTGGGGTATTTGTGTTAGGTATGTTTGTTTCCTGTGCTTGGGGGTGGTAGCCAGCGCCATTCGGACTAATCGGGGTGAAGGGGACCTTCTTTTTAACCCCCGGGTCGTGACTCGAGTGTCTACGACATGTCCAGAGTGGTCGACCAGCTTTGAACCCTCTTAAGCTCCCTTTGGCAACAAGACTGCCAGAACAGAGGCCCTCGCTATGCATGTAGCGAATCAGAATAGGAAATGAGGGGCTCGTTGAAAATAACACAGAAATAAGGGTTGGCAGTCGAGAAAACCTCGGAAAGCAAAGGGGAGGATGTGGTAGATCATTGAAACAGATTAAGAATTTGGAAAGAAAGAAAGAAAGTGAAGAAAAAATGCCCGCCAGGTGGGATCCGAACCCACGACCTCCAGAATACCGGTCTGGTGCGATAACCACTACGCTACCGGCGGGGCGATTTTCCCATTCACTTTCTGGGGTATTTATGTTAGGTATGTTTGTTTCCTGTGCTTGGGGGTGGTAGCCAGCGCCATTCGGACTAATCGGGGTGAAGGGGACCTTCTTTTTAACCCCCGGGTCGTGACTTGGAGTTCGTGGGTTCGGATCCCACCTGGCGGGCATTTTTTCTTCACTTTCTTTCTTTCTTTCCAAATTCTTAATCTGTTTCAATGATCTACCACATCCTCCCCTTTGCTTTCCGAGGTTTTCTCGACTGCCAACCCTTATTTCTGTGTTATTTTCAACGAGCCCCTCATTTCCTATTCTGATTCGCTATATATATATATATATATATATATATATATATATATATATATATATATATATATATATATATATGACATTTATGTTTCAAGTAGGGGTGTGCGAATACCAAATAGTAACTTTCGAATCGAATATGGAGTCGAATTCGGAAAGAAAGCCGAATGTCGAATCAAATATCGAATACCAATTTTTTTTTTTTTTGCAGGCCTCAACTTTTCATAGTTTTTTGTGCAAAACCAGAAGCTACTTTGCATGTTCGGGAGACATGACGTTGTTTTTCAACCCGGAGAATGCACTTTTTAACTCGCATCAGCGGTACTCCGGGAATCCGGAGCGGGCACGATACGCATTTGGGGGCGTGGGGGGAATCGACTTGCACTGAAGTTGCTGTGCTGCAATCATAGGCGACGGCTGTACAGTGCCTCGTAACTCAGAAGCGAGCACTTTGCAGGCTTGAACAGTAAGACGCGAAAACACGGCACAACCACAATCATGTACTACGATGAGGCACTTCTTCGGAAGCACATGGGCAGCGGGAAGCGTGAATGGAAGGAAATCGGAAGGAAAGCTCACATTACAGTCGCCGTGCACATGCCCGTGCGATCCACTGTGGTCTAAAAAACAAGTAAACAGGCAGTAACCGTACACCAACCACATAAAACCAGCCACAACTGCAGTCAAAATGGCGGTGGTCTTTAGCGGAAGCTGCCCTAACACAAACATGGTCGCAGAATTCAAAATGGCAGCCAGAGTCGACGGCGACGGCACGAAAGAAAGGTCTTATCGATGAAATCACTGATTATTCAGAATAGCGCAGCAGGATAAAATTTACGGCCTCTGCAAGGCGCGCTCGTCGAAAGCGCGGTTTGGATAAAACTAGCCGAGCAGAGGTTGTAGCAGCAGTGCGTTAGCGTGCGCCGACGTCTCTCACTTTTGCAAAGCCCGGAACATTCGGAAACTCCACTCGACTATTCAAAAAGGCGAATAGTGGATATTCGATTCGCGAATCGAATTATTCGTGGAGGTACTATTCGGTTCGTATTCGAATACTTGAATATTCGCACACCCCTGGTGGCAAGTGCTCAGTTATGACTGCGACGACTTACGACTCATGACCTTACGCAGCGATCTTCAACGGCTTCTGACTGTGCTCTGCTACAGGTGCTGTCATACAGGGTATATATGACATCTATGTTAAGAACCTGAATTATGATTATGACTTAAGTTATGACTTCTCTAGTCCACTGAGTTTGTGAGGGGCGCACAGACGCGGTGGACGCACCGAAGTGTGTGTATGGGTATAAGCGACTGGAACAAACGTTTTAAACACTGTCCGACAACTCTGACACTCGAGAGTTTGCTCGAACTATTAGAGGACGCTCATTTTCTACAAGGCGAGTCAAAGGGGTATGTCGATTATTGCAGGCAGCTGCCGGCGCTTACGTCGCTGCAGGTGCTTCACATGCGCAACACGCAGCGAACGGTGATCAACACACCGGTCTCCCTGGACTCGTCAGCCGTGCTGTCTGGTGAGTTGATCGTGGATCAATCCTCCTCTGGGTAGGACTTTTACCAGTGGTTACACTCCTCTGCTGCTCTCGCAGATGTGGACTTCTCCCAGAATGGGCTGCCCCGAATACCCGACGTCCTGTACACGCTGTCGACGCTTCGGAGACTCAACTTGAGCGACAATGCCATTACGGAGGTTTCGCCCGTCATTGGAGGCAAGTGTGCCTGTGTAGAAGAGGAAGGGGGGAAGCTGAGAGTCCTAAGCTAAATGCAGGCAGGCAACATTGGTGTAGAGCCAAGTAGTTCAAGAAACTGTGCTTGATCTTATAATCTCCCGTTTTTCCGTGATTCCCTTTTTGCACCCCAGACTGCCTGCTTAGAAAAGAGCGTTTCAAGCTGCTGCTGCTGCTTGCCAAAATCAGTAGTGAGGTGGTGCCGTCATGCTGACAGACTCGAATGCTTACTGTGTCATGAATGCAATTTTGTAAATCATAGGTATCTTGCAGCAAACTTTGTAAAATGAAATGCAAAAAAAAATGATTGATTGATTATAGGGTTAACGCGCCGACACAGCGCAGGCGATGAGGCACGCCGTAGTGGATGGCTCCGGATTAATTTTGACCACCTGGGGATTTTTAACGTGTGCCGATGAAATGATGATGAAATCTCGTATACACGGGCGTTTCTGCTTTTCGCCTCCGTCAGAAAAGCGGCCGCGGCGGCCGAGAATCGAGCCCGCGAAAAAAGAAAAAAAGAAAAAAAAAGAGCTACCGACGTTTTATTTCTTCCTTGTGCACAAGAGCTGCTGCAGATATCACTGATACGTGAAATAGGTGAAGCCGGAGTGCTGAAGCTTCGCGAATGATATGCTGTGCCTGCTTGCGCAAGTTGTAGAGGGAAAAACAAATTTCGTAATGGCAAAAGTGTAGTCTAATTATGTTGGTGTTACTGTAAGCTGAAGAGCACAACCATTGTGTGGTCTTGTTAAGATTTAAGTGACGACGATAATGGTGGTGGTGACGAAAACGGTGACACTGCATTCGTATTTGATTTTGCAATCCCTCTCAATCCGAATTTCATCTTAGAAGTTAGATTCCCGACTTTAAAAGTGCGCTAGTTGGGGGAAATGTCTCGTTTGGGTGAGCTTGAGAATGGTTGTATTGCTATCGCTGGGCTGAAGCCTTTGTCATTTCACAGATGTGTGGAAGAACCTGAGGACCCTGAACCTGTCTCGGAACAAGCTCACTTCTCTTCCCGTAAGTAGAGGTGCCCCTTTTTGCTTCCGAGTTTAGCCGCATCACTAGCGATGATTAGCAGCCTATAGGGGGTTGTTTTCTGCTGGCGTGGCAAATGGAGCGTGTGGCTGTTGCCAGTGAAGGCATGAAGAGGGCGTGCAAAGCACAACACACAGGGGGATTACATGGCCCCATCAATTCCCTCTGTACAGGTGATGAGGAGACATCAATCACATGCGCTGTAGCGGTGTGTGCAACGAAAAGGTGCCACATGGATCGGCTTAGGAAGCCCGACTTTTTCGTTACGTTTTCTTTGCATCAATGGCATTAATTTTGTTCGTGTTATGTTTTGAAATTGAAGAATGCAGCTTATTGGCAGGAGCGCTCAAAGTGTGTGAATGTTCTCTGCTGCGGCATTCCTTCTCCTTGAGACAGTAACTTGTGGGCCCTGTGAGGACTTCATTGGGAATAGCAGCAGGTGCTTAGAAGGTAACGCAACGGGTTCCCTCAGGGTGCCTGTAAGGGTTTGTAACGCAAAAGGTTCCCTAACGCAATAGGTTCCCTAAGGTGTCCTTAACGCAATAGGTTCTCTCAAGGTGTCCGTAAGTGGGTCAGCTGTCACTGTGGGATGGTCACTGCTATAGGTTGCCGAGCTGCAGGTTTTCTTCTCTTTTTTTGCAGCTCATTTGTTGCCTGTAGGAGTTTGAGGAGCTGTAGCAATTAACAGCAAGGGTCACGATTGTACGCATGTGACGTTTATATAACTCACCCGTGCCGATTGCCGCCTTGTCAGGCGGCCCTGTGCAAGCTGACCACCCTGACGCGGCTGTACCTGAACGACAACCAGCTGGACTTTGACGGCATCCCGTCGGGCATCGGCAAGCTCCACAACCTCGAGGTGTTCATGGCCGCCCACAACAACCTCGAGATGATCCCCGAGGGGGTCGTGCGGTAAGCCTTGGGGGCCCTCCTTCGTTGAATGTACGCTCGGTGCAGCCAGCCGAGCTGGGGAAGAGAAACCACGAAGTAAGCTTCCTAGGGCGGCCAGGTAACGTCGCAAGCACTTGGCTTAGGCTAATTGCTAACGGCAGCGGTCGTGAGAGGAGAAACCGAGGAGCCCCGGAATAGTTTGTGGCCGCTATCCATCAAGTGCTGCTACCCTCTCCTTTGCTGTTGCAGCTAGGAAGCTTTGTAGGTCGCATTGGTTCTCATTGTGACATTATCTACCGGTTATACTGAGGGGGTACTCAATGTGGTACACACGTGGTACTCGGGTGGTACTTCACTCAATGTGACGTTATGTGGACGCTCGCCTATGCACGCCGCAATGGGCCGTTTCCCCTCCTATCAATATTCTTGCTTCGTGAGAGATGCGAGCCAGTTCTAGCGGTATTATGCTGTTTGGTTGCCTGCCTGTCTATTATCTGTCCGCCTAGCCCATTTATGTAGCCATCCATTTGCTAGTTAACTGGACTGAACCTAACCTAACCTAACACCACACAACCCAGTCCAGCTTATCCCATCCCGTCCTATCCCATAATTCCTAAGGGAAGAGAAAGGAGTTGAGGAAGGTAGGGGCAAAAAGTTGAACAGGAAACAAAGGGAATGGCAGAGGAGGAGAAGACTGCAGGCATGCACTGCTGGCAGAAAGGTCGTGTCAGGTGGGAGTGAAGGCGTTGCTAGAGTGTCGCTGAAAAATTCAAGAGAACCGTATTCTTGCGCTTATAACCTGCCCCTGTATATAATCTGCACCCCCACTTTGAGCCCGCTGGAAAAGGAAAAAAAATCGTGTGTATTGCCGGCACATTTGATACAGGAAAGGCTGCACCAAAGCTACTGCTCAAGCAACACATCACGTACTATGTAGACAGAAAAAGCATATATTTAGCAGGTAGAACACACTGACTGCAAGGCGAAAGTCACAATTCACTAATAAAATTCAGTTGTTAAAGTGCGCTCAACCTTGTTTTTTCTTCCTTGTCCTTGTGTGTTCTGCACAATCGCTGCCATGGAAGGCTTATACAGTCAAACTCCGCTACAACGAACTCCGCTACAACGAAATTCCCGCTTCAACGAAGGTTTTTTGATTCCCCGCCCGCATCCCATAGGCCCCAATGTATTAAAACTCCCTCCACAACGAACCACTTTTTTTATTGTTCTCCCGGTTCAACAAAATTTTCCCGGGACACAAGTCACTCGATCTGCAACGGACTGAACCACTCTAACTAATTTTGATAAGTTCTAACAATGTAAATTATTAGTAGCAACATTTTCTCCGAACATCCGGACATCGAGAAGCTGCCGCTTCTCGATGTCCGGATTACCGGCGCCGACGGCGCTCAAAAGCGGCGGCGGCGGCGGCGGAAAAGGAGGAAACGGCCGAAGCATGGGCAGCTCTCGAGGAAGCCGGCATTGTTCCTGAGAACGTAGCATTGAGCGACTACGTAAATGCCGACGCGGACGTGATCGTCTACGAGGAGCTGAGTGATGCCGAGATCCTCAAGAGTGCTCGCGCCGCCTCCGCCGCCACCGCCGATTCATCCGACGACGAAGAAGTCGGGCATGGTGTTCCGACAGTCCCGACGTCAGTGACCGCGTCGCACGTCATGGACTCCTTGGAAGTTTTACGTAGTTTCCTTGGCGCCCATGACGATGATGTCGCCATGGAGCTCCTCGCAGACTGTGAGCAGCGCATTCTCCCGTTGCTCGTGCGAACGCGCGAACAGTCAAAAATCAGCGATTTTTTCAAGTTTTGGAAATAAAATGCTCCCAGAGTGTCGTGCATATCCTGTGCATATCCGTGACCGCAAATTAAAATATAAACTCCGCGCTGTGATTTCACGATGCCTGCTTTTGCGCGGATCTCCACGAGTACGACGCGCATATTACAACGCTGGTCTAAGCGCCGCGAGATGCGTTGTGACCGAAAATTACGATATAAACTCCGTGCTATAAAAAGGGTGCTATTTTTGGCGGAGCGAGCTCCAAGCAAGTTGGCAACATTGGGGCGAAAAGGTAGGTGGGAGATTTCACGATGCCAGTTAGACGCCTGCCCTGTTTTATTTATTTACTGATTTTTCCGCGACAACGAAATTCTCGCTACAACGAAATTTTTCGCGATCCCCGTGAATTTCGTTGTAGCGGAGTTTGACTGTACCCCTGTCACACGGCAAATCTAATGTCATTCAAACTGAATGACATTAGCTGTAAATGACATTCGGCTCGGCCGTGCGGGTCTACACGGCGGAACAAATGTCATTTGATTGTGATAGCGGTGACGATTATAGCGAGCTTGCAAAACCGCAAAATTACATTTCAAACGCATATAGAATGTTTTCACACGTAATATTAAAAAAAAACGTAACAAAGGAATATTTTTTAAAATAAAAACAAGAAAACCACCGATTTAGGTGACATCAGTAGACATCACAAGCTGAGACAAGTCTGCAAAAAATCCGGATTAGGGTAGCGTGCGCACTGGGGACGAGATTTTCTTTTTTGTTAGTACTCGCTGGTCTTTCTTTATTAGAACAACAATACAGAAAAGACAATATAAGTTTACTGGCAGTTTTTAGAAACAGTATTCTTTGGTTTGTTACTGAATTTTCCTGTCTAGGGACGCGCTACTGCTGTCGAGGCTAATCATTCGGCCGCCAACTGAGGTGTAACTGAGGTCCGGGACCTCAGTTAGCCGGTAAATGTTATTCGCCTTGAATGTCATTCGGTATTCTCGTGTAGCGCCGAATTAATGACATTTAGAGCGAATGTCATTTGCTGTAAATGTCATTAGATCTGCCGTGTGACAGGGGTATTAGTCAGTGTGTAGGAGCGTCACAGCACAACGCGCATTGCCATGAAGCTGCACTAAAGGAAAAACCCCACGTATTATCCGCACCCGTACTTTGCCACTGAAATTTTCACATTTTTGGTGCGGCTTATACGTGCAAAAATACGGTATATCTCTCTCTCTCGTTCTCTCTCTCTTGATCAGTCAATTAGTTTTTCTTTACTTTTATGGGCTTTATGTGCCTTAACTATACCTGGGCTATGAGGTGTGCCATAGTAAACAGTTTCAGATTAGCTTTGACCACCTGGGGAACATGCATTGAAATCTCGACACTTCCACCTCTATCAGAATAAACGGCTGCTGCCACCAGGATCCAACCTGTATCCCCTGGCTCCATGTTGCAATTTCTTAGGCACTGAGCCACCGCACCGGGCACCAATCAATCAATCAATCGATCTACAGTCAAGCCCTGTTATAATGACTGCAGTCGAAACATGTGCTCGGTTAGGACAAACGAGTGCTGTGTGGCTGTTCCAGTATGGAATAAGGTAATAGCAGTATGTTCAGATAGAATGATTGTGCACGAGTCGGCAGCACTGGTACAGCGAATGCCCTACCTTGGCAGGCGTTTGAAGTCGCCACTTTTAACAGCTCTCCGCCCATGCAAGCAAAGGTTTGCTGTGCTGAAAGAAAATGTCAACAGGAAGGGACGTTGTGGGTTTCGGGTTTCCCCTGGACGCTGGGAGTCAGTGACAGGGTGTGCGCGACAGGGGAGATACGAAATACAAGAGACGTGAAAAAAAGAAAAAAAGTTTTCGACAGCTGAGCTAACACCTGCGGAGCACACATGTTTTTACCTTTTAGTCTGGCCTTGGGTAGAATGAGTGACAGGAGAGTTGTTTCGGTGTTTTTTGTTTATGGTATTTTCTAATTTGGCTAGGGGAGAAAAGAGCGTAGGAGCCAGACAGAAAAAGAAGAGGGAAAACATTTTCCAAGAATGTGTGACGTGATCCCAAAGTGCCTTGTATTCAGTTCTCGTATGACACTGCGACCTCCGATGGGCTTTTTTGGACACTGCAGCATTGTTTTCAAGTCACGGGAAGCGTGCCACTGCACTCGCTGCCACAGGGAAGTGTTGAAGCATTTCCGGAGCTTATATTGCTCTAGACATAACAATTTTTTTTTCTGTCAGCGGTTTCTGCGGAAACACACGTTGCGTGAGCAGCTCACCTATCGGTATGTTGTAGAGGCGTGCCCTTATTACTTGCGCGTGTAGGGAGGCAGGGTGTTAGTCGCGGTGGTTTGAAACCATTTGGAGCAGCCACGCCTTCCTGACTATGGAGATGTTCGGCCTCCCATCGCCTCAGCTAATGTTTGACACTCGCTTACACTAGCAGGGCGGGTCAAGATTCACAACCCAGTTTTCCCCCGCATTATCAGCTATTTTTTTCACAGGAGTAACTTTGTTTGCACCAAGAGTTTCCTTCCCGAAAGCGGTAATCAGCTGAGCTGCCTGTGTCATTCCACGGCTGCAGCTAGCGCGTCCTGTCGCCACTTGCCATGCCGCGCTTTGGAGTGTAAGAAATGCGCATTGCACTTATTACGAACTGCGGGCATAACGTCTGAGTTTGCTGTTGTAATCAAGTGTGCTATAAGTGGGCTTTGCCGTATTTATCTTTTTGTACGTCTTTCATTCTGTATTTCCCTTGCTTGTTCTTTCTTCCTTGTTTATTTATTTCCTTTCCTCCTTTCTTTCATTTTCTCTCCTCTTTCATTTTCTTCCTCATTTCTTTCCTTTCCTTTTTCTCTCCTTCTTTACTCCTGTTCTCTCTTCTTTCATTTTCTTCCTCATTTATTCCCTTTCCTTTTTCTCTCCTTCTTTACTCCTGTTCTCTCTTTCATTTTCTTCCTCATTTCTTTCCTTTCCTTTTTCTCTCCTTCTTTACTCCTTTTCTTTCTTTCCTTTTTCATTTCCTTTCTGATTTCTTTCACTTAATTCCTTATTTCTTTTCTTTCCTTCCTTCTCCCTTCCGTCTTTTGTTTCCTTCTTTCATTTCTTTCTTTTCATTCCTTCTTTAATTTTTTTATTTCTTTCCTTACCTTTCCACCTTTGTTTTTCTTTTATTTTCTTTCCCTCTTTCTTTTTCTTTTATTTGCTTTCTTATTTCTTTTCTTTACCTCTTTCTTTTTCCTTTCTTTCCTTCGCTATTTCTTTCCTTTCCTTCTTTTCTCATTTTCTTATTTATTTCCTTTCTTCCTTCCTTGCCCTCTTGCTTTGTTTCCTTTTTCTTCAAGTTGCACTTGCTTTTCGAACTATGCTGAACGGGAAACGAACCAATGCCCCGTCAGGTGCGGGCGGCTGAAGAAGCTGGTGCTGTGCCACAACCGGCTCATCACGCTGCCCGAGGCGATCCACCTGCTGACGGACCTGGAGGTGCTGGACCTGAAGGACAACCCGGACCTGGTGATGCCCCCCAAGCCCCTCGAGTGCCAGCGGGGGGCCGGCACCGAGTTCTACAACGTCGACTTCTCCCTCGGCGAGCAGCTGCGGCTGGCCGCACCCACCGCCCAGATGCCGGCGCCCAGTGAGCACGCTGTTTGCAGCGGTCCACGACGCGCTTGTCTCTACGTGGCAGTTTTTATGTGCAGAGCACTTTAGGGGCTCGCCTTGTCGTCGTAGCTCGCTCGCTGGACCCAAGTAGAGCCACATGGTGTTCCGTCCTAGCTGCTGTCGCTGCGGCGTAACCCAGAGGCTTCGAAAGCCAAGTGGTTTAAATAGCCATAACTGTTCGAACCTCATGAAGCGCTGGTGCTTCTCATACATCTATCTCCCCGCTGTTTAGCGCAAAGAAAACTGCAGGTACATTTGAGGCAAAATATACGTAACTAACCGGAAGCGCCCACGTTCGTTTAGTTAGGAATGCTTGTTGGGTTGGTTTTAATGATAGTAAGCAAAAAAAGTGGCAGTGCAACGCCGGCACGTGCGGGAAGAAAAGCAAGCACAAAAGGAACAGAACTCCTGCTGGCGCAGTTTCAGGCAGGGGGCACGTGAGCACTGCGAAGGCGGGACATTCGAAATGCGTTGTGTGGTAGCAGTGAGCGGATAACGGCACTACAGCCCATTATGGTGAATCACTGCTCTGCACTTCCGACAGCTTTCACATTGAGTGGAATGGCTTTAATTTTTGCACCTCTGGCGTTCGGCTGTCGTAACGCGTAAAAGTAGTTTAGAAATAACTACTGTTGTGCTACTTTGAACTCTTCAAGCAACGGCATCAGTCTGTTGTGTTTTGCTGAAAGGACACTAGACACAACCAGAAAGTTGGTTTCTAACGAAAGTCTGACTGTCCCATAGCCATTTTAGCGATGATTCGGCGCTGAAAGATGCCCTAATTGCGAGAAATCGCTAATCAAATGCTAATCAAATGTGGTGCAAACAGCGACTCAGCTGCTATTTGCGTCACGGTAACTGGAAACAAGTGAGGCAGCGGTGATGTATCGCGGTATAGAAGCAACCGAATGCAACGCAGTCACGTACTGAGCAGTTTGGTCAGTTCCTGTAAAATCAGTCGTGCTTTCCCCAACTTCCAAGTCTTTTGCAGCACCGATTACTAAACAAAATGTTTTTCATAGGACCCGTGATCAGTATTGACGCTTTGTTGAAAACAAAAACAAAAAATATATTGTCCTTTTGAGGCCCTGCAAATGTAGGCATCGAACCAACCGCTTGTGCGTAGCTCGCACGCTTCCTCAAAAAGTGGTACCGCTGCCAAAAAGCGGCATGGACGAGTAGCGCCATCCAGGGGCAGCCAGGAAAGATGTCACGCACGTCAGACCATTCAAGCCCTTCTGGTGCAAGTTGCGCGGTATAGCCATTGGAGGTGGCACCCGTCTTGGTGTTTTCACTAGTTGCTAGCTTATCTTAAAAAAGAAGCTACGCATAAGAGTGGTGTATTCGTGTTCACGGTGAGCTAATCTATTGATCTAGAGCAACTTGTATTTTGACTTCAGTGTCTCTTTAAGCGTCGCTGGGTAATCGCACCATGAATAGCCTACCGTATTTATTCGAAAATGGGTCGAGCACGAATATAGGTCGACCCCCTAAAAATTGAAGTTGCCGAAAAAAAAATAATATATTCGATTATAGGTCGACCCATACTTTTAAGAAAAAAACTTGAGGAAACTTTTGAAAACTCCCATTTATTTACAACGCGGTCACCTCACTGGTCGGAGCCACACACTGCGTCGTCGTCGGAACTTGCGCCGCAGTTCATTACCCACCCCCGCCCCCGACTGGCTTTGAAGGCTGAACGGCCAATCCCGCCTCGCAGCGCTAACTGTTGAGCTTTGGTCTGAATATCTTCGCAGGACACTCGGTGTCCTTTCGCACGCTCCTCTTCCACGTGCAGCCGGAGTTTTTTCTCGAGAGCATCGTGCCTCCCACCACGAAACGCACGACGCAGTCCCCTACAAGCAAAAAGTTTGTCGTCCCGCTGTTTCCGCCATCCCCTGATCAGCTTTTCATTAACGACTAACTCTCGCTGAGCGGCGCAGTTGTTCAAGTTCTCAGCAAACAGGATCACCCGCCGCTTAAAGTCCGACGTGACATCGCGAAATGCGCACGAGAAAAACGTTGTGTGCGGAAATCACAACGAAGCAAACACAAAGAAAGCGCATGAAATGGAGAACGGGAGATAGTAGAGACAGCGAGCGAAGCAGGCAACGCCGTTCCGTTCACGAGGTGGCTACGCTAGGTGGCGAAAGTCACCTTACCCCCACCTCGCGCTAGCCGCTACCGCGGCTCCGAAGACACCAAGCCAAGCCAATCTGGCTCTCTACCCAGTACGTAAGCTCGCTCGCATGCTCGCTTGTGTCCGGTTCGGCCGCAGGTAATGCTCGATAGCCGGCTGTGGGTGGTTTTCTTACGCTGATTGTTTTGTTATTTTTTCCTTTATTTTCTTGTCTGTCTTTGTTCTAGATGCTCCGCGCTGCCGCCTCAAATTGAGGAGCGCCGGGCGCGACGGAGAAACGGATCGCTCAGTGCGCTCGCCATTTTTGATCACGACTATAGGTCGAGGTTCTTCGGTCACGATTATAGGTCGACCCTCAATTTTTAAGCACATTTTCGGAAAAAAAAGGTCGACCTATATTCGAATAAATACGGTACAGCTTTAGCCGATAATTTGGCTGTTCATTCTCAGTGGTTGGATAAGCTTAGATAGGTTGATGATGATGATGATGATGACGATGACGTTGACGATTATGATTTTCAGCGGCTGGTTAGAGAACAGGAGCCCGTTGCTGTAACACTGTCACCAGGCTTGGTTGCGAGACACCAGCAGCTACTTGGCCATGACAGTTGCTCACTCTTTGCAATTGTGAGCCACTGGTAGCATGCTGCTGGTCCCAAATGAATTCCAAAACTCAAACTCATTTAAGTGAGTCGTACTTCACAGCTAGCGTGCATTGTGACACCCCCCCCCCCCAATTTGTGATAGTAAATGGGATCTTTCCGGGATCGCATGAGCTGAAAATGTTTTTTGCACGCTGACAGACGTTGTGCTCTCACAACAGGTCTTGAATTTTCATGCGCTTGCGTCTAGCAGCGCAGGGTAGTCTTTGGTTTAACACGGGTCATCAGGGCAGCTTCTGTACACCTCAAGACTGCCTCGCTCATCTTACTGGTCCATTTCAGGGTAGCCCTTTTAATTGCCTTTGGCTTCATTGTTTTGAGATGCGTCAGGAAGCAGTCAATGATTTGTCAGTGAGAGCTGTGAGAGCGATTGCTTGGGTGAGTTGGTGTAATATGATGATACAAAGCTGATATAGCTGACATGACGATATAGTATGATGATACAGAGCTCTTGCATTGTTTTTTTACTGCTGTCCGTGTTGTAAGCTTGCACTTTCCAGAAACACGATGATGATAGCTGACATGATGATATAGGATGATGATACAGAGCTCATTTTGCTGTCATTCTTTTACCGCTGTCCCTGTTGTCCAGAAGCATGATGGTTATGATGATGATGATGATGATGAATTACATTATGGGTTGGGTGTCTGGATAAGTGGCTTTCGCCCCTACATCCCGCCGTGTTCTGATGCAGCGCCCGTGAAGGACCCGATAGCGCGCAAGATGCGGCTGCGTCGGAGGCGAGAAGGAGAGGCGGACAGTGACCAGGCCAAGATCCTCAAGGGCATGACCGACGTGGCCAAGGAGAAAGACCGCCGGTCGGGGGGAGGGGGAGGAGGAGGAGGAGAGGACCGTGTCGACTCCCTCAAGTGAGTCGTCAGTCACACATACAAGTGGCTCTGAACTTAGCACCTGTTCACTACGAGAGGTGGTGTTAAGCTGTGTCTCACGGGAGCACATCTACAGCTGAACCTCGTTATAAGAGACACTGATGTAAGAGACAAATGGGTATAAGAGACACTATTGACCCACATGGTTGGCTGCCCTATCTTTCCCATTAAATCGACCTCTTTTATAACAGACATCGGATGTAGAAGATTGGTTATAAGGGACAAGTCATCCTTGAACTTTAATCAATAATCTCGCTTGTAATAGACATTTTAACTTCAGACACAGTGCCACCAGTCACTAATTGCAGTTGCTTCCATCCTGAAAGCACAGGTGGACGACAGACGCCTGCAGTCGCTATTTATTATCACTTCAGCAAACACACAGTGGTTCAGCCAGGTATGAAATGACGATGAGAAGCCCTGCCAATGGAAATGCAACTTACAGAAGTGGTTGAAGCTTACTGCCATCCATTGGATGGAGCGCGATCGCACATGCGGGTTCTCCCACTGGCATAGCTCCCAATCAAAAAGCATCGCAGATATTGAGTCCTGCAGGCATAATGAATAGCCTGAGCACAAGCGGAAGAAGCTGTGCGCTCCGCCTATTCATCAGGCTTGTGAACTCAACATGTACGATTCATCTTCCACAAACGAGGAAAGAAAAAAAAGCTTGCAGAATCGGTTGTAAAATATAGTGTAAATACAGTCATGAAGCAAACAAAGATTCAGAACTGTTTCATAAATTCTGGGGGCCAAACATAAATTAGAATGAATCTTTTGAAACATGCTGTAGCATTCTTTTGAGCTTGTTTTAGTCATAGGGTGCCCACATTGAACTAGGGTCTGATTAGTAAGTGAAAACATGGTACCCTGCTTATAAGAGACATCTCGTATAAGAGACAGAAACTGCTCCCCGGTACGTGTCTCTTATAAAGGGGTTCAACTGTACTTCGCATGGTCATGTGTACGATTGCTTGAATGGAAAGCTCAGTGCATAACCCGTCTGTTTTCTCGCACACTTTCAGCTAACGAAGTAACGAAGCTTTTGTGGTTTCAAAGCCGCTCTTCTTCAAGATTTCTCTTCTATTCTGGCTTTGTGTAATTCCAGATCCTTGCACAACAAGGCCACGGGTTCTTGGCTGTGTCACTACCAAAATAAGAAAGTGAACCGTTTACAATGCTTTCTACTATGGGAGTGACTGCTGTGGGAGTGCTGGGATGAAATTACGCCGCTCCTTCACCTGTGCAGGCCCAAACGATGGGACGAAGCGTTGGAGAAGCCACCAATCGACTACAGCGAAATTTTCGAAGAGGATGTTGGACAGATGCCCGGTAAGGAATCCCCTCACTTGCCACTTTTAAAAACTGCTTTGGTGCTGGCCTCTTCAACCCCATGTATGCAGATTGCTTGCTCTGAGCAGCTTTGAAATTGTGAAGATTTGGTCCAGAGTGCATTTCGTTGTCAGCGCAAATTGTAATTTTGTCTTCTGGCTTGTGGAAAAAGTAGGACTACATGTGTGAACGCCTGTGTGAGCTCATAAGCACAGTGTAGACCATTTATAACGTAACCGCTTATAGTGCGGGACCGGATATAATGCGAGTTTTTGTGACCACTGGTTTGCCTCCCATACAATTCAATGCATAAGCATACTGGTTAAAACATAGTTGCCGGACGCACAATACCGTTTATAGTGTGGTTTTATGGGGGTCCGCCAATCGACCGGTGCAGCTGGGGCACTGTTTTAAGGTCGCAAAAAAGAAAAGAAAGGGGGAATCGGCAATCCGATGCAGTGCATGTTCCCTGCTCTCCTGCAACTCAGACACAGAAAAAAAAACAGGCTCCCATTAGTTTGCGTGTTCTGTTTGCACTCGCGTAATGACCATGACTGCTGTTGCTCTTGGCACACCTCTCGGGATAGTGGACCCTCACGCGTGGTAACATGTTTTTATTAGAACGTTGGGTGGATAAGAAACCGCCTTTTCCCTTTTTGAACATTTGGAGAGAGAGAGCCGTAACGCTAAAGGTTTCCATCGCCTGTACGTTGTTTCAACGCCTTCGGCATCACAAGCGCAAGGTGGGGTGGTAAAAAAAAAAGAAAGAAAAAAAAGAGAAGAAATGCAGCTTGCGTTCTTACCACGTTCTCCCTCCTGCATAAAGCCCGGTGCTTAAGCTGGGCTTTTTCCCTCTCTGCTGCATCCGTTCTTCAAGGCAGTAAAAAACACAGATGTAAAAAAAAACAAAAAAACGGTGTTTTTGTTTTTAAGTGATGTTTGTTTGAGCGACGATAAACAAAAAATGATTGAAAGGCAGCTTTTGATGTGGTTGGATTCGCGCATGCTTTGTTTATAGTGAGGCTACCACTTATAGTGTATATATTTTCGTGGCTCCCGCGACATTCATTATAAACAATCTACACTGTATTGGGATTGTAGATAAGGTAGTATGCTGTGACTCTGAGCTCTGTCTTCAAAGGCGGTCAACTTTGCCGTTCTTGTTTCTTCCTTTCACAGGGATCTTCGTCTGGGAGATCGACAACTTTTTGCCAAACCCACTCGATGACTGTAAGTACTGCAGTCACCATTTGTGTTCCCAACCTTGGGTTCACTTTCTGAGTTTACTCTTTTCAGTAGAGAGGCTGGCGTAGTGGAGTAATTTTTTAAGTGTTCAACATTGGTAAAAGTGTTGCAGGGGGGGCTGTTACTTTGAATGCGTAAGTATTCATTGGCCACTTCCTCTACAAACCTGCTCATCTGTGGCATGTGATACAGTGTGCTCCATAGGTACACGCGGGCTACATTGAGTGTTCAGTGAAAATTCCTGGGGCTTCTAAGCCAAACACACTACATAAAGGTGTGTTGGCAAAAGACGAGCTTCTGAAAAGAAAGCTTTTGTTCTACCTGACCATTTCAACTTCAGAATTTCTACAGATTTTTTTTTCTGGCAGTAATGCAGTCCGGGGTGAATTAAGCTTTTGCTAATGCCTGTGGAGTGATTTTGGGGCAGTTACTGTTTAAAAAGGTTATGTTTCATCCTCGCAATTGAAGTGGAAGGATTAATACTTCCTTCTTCCATACATAGAAACCAGAGTGATGGCTAATTTAGTAGTGTTTCAAGTGGGCTGATGAATGTGGCATGATAATTAGAGTCGCGCAGAGAGAGAGAAGTGATTTGGTGGAAGAAAGGAAAGGAAAGTGCACTGGGGATATTATTGAGCTCAGTAGGGAGCTCACCTGCATACAACCCAGTGCGGTGGGGAGGGGAAGAGGGGATAAAAGACTTGGGAGGAGGTTAGGGGTGGAATAGAAAAGGCGTGAAAGAGAAAGACAGGCAGAAGAGAGAGAGAGAGAGAGAGAGAGAGAGAGAGAGAGAGAGAGAGAGAGAGAGAGAGAGAGAGAGAGAGAGAGAGAGAGAGTCGCGCAGAAGGTTACAATACATAAACACAGACGTAAAAGTAAAACGCAAACTTGCTGTGGCTTTATTTACATTTGGCGTCCGAGAGTGCACATGAGTAATGCGAGTTTTGGGTGGTTTTTGTTGCCACGCAGCTCTGGTGGGCAAGTTCCACGAGGGGGACTGCTACATTGTTCTCAAGACGTTTGTCGAGGAGACGCAGAACCTCAACTGGCACATCTACTACTGGATTGGCGCGGAGACTACGGTCAGTGCGCCGTGTCCTGTTTTCTTGAGGAGAGTGTGACGGGGTTGCCGGGATTTACGATGCAAATGTGTGAAATCCTTTCGTATACGGGCAGCGTTTATGTGAGCACAAATACCAAGTTTTGTAAAGCTCCGTGTAGGAACAAGTGAGACACAGGCTGCGTTCCAATTCGCGGACAGCTTGGTAGACAGCCTACGAAGCAGACTAACTAGACGTCTAAAGGAATAAAATTGGAACGGCGCCGCGGTCGCAAATGCACCAGCGCAGACGACAGCGTCGTAGCGGACATGTTGAGTTGCGCAAGCCGCAGGTTTCGTAACTAATATTACCGTTGTTATTACAAACGTTACATAATTTAAAAAACATAAACAAAATCATCTTCATCCTTAGTAAATTATACTAAATATTTGAATGAAGGAACAAGTGCTTTTGTTTCAACATTAATACGCAAAAAGGTGGCGCTGGCGTCACTTATTAGTTTAGACAGGAAGGTAGCCTGCATCGTTGCTGACTTCGATGCTGTCTCCTCGAAGCAGTCTTTGTTGACTGCTTCGTTCGAATTGGAACGGGGCTTAACATGGCGTGCTGTCCGCGAAGACGGCAACGAAGCTGTCTAAACGGTAAATTGGAACGCACCCATAGGCTTGAGGCTGGAAGACCAAATTAGGAAAAGCAGTAGAACTTTTGCTTATATTGTTATGTGGCAGCAGGACATATGAGGAGGCGAACCATTGGTGATGGTAAAGGGATCTATTTGTAAAAAAAGGTGAACGATCTCTTTACAATATTTGCAAGGCACCCATCCCAGAGCCTGCGCCGGCTGTGCCCTGCACACAGCTTCTTTTTCGTCGGCGATGAGTTTGCATCACCAACGACTTCGTCTTTGTCTTCTTCTCGTGACCATATGGAAGCTTTTTGAGCCGAGGTGCTAGAAATAGTTGCTTTACTTGGTGGGGTCAACAAGGATAAGCGGAGCTTATCCTTGTAATTGTGGTAATCTTGGAAATCTTAAGCATCACAGTGATGCGCCACCTTAGGTATCCAGAACAATGCATGCGATGCCCCACAAACTTGTCGTGAACCGGTATTGTGTGTTTTGTTCTGGATTCCTGAGGTGCCAGCCCACTGCAAGAACAGCCAAGATTGCACCGATGGCCCCCAGGTTTTCTTTGGACAAAAATCGTTACTATTTTGTTTTCTAAATGAGCAGGTAAAAGCTACCATTGTTCTCGGTGTCAAACAAAATATACCACCAAACGCGACATTCGTGTAAATTTTGGGCTCGAATGGGGGAACGGTTCGCTGAGGAAAAAGTTTTAAGGACGCTCATTCATCGTCATAACGCGCTGTATATTGTGGTGGTGCTGTAGCCATGCCAGTGAATGAACATGATTGAAAGAACGGAAATAGCAGTGCCTGCTAGATTTGAAGTGAGGCAAAGGTGACTATCAAGTGCTTTGCTGGTATACTTATTGCACTTTGCCGTTACTATTGGACTCAGTGTATTGCTCTTTTTACCGTGCGCAGCTGGACAAGAAGGCGTGTGCGGCCATCCACGCGGTGAACCTGCGCAACTTCCTGGGCGCCCACTGCCGGACCGTGCGCGAGGAACAGGGGGACGAGAGCCCCGAGTTCCTGCTGCTGTTCGGGGGAAGCCTCAACTACCGCAAGGGCAACAGGGCCTCCAGCGGCTTCTACAACGTCGAGGAAGTGGTCAGTGGCTGGGGGATTTTTAACAGCACCGCTGTTTACGCTTGAGCTTGGTGCGGTGGCGTTAGCAAAAAAAAAACTGCAATCCCTGTAAAGGGTGCCCCACCGCAAGTAGGGTGTTATAACAGTGAAGCCAGCTTTTGTGCCTGCTTGAGTGTGTAAGCAAGGGGCATATGTGTTTCTTGGACTACTAAAATGCAAAAGAAGTGCCACAGCTTGCACTACTGGTGCAAGGCTAGAGCAACGGCGGAGATGGGGTTGGTTTAGCTTTTTCCCCACTGGGATCTGCTGTCAGTGTGGGCGACCGACCAGAACGGCCTGGTAAAATCCGCATCACCCCTCAACACTACTTAGCCTACCTAGCAGGAAGATTGCAAAACCTGACAAAACTTAGCAAAGCCTAGCAAAACCTAGCAAAACTTAGCAATACTGGAAGAAGCTAGGTTGACCCCCCGCTCCGTTGTTTACCACGTTGACAGTGTCGTATCGGTTCCTACTAAAGGATCAACGTCATCACCACCGCCACCATACCACTACCACAACCATGTTGATGTCCTTTCACCTCACGTATTCGTGTCATGTATTCCATTCCTTGCTTCCGAATTTTTAAAATTTTATCCCTCCGTTGAGTTAATGGTCTTCCGCGACCTCTAGTCCCTTCTCTTGGTAGCCACCGGCTTCTGTCAGTTCTCCACAATACACCCGCAGCCCAAGTGCACTTCCGCTCACTGATTTGAGTTGTGATGTCTTCCACCCCAGTTAGTTCTCTGGTACGGGATACCCATCTCCTGTCACAAAAGTCATGGGGGAGGGGAGATGGACAAAGTGAGAGCTTTTGAGAGGTTGCTTTTCGTTTGCAGTTGCTTTGTCTTCAGTGACTAACAAAGAACCCGTTTGCGAAGCTTCGGGTTTCGTAGCGGCTTGCCTGCTATCAAGAATGCCGTCAGGAATGTGCGCCAAGTGTGAAACCCAGGTCTGTCTGCTGCGTGTTCAGTTTGTTGTAAGGTGGATAATTGCGTTGTCGGCGGCACTCCGTGGCTTGCACTCAAGCCTGCATATACAGTAAAATCTCAGTGATACCGCTTTTACTGGGTCGCTTGATATGTTCGTATCGCAGGAATTCGTCTGAAATTCGTATCATCAAAACGTACACAAGATAAAAAAAGAATTTATTTACAGCAGAAAAAATTTATGATACCGGTTTGCTTTTTCTTCTTAGCCAAATTGTCAAGGATCCCCTTCTGGAAGGTGTAAAAGTGCACGCACATGACCTCTGAAATGTTTTCACATGCCACCGAGTGCCTTAGAACGTTGAGTGCAAGGAACATTTCGGTCATCGTAGGCTACTCATGATGGCTGCTGCTGCAATCTTTGTTGCTGCAGTGGTCCTCGTCTTGTTCCTCACTGGTCAAAGCATCGGTCTGTGATGTGGCCAGCTGTTCAGCAATGCCCTCCACAGTACTCAATCCGCATGTCACGAGGTTGTTGTTGGCGGTGACAAAATCATCCTCATTGCAAGTGGTAACACCGAGTTCACTCCTATCTTCAGTCCTAACCGCTGGCTCTTGTGCAAGGTCTTCAAATGGCTAGCCGCATTTCGCAAAACAGTTAGCGATTGTAGTCGGCGAGATGCTATCCAACTTCAAGAGATGAAGTGTATCGCATCTAGGATGCTGATGTTGAGCTCCACGTCCTTCTGCTCCAACTTCGCTAGCAATTGACACACTAAGACACTTTTAAAAATGGTACTTGGCACATGATTTTGAATAATGCCTGCGTCCAGCGGTTTTAAGTGGCTTGTCATATTTGGAGGCATAAAAACTAGTTCGAGGTTTTGGAGGATGTCACCTTTGGGGTGGGCGGCGTACTGATCCAAGATACAAAAAAACTTTCCTGTTTTTGCTGCACATTTTGCAGTCGAGGCGAGTCAAAAACTCGGTGAACAAGGCGGATTTCATCCAGGCCTTGCGGATCGCCTTGTAAATGCCAGCCAAATGGGCAGCCACTTTGAAGCGGCGAGGCGTCTGATAGTGGCCAATGATTGTCAGCTGTATCATATCAGTGCCGTCAGAATTGCAGAAAAAAAAAGAAAAAAAAAAGAACAAGAAAAAGAAATTGTAATCCACTGCGTACTCCTTTGGCCACTTCAGCCCACTTCGCCTTTCAAACAAACGCGCCTGTGAGGGTGTAAGTTGTTGAAGAGACCGGCTTCATCCGCGTCGAACACGTCACGTGGCTCGTATCCAGCAATCAGTGAAGGTAGGGTCATTCATCCAGTCGTTCACCACGGCCTCATCCACTTTTTTCCCTTTCCACACTCATAGATACATAAATGAGTCTATGCCTCACCCTAATTAAATCGGTGAACTTAACCACCAGAGGCTTAAAAATTGCTCACGCCAAGCGAGAGTGCAATGTCTTCAGCCTTCTCGTGTAGAACCTTGCCGTCGATGTTCACCCCCACTGCCGTCACCAGCCCGAACAAAGTTAATAATACTTCCCCTAGCTGCACACGATGTGCAGTTTTTGCTTCTTTAGCATTGATGCTAAATTGCGGCACATTTTTTATTTTTTGGTCGGGCTGACTGGCAATCGTGCACACAGGGGACGGTGGCAAACCTAACTCCTTGGCAAGGTCAGCTCGTTTTCTTTTCGGACCTTTGTCCACCTTGCGCAGGCATTCTGACTTCTCTTTGAATGACAGAGACTTCCGCTTTCGTGACACGCCGACGGTAAACAGATAAAGCTTTCAAGACAGGCAGGCGCATGCAAGCTAGAGCCTGAGGGGCGCGTGACGCGTATAAAAAACAAAATAAAAAAGGAAACAGGATCGTCCCAACACGGCAAGAAGGGGAACCGGTTCTCGAGAGCTTCTTCCTGCTTTCCTTACCCACCCACCCGCACACCCACCCTATGCGCTCAAAGCATAATCCGGTCCACTTGGTCCATGGAGGTCTATGATTCAGTCACTCTGCTGGCTTGGCCACATCCGCCGCTGTTGCTCACGCATTCGTATGATCCGCAGCAGTGCTCCAATGTGTTTGGAACAGCCGATGTTTTTTCCATTGTAAACAATGCATTTCGGCCGGGGAATGCTACGAATTTGTATCACACCAAAATTCATACCAGGTGTGATCGTATCACTGACATTTTACTTATAAGCTTTGTGGTGAGTACTCTAACCTCAGTTGCAACCGTGGACAGACCAGGTAACAGATCTCTCTTTTCCATTGGCTTTCAATTTTTACCTTCTCTTACATCTTTGATGCAAGCTCTTGTACAGCTACCGCTCAACTTTCTTGATTCTGAGCTTTCAGAGCTTTTTTTTTTCTTCCCTTTTAGTATTGTGCAAGGTTTTAACATCTGCATGTGCATGTGCATCCTCATCCCCATCCTCATCCCTAAAGGAAGAGCCAGATGATAATCATGCTCTTCAGTTTGGTGTTAACGCTAGGGAAATGGATAGATGAGATTGTTTTTTGTAAGGAGTAGGATTATGATTATTTCACACTCCTCATCTTTGTCCTTTGGTCAGGGAATAACAGGATAAAATGCGGTTGTTCCTGAAACAGAATTAGTCCTGATCCTCATTCCACTTGTCTCCAACCCGCAGAGTGGAATGAAAAGCTGCTGCACCCGCAACAAAGTGCATCGTTATTTTTTTATCTGTTTATTTGATGAGTGCCCACAAACAGCATGATACTTGTCATAGTGCCTGAAAGAAACAGAGACATATGTGGTAGACAAAGAAGAGCAAAATTGAATTAATATTAGCAACGGAACAAATGCCATGTGGCTAACCCAATTTTTTTTCTTTTTTTACATTCTTTTTACCAGTTTCAAAAGAAAAAAAAATTGCAGCATTGGAACAAACACTGCATGGCTAACAACATGACACCACTACACAGAGGAACACACGCAGGCTGTACACACATTTTTTGCAGCTCAAACAAAAATAGTGTAATAGTAATACTTGTATCCGATGCCTTAAGCGTACCCGCTGGGGTGGCTTAGGGGCTAAGGCATTGTGCTGCTGAGCCCAAAGACACGGGTTCTATTCCAGATGCGACGGCTGCTTTTCCGATGGAGGCAGTGGAAAGGGAGCACATTCGTGCATAGAGATTTCGGCACGTTAAATATCCCCCGGGGGTGAGAATTAATCCAGAGCCCTCCACTACGATGTGCCTCATAGCCCATGTGTAGCTTCGCTGCATTAAACTCCATACCCTAATCTAATCAGGCGCCTCAGCTGGTCCAGTGTAACGCTTCCCCTCTATTGCGTAGCCCCATTGAGTGCCCCTCTGGTTGCAGGCATATCTGTAATGCCCTCCTGTGTTGCTGCTCTGTGGTGGTTTGTAACAAGCGTGCGCTGCCGCTCCGTGCAGGAGTACGTGGCCCACCTGTACCGCCTGCAGCCCCAGCAGCACCGGCTGCTGCACATTGAGTCGGTGGCAGTGGAGCCGGCCTCCCTGGACCCCCGCTATGTGTTCGTGCTGGACGCGGGCCGCAAGATCTTTGTCTGGAGCGGCCGCTTCTCCAAGAGCACCATGGTCTCCAAGGGAAGGTGGGTGGGCACAGGGAAGAGAGGAAGTCTGTGGGTTCCTTAGGGGCGCAGCCCCTTAGTGTCTAGAGGCTGTTGGCGTCTCCTGTTTTCGTCGTCGTCGTCATAATCGTCGTTTGTCTCATGTAGTCACAGTACTAAAACACCAAAAAACTCGTTTACGCCTTGCGCTAGAACGTACTGCATACTAAAAAAACACTGGGACACTTGTTTACGCCTCGCGTGTTCGTGCTTCAGAGACGTCGTCGAGATTCGGCAGACAATACAAGTCTTACAAGCCTTAGTAAGCTGTGCTCCTGCAGGGATGCCCCAACTCGGAATGAAGGTCTTTAATTTCGATTGATGTTGCTTCGTGGTCGCAATTGAAAAAAGGCATCCTTTTGTGTCATCAGTGGTGTTACGTAATCATTAAAGGTGTGGAAATAGGGGTTGTCATTTTTGAAGTGAATATGAAGCGAGTGATTTTGTTTGAAGGGTTGTGAACCAAAGTGAATATTCCTGAATCGAAGCAGATATGTTGCCAATTTCAATAAGGAAAACTGGAATTTGTAATTTTTGAATAGTGCTATACTTTCCTAAAAGTGGTGTTCAATTTGTAGCTGAATCAAATGTCGCATTGTTCACGTCGAGATTATTATATGCAACGTTGTCCACGTGCAAAAGCATTTTAGAGTGTGTATCCTTAACCCAAATGGGCATCTTCATCCCGTCCCCGTGCACGCAGGCTGCTGGCCGAGAAGATCAACAAGAACGAGCGCAAGAACTACTCCGAGGTCATCACATGCCCGCAGTCAGAGGAGGATGAGGACTTCTGGAAGGCCCTGGGAGGCCCTCCCGAGCCCGGATTCGAGCCGACGGAGCACGTTCCCGAGAATTTCACCCCCGCCCACCCCTGTCTGTACAGGGTGGGCCTGGGCATGGGGTACCTCGAACTTCCACAAGGTGAGCCCAAAGGTTGTCGTCATCATCATCATCAGCCTGTATAATGCCCACTGCGGGATGAAGGCCTCTCCTGCTGACTTCCAACGGCTCCTATCCCGTACTGTCCAACTCCATCCTTTGCCATTAAATTTCCTTATCTCTCCCTCCATCGAGTTATCAGTCTTCCCTATTTCTAGTCCCGCCCCTCGGTAGCCACCCTGGTCCTCCTCAATTATCAGTCCTGGATCGTCTGCGGACTGCCCAGGACGCGATCCGGCGCTCGATTTTCTTATGTGTACCTATCGGTCTTCCAGTCCAAAGGCAGTCCTCGGAGTGCCTGCGGATTGTCCAGGACTGGTAATTCCCTCAAGGAGGCCCTCTGTTACCCTGCTGGTCCATTACATATCCAGCCTACATTCACTTCTTTCTCTCGATTTAAGCTAGGACATCGTCCGCCTGAGTTAACTCCCTCTTTCCAACATGCTCGCTTCCTATCCCTGAGCGTTACTTCTGGCATTTTTCTGTCCAAGGCTCGGAAGTCCACTTTCCTGTTGTTTGTACATGCTTGCTTCGGAACTCGCAGTGTCAGTTTGGTTACTTCAGGTGAAAGCACTCACCGTGTGCACGAGCTTTGCGTGGAGCGGTCGTGACAGTAGCGGTCACTGAGCTCACTGTGGTGGCATGCGGTCGGAAAGTTACACTGGTTGGTGTGGAGGGAAGTGTAGCACAATGCGGCCATGAGCCAGCTTCCCGTCCACCGTGGCCATTTTTTCGATGATGGGGGACATATAAACAGAGAGGACCTGTGTGTCGAGGTTTCAGCACACATTCATTTCCAGGTGGCCTGAATCCATTTGTAGCCCTCGGCTACTGCGGGCGTCATAATCCAGGTGCAGCCTCGGTGCGTAAACTTGTTCGAATTTGAACGGTACAGTGCAACGCTGACTTGCTCCTGGAGGTTTAGTCACAAAACTCCTCCGCGCTGAGAAATTGAACGAGACAAAACGGCTTTGTGGGGAAAAGAAAATTTGCATGGCTTGGAGCTTACCATTTTAGGTGTGAAGAGTGATTCATTTTAATAGTGGAGCTGCTTTTAAGCTCGAGTTCCACCTGCGACTATCGTCGCTCAAAACTCGGCACAGCGAAGTGAAGGGGGAAAATGCTAGGCCAGGAAGTGGGAGGGAGGGTGGCGAGGAGGCAAGGAGCCCACGAGCATGTGTGGGGAGCGTGCGCTTCAAGGAAAAAACGCTTCCTGTGGTTGCAATCGAACCTAGGCTCCTGCCATTATGAAACTGTCATCTATCCGATTGCGCTATCATCGCATTCGGGGTCCACACCATTTCCTTCGGGTTTGGGGCACAGGCGTTGGCTTTGGACCTTGGCTTTGGCTAAGTCTGGCAGTTTGGATTTTGGGCTTTAGGACAGTGGATTGCGGACTTTGATTTGGTTCAGTTTGCACGGAGGAAGCTTAGCTTTTTAACTATCTCTCTCAACTCTTTCGTTACGTCGGAAAAACGGCCGATATTGAGTGCTTCCACAAAACTATTTCTTTCTCTTGAGCTAGTGGACACATTTAGCATTGCTATGCATGGAATTGTACCTTATAAATTGCTCTTACAAACACATACCAGCAGTTTTGTGAAAGGTACAATTACTTACAGTTTATTAGTCAAATAATCGGAAAAAAATGCACAAAAAAGTATACACGCAACGTATATAGGCGATTGTAATGAGCCTAAAAATTATTTTAGGAATTCTAAGATATACAAATTGTTCCTACATTTCTTGGCTATGATTCAATATATATATCAATGCTGTACACCAACTTTTGTATTCTTGTGGGCCCGTCAACCTAGCGGAACTTACAACTGTGCCCCTCCTCGAAGCCACTCGAGTGTAAGTCGGTCATGCATCCAAGCACACTTTTTTTGTGTTCTGACACAAAATCCTTTTCACTTTAGTGGTAAAAAACCAGAAATAAAAATCCAGCACTCTTGAGAAGTGTCGCCCATCACTCCGTAGCGGTAATCTGACACGAGTGCCAGGCTATCATGAAGGGGATAACACGACATGACGCTGCGAATTTGGCAAAATATCCCCACCGTACGTTGTCCAGACCCTACACATCAATGTGTAAAGCTGCAGTCGTCAGATAGGAGGCCTGTTTTGTGTATAAATACAGCCCAAATACAACGGACGCCGTTTTCACACAACTCACCACTATCGCAGGTTCAAATTTCACTCTTGGCGCTGTCTCTGCATGCAAAATATCAACAAAACATAGTAAAATCGAGAAATGAGTTGTCAGTAAATTGTACGCCAGATGGCGTTAGTTGTCTGCCAGGCGCCGTTTTTAGCTTTCGCGGGATGTTTGAAATCATCGGAACTCCGTGTCCGATGGCCTATGGCGCCGTAAGGAGAGAGTTAAGAAAGGGGTGTTGTTGTTTTTATTTTGATGCCAGATGCTAGAAAAGAGAGTGAAACGGCATGACAATGTGGTATTGCAGAAGTCATTCAAGCCCAGTGGAATTAGCTATAAGACCATAACAAAATGATGTTGGCTTCAGATGATGCTGAAGAGCCAGCCGTATGCCATTTTTGACTGTGTTTACACTTGCAGCACCCTTTTATTTGGTAGCTGAGAAACCAAACACTCACCCACCTAATAAAAGCCAGTGCAAGCACAGTTTTCTTTCAGCAAAAACCAGTGTAAGGATAATGCTTCTCTAGCAAGAGCAAGTGTAGTGTCAGTCTAGCAAGAGCCACTGCATCTCTAGTGTCCTCCAAGTAAGAGCCAGTGTAAGCATTGTGTCCTTCCAGTGTGGGTACAGTGTGTTCCCAGCGCGAACCCAGTGCGAACCCAGTGCTCTTCCTTATACTTTATCCAGTGGAGGTGCCCGAGGGTGTTTCTCTAGTAAGAGCAAGCGTAGTGTCAGTCTGGCAAGAGCCACTGCATCTCTAGTGTCTTCCTAGTAAGAGCCAGTGCAAGCACATGTGGGTACAGTGTGTTGTCCCGGTGCGAACCCGGTGCTCCTCCTCTCTGTTCCAGTGGAGGTGCCCGAGGGCAAGCTGACACAGTCCCTGCTGGACACCAAGCACGTGTACATCCTGGACTGCAACTCGGAGCTTTTTGTGTGGCTGGGCAAGCGGTCCACGCGGCTGGTCCGTGCGGCCGCCCTCAAGCTCTGCCAGGAGCTGCTCTGCATGATCCACCGGCCTGTGCACGCACTCCTCAACCGCTGCCAGGAAGGGTGAGCTTCCAAGGCACCAAAGCACTACAAGCGTGGTTCGTTATTAAAGAGGAGCGCTTTATCCTGGTAGCAATGATGTCGATTTTACCGGTCTTAGAGCTATTCTTTTTATTTACTAACCAATTTTAATAAAAACTGGACAGTATTGTGGAGTTTCTTGTGCGGATTGCAAATCTGCAATTGGATTTTTTGCAAATTTATTTTTTTGAGATAATGATTAATTGCCGTTATTTTGGGTCACAGTTACAAAATAACCACGCCTCATAGAATGGCAATTATCCTGTGGCTAGGCAGATAGATGACTAAAGAGTACACTGTTGGAAGAACTTTTTCGGTTTAGCTATTTTTGGTCATTTTATAACACACTGAACTTCACTCCTCCTGCGCTCTGCCAGAAATGGCTCACAGGGGGTGTCGATTGAATACAATAATAATTTTCCAAAGCCACCACTTGAAAAATTTGTTTCCAACGTTGTATTCCCCAAACATTTAGGTATCGGAAGCAAAACAAAATTCCAGTAGTACCTGCTCTGGGTGCCGAAATATCCGAGAGCGAAATGCTAGCTTCGCATGGCAAGAAAAGTGCCGTTTCATCATCAAATTCTGCGCGAACTGAGCTGTAGAGTGCACTTTAAAATGCCTTTTACAATAAAATATGGTGCCTTTTGATGAGGGAATTTGCAGGCTGACAGAAAAATGGCCGTGGATGCCGAAAATCCATTTTTCAGAAAACGATTTTTTGACCGTTTTTTGGCCCCAAAGACCTATCTGCCCCATTTAAACAAATTATCGAGATGTTGAGGCGAACAGGTGAAGCAGTGGCAGCTCCCCAGACACTTTCTGGGGATGCCTCTGTGACATCACTGAATCTTGTTTGTGCGAATGGTGGCCACTGGCCTAAGCTACCACCAAGAAGCGTGACTGGGCGATTGTAGTGGGGCCTCTAGTTGCGTATGAAAACACCACATCAATGCTGACGGGCAGTCAGTACACTGATGACTGTGTTTTAGTGCTGGCCCAAATAATGTCACTCCTGCCACTTTTGCGTCACTGGGGCTCTTTGATTGTCAGTTTCAGACTCGCTGTGGGCTCTGCAAGAAGCAGTCCAGCATTCATTTTGCACATGCATTTTTATGGTGTTAAGGTTGGACTGCCCGCAGGCTATCCACGGTGAGTCAGAAACTGATAATGCAAGAGCCCCTCTGTAGTGGGAAATTTTGTAAGTTTTTCAATACTTGTTGCGTTCCTTTGGGGAAAAAGACGTCTTTTGTGGCTGGGATGGAGCTGACTGAGTCAACAAAGGCTAGTTTTTTCAGATTGAACAAGAGGTCGTATATTCTGTCTTGATGGTCCCTTTAATGCCAGAAGGGGGTAACTATTGTACAACTTTTGAGGTGTGAGTTTTTAAAGGAATGGGAGAATTCTTCTTCTCATTACATAAGTGTTGCAAGAAGCGCGGTTCTGCGGCTCTTATGAGCATGGAGGGAGGTGAATTGACAAGCAGCATGAGTTGAATCAGGGTACTGCAGCTTAGTTTGTTCACGAATAGGTGCCCCTTGTCACATAGGCGCAAAGAGGGATGGAATGCCTCTGCCGCCTGCACGAAGAATTTTGTTTTGTCCCTAGTGAAATCTGCGCGCTGACAGCAGCATTTCACTAGCCATAGTATTGCTCAAAACCATGCAAAGGTTTTCCAACTTTTTTCTTTCATCATCACTGTCATCGTCAACCTGTTCGTGCCTAGGCATTACAAGACAGAAACAGTTGGAGGAACACGGTAAAGGCCTTTCGTCCTGTGGTAGACATGAATGGACTGATGATGGTGATGATATTTTTATGTGCAGAGTTTATTGCACAAAATCGGCCCCCCAGGCTGTATAAATTCGAGACAGGAAGGTGCAGAGGATTACCTTAGATCGTGTGTGGTTCTTCAATTAAAGCGGACAGACATCTCATGCACTTTTTTTTACTTTCTAAAATTTTCTAATTGGAATATGTGACTGGGAATTTGAAACCATGACCTGGCAGATAGCCACTGACGGCCTGTCGCATGCACCAGAGATTCAATGCATGGTGGTAAGAATTTGTGTGTTTCGTGTAGCTTTATTTGTGGCAGCAATGGAGTATAGCACGGTGCAGTGTGATCTGCAAGGTGTGCTTGCCTTTCATCTGTGGCCTTGCAAGTATTGTCACTTTGCGGTTCATACAGGCACTCCAATCGAGAACCTAGGCTCCTCTTTTGCACTACCACTTGCTTTAGGATTTTTTTACTTCAGTCTGTCGATCCTTTGGTACCACTTGTTGTGACGTTGGTCAGAAGTGGAACAGTCAGATACGAAGTGCTGCTGCAGCGTGTGTTATCCATGCTTAATGAAACCAAACTATAGCCTTTTTGAACATGCTTTTTAGACTTGGTTAGATCAAACATCATCGTCAGTTTGTGCATTCTGATGTGTTCAGATTAGTTTCTCCCGAGAGTATTCTGATGACATAGGGCTGAGGTGCCAGTGAAAGTTGTCCGACATTTTTCAAATAAGCGAAATCCTACCGTACGTGACTTTATGTAACAAAGACTGCGGGAAAAAATACTGTTGAGCCAAGAATTTGCGAAGGTTGGAAATATAATCAAGGTAAATTTGTTGGGGGATAGGATTGAGAGATCACGAAATATGTTTTTTTTATAAGTTGTTCGTAAATGTTATTGGTAGTGCCATTATGTTTGTGTGTTTTCTCTCTGAAACATGTTGCTTGTGGGAGCGCACTGGCTCTGTGTGGTTGTGATTGCCAGTCACCGTGCTCCTAAACCATGCTTAAGGTTACCAGTTTAAATTAAGGGCTGAAGAAGAGTGGGCTGTGCATCCACAGACATTGTAACATTGCTTAGTTTTTGGTGGATACTACTTGGAGGAGGTTTCAAAATAGGTATCCTTTCCCGAGAGTTTTCTTTGTGATGGTTTGTCTAGAAGCATAGTATGTGCCAACATACGAGCAAGTTTGCTATGCAGTTTCTTAGACTAGACTGTAACCTTATAGCGAACGTTTTCCTTCATCTCCCAGGACCGAGTCGATGGTGTTCAAGTCCAAGTTTGTCGGCTGGGACGACGTCATCGCGGTTGACTTCACGAGAACAGCGGAGTCGGTCGCTCGAACTGGAGCTGACCTACAGGTGGGGATGCATTTGTTGTTACCAACACCAAGCTGGGCTGTACTTTTAACAGAAAGCTCACGGATTCCAAGAAGCGTGAACAAAAAAATAAAAATAAAAAACTTTGAATATTTCGCCGCTGTTGCTTTGCACAGTCTCTCTCATTGCCCCCCTCCCCCCTGTGTTTGTGGGGCTTTTCAGCGAAGTAAATTTATTGTCCACCTTTTTTGCATTCATTCTTAAATATTATGGACAGTATTCTGTGTGCACACTTTTGGAAATGTCTTTTGTTCCATCAACCTGACTGTTGTAGTGGTTTGGTACAGTAGTAATATTTCACTGTAGCTACACCGCAAGATTTCCGCATAGTAACATAGCAGTCATTGGTGCAGAAAGCCTACCCACTAGAAATTATTCAGCAGGGTTGTGCAAGATTTAGCATGCCAAGGTGTTAATAGATATTTTTTTGTGGCTAGTTTTTTTTCTTCTTTGTCGCAATCATCTGCTTCTAAGGTTTGTGCAAATGCGAAAGTCCTCTTGTTACCTGTGGGCTAAGAAGGACTAATAGTTCTCCACCAAATCCCAGCTGCTGCAGTTTTATGCCGTAATCTTAAAACTCATCGCAAAGTGATCACCAGTACGAATTTGATATGCCAGCCTGCCGGGCTTAGCTCGATTATTACTCATTCACAGTCAAGACATGCATTGGAGCCGCCTTTCTGGCTTGGGCGCTTCAGTTACTCATTGTACCATGCTGGGAACCGCGCAACTGCTTTTTGTAAGCCTGATGAAATGATCAATATTAAGTGCAGAGCACTTAAGGGCTGCGCCTTGTCGTCGTAGCTCGCTCGCTGGACCCAAGTAGAGCCCCACGCCATTCCGTCGTAGTTGCTGTCCGGCGTAACCCAGAGGCTTCGAAAGCCAAGCGGTTTATTTAGTCATAAGCGTTCGAAACTCGTCAACCGCTGGTGCTTGTCATGCATCTCCCCGTTGTTTAGCGCATAGAAAATTGCGGGTACATTTGGGGCAAAGTGTACGTAATTAATCGGCACCGCCCGCGTTCCTGAACGCTGGTTGGGTTGGTTTTTGCAATAGTAAGCGAAAAAAAGTGGCAGTGCAATGCCGGCACATGTGGGTGAAAAAACAAGCACAAAAAGAACAGAACTCCCACTGGCGCAGTTTCAGGCAGGGGGAGCGCAAAGACGGGAAATTTGAATTGCATTGGGTGGTAGCAGTGAGCAGACAACGGCGCTACAGCCCGTTACGGTGAATGTCTGCTCTGCATTTCCGACAGATTTCACATTGAGTGGAACGGCTTTAATTTTTTATATACAAGTGTCAGCTATCAGTTTTGGGCTAATATAGTGCATCGGGTGAGTTAGTGCGGATTCACCTCCTGGTAAAACAGCACAAACACACAAGGACTATTGAAAGGAAAAGGCACACAAGCGCTGAGCACCAAATAGTTGTTTGTCAGTGTTTGTGTGTTTGCAGTGTTTTAGAAGAAGAGTTCTGGGATAGTTGCATCTTTGATGTGTGGCATAGGTGATGCTCGCTACAACAATTCCCGCCAAAGTAGCACTACTCCATGTCTTTCCACAGTGCTTTGGTGTCAGTAGCTAGCGAAGAAATGAATCAATAAACGGTGTATTCCGCATGTCCTGTGCAGAAATGGATGTCCACCCAGAAGACCAAGACGGACCTGTCTGCCCTGTTCATGCCTCGACAGCCCGCCATGTCCAAAGAGGAAGCGGTAAGTCTTGGCTTGGCTTTGCAGATTTGGCTGCGCAGCAGATCGGCTACAGCCGACCCTCTCTGACCTTGCTTCAGACCCAGCTGATGGAGGAGTGGAATGACGACCTAGAAGCCATGGAGGCGTTTGTGCTCGAGGGGAAGAAGTTTGTCAAGCTGCCAGAGGAAGAACTTGGTGAGTTGCGTCACACCGCTCCTCTCCTCAGGTGCACCTTGTAAACGCAGCTTGAGCATCACATTATAGAAGAGGCAGCGTAAGGGGAAAGCACAGGGTACTCTCATTTCTTTCATTGACTGCACAGCTCAGGGTGTGCTGTGCAGTCGGTGAAAGAAAAGGACACTGGTCAGTTGTTTGACGATTTTTGGTGTTTGTTGACGAAGCATTTCTTTCCGCACGAAACTTCAGGAAAGGCATTACTGCCACCCATCAAAGTGTCAGGGAGTGCAGCTTTGTGTTAGTTTCAGTCTTTGAGGAACAGGCACTATTGTGTCTTCCTTTCAAATCCACCAACGAAACAGTGGGCAGCTTGAAAGTCCGCAACTTAGAGTTCTGTGGCACACAGCAAGAGTGGAGGGAACAAAAGTATCATCACAACTTTTATTTTCAGGGAACTGTTTTTACACGAGGAGCACATAAGTCCTCTCACTAGAGCTTGTGAAAATAATAATTAAAAAAATGGGTCAGGTTTTACCCTTGTAAACCTGTTTATCAAGAGCGCAATGTCTTTCCGCAGCAGATCACGTTGAGCTGCCGCACTTGTACAGTGGCGGTTCAAGGTCATTGCGACGCGATGAATGACCTTGCGAGGCATGGCATAGTGTTGCTTTCGCTTTAAAAGAGAGGCTCGCCATTGCTTAGAAGGAGGGCGTTTGGAGGGAAGTCATTTGCGACCAAGTTTCTTGGGTGCCCAGGCCACTTCTACAGCGCCGATTGCTACGTGTTCCTGTGCCGCTACTGGGTGCCCGCGGAGAGCCCCGCGGAGGGCGGAGCCGCCGAGCACCCCGCAGAGAACAAGGATGGGGATGAGGAGGACGAGGAAGAGGAGGAGGAGGAGCTGGAGGACGACTACACGTGCGTGGTGTACTTCTGGCAGGGCCGGGACGCGGGCAACATGGGCTGGCTCACGTTCACCTTCAGCCTGCAGAAGAAGTTCGAGGCCCTCTTTGGGGAGAAGCTGCAGGTGCTGCGCACGCACCAGGCGAGTGGGCTTTTATTGAAGGCGATGTAGTCTCTCTCGGGCTACTCATGTGCAGAAATTTTGCTCTGTCTGTGACTCAATTCAGCCACCCGGCCAAAGTGAAACTGAAGCTGCGCAATAGTCTTATATACCCACAGCCAAATTTAAACGTCTAAGTCCGGTGGCAAGGTTCATACTTGTCAACACTGTTGAACAAGAACAGGGCATTACGCAAATATATGGCAGAACATCAATGCATAAGTGATAGCCGCAGTGTTCCTTTATTAAGAGAGAGAGAGAAAACATCTTTATAATGCTTGGTTTTTACGATAGAAAATGGAATACTGCATCACCTGCAGAAAACCGTCGTCTGCTGTTGCCCGCACTACTGTAGCTCCTGGCAGCATTTAGGAAATCAAACTGCAACAGCAACGAAAGGTTCCACTAGATAGGAAGTCACCATACTTAAAGGAGCCATGAAGAGAAAACACAAGTTTGGTTCATTCGAAAGATTGCCTTGTTAGAACCATAACGACACCACTTATAACGCAAACTTCGCTCAAATAAGCTACATAATTAGGAAAAAAGGAAATGACCATGCGACCCACCAGCTCATTTTCCGCAACAGAACCTGTGATGTCACTTGGGAATGCTCTGCGATTGGCGGAGGCCGGCAAAAGCAAACGCATGTTAGGCAGGGCTTACAGCTTGCATAGCGAGCTAAATGCCCGTGAAACATACTGCACATTCTTTTTATGACAAAGAACGGTGGAGTAAACGGTTGAAGGTCCGAACGAACTCGCAAGCATGTGCGCCAATGCGTACGAAACTGACGAAACTAGCGCCGGCCGAGCTCGACATCTCGCCGTCGCGCAGACGAATTTTCGGGTTCGAGGCTCTTCGGGGCCAACGAACCGTTCAAGCACGCACAGCCGCGACCTTGCTTCGTATCGTAATCCCTTCACAGGAGGTTGGCCGTCATATCGCCAACCAGCAAAGGTAAAAATAGAAACGAGGGGAGTAAGGAACAGCAAGAAGCGACGAGATAGTGCCAGTCGTCGCGTAAGTTTCGAATGGTGTTGGCTTGCTGCTGTCGTTACGAGCTCGTTTCCAGTTTACAACCACTGAAAACTTCAGTTTGTTCAGTTACAGCAGGGACCCTTACGTTAGCTCACTCCTGGGACATGCTGGCGCTCGTCGCCGACTTCGTAAAATCGCTGACCTTGGGGAAAAAAATGCCGTAAACACCGCGCATTGACGCTCGTATCTTTCTGGTCGAAGCAGAGAGCTCGCGCGAACGGCTTTCCATACACGACACCGGCCAACTGGCATAAGTGATACTGCTACTGAAATTGAACTATTATTAACCGTAATCAAAATACGGCACATACGTACCAGTCTGCATTCGTCCGTCGCCACGGGGCTGACGAGGCAGCGGTGCCGACGGCTGGGCATTCGTCTGTTGTGGCTATCGCGGAATGGTCGCTTTCCCGTCCACCGCGTATCCCACAACTCTTGCCGCTCGTGCACTTAGAAGCATTGAGCGTTCAAGTAGTGTGCGGTTGTTAAATGCAAGCCCGAGCTCCTCGGCGAGAGTTTTGTTCTCCGGATCAGGCGATTCCATGACTAGGGCTGCGGGTGCACTAGGTTTTACTAGTATTTTTAAAATGGCCGCCGTCTCGATCGACTCCCGCGTGTGGGTGCTATATGGAGTCGACATACTAAGTATCTGTTTCATGGACCGGCTCTATGACGCCATTGTACACGTCACGGAATGTTCAATTTTAGCGGAAGATTTAAAATTTTGGCTTAAATTGCCTTATTTCTCAGTGAATAAAGCATCATTTGCTTCCGGGAAAGCGCTTGGGGTACTATGAAACACCTAATCTTTCGAATAAAACAAACTTTTGTTTTCTCTTCATGGCTCCTTTAATTTAACTCAGTATAGCTATCCACCAATACAGCTATCCTGGTCTTCCATCCTTACAGTAGTGGAAGGGCTGTGAATTTTTTTAATGGGTAAGCACTTCTATGTAGTCTCAACGAGGAAACCGCAGTGTCCGTCTGTAATGCTTGATGCATCACATTTTCACCACATGTGGAAATGCTGTCAGTAAAAGGTTCTGGGGCCTTCGACATATCATATTCCCCTGACAAGATGTCTTGCTAGCAGTGCACTCGGGTATAGAGTAATGAAGCTGACTTCTCAGGGGCTTGGTGTATAGCGCTCCAGAGGGATATATGGGGTATGTGGAGGTATGTGAAAGGATCTAGGGCCTGCCTACTTTGATATCAGGCTGCAGAAAAAAATGTCCTTCTAATGAGGCCCGACCCTTCTCGGCGAAGGGTCATATAGCTGGTGAGCAGTGCACAGGGTCGGCGACATTGGCTCAGAACGTGCCACATCTTATCTTTGGACTTGTCATCGACGCCGTGTGCAAGGGAATCTGGAAGGGCCGCATGTTTCCGCTTATGCAGCCAGAGAGGCGACGGTTCGCCCTTGGCCCTCGAGGCGAAGAACACAAGAACACTCCAGAACACAAAAAAATACCGTGGCTGATTCCTCTGTCATAGGAATCGGTAAAAAACGAAAGTGAAATGTGCAGCGAAATCTGCAGCTGAGCATGGTTTGTGGTTCGACGGTTGTCTTGTGGGCGTGCTTGGCGAGTGACATCCTGCTGGCAGGTCGCTTCGGCAAAGGTATACTGGCATCATTTGCGTGATGGATATGACGTCAGTGAAATCTTGGTGTATCCTGGCATGAAACACTTTCGTGTTAAAATATAAAACCTGAAAATAAACAACCCTAAGTGTATTGTATTCGTTAGTACTAAAGGTTGCTTCCCCGCAAGAACACCCTGTGTGCAGGGGTGCACCCTTTACAGGCTGCTTGCTTCGTTGAACTGGCGTCACTTCCGTGACGGATATGACGTCAATGAAATCTTTGTGTATCTGGGAATAAAACACTTTCGTGTTAAAATAGCCTGCATAGAATGGTGGGGTGGCCCATCTGTGGTTACACACTCTTCCTCGGGTGTTGGCACAGCGCTGTACCAGCTGCTCCTTCTGCCTTTCTTGTGTCTGCAAAAGCGCCGAAAAGGGGAAAAAAAAAAAAAAAAAAGGACGGCAGAAGAAATAGACAAATAATTTCCATGTCGTGCATTTGCTACTGTAAACTACCGCCTTGGGCAGCCTTTCCTTTTCTCTGCACCCTTCATTGTTTTTTTTTCGCCTGCTGAAATCCATCTGGAGCTGCCTCCACTTGTAACGGTCTCTCTTACTACCTGAAAAGGCAACCGAGCTTTGCCGCAGCAGTGCCTACAGGGTCATAAAAAAAAGGGAATATAGCAGAAAACAGGCGTAGTACGTCGGCGGGATCCCGAGTCCTGACAGGCTGTCCTGTTTTTATCGCAGCGCTGTCACCCTCACCCGTAGTTGTGCTCCAAGCGGGCCAGTCTCTGCAACGTCTTTAGTTGAAAAATTTTCAGAAAGACGGCTGGTTCATGGGGTGCGCTCCCTAATGCAGGCTGCACCGTGGAAACATGCAGTTCAAATTCTAAACAAGCCAGTCTTGCGGGTAGCTTTCCGTAAAATGCTGAAACTGCTGCGTTTTGCGGAAAAGCTAGAGCCAGCGTTGTTTTCCGATTAAATACAGCGCACTGAAATGAAGTTCGCTGGGGTCGCCGCCAAAGCCCCACTGTAAAATATTGTAAAATATAAATGCTATTATTGAATTATTGTATAAAACTAACATAAGTTAAGTTTGCCCATTTTTACCAGAAATACTGACTGTAATTAAGTGCCTTCCGCAAAATGTTCGGCCTTCAGCAGTGGGCCCCCTCATCGCCTGGAAAAAATTCCAGGCCTGCTTCTAGCTATGCAGCTGTGTATAGTAATGAAGTTGACTTTAATGAGGCCCAATATTTAGCGGAGCAGCTTATGCATTTGTCTGGCAATTGCCATATGGGATTTTTGATGTTTTCTTTTTTTCCTTCATTGTCTTGTCAAGGAAAACTGTCTAGCTAATCTTGTGAATACAAAAGCCCTTCCAACAGGATGCAAAAGCTTCCTGTGTGCAGATAATTATGGATATTCTGTAAAGGAGGGCGATTGCTTGAAGTGAATTTACGTGCCAGTTTTCGAATAATTAGATTTGAGAATAGGATTCCCGGTATTAAGGTTATGTAATGTACATTGTTCGGGTCTTTTTGACGGTGCCGGTCTCAAACCACAAACACCCTGTTCTTACCTTTGCACCAGATTTTTCGGAGCACCTCTTATTTTATTTCAATTTGACAATTTTTAGTGCTTTTGATTGGTACGTCTGGACTGTGACGGACTTGTATTCACGAGTCGTTTTGCACCGTCTTGCTGCCTGCTGTAACAGTACCCTATTCTTGTTAACTAATTGGACTTGTTAATACTATAGCATCTGTTTGATTCTGTATCGTTTGTAGCAAACTATTTTTGCAGTAAAGTTGCCAAATTGAGGAGGCCATATATGCCAGTGCCACAAAAACAGCTTTACAGACTTCCAAGAAGTTTTTGGGCAGTAAAAACATCATGACTTGCAAACAGAACAGGTGGGATGGAAATCGGAAGGCGCATCACAATACGAGTTGCCCTGGAAATTTAATTTGTTGGCTCCAGGCGAGTCGTTCGACTTCTACCGGTGGTCGTAGATTGGTTCGCTGCTCATACCTCCGCACGTTCACGTTACAAAAAAGCGAAATTCGTTCCTTGAAAGGTTGCAGTCGCTACCTCAAGCGTATAAATTGTCTACCCCCCTCCCGTTCCCCTGTGCAGCAACAAGAGAACCTCAAGTTCCTGTCCCACTTCAAGCGCAAGTTCATCATTCACAAGGGAAGTCGCAAGAAGCCCGAGAACGGGGTCGAACTGTTCCACCTCCGGGCCAACGGCAGCCCCATTTGCACCCGCTGCGTTCAGGTGAGCCTGCCTCTCGCTGGTGCCGGGTGCCGTTGGCGGTCGCACAGCTTCCAAATGGCACGGAGATCATAGTGGTGGTGGGTATCGCCTGAGGGATGACGCACGGGAACATTACCTTTGGTGGGTGCCTGATTGATTTTGACGATATCTGTGGCTGCACGTTCCCTTCTCAATGTTTGCTGGTAGCCGTGAGGCCTAGATCCGATTGTTTCCATAAGAAAACTCCCCTGGAGCGTGTGAACCCTTTAAATGCAAGGGTAATTCATTCCAAAGTGTTTTATTTCCAACCCTTGGGCCCCATCGCGAGTGTAGCAAGCCAGGCACACAAAGTGAAGCTCTCTCTCTCTTTACTTTACACACACACGCACGCACACACTCACACACACTTTTTTGCTTCTGATTTGCAATTGATTTTCTAGATGGGATTGCAAGTAGCGGAGCTTTTTTCCCTTTTGCCACAATTTACTTTAACGTGCGTTCTAATCGTTGCTCTTTGCAGATTCCAGCCACCGCCAGCAACCTCAATTCAGCTTTCTGGTGAGTGTTTGCGTGTTTGCTATTGCTGCCTTTTTTGCCAGCTCTGGAGCCTTTTTCAGCCAGTTCTTTTCACTTAGCGTGTAGCAAGCGCACTGCATGGTTGATTTGTTTAAAGCCATGTTTCCATTTGTCCTGTTCATCCTGTGTTATTCATTCTCTTTTGTGGGTTGTAAAGCCAAATGTAGATGTCTAGTCTGGCTTTGTGGTTCGGAACTTTTGAAGCTTCTTGGAGACTGGAGTTCAAGGGTTTGTTCTGTTTGTGTGTCCTCCTTGCATCCCTGCAGCTACATCCTGAAGGTGCCCTTCGAGCAGGATGGCGAGGATGACGGCATGGTGTACGTCTGGATCGGCAACGAGGCCGATGAAGACGACGTCCGATTAGCGGAGGAGCTTGCACGGTCTCTGTACGGCTCGGTACGTGCGTGCGAAAGTTCTCCCCACCTCGCTGGCTTTGCCGGCTCGCCCTTGAACTGTGCCCCATTTTGGAAATTGCAGATGGAGTACTCGATAGTCACGGTTGCTGAAGGCGAAGAACCAGAGAACTTCTTCTGGGTCGGACTGGGAGGCAAGGCACCGTATGACGAGGTAAGTGTGAAGGGCATTGTTGGTGCTTGTCCGGAATTGAATTTTTTTTACGAACACTTGCGTCTGTTAGCCCAGTTTTGATGAACTCACCTTTCGAAGTTACCTTAAGGTAGGAGATGGCTTGTAACCCTGTCAGTTTTGCATTGTTCGTAAGTTGCTATCCTTATTTTTGTTATTTGTTTTACAGGTAACTTGAAAATTCCGCTTTCTTTATGCCCCTTCACTGCAACTCGTGAGCATGAGTCTGTTGCAACTAAGAGTATAAGTGGGCTTGGTTCCATACTGTGCTGCTCTGTCGTGATGTCAACCAGGTGTAGGGCCTTCTCTGAAAATCGCAACACATTCCTGTGTGGGAAGAATGGGGGGGAATAAGGCCAGTGACTTTGCAAAAAATGAAACATGCTGACAAGAGAAGAAAATGTTCATTTGAAAAAAGAATGTGTTGGGGCACGTTTAAGGGCACCCAACGTAGTTCACTGTTGAGTGCGCTCTGGTGCTGGGCCTAATTGCCACTCTTGTGGGGGCACCGTACTGTAGCTGCAGATGATAAAAAAAAAAAAAGACGACAAAGGGTGCTCTCAAAACCACTCCAGTTGTTATGTCTTCGTCCGCAAAGTATTTTTGCCCCCATTTGGGCTGTGGTTTCCATGGAGAACCGTTTGTAGCTGTTTGGCATGTACGGCATACAATCAAGGCTGCTTAGCGTGTGACAACACCAATATATGGGCTATTTAAGAAGTGTTCTGCCTAATAAAGGAGCATACATAGACAACATGGAGCGCTGTGCTGTCTATCCTATATCCTTAATCTATTTACACTGCTTCATCATGCCACTCAGGGTGTTAATCATGCTCCAGTAAGGGTGATATGATTTACACCCTGTCTACTCCCCAGTGAAGGGAGTGATTTTACCCTGTTGCACCCCCTTGTCCCCCATGCAGGAGGCGGACTTCCTGCAGCACGTGCGGCTGTTCCGGTGCTCCAACGAGAAGGGCTACTTTGCCATCTCGGAGAAGTGCGCTGATTTCTGCCAGGACGACCTGGCCGATGACGACATCATGATCCTGGACAACGGGGCCCAGGTCTTCCTCTGGGTGGGCTCGCGCTGCAGCGAGGTCGAGGTCAAGCTGGCCTACAAGAGCGCCCAGGTGAGCACCAGACGACTCCCCTTTGACGCCTTTCACCGGGGGGAGTCAGCCGTCACCCATGGTTAGAGGGGTCATGAAAACAAAGTTTGGTTCATTTCATTTATTTATAAAATAAATGAAATGAAGCATCATCTCGTCTAACATGTCTAATGTTAGACTGTCAAATGTCAAACTAATGTCATACATGTCTAATCACTGGGAGTATGCGCAAGGGAAGAAAAATATACAGAAAGGAAAAAAAAATGTAAAAAGAGGAAAAAATATACAGAATATAAGAGATATGCACCAAGTTGCCCAACAACCCTAGAAAAAGCAGTTACGACTTGTGAAGCTCGCAGTGTGGTGCCAAGTTTCATTGTGTCACTCAACGGTAGTGTTTGCCTTAATTTTAGCAGGATTTTGAGTTCTGAAACACACCCCAAAGAAACCTTTCAGTATACAAGTGTGTATACATGGATGACGTAGGCAATTGGTTTGGTATTGGGAAAACTTGAGTATAAGTTAATGAGGCATATTGGCGCGAACTACACCTTCTGCTTTGTATACTCTCGTGTTTTGTCGCCAGGGTCTGGCCGCGCGAGGCCATCTTATCTTTTTTTTTTTTTTTTTTTTTTGAAGCGAAGCGAGCGTTCACCGCTTTCTTTTTTGTGTGCCGCACAGGCAATCTCATTTTGATAGAGAGAGTACTTTTCCCTGCCATTGCTACACTAGAGTAATTGTAAATGTATTGATCTAGTTCAACTGTTCTATAAATATTTTCTGGAAAAGATAAGTTCTCGCCGAACTAACGCAGCTGTGTACGATTCACCGACACTTGCCTGTGCAAGTCACTTTGTTGACTGCTCCTTTGCCGCTTGGGCATTCCTCGAGTTCTTAGCGGAGCATGAGTTCTCTCTAATAAACTTGTGTTCCTCGAAGAAACCTGCGTTTTTATCATCATGCCAGTAGTGCACAATTTCAACAACGTCAGCACTGTCTTTTTCTTTTACAGGTGTACGTCCAAAACCTGAGGGTAAAGCAACCCGAACTTCCTCGAAAGCTTATGCTGACAGTCAAGGGGAAAGAGTCGCGACGCTTCACAAAGTGCTTCCACGGCTGGGGAGCTCACAAGACGGTCGCCGAATAGGAATGTTTTCTCACATCGGGCCACCCTGCCGGAAAAACAAAGAAACGTCGCGGTGTGCCAGCTTCCCCTGGAGTTGTGCAGCTTTGGACAACAACCCGCCCACCCCAAAACGCTCGTATGAGCTTGGTCACACGCAGAACTGAAGCCGTTCCTAATTTGAAGCGCTTTCAACAATCGACGACGTAGGTTTAATGAAATCGCGTGAAAAGAGCTTTCAGTCTGTGGGATTGAGGGAATTTTTTGGGGTGAAGTCGGTTCTGGTTACAACGCTACATTGGAAGCAAAGTAATTTGTTGTTTTTGATGGAGGTGCGAAACGAAGACACCTGTGTGTCGAGATTTCGGTTCACGTTGCAGATCCCCAGGTGGTCTAAATTAATCCGTAGCCCTCCACTACAGCATGCCTCACACCTCAGGTGTAGCTTCAAGGTGTCAAACACCCAAATTTAAAAAAAAAAATTGGGGGGGATATTAGGGGGCATGCCAGAGATCGTGGTTGGTTGATTGATAGATTGTATGGTTTAACGCGCCGACGCAACGCAGGCAATGAGGCGCGCCGTAGTGGAGGGCTCCGGGTTAATGTTGACTTTCTGGGGATCTTTAACGTGCACCGAAACCTCGTACGCATGGGCATTTTTGCTTTTCGCCTCCATCAGAAAAGCGGCCGGTAATCGATTCCGCGTCCTCGTGCTCAGCAGCACAACGCCTTAGCCACTGAGCCACCACGGCAGGTGACCGTGGTTGTTTTCAGGTGCTTTATTTATCTATCTTTGCCGAGATATAGCGTTTAGCTTAGCTACATAATGCTAATCTCCTTATGGTACATGGGGAATGATATGTATGGCTCAAGGCTTCCTAGGGTGAGGGGCTATGTGTTTTGGATATCCCAAGTCCCCTGCGAAAGTGGACATGACAGGGAAAGCAGATAGCAGGGCTGTAGTAAACAAAAAAATGTGCCGCTCAACCAAGTTTTATCTTTTGGGGGCGCTACCTTCCGCTCGTACACTAGTCTTCAGTCATAAACCTGAAAAAGCTCAAACCAATTACATCACTGTGCAGCAAACGTGGTACAACTGTTGCGAAAGGCTTGCGGGTGCTCATTTTGTTTTTAAATTTATTTATATTGATGTAACATACGTCATTCAGTGCCTTGGAGTGTGTTATGATTTGTGTGCGTGTTTGTACATTGCAGTGGTCGTCATTTTCGCGAAATAAAAGAATCAACCGAACAAGCGCACTGTCTAGTCTCTCGTCGTTTATTTCTACAGTAACAGCGGTGAATTCGTCGTCGAAAAAATCTACAACAGCAACGTTCAATGCGTCAAAAATTGCGGGTGTTGTAATAGTCGGGCAGGCCTTAAATTTGTTTTTTCGTGATGTACGACTAGAAGTGTTTTACTGGCGAGCTGGTCGAATTTCGGCTGCGACAAAGGCAGCAGTAAGACACGGCAAGGTCACGTCACTTCAGCCGTCGTCGTCGTCGTCATCAGGTACGAATATGTCGTTCTCTTCGAGGAACGCCGCCCCCTCTTTGCTGATGGTTGCGCCTATGTAGAGTCCGGGAAGCACGGTCAGAAGCACCCACACGAGTCCGAGGTTGGACTTCTCCGGCTCCGGTAGAATCGCCCCGGAGTTGTAGCATACTCGGTGGCGAATTTGTTGTCGGGCCGGCGGCAATGGCTTGTTCACCGCCGTCTCCCGCAGTCGCGGCGCCCAAGAGGTGACGAATTTTCTAACGACCGCCGCCATTGCAGTTGCTGTGGGCCTGCCTCAGCTGCGCATGCGCCATCGATGGGGGTGAATGAACTTGAATCAGTTGCGTATGTAGCGCCAAAGCTTTGAAACGGCAGTGGGTAAGCAAAACATACTGAGTAAGACAGTTTTTGTTGCAAATAAAGCAATTTCTTGACAAATAAAGCGTATAAATGCAGCAACACCAGACACTGTAGGGCTTTGCAGGTACCACAATGCATAGAGTTTCTCAAGCGTGAGAATCTTCATGCCACGAACTGCTTGCCTTTTGGCCGAGCATGTTCCAACCATGAAGAACCCTTCGCAATAAAATTGAATTATCGCGTGTTAAGGTGTAGTTTTAATATTGAATTGTTCGGAAATTGAAGTTTCTTGGCTGAATTAGTCATAGACCCTCCACAGAGCCAGCGCTGTGAGTGCAAGGAGGATTGACTCGGTGTCGCCAGTGTCGCTGCTTCACGGATGAACATCAAGTTGTTGGTTGTTCGTCTTGCAGTTTAGCATTTCGCAAGCGCCGCGCCCTCCGCGCGTTGTTTTGATGTAAGGCCGGCCGCTGTGGCGTTGTTCTGCAAGTGCCGCAGGTATGACATCGAACAGTAAATACTTCGACGGTGACTGCGTTTACCGCGTCACACGGAAGGGCCGTGTTCAGTTTGGCCTTGTGGTTGAGAACGGCGAGTATTTGAGCAGTGACAGTGACGACGATGATGAACCGAGCGAGACGCAACCGAGCCGCATGACAAGGGGCCGGATTCGGGTGGCCTGGCATCCCAAAGGACAGACAGAAATTCACCCCGAAAATGCGGTAAGCTAGGTCGCCAGTTACGTGTTTATTTTTTTCCTTTTCCTTATATCTGGCGCCACTGTCACTGTAAAGGTTTCGTGAGCACGTAACTAAACGCGTCTCATGCGCACTTCGTAATGTCATTTACCCATTCATTCGTGTAAGAAGTGTGCTTAAGGTTCGTTTCGAACGAAGCTGCAAGCATAGCTACAAGCATCGTTGTCAGTTCCTAAACCGGCATCAAAAACCCAAGATGGTATCTGGAAGGCGTCACTGCGCAGTCTCTCCGCCGAGGCGCGTCTGACGTTTATTCGCAGGTGAAGTGGTGCTGGCCTCGGAGAAAATTGCTCGGATTGTGTTCGCGGTCTGTTTCGTGTCCAGGTGAAACTTCACGATCGATTCCTCACGCCGGGCGAGGTTGTGAGGCGAGTGGTCAGTGGCCAAGACTCGCAACTCGGCTACTGCCGCAGCACCAAAATATCCGCCACCCTCCACGTTCTCGGCACCAACTACGTCATAGACAACGTGGACAGCGCAGACCTTCAACCGCTCGAAGTGAGTACTCTTCGCAGTGCGCATTGCGGTATCAATGGCGGTGGTACCAGAACTTGCAGAGGATGTCAGCTGTGGGCGCACGCGTCAGGTCTTCTTATTTTGAGCTTCTTGGCACAACCTTAGATGCAAGGTCAAACAGTGGAATGGCGTAATTTTTGTACGGGCGCATCGCGCTGAAAATGCGTCCTGTGAACTAAGTTCCGGATGTGTGCCTGGTAAAAGTCGGTGATGGAACGCTACGTCATGGTGGCGCGCGGGCATCAACCACGTGTTGATGCAATATGGAGTCGGCTGGAGATCGCCGAGGATTTTACAGTTTCCTAGAACATAAGTATTCTAGTACGTCAAATTGATTAAAGTTGAACGCACGAAGCAAGCGGGATCGGGGAAAATGCTGTCTGGGTTCTAATCACGGTGTGAGCGATTCAAGGCCCGACCGACGGCATTTCCCGCGTTCTGCCCTACCACGCGCTGCCGTGTCTTTAGGACTCAACTAGCTACGTCGGCGCTACCGGTGGTCTGTCTTATTTGGCTCTCCAGGGAAGTTCAGAACTGGTCTTGCATTAAAAATTCTGTGGGGAAAAAAAGAGAAATAAGGAGCCGCCCTGGAGCACTTCGTAGTGATGATATGCTTTCCTGTGAACAGCCGTGTAAAAAAAAAAAAAAAAATTGCTCCCTACCCCCTTCCACTTGGCAGCAGAAAAAAAAAATGTCGGGGAGAGGGGAGGTGGGGGGGGGACTAATAAATTAGTATTTCTTGTGCCTTTTTCTTACAGAAAATAGCAAGAGGAAAGAAAACCTGACTTACTGCGCACATTTTGTATTTCTATAGCCCTTCAAAGGGGTTGCAAAGACAAAATACAAGCTTGTTCAGTTTGAAAAAATAAGCCTTGGAAAACTCGCTTAACTCTATTCCAGCCACGAAAGACATCTTGTAAACCACAAAAAAATGCATTAAATATTGAAAAACATTCAAATTTTGCTCTACAGTGTTTTAATATGGTTGGTGCACTAACAGAGTTTTAAATGCCCCCCTTTCTCCCTCCCTCTCTTTCCCTTGCAGAAGTTCAGAAAAGACTCGGCCATCTCTGTTGGCGGCACCTGGACTGGCCTAATTCAAATGATCAAGAGGGAGCTGGCTCTCCGCTTCCCGGACAGATCAGTGTGAGTGTCCGGTCGGCTCACCACCGATCTGTCCCCTGGTGAAACAAAAGGAGCAGGCCTGCCTTCCACTTCCACTGGCTACGTGTGTGGCTTGACTCGGCTATGACTTTGCTCGAGCATGCTGGGATCGGGAAGCCAGTAACGGTGGTCCGTGTGTGAGCAGCGTATGAAATAGCGCGCATGGAAGCACACATCCCCATAGGTTTAAAAGGCCGCTAATCATACAGTTGCTCGCAAAGCACAGGCAGCCGTGAGGTAGCAGCAACGACATCTTGTTTCAGACTCCCTGTTTGGCAAGTTATTTTGCAGTCATCTAGTAGGGTATGCATTCAAAAGCTAGAACATTTTAACAAAGCGTTCGTTTTTGGTAGTGAATGTTACTATGACCTATACAGCTGCTGCATGAAACAGAAGCAAAGGGTGAGCATGGGGGGAACTTAAAAATCCTAGTTTTGGTGGTCATGGCAGAACAGCATGAACTTGACGGGTCAAAGAGAAGACGACACGAGTGCTGTGTTGAGCACTCCTGTTGTTGTGTTTTCTTTGTCCCCTTTGAGAACTCCTTGATTTCTCTTTTAAAACTTGCCCAGTTCTCAATAACCCATTTGCTCACGGGGCCTTTTCAAAATTTCAGGTGCATTCTCCAGGAGAATGACGCCTCCGGCCTCGAGGACGTCGTGCACCGGAGAACGCGAGTAAGTGCCGCAAACAACACTCCTCCCAGTGGTGGCATTCGTGGATGGGACATTCGTCTGAGAGTCCGCTTTTAATGCAGGCTCACTTTTGAGCTTATTAAACTTGTAAGGTTTGAGTCCCCGGGTCAGGTTGATTGAAATTGGAATGAACCAGAGGTGAGCTCTCAAACATCTTCCTTCCCAGTTGTGGGAAGTGGCTCGCGAGTCCACTCATTCAGGCTCACTTTGTCTCCGACTTTTGTGAGCCCATTCATTTGTGCTCACTTAGGCCTTTATCTGTCATCCTCCAGTGGGTGGTGATGATGATGCTGAGGCTAACTCGCGGGGGTTTTAGCCTCAGGCTGGTTGTTCATTAAGTGTTCTGTGAAAAGTCCCATCATGAGTGGGTGTGAGGACTATGACGACGTAAGCAGAAGGCTGGATGTGCCCGAACTTACGGTTTCGGGTGCCCTCTGTACAAGCATTTTTGAACATCTTCACTTGCACTTGGGAAATGTTCATGACGTGGAATGAGAAAATGCTAAGGTAAAGAATGGGCTGGGCCATCACAAGACATCAACGGCTGGGGGAACATGGTAGAGGATTTTGTTTGTCCTGCGGTGGACACAAGCAGGCTGATGATGATGACGACAAATGGGATGGTGATGAGTGCACGTGGCTCAAAGTGTACACCAATTAGTTGGTTGTCTTACGGTTGGTTGTGTTGCGAGGCAGATTTTTCAAGGCGAACGTGGGACGCGGCTTTGCACCCACCACCTGCATTTAAAAATGCACGCATGTTTATAGGTGTAAATTGTGCCAGTCTGTCCTAAATAGGCCTAACCTTTTTTTGGCTGGTCATTTAGGCCTAACAGATTAGGCCTAACACATTAGGCCTTGCGTGCTTCATTTTTTTTGTTGTTGTTGTTGTTGGTTCTCTTAGTTGTCAGAGTTGCCGAGTGGTCGCTTCTACGAGGGCCAGCAGCTGCATGGCCCCATGAGGACCTTCAACTCTGCGCGCTGGCTCTACCGCACTGCGGAGGTCATGGCCTACCCGCCAGACAAGCACGTCCAGGTCACGGTCTTGAAGGCAAGCCACTGTCGTGTTAACAACTTGACTCCCCAGCCAGACTACGATGAATATCAAACCTTTGCGTGCAAATTCTGTATGGACGATGAACTGACTGCAAATCGTATGGGCTATTTTCGGAGGCAAATGTTAACCCACCGCGGTAGCTCAGAAGTTGTGCTGCTGAGTGTAAGGATGCGGGTTCGATTCTGGCCGCAGTAGCCACATTTCGGGTGGAGCAACAAAAAAAGCAGGAACTGGGTGTGCTGAGATTTCGGCAGCCATTAAAGGTCACCAGGTGGTTGAAAGTAATCTGGAGTCGCCCACTTCACCTCGTAGCCCAGGAGCGGTATTCATGTATTTTGTCTGTTTCAAAAGTGTCCGTTTTTACCAATCCCCGATTGGCTAAAAGTGAACACCCGGATGTGATGCCATGCAAGTACGGCGGACCTATGATCCGCGGCTTCTCGGAGAAGACGATTTTTCGTCGCCTTGTTAATTCGCAGCTTTTGGTTGGTTGGTTCGTTGAAAATGTGTTTACTAGAAGAGTTGCACCAGAGAGAGAGGCAGAACTGACGTTATTGTCATCCCTTACCGAGAGATTCCTCAACACTATAGGTGGTATTAATTGAAAAGTTTAGCTGTAAATTTCTTCGCTTGGCAACACTGAAATGGCCACGGGCATGGCTGAAGCACCACGGACATGGCGCGGCCTTGTGCCACTGCGGCCGAAGAAAAAGATAACACCGGCGTGCGTCGTCTGCTCCGTTTCAACCCGATTCTCAATGGGGGTGTCAACAGAGTTGTTGTTAATCGCACTCACATTGGAGTCGAGGCATTACTTTGCGGAGCTTGGAATGTCCAACCCATATCATGCGCCTAGCACGGACAAGTACCGCCATCCCGTGGAGCCCGACGTAACCAGTGACGGCGCACTCTCATGGTTGCCTGCATGCGTGCCTTTCCAGTGAATACAGGCTATAGGCTGAGCCGACTGAAATTTCCTGCTGCCCTCACTGCGCTAAACAAACAGTTGTGCAAAAGTCAACCCTAAGCCCACCTACAACTGGAAGTACATCGCAATAAAACGGACGCAAAACGGACGTTTTTAAAATGGACAAACACGAGACAAACACCCAGGTGGGGCTTCGGCGGGCTAAGCCCCCCAAATTTTAATTTTGGAAAATTTGGACACAAACGTCACTGCTTCAATGTGGATGCAGCTTCTAAATGTGGTTATTAAAGGGAAAAATAATTGGGGGATAGTCTTCAACCGCCTTCAAAGAATACCGGTGATACAAATGCCAATGACGAGCGCGACTTAACTGTGTCACATCGCTTGTCCCTGGAGTCCAGTTCAGTAGCAGCCAGCTGTGACTGAGTGTTTCGTGCTTCTCGTCAGAAATATAGCAGCCCCAGCTATGTCTTATAGTGAGAAAGCTGCTGTAAACGCTTGTAATTGGCGTTGATGCAGATTTGTGCAATGCTTGTCTTTTATGTCCATGCTTTTTGTGGTCTCGGATGTTACATAATTCGTGCTCCAGTGGTCCTTCGTCTATGAAAGTGCCCTATGGTTTTTTGATTACTGATCGCTGTCTTGGGCACGGATTTCACCTTCTAGAAAGCGGTGTTGTCTAAATGCCTAGTTCTTAGTTGCATCAAATGGGTGCCTTTCATTCCCTCTCCAAATAAATAAAAAGTCATAGTGCAGGTCCCGCCCTTGAAATATATCTCTAGGTCTGGTGTGCTGCCGGCTCCGATACGTATAACATTGCCAAAGGCTACACCAGACTGGTACAACCATACTCGCAAGTGTGGTCTGTGGGGCACAAACTGCACTGTTTCACCGAGAAAAAAGCTGCTCTGGAGTAGTATTCGGCTGAAACTAATACAGTTTATGCCTGTTTCAACGGACCACCTTAATCAGGAAAAAATGTCCGCTGTATCCGAAGTATGCATACTTAAAAGAGGGGGGGGGAGTATATGAGCATAAAGTGGGAGCTTTGACCAGTATTGCATATACATGCTACAAACAATTTGTTCTTTCTACACGCCTGCAGTATCTCTGCACAGCGTTCACGGGGGGGGGGGAAGAATCGCTGCACACTGTTTTCGAAGATTAGCACCGGCACTTGTAAAAGGCCTGGCACATGCGGTCAAGTGCGTAGAGACTGCACGCTTAGCTGAGCAAATAAAGCGACAATCTAACTAGAAGCAATTACTAGCCAGCTATAAAAATCATTCGTGGCCAGCAGAATTAGCCAAGCACTTTTCAAATCTTCCATAACGAAGCAGGCTTACTCGAAAGTGTTCATCAAACAATTCAGATCGCTGCCCGACGTTCTCCCAAAGCAACTTCTGCATTTTTAATGATCTTAGTCTGGTCAGTGAAACAGCTGATACGAAAGAATCTGATGAAGGGAAGCTGTCCACTTATAACGATACCGTTTATAACAATATATCGGATATAACGATGAACAGCTGTGGCACTGTCAACTTTTGTATTCTTTCTATGGTAAAATAAACCGTTTATTACAATGGTCCTGTGCCACGATATCGGTTATAACGATTGAATCCGGTGATATTGTGCACCAAAAGTACAACAGTGACGACTCTAATGACGCGGTTGCGTAGCCTACTCGGGTAGTGTCTTCGTATGAGGCCCAATGCGTGGCACAGTCCCTCGGGAACTTTGTTTCCGCCAAGGACATTTACATCAGCTAGGTGAAGCACCTGTAGACGCTCTTGGAAAAGATTTGCGCTAGCTGCACACGCTGCAAAACAAAGGTGACTGTGGCTTCTTTTCCGCAAATTGGTAGTAGTACGACCTTGCTGGCATGCGAATAAAATGTTGTGAGCTCTGTTCCATCATTTTATTTTGCAACCCGCCTATAACAATTATCGGTTATAACGTTTTCCTTGGCACTTGGATATTGTTATAAGGGGACTAGACTGTATACTGCTGGAGGAAAATTTGTCGCTGCAGTCGCGTGCCGTCATAGCAATGTTCCTTGCTTATTTGGCTCAGCTAACCACGTGGCTTCTTTTCACTCTTGAAGCCAACTTCAACAAAAGGGTACCATTTTTTATCTTGTTTGCGCGCACAAAGCTTCTGAAAATCCTCCGAATAAATCTTTTGGAACGCCACCATTCTATTGGTAAAGCAGCCCTAAATAATTTTTAACCAGTACTATTGGTTTTTAGAGCCTCAGGTAACTTTTGAGCCTGTCCACGAGCCATGCCAAGGACAAGTTCCTGCCCGGCACATAACGGCACCCTCATTGAAGCACGGCTCGCCTAGCGCCAGATTTCCTTGGTATGAAACGCAGTAGTTTCCAGTGATCGGTCCATAAGAGAGGCGTTGGTCCTTCAGTAAACAAACATTAGCTGCTTGCCGACAAAGAGCAGCCTTAAGGCTATGGCGACCGCTTTTTAACGGAGGGGGAAAGCAAAAACGCCCGTGTGTACGAGACTTCGGAGCACGTTAAAGATCCCCAGGTGGTCAAAACTAATCCGGAGCCCTCCACTACGGTGCACGTCATCGCCTGCGTTGCATCGGCGCGTTAAACCCTACAATCGGTCAGTAACCATAAGGAATTGTCGTTCTTGGAATGTGACTTGGAAGGCCTGCAAGGGGAGTGTAATCCGTTGGCAAATCTCCCTCGCTCCCGTTTTTCAGGTGCAGCCCGTGGAGGCGTATGCCAGGTCCCTCTCCCCGCAAGGTGAGAGCACCGTGATCATCCACTTCTGCGATACCACACCGGGCCCACCACCGGCCCCCCGCTGGCCGCCCGGCGAGGCCCGCCAGGAACCTGAGCGGCAGCCACAGCCGGAAGCCGCAGGGGGTGGCGAGGAACTGGCGGACATGTACCCCAAGTGCGACATCATGGACAAGGGAGAGTGAGGCCTCATTTTTGCTGTGGCACAGCCGTTTATTACTCGTGGTTTGACATCTACGATGCGGAACCGATTCAAATTCAAAATGTCGGAGATTACGGCATTGAAGCTGCACCTGGGCCTACGGGGCGCGCCGTAGTGGAGGGCTTCAGGGTTAGAGGCCAACTGCGCTTCAAATTTCACCTCGGCCACAGTCACTGTGAATGTACAGTGCGTACCGCCAAACCAACTGGGACGTGACTGGTAGCCCCGTGAAATGCGTTGTTTAATTAGTTGGAAATGTTTAAAAGAAGTCCGTGTCAGGTGGCGCTGCACCCGCCGGCGGATCGTGCAAACAGCCATGGAGCGGAAGTGACATTGCAGCCGGCACATTGCGCTTTTTCCTGCGGTCGAGTTCCACTGGGTGCGGTTTTCTTTTAGGCTGCGGCGAGGGCAGGGTGTGGCACGCAAATTTTCTCCGTCCGGCCAACCGCATGCGGCCGCTTGCTCGGCGACTGGGCTGGCTGGAACGTCACTTCAGCGGCCGCAATGGCTTGGTTTGGTTTCAAAATCTCCCGATTTTTGATGGTCGTTTGCGCCACAGATACAGGCATTTCAGCTGTCATATTTTGTATCTTGCAGTACTTTTATGCAAGCTATACGGAGAAAACGTTTTCAAAAGGTTTAAATTTTAACTCCAGCCTCCTGGGTGTCGTTAGCAGGCCTCAGAACTTCGACAAACAACCCAGTTTTTTCCATTCATGTTTTCCGCGGGATCATTTTTAAAAGAATGCTTTTGCCATTTCCTTAGTAAAAGAAATGAGCAGCGGCAAAACCACGCCTCATGTCAGCATCACAAATGCTGCAAATATTGTAACAGCGCAGTCTTGGACGTTAGGCAGCTGCCTCAAGGGAAGGTACAAACCGGTTTAAACTCTACAATCAATCAAAAATGATTCCTTGCAAGTGATGCCACCAAAGTTTAATGAGCTGTAAAATTAGTTCCGAGCGGTGCATCGAAAAAAAAAAAATTCTCTCATTGCATTCTCCAGGGTTCAAAGTATAGGAAAATATAAAAATTACAGTGATATGACTAACACTGTTTTGTCTGTTGTTCCTCCAGAAATGATAATTTATCTTTAATTATCTTGGGAACTAATTGATCAACTGAAGAAATAGTGGCATATATGAAATCAGTGAAAAAAAAAAAAAAAGCAGCAAGACTGGCAAGTTTCACAGAGTTTGCTTAAAAATTAAAAGCAGCTGTTTTAAGAGCAGTGTCCCTTTTAAAGGGACACTGAAGTGAATTTGCCAAGCTCCCGTTTTTGCTTGCACTGCGTAGACTGGCTCAAATTAGCACACTTTTCATCGTTTATCCGGTTGACAAATCGGTAATTATTTTACAAAGCGCGAAAGAAGAAAAACTACCATGCGCGGTTTGCGGCGGCCGCACCAACTAAGGCTGTGACGTTGGGAGGAGGGGCGCCGTGATTGGACGATGCCCAAGGTTAGCAATCACACAAGTTTCGGTTTCGGTTCTGTAAAACATAACCAATGGCGTTGTTGGATGGGCATTCTCAATATTTCAGTAATCATCGTACCGCGCTTCTGCCATGTTGTCGGCTGTAAAATGCACAAGATAAGCCTCCCAGGACGGCTTGTAGTCGTAGCATTCACTAGCCGAGACCTACGCAGTGCATGAACGCCCTCCGTGTACCCGCAGACGCCCAAATGTCGTGCGCTTTTCCCCCATATTTGGAGCTTGCCTCCCTCATGCCTGTATCGTAAAAAGCGTGTTCGCACCAGGCCAAGGGTCTGTTCATTCTGGCATGTGCCCACTTCCTGCAAGCAGTCGGTGCTTATGGCAACAGCACGCCAACGAGAACTCGCTAGCGCGCCAGTGCCAGCCTGCGCGCGTTTTGTGAACTAGTTCGTGTAGCCATGAACGTTGCGGCCCAAAAAAAGGTGAACTCAATATAGAAAACATCGGCGGAAAACAAAAAAGTTAACTTACAAAAAAAAAAGCACGTACCCGCGGGGATTTGAACTCGTGACTCGCAAAACACTTGCGGTGACATACCCAGCGCCTCAGACAACTGAGCCACGGAGCGGGATGCGAAGGACTGGCTAATATAGAGTATTATTGTACAACCGGTTTACACTTTATTTAGTTTTGGCATTTCAAGCAGCTTAGGTGACTATTTGTTGTACTGCGCTCGTGCAGTAAGCGTTGCCCGAATTTCCACAGTAGCTTACGTCTAGCAATTGCATTTCGTAGACGGAAAAGCGTTCGCAGATGCGTAGTCGTGCTGCTGACCGCTGTGCTTGTTCGCCCAGCGCAAAAAAGTGCTTCCCGCGCCCTAGTTTTACGCTGTATGGTAAAAATATCAGTTGATTTTATTTCCTTAGTACCTATATTGACTTCGCTGACTCTTCTCCCGCCTTCAAGAGGCCTTATATTTTCCTACTGACGTACCAGTCAGCGAAGCGTCGCATGTGCGCTTGTGCAGCGCTTGTGTGAAGTGACCTTGACTTGGAGCTAGATACAGTGTACAAACAAACCAAGTAAAGAAAGGCACATTCTTCCATTCACAAACGTGTCCTGGCTTCGTTTCAACTAAGCGAACGAATTGCGACGAAGCAATTTTTTTTAACCTCCTGGACTGCGACAACCCGCCGGCGGCCGGCGGACGAAACGCTGGGCCGACTGACTCTGTTGGCCGGGGAGCCGTGCAGTAGCGCCGCAACCAATTGCCAGCTCATCCCCTCCTGACGTCACACGAAAACGCCACAGAAAATGGGCGAGCATAAAGAGAGGAGGACAGCATTTTCGAATTAGTTTTTCTACTAAATAAAATCGCGTAAACGCGTCTAGAGTGGTCGAAACATGGTCTGGGGACTCCGGACTACAATTTGCGCTAGTAATCCCGCAATGTTTACATATCACTTCAGTGTCCCTTTAATTAAGACGATTGACTCCTCCACTGCCCGTTTAGATCTAGGTGCACAGTTTTGGGCGAGTTAAGTGCCCGTCCTAACTGTGCAGGGCTTTGCAGCAGTTTCTCTCTGTGGTGAAAAGCAAACACGCCCGTGTGTACAAGATTTTGGTGCACATTAAAGATTTCCATGGGGTCAAAATTAATCCAGAGCCCTCCACTACGGCGTTCCTCATAGCCTGCGTTGCGTCGGCGCGTTGAACCCTACAATCAATCAATCAATCAGTTTCTCTCTCTCTGTCTCTCTCTCTTACCTTTGGTGGGCGCTGGGCTCACAGCGTTCAGGCAGCAGAGGTGTACGAGATCTGGGGCCTGCCTCTGGGCAGCCGCCGACTCTACGAGCTCCAGGCGGCCGACATGATTGACCTGGAGCTGTGGAGGCAGGCGTGTGCCATGGTCTACGGGCCTCCTGGCGCTGCGTCGGTGAGTCGGTCTGGGGGTCTGCTCAATTTGTGCGCGTCTTTTTCAAGTTTCAAGCGAAGCTTTCTATGCTCACTGATGGCGTTTGATGTCGCGCCAAAACGCACTGCAGGAGCCAGCTTTACACAGTGGGTTTCACAAAATGATGATGGTGGGGATGATGGTGATGGTGGTAAGCAAAGGCACATTGAGCGCCTGTAGAAAAAATTCCCGGGCCATCTTCACTAACGTCAAACCTGGGGATGGGCGAAGCACGCAGTGTGTAAATGTGTTGTCGGCGCCTTGGGGTATTTGCCCACGGAGATGAAACTGTTGGGGGTTAGAGGTATACAGCTGTGCTGTAAAAGTCTCCTGTCTTTGAAGCACGAAGCGTTGTAGCACGAGGCTTTGGAAAACGAGTGCCCCGGTGTTTTAGTACTGTGACTACATGAGACAATATACGATGACAGGAGGCGGTGACAGCCCGAGCCCCTCAGGGGCTTCGCCCCTGAAAATTAAAACAGTTCAACTCAACTTGAAAGCTGTCTCCGCTCTTTGCTAGCACCCCTAATTCTCTTCCTCTCCTTTTCTCACTCCTCTCTTGATGAATTGAATGGAGGTTTTTTTCGATGCAATTCAATTTTCTTACCTTCGAAACACGATTTAGCGGGAGGATTGAAATTTTCGCTTCAATTGTGTACAGTGGAATCTCTATGATGCGATTCTGGGTGATACGAATTTCTGGAAAGTCCTGGCCAAATGGCATTGTTTGCAATGGGAAAAATTTCAGCTGTTATGAACGGACCAACGTGGCCCGGCGGATAATATAAACGAGCCGGCGAGGCGCCCGACTACTCAGTGAGCAAGCGACAGCGACGTAGGGGCTCTATCTCCCCTCTTTGTCACTCTGTCTCCAGGAGCAGCCAGGCTGTTGTTTTCTGCTCGCGCAAACGTGGAGCGCATGCCACAGGCCCGCTGACGTTGCCGCGGAACTGGCGGAGCCACCCGCACGCTGCATGCGGCGTGGCAGGCGGCGGCAACATGGCGGCGGCTTCGGCCGTGAAGTGGTGCGGGGCACTCGAGTGACTGCTTCTAGCTGCCCTTTAAATGCCGCTCAAGGCACACACGAAGTTGCTTGTGCGGTAAAGGAGCTGATAATGTGGGCGAAAACGGTGCTATAAAACATCATCCGCTCCGCTAGTGAAAGCACCCATTAAATATCTGCCGGGGTGCTAAGCCTAAACATCTCCGGCGGAGTGAGCGCTTCGAAGCTGCCACCATGAGGCGCACGCCTCCCTATTGGCGCAAGTCATCATGCTCCTCCCACTGCCACGTGCGTCGCGTGTAATTTTCTGGTCGAGGCAGAAACTGCCGTGGGCGCGGAATTGTCGGCGTGGGCTTGAAAAGGTAGCATATGCAACACCGACGCGCATGCAGTTCATGCCTTAACTGTTGCGCTTGTGCACCGCGAGTGAGGAGACGAGTGTAAAGTTTTATGCGCTCCAGAAAGGAGTGCATGGCGACATGGGTGTTTAAAAAAAGCAGAAAAAAATCACGGATTTCTTCACATTAAAGTAAAAAAAAATAAATGAAGACTTTCTTTTGATGCTCAATTTTTTGGTCTGTGTTGGTTCATACCAATTTCGGGCGATACAAATATTTTTCGAGGTCCCGCGAGATTCGTATCATTGAGATTCTACTGTAATTTTCTCAGTGAATAAAGCATCGTTTGGGGCCGGATAAGTGTTGGGGGCACTATAAAACACCCAATTTTTCGAACGAAACAGACTTGTATTCTGTCTTCATAACCCCTTCAATGAAGCCGCGTGCATTTTGTGGGTTTTCCTGCAGCGTTCAGTGCCAGCCGGCCCTAAAGACGGAAGTAACTGTGACGACAGCCAACCAGTGGGTCCCAAAGACCTGACCCTTGTGTCAGGTGCCAGTGCCGAAGAAGGTAGGTAGAGTTGCATCGCGCACCCTACATGTCACATGACCCAGGCTGTTGTCGCTGTCGTCATTGCAATCTTCCCCCGGCTCTGTGTTTTCTGACGTAACTGTCAAAAGCAGAATGAATAGAGTGTTTCGGGCTGTTCATTCTGGGACCCCGTGTTATCCTGTCTTCATTCTAGGGTTGAGAGTTTCTAAAAGGATCAGATAGCAGGCGCTGCGATCAGATAATCAGATAGCAGGCACTGCGATCAGATAGATCGGGTACCGACGCCAGTATGAGGGGAGCTGCTGACAAGATGGCAGCTGTCTACGAATAACCAGTTCGGCAGATGTGCTTTGCTAACTTGCTGCGGTGGCTCAGTGGCTAAGGCGTTGCGCTGCTGAGCCCGAGGTCGCGGGTTCGATTCCCGGCCGCGGCGGCCGCTTTTCGGATGGAGGGGAAAAGCAAAAACGCCCTTGTGTATGAGATTTCGGTGCACGTTAAAGATCCCCAGGTGGTCAAAATTAATCCGGAGCCCTCCACTACGGCGCGCCTCGTTGCCTGTGTTGCGTCGGCACGTTAAACCTCACAATCAATCAATCAAAGATGTGCCTTGCTGTTTGGTTGCATGCTTTTCGTTATTGTTGTTGAAAAGAAAAGGTGAAGAGGGGAGGGGAAATTAGAGTTCCCCGTGCTGGTAAAAACAAGTTCAGTGACCGCCAGTGGGTTCATCTGAGTAAAAAGGTGATTGTGAAGTACTCTTCTTTTTTCCAAAAACTCAGTTTGCATTACCCAGTCAATTGTGTCATACTAGCATTTGGTTTTTCTCTTAGGGCACAGCACAGTGGCTAAATGTGCGAAAGCAAGGTAGCTGAGAGTGAGTCTTGTCCACTCCTTGTGCCTGTCATCGTACTTTTGATGCTTAGCTTTAGTCGAAATGAACTGTTGTTCAACAGATCTTTCCAGCATCCACTACTGCAGGCGAACGCATTTAACGAGAGAACATTTGAGTGTTTGCATGCATCCCGGGAACAGTCACCAACGGGCAGGTAGCGGATGGAGTAGAAGCAAAAAAAAAAGTCTTTGAAAGGGTGTGCTCCGGGTGGTGACAAATGTGCGCAGGAGGAGAGATGCCAGTGCAGCCTCTCCTCGAGTGCGGCTGCCCACTTCCCAAGCAGCTCACGTTGCATCCCGGGGACGTGGTTGTGACCGAGACGCTGGCCACCGTCACCCACGTCGAGGTCGTCTGGCAGGTGAGACTTCTTGATACAACCAAGAGAAGGGTGTAGTCGGGTATAGTCACACGGTGTAAAGGGTGTAGTCACTTTTACGGGCGCAGTTTTGTTGGGTGCCAAGGTGAAAACAAGATGTCTGTATGTGGGGGCTTGGCCAAGACAAAGTTAAAGCAGTGTGCCACGTGCAACGATTTCAGCCAGGTGGTTTGTCGGCTTGGGTCGGGTTGGCTCGTTTCAAGTCAAGCAGTCAATTTGAATCCACTCCGAAATTTGCAGCAGCAAGGTGTGGTTGTGCCTCAACTTTTTTGCTCATGGACTTGGTGACGAGCTTCTCTCTGCATTGGCCTTCATTCTCAGCTGGTAACTCCGATGGCTGGTGTCGCAGCATCTTTTCACCACTGGTTAAAGGGGTCCTGAAATACCTACCGCCGATGCATGGATGTACATGTAACCAAATAAAGAAATGTATTAGCAATCTCCTCCCGCAAAAATTTTGTGAAAGCGATGAGTATTAGCTGAGAAATCGTAAATCAAAAACCGCGCATTATCATCGCGCCACGTTTCCTCCTCCTTTCAACTTACTCTTCGCTGTTGATGCTCCCTCCCGTGATGCTGCACTCCTCAGCGGTGGCGTGCTTCCGCTATTGCGCTGCTCAGACTGCCGTCTGCTATGGGCAAGCTTTGTTGACACCTTGAATCCCGCACTCCGCTCAAGGCTGGAAAAGCGAACGAAAAACCTGGCCGCATGTGTGCGGCGGCCTGGCCTTGCCCTTTCGCGGTGTACGTTGCTGGAGTTGCTATCTGCGGCACGTGACTTTTTATCGGCGGCGAACAGTTCGCCGCTGCACGGGGAGGATCGTGCGCTCGTTCTCTTTGATGCACCGCGCACTGTTTATCCAAAAAGTGCCGTATCAGATGAGGCCCCGCTGGTGCCGGGTCTTATTTTGCGGCGGTGGTAATTCCTGCTGGCGGCATGTGAAAAAGAAATTTTAAACCGATACAGAACCTGTGTACAAAACGCTTCAATCATGTGACCAGTTCAGCTTGGGGCGACGCGTAGTGGAGAGCGGCAACGTTGGCAAAACATGCTGCGCTGTGGCTCTGAGCTTTCTAGCGCTGGAGCGAGCGCCATTTCCTTGACAATCTCAAACATCGGTTGCCTTGGCAACAAGGCACAAACCACTCTAATTGGATTGATTAAACTTTATTTAAGCCTGCAGAACGACGTTTTTACGCGCCGCGACGCGGCCTTGGCGGTCCTGGTGGCTACTCATCCGAGACGTGAGCTCGCCATTGCCAACTCGCGAGGTCAGTTACGGTTCCGTGATCCCGGTTCAGCTAGGGGCCCCACCTCGCGACATGTGGGCACTGCAGGCGTACCACTCACCCCCATTGGGAAGTGCGAGATGCGTTTGGCATTACAGGAGGCGATGGTGTGTGTGTTGTGGACGCCTTTGTTTTGCGATGAAATGCGACTTTGTGCTTCTGCGGGTGGATAGTGCTTCCCATGGTCTGGATTATCTTTCTCGGGCGACGTACGACTCAACCTCGCATGGTGTATGTGCCGTGTGCGGGGCTAAAAGCTATCTCGGCTTGTACGCCAGAGTTAAGTGACTTGCTGTTCTTCCCCGCAAACCGCGCGCAACGTGAGTGCCGAATTTACGACGGGCAGGAGGAGGCAACCCATCATCGGTCAATCGCGGTTCAAACTTGCAACGCATGTTGTGACGTTGTGTTAGTTCGAAACGCATCTCTGGATTGTTTTGAAGTTTAATAAAATGTGTGCGTCAAACCCGGGCATTCGGCTCAGGGCGTTCTCTGCGATTGCATGAAAGAAGTGCCACGGGGCTTCAACGCTTTCTTTATGGAACATACTCAGGTAAGAGAATATCTATGGCGTGTTGCATTCAATACAAACGGTTAAGCGTTTGTTTACACTATTTTCGTTTGTCGTAAAATGCCCAAGCACTCTGGCACTACGCTGGCAGTATCAGCCGGCGAGCCGACGCTGAGCAGACGACTCATCTCTTTGCCGGAAGTGCGTGAGAAAGTCGCGCAATAGCAGGATGTCTAGCTCATGACGAACATCTGGGAATCGATGACGTAGACATGTGAAGATGGCGGCGTCCAAAAACACGAAGGGAAGGGTGAGAAAAAAGCGACGAACTTTGCAACAAAAGTGTGAGCTTTCCGCTGCGCGTAAAAGAGTAATACTTGGCACAGATGACGTTGACGGCCGAATCTAACGATGGCGCTAGTTCATTTAGTGTGCTCAAAACGCCTTTCAGGGCCCCTTTAAGATGTTGTTGGCCCGTGGCAACTACGACGTGGTTTCGTTTGTCACGGCAAGCCTTAAAAATTGCCATCTAGCTCCAAAGATACGAACTGTACATCAAAGGAAGGCGTATTCCTCCTGCAAAGCGGCAGATGGCACAAAAAGTTTAACCAACGCCCAACACAAGTTCCAGAACCAGCATTCGGAAATTTCGTAAGCCGGCTCACAGGTTTTGAGGCGCTATATGTAGAAAGTCAATGATTTCATGACCAATCATAAGATGTTACGCACATCAAGGTTTGTGCAAGGCCAGCAGCTCGGCTCATGTTTGTAATGGAACGCGCGGATTGCCCGTAGCCTGATGGAGCCTGTCGGACCATTTTCTTTGTCGCAGGATGGCACTGTGGAAAGCGACGTCCGGTCCACAGATCTTTATCCTGTCCTCCACATGGATGAGAACGAGTTCTTTCCTGGAGACTTTGTTATGGAGAACACCGGTACTTTTTTAAGTCAAAGGGGATGGAGAGGGGAGGGGAGAACCATGATGCTGCTTTTGTTGTAATTGATTCTTAAGCCTTCTTCGAGAGTGTGCGAGCCTGCTCAAAGCTGAGAATAGGCCCAGTTGAGAAAAGTAACAAGTAAAGGCAATGGAAGTACGTCTTAACAAGTATTGAGCTACATTTTAATACAGCATGCATTTGGGGAAGAGCTGCACTACTATTCTTTGCGGAGATTTACAAATTTCTTTGCATGTCTGATTTTCCACTGTACTCCCCCCTTCCCTCCCCCACCACTAAAAAATAAAAATAAAACGAAGCATTCATACTAACTTGCTCAGCCTTTACCTTACCATGTACTTCATCCTATAGCTCCTTTACGAGTTTATTGCGCATACTTTAAATCAATTCATTTGGGCTACTTTTAAATGAAAAAGCGTCATTAGAAATCTACTTATGCAACAAGTGTGTAGGTTTTGTTGGCAGGCGAGCCTAAAACGGCAACACGTTCTTTTGGGATTGCGTGATTGCGCGCGTATGCAGTGGAGCTTCATACAGTCTAAGAGAGGGTTTGTTGCCGTCTAATACGCCGCCTGGTGCCTGTTCTGCTTGCAGGCGATGCTCCATCCGAGGAGTACGGGGTGGTCCAACGGGTGGACCACTGGGGGAGGACGGCTGAGGTCGCCAAGTACCGGATGTACACGGTCGACGCCGAAAACCCGCAGTAAGCCCGCTTCAAGGTGTAGCTTGGGTCAGTTTTTAAGTTCAGAGCACTTTAGGGGCTCGCCTTGGCGCCGTAGCTTGCTCGCTGGACTCTAATAGAGCCCCACGCCGTTCCGTCGTAGCGGCTGTCGTCGTGGCGTAACCCAGGGGCTTCGAAAGCCAAGCTGTTTATATAGTCATAAGCGTTCGAAACTTGTGGACCACTGGCACTTGTCATACATCTCCCCGTTGTTTAGCGCAAAGAAAACGGTAGGTACATTTGAGGCAAAATATATGTAATTAACTGGCAGTGCCCGCGGTCATTTAGTTAGGAACGCTCGCTGGGTTGGTTTTTACGATAGTGAGCGAAAAAAAGCGGCAGTGCAACCCCGGCACGTGTGGGAGGAAAAACAAGCACAAAAAAAAAACAGAACCCCTGCTGGCACAGTTTCAGGCAGGGGCTGCGACGGCGGGAAATTTGAATTGCACTGGGTGGTAGCAGTGAGCAGATAACGGCGCTGCAGCCCATTATGGCAAATCACTACTCTGCACCTCCGACAGCCTTCACATTGAGTGGAATGGAACTGGTGGAGGTGAAAAAGACACTGACATCCACGTTTACAAGATTTCAGTGCATTAAGCTCACTTGTGTACGTCCTATGCAGGACCCCTTAAAGGCCAACTGCACTCAAATTTCACCTCGGCCAAATTTGTTTTTAATGCGTAGTAAGTACCCCCAAATAAGCTGAGACACAAGTGGTAGCCCCGTGAAACGCCTCGTTAATCAGTCAGAAGTGTTTAAAAAGGCTCCGCCGCAGACCACTCTGCACCTGCCGGCGGATCGCGTAAACAGCCATGACGCGCCTGTGACGTTCCAGCCGACGGTGGCTTTTTCCTCTGGCCAGCCACGCAGCGGGAGAACCGGTCGAGCTCTGCTGCCCCGTGCGCGCGTAGAGCTTGCGCGCAGACATTCTCCCGAACTGGTGACCGTCCGGCCGCTCGCTGGACGGCTGCAACGTCACTGCAATGGCCGCGCTCTCCTCGGTTTCGGTTTCAAAATCGCCGATTTTTGCTGGCCGCTTGCGGCGTCCACGTGCGTATTTCAGCTGTTGTATTTTGCATGTTGCTTTCTTTTTAAGCACACGATACGGAAATAGGGTTTTCAAGAAGTCGAAATTTTGAGTGCAGTTGGCCTTTAAAGCCTAAGCTGTACTAAAAACTAACGCCAGCACCACCTTTTTGTGTGTAAATATGTTGATAGTATGTTAATATGTTGATACTGGCAGAATATTGCTTTTATTGCTCTTGTTTTCTCAGGCCTGAAGAGCTTGGCGTTGAAGAGGTCAGTGTGTACAACATCCGGGAACATCCAGAATTGAACTACAAGCCGACCTACTTTGTCGCCAAGGGCCCCATCCCCGATGTAATCAGCTCTCTCTCTCTCTCTCTCTCTCTCTCTCTCTCTCTCTCTCTCTCTCTCTCTCTCTCTCTCTCTCTCTCTCTCTCTCTCTCGTGTGTTTGCTTTCGAAGCAAGCACGAATCTAATAATTTTGTTGGGATAATCATTGAGCAAATAATTTGAGTAGTCGTGAAAAATTTAGTAGCTGCCGCGAATGCTGCTATGAGCAACGTTTATAGATACTTTTTCAGTTTCGGAACTGCGCCTTCCAAAGCGGGCGCGAGTTTACCCTAGGCGCTGAGAGGGCACTCCGGTCACGAGTTGCGCTGTGTCGGCGCGTGTAGTCGCGTGTCTGCTCTACGAGTTTCTTCTTTTCGCTTGCGTTTGTCTTCGCCCTGGCGGGTGAAGACCAACGGGTTTGGCTTGGCTTTGGCCTTGACATGTGCTGGCCTTTCATGTGCTGGGCTTGGTGCAATGCCGACTTGCTTAATTCGCAGTTGGCTGTACGAGATTTTACAGCCAACTTTAGCAGTGATGCTTGTGAGGAGGCTGGGCACATGCCTCGTGCGTGGGGCACGTGCCCTTTACAAAATGTACAACTGTGAGGAGGAGGACGGAATGTATACAGATCCGCATGCTAAAGAACTATTATTAAAGCAAAACAGACTAGTGAACAAAAACAAAAATTCCTAATGCTAACAATATAACCGGAAGACATGCAATTCAATACAAAACTTCCTAATTTATCCAGGATTTTGGGTTAGCTTTAACCGGCGAAACAATTTGATTCCTTCGGAACAACAAAGGGTATACACGGATGTCTTTCATAAAGAAAGCGTGCAGTTGCTGCGCATGGCTATAAGGAAATATCATTCGTGCTGCAACGAATTTGCGCGATTGGCATGGCAAGCGAAATCATGTGCCCGCTTGACAGCTGTATACTGCTACATGAAAATTCATTTAAAATGCTGTCGTTCGTATTGGTATTTTATCCCCCTCTAAAAGTCACTGGGCGTACGTACACCTCCTTGCATAATAGGCCTGTTTCAAATAAATCACGAACTGGAATAGTACGGCAACAACGTTGAGCAACTTCCGAGAACAGTTATTTCTTTTCGAGTACCCAGCCAGAGCTAGCTGGTCACAACCCGAGATGCCGGGGCGGAACGTACGTTACGGGAGGGCCGGTTTTTGCATCAAGGCGAAGGAGTCCAACAGCGAAAAAAATCACCTGACCACCAACCCTACGTAGCGTGTTACGCCACGTAGTTTTGCTTTTTTTACTTTTTTCCTGAGGGTTCTTGTATTTCTCTGCCATTTCTCTCTCTCTCTCGCGCGCGCGCGCTGCGTTTGCACAGCGTTGACGCGCACTCCGGCAAGTCGACGTTCTCATGTGGTGCTGATTATTCTTCTCCGTGCCTGTTCATGCGCACCGAGCTTTTCTTGCGCGCTGACATCCGGGTGCTCACATGCGGTTTCATTTGTTTTCCTTTTTGAGCAGGACGGCGAAAACCACTTTTCCTAGTTAAGCGCTCCGCATGTTTGCTGTGCGTGCGTGGGTGGGCGCACACATCTGGAAATTGTGTAGTCTTGGAAGCCAACTGCTACAATAAACAAAAGGCAATAATTTTTTTTTTTTTGCTCCTTGTAGTGGTTCCTTCCGAGTCCACTCCTCCATAACAGCATGTACGCGTGTTCCAGTCGGCTTAGCTCAAAGTTTCGGCGTAGTTGCGCGTCTCTACAAGTTTCTTCCTTTCGTTTGCGTTTGTTTTTTACCCCTGTGCGCGAACCTTGCCCTTTCGGTGCGTTCAGTTTGCGACGCTATTGAACAGTGCGGTTTTCATCGAGGATTTCGTTGGCTCCGTCAATACATTGTGTGTTTTTTTATAAGCCTGGCTTACCGCAATGCCAACGTGCTCCGCACATGGCTGTACGAGCAGATACAGAAGCGACACTTAGAAGCGTCACTTTTTAGCGCCTCCATCAGATCCATATTTCCTCGCGCGGTCAAAGAGCTAAGGAAAACGCGCAAGGCATGTGGACTTCATTTTCTCGAAAAGGACGTTGCGAAGAAGTATAGGTATCATTAACGTAAAGTCGCCGAGATCGACCGGGCTTACACTGAAGGAATGTGCAGTCTCCGTTAACTTTCCCAGCAACTTAATTTGTTGCGGAAGGAGATTCGGCGGCGATCTCCGAAATAGACAAAGGCAGCGTGTGCGCACAAGCTAGGCGATTACAAAAGGAGAGCACTTGCCCATGGAGCGTCAAGAGGAGTTGTACAACTATGAGGCGCCTGTTCCCCAGCAGTGCACTGATTTTGCTCAGATAGTCGAGAATAGTGCGATAATACGGCTCCCAGCCAACTTTATAATGGCCGTACTCGAAAAAGAACCGAGCCAGCGTCGGCAAATTGTTTTTTACGCGGCCGGAATGAAAGCGGGGGCGTTGTTGTGAGGCACGATACCACCTATGTTGTCCACAAAACGGAAAGCTGCTCCAACAGTCGTGTGAGGAAATATCATTCAAGATGCAATAAATTTGCGCAATTGGCATGGCAAGATAATTTGTGTGCACGCTTGACAGCCACTGCTACGCGAACGATCATTTAAAACACTGTCGTTCTTGATATTTAAGTCACCGCTTCAAATCCCCGGGCGTACGTACACGACTCCTTGCATAATACCGCCCGTTTCAAATTGATCTGGAACTGCAACGGCCGCAACAAAATGATGAAACATCGGCGAACAGTTATTTATGTTGCAGTACGCAGCCACAAGTGAGGACCGGTGATGCCGAGCGGAACGCTCCCCGCTAGCAGACGACGCTCGCTTTCGTAGCGCAACTCGCAACCGCAGCGCCGCGGTGGCGAGAGTCGCGGCCGGCCGCCTTCTCTCCATGGCCGCGGCGGGGAGATACGGAACTGAAAAAGTATCTATGAACGTTGGCTATGAGAACTCTGTTGGCCACTTTTTTTTGTGCAAAGCATTCAACAATTCGCACACCAACAGAACGTTGAAACTCAAAACTATTCCGCTATGCCACTTAACGTATAGGAAATGATGGTGCTTTTGATGCACCGAGTCCCCAGCACAATTTTAACAGTGGAGCTGTTTAGGGTTGAGTTCCAGCCAAGCCTCGTATCGCTTAAAACTGAGTGCAGCAAAGTGAAAAGAGGGAAGATGCTAGGCCAAGAAGTCTGAGGAAAAGTGCGAGGAGGCAAAGAGCCGAAGAGCAGGTGTGGGGAGTGCGCGTCACGGCGCAGATGTTTGGGGGAAGGCGTGCTTTGGGGATTGGCTGCATCCATCGATGACGCAAGCTCTGACGTGCAGGTGTTTTTGTTGAGAGAGGCGGAGTGTGCTCAGCGGCATCAGTGTCTGTAAAAGGGGCAGTGCGGCTTTAGAATAAGCCAAGTTAAAGCTAGTGATGACCACCAGACCACCAGCTTTGCTGTTTTCTCAGCGTTTGTATCTCAGCTGCGAACGTGGCTGAGTTCTTGGTGAAGCCGGTTGTTGTTTTGCAGGTGGAAGGGGCCGTTGTCCCTGTGGGTCAAGTTGTGGACATCCTGCCCCCTGGCCAGATCACCATCCGCTGGCTGGACGGCACGACGTCCCAGTGCTACCCGCAGGAGCTCGTGCCGTGCCTCCGGTCTCATTACCACCCGGACGACGACCTTGAAGACGAGTCGGACGACTAGTCAGTGGCCAAGTTGTCTAGTCATTGACTCATTGTGCCTGTGATTGCTTCCCTTACTCTTCCTTTGTGCGGGCATTCCTTAACCATTCCTTTTCTGTCCTTCGTTTTTGCTGACGTTCCCTACCATTCCCTCCCTGCCCCTACTTCATGGCTGGCATTCCTTTCCCTTACCCTGTGCTGGCATTCCCTACCCCTTTCCTTCCGTGCCCTTCCTTCGTGCTCGCATACCCTGCACCTTTTCTTCCCTTCCCTATTCTTCCTTTGGGCTGGTGTCTGAAGGCTTGGATTACTTGGATCCTTTCGGGTCAAAACATCTTCAGTGTCTAGGGGCAGGGTGCCCTCATCTGCATAGGTCGGTGAAACACAAGGGACTCACTCAAACTCAATTTTTTTCCTTTATGCTGTGCTCGCTCAAACTCAAAAAGCTTGTGTGTACTCAAAATCACTCGTACTCACTCATCGTGCTCATATGCAATCGTACTCACTTGTACTCGAACACTTAAACTCATTGGACCTCGTGAGCGCTCATACTCAATCTGTACTAATTTCGTACTCGGTCTGCATTCACTTGTACTCGTGAGTACAAGTGAGTACTTATACTTGCTTGTACTCTTATTCAATCTGTAATCACTCGCACTCATTTGTGCTCATACTCGATCTGTACTCACTTTTACTCAATTTGTACTGTACTCATACTTGCTTGTACTCGTATTCAATCTGTAATCACTCGCACTCATTTGTGCTCATACTCAATCTGTACTCACTTTTACTCAATTTGTACTGTACTCATACTTGCTTGTACTCGTATTCAATCTGTAATCACTCGCACTCATTTGTGCTCATACTCAATCTGTACTCACTTTTACTCAATTTGTACTGTACTCATACTTGCTTGTACTCGTATTCAATCTGTAATCACTCGCACTCATTTGTGCTCATACTCAATCTGTACTCACTTTTACTCAATTTGTACTGTACTCATACTTGCTTGTACTCGTATTCAATCTGTAATCACTCGCACTCATTTGTGCTCATACTCAATCTGTACTCACTTTTACTCAATTTGTACTCGCATTTACTCGTATTCAAAAGTGTTTCTACTAATGTGCTCTCGCAATCAACCACTTGGATCCATTCACTGCACTAGGTCTCAGGACTCGACTAAGCCAGAGCAGACCAGAGAGAGAGAGAGAGAGAGACATCACTTTATTGAGGCTTCCAGAGAACGCTTCCAGCCTGTACCGGTTGGTCCTCCTGGTTCCCTTTGCACCATTTTGTCTGCTAACTGAAACGGGCAAAAGCTTTTCTAATTGCCAATTCTGAAGACGGAAAAAGCAGCTTCAGCATGCATTCTGCATGCTAGCAGCCCCTTGCGCACCTCCCTTCGAACAATTTGAACAAAAAGAAGGGCAGCAAAGCCACCCATGCTTGCCCTGGCTTTCACAATGGAAACACCGTGACGAGCAGTTGACGGAGCGCCAACACCGTGGAAGAGGGAATGCAGATAGCTCGTTTTACCTTCCTTTAAGGAGTGCCACGAAATGCGTGAGACTCAGGCACGCATGTCGCGACTTGAGTGCGTGATCAAACTCGCAAGTTTGTACTCACGAGTCCAGTACTCATGCATACTACTCGCGAGTACTGTAATCATGACCACTTAATCATGATTACTGTGCTCACAAGTACATGTGCTCACGAGTGCTGCACTTACGAGCACGGTACTCGTGAGTGCATGTACTCGCGTCTCTACTTACTAGTCATCGTACTCACTTTTTTTTTCTGGGTCTGTACTCACTCATCATCGTGCTCACTTTTTTTTGGCTGGGTCTGTACTCTGTCATCATCATACTGACTCGTGAGTTTGAGTACAATAAGAGTGTGCTGAAGATGGGGCGTGCTCTCTGTCTCTTTGCAGCATGGATCTTCTGGACGAAGGGGACTTCGGGGAACCCGTGGTGGGGGGCCCCCCCGCGGGGGTGAGCAGCCGTGCCCAGCAGCTGTTTGAGCGGATGCAGGGCCAGGTGGAGGTGCTGCGCGCGAGTGTGGCCCGCCTCGAAGAGAGCATCACGCAGCACCCCGTCGTGCAGTCCAACGCGGCCACCCGCAGGCTCGCCGAGCTCTACAGGCAGAGCAAGTGGGTGCCCCTCCCTTGTTGGTCGGGGGGATCCAAGGCACCAAAGCTACACTTGGGCTATAAGTCGCACTGTAGTGGAGGGGTCCGGATTAGTTTCGACTGCCTGGGGGTCTTTAACAAACCCTCAAAATCTCGACACGTGGCCGTTTCCACTTTTGGGCTGCATCTGAAAAGCGGCCGCTGGGATCTGAAACTGGGTTGTTGGGCTCAGTGGCACAACTGTGGCTTGAGCACTGAGCCACCGCGGTGGGTCCCACTTCTTGGACTGCGTTAGGCCTAACGCTGCAGTGCCGCTGTAGTGCACCCCGCGGTGCGTTTTTGTTCCCGATTTAAGCTAAAAAGTCGTGCGAAGAAGCTGAAACAGTGCACGGGCGGGTCTAGTACTGCTGTGTGTCTTGCCTGTCTGCGACCGTCCTGCAATCTTCGTGCAGCATTTTTAATTCCTTCGAACATACCGCGAGCGTTTCTCAGAATTATAAAGGACAGTTGCCAACAAGTGCTCTCGCATTAAAAGTGGATTGCACAATGTCGGTTATTTTTGTCTGAAAGTCGAGAACAATATCAGCAGTGTGACGATAAATGTTACGTCGGTTAGTGAGTGCTTTGAGCGTTCAACACTGCAGTCGCATTGGAGACGTGGCTGGCTGCAAAGCGTCCCTTCCCTCTCGTCTTTCTGTTGCGTGCTCGCAGCCAGCTGCTGCAGTTTGTTGGGGCCAGCTGCCTGCAGTGGGGCTGGACAAGCCTGCCCAGGCAACTGCTCATGCAGTTCAGGCGCCTCTTCTCCCCCCCGGCGTCGCCGCCTCAACCCGCTGGCCAACGAGGCGCACACGACGGCGGCACCAGCGTAAGCCAGGTTTGTGTGCCTGCCGTAGCGACTCCAAACTAGGCTCGAGTACGACCTAAGAACAATAACGGAGGTTGTCGCTGCAGCTTATCACCGCGGCTTCCTCGGCGTGGTGCAAAGAGTGCGCTGCTGTGGGTGTTTTGGACGTGACGCGAGTTGCTCCCGTGGTTTTTCGGAGAACAGTCGAAGTGAGTGTTCCAAAGCAGCTGCCTGGTGTCAACTGTGAGGACAGCTCGTAGCAATATTTGAGGCTAATCTGTATGTGCAGAGAAAGCATGTAGCGGGTGCCAATGAGGAAGCCCGGAGTAAGCGCAGATGAGAGGTTTTTGCAAGTTCTTGAAACTTCTTGAAAAGTTCTTGGAAACTGCTTGAAAAGAAGTTGTTTAGATGTCAACAAGAAGTTGCTGAGATGTCTTGCAAGCATTTAATTTGCTCGTGAATTACTGCAGCGACGACACACACAGGCTGTGTGAGAAAAAGCGTGCGATGTCACGCATTAAGTGCAACCTCCTTCCAGAAAGCGCTTGCCTGTTGATTCGGCGGAGGGGTGCACCACACGAGCTATTTCCGTTCATAACTTGAACCTAGGTGTAGCGTTTTTTCTGCTCTCAATACCTGCTCCAAAATGTGCAATGTCACTTCCATCGCTGTGATCGTGTCTTGAAAAGGTGTATTATTAGTAGTCAGATTGCTGAGTAGTCACTGGGCATATTTTGTGAAATTTTTCTGATTCTGTGCTTTTCTCTGCTTCTGCCTTCCACCCGGCACCGTGACTGTTTTGGAACCAGGAGCAGCTGGACCACTGTTATGCTGCGGTATGTGCCAAAGAAGAGTGTGGTTGGTGTATGCATAGCTTGGGTCTGGCTCAACGTAGCCATATACAGGGTGGTTCAGCTAACTGAAGCCAGAGTTTAAAAATATGTCGATGCACTCCAAGATGATGCAACCAAATGCATGTTGTTCACTTTTGTATGTAGTTTCTCATGCTGTTTTTTTTTTTTTGCTTAATTAGATAATTAGTCAATTAGCCAATTTCTGAACCAGCAAAGCTAGGCAAGAAATCCCAATTAGAAAGTTGCCGAGTGGTATGCAAAACGTCCGAATAAACAGTTTCTCGCTTTCTGTCTATTAAGCGTTAGTTTTTCAGCTTGCTGAGGATGCTTGCAAAATAAGAAAAACCCACCATGTGACGTGCCGGCTTGCGCGTCTGATTGCAGTGCTCCCAAACGTTCCATGCACAAACTGCTGTAGGTGCGCCGCCTCTTGAAAGGCAACAGGGCAGCAACGTAGGCGTTTGGCTGTGCCATTTATGTCAGTGATGTGCTTTTTTCACGACAGTTTGTTGTTGCGATAAGCAGACACAGTGGTTATCACTCGTGCTGCCGGAAGCAACAGGCTCGTCATCTGCCCTGTTATATTTTTTAAGTGGCTGCGCACCTTTGATTGTTTGTACACGGAACGTTTGGGAGCACTCTGCAATCGCGACGTGCAAGCGGGCACGTCGCGTGTTTTTTTGTATGTCACTAATACTTAAAGGAGCCATGAAGACAAAATACAAGTTGGGTTCAACAGAAAGAGTGCTTAGTCCCGATAACAATGATACCAATATCATCGCAATCTTCGAACAAATAACGGAGATATTAAAGAAAACGTGTGAAGCCGTGGCGACCCCCTAGCCAATTTCCCGCAACTTTTCCATGACGTCACGGAACCTTGTTTGTGCGATTGGCGGCCGCCTAACTGACCTGTCGCGACGACACATGACTGGACGTCTGTAATGGGGCCTCTAGTTCCATTTGACCGCATCACTTTAATGCTAATGTGCAGTTAACGCACTGAAAATTATGTTTTATTGTTGGCCCGTATGACGTCATTCTTGCTCATAACACGTCACTGTGGCGCAAAATTTGAAAGTTTCTAAATACTTCTTGCTTTTTTTTCGTTAAAAAAACATCTTTTGTGGCTCTAATGGAGCTGAGTGAGATACTGAATCCTAGTTCTTTCAAATTAAACGAAGTTGTATTTTCTCTTCATGGCTCCTTTAAAGAAAGACAGAAACTGCTTATTCAAACGTTTTGCAAACCGCTCTGCAACTTTCTGCTTGCGATTTTTCGCCCAGGTTCGTTTGTTTAAGAGTTGGCTTATTAAAATTGACTAATTATCTAATTAAGCAAAATACGAAAAGTAGCGTGAGAAACTACATACAAAAGTGAGCAACATTCATTTGGTTGCGTCGGCATATTTTTAAACTCTGGCTAAAGTTAGGTGAAACATTCTGTATAACCTCATGTTGGTGCTAGTGAAGGGCCATTGCCTTGTCAGTCAATGCTGTCATCGAACTGAATAGCAGCAGGAACCACACCAAGCTTAGCATCTGCCTGTTCACCCCGAAGTGGCGGCTAAACTATAGAAAACGATGAAGAAAAGGTGAGGAGAGTCAAGCTTCACGCCCCCCGTTTGCATGCTACCACTGCCATTCACCGCAGTGAAATGGCCTCTGCTTTTTTATTTAAGACTATAGTACTTATAATCGGTACTCACCTGAGGGGCAGGAACTTGGAGGCTCTCTGAAAGGTTCAACTTAAATTGAGGACGACTCAGCGAGCAATGGAACAGAAGGTGATAGTTGTATAGTTAAGGGACAAGAAGAGAGCGGACTGGGTCAGGGAAGAAACGCGTGTTAAGGACATACTAGTAGAAATTAATAAGAAGGAATGGACGTGGGAAGGGCATGTAATGCGAAGGCAAGATAACCGTTGGTCATTAAGGGTAACAGAGTGGATCCCCAGAGAAGGCAAGCGTGGCAGGGGGCGGCAGAAAGTTAGATGGGCCGATGAGACCAAGAAGTTTGTGCCAAATGATAATAGGATGTTTCAAGCAGTAGCTTATGTAGGCAAGACCGTCTTAAACTACTAAAACCATTGACTTGGCCCACACCAGTATATTTTATGCAGTTCCAAGGAAACCTGGGGTAGGCTTGAGGCAAGTTGGCAGTACAAAACTGACAGAAGCAGTATTCTTTCAATTAGAATACGCATTGAACCTGTTTTTGCGGCAGCAAATAAAAAAATGTGTGGAAATAACGAGGAGGCGAGTTACAAGTGGTTGATCAGCTGGAGCGCGTGCGGGATAATTGGTTTAACAAAATCTGAATTGTACACGGGAGAAGTAAGGGGGGGAGGAGTCTGAGGGAGGGGGGAAAAGTGCTGCGTCGCTGGGGCAACTGGACTATTGTATTTTGACGACGTTTGCAGCGGAGCAAGCAGATCTCTCTCTCTCTCTCTCTCTCTCTCTCTCTCTCTCTCTCTCTCTCTCTCTCTCTCTCTCTCTCTCTCTCTCTCTCTCTCTCTCTCTCTCTCTCTCAACTCTTGTGTTCTGTTCTGTCTGCTAAGAACATGTGCAAGCGTGTGATTTCAAGTGGGCGTGTGTTTTCAAGTGAACTAAATCTTTCGTTGTATTCAAAGATTTAATGTTTTATAGTGCCCCCAACGCTTGCCCGACAGCAAACGATGCTCTGTTCATTGCGAAATTAAACAATGCAAGCCGAAATTTTAATTATTTTGCTAAATCGTGTGTTTCATGGCATCAGTGATGACGCACTTGGGGAACGTACTTAAAACAGACGTTAGTATGTTGACTAAGACTGCAGCGAATGGGGAAACATCGAAATTGTCACGTTGTTTACTGTCTGCCATCATAGATTGTGGGGGGATGATACCGCTCAACGACCGCTGTCAGCACTTGATCTGTTTCCGCCCGGATTTGTGCCTGGTTTACTACAAAAGTGGCGATATTGTTTATGCTAGCAGGCCGGTATCCTGGCAGACAACCACAACTCACCCGGTAGCTGTGCAGCTTCGATTGGCATAGTGCGTGCCGTACGCAACGGCGCTTCTATGTTTGCATGTCTGTGTGTAAATTTTATTGTATACCCCACCATGGTTACTGCTATAAAAAGGATGTCACTAAATTTAATTTGCGTTTGATTTTGTCGGCTTCGGCCAATCACAATCACAAGCTGCCCATAATACGTCGCGAGTTCGGCGTAAAAAAGTAGCTAGGGTGTTGCGGGCCTATTCTGTTTTCCTCATTATACAGCATATTTGAGTGAAGCTTGCGTTAAAAGCGGTGTCAGTGTTGTTCTAACTAGGTGGTCTAATCAAACTTGCATTTTCTCTTCATGTTCTCTTCATGGCCCCTTTCATGCGCACGTTGTCTGGCGTCGTGTTCAGCCTTCGTACCAATTCCGTTTTTCCTCTTCTCTTCTCCATTGCTTGCAGGAAGCGGCCACCTCCTCTTCCAGCAAGCAGGAGAGTCCTCCCTCAACGTCTTCCCCACAGCGCCTGACGCAGATGTCGCTCAGCCAGCTGCTGAACCACATAGTTCTGCAGTCACGCAACTTCCAGAGCCGCTTGTCCAGCATCCTGTCCCGGGCTTGCGGCAGTGCACGGGTGAGCCAGCACTTCTCCACTGAACCTCTGTGACCTTATTGCCCAGTATTGTAGAAATGACGAGGGCTTTTAAGTGCAGAGCACTTTAGGGGGTTCGCCTTGTCGTTGTAGCTTGCTTGCTGGGGCCCAAGTAGATCTCCACGCGGTGTTTCGTCGTCGCGGGGTAACCCAGAGGCTTCGAAAGCCAAGCGGTTTATATAGTCATAAGCGTTCCAAACTTGTGAACCGCTGCCGCTTGTCATACACCCCCCACCCTCCCCCCCGTTGTATAGCACAAAGAAAACTGCAGGTACATTTGATGCAGAATGCATGTAATTAACCGGCAGCGCCTGCGTTCATTTGTTCGATGGGTTGGTTTTTACGATAGTAAGCAAAAAAAAAAAGTGGCAGTGCAACGCTGGCACGGGCGAGAGCAAAAGCAAGCACAAAAAACAAAACTCCCACTGGCGCAGTTTCAGGCATGGGGCACGTGAGCATTGTGAAGGTGGGAAATTTGAATTTCATTGGGTGGTAGCAGTGAGCGGATAATGGCGCTACAGTCCATTATGGTGAATCACTGCTCTCCACTTCCGACAGCTTACACATTGAGTGGAACGGCTTTAAATTTCTTTAATGAAGGCTCACAGGGCAACGGGGACCAAAAAATGAAGGTGGGGCAGGTTACAGGGAGGTACTTTCATTATATATGGGACGGCATTCGAGCTGTGACAGACGGGAACTGGAAAGCTGGGATTCTTTGTGCCGAAGATCGTGGCAAAGTGCCACTAGGTGGAGAATTTTTGAGAAGTTTGGCTTGCCTCCCGAGATGTTTACACTGGTAAAAAACTGTGTGGTTCAGTGCTAATTCAATCCGCAGGCTCCGTGGAGGTCAGGTTGGGATGGGAGCGCAAATGGGGGAATAAAGAGGCCGCCGAAGTGGTATTGTGAAGGTGTAACACGGTGAGTTGGGAACACGCAGACATTGTGGAGTGCGAACTTCCGGCTGTTTGTTTATGGGAACATACCTAGCACTTTTTATGTCATCACGTCTGGCTACAGCCCACATGTGCTGTACCAGCCTCCCTGGTATCGATCACAAGTTTTCAATAATTCGTGTCAGTGTGGCATGCAGGACCGTTATTCTCCAGACCATTACCTCCCTTTCTTGAACCTATTATCTCCCTTTCTTGAACAGCAAGACAGCTGTCGCCACTGATGCTGCCACCTGGGAGAGAGTGCTGCACCTTGTGCGTGCCTCTTGTTGCCACAGGGGTGCTGTCCAGCTTGTGCTCACTCCTGCCTCTTCCCGTGCTCTGCATCTTCCCTCAGATGACCCCCGAGCAGAGGTCCATCGGCACTTCGACCCAAGAGTTGCCACGTGAGGCCGCTCCAGCCGTGGCCAGGGCTGATCCCGGGAGAATGGACGAGGAGGAGGTGACTCGGCTGTCTCTGCACCCGCTCTCCCCGTCATTCTCCCCTTCTGTCTCTCTCTCTGCTAACATGCATTGTTTGAGAAAAAAGAAAGGAAAACGTTTTCACTGCAGATGTGGTATATTGACATTGAAACGTCATTTGTTGTGTTGGAGGTGTATATGCACCCGTACTTGAAGAACACTGCCACAACTCATGTCTCCTGGCAAGGGAAGGGGGGAGCACGGCAGACCAGCCTGGGACTGTTTAGGAAATGGATATAAGTTTACGTAACATCAACTTAAAGGCAACTGTACTCAAATTTCACCTCGACCAAATTTATTTTGAATGTGTAGTAAGTGCCCCTAAATCAGCTGGGACACGGAATTGTAGCCCCGGGAAAAGCCTCATTAATCAGTCAGAAAGCTCCACTGCAGACCACGCTGCACCTGCCGGCGGATCGTGTAAACAGCCATGACACGCCTGTGATGCTCCAGCCGACGGGGGCTCTTTCCTCTGGCCAGCCACGCAGCTGGAGAACCGATCAAGCTCTGCTGCAAATGCTTAACCCATTTGCTGCCCCGTGCACGCGTAGAGCTTGCCCGCAGGCTTGCTTCCGAGTTGCTGACCGTCCGGCCACTCGCTGGACGGCTGCAACGTCATTTTCAGCTGTTGTATGTTTTCAAGAGTTCGAAATTTTGAGTGCAGTTGGCCTTTAACTGTTTTTTAGCCCGCATATCCACTAAAAGCCGGAGTGCTTATCTTTGGTGAAACGTTTCGGGTCCTCTGATTGGTGTGAAGGCAAGTTGCCCGACTTTGGGGAGATGTGCATGCCTGCCTGCATGTCACCTGATTTCTCCACCCCAAACCCCCTCTGCTTGAAAGAAAATCTCCTTTGCTCTGTGTGGGGAGGTATAGTTTCCTTCCGGAAGTGTTTGTACACTTGCGCTGGGCAGACGCTGGTGGAACCGGCATTTTGCTCAAGTGAACTGCAACAGGCGTAGGACTGTCAAACCTACCATATTTTCGCGCGTATAACCCGCCCCTGTATATAATCTGCACCCCCACTTTCAGCCCGCCGGAGAAAAAAAAAAAATCCTCGCGTATTGCCCGCACATTTGATACAGGAAAGGCTGCACCAAAGCTACTGCTCAAGCAACACGTCACATACTCTGTAGACAGAAAAAGCGTATATTTAGCAGGTAGAATACACTGACAGCAAGGCGAAAGTCACAATTCACTCGGTGTCACTGCTCTCGCCAGAGCTTTCGCTTGAGCCGCGGTCCTCACTGTTGTACACAAAGTCATCCTCACGGCACAATGCGCATGCCGTGACGCTGCACTAAAGGAAGAACCCCGCATATTATTCACACCCCTACTTTGCCACTGAAATTTTCGCATTTTTGGTGCAGGTTATACGCGTGAAAATATGGTACTTTCTTGGAGAACTAAAGTTGCCTGTTACGGTTTAGTGATTGTGGTGTTTCCGGTTGAGCCGCTAGCGGTGGTGTGCAGCACGAGTGACTTGACTTGAAGCGCATCTCCGTTTGCAGCCCGTCTCAAGCCTTGGTGGCGCAGGCTTGGAGGGTACTGGCCTCGCAGGGAATGAACCAGGCCTCAGTTGTCCCGATGTTGTTGTAAGTTCAATTCCTGAAGGTTTTGTGACCCTGTCAGGCTCAGCCCCAAACCTGGGAATGTCAGCTGATGCAGATGATGTAACACATATTGTTGCGTCTTAGTAGACGGAGGTGCAGACAGCAGGATGGTGATGTACCTATTTACTAGGCATAGTGCTACACCGAAGAGTACAGGCAGCACGGCGAGTCTCAGCGAAGATGGCTAATACCCGTGCCACACGTACACGAAAAATGACATTAAGTGCTTAATGCCTTAACTTTTAAAGGGGCACTGACACAAAATTTTGAAGGCGAGATAACTTCGGAGATAGATTGGTGGGAACACATATACATCATCTGCAAAATATCAGCGGTGAATACAGCCTAGAACATATTTAAAATCAATTTTGAAGTGTGCGAAACGCAACCGAGCGGCCAGCAGCGGACCACGCGCAAGTGTAAATAAACAACATCCAAACACGTCACGAGTTTGTGTTTGCCGCTTCCGCACTGCCGGCTCGCCGCTCCAATCGAAGGGCCGGAGGGCGGAGCTTCTGCTCTCGAGAACGAACGACCCGATCGTTGGCGGCGGAGGCGCCGTGATTTCTAACGTTGGTGATTTTGTCAGCTCATCGGGCAGCTGGCCGCGACCAAAGTTCTACAGCGATTCCAGGCACTCTGTTTCTATTACTGTTTATTACCATTGGATGCGGAAACGCGCCGGAGGCACGAAAAGCCCACTGAGCAAGCCGCACGGTCGCTGTGCAGGCGGCGGCCACGGCCGCGAAGTGGCCCACGCCGGCGCAGGTAGCTCGAGTGATAGCTTGTTACCGCTGCACGAAATTGACCCCAAGTCCCGACCATAGTGGCTTACATGAGAAAGGAGTTAATGATGCCATGGCGGGTTGCATTAAAAATTGTCATCTGCACCGCTTACGAGAGCGGCACTCGAATATCCGCCGCAGAGCTAAGCCGAACACATCTGTAGGCGGACCTGTAGGCAGACCGGCCGGCTGCTCCCAGCGCGCGTCTTGCCACCCACCGTCTCGAGCGTCGCGCGTCGCTCGTTAGCCGCGGTAGCATTTGCACTCGCAGCGCCTGCGTCACATCCACAGTCGCTTTTTAATTAGGCGCCTCACGAGATCAGTACGGGGGGGGCATTCGCAGAAACTGCCGTCGATGCGGATTCGACAGTGCTACGGCGGCTCTGCTCTGTAACTGTGATATCCCTCCGACGGTCACGTGGTCAGCTTTGTTCACACAAAATCCACAAAATCCATCGTTTCGCGGCACTCGCTGAAACCGAAACTGCGACTGGCCGCATTGAAAATGCCTCTAATTAAACAACCGTCGCACGCTGAAGCAAATGAGGTTTCTACAGGTTATAAGTAGGTCACTAGCTACTTATCGCAACAAAAAAAAACAAGATGCAAAATTTTTGTGTCAGTGCCCCTTTAATGCCATTAATTTGCTGCTACACGCAAAAATAGTCAGAAATTGTGTAAAAATGCATGCATTTTGGGAAAAAACACATTTTCGAAGTCTTGATACCTTCAAAGATCTACTCTAAAAGTTTCGCCACCAAATATGTTTGGGAAGAATCTCAAAATGGACTTTGAAAACGCAGCGGGAGCCAGCCGCAAAGTGCTGAAAATCGAGCAAAAAAACTTGCTCTTGGGCTGGGATGACAAGACTGGTATCATTGCATTCGTATTGAAGTGATGTAGCAGGTGATGCTATTTTTGTTACTCTGTCATTGTTCACCTATTTGCAAAAGTTAGTAAAAATGAGATAATTTTATGCGAATAGTTGATATCAAATGTTCACCTCTCTCATGCTTTGCAGAAGTCTCTGAAATGAATAAAAATTGCATAGCCTGGCAGAGCAGACCTTTGGCATATTGTATTCATTGAGTTTGATAAAGCGAAATTGCTCTAAACTCCCGCAAGAAATGCCTGAATAAATTTCAAAGTGTTGTATTTCTTGAACAAATGCGTCTGTGTTAAAACCAATTAAGTACCTGAAATCAGCGTGAATGACTGCTCAAAACTGCTAATTTCCATCTAGCTGGCACTAAAAATTTTAAAAGAAAATTGTCTGAAGACCCACCTTTCGGGACCCTTAACGATTCCCACGTGATGAAAATTACTCCGGTACGCTCCGCTAGGTTGCGCCGCACAGTCCATGCAGCTGGGGCGCGTTAAACCCCGCAATCAATCCTGTTCTGCCTCTGTGTCAGTGCGAGTGCTGTTGATCCTGTCATTGGCTGCCACCTGACCCCGTTCTAATTTTGCGCTCAGTTTCGGTCCGTGATGGCCCTCCCACGGGGCGTGGATACCAGGGCGCTGGTGTGGCCTGTGCCACCCGAGCTTGGGGGGACCCTCCCGCTGAACCGACACGGTGCTGGGGAGGCTGCATCGCTGGAGTTGCCCGAGACAGCGACTGGGCCCGATGACAGAGAGGAGGTATACGCGGGAACAAGTAAAGAACGGCAATAGCTCATGTGCGGTATCGCACCGCCTAAGCGACGGACCCGAATGTTAACGGGCGCGCGCGTTTTGAAAGGAGACTGCTACGAATGCGTGGTATCGTCTGCCTTTTCTCGCGTCGTTTGTTTGTCATCGCTGCAGTAGTTTATAGGCATATTAGGTCCAAAAATTTACGAAAGCGGCTCGTGCCATGTTCAAAATATTCCCAGTAACGCACTACTTGTGCTGCGCGCGGTAATCAGGCACAGCGGCAACTTCTGTTGCTGTTCTTAACTTGATAAAATGCTTTGTTGGGCGTGTTGGTTCATGTCTTCAAAAAATTAAAACGAGCGCAAAGGACGAGGATGCAGAAACACAGTAGACGGGACAAGCGCTCGTCCCGTCTACTGTGTTTCTGTATCCTCGTCCTTTGCGCTCGTTTTAATTTTTTGAAGCCGTTCTGAAGTTGTAACCGAGCATAGTGGCAGTGGCTTTGTAGATCTCGTTTCTGGTGTAGTCTGGGAACAGAGTACAGTAAAACCTCATTAATTCGGACCTCTCTCAAGGGAGTGAAAGAAATGAATTATCCGAATGTCGAATTATCGAATGAATAACAAACGCACATTTTCAATTCTTTTATTCCGTACCTTTACTTGGAGAAAAAGTCCGTAATGCCCCCCCCTCCCTTCCCTTTCTTTTACTCCCCTTTTTTTCCCCGAACAGCTGAGCGAAAAAGATTAGTTTGCGGGCATGCGACAATCCCTCTAGCTTGCGTTAGAGGGATTTTTGCATGCCCACAAGCTGCAACATTGTAGCAAAACGCCTCTAGGATGAGTTTTCTTCTTCTCCACGGCTTCTACTCCGCGGCTTCTTTTTCAGTACTACGCAACAGGCGTAGCACCGAGCAGCAGCCAGATAAGAAACCAGCTGGCGCCATCTCTCGACAACATACCACAACTCGTGGCGCAACTGTGTCTAGAGGAGGCGATGCCTTGATTACGCTGCACCAGTGTCCCCTATTGTACGTTGCGGAAGAAAAGCGGTTTTCTTCGCCCTCCGTGATCAACTTCCGCGGCGCATTGTTGCTGTCGACGGATGGCCCTCCGCAACGGCAAAAACCGGTCGCTGGTTGCTGTCACTCTAAAGTCGGGTGGAGGTGGTTGATACGGTAACAACGCGTGCTCCGAAAACTCGTTTGAGTTGCGCCGTCCTTGAATTGCCTCCAGTCCGAATTAACCGGTGTGCGTGCAATTTCGCGTCGAATTAGCGAATGTTTTTTGCCATGGGCTGTGTACATTTTTGAAGGGAGGGTGTGGGAATGACGAATTATCTGAATTTCCCAATTAACGGAGGCCGGATTAACGAGATTCTACTGTAGTAAACTGAGCTTTTTGGTCAGTTCAAGGTGTCATCTGTGTGTGGAGGTCATTTTGAAAGAGCTCGAGTGCACCTAAGGACTTCTTTTGGGTTGTGAATGGGAAAGCATTGGTGTCGGGCTTAATTTTTGAGATGCTTTGCTTTCGCCTTGCACTGCCAAAGGCTTCACCGTCTTACCGCTTGAGGTGCTTTCTTCTTTTGCTGTCAGTTGCCGCCTTAAGGGGACCTCGCCTGTTAACATTCCTATAGTACTAGCTACTTCATGACCCACAGGCTTAAAAAGCGTTGTACACAAATTCGAAAAATTTTACAAATACATAGAAATGTTCACGATGGCCTAGTTTTCTTATTTTAGGGCGCAGGCCCTTTGGCGGCCATCTCTGGGCTGAGCCGCATTGTCGGCATAACTGAGTGAACGATGGCAAGTGAAAGAAAAAGCGAATGATGAAAGAAAGCAAAGGAAGAGAGTCTCGAAATAGGGAGGGGAGGGCGGTTCGTCGTGGTGACGCGAGCCAGCACTCTCCGAAATCGTGCTGTGGGGGAGGTGGGGGCAGTATGCTGTGCCCGCACGAGGCGTTCGACGGCGTGACGCGTGGGGAAAACGTGAGGGGGTGGGCGTGTGTCTACGATGTGCGTTCGCTTAAGGCGAACTTCGCGGTCCCTTCCTGAGAGGCCTGAGACGCACTTCCCGCCACCGAGGCTGAGGCTCATCATCGCTGCCGTCGAGAAAACCCATGAGTGCGTGCTGCCTCAGCGCACTGCTGCTGCGCCCAAATATCGCGTTTGGGAGTATCGTAATCGCCATCCTTTTTTTTTTTTTTTAATATGGTATTTTTGTACGGAAATAAAGGAATAAAGCTCTCACTTGCTAGACAGCTGGCAACGTCTAGTGAAAACCAGATAAACCATAATGTACTTCTTGTTTACTTGTTTAGTGCGGAAGTGGTACATTTCTAAAATAAGCAAACTACACCAATAGGATCATTTCTATGGATTTGCAAAACTTTTTGTGTTTATACATGAAAAGCCCCTGGGTTATGAATGAATAAGCCCCATAAGATTGCAATCAGGTGAGTCCTTGCATTGCAGCACCAATCGTTCCTGCTGTTGTGCATTGGGAGAGTGACGGCGATTGTGAATTTCACTGCCTGTTCTCTGGCCTACTTGTTTCTTTGTTGTCCCTGCTTGAGCACGAGTGTCATTGAACCTCCCCTGCCTTGTTCTGTCCTGTTCAGTCTCTCCCTGTCCATATGTCAGGGTTCACGCAGGTCCTTGAAAACCTTGAAGAAAACCCTTGAATTCAGAAGTGTCAATTTCAAGGCCTGGAAAGTCCCGGAATTTTCAAACGGTCCTTGAAAGTCCTCGATTTTTCCGGAGAGAATCAATGGCCCTGTTGTTTCAGAAGAATTTAAAGTGTTTGTCGTGGATTTTAGGCATTAACAAAAGCAAAGAAACATTGTAACAGTCCAGTTTCAGTGCATTGCATGAAAATTACAAGGGTCTATTCGATTCAGCCTGCACCTCTTGAACCAGTTCACAACGGTGCAAAATGGGTTCTGCCATCGGCGGAACCAGCCCTGCACTTTTTTCGTCTGCTTCTGCACCTCCTCGGCCGGGAGTGCAGGCTAAGCCGTAAACTCGTCCTGCACCCGTCGGCACCGCCGGTGAATCGAACGGTGCGGTTCAGGTGCCGCGAGCTGCACCGCTGAAACGAACGGCGAAGTGCCACACCGCCAGAACCGGTTCACGTGGTGCAGGTGAAACGAATGGACCCCAAGTTTGTTGAATTTTTATTATTATGAGGCAACATTGGGAGCAGGCACTTCTCAATCCAATCCATGTCAGGATACCCATCTAGTCTGTGGACGTTCGCTCATTGCATGTTTGCTGTGCCTCGTACGCTGCGCATGCGTTTGCTTTTACGTGCAAACGGTGGACGTGTACATAGTTCGTCCTGCCTTGCAGCAACACTTGGGGATTTAATTTCAGCTGATACTTTTGCTGACAAAGCAGGAGATGCAGGCAACATTAACTAAGTTTTGAAATCAAACAGCCTCAGCAAAATACCAAGAAAAAAGAAAAACCTCTAAATACCAAGTGTGAAATAAAAAAGCTGGGGCACATTCATGCACCCGTTAGCGGCTATCCAAATGTGCAATAATCTGCTTAGGTATTGTGCAATAAAAAACTGTTGCATTGTGCTGAAAACGTTATAAATAATCCCAGATAAAACTGACCTTGAAAATATGCTTTTCTGGTCGTTGAAAGTCCTTGAAAACCCTTGAATTTTTGCTTTTGAAGCCTGTACGAACCCTGATGTGTCCATTCCACAGAAGTCGGACGGCGACAAGCGGCAACTGAGTTTCATGGAAAAGGTCGGACAGAGGCTGGCCGAGCTGTTGGAGGCCCAGCAGAAGGAGGAAGCTGAAAAAGCTCGCGGAAGTCCGGGTGATGACAAAGTTGACGACGTTGTGGGTGCGTAGCTCTCCTTTGCCAATGTAGCTTCGAGTAAATTTCCTCTTTTTTCATTAACCGCTGTGTCGCGCTTTGTTTCAACCATCCGCCTAGGGCGTTTTCTCCGTCGCCTAGCCACGGGACCGCCACGTTCTTTGCGTGTAACTGCTATCCCAAGAGAAGGAAGTCAGACTACTTGACCAATTTCAGGCCTTTTTTTTTTTTCTTTCTTGCCTTTCGCAGTGTTCTCTCTGATGAAAACGGCTCCAGAGACCCACAGCTACAAACACGTAGTGGTCCCACCGAACGACCTCAAGGTTTTCACCACTGTGGTCAGGAAGGAGGTGAGGCAACCGTATAGGAGTGGTCAGCGGACTTCCTCTGTGGACCGTGTTGTTCCCTTTCCACGCTTTCTGGTCTTCCCATTTTAAGTGGTATCGGATGGGAAGCGAGGAGAAATTTAGAATGCGGGAACCAACTCCGGCAGACAGTGTCTTGGCTCAAATTGAGAGAAAGAAGTAAATGTTGGCTGGATGTGTAATTGACCACCAGGGTGGTAACAGGGGGGCCACAGAGAGACTGGACTAGAAGCAAGGGAGACAGTGGAGGGAGTAATTTCCTTACCCCCTCCCTCCACTCAGTGCGGGGAGGGGGTAAGGGAGTTTGGTGGCAAGGAATGGGTATGGATGGCGCAGGATAGGAGTTCCAAGCCGATGGCAGAATCCTTAACCCTGCAGTAGAACGTGCTGTGATGGTGGTGGTGATGTTGACTTGTCGCAGTAGCTCAGTGGCTGGGGTACTGTGCTGCTGAGGCCCAAAGACGTGGGTGGGTTCAACCTCGGTTGTTGGGCCAGTTCTCGGCTGGAGGCGAAAAGTGAAAACACCCTTGCGTCGAGATTTTGGTCCTCCGCATAGATCCCCTGGTGGTCAAAATTAATCCGGAGCCCTCCGTTACGGCACGCCTCGCAGCCCATGTGTAGCTTCGGCGCGTTAAACCCTGTGATTTTTTGTGATAGTGGTGGCAACAATTATTTGGCTTTTATTCACAGATGCAGCTGCTTTCAAGCAACCTCCCTGACAGCATTGTGGTGAAGAGCTTCGAAGACCGATCGGTAAGTTCTCGAAGCGCTCGAAAGCCTCTTCTGCGGTGGAAGGCAGGATCGGGTTACTCAACATTCACCAGTTGTGAAACTCCCCCTATGCCCCATGTACCAAAAACCAGTCTGCAGTTGGCTACCCCTGTGCTGGGCACAAACAGGGGCAAGCAAGGGGAAAGTTGACTAGCCTGCCATCTGTGGGCAGAAAGTTGAAGTACTAGTTTGGCAGCAGTGTTTGCGGCTGCTGTCGTAAGTCATGAAAGAAAGACCGTGAAAACACACACAAAAAAAACGTAGCTAGTTTAATGTTTCCCAATTTAAAAAACAAGCTTTATTTAATTATGTTGCGTTTTTTAAGTTTATGTTTAGCAAAGCTCATTTTTTGTCTCCAGCTGGGTGCTGCACCAGTACATTTGCCCCTTCAGCTTTACGAAGGTGCTTGCGCCACCCGGATTCCAGTGGCGGTCCCGGGGAGAGGGGGGGGGGGGGGGAGAGGGCGATCACCCCCTCCCTCCCCCAAAGAGGTCCTCAGCTTTTTTTTTTTTTTTTTTTTTTTAAGCATTCTACTTGCGCGAGGTTAAATCCCACTTGTGCTGTGTTGCGACCGTCAGAAATGTGGGCTCGAGTCAGCCGTTGCACCGCCCACGGGGAGTCAAAAACCACTGTGTTGCTAAGTGATCTGTGCGCAAGCGGGTTACACCACATACGCGCACACGCCGGCATGGTTATCACCTCCTCCACAGAACAGGCGTAAGGATAGGAGCGGTTCTTATTCCCCCCCCCCAAAACCAATCTCTAAAGCGGATTCTAAAGTGGAGTTTCGCAACTGATGTCTGTTGAAGAACTTGGAGCCGTGGTTGGAAGGTTGTTGTCTATGGCGGTTGCAGGACCTGTACTCGGCGCTTATCCGTGGGCCGCGGGGCACGCCGTATGAGGACGGACTGTTCCTCTTTGACCTGAAGCTGCCGGCCAACTACCCGCATTCGCCCCCACTCTGCCACTACCACTCCTTCTGCCGAGAGCGGCTCAACCCCAACCTCTACGTCGACGGCAAGGTCTGCGTCAGCCTGCTGGGCACCTGGGACGGAAAGGTGAGGGCAACGTTCCGTTTTCCAGATGGACACAAGCCCCACCCTTCCCGTGCGCGTTTGTGGTGTCTACTGGTTTGCTTGGAACAACCATTCTGTTCTTTTGAACAACCTTCACGTCGTAGAAAGCTAAAAAAAAAATTAAAGCAGTTCCACTCAACGTGAAAGCTGTTAAGTGTGGAGAAGTGATGCACCAGTGTTGCCCTCTCTTGACTAGTTTCACTATCAACCTGGTGTTGATACCAAAGGTAGTCAAGAGAGAGAGAGCCACAGCCCCTGAAAAGGCCTATAAAGAAACACTGGATTGAGTATGATTAATTTGGAGGAATTATTGTTTTAATTCGTGATTTTTTTAAATTTTATACTGTGTACTTATTTGTGGCCTGACAACGGGGCGGCACAAAAGCACCCCCACCACTTTGCATGCGAGTAACGTCTGTATCTATGGCTCAGTGGGATAGACATCAGCATTGTAACGCAAGGGACTCATGTTTGGTTCTGACCTGGGTGAGCGGTTTTCTTTATGAAGCATCTGTGTGGGCGTGATGCCATGACCCCGAACGAGCTGCGACGACAAGCCAGGCCCCTGAAGTGCTGCGCACTTAAAAAAAATGGGGGTGCAAGAAGAAAGACTTAGACAGGAAGAGCGCTAGACCATAGAGTGTCAATCAGGGGTGAGACAGCTGCGCATATTGCGCACTTTTGATACAAATCTGCTTTCCTGCGCCAGGCTGCTCCAAAAGCTTGAAAATTGCAAAAATTGCGCCAAACTGCTCCAAAACAGTCTGAGAGCCAAGGATTTTAACGCTCCCGCCAGTTTCAGTGGGGAAAAATGCTTACTGACGGCATAATTTTCCAGCACTCCCAAGGTGATCCTGTTTGTAAAGATAAAAAACCCACATAAAATTGTCCCCAAGATAGTTTTTTCGAAGGTCACCATGTCGGGTTGCACATGTTATATTCTGTGTTTTTTGAAGTTTTCCCATGGAAAACAATTGTAAAGTTCTGTAGAAAAAATACGTATGTGTACTCAGGCGACAAACTACTGGTGAAAATTGATGAAAAGACGGCAATTTTCGGAGCGCCGTATCTCCAGAACGGCATTACTGGGCGCCGCCATCTTAGTGTGGTGAATATTGGAAAACATGGCTGTCGGGCGAAGCAGTTGCTCGTTGTTCAGGCAGAGTGCTCTTCGCCGATTTCTACTGTGGTTTTGGTTATGGGGGTGGCGGGGTTTTCATTTAGCCGTTTGATCTGTTGAGGAAAGTTGCGTGACTCGCAGAACGGGAGTTCATCAAAAACAACGTGGGGCCCGTGATTTCACCGTGTTTCGGCCTCGAGTGAGAGGCGCGGTGCGTGCTTAAAGTGAAATTTCGGACTCATTGCGGTGTTATAATAAAACGCTAAGTTATTGCTGCCCTTGACAGCAAGCTTGCGAGTGGCGGAAATGAGGCGATCGACACTGCAGAAGTGGCGGCGCAGGCTACATAGCCGCAAGATGTTCAAGCAGTGGCCGATAGCGGGACGGGCTATTATTGCACGCTAGTAATAATTGTTTATCTATCTGAAGTGAAATTTAACGCCAAGAGGGAGGTGGCTAAACATACCAACGTTATTCACATTGCGATCGTAGTCAATGCGGACCTTGGGGATTCAAATGGGAGGGCTGGTGGGGTGCGAAGATTGTCACCTCGCTTTGCGCAACTTTTGCCATGCCTCTACAATTGTGTGTAAAGCCGAGTCTGGGATTACAAAAATAATAATTTCAGCATTCACATGATAATGAAAATGCCTTACGATTGCTTAGTTTTTCGATTCAATGTTTCCAACGGCACTCCATGCTATCTATGCATAGAGCCTAAGAATTTATAAATGGCTTGTAAAAAGGTAGCGCAGTTAGTGCCTTGTTATACTCTAGTAGAAAAAAACTTTATTGAAAGGCTGTTTCAGTGTTATGTACGTTCAAACCCCCATTAAAAAGTGCACCACCCCCCCCTTCCCCCACCCCCCGAGTGGCCAAAATTTTATTTTAAGGCTCCTAAGGTGACGTAATAAATGTCATCATTCTGCTCCAAATCAAGGTTCTTCTGCCCCAAAATCGAGATTTCGCTGCTCCAAAAACTGCTCCCAAATCTGATTCAGCTGTCTCACCCCTGGTCAATATACCAGAGGGGAAATTAGATTTGGCATCAATGCAAATCACTATTACCTTGAGAATTATGGGAAGAATACAGTTTTCAGCTTTGCTTCGTCATTGGCTTGGCTTGCAACATTTTAACTGATGTGAAAATATGTCCAGAGGTAACAACCTGGATTTGAGCCCCTGCACTGCATTTTTTTTTTTTTTCCTAAACCTGTGATTTGTTGTTGTTTTTGTAAAGTGTTCTCTTGACTCAATTCTATGCACTTGTTTCATAATTGGGGGTTGCTTGGTATCTTTGGTGGTTGGAAGTGGCGTGTCAACCTGTCTGATTAGTGTTCCATATCCCACCACAAGTGCCTTGCTTGTGCCAGTCTCTGAGCAGAATATTGTGTTGAACAGCTTGTTGTGGGCCGTTCGCCAACCAACCGCCATTTTGTTCTGTTCCTTTGTCTCTTCCCAGGGCACAGAGGTGTGGTCGCCAAAGAGCTCCAACCTACTGCAGTTGTTCATCTCCATCCAGGGTGGGTGTGCAAGGCACTTGAAGAAGATGATGATGATGATGTTATGTGCGCACTTGCTTTGGATCTGTAGAAATCAAGCAAGGTCAGAAGAGCAGGGTTTCTTGCTGTGTGCTATTTTAGCAAAAAAAAAAAGGACGATTTGCCGTAGTAATACGGGACAGTCTTCCGTTTAGATGAAAACAAGCACAACAATGTGCACCTCTTCTTTTAAAGCGGGGCTTTCCCTCACTGACGGCGTCGAAAAGTGGAACTGCACTTCAGGAAAGCCAACTTTACAGAATGGGTTTCGCAAAACGATGATGATGATGGTAAGCACAGGCACATCAAGCGCTTCGAGAATAAAACGTTTCCCGTGGTTGGAATTGCACCCAAGTCCCTTGTGTCGCGCCGTTCTGACACGGTTGAAGCAGTTAGAATTTCGAACCTTGACTTTCACTCGGGTCGCATAGGTGAAAGCTTCGTGTTTCAACCGTCTTTCTGTTAAGAAAGGGGCTTTGATTTTTTTCTTTCTGTCGCGGAATGGGATGTGCTTGTCTTTGGCAGGTTGGGTGTCCTCCAAAATTCTAAATTCTAAAAAGGGGATAATTCTCCCAAATATTGAAAAGGGAATAATATTGGGCATACCTGGCACTGTTCCGCTTGAGAGAACACCAGTAAGGGTTGGGCGGGAGATTGGCGTAAAAGATGGCTTAGTTTTTGCAGGTGTGGAGGGAGGGAGGGGATATTAAGAGGAAAAATGACCCCCGTGAAATTGTTGAGAAATTGTTGGCACGACAAGTCACTGGCACTTCTTCGCTCATCGAGCTGTAATGATTGTGCGAGGCCCCAGTGCAGTGTGGAATGTGTCAGGCCATAGCTTCCTGTATAACCACTCCCTTAGTGCCTGCTCAGTGCCGAAAATTCCGCCGTTCACTTTGGGGGCACCCTATTCCCAGGTTCTATTGTGTTGGCGAGGGCATGGTCAACGTTTGTTTTCACACCTTGCAACATCGGATGGTTTTAAAAAGTTGTCAAGGCCCTTTACAAACGTACAACACGGTCGGTAGCATGTGGAAAATAAGCGATGAAAGCAAGCACTGACTCGTATCTCCTGTTTAAGCAAAAAAAGGTATAAAAAGTAACGTGGCAAGAAATAAAACGAGCTAGTAAGTGGGTAAGGTGACACTGGAACTTGACAGTTGTAATTGCAAAAGAGGCTGACTTTCTCGGGCTGTCTTGTTTGTTTGCAAATAATTTAACGCAAAAGTTTTTCAGCCAGAATTCAATTCAGCCAGAAATGTTATGGACGAACCCACTGGGAATTGATTGGAAAGTGATTGGTGGGGAACAGATGCGTGTAGCGATGGAAGTAGAGAGAGAAGCGAGCTAAATGCATGCTCCTCAGATACTGAGTATCGCCTTAGGCCAAAGCTTGAAGTCGTCATTCTTTGCGCAGCAGTCCGGCATTGGCGATTACTGCATCATCAATACATGCACAACATGCACGATGGCAGCATTTCGTTATACAGCAACCATAGAGAAATAAAGGGGGAAGGAGAGTGGACGCGTACCCTTCTGGGGACCTTAAAGAAGTACTAGTAGCAGAATGAGACTAAATGGACTCGTAAGTAAAAAAGGGGAAGCTAAATGGCCTGAACTTGTTTAAACACAAATTAGATTCATATGATGACTTCATTCTCATTTAACACTCATTATTTCTTAGTTACTGATTCTTATAGAGCGGGAGAAGAAGCAACTGGCTCCTATCACAGTCACAACACTTGGGAGATGTATACATGCAGTTGTGACACTTCTGTAGTGAACCCAGAAGGGCGAGTGTGCTGGTGGGAACAATCCACTGAACGCCGATTGGTAATTCTGCGACACCACGCATAAAGCTTCGGTATTTAATATTGGCTTGTGAAGCCTGAACTTGCCGTTTTGCTTCGATCTTTAATATTGGCTCATAAAGCCCGAACTTGCCATTTTGCGGACTTTTGTAGCAGAAAGATGCCTTCGCGTAGCAGACGACGCCGAGGTGCATTTCAGTTCGCCTCCGCTTGAAGCAGCAGTTCGCATTAGCTTGGCCATTAGAAAACCTGGGAACTTGAGGCCCCACAGTGAACGAGCTGCTCCAATGGGTTTCGGTTCTACAGGAGGCTATGGTCAGGCGAGTAAGGTGATGCATTTGTACGAGGCGTTTACCCGGGAACTATCTTTCTGGCCGATTTTGGTTTGTTTGTGCTTTTCGGGGTGGCTTGTACAGCACGGCAAACTTGTCTCGCGTTCCCCTTTCCACAGGGCTGATCTTGGTCGCGGAGCCCTACTACAACGAAGCCGGGTTCGAGCAGCAGCTGGGGTGCCCACAGGCGTCTGAGAACAGCCGTGTCTACAACGAGAAGGTCATACTGAAAGTGCTGCAGGTATCGTTGTTGATATATTTTTTTTTTAGCATCTTGGGAAGGGCATTTGATTGCATGCTCAGCTGTTCTAAAATTGGGAATTTTAAGTGGCCCCACTTGCTGATGCCAGGCGCTTTTTCCCCTTTGCAGTCGATGCAGGCGATACTTGTGAGCCAGCAGGAGATTTTCAAGGAAGAGATCGAGCTGCACTTTGCGAAGAATGTGGCGAGGTAAGTGAGGAACTGGAGCGCGAGCGTGCCTGAAAGGATCGATGATTTGTTCTCGCGTTAGTGGAATGTTGCAATCTGCAATACTTTCAAAGGGGACTGGCTCTGCCATCCTCCGTTGGGCACAAATGGGAGTAGTGCTTGCCACAGCTTGACCCCTCAGGAGGCATAAACTTTCCGTGTGGTGCTGTAGGGAGTGTTGCGATCACTGAAGGAGGCTGTTCCTGCGAGTTGGGGAAAGTTGAACGTAACAGGGAGCTGTAGCAGTGGTGCATTGAATCCTAATCTTGAGTCAAAAAACCTTCGCCCCAGGGGTACGCTAATTGGCTGTGCCTTGCAAGCCCCCGAATTTTGTGGAAATCCAGATTGCGGCCACGTCTTTGTCGACACGGTTCACTTGTAACTGCCCCAAGTGATGTTTTTGGGTGAGCAGCTGGCGTCTGTGTCTCACCGTTCCCAGATACGTTGCTCGACTGGAGAGCTGGATCCAGCTGTCCAATGCCTGGCGTGCAATGTCTTCCGAGCCGTCTTCCAGCTCCGAAGGGGCACTGGAAGAGTTTGCCGAGCAAGGTGTGTGGCTTTTCGAGGATTCCCAGTCTCGTAGATTTGAGTGCGCAGCGGGGCGAGTTGGATCTATTGGAATAGTATTGGAATAGATTCAATCGGATCTGACCGACAGATAGATCTGTTGAGGGATATGTGGTACAGTTGGAATCCATTCTTCAAGCAAGAAACGCAGTACAGAAAAAAAAAAAAGTGACGGTACACTAGTCGAGGTTAACTATTAGAGTGCTGCTGTGGATACGATCGGAACTGTTGAAGCGTGGTGGCAGTTGGAGTTTGATATACTGGAAACCTGTGGTGGGATCCAGTTGGAACCCATTATAGAGCTACCACTGTGGAAATTAAGCCTACTAAATGTCTACAATGAATCCAATTACAATTTTAATGGGACCTCGAAGACAAAATACATGTTTGGATCATTAAAAGGCTGTTTTGTACCAATAACAGTGATAGCAGCTTTATTGCAAACATCAAACTAATAACCGAGATATTAATTACAGCACATGAAGCAGTGGCGACTCCCCAGCAATTTCCGGCGATTTCTCCGACGTCTCTGAATTCAGTTTGTGTGACTGGTTGGCGTCTGCCTAAAACACCACCAAGAAACATGACTGGTCCGCTGGAGTGAGGTGCCTGTAACTCCGTTTGATTGTATCACTCGAGTGCTAACTAGCAGTTAGCATACTGGTATGTTTTCAAGCGAAAGCTTTCTTCGACCGATGGCGTTCTGTCAAAGAACTAGTGTATTTGCCCATAGACCAGTTGGCCGACCGAAAAGCTCAGACAAGATCTCTGGACACAGGTGCATGCTTGAAATCTGGCTTCCGTTGTGTCAAGATGGTTACTTGAAAATCGTAAAAAAAGGAACGGTTCTGGATAAGACAGTACAAGCATCAACCATGAAGGAGTACAGTAGTATACCCTTATCTCACACACCAAGTATCAGTATACATTTAGATTCTTCGTGGATGCATTTATTGTATTTATTCGAATATAAGGCGAAGTTTTTTTCCAAAATCTTTAGTTTAAAAGTCATACCCCGCGTTATGGTCGAAGCTCAGCATATGTGTGTGTGCGTCCGTGCACGCGCGGCAAATTTTTTGTACTCTCCAAACTCTGCACCCTCACCTTATAATCGTGACCGCCTTATAATCGAATAAATACGGTACTTAGTTTGTGAAAAATCATCGCATGGGTTCGTTCGTCGTTGATGTGCGAATGCTTTGGTTTTTCTCTCAACTTTCTTCAGGGAGGGATAGTAGTAGTAGTAGCACCTTTATTGGTAAGGAGGGCCAGAGGCCGGTTTAGGGAAGAGGAAGGGGGCATAGGGGAGGGGAATGCAGCGTCTTTTACAGGGACGTGGCAGCTTGCAGGGACCAGAGTCGACCCCAGCTACACTGCCCGTGCTAGGCCACTTTTGATAGCAAACAGCCCTATTTTGTGCAGTAGAGGTTTCTCCATAGTATGATAGTTTTCTGGGGTGCTTGTGGGCGCGTGGAAAGATGTAATGATGTCTGAGCGATGTTGCGAGAAGAAGGAGCAATCCCGAAGGAGATGGTTGAGGTCTGCATATGTGAGGGTATTGCAGAATGTACATTTGAGAGGCAGATTGGGTGAGAGCCATTTTCGGATTATGTGCGGGGTGTAGGCGGCATTTGCTAGGAGCTTGTTGAGAAATACCTCACCGGCTCGTGGCAGGGGAGGAATGCCGGTTAAGTACCCTTGTGGGGTGGCAGCGATGTAGCGGTTCCTCTTGTCGCGTTTATGTCGAAGTAACTGCAGGGAAGGAGGTAGCGGTGACGGAGTCGGCGTGCAGGGAACCAGCGGAGGTGTGATACTGCTCTCCTGTGCCGCAGAATGGGCGGCCTGGTTACCCGTGCAAGCTGTCTCGTGGCCGGGAACCCAATCAATCCGTACAGATACCCCGTTGCGACGGAGTAGGGCAACATAGGTCAGGATTTGTTGTGTGAGGGGGTTGAGAGAGGATTGGCGTCTGAGTTCTTGAACTACGCCGAAGGAGTCCGTGAGGATTCGAATGTGGGATGGGGGCATCTGCGAGACGTCGAAGCTTATGTGGTTGAGGGTACCGATGATGGCGTGGAGCTCAGCCTCCAACGGCGTGATGTGGACAAGGTTGAGGCTTGCTGTGCCGCTGAGATCTGGGTTCTCCGAGCAGTGCCAAGCCAGACCGACGACGTGGTCCCTGACGCTTGCATCCGTATAGATGTCAATCTCTCCGGGCAAACGGGACCGCTTGAGCTTTTCTAGGCGCTGTTTGCGCAGCATGGAGTGACCGCGCGGGACTGGTTTCGAAGGTGCATTAGGGGCGACATCCGGGAGAGTCCATGGAGCCATTGGGCTTAGAAGGTTGTGCACCTGGATGGGCCGTTGGTTGTCCCAATCTGAGAGCGCCAGTCCTTGCAGGGTAAGAGTCCGCTTGAAGTCCGCTTGCATTCGAGTTTCCTTCATTATCAGATCGATGGGAGGGAGTGGAGCAGCTTGTTCCAGTGCCGTAATTCGTGTATGCCGAGGTAAGCCGGTTATGGTTCGGAGTGTGGCTCTGTGAAGGGTGTGGAGGAATTTGAGATTAGTCTTGCTGAAGTCATATACAGGGGCACCATATGCGAGGGCACCGATGGCCACAGCACGAGCCAAAGCAACGCATGAACTTTGTTGTGCACCGCCGTACTTGTTAGAGAGGCGCTTAATAAGGTGAAGCATCGGTTTCCATTGCTTTTTTAATTTGGTTAGCCAGATCTTTGGACTGTTGTGACTGCCCAGCGGGATGCCAAGCAGCCTTATGTGACCGCAAGTGGCACGGATAGTGTTATTTGCGATGTGGAGGGCGGTTGGTTCCGTATCAGGCGAGGACTTGGTTCCGTGAACAAGGAGGAGTTCAGTTTTTTCAGGCGCCATCTCAAGCCCGAGTTGAGGCAGATGGTTCTCAAGGCTTGCGACAGCCGCCTGAAGTTCAGTAATCATACTGTCCGTGTTTTCGAAGTCATTACCTTCTGTCCATATCGTAATATCATCCGCGTAGATGGCGAAACGGGCGGATGTGTCTCGCTCGAGTTGACGAGCCATACGGGTCATCGCCAGATTAAAGAGGACTGGTCCGAGTATAGACCCTTGAGGAACTCCTCTGTCCAGAAAGTAAGTACGGGGCGACCAGCCCGGATGGGAACCGTTAAGTTTTATGGGTCTACTCTGGAGAAAGTGGCGCACCCAGTCCTGAGTTTTTTGGCTGGGATACGCTTGGGCTAATTCCTCTAGAATTGCGGTTTGACTGACTCTGTCGAAGGCCTTGCGGATGTCGACGGCTAAAACGTAGTCTGGTAGGCCACAACTCCTTGCCGAGCGGTTGATAACACGGCGTAGAAGCCACAGACAGTCGTGTGTACCGAGATGAGGGCGAAAGCCGGTTTGGGAGGGGTGAAACCAGGGTTGAGCGTATTCGAGGTAGTATTGTAGCCGGGCATGGATGAGACGTTCTATTAGTTTACACAGAGTAGGAGTAAGTGAAATTGGCCGCAAGTTTGTGATAACATTTGGGTCTTTGTTTGGTTTGGGAATGGGATGGACAAGGGTGAGTTTCAGGTAATCAGGGACCTCACTCATCTCCCATAGCTTGTTCACGTGGGCTAGTAGTCGTGTCAGGGTAAAATCGTCCATGTTCCTAATTTGTTGCCAGGTGATGCCGTCATGGCCAGGGGCAGAACGTAGTTTTCCCTGCATTATGGCGGCCCGGAGTTCTGCCAGAGTGAACGGAGAGTCTAGGTCCTCGCGTGAATGGGGGACCTGGATGACCGGTAGTGAGGCGGGCTGGGTGAGTGATGCCGTGGGGAAGAAGGTAGTAATAAGTTGGTGCTCTACTGTGGCTGGATCGTCCGTCAGTGCAAGGGTGGAGAACAGTGGTTGGGGTTTTTTCGATTTCCCGGCGAGGCCTCTGTAAATTCGCCACAGCTTGGAGAGGCCACGTTCCTTGCTAAGTGAGGAGCACAAGTCATTCCAATGATCATTCATTAATTCCTTCTGATACGAATTAATCAGTTTGTATTGATGCCTGATGCGCATCAGGTCCCGATGGCGATGGCCATTGTAACGGTAGCGGTGGGTGAGCTGCTCGATTCGCTTCCACAAATTCGATAAATGCCCGTCAATGGCAGGGGTGTCTTCATAACAAGTTACTTGTTCGGAAGCCGTGTGCGAGGCCTGTTGGACGCCAGCGATGAATGCCGAAAGATCGTGGTCCTCATGTGCATTGAGAGCTTGCCGAAAGGCACACCAGTCTGTTCGAGTGATAGTTTTCGTCATGCGGAGTCGCTTGCCGCGTAATGTAATGGATATAGGATAGTGGTCACTACCCCACGTTGTGCTGTACGTAGACCAATTACGGATGAGGCCTGCAGTGGTCCATGTCAAGTCAGGGATGGTGTCCCGTTGAGATGGATGAAGCCCCACCCTTGTTGCGCAGGCGAGGTCGTTAACAAGGTGTAGATTACATAGTTCAGCAGTTTCCTCAAGAGCCGCTCCTCTCTTATCTGTATTGGTATAGCCCCAGGTGTGGCTCTTTGCATTGAAGTCGCCTCCAATAACCATATTTGTGCAGGGAAATTGAGACTTAAGTTGGTTTATCCAATTAAAACTGACATTACGGAGGGATCCTGTAATGGGCCTGTAGTAGGCCGAGGCAACCACTATGGTTTTTCCACTAGGTAGTCGGGCATGAGTGACTACGACTTCATGCTGAGTAGACGTGAGGCCCGGCACAATGACTTGTCGGCTAGCGAGGTCTGCACGGACCAGTACGGCCGCATAGCCGGGTGTGAGGGTGGATCCATTTGAGTTACGATGCGGTTTGCAGGTAATGCAGGGGCTGGTGTAGGTCGTATAGCCGCGAACGTTAGGAGTTGTGCGAGTTTCTTGGAGCAATATAAATAGCGGTTGGATTTGCCTAATGCGTTGTAACAATGTGAGATGATTCTGCTGGTAGCTGCGGCAATTCCACTGTAGGATAGTAGGAGTAGCCATTATTGCTGAATAAGGACTTTACGCGGGGGTTCCTCTGGAGCCTCTGTTGGGGTTAGCCCTTCTGAAAAACGTTGCAGTAAGGCCGTTGTAGGGAGGGATAGCAAAGTTTTTTTTTTGTGCTGTGCCGTATTACCATATTTACTCGCGTAATCCTTGCACTTTCTTTTCGGAAAAATTTGTGGGAAGTTAGGGGGTGCAATAATTATGTGAGGAAAAAAAATTGAGGGGTAAAAACGAGCTTACATTACATAAGATTTGAATAGCTATTATATACATAACCGTGACATGTCCAAGCAGGACTTACCTTTGTAATAGAAGTACAGGGTCTCCATAGTCGTGAAGCACGCAACTTTGATTGTTGCGGCTGCTTTTCTGATGTAGGCGAAAAGCAAAAACGCCCGTGCGTTCGAGATTTCGACACACGTTAAAGATTCTCCAGGCAGTCAAAATTAATCCGAAGCCCTCCACTATGGCGTGCCTCATCGCCTGTGTAGCGTCGGCATGTTAACTCCTACAATCAATCAATCAATCATTTGTTGCAGCCAGACACCGCCCAACTTCACCATCCCACGTTTGGTAGAGGGGTAGCCCAGTGGGAATAGTCCTAGTCACAGCCAGTGCTGTTAACATCGCCGGTCGTTGCCTTGTCGTCACCTCTTGATTCCACGTTGGCTTCAGGGGCCTTGTCTCCACCCCACACCAAGTGGTCTTCATTCGCATCCAGGGCATTCGATATGCCCATCTTTTGGAAGCTCTTGATGAAGAAGTCTGCGGCGACCATTCCCCACGCCTCCATTATCCAGCTGCACAGCATCTCCAACCGACGGTCTCCTTATCTTGCCGGCCGGTGAGAGCGTGCTCGCAATCTACTGTGCGTACAGCCTTCGAACGTTATCTTTGAATGGCTTGTTCAAAGATGCGTTCGAAGACTGGAGCATGAAAGTTAGGCCACCTGAAATGACAGCCAGCTCAGTGCACAGCTCCTTTAACTTTGCGTTTCTTGTTGGTTGCCTACAGTTCTTTGTTCGGCCGTCTCCAGTAGCGCACACTCACCTCGCAGACGCCAAAGGGCCTGCTTGCGGCACGGTTGCCGCTCTCTATAGTGTATGCGATAGCTTTCAGCTTGAAAGCGGCTGTATAACTGGTGTTCCGCCCCATGGTGAAGTGGCACTGAGACCAGCACAGAGCTAAGCGAGGAAAAACTTCTCGAAATGGTGGAAAGCAAGTTCTTGACAACTGATTAGACTGACTGCTGCTGCTCGAATGCAGGGATGACCGTGGGCTGCGCAAACGCTGCCTAGTAGCATGCACGTGAGACGGGCCCGTGACAGTGTGAGTAGCGTTTGAGCGATGGAACTGGGCTGCCACGCGCCTGTTGTGCCTGGATACACTGTGCTCTTTGCCGAACGAAGTACGATTTCATGAACAGACAACCTTTGCCATTGCAATTTTGGGGGTGCGATGATTATGCGAGTGCGAGCATTACGCGAATAAATATCATACATTATTCCTTCCCCATGTATGCACGTCACTGTACTGCCGCAAAATTTGTTTTTCAATATTGCTGGTATTTTTCACCCGGTGGAAAGAGCTGGAATAAATCATAGTGAGCAACCAAAGGTTTTTTTTATTGAACAAACTTGTAGGTTGTCTTTGTGGCTCCTTTAAACCCCTTTAAGGGCCCATAAAATGAAAGAATTATGTTCCAAAATGGCCAATTTTTTAAATGATGCGATACGCTTCGAAAACGTGTTCAAAACAGAAAAAAAACATTATCGAAAATATTTTACGGCATATAATAAAGTTTTACTGGTCATTCTTCACTCCATGTAACACGCTGTTACCTGGGGCATATCAGGTGTATTCACAAATGAATTCCTGCAAATCTAGAAAGTAAAAGTTGGGTTTCAATTACCGTGCAGATAATGCACTATTCCTCAATAGTTCACTTGATGCTAGGTGATGCTGCCATCCGTGTGGTAGCGTTCAGAGCACGGCACTGCGCAGACATCCTCCTCAGGGGTCTATCCGGTACCATTCACGGGAGCTGGTCATCCTATCATCGCGGCTGTTTTTCCTCTTACCTCCCTGAGGAGTGCCACATTTTATGGACCCCTGGCCATTGTGGGTTGGCCGGCAATGAAGCGGCGCACAACGCGGCCCGAGAAGTGGTACACCGGGCCATTGCCCCCGACCCCCCTCCTACCACCCTGGATGCCCACCCCCTACTCACCTATAATGACATACTCACACACTACAAGCTCTCTCGTCGCACCTTCCCTCCACCTCACCTGTCTCTAACAAAAGCCGATGAAATCACTCTCCGTCAACTTCAAACCCGGACCTTCCCTCACAATACACATTGGCATTTGATTTTCCCCACCTCTCACTCACCACAGTGCAAGTTTTGCCCTGAAAGGGGTACACTTTATCACATCGTATGGGAATGCTCCCACACACCCAACCTCCCTCCCAATCCCCACCCCTCCCCTTCACAGTGGCCGGCGCAGCTGTCCAGCTCTGAACCCGGCTCCCAGCTTAACCTGGTAAGACGGGCCCGGACTGCCAGCCAGAGCCAGGGACTCCTGGACTAAGGAGTCTCCCCACTGGTCTGCCTCCACACACGGAGTCAGATTGGGCCTAAATAAAAGTTTATTCCTCCTCCTCCCCTTCCAAGTCGCTGTCCATAAAAACGTAAAACGTGCGGGAAACTAGCCACCTATTCCGCCATCTAGTGTGAAAACTCTCATTGAGTACGTGCGTCAATGGCAGAACCCGTGCTGCCATCTATGTCGTAAATAGAAAAGCATCGTTTGACGAGCTGGGCTCGTCAAAAGCCTCTTGTAGCATTGCAAAAGACCCGTGACGACCACAGCGCATCATAAGCAAAATACTGGCAACTGCTCATGACGAGCTGAGGTCGTCATAAGCCCTTAACGGTTTAAGGGAGCACAACAGAATAGTAGCTAGGTCTGCTGAAAGCCTCATTTATGAAAAGGCTTTCCCACATCTGCTTGCCTGCTGTGCTGATGCAGGTGGCTATGGGATGCTGCCAGACTTCCCGCTCCTTCCGGCTTCCCGAGGCTTTTGCCTGGCCGTGGGCAAGGAACTGGCCGTCTTCAGGGACTTGCTCTGGGAGCGCGGCATCGACTGTTCTGCTGCCGACGAAGGCGGCCAGAGTCGATAGGTTTGTGCTGGTTGTTCTGGCCTTTTTTTGTGTGCACGCATCTATCGAAGCAGCACGGCTAAAAAGGCCGTAAAGACTTTCTCCGTTATCTTTTGTAATGCTTTTATGAACAATGTCACTGCGTTTGATGAAAGTGGCAAAAGTCTCGTTGCAAAAGTCTTGTTGCATGCAGCAAATACTTATAACTGACAAGTGCATCTTTTCTTTTCTTTCCAGAAATTGCATGCCATTGGGAGGATGTTCTCGCAAGAGTGCCAAAGAAGGAATGGATCAGGATTGAATTAGGGTTGCAGGAGCATGCTCTTTTTATGACTCTGTTGAAGCAACATAGCATGCAGCTGCTTCTGCTAGCAAAGGTGCTGATTCGCCTGGCCATTTGAAAATGTATTCCAGTCCCCATCTAGTCACAAAGTGCCTGAAGTCATTTTCTGTGATCAATGCAGGGTCAACTCCATGTCATGTGATATTTTTTTTTTTGTAACGGTTCAATAAACTATTTTATGCGGCATTTGTTGGCTTCGGTTGACAACCTTTTTGGGTTTCAGTACTCTTGTAGGCGTTTTGGGTACAGGCCTTAAACATTCCTATAGAATAATTTATTTCCATCGTCACAGGGATGATAATGTACAGTCGGCTTTCGTAAAGCTGACTGTGGTAGGAAAACTTAGTGTGGGGCCTAATTAAACAAAGAATGCAATTAGACAAAGTGGAAGCTAATTCTTTCACGCACTCACAAGAGCTCTTAAACGTTACATGTGGGAAACGATGGTTTGCTGTAAGGTGGACATGTTGCCGCGGACAAGCAACCTCTTCCGCTACCTCAGCCAGCTGTCTCAAGCATCCCCGGCTCGATTCATTAAATTCACCAGAACACTTGATTTTTGTGGACTGTGGACATATGTGGACATCTGGACATTCTGGATCAGTGGACATTCTGTGGACATCTGGATCTGTGGACATTTCCTGGACATCTGCCCCGGTGGAGACTTAAACCTCCTGGCTACTCGGGGCAGGTCATGAGAGAACCGCCACGGTGGCTCAGTGGCAAAGGCGTTGCGCTGCTGAGCACGAGGTCGCAGGTTCGATTCCCGGCCGCGGCAGCCGCTTTTCTGATGCAGGCGAAAAGCAAAAACGCCCGTGCGTACGAGACTTCGGCGCAAGTTAAAGATCCCCAGGTGGTCAACATTAATGCGGAGCCCTCCACTATGGCGCGCCTCATCGCCTGCGCTGCGTCGGCGCATTAAACCCTACAACCAATCAATTTAGCCGTGCGGCGTGGCTCCATGCTTCAGATTTTGCGTGTGCGTCACGTGCAGAAAGACAGAGTGGTCAAGTACTGCGGGGCGCTAGTGCACTTCCCCCTAGCATACAACTTAAGAAGGAGTACAAGGGATAGGTGCCTTCCTGATCATTTAACGTATACGACACCTTTTAACGTATTTTGGGAGGGAATGTTATGTTGACGTCGGCGGGATATTGGGTTGCCGCCACGATGTGCATGCGCTATTCAATATGACATGATATTTTTAGGGACTTTTGTTTATTGAAAACCGCAGAACATCTCTTTGCACGGTCTGCTTTGCACTGCCATGCTGGCCTGCGTGCAAGGGATAGCTTGGCAGTGTCAATTTTGTTGGAAGTGGATGTACTCCGACATTCTATGGAGATCATGTTAAAACGCAAAATGCCACCACAGCATACACTCCTGATATCTGGTTTGTCACTATCCAACAAACAACTATCTGAACCAAGCGCCAGCTGTAATTGCGCTTCATTAGACATACAAAAACCTCCTACTTTTCATTAGACTGGTTCTATCGGAAGTGGCCCTGCACTAATAGCTGTGTTATGGAGACCAGGAATGACCCCAGGTCCCGTATGAAGACCGAGCAGTCAAAAATAAGTCAAACGCTAGCAACCCGAAACTTTCATCGTGTGTGCTCCACAGCAATTCACCCAGGTCGGGTTAGGCACGCGTATTTTGCGAGTCCGAATGTTGCCTCACCGAGTCTTGTTTGGAGAGGAAAAAAGTTTTGTCGAAGGGTGGGCAATTCTTCTGGTGCACGGTGAAGGTGCACCAAGCACAAGATCGTCGTCGGAGGATCACAGTAATGCCAGTAGCCACACGCACCAAGCGTCTGCAACTTGACCAAAAGCAATGAGTGCGTTCTTGTAAGTATGAATCAGTAAGAAGCAAGACCGGAGTAGAAAATACAAGTGGCCACATTCTGCTGCAAACTTTTTGCTCCTGTGCTGTTAGCAAGAACAGTGGCAGTCAGTGAATGTTTCACAAGCACCCAAAGGTGAAAGGCATTTGATTTATTTGAACACATCATTTGCCAATACCAAAAGTCACCCGTATACAAGGTGTCAGTTTGTCGAGCTTAAGCCAATTTTCTGATATGGAAGTTCTCCCGAGTGCCATGGAAATACTGCACAGCTGCTAGGGCGCTGAGGACTTGGCAATGGATTTGTCCACCGTGGCGAGCGAGAGATCAGGAAAGGGCGTATCTGATGAGCTGCTTCACCTTTGCGGCATCACTCATGGAGCCACAAAGGTTTTTAAATTGCAGTGCACCAGGCTTGAATCATAATGGCGAATTGGCAGGGTCTGACAAAAACCATCCTCTCATTGCCATAAACCACAAATGATGCACCCTCCACATAACAATGACAATGGTTGAAGCTTTCTCGTGAGGGATTCCTTGGTTGTCGCCAGAGTTTGGACTTTGACTTGCACGCAGCACAGTGGCTTTGACTTTGACCCTTCGCCATTAGACTTCCCACCAAGAATGCCTCGCGTTCAACTATCGTCGCGAGGGGTGCATGGTTTTTCTGTTTAATTTTGCACGTCCATGCACCTCTCTCCAAATACAAATTGCTTCGAACATTCTCGGAGTGGCGAAATTGGACAGACGTTGGCTTCATAATACGAGGTGCCCTGGTTTGATGTCGACCACGGGGAATGCTTTCTTTTTCACTTCACCCATGGTCATCGAAATCATCAGAGAAAGTTGTCTTACCAGCAGTGTGTTTTGGATTTACCAAGGTGCTAGCGGACATAACGATGCGAGCAAGCACTTAATGTACTAGTGGCCTGCTCTTCGAGGGCTCATGTACCAAAATGCAACTATAGATCCTTTGATCTTTCTTAGAAGTGAAGAACATAAGATTTTTTAGATCCACCAAGTGGAGGTACGTACACCCTTCGTCAAAATTTTCTGGGCCAATCCTATGCTTTCTGGACCATAAAGAATTCAAAGAATAAACTTTACCTTTAAATGTGACACAATTATTTCGTGATGGCAAGAAAGTAAGAAGGTTTTTGCCAGCTTTCCGGCACAAAACATTCCAGCCTCGCTCGGGACGTAAGCTTGTACACTGAATCTTTTTCGGTCTGTGCAATTTCGGCTTGGCCTAGAAAAATGTGAAAAAGACTGTACCTCAATGATCGAGACAGTACACCACTGTAGAATAGCATCCCCTTCTAGCATGAAGACATGGAGTGGTGCTACCACGAAAAACCCGAGGTCGGGGTAGTTACAAGGCCTCAGAAACTTCTTACCTACCGACAAAAAAAGGGTGCAGGGGTACTTCACGCTTCAAGCATGGCTGACTTCAATGCCTCCTGGGATGCTGAATGCTGAAGGTATCATTCCAGTCAGTGAACGCTTAGCACAATGTGAAGCTGTAGATGCAGAAGCAACCAGTAATAGCGCCAGTAAGTCGGAGATTTTCGTGCCTACTAGTGGCGAGAGCACACTCGAGAGTTCTACATGAAGCCGCAATAAACATGAAGGCCCAACTCCTCAGACGGAAATGCTAATCTGCCGGGCAAGGTAATTGGTAAAGCGAGTGGTCAACTGCCTGCCGTTAACAAAAGCCTTTCAGGTTGTAAGAATCGACTGTGTTGGGCCTCTGTCAATACCAAGCAAAGACTCCAAGTGCCACATTACTGCCTTCACGTGCGCTGCATCATGAACACTCTACCTGGAGCCAGATTTTTCTATGATATCATAAGCTTTCTCGCCGGGTTGTTGGTGATTTGTTGCTTATTAGTATTTAGCCTGGGATTTGCTCTTGGACAACGCCAGAACGATTACAAAATCCTCAGTACAGACTTGAGGCAAGTCAGATGCCAACTGATTTCCGAGCAAGAAGTCGCCACGCATTTTAGTAGTGGAGAAATCAGCTGAAAGTTCATACACGGTAATGCCCCTAGGTTCGGCGGTTAGTCAGAGCAGCTGTTTGAGCCACTCCGCAGGCACTTAGAAGGGTATTGAGAAGAGCCGAGGTTTGAAGAACTGGCTAAGGTGCACACTGAGGTAGAAGCCGTTGCGAACTCTATGCTTCTTGCTTTTATTGAATTCGACATAGCAGAGCTGTGTGCTTGAACTCCTGCCAATCGCTTCCTTGTTTGCAGACTCAACGATTGATTGATTGATTGTAGGGTTTAACACGCCGACGCAATGCAGGCGATGAGGACATGCCATAGTGGAGGGCTCCAGATTTATTTTGACCACCTGGGGATCTTAAACGTGCGCCGAAATCTCGTACACACGGGCGTTTGTGCTTGTCGCCTCCATCAGCAAAGCGGCCGCCGCGACCGGGAATCGAACCCGCAACCTCGTGCTCGGCAGCGCAACGCCTTAGCCACTCAGCCACCGCAGCAGGTGCAGACTCAACGATGTGACAAGCCAGGAGAGCAACTTAGGACATGCCCCAACCAAATTTGAGCGCACAGCAGTTGTGCAGCAATGTTGATGTTGCGAACATCTGACAGAAAACTTTTGGATAAAGTGGAGAAAGGATACCTATTGCAACTGTGCCATTTTCTACGACAATTACTATTGTCATGTTTTTCTGGAGAGCGTTTCTTACCGCTATCATTGCTACCATTGTCATGCTTCTCCACTTCACGGATTACTCTTTCTTCAGTCCAACATGGAGCACCTGAGCTGGGCAACATGCAAATAATCTGTCCTCTGTTGGTTATCGAAAAAGTTCTATTCCTTAGCCCCTGATATGGCTCGCTCAACACAGACATAAGCTGATAGCTACCCACCAAAGTTATTTTTGCCACTCTTAGCACATATCAACAATGGAAGCAAACCACTTCAAAAATTGGGTGGGGGTGATTTTTCTGATGTGTGAACAAAGTTCTCAGTATGAGCCATTAAAAATGTCATGAATGCCATTCTCTCTCTTCTTTAATTCATGTTTGCACTTGTTTCTTCAATACAGTTGCCAAATGATGGAAGCAAACTTCAGTGGGCAGTCACCATCACAATAGGTGTCATGTCCTCTCTAAACGTTTCTATAGATATGTCTATAGATATGTGTATAGGTGCCCTCTAAACGTTTCTAGCTGGCCCCCTTTAAAGTATTCGTGCAAGGAGCACATGAGACAAGCACTGGACGTCAACTGCTGTTTACCTACGGACAACATGATATATTACATAACAGAAATGCACAGTGTGCGCATTCGCGCAGGCACAAATCGCGACATACTGTGTGAATGGCCCTTTTGCTTGCGTGGGTCTACAAAGCTGCAGAATGCGTTATTAAAGTGGGCTTTCTACACGCCAGTGCGTCGACCCTTGTCCCAACAAACTAGCAACCAATGTGGGTTGCCACATCGCCTACCACTGGTCCCTTTTCACAATCACACTTTCTGGGCCAGTGAGGAGCAATCGTCACCCAGCCAGGACGTCGCAATGAATGAAGAAATTTTTGCTTGGAACCAGGTTTCATTCTACGATAAAAGCCCAGAGGTCAAAGTTTTTATCGTTTTTATCGTTTCTTACTGAGGTAAATTTTTACCTCTTTATGATCCCGCCCAGTGTAGAACGCTTGCTTCGCAACAACTGCCACCGAGACCTCACTCTGCTAGTCCCACTGGGCGAGTGTTGCCACACACGTTCTCGCGTGTCTTCTGCTGCGGGCGGTGTGCAAAGTCCTCGGGGCCCACAAGTCAGCAACGGCCAGCCGCGTGGCGGCGCATGTGGCTGTCCAGCGCATTCTTCTGGGTGAAGGCGCTGGGGCACAGGTGGCACTGGTAGGGACGCTCCCCCGTGTGGGTGCGCAGGTGGGTGGCCAGGTGGTGCTTGTGCACGAACGCCTTGCCGCAGTGGTTGCACTGGTGGGGGCGCTCGCCCGTGTGCGTGCGCCGGTGCTTGTTCAGGTTACTCGAGTCTCGAGTCACGTAGCCACACTGCTGGCAGCGCAACAGCCGACGACCCGGGGTATTCGGGGAGGGACGAGAGACTGCGATTGGGAGGAGAGAGAAAAACCGAGAGCGCTTCCACCAACGAACACGGCGATAGCGACGCAGGAGAGCAAAGGGCCAGCACGAAGAAGGAAGGAGCATTGGTGCCAGGCCTCTCTACTCACGGTGTGCCCAGGCATTGCCCGGCAACGCAGACGAACCCTCCTCTTTCTTGCTGGCTCGGCAGAATTTCGCTCGGGAGGCTTCGAAAACTCCACAATCAAGGCTTGTTCAGGAACGGCATGTCTAGTACTCTTGCACACAAAAGGTCTCCTCGATTAAGGAATTCATTGTACTAGTGAACCTTAAGACAGGGACAAAGCTAAAGAGGAGACGAAACAGACGCTAAAACTTCAACTCAGTTTATGCCACAGAAACACGGAAAACATCCGTTTGCACGTAGGTGTTTTCCGTGTTTCTGTGGCATAAATTGAGTTGAAGTTCTAGCGTCTGTTTCGTCTCCTCTTTAGCTTTGTCCCCGTCTTAATGTTTGCTAGTACGATGAATTCCTTAGTTAGTAACCAACTCGCCCAACTTAGCGCGTTAGTTGTCTCCTCTGTTACCGTTTGTCTGCGAAAAGCTACTAAGCTGACGCCTATCCTATGAAACCAAGGGAGTGTTACTAATCCCCGAAGGTGCTTTGCTGTGTCCACTGAACATCGGCATCAGCTGACTCGGCAGCACCAAGCAGCTGATGTGTACGGTGCTCACAAATGTCAAGCGGATGTACAGGTGCCGTCAAAAGTAAAATTGGAACACGGCCTCATAAACTTACAGGAATTTCTTCTGGAACTGCCCGGCTGCATTGGTGTGCATTTAAAGGAGCCCTCCCTAATGGAAAAAGCCTCCTGTAAATCGTTAATGGCTGTCGTAAAGCCAGCAAGACAAATATTTTGTGATATTCACAAATCCTTGTTAGAGTTATAACAGCACCCGTACAGCCCAGTTGCATGTGCTCCACTTGGGACACACACACGTGCAAGCGTAGAGTGGCAGATACCACAAGATGGGAACTGGCCGGGGCTTGGAAAATGGCTGATAAAATGAATATTTTCCTTTAAACAGTTGGCATGAAATTCGATGAACCAGAACTTCACCTCCTGCTGCCGCCAATAACCTGCAATCCTGGGCATAGCCTTAGGCTAAATGATGCGCATTAAATATTGTTAACTAATCTTCACTTAATACACTGTTATGGAGCCTACCACGATGTAGTTTTGAAAGGTGAACTAGATAAAGTTCCATCCATGGCAGTCATGCCAGGAACCAGCAAACTTTTATAAAGCTGTTGTGTGTCCAATGAACTGAACAGGTAAATTAGCAACTTAGTTTTGTTAAATTACATTATTAAACGGGAAGTAGGTCCCATTTGTGGCTGCACTGTCGTGTCTGGCCTACGTAATCAAATATTTCACTGTTTACCGAGTGCCTAGGATATCAATTTATTTGTAGCAGCTGACAGGACTAAGAACCCCAAACACCGACAACGGTGACCGCAGCAACTACCGCAATGGCATCATACTAGCTAGACTCTAGCATGTTTTTGTGCTACGCCAGTCTTCAAAATTTGTACTTTTGCCTTGTTTGTTACCAGTGACTATTAGATGCCAAAGCACGAGTAAAAGCAGTAGGTAAAAAATCAGGCGCCATCATAGCCAGGAGATAGCACACAACATGGCTGGCGGGTAGCCTAAAAATAAAAACTGACCGATCTCTCGAGAAACAAACAAAAAAAAAGAAACAGGGGAAAGAATTCTCAAGTTGGTGCCAAATTCCTCAGAGAAGCTTTCAAAAACAAAGGAAAGTAATTGAGTAGAAAAAAAAAGTTGCCAATTTTTGGTTTGGTTAGGATTATGTCGAGCCCAGGTTGTCCAGAATGCGAGTGAAAGTTTGTGTTGGAGACATGTGTTGAGGTTTAGATGAGTAATTTGGGCATGTTAATTACAGAAGTAGCAATTAAGCCGATAACCAAGCACGTCTCTGCAAAAATGCCTGCTTTGCTCAGTACGAAATTGCACTGTCATTCACTGAATCCTGCAAGCACAGGGCACCGTCCCAACAAATAGTGTGTGAGCAGTGCGAATAAAATGAAGGAAGAATAAAACAGGGAATAAAACACGGGAGAACAAAAAGACGCAAGGAGAAGATTGTCATGATGATGATGAGGAGTGGGCACCGTGTGGCCATTCGGCGTGGAGGAAGGGCCTGCAATGGGCAGAGTTCACTCTGTGAAGAAGGATGACCACCAAAGTTGCGGCGAGTAACGCTAAGACTTGTCTTAGCGCCTAATTCTCATATCGTCAATTTGTTTCCACATAGTTTCAGTAAAACAACAGTTACAGCCGTTTCGTATAACCACACTCCCTCGGTCGATGGTGGTGTATTGACAGCACCCAGTAATTCTGTAGCGCTCACAAGTTCACGGCGAACAAATTATGACGCGCAAATGAAACTCATCGTAACGGTACAGTTGCCGTAGCGGCTAATTGTCATTAATCTGTTTCGGGAAACATTCGATAACACAAGAGTTAGAGCCGCTTTTCGTAGTCCATTAGGAATGCGTGTAAATCGCCCATCAAAGCTTAAAACCTAGCTTATATATTCAAAACAGGCAATGCTTACAACGTGGTGAGGTGTTCATTTTGGTAAAGATGTTATGTAGACAAGCAGCTGGCATATACATAGCTACGAATGAAAAATACAAGTGAAATTGCTGCCACAACTGACGACTAGGTATAGTATTAAGCAAAAACTTTTTAATTTATGCGTGGCATTTTTCGTACAGCACCCTAGTGCTTTATCTAGAGATGTTCACCACTTAGACAGCCGAGCACTCCAGACAACACAACATGACAACCACACGAGCGTCAGGTGGCAAATGAAGGGCACTGAACAATTAAGGATGACCGACCAACAATGGGAAATAACAGAGCAGTCTGTAACAAATGTGCGACAAACTCAAGCACTGGTGAAGGAGGTAGCAATGACATATTCAGCAGTTCAGCTTGTAAACAAATGTTGCTGGAACAGACCTTGTAACCCGGCAACTACATTTGGAGCGCGGCCTCCATTCCGGGTTGAACACCTGACCCATTCCTTCAAACAAATGGTACGGCTAGGCTCAGACACTTGGTAGGACTAGAGGGCCAGAGAGATGCTTGATCGCGCATAATGAACTTGAAAATTCATGGCCGCGTCAGAATGCAGACAGCCTTTTCAGCCCGATCATCTCGTCCCAACGCTGCTTGCAGACGAGACTGATGCCTGCGAATGTGAAACATGACACACCAAGCCGATTCAGTTTTGCGAAGTCACAACAAGCCGCTATGTGAGCCAAGTGCGCATCCACGACGGCTGTTTCGGCCTTTTTGCTTACGACAATTTACAATTCCAACAAGCAGCTCGACACGGTATTCGCGTTGTGTGTGCCTTTTGGAGCGTGACTGTCAACTGAATCGTAACATTTGACGAGAGAGCACGCGGTTACGGAGAGCACAGCAGCTTTTTTGTGCTGCTAGCTCGGAAATGACGCTGGAGAAATCGTCAGTAACAGGCGATTACACTTGTTTCGCTCTTAGCAGCAACTCGCTGCCCGCAGTTTCGCCTGCTCGGTCGGCTTGAGAAGTGCGTATTTCGCAACCCAGGCGTTACGATGAACTGTGTTCCAACTTTCGTAAGTAAGACTCCCTGTTAGGCGGGAGGTACAACCGCTCGAGCCAAAAACAACGCAACTGCAGTCTCGGCGATTTGAACAATTGTCAGCCCCGCCGTACCAGCGTCACCACTGACGCGGAAAATAAGGACACGAAATGTGCACTAATAAATTCTCTCAGCTTACTGAAACCTCGGGCAAACACTTAAAACGTGCGCCGATCAGTGCATCATATGCCTGTGATTTTCGCGTTACCGAATGGCCCGCACGACCGGCACACACACCGCCGGGAGCAAAAATAACTAAACGCGTATACACGACCAAAATTCGATCAAAAAACTCTTCCTTATCTCCGTTGCTTCGTCGTTCACAGTGAGTCAACGAAGCATGGAATGAAACACCCACTGCAGCGAGCCGCCGATGAAACGCCGTTATTTTCACTAAGTGCACGCTCCTACAGGGCTACGCTGCGCAAGCATGCGACTTGCACCTTTCCTGGGTACTTGACCCGCAAACTTCGCACGCAAAAACGAAATCGTGAGCCAGCATGAAATTGTAACAGTGTAAAAACACCCCGTCAAAACCATTCTCTATGAGCAACTTACAACCATTTACAACAAACGACTGGGCGCCGCCATTATTGATGCCATCGTGATACGACTTTCTGAAGTAAAAAACAACTTTATAAACACGGTTCGTGTTTATAAAGTTTATAAAAAATGATATGCGTATGTTTAGAACACGTTTCCACAGAATAATCTTTCCTCCACTCGAACCTCCAGTGGAGGAGGTCCTTGAAATCGATTTCTTCATGCATAATAAGCATTGCGGAATCCTCCTCTCAGCCGAGTGGAGGGAGAAAATGGAGTGGAGTCTCGTTTACGTTTAGAAACCCTTGTAGCAGAAGTTGTTGCCGCAACGTTTCTGCGATGTTGCCAATGTTTTGTAACGTTGGGCAACGGTATGCAACGTTATGAGAACTTTTGACAATGTTCCCAATGTGGGCCAACGCTCGACACAGTCAGCAACATTTCATGCACGTTTTTTAGATGCGACGCTGAGACCATCTCTTGTCGGCGGCCCTGTCCTTCCTGCGTGCGTCCGTCGTCGGCGTCCGCACCCTCCTCCGCTCACCCCCTCTCCTCTCCGATAGCGAACGCTCTCTCGCGAGGGGCATTGGATTGGATTCGATTGGCTTGGCTTGCCTTGAATTGGATTAAAGTGGATTGTGTTGCGTCATAGCCGCGGCAGACGCACTGGCGCCGGCGCGTGCCCAGGTGAGAGCGAACGCTCTCTCTCAGCATCTGCGGTTGTGCGGCCGAGCGCGCTCTCATTCCGCCGGTGGGCGGCGCTGCGGGCGGTGCTGCGCATGTTCAGTACTCTCTCTCTCTCTCTCTCTCTCTCTCTCTCTCTCTCTCTCTCTCTCTCTCTCTCTCTCTCCGCGGTTTCCTCTCCTTCGGGCGCGGCGGCCTTTCGGTCGACGGTTGCTCTCCACTTGCGCTTGAACCCCCCTCAGCGTCGCATCCCACCAGGGTTCCCGCGAGGGGAGGTGGGCGTAATTTTTTACGTTTCAGCAACGTTGCCGAATGTGGGCCAACGCCGGGGCTTGTCCGGCGTCCGGCGTCCGTGCTCACGGCACAGCACCGTGTAAATCGACACATCTGTGAACAAAAGGTTCACGAAAGGTTAGAGAGAGAGAGAGAGAGCACCATGTAAATCGAAACATCTGTGAACAAAAGGTTCACAAAAGGTACAAGAACAAAAAAGGTTCACAACAGGTTAGAGAGGGGGAGAGAGAGAGAGAGACGCACAGCGCCGTGTAAATCGAAACATCAGTAAACAAAAGGTTCACAAAAGGTTAACAAGAACAAAATGAAAGGTTCACGCAGGCGCGTAGCCAGGATTTTTTTTCGGGGGGGGGGCTAAGGTTGTTCTCAACCCCCCCCCCTTCCCCTCCCCAATGAAAAAAAAGCGCGGTAGTTTACATGTTTTGTTCATTAAAAAGAGTGCATTGTCCTGATAACAATGATACCAGTTTCATCGCCAACTTCAAAGGAATAGTCGAGATATTAAATAGAACATATGAAGCCGTGGCGAATCCCCGCCCACTTTCTCGCGATTTCTGTATGACATCACAGGATCTCGTTGGTACGATTGGCTCCCAATGACCTAAGCCACTGCCAAGGAACATGACTGCGCGGTTGTAGAGTGGCCAGCTCCTATCATTCGAATTCTAACGCGAAGTTAACACACTCATAATTACTTTTTAGTGCTGGCCTATATACATCACTCGTGCCCATATTACGTCACTGCAACGCTAAATATGAGTTTTTGATATTTGTTGCATTGCTCCGGTTGAAAAACGTCTGTGACTGGAATGGAGCGTGTGAGTTACCAAAGATATATGGTTCTACCAAATTGAACGAGGCTGTATTTTGTCTTCATATGGCCCCTTTAGGGTATCTCTCATGATATTGGTGTTGATTATGGTGGTATTTGCACCAGGTGAAGTTGTAAACTGGGAGAAAATCCCCAGACCGCGTGGTGCAAATCTGTTCCCGTGATACGGGACGTATTCTGCACGCACGGGCACCTTGCGCAGGCATTGCATTAAATAGCCATAGTTTCATGTGATTACTTGCTTTATTTCAACTTGTGGAGTATGATGAGTGTGAGACCCGCAATAAAAGGACGTGGGCCGTAAGAGTGAGTTTTTTTATTTAGTTCTTGTCCAAAATGCAGAATATTTTTTTTTTTTGCATATAAGCATTCTACGCCCGTATAGCCGCTTTCAGTGCAAGGCCAACGAAGCTCATTCTTTGCAGTCTACATCGAATTCATGCCCTTAGGTTATGTGTAGCGCAGGTCTTATCTTAAGAAAAAAAACGACAGGCTATGAATTATGCCTACAATAAGCGTTATATCACTAGCAAAAATTTCAGCAAACACTAATAACCCTATATCATACAGGCATCCCGCACAAGAACAGCGCTGTTAACGGCGAAAATTACACGAACATGGCAGGATTAGCCCTCACGCAAAGCGGAATAATTCAGCCATCGGTATTGGTTAATTAATTGCCATGCCAGTTAAAATTCCCGCTGATGTTTTTGGTCTCAACGCAATCCATCTCACAGCTTCTATCAGCACTCAGGGCAGACTTGAGAAGCTGGTGCTTTGTAGCATAGTGAATCTGGCTGACATTTCGGCACAGCCCAAATGTCGAGTCTGCTGTAATGAGCTCCCCTATTTTGTTCTGAAATAGTTGCATTATTCTCTAACAAGTATTCAATGCTTCGTGCATAAATGCCCTATAGCCTGACTGAAGACGTGCACTATCCAGTAACTTTTCTGGGGAGGCCATTCCCTTTAGGTGTAGGTACCATAAGGTAGAGTAAGTCTCTGCAAAGTGGACCATTCAATTCTGTATCGAGCTTTAAATTCAGCGAGATAAAATAATAAGGCAAAGACGGCGGTGTCTGGCCATACTCTGTGGTTAGGCATGTTCTGTGCAAATTGAGCAAAATATTGCTGTGTTCGGAATTTTGCCGTGAGATCTGAGGAAGGAGTTGTAATGAGGTCCTACCATTTTTATTTCAGACTTTAATGAAAGGACATACTTTTTAGCTGACTCGTGCGCTGCCATTGTTCAGCCGAGTACACACGGTGGGTTTTAAGCTAAACGATAAAACAGCATTTGCAGTGTATGAGCATGGTTGGCTCTGGAATGTATAGGGCGCACAGGAATTTTGTAGTTTTCGTTAGAGACTCGGAAAACGGAAATTATGTTGGGAAGCTCCTTGGTCCCCCAGAGAACGGAGCATCGGGCAGTTGTACAGAGCCAACATCACCTTCGCGCGTGGTGCGATGCTTTTGTTTCCCGGATGTCCACCAAGAAAACATGCGTAATGGCATGGCCCCGCAGACATAAATGCTACAGACTGCCGTTTTTCAGCGTGAAACAGACAGTAATGGCATATTTACAGCATTGCCTCGGTTGACAGCGACCGTGATGTTCACCTTTCAGGCTACGACATATGATAGATCTGCTAAAAATTGCGAAGTTTTTTTACAGTGATAATTCCTCGGTTATTAAGCAATGCTTACGATTGCTCAAAATTACCTTCGTTCGACAAGTTGCGGATCTAGGCAGAGGGGGGGGGGGGGGGGGGGGGGGGAGTAGTGCTGGTGCTCTTGATAGGGCCTGTAGTCTGTAGTCTGTTTGTTTAATTACGAAATTCTGTTGTCATGTCAGACCGATTGAGCATTGAAAGAACGATACGTCTACGCACACAGGACTTCGAAGGCCAGGAAGCGCTAACGGAAAATGTCTACCACAACGGCATGTTCGCTTCTGCGCCACGATTACGAGGGTTCTTCACTTGTGCACGCTGCTATGATTTTAAAAATTGGGTGCAGCAGTGGATGCACGCGTTGGTATGAAACGCGCTGACAAAAGTCTCGATAACGGGCACACCATGCGACAGCGGCTACTTCACATGGAGTTGTGTTCCTGTAAAAGCAAACTACTAAAACTGCGGCGAGACCTAATATATTTTAACTCTTCATATACCCATACTAATGCTGTCCCGATGCACTGAGTATCCTTCTCCAAGATTGTGTATAATAAAATATTTAGGCGTTTATACGAATTCAATTTACGTTTTCCTTCATTCAAAGTCACCTATCCGCTTCACAGTGTGCACTTCTTTCAACGACCAATTCACACGCAAATATTGCATTCGAAATAAAACGAGACACACATTTTTTATCTCACAGAAACAAAGGTATTGTAACATCGTGTATATTTAGGAAGTGATCAATTGATTTACACCGCACAGCTTAAGGCACAGCAACCTCCATCGTCAAAAGACATCAGTGATCATGCAAGGAAGAATCAATGCAAGAAAATGACTTACAATTTGAGGCCTCTTTTGTGCGTTGGCACTTGGAACATGAGCTTCTCAAAGGCATGGGCGCTTCTGTCCTTGCAACATATTGCTGTTTTTGTGTCTCAATTAAGCACCTCAATATACACTGCTCCGGGCAGCGGCCGCCCAGGTAAAAAGCGGCCGTGGACATTATTCACAAACATGTAGTCACATATTTAACAACCTCCTCTCACGATATCAACGAAGCTTTCGCGCGGGCTTTTGGACAGTCACCTGCAGTTACTCGAGTTTACGCATGAAATCGCTTCGACTTCAAACGACCGCGGTCAGATGGAGGCCATTTTTATTGACTACTCGAATACTTTTAATACTGCTTGCCACAAAAAACTTCTCCTCAAGTTAAAAGCCTTTTTGCACGGCACTCACGGCATTCGCTTGTTATCTGGGCTCTCAGCTATTACCTAAATTTAAGGCAGCAGCTTGTCGCGTTTAACAGTTCACAGTCGTCATCACTCCCTGTCACGTCGGGTGTGCCGCAGGGCTCTGTCCTTGGGCCACTCCTTTTACTAATTTATGTGAAGGATGTTGTTGAGATTGCAAAAAAACACACCAGTCAAACTCCGTCTGTAGGCCGACGACTGAGTCTACTATTCTTTTATCAGTAACCCCAGTAAGCAAATAGATCTAAATAACGTTTTTGTTTGTTTTTGTTCCTGAAGCTCAACGTAGAAAATGGCACTTAACCTTGATTAAACGGTATGCATGACATTCACAAACAAGAAGCAACTTCTACGCTTTTAGCATGGCCAGAGCATACAACATGTTAACGAATTCAAGTACCTTGTAACATTCTCACCGAACCTAAATTGGCATAAACATATAAACCTGGTCTGCTCGAAAGCGCTTCAGCAACTGGGCTTCTCGAAGCGAACGTTAAAAGATGCAACTTGTGAATGCAAACGTACCAACAGCGTACAAATCTCTGATATGGCCCGAACTTGAATTTGCCTCCGTGGTCTGGTCACCTCACTGCGCATGCGACATAGCACAACTGGAACGTGTTCAAAAAAAAAAAAAAAAAGCAGTAAGATTCATATTACCGTTATGATCAGAATTTTCGCCTTTGTCACATGCTGTTCGTCTATCACTCAAATCTCCCCAACACAGAGACGTACTTGTGAGCGTTCGGTACTTTACAAAAAATAGAGAACGAGATAATCACCATTGACACGCCGGACGCCCATTTCCTTTGCTAACTAGCACTCGCAGGTCGAACCCCCTGAACATCATGCCCTTCATGCCATTTCTAGATTGTTTGAAGTTTTCGTTTTTTTTTCCTTTCACAGTGGAATTATGGAATAACCTGGATATTTCTCTCCGAAAGTTGCCCACCAATAGTTTTTTGAATGGGACCGGCTCATGACTGAGCCGGTCTCTCAAGAGAGCCTCAGTGATACCACTGATTCACTCTCTATTTAAGCTAGAACTCGATCAGTACGACAACAAATAAAATCATGCATATTTAAGCATGTAGGCGAATACATGCCTGCAGACCTCTCTGCTTTCTTCTACTAAAGAGCTCTCTCTCTCTCTCTCTCTCTCTCTCTCTCTCTCTCTCTCTCTCTCTCTCTCTCTCTCTCTCTCTCTCTCTTAATTTTTATTTCTTTAGTTTTCGATCATGTGATCCCGACACGCCTACTAGAAGAAGTACGTGCGGATGCAGCACGTGTGTTCTGTCCTCTTGTGGTGCTGTTAGTCCGAACTGAAGGCCACAATTACAATTATTGCTGCCACTGAAAACAAAACTAAAACCTTGTTCTGGGTATTTAAACGTACAAACTAAAAAAAACGTTTTTAGGCTATAAAAACCGAGAACAGCTATAAATGACAACGTCTGCTGTTTACGTACGTGGCGCGACGCATGTCTCGTTGCTCGGGCGGGCGTGACAGAAGATAAGGAGGAGGTGGTTTCTTTGGACGAAAGCAGCCGCGGGTTTCAACTCACTGACTTTGGCCTAAGAAAATTGTACGAAGGTGAAAACACCGTCAGTGCCAGACGATTACCTGGCATGTGACCGCTGATATAACATAGAGGCTTAAATGCGCGTATTCCTTTCACTCCTCCAAAGCTTGATCGTCTTTCGGGTCTTTAATATACCCGATTCTCGACAACGTTGCCACGCTAGGCAAATGTGCCGAGCTACAGAGATAATTCCATTCTGTACCAGCTTGTTCGACAGAAAGACCGAATCATGCCATCTTCGATAGCACACGTGGAGCGCGTTTCAGAGTGTCTCAGCGATTTAAAATATTGTGGTCATTTCGACTCGGGTTTCTGTCCCTTGCACGTGCAACCTTAACTTAGTAATGTGTTCAGCACGATACTACCCCTCTCCTTTTTTTTTTTTGTACTCCTTGTTTACGCTGCCACTTAAACGCGCCCCCTTGCTAAGCGCGCTCAGAAGTACCAACCTTCTCTGTAGTGACCGCATATTCTTCTGCTCGCCTAGAACCTTCTGAAACGTTGCGTCGGTTGTGCTGCCGAAGTGCCACCTTCGGGATATCTGCCTAAGAGGCCATAAGTTTGTGTTGGAACACATAGTCCTCACAACGAGTGTCTCAGCAGTGGGCGCTCTTTAGTGTAACGGGGCTGGAATGTTTTGAGACCATCGCGCTCACGCGGTACGTATCCAGGTCTTCGCTTGCACTCGTACATGTGAGGTAACGTCCGGTGTTCGGAGCAAGTTTGGCCGTCGGACTCGCGACTGCAGCTGGTGGACACAAAATGCATCACTTTGGCATCTTGGGTAAGTGCCGCACAGGAGAACTTGGTGTCTACCTGCGAAGATTTGATTCCGTGCGTCTTCTTGTACCTTTTCCAGCAGTGTTCGTCGCCTTATGGAGCACGTTCGTAAACGCCCAGGATACCAACACAGTGTCTACATCCCTGGGAGCCGTTATCGGAAAGCAGGTGTGCGTCCAACAGCATTGCGTGCAAGCTTTTCTTGGGATCCCCTTTGCCGAGCCTCCCGTGGGAGCTTTGCGTTTCGCGAGGCCCGTGCCCAAGAAGCCGTGGCAAGGGCCGCTTCGTGCGATGGAGTTCTCGAAACCGTGCTTTCAGAGAAGAGGCAATATACCGCAGGTGCCCTGGCAGGGGGACGAGACCGAAAGCAGCGAAGACTGTCTGTACCTCAACGTCTGGACGCCCCAGAACCGGTGCTCTGGCGCACCAACGGCCGTCATATTGTGGCTGCACGGTGGTTCCTACAGGATTGGGTCGACCGATCTGGATCTGTACGACGGCAGCGCTCTTGCCGGCTACGGCCAAGTTGTTGTAGTCTCCGCGAACTACAGGCTGGGCGCCCTCGGGTTCCTGAACGCCAATGTCACCGACATACCGGGCAACATGGGCTTGTGGGACCAGTATCTCGCTCTGCGCTGGGTGCACGACAACATCGCCAAGTTCGGCGGTGACGCCTCGATGATTACCGTGTTTGGCGAGAGCGCCGGTGGCGCGTCGGCTGGTATGCTGGCACAGTCCCCGCTGTGCAGAGGCCTGGTCCGAAGAATAATCATGCAAAGCGGAAATCCGCGCTGGCCGCTGCCCATGGAGAACGACGACGGGCCGGGGTCTGTGCGCCGAGCACTGGCCATCGCCCTCGGCGTGGGCTGCCTGCACAGCGAAGCGGCTGAGACATTAACCGCAGACGTCATCGCCTGTCTCCGGAACGTGTCGGCTGAAGACATCGCCCGCGCAGAGTTGCAGAGCTTCGGCGACCACCTGTTCACCTTTATGCCCAGTTTCGGTGACGCCTTGGTTCCTATGCGTCCCATCGCGGCCGTCGAGCAGGGAAAAATTCTTCCTGTGGACGTGATGCTGGGGACCAATATTCGTGAGGGAGCCATCCTTCATTACATGCGCAGTGGTTCGGACGGCATCCCTAAGAACTGGACGAGCTCCGGTGCAGGCATTGACGTCGAGTTTGGACGCCAGTACCTCGCTCTCGTATTCGCCGCGTTTCCGAAGCCCATAATCGACCGCATCATCGAGCGATATTTGGGACACATGACCGAGCACTCGTCGCCAAGAGACGTATTCGCCGCGATGGTGTCCGCCGGAGGAGACTTTCTGTTCAACTGTCCGGTGGTGTTTTTTGCCGAGTCGTTTTCGCGCAGGCTCGGCGTACTGCTGGCCTACAAGTTTCCGCATGTCGCGTTGCACAGCTACTGGCCAGAGGAGTACGAAGCTACCCACTCCGATGAGATCCAGTTCGTGTTCGGTGCGCCGCTTCGACATCCCGACTTGTACTCGATGGAAGACTTGCTGATGAGCGAAACCATGATGGCTGCTTGGGCCGCATTCGCGCACACAGGGTTCGTATATACGCAATTGTTCTACGTAATCTGTCGTTGTCGTAATTGCAGTTAAATGCGCGATAACTTTGTCTTCTGAAGATTACTTCTGGTGAACTTCGATGCGGAAAAAATTGCTACTTGTAAGCCAGACGGTTGCAGCATATGGGTGGATAAATTTATTTGCATTGATTCGCGTCGTTGCGAGCAATGGGATTGGAGCTAAATAAGCGTGTACTCAAGGGTGATTACGATAGTTCTCTTGCGCTGGCACGTGATTTCTAGCTTTGAATGTGCCTCGCTCCACATTCGTTTACCGCGAATTTTAATGTTCGCGAAAGAACTTCGCACAATTAATGGTTTCTAGAGAGCAAGCGAAACGGGAATGATCTTTTGCGGACGAGGAGCAAGCATCAAAGCACGGAGAGAAGGCATTCCACGTATTTTAACTGACAAATTAAGCGTCTAGAGTTACACCTTCTACTGGTATACTAAATTTCGTGACTCCTACGATGTGGTGTCGTTATTCATTAGCGCCACTCGGCTATAGTGTTAGAGATATAGGTTGATACTCAGGAGAAATTGTGACCCTTTTTTTTCTGTCCCAAATCTAAGCAGCTTATTACGCTCGAATTTGGAAGGCACCAGCTGTGCCGCTTAGAAAGTTTGTAAAAGAAGAAACAAAGCACTAATTGGGCTCGTAACATCTTTTCACAATCAATATCTTCACTCGCGCATAACGATGCCTTTTCTACTTTCTCTTCTTTCAGGAGGCCTGTACTTCCGAACGGAGCAGCGTGGCCTAATTACGACGACGGCGGTCGTTCATACGTGACTTTTGATCATGGCATGGCGGAAGTAAGCCGAAGTCTCGAAGGCCAGAACTGCGCTTTCTGGAAGGGTCTGATCTGAGGACAGAAGATGAAGCACTTTCAGAAACGATGATTTCACCCCACAGTGTCGTCCACACCGCAGTATTTGAAATGTGAAATGTCAAGGGGCAACAAAATAAAGGATAACTGAGTTCTAACGAAGTTTCAGCGCAAGTGTTCTGCAACAAGTGCTCGCCCCAGAAAGGAAGCCGACACTGGGGATCCTCGATTTACCAGTCCGGGGCGGTCCGCGGGCAGTCCGAGGACTGCCTTCAGACCGGAAGCCCTATAGGAATACATGGGAAAATCGAGCGCCGGATCGCATCTCGGGCAGTCCGCGGACGATCCGGGGCTGATAATCGAGGAAGCCGACACTGCAACGACGTGCCATCGTGGGAGTTTTGGGAAGATGGATGCGTATCGGCTTCATAACTGGCTTGGCTAATAGCCGCAGCTGGCATATGCATAGCTACGCGATGGAAAATGCAAGTGAAATTGGTGCCACAATTGAAGATTAAGTATAGTATTAAGCAAAACTTTTAATTAATGCGTTACATTTTTCGCGCAGCACCCTAGTGCTTTATCTAAACATCTACACTTAGACGGCTGAGCACTGCAGACAACCACAGGAGCATCAGGTGGCAAATGAAAGGCACTGAACAAAGGCGACCGACAAACAGTGGGAACTAACCGAGCAGTCTTTAACAATTATGCGACAAGCTCAAGCACTGGTGAAGGAGGCAGAAATGACATACGCAGCACTTGAGCTTGTAAACAAATGTCGCTGGAACTGTCCCTATAACCCAGAAACATCGGAAGCACGGTCTTTCCTTCTGGGTTGAACACCTGACCCATTCCTTCCTAGCAAATGGTACTACTGTACTCGGTTACAACTCAAGAACGGCACCACATCATGTAGTGTATCACTCCGCCAAAGCGCCGGACCCGTGACGTCAGTGCGCGCGCGTTTTGAAAGGGATTTGCTATGAATGCGTGATATCGTCTGCCTTGTCTCACGCAGTTTGTTTGTCGTCACTGGAGTCGTTTATAAGCATATTAAGTCCAAAAAATCACGGGAACTGCTCACGCCACGTTCTAAATATTCCCAGTAACGCCCTACTTGCGTCGCGCGGAGAAACATCCGGCTACGGTGATAAGGCACAGCGGCAACTTCCGGTGATGCCCTCCAGTGAAACAGGGATGCCCTTTGAGCCCAATACTGTTCATGCTTTACATGGCAGGGTTAGAAAAGAAACTGGAAGAAAGTCAAGTAGGGTTTAGCCTAACCCATATGCTGCAAGTCGAAGTGGTACAACAGCATATTCCGGGAATGTTATACGCAGACGACATTGTTCTTTTAGCTGATAACCAAACCGATATGCAACGGCTAATAAATATTAGCGGCCAGGAAGCCACTGACCTCAAGTTAAATTTCAGTGCAGAAAAATCAGGAATAATGGTTTTCAATGACGCTACCACCGACGTAGTGTCTATCCAGCAAGGCGAATTACCTAGAGCGAAGGAATATAAATATTTGTAAGTGTGGATAAACGAACTACTTAAGTACTCACGAGGAGCAACTTAAGGTTAAGGGAAAGCGAAACGCAGCTATAATGAAGCATAGAGCTCTGTGGGGGTATAACAAATATGAAGTAGTAAGAGGAATGTGGAAAGGAGTAATGGTTCCGGGTATCACGTTTGCGAATGCTTAAAATCAGACGTTCTATCAGGCCTCGAAGTAAACCAGAGAACGGTAGGACGTTTGGCCTTAGGCGCACATGGAAAAACAACTAACGAAGCAGTTCTGGGAGATATGGGCTGGGCGTCGTTTGAAGTTAGAGAAACTCAGAGTAAAATATGCTTTGAGATGAGGTTTGAGGGCAATGGATCAACGATGGTGGGCAGCTAAGGTTTTTAGGTACCTATACTTGAAAAGCGTGGACACGCAGTGGTTAAGAAAGACTAGAAGGTTAACGATGAAATACGGAAAGAACAGTGGAGAATCCAAAACAGCCAAGGTAACCAAAAAAGAGGCAAGGCAGATTGAAACGAATAAATGGAGGGAAAAAATGGAAGCTAAAACGTCGTTAGAGATGTACAGGGCTCAGAAAATGAACATCAGAAAGGAAAATTTTTACGATAATTCCCAGGGAAGTGCTTCGCTTTTTGAGGCTAGAGCAGGTTGCCTGCGAACTAAGAGTTTTGTGGGAAAGTATTCACAAAATGATGGGGTATGTGTGGTCTGCGGAAAAGAAACAGAAACTATGCGGCACATAGTGTTAGAATGTGAGGGTATCCATCCAAATATACATGAAGGGAATATTGGGCTTCCAGAAGCCCTAGGATTTAAGGGTATCAGAGAGGAAGTTAACTTCAAGGCTGTCGAGGGGACGAAAAGCAGAGAGGGGAATATTGCCTAGGACAGTTACCACCTGTAACAGGGAAAAGAAAGTATTTCGGGCCTACTATTATAAGCTTTAGTGCCTGCCCTAAGCAACGCTAGTATTAAACCAAGAGTGTAAAACATGGTTATATTAGTCCTTTTTGGTAAGATGACATGTCATCACCCCGCTTCAAAGGGGAAACCAATAGCAATCATCGGTGCGGTCACCGGGTATAGGCTCAGACACTTGGTAGGACTAAAGCAGTGGCGTAGCCAGGGGGGGGGGGGTGGTTTGGGGGGTTCAACCCCCCCCCCCCCCCCCGAAATTTTCACAACACCCCCCCTTCTCAGTAGCGTAGCCAGGAGGGGGGCTGCCCGGGCTTAACCCCTTACTCTCCCGAAATTTTTCGGGCCGGCGCCGTGCTGCCTGTTTTGCCTGGTACGCCGCCTGTGAACAAAGGCGCATATGTTTTGCAAGTGCCGCTATTAGAAACATGCACGACTAAAGGCCTGCCCTACGCATTTCTGCTCACACAAAACTAAGCGCCTGAGTCACGATAATTGCGGTGGGGTGCAGCCCCAAAACCGATCGCGCCTTCGGGTAAGCTCAGCGCGCGGGACGCCAAAGGCGTCCGTTGTGTCCCTTTGTGCGTGACATGTCGCCACACGGAGAATAATTGGCCGGCTGAGTCGTTCTCAGCAGAAGAGATTGACTCGTCACGGTATGGACGAGGAAGGAAGGAAGGAAGGAAGGAAGGAAGGAAGGAAGAATGTAGAAGAAAGGCAGGAAAGTTAACCTGGCTAGAGCCTAGTTTGCTATCCTGCACGTGGGAAAGGGGAAATGGGCAAAAAAGAGAGAGGAAAAAAAAAGAGGAAAAGTTGGACCAGACACGTATGCCCAGCACTGAGGCACTGACAGTGATTGACACTGGAGGCTCTCAGTCTATAGCCTAGTGTTCAAGTTCGTCACCCGTAGAAAACGTAATAGTTCCTTCGTCGCCTTCTGAGCGGATGACTGAGAAGGCCAGTGGCACAGAATCTTTCCCTCCGAAAATGGCCGCCGAGAGTCCAGGTTCCTCAGCGCTGACGACAGCTTTTTTCTTTCAGCCGAGTAGCGTGGGCACTCGCATAAAACGTGGCGTATCGTCTCCGATGTGCCGCACGTTTCGCACTCCGCCCTTGCTGCCATTCCTATTAAGTACGAGTAAGCATTTGTGAATGCCACCCCCAGCCAGAGACGGCAAAGAAGAGTTGCGTCAGACCGTGGGAGGCCTAGTGGAAGGGGACGTTGCAGGTGCGGGTCAAAGGCACCAATGCGTGCGCATGTGAAATCTTCTGGAGACCATTGGGAGATAGCTGTTTCGCGGGCAAGAATGCGGAGGACCCTAGCTGCATCCGTCCTAGACAAGGAAGCAAGGAGTGGTACGCATTAACTCGCCAGGGTAAAAAAGAGAGACCGCCGGCTATTGATCGGTGAAGACTAGAGCGGTGGAGGGCCTAAAGGGAACAGGCGATCATTGTGTAAAGCATAACAACATGCAAGCGATGGTGGCCGACCACGGCCGCTTCATCTCGTAAAAAGGGCGAGATCGAGCGGCCTAGGGAGCCTACATAAGCCGCGCCTTCGTCGTTTAGGGTGGTGCCACTCTTTGACACAGCTCGTGCCGCCTCCCGCCGTCGGGCAGCGTTGCCAGCACACGTTGCCATAGCAACGCGGCCGATACGGCGCCATGTTGTTCCCCAGTCGGCTCACTGCCGCCGTGTGCGTGCTGCGTCTTTGCCGCCCGTGACTCGCGGTGACTTTTGTTGACCACGGGAAGCTTTTCGTAACCATGCCAGCTCGGTGAACGTGTGGGGAGTTGTGTGAGCACCAAAAATGCCCGGCTGTTGCGTTCCGCAATGTACGAATCATTGCAGAAAAGGCACACGGATGTTCCGCTTCCCGGCCAGCCCGAACCGAAGAAAGCGCTGGCTTGTAGTACAAGTGAAAAGGGACCGCTGTGAGCCCACTGCTGCTTCTCGTGTTTGCGCTGTGAGTATTGCACCTCGCTTCATGTTTTTCGCACGCGTACTTGCAGCTATATTCTATTATGTAAGTGCTATGCACCTGCAACGCTTTCACCGAGCGCCGTCGTGTCCTCAACGTCGCCGAAGCGCCGTTGCGCGCCGGTAGCGGAGGCCATGGCTGTTTTGATGGCTTCCAGCGACGGCTGCGCGTAGCCGAGCGGCAATTTAGCGTGCGAATGCAGCGTGTGCGCAAGTGGATGCTTTGCGTGGTTCGATTATGCCGGATTATGCATGCATGAAACGTGAATGTTCAAAACTAAGCCTGGTTATAAAACATCCTCGGAATCGGAAGGCCCGGACCGTTCACGCTTGCTACAAAAAAAAAAAAAAAACGCGATTCTCGTCACTGCGACAAAAATTGGTCGAGACCAAGCGACAAAAGCGGTCACTGAGCGACTGCCAAATCTTCGAATGCGCTGCAATTCAGAGTTCGGCAATCGATTTTGAAGCTGCCGTGGGCTGGATATTCATCGGGTCGCCGAAAAAATTGGCTGGCGCCCCCGTAGGCTTTGTGAAATCTCCCCCTCTACCGTAGACTCGCCTCGTAGGTGTTGTGAAATCCCCCCTACCGTAGACGGGCAATTGTTCCCTGCGTTGCTTGTGCTGATATTCCGTGCGGGGGTGGAATATATGACTGATTCTTTCATGCAACACTGCCAAACGGCGTATGAGGGGTCACTAAAGTCTGCAAAGATTTCTGTGGCGAGCCGCCCCATAAAAATTCCCGTACTGCAATTAGAGGGCATAATCAATTTCCATTCCAAAAGATAAAAAACGCGCGAAAGCGATCATTCTGCCTCTCGAGCGAGTAATTCAAATGCATTATGTGGTTTTCAATTATTGTTTAGATTGACTTTTTTTGTTCTAGGCACATTTTGAAGATTCAAGTTTTGAGCAGCACCGACAAGATGGACTGAAAAAGCTGAGGCCGGATGCTGTCCCAACTCTCTTTCCCTATCGTGGTAAGAACATATCTGAACTCGTTATATAAAGCCGTAAAATGGACACAAATTTAATTTTCCTTTGAATTTGTGAATCTAGTTTGGGTCATTCAGAGAAAAGACAAACTCATCTAAATGCATTGCTTCAATTGCACTGCGGCATTTCGCTCTTATTTTTGTTTACTCAGAACATCTATAAGGAATAGTAATATGCTTTGTGTGGTGCAGACCATTCAAGAAAGTGCGTGATAACATTTTGCTTGTAATTTTTAGTCTGCAAAGCGAAAATAAGTATTGGAACTGTTTGCTGAGTGAGAATGCATAGGCAAGCATGTTATTGTAGTAATGTTTGTATGTTTAATTTTTTCCAGCTGCTCCAAAACACCGGAAGTCCCCGAAGAAGCGCACTTCTGCCATGAAACCTGCGAATTCGTCTAACACCAAGCGTGTTTGCACATCTGGAGACATTCCACAGCTGCCTACGGATCCTTGCGACATAACGAGTTTTGAGCACGGTGTTCAGTTGAGTGCTCATATTTCAGCAGCCGTTTTACAGCCAGATGCTCTTCCTCATGACACTGCTGAATTCGCGAGAGGTGATCCTCCAGAAGCCCACTTGCTGTCAAGTTTGCCCACCAACAAGGCAGCAAGCATCGGTACCAGCGATCCTGAGTCCAGGCTTGCTCACGCATTGGGAGATTTCTCATTTCCTCTACCGCCTACAAACAATCTAGAAAGTGATGCGGACAGTGCTGCCGAGTGCAGGTGTGAGTGTACATCCGTGCGTGTGCCCCTGCCATTTGTTCCTCCAGCCAATGACGCAGACAGCACTGGTGAGTTTGGGTGTCATCATGAGACAGTAGCCGCCTCTCCACCACACCTGTCTGCCAACAATCTAGCAAGCGACACAAACGCTACTCCAGGTTCATCCGTAGCCATTCTGAAACAGCTCCCTCCCAACACCGTAGCAAATGATGCAGGTCTCACTCCTCCACAAGAACAGTCAACCATGCCAGCTGCATTTATGTTTGGAGGCAGCACAACTCCCACATTGTCGACGTTGCATCGGGAAAATTCCGAGCTCCGGAAAAAAAACGCCGACTTAAGCAGAAGGTGTAAAAACTTGGTAAAACTGCATGAGCAGACGAGATCAAAAGTACGTAGTCTAAACAAGAAACTAAGGTTAGTTCAGCAAGAACTGAACGCATTAAGATCATCGACATTTCTTGCTGCAGATCAAACGAAGGCTCTAACAACAAAAGGCAGGGTTCGCAAGTGGTCAGTTCAGACTATACGCGTAGCCCTCCAAATAAAGCACGCATGTGGTACAACAGGCTACGAATTGCTCAGGTCTCTGTCATACCCACTGCCATCTAACCGGACATTGATTCGAAGAATGCAAAACATTCGCTTTCTGCCTGGTGTACTTACTGAAGTGCTGGATGTTCTAAAGCGTAAGGCAGAAACAATGGAAGACATTGAGAAAGATTGCGTCCTCTTCATGGATGAGATGGAAATTAGTCAAGGGTTTGAACATGACCGCTCTCTGGATTGCCTTTTTGGGGGTACGACACTTCCAGAGTCAACTGACAACGTTGCAAACCATGCCCTCGTGTTTATGATTGGAGGTCTAAACACGAGGTGGAAACAGGTCATCGCTTACCACTTCACTGGTCGTTCTACTGACGGAAGCCTTTTAAAGGAGCTTATATTTCATTTAATTGCGCTTTGTTTTGAGGTGTCCCTGAGAGTTCTTGTTGTAACAAGTGACATGGGAAGTGCCAACAGGAAAGTGTGGCAGCTGCTGGAGTTTTCAAGCCACAGGCACTCGCAAACTGTCTGCTCTATACCACACCCTCACTTGGATGGTAGGGAGCTGTATTTCATGGCTGATCCTGCTCACGTTTTGAAAAACATACGTGGGCAGCTTCTCCGCTCAGGAAGTTTTACCCTGGGGAAGGAGACGACAGAGGAGCATTGCATCCCAGGAAAAACTGTTACCCTTGAACATGTTGAGGCTGTTCTCGAATATGATAAAAAAAATGACCTCAAAATCGCTAACAAGCTGTCGGACATTCATGTCAGCGATGGACATTTCGCAAAAATGAAAGTAAACATCGCAGTGCAGTTGTTCCGTGAAGCACCTCCTGCCATTCGCTATCTAATCAAGCTCAAAATCTTGAAGCCGGAAGCTGAAGCAACTGCCTGGTTTTTTGACCTTGTCACTAAGTGGTACACTTTGATGTCGTCATGACACCCCATCGTTGCTTTAAGTCATTTTGACCGCGCAAAGCACCAGGAAGCAGTTGGGACATTGCAGCTGGCATGTGCTACATTCACTCGGATGAACATGGGAGCAACTGCACACTGGAAGCCATCGCAGGCCGGTCTTTTGGTGTCTACAACTGTTGTGCTGCGCCTGTCAGAGGAGCTCCTGGCGAGGCGCGGGTACTTGTACCTCCTCACTGCTAGGTTGATCCAAGATTGCCTAGAAAATATTTTTTCAGTTGTGAGGTTGAAGAAGCCAGTTCCAAGTGCGTATGATGTTAAATGTGCACTGAAGGCCATTTGTGTCAGCCAGTTTGTACACACCCCTAAGACTTCGAGCTACAACATTGACGACAGCAGTCATCTGGCTGACTTGCTTGACCCAAGCTTAAAAAAGCTAGAGGAAGACCCCATTCAGCAGGCTGAGGAGTTAGAGAACTTGTTTGTGATTGGACTGACGGAAGCAGAGTGCGACATCGCAGCGTACATCGGCGGTTTCCTTCTGAGGTCTGTTTTAAAATCTATAGGTAACTGCAAAAGCTGTAAAGCAGTACTGACTGACAGTGCTCCTGGGAAATACAGCAGCCTCATCCAGTTGAAGGAGTACGTGAAAAATGCTGGAAATCTGATCCAGCCAAGCATGTCTGTAATGACAATTTTGATGGATTGTGAAGAAAACTTCAAAACGTTTGCTGAAATGGGTGAAGTCATGAAGGTGAAAAAGCCATTTTCAAGCATTCTGAGTGCCCTGCAGAAGTCTGTAAAAATGCACTTGGGATGTTGCAGTTTGCACAAGCCTACTGTAGAGAAGCTGCTTCTCGAAAAATATGTCCGAACAAGACTAAAGATTTACCTCAGGCAGCAGCATGAACACAGAGTAAATGGGGCAGCAAGCAAAACCTGTGCTGCAGCAAACTTGGAGTAGTTCAGCAGCCAGCTAGAACCGTAGAGCGTACGCAGCTGCGATAAATTTTTTTTTATGTGAGGACACTTCAAGACTTGGGTGTGGTACGTTCAATCATAATTTAGGACTGCCTTTGTTAAGGACTCTATGCAACTTCATTGCCGTACAATGATGATAAAGGAAAATTGATGCCTTATTTGTATAATTTACATTATAGTGTGTTCAAAATAGCTGTAAAATATTTTACTGCTAACATTTGCTTTTGCTGTTCCTCAGTACCAGCCCGAAAAAGGCATTCAAAACCAAGAACAGTAGTGTGCCTTCGTTCACATTGCACCTTTCTCTCGAGACGTTGCTCTCCATTGTGTCAGTTGCTCACGACGTGTTTTTGTTCTCGACTGATGTCATGTAATTTTCAGTGGGGTAATTTAAATTAACCCAGTGGGGCTTGGGGAATTTTCTTATTGATTTATTCCCCAATATTTTGGTTCATGTATGTATCCTTGCTCAAAGTACTACTTATGCAGACGTGTAAAATGCTTTCTCACTGTCATCAGTGAAGCAAGCCGTATTCTTCTCTACTTGCTTTCTCCTTCATTAGTTATCTCTGCGTTTGTCTCATCAGCATTGTCCACCTGTGTAGCCCATCTGGGCTTTAATCTTGCTCGTTGCCTGTGTGTTCAGTTTTTTTTCAACAGCTCCATTGGAAAAAAGTCACCAATGAGTGGTAACTTTTACATGCATTAGTCTGCTACGTAAAGTGCTTCTTGAAATTCGATGCCTTTATTAGCTCGGACACATTTACTTCGTGTGTTTTGTTGTATTTCCCATGTGCGCCTGTTGTTTGAGAAGGGGGCATCTGCATGTCACGCAAGCAGTGCAATAAAAGAATTTTGCGTGAAGTTTGTCTTCCTTTATGCGTGTAATGAAAGTACGCTTCAAGGCATGATGACGTGTATGTTCAGCCATAGATGTAATATTTTGTGTTGCCACCTCAACAATATTCTTTTTAGTGTGTGTAAACGTGTTAAATTACACATTGGGCACGTTAAGATGCCCAGTTTGGGCAGAACGATTCAAGCATAGGCTGGGGAGGTTCTATAGGCAACAGTGGTTTAGTCTGTGCGGGCCATTTTTATTGTATCGGAAACTTTACTACTACACCGATATTTTCTATGCTATAGCATTTGCGGGGTACCCTAATAACATGTAGTGCCTTGTATCTGCACAAAAATGCGTAATTTGAAAAGTCAACCTATTCAATTGAATAATAGTGCATAAAAAATAAAAGGGTAATAGTGCCAAAACAATTAAAAAATGATATAAAAGCCAAAAACTGAAAATGAAATTACCGTCTCTCTAATCGGGCGTCATCGTGCAATTACCTAAACAGAACCTTCCCGGGTTAAGAATGACGGCGAGGTAAGGCGACATAAAATCCCCGACCATTTCCACTAACGTGAAACCTGGGGAAAAGCGAAGCGTGCGGTGTACAAGTGTATCCTCGGCGCTTTGGCGTTTTTGCCACGGAGGTGAAACCGTTGGGGGTAGAAGGATACAGCTTTGAAGCGCAGCGCGTTCTAGCGCGAGGCATTGGAAAACGAGTGACCTGGTGTGTTTTCCTAGTACGCGTTACGCTTTACCCTAAGGCGTAAACAAGGGTCCCGGTGTTTTAGTGCCATGACTACATCGACGACGACATGAGACGGCCACAGCCCGAGCCATTAAGGGGCTTCGCCCCTAAAAGAGACGTGTTCCTTCAATGCCACCAAGGAAATGAAACGTTCGTGCAACAAGCGTCGGAAGAATGCTTATGTATTAGCAGATAATTCTGAGATATATTTCGTGCTTGCCACCGAACTGACCTGCGAAAAATAATTGCACCGTAGCACGATTCTGCATGTGAAAAACAAGATACACCGGCTATGCGCCACATCGAGCTCCACGCACAAAAAATCGCGTATTCGCGCGCTTCTACGTACAGCTAGGGCCTCCAAAGGAGGCATTGGCAAGCCTTTACCAAGGACGTGAATGCCGCATTAAACGAATGATCCCACGATCTCAACTCTTCCCAGCAGCAGGAAGTTTTTGGAAAGCTGCTTGGCGATAACCACGCACTATCGTTTCGAAGCAGGTCGTTCTAGAGATAGCCCATTCCGCGCCTCCATAGGCGCGGCGCATGCCGGCTCCCTGGGTCGGGCGGGCACTGGGGGGACCAATATGGCGGCCCGTCAAGTTTGGCGGCCGCCGCAGCCACCGTTAGGAAACCTTGGACTCTGCTGTCGCCACCCTAAACGACGAAGGCGCGGCTTATGTAGGCTCCCTAGAGCGGCCGTGGGTAGACATTCAAGGCTCCTGCAAGGTTATTGAACAATGCGATGCAGGGACTGCGTATTGGGTGAAATGTGGGGTTTACGTGAATGAATGTCGTGCCTTTGTGAGTAAGAGCGCACAGCAAAGTATGCCCCTCTTCCGCGCGTCACCGCTTCATTCTTCCTTTTTCACGTTTCTGTCGAGCCCGCGAGGGGGTTATTGCTGTGGTCTCAGATTGCGCGCACTGCGTATCCCCTTCTGAAAGCGGTGCTGCGACAGTCATTTTCACCTCCGCGATTACGCAGATTTGTTCGGCGGTATTTTTCACTAACCTAAGAAATTGGCGAACAGCGGGTCAACAAAAATGGCGCACTGCGGCTCGCCGAGCCAGTTCCAGACTTTGTGAGGGCACGGCGGTCACCAGCCCTTCCACAGGCAGACGGCAGTCGCGACAGCAACGAACAACCGATGGCCATCTTCAACCTCGGCCACAACTAAAGCCCCTCCATTGCGTCCATGGCCGCTTTTTACGTGAGCGGCGGCTGCCCGCAGCAGTTTATATTAATTCAGGGGCTTTATTGAGCCACAACAACAACCACATGCTGCAAGAACACAAGCGCTAATGCCTCTAAGAATTCTCATGTTCCAAGTGCCAATACACAAAAGAGGCCCCAAATTGTAAGTCATTTTCTTCCGTTGATTTTTCCTTGCATGATCACTGATGTCTTTTGGCGATGGAGGTTGCTGTGCCTTAAGCCGTGCGGTGTAGATCAATTGATCACTTCCTAATTTACACGATGTTACAGTACATTTGTGTCTGTGAAAAAAAAAATGTGTATCTCGTTTTATTTCTACTGCAATATTTGCGTGTGAATTGGTCGTTGAAAGAAGTGCCCACGGTGAAGCGGATAGGTGACTTTGAATGAAGGAATACGTAAATTGAATTCGTATAAACGCCTAAATATTTTATTATACACAATCTTGGAGAAGGATACTCAGTGCATCGGGACAGCATTAGTATGGGTACATGAAGAGTTAAAAATATATTAGGTCTCGCCGCAGTTTTAGTAGTTTGCTTTTACAGGGACACAACTCCATGTGAAGTAGCCGCTGTCGCATGGTGTGCCCGTTATCGAGACTTTTGTCAGCGCGTTTCATACCAACGCGTGCATCCACTACTGCACCCAACTTTAAAATCATCATGCATCGTGCGCAAGTGAAGGACATTCGTAATAGTGGCGCAGAAACGTACGTGCCGTTGTGGTAGAATTTTCCGTTAGCGCTTCCTGGCCTTCGAAGTTCTGTGTGCGTAGACGTATCGTTATTTCAATGCTCAATCGGTCTGCCATGACAACAGAATTTCGTAAAACCCCATTTCAATAAGCCACGTCGCGCTGTGTAACCTCTGTTTTTTTTTTTAATGTGTGTTCATGTGTCTGTCTGGTGGAGTTTCTTTCGTTTTTTTTTCTCTCTCTTTTTCTTATTTGTATTAGTCATGTAAGCATATAACCCTTATCACATGTTCACCAACCATCTGAAGTAGCAAGCCCAGCATTATGCAGGGCTGACCTCTTCGGTCTCATTAAAGAATTTTCTCCATCTCTCTCTCTCTCACAGAACAAAGGAAGCTGCCAGAAGGTCACAGTAGTTTTCTTTAGTACGTGACCGCAGCGATGAGAAAGTTAATAAAATTTTAACCGTTATCGAGATGAAGTTGTTCCACACTCATTTACCTTTGCAAACTCCATCGTGAGAATGAGGGTGGCCGTGTCGGTAACAAACGTTGAACATGAAGAATCCACGATGACGGGTGACACTGCCTGCTTCATAGTATAGTTGTGGTGGTGACGCTGCCGTGTCCGTAGACTGCTATGAAGACCCGCTCGAGTCCACCAAGTGGCACCAGAACTTTCCACTACGTCCGCAACTTCCTGGAGGACAGAGCGGCCGTTCTGACGATAGGCAACGCGAAGACGGACCCGATAACGCTAGGAGAACGCGGAACACCCCAGGGATCCGTAATATCGCCCCTGCTGTTCAACCTGGCACTGCTACCCCTGCCTAAACTGCTGGAACGCATTGAAGGGTTAGACCACGCTTTCTACGCCGACGATATCACGGTCTGGACGAACAGGGCCGGATCGGAGGGGTGGATGGAAGAAACACTGCAGCGCGCAGCGACGACGGTCCACGAGTACGCCAAGTCGTGCGGCCTGAGCTGCGCCCCCCAAAAGTCCGAGCTCTTAGTAGTCCAGCCGGGCGTCGGCAAGAGGAGCAGATGCGGCCTGAAGATCGAGATCGACGGCATCCATGTCGAACCCTCTCAACAGTGTCGGATCCTGGGGCTGTTGCTTCGCAGCGACGGCAAGGCGGACGCGGCCGTGGACAAGATATGCCTAACGTCGGAGCAAGTCCTCGGCATGCTCCGCCGCGTAGCAAAAAAGAATCGGGGCATCAAGGAGAACGACGCGCTGCGCTTGGTTCAGGCCTTCGTGGTTACCAGAACCACCTACTCGGCTCCATACCTTAACCTAACCGGAACACAGAAGGCAAAACTAGACGTCATCTTGAGAAAAGCCACGAAGCAAGCCCTTGGACTACCCGCGTACACGTCGACCAAACGGCTGTACGAGATGGGGGTCCACAACACAGTGGACGAGCTCGTGGAAGCGCACCTCTCCAATCAGAGGATACGTCTCAGCGGGTCCGAACACGGGAGGAGGATACTGGAAAAGATCGGATGGACGCCTGAATTGGTGCAAACGTCCGACCGCGTCCCCGAACATTGGAGAGACAAGATCAACACAAAACCCCTCCCACGCAACATGGCGCCGGGGGAGGATGACGACAGGAGAAAAGCGCGCGCCAAGGCTTTGGAAACGCGCTTGGAAGGCAACCCCAATGTCATGTACGTCGACGCCGCCCTGGTCAAGGGAAGCGACAAAGCCGCGTTGGCAGTAACAACAAGAGACAGGCTCGTCGCCGTGGCGTCCACGAGGACAAGAAACGCAACAAACGCTGAAGAGATGGCGATCGCATTGGCACTAATCCAACCCGGGGCGACGCACGTCGTGACAGACAGCAAGAAAGCCTACGCGAACTACCGCGGGGGGTTGATCTCCTCCGAGGCGGCACGCGTCCTCAAACGGCACAAAACACCAGACAACGAGGTCGAACTGATTTGGACCCCCGCGCACTCCTCCCTGGTCGGCAACAACATCGCCGACTATTACGCCCGAGACATGTCCCGCCGGGAGGTGGAGGAGACGGGGGTCGACTCATTGACACCAATCACTGCGTATAAAGATATCATTACAATGTACAGGGAAAATAGACAAACGCTACCTGAGCCCCATCACTCCCTCACCCGCAGGGACCAGACGATAATACGCGGAATACAGGCAGGGTCTCTGGCCCACCCAACACTACTACATAAGATGTATCCGCACCAATACTCCGAGCTGTGCCCGTTCTGCAACACTAGCAAAGGAACGTTAAAACACGTCATCCTAGAGTGCACCGCACTAAAGGCACCAATACCCGAAACACCCTCCCCTTACCCCCTTCCCCTCAATGAGCGATGGGAGATCCTTCGGCTCAGCCCCTCCGCAAACGTCCACGCGAGCCTAGCGGCCCGTGGGCGGGAGTTGCTAGCCCGGTACGGGACCTGTGAATAAGGCTCCGCTCCCGTCGACGGGTCCCCCCCCACCGGAGGGGGCTCACTCTTTCGCATAATAAAGTTTGATCAATCAATCAGAGTCCACCAACCTTCGAGCCTGTATGGCGACAAAATTACTGCACTTACGCACCGTCGCAGTTGAAGGAGCGACGCAACGAGCGCGAGTAAAATTATACGTACTTTGCACAAAAAGGCGACGCACGAGAAAAAAAGACGCGCAGAGTTTACATGTGTCCAGAAGCTCTTGGCCCGTCAAGTTTAAGCAGTCGTTAGTCAGCTGGTTTTCTGCCCTAGCAGGACCCCATGAAAGAGTCGACAGCCCCCTACCGTTCCCCACCCCACCTTTCGGAAACAGTGCTGCGGCGTGAACAAGCGACAAACCATTGCTTATTACCGAGTTTCGGCGGGTGCGCGGGCACGAACAAAAGCATTGTTACGCGCAAAATTATATTCCAACTAACTATACATACGCATCGTGCACTTAACGAAACGAGCGCCTACTGCGGTGCCGAAATCAGCCGCTGTCGATGACCGCCCATTTCTTCCCATGTTGAAATTTCGCAACTGTGTCAGTTGGAGACAAAACTCATCAAAACGCATAACGCATTTCCTGTACGCTCCAGGCCGTGCAGCGGCCGAAGCGATGGTGGCTATCGTTTTCACGACGCAGTTATGCCTTGCCGGCCGCTCGCACCGACGAGCATGCTGCCCGTTCAAGCTACAGATGCAGAAACACAGTTCCAGTTTCTGACACGACGGTTCTCATAGTATTCGAGCCAATATGCTCTGCGCACTTGAGCTTGCTTCACAATGGACCTTTTTCCAGTAGCGTTCTGCGCATGCGCGGGCTGCCGGTCCGCCATTCTTGGCAGGCGCCTCCGGCAAAATAAACAAAAGGGTGCCCCCCCCCGCTTTCTGTTTGGGGAGAGGCTATGCTGTCCAGCGCTGCGCGTTTTTATTTTTTCTCGTTCGACAGCTCAAGTGGGTCCGTAAGTGCACACAAAAAGGGCTTTCTAGGGAAAGGGGCAAAGACATTTGAGGCTGACCACGCTGGCAGCACATGCAAGCCAGTGAGGGAGTAACAAAAATGAAAAAAGTAAAGCAAAAGGGGCGCTTCGACCCCTGCAAATTAGTCACGGGAACTAGTGTCACTAAATAAGGTGACTCTAATCTAGTGACTCTAACGGGAACGACGCCTGCTACCGCGATATTCACGTGAAAGGCACGGGTGACCGGTTGGTGCAGAAGGGGCTACAGTACCATTATATTTTATGTGGACGAGTTCTACGAAAGCTCGACTTTTTGTGGGCGTGCATTGCTGCCAATTTTAGTTCGTCGTGGCGGCCGCTAGGAGGATGGGTACTGGAAAAAGGTCCATTATTTCGTTCGCAGTTTTTTTTTTTTTTTTTTTTGCTAGGAAAAATCTCTTGATGCGGTAAATCGTTCACATTACCGCTATCAGATGCACTTGTTCTGTTGCTGCAGCTCCGTTGGCTGCTTGCTGCTTGCTGAAGGGGACCAGAAAAGAGACGTTGGCTCCGTCGCAGTTTCAAAGAATTATGTGTGCCCCCGACATGGGAAAGGAGGGCAACCCAGACGCTTTCCGAAAACTCAGGAAAATGTCCCTTCCTCCCTCCTCCCCCCGATCGCGCGGACGGCGGCGGCCGCCGCGACCGCCACGACGGGAGACAAAGGATGCGTCCTTGGAAAGACCTCCACTCCCCCCAGCAACAGGCAGCGGTGCCTCCCGGAGGGGTCCGCTACAAAGGAAGCATTCTTCGACAAGCCGGCGTCGAACAAGAGAAAAAGCAAAAGGCCCCACCGGCGAGAGCCGCCTGGGGCGGCCAATCAGAGTGCTGCATTACCGAAATCAGTTTGTTTGTTTCCTTTCGCTCCTTGTTCTATCCCCTCTCCCATCGAGTTGACGACGAAACATCAGTCTTCAGCAAGATTTGTTGACGGGCTAGTTGGTCTGATACTTGAAAAGCCATGAGGATTGCGCGGAACGACGACACAAAGAGGAGACAACAGGACGAGTCTTCCCCATTTACGTCGACTGCTTGTCAAAAATCACGGTCACTTGGCCGTAAATGTGACGGCCAGTTTTTACAGTGTACCTCAAAGCGCGCTTTGTGACTCCGAAAAAAAAAAATCAAGAGTTGTTGCAACGTTGGGCCCTCCGAACCTGCTTCTATAGTCTCTCGGCACAAGTATGCCAGTGACTGCTGACTTTACGAGGTAAGGGATATTCATAATATTTTCGGGAATTATTAATGCATCTGTTCGCAGTGTATTCACAGTTTATGTATTAGTGTTTCTTAGCTTGCGTATGGCGAGCACATCTACTATGGAACGGTGAAGTGAATGATTTTAGCGCCCTTCGGTATTTAAAAAGGAGCGTACATAACGTTGACAGCTCAAAACTAAACCGTGCCACAAAATGATCCAGTTTTATGTGCGGACGTTTATATTAACTATTCACCCACAATAGCGCTTTTAAGAAATGAAAGAACTTCACATCGTACGAGTAAAGACTGGTTAATTGTTACGGCGGCCAGAAGAAAGCAGGTATAACTCAATAAGCAGAAAACGGATATGCATGACCCTCGCGCGTATGTTTTGCTAATTCTGTCTTGTCTGAATGGTATGGTGTCATCCAAGATATCCTGATAAAAAAATGAGGAAATATTCACGATTAAATAAAAAAGAAATATCACAAAAAAGCAATGACCGATTTTCATTAGAACAAAAACTGGTTCACCGGAATTATGTAGGCATTGCGTATAACTTTTTTCACATGGGTTATAATCTCGGCAATTTGCGAACTTTTGTGGCATATGCGTAGTAGAATTTTCTGTTTGCTTATTGCCAACGCCTTTTGTCATAATTGTCCACAACGAGCACTTTTTTTATTGAGGATTTACTTCGTGTGCCAAAAAGCCCTTCGCAAAAAACAACTTAAATACGATTAAAAAAATAGAGCGCTACTTGGACAACGACAGTAAAGAAGGACGACGGGACAAGCGCTCACTTGCAACTAACAAGGCGTTGCGCTGCTGAGCACGAGGTCGCGGGTTCGATTTCCGGCCGTGGTGGAGGTCGCTTTTCTGATGGAGGCGAAAAGCAAAAACGCCCGTGTGTACGAGATTTCGGCGCACGTTAAAGATCACCAGGTGGTCGAAATTAAACCGCAGCCCTCCACTACGGCGCGCCTCATCGCCTGCGTTGCGTCGGCGCGTTAAACCCTACAATCAATCAATATTGAGGCATCGTCTCACATTTATACATGAATCATCAGGAGCATGCGCACGCGCACTTCGGTACACTACATGGAACTCATCAACCAGAGAACATGATCAAAGTGACGTTTTCAAAAATTCCAACTCGCTGGCACGCAAAAGCACAGAAGTATCGCTGACGCACATTTTCCCCTTTCTGCTTGATATTATTGTTCGGAAATGCAGAATCACTACGATAGTGGTTGATTAGGGCGAAATCCTAAAAACACTTTGAAATATTTTTTACGGGCTACATATATCAGCAAGAAGCGCTTCCGTATGTAAACGGGTGAGCAAGATAATCACGAATCTACGGAAACATAATTTCTTGCTCTTCCTTGGTTAGGAACACAATTTCGAAAAATTCTGCCTTAGTGAGCCCTACGCCATGACACAAATGCACTTCCGAAATTTCAAGTCTCTAGGTCTAGCGGTTCTGGCTGCGCGTTGATGAGTCAGTTAGTCAATCGGGCACTTGTTTTTATAGGTATAGATTTGCTTTAGTTTTATCCCTGGGTGCGCAGCTCTTTGCAAGCATGTCATTCTAGCAAAACAAAATATTTCGGGAAATGCAAAACAAAATATTTTGGGAAGTGCGCATTGCGCTGTAAATGGCTTGCTGCTGAAGTACTTTACCTATTTCAGTTTGATAAAATAAATATATAGGATGTTAATTTCACAGCAACAATCACCATGAGTATGCTTGAAAGCTCGTCATGTCTTATTTCCAGGTCCGTGAGGTCACAGTATTACCGGGAAATTAACCAGCGGTATCCGACTTTACACGGAATAGGTCACCCCCCTGGTGTCTGGGAGATGTTGACCCAAACATGGGAGTCACGAACAACCAACGATGTCACCGAGAGGCTAGTGCTGTTCGAGCAAGCGGATCCCCCCTTCCTGATTTTTGCTTGCCAGCAAGACCTCCAGGTCTTGCATGATTCAAAGCACTGGATGTGCGATGGCACGTTCGATTACTGCCCTCCAGAGTATTCTCAAACGTACAGCGTTCACGGGTTCCTCAAAGGAGAAGGGCTACCACTGGTGGTTGCCCTAATGCCAAGCAAAACAAGGGCAGACTACACAAAGCTTTTCGAAGTGATCAAGAACGCACTATGTGCCAGGCACGGAACCGTGGGAACACTGGAGGTGGGCCACTTCGACTTTGAGGTGTCTGCTATCTCCGCCTTCGAAGATGTGTTCCTTGGAGCTACAGTGAAAGGATGCCTCTTTCACTTCAGCCAGTGCCTCATGCAGAAGGTGGCTGATCTTGGCTTACGGGTGCGTGTCTTATCAGTCGAAGTTTATAGGAATATGAATTCGTGAAAATATTTTTGCCTCTCTTATCCCCTTCGCTACCTAATTAAAAAAAAACGCGTTTTTTTTTTTTTTTTTTTTTTTTGCAGTCGATGTACAGGGACACGCAGGATCCAGCTCTAAAAAAGTGGGTAAGGAAGCTGGTGGGGCTGGCACTCCTTCCTTTGCCATTGGTTCTTCCCCATTGGATGTCATCCCTCAAGGCTCTGATGCCCGTGGCCCGGAACGCCAGAATCGACGCAGCGATCGGCGAGTTCGCGTCGTATTTCGAGCGGCAGTGGCTGTCATCACAAGGCCAAATCGCTCTGTGGAACCACAGTGATGACAGCGATAACCTCCGAACCAACGTCTCCGAACAACAAACCACGTGGAGGGCTGGCACAGGTCTTTAAGCTGCAGGTTTCAAGTGCAGCCACGGATGCCGCTCGGAAAGTTACTGGTGGATTTTCAGCGAAGTATCCATCACATGAACCAAGTGAGAGAACTTATCAAAGCGCGTTGCGGATACTTCTTTCCTATTTAGTCGTACACATAAGTTGCTAGCTTCTTCGCCTTACAAATATTTTGTGTGCGAAGGAAAATTGAGCAGTATGCCTTCGAAACTCGAAAATCATGTCACTCATATCAGATTGTTTGGAACTCATCAGTTGAATGGGCAGCAGTATGGACGGGGCGCAAAGCCCACCATTTCTGATTAGAATATGTGACCTATGAGATGGGTAAGCTGGACCTCATGATTTGGACAGCTTATCTTTTTTGCATTTTGCAGTATTTTGGCTTGCCGAGTGCGCGGCTCTCCTCAGGTGAAAAATATTTCTACTGGTTCCAGCTTTTTGACTGAGTTTTTGGATTATTCTTAGATGAAACCAGTATCACCAAAGTAGTAGCATCTGCAACTAGTAGCTTTTGAAAGCAGCTGCAACGAGTTATAGACCAGTTACTAGTGGACCTAAGGACTTACATTATTCTCAAAGAACTGCAGGACGTATGAAAGGCGGACTTCACAGGATGAAGTCACTTTTCGCAATGTTTTAGTCTAAGATTGAAACGGCTTGAGTGTAAGCTCACTGTGACACTAAAAATTCGTTCTGTCTTATTGTTAATAAGTAAAAACAAAAACAGCAAATATGGCAAACTAGGAGTACTACAACGTGATGCCCGTATCAGGGTACGCCAATAATAACAACGGTAAGTAACACATAAGGAGTGACGCGTTACCTGTCATAGTTTGTTAGTTTAACGTCGAGTTCTACATAATTAGGATTTCCTGTCTGCTGCAGTACGCGCGCTTCGGCGGATAACTATCAATCACTATTTTTAGAAAATAATGTAAAGCCGGCGCTACTAAGTTACTCCAGGAACGCATCAAAGCCACCATGTTACTGTAGTACCAAGCGAGTGGGAAAGACACATAACGAGTTAAGCCGCCGCTTATAAGCCATTCCACCCGCATAACAAAGCGCCCTGTAATAGACGAACCAACGTTTGTCTGCGAGGATAACACTGATACTGTGCCAAAGTTTTCTTACAACAATTCCGCAAAACAATGTAGAACCGTTTTTATTATTGCAAGCACTTGAGTTGCACACTGGCCAATCAAGTTTTTTGCTATTCACTCATTTGGCTTTGTGGTCAAAGCACATTCCTGAAATTCCTTAAGGGCAACTATTAACGACCTTGTCTTTTTTTGGCTACTTGAAAGGGAATAAGTACCAGCGTTGCATTGGTTTTAACGTCTTAAAATACAGCGCCGAAGAGACGCTGGCTGCCCCAACAGATGCCGTGCGAGCTGTGACAACGCAAAACAATTGAATTGACGTAGCCCTTTGAAAATGCAATTGGCATGGCATGGCTTGGATTGACTTAAAAAAAACAGCTGTGGAAGGATAATGTTGCCGGCGGCGGTACCAGCTCATCTATTGCGGAAAGTTGCTTCCGCCTCGCCTCACAAGTTCTTACCATACCATTTGTAGACATACATAAACGACTACAAAAGAATCCCAAATGTCCCAATCGGCACTAATACCTTGGCCAAGTATTCAGTGGGGGTCACATTAAAGAACTCTTTTAACCGCATGCTCTGAAAACTGCACATTTCTGGCTTATAACATGGATGCAGGTTAAATTTGTCTCAGTCAATGCAAATGAATTTCAAATTACTTTACAGACAGCTCTCGCCTGATAGGATTGTTTACTTACAACCAACTCTTGATGTTTCCAAAACTTGCCCAGGTTGAATATTCGGCAACTGCGTAATAATGAACCAGTGCATCATACCTAGAATAATAATAAGCTCTATATACTATGAAAGTGAACTCTCGCTAAACAGAACGACCAGACAGATGTGTTGCGTTTGTCAGGTGTTCTGTTTACTGAGGTATTTATTCAGCACTGCATGATGCAAAAATACAATTTTTATGTCACAAATGTAAGCAGTTCATGTCTGGCTTTTAGTACCAAGTAACATGTAAATAAAAAATTAATATTGCTAGTTCTCCTGCACATTCCATATGTAAAATTCAATGAGAACTGCGATTTATAAGATTACGAACAAATACTCTACATTTGCTCATCTATGTAATAAGTGTAATTGTTTCAAGTTTGTATGTGCTAAATTTCAGCAATGTTACCAGTAAATTAAATCAGTTAACTTTAAAACTTCGTCAACGCCTTGACTGCTTCACTCCGATCGGCATGCTAGCGTAGCGGCAGTATGTGACCAAATTACGCGTTACAGTATACCAATGAAGCCTAAATTCCCCAGTAAAAATTTGACAAATTTTGTACAGCGGTAGTTTTTTTTTTTTCGTCCTGAAATGGTGCAGACTTAAATTTTTTTTTCCTAATGTGCCCGCATTTGGGGGTTCTCTTGGGGCTTTTTCATGTGTAATTGTAACATATGGCTTGCGTACTGCGTGGTCTATTTTCATTTTATTGCTTCCAATTTATTTTTTCATTAGAAACAGCGCAATGGAAGAAAATGGCCGCCCTTTGCGCTGTTTCTGCTGTTTCAGCATTTATTTCCATTTTGTAATTTCACTGCTGCACATTGTTTATTTTTGTAGCGTATATCTGACGTCACTAATTTGGTATATCATTCTATGCTGAGAAGAGCACTCACACGTTCCCGCTAAGTTATCGGCAATATTCCCAATTTAACGTGATTGGAATGCAGGCACCAAATAATAAATATTTTGTGCGGCATAATAATTACTTCGGTGTTGATCGGGTTTCTTTATGTACCGCAGAGCACAGCCACCCTCCGGACAGCGTCGAGCTCAACGAAGCTAAATTCAGGAATGCTTTGAAGGAACGGGCAAGACAGCAGCCTCACGTGCCGGTGCCACAGATTTACAGCCAGGAGATCGTAGATCTAACACGCCAGGTGAGACAGGACACGTTTTAAATGCGGAGCATTTCTTAGGCTCGCGATGTCACTCGTCGATGTTGTCGGCGCCGTCCACACGTTCACTGCACATGCGCGTCGCGTCGAGGCGCAGGTGCGCGTCTCTCCCCCGTACCCTCCTCGCTCTCAACAACAGGTGCGACGGTGCGGGAGGAGCGCGTGTACCCCGTGCGCTTCGTCGCTCTCAACAACAGCTGCGGCGGTGCGGGGGGAGCGCGTCTGTGCGTGCATGCGTCGTAGCTACCCGTGCGCTGCGTCGCGCTCAACAGTAACGGCGGCAGGGCGTGTACACGTGATAACGGCGTGGTGGGTGCGTGGAAAGTTCGCGCGCTTGTGTACGGAAGTGTGCGCATGCGCGTCTCTCCCCCGTACTCCTCTCCCTCGAACGCGGGCGGTGTGTATATAAGCGGCGGAGCGCGCGTTCGGAATTCAGTCAAGGGCGTCTTTGCTTGGATTTCGCTTGACTTGACGCTTTGCTTGACGGCACCAAGCAATAAAGACAGACTAACTTTACACTCCTTGCCTTCGCTTCTCCTTCATTCAATGAATACGAATAATAAAGACGAAATAACAATTAAGCATTCCCTGGAAAATCACTGGAAAACAACTAGCTGACAAATTCAACGATTACTTTGTTTCGCTTGTTGATAGTGAACATGACCCCACTTCTCTCGACTACTAGCCATGTGTCGAATTCCCTTTTCCTCACTTCGTGTGATGAAATGGAGGTTCAGTCAGCTTTCGACCGCATGAAAATCACTAAATGCGAAGACGCATTCGGTATAAAAATGCAACCAGTTATTTACGTCATAGACATTATTTGCCCTATCTTAACTTACATTTACAACTTAGCTCTCGAAACAGGTGTATTTCCTGTCGAAATGAAGACGGCCAGAGTAGTTGTTCTGCACAAAGGAGGTCCTAAAGACGTCCTTAATAATTATAGACCAATATCTATTTTGCTGGTATTTTCCAAGGGTTTGGAGCGTATTATTTTTGTACGGCTATCCGATTTCCTTAAAAAATACAATGTTTTAACAACTAAACAGTTTGGATTCAGGCAACATTCTTCTACCGAACTAGCACTGCTACGACAAAAAGAACTCATACTTACTATCATCGAGAACAAATTGATCACATTAGGGATATTTGTAGACTTTTCTAAAGCATTTGACAGAATGAATCATCGCACTCTTCTTTTAAAACTTTCAGCCTATGGAATCAGAATTAATATGCTCAATCTAATTTGTAATTATCTCAGTGATCGCGTGCAGTGTGTCTCAATTGAGAGTTTTCAATCTGCCTTCAAATCTGTTAAACATGGGGTTCCTCAGGGAAGTTTGTTAGGTCCTTTACTTTTTACCATATATATTAATGATCTCATACGAATAGATAAAGAAGTTGAATACGTAACGTACGCGGATGATACAAGCTTATTTTTAACTGGAGAGGACGTAAATAGCTTAGTGGGAAAAGTCAACTTCGTCCCAGCTAAATTGCACACATGGTCTATCAAAAATGCTCTTTTGGTCAACTCTGCCAAAACAAAAGCCATATTCTTTAGAGCCAAAAACACCACTTATGACCTAAGAAGTACCCTCTCACTAGGGACTAATGAAATACAAATAACAAATGTAGTTAAATCTCTGGGCGTTTACTTTAGTGAGTTTATGCTGTGGGATGCTCATTTTGAGCACCTGCACACTAAACTATCTCGTACAGTCGGAATACTTAGGAAGTTGCGACACATGCTGCCGGTTAAAACAAAGCTTCTTTTGTACTTTGCATTATTTGAGTCAAATATAAGATACTGCAATTCAATCTATAGTAGTTCCACTGCAACTAATATTAGTAAACTTCCGGTGTTACAGAACGGGGCATTGAAAGCAATAGCAAACTCACCAAGTATATCTTCTTCCCACAACTTGAACTCAAATTATAACATAATTAAACTTACGTCTTTCTACGATTTCCACCTGCTTCAACTGTATAAATCATTATCCGAACGTCGAGCGCCTTTTCTTGAGGAAACAATTATTTTACAAAAGAACACGCACTCCCATCAAACACGCCACCATGAACGCTGGCGCGTGCATCGCCCACGGACTAATTATGGATTTCAAACGCTAAATTATGCGCTGCCTACTCTGCTTAACCGATTTGGTCTCCCCAATTCTTGCGATCGTTTGCCGTCCTACCAACAGATAACAACTTTCTTTTTATAAGATGATTTCAGTGTATGTATCACTTTGGTTGCCTATCGTTTAGTAGTTCACATGTCTTCTTGTTAACTCTGCCTCTGCCATTCTCTTTGCCATGTCTTTGATACCACTTGTGCTGGATATATTTCTGTTCAATTCTTATGTAAGAATATTTTTAATGGTACAAGAGCTATGTATAAGTATTCAACTGTATTTGATTACACCAAAAACTGCATTGCTGTTTTGCTTCTTGCTACCTGCTGTTCGCTACCCTTGTTGCCGATGTAGCTCAGGGGAAGGGAGCGTTGTCAAGCCGCTAAGCTGTGGCTTTTTTTCCCTCCTCCTCAGCCATGTACTTTACATGTCTGAAATAAACTTGAAACTTGAAACCATACCCAATTACGCAACATTCACGCGATACCACAACCACTCTGCGACGCATTTACTCGAGTTCCCCCCGTGGGAAGATGCGGGCGGGTTTTTTTTTTAATTTTTCAGATGCCCAACGAAGTCTCCAGTTTATTTTTAGAAGCTCAGTGCCAGCGTTGTCAATACAAGGCGTTGTTCGTTTGCTCACTTTATGTCGTCGAAAGATAATTTTCTGCCCCCCTGGCCACGTAAATGCCTATCTTTTCTTCTCCGCCCACCTCTCACGCTCTTCCCTTCCCGCCTCCCTGCACTCGTAAAAAACACGGTGCAAGTTTGCTCCAACGAAATCAATTTTAGCGCGTTCCACTGCTCGCGCACGATCTACTGGGACTCTTCGTCAGTGTTGGACCTCCTGGAATGTCAACGCGTGTCTAGAGTCACGCGCGGGTGTGTTTTGAATTTTTGGGCCACAGCATCGCTTTAACGCGTATATTTATTTCCAACCGCAAAAATACAGTAGCCGTATATTTTTAATTAACAGCACATCGCAAATACCACTTATGTAGTGATATTTTGCCTCGAATTTGCTTAATGTTTTCTTTTGCGTGAATACCGTTGACAAGTATCAAGTGTGTTTTCGATTTTAGTAATTTGGAACTGTTTTGCCTCCATAAACTCTTCAAGAATTCACTTTAACCTTTCGCTGGGCGGCTGATTCAAGGGACAGACCCATAAATACAGTCCAAAATTTTCCCGTTTAATTACCCAAGGAAAGACCACTGTGTTTAAAGCAAGTCAAGCCCTCAGGGGCTTTCCGGTAAGGTGGAACATGACAAACAGGCCATACCCATTGCGTCCATATTACGTGCCCGCACACCAGCCTAAAAAGCAAGAAAATGGGGGTTATGTTGTAACGCTCCCGTGCGGCAAGGTGTAGAGTGTTGTTATAGGAAAGCTTTCAATTTCACTTTCCCCGTAAGTTCTTTTACGTCGTTCTTTGCAGTGTTTTTCTTTTTCCGTAGTTGTTGAGGCCTATCTATAGCCTTTAGTCTCTACAGTACATGATATACCGTGTAGGACCAATGTTTAGCAGTAAAAATACAATTTTGTGTATCATAAACGACAAGCTAATGATACATGGTGCTTTGATTTAAATAAGTAGCATTTTTTTTGTCGACATGCCCAGGTTTGGTAACTTGCGCTGATAGACTGTGGGTACTTGTGTGGGTGGGACCTGTGGGTTCTTGTTTGTGCTTGAGAGAGAGAGACAGACTTCCTTCATGCTTACCCTAAGCTTATAAACTATGCGAATTCGACGTTGCTTCGCTGTCCCTGTTGAGAAGTTTTGTAATGCGTAGCATTCTTTGCCGAATACCTCCACAGCCAGGACCATGTAACCCTCTGCATTTCCACAAAGATGCAGATATCGCGGAAGTTCCGCCTGTAATCGCTCTCATAGCGTAAATGGAGATAACTGGTAGCGCGAAATTTTGAAAAACTAAAAAAATAAGAAATATATAGAAAAATTACGGAAAATCGCGAAACATGTATAACGCCTTGCATTTCCACAATAACGCAGATTCCGCAAAAGCTTCATCTTTACTCCTTCTAATATCGTAATTGAAGATAAATGGTCGGACGAAATTTGAAAAAAAAGAAATAAGAAAATATTTTAAAAAATTACCGAAAATGGAAAAACGTATAACGCATGGCATTTCCTCAATAGTGCATATTTCGCCAAAGTTTCATAATCGCTATAATAGCGTAAAGAAGATAATTCGTCGAATGAAATTTTGGAAATTAAAAAAAAAAACAAATATGAAATAATTACGGAAAATGGCTGACCGTGTAACGCCCTGCATTTTCACAAAAATGTAGATTTCGCAAAAGCTTCAAATGTAATCTATATATAACGTAAATGGAGATAATTGGTCGAAAGAGATTTCAAAAAACTACAAAATAAGAAAAAAAATATTAAACAATTACGGAAAATGGCAAACCGTACAACGCATGACATTTCCACAATCATGTGCACCTTTCCCGCTCATGACAGTCCTTTCAACAGTGATTACTCTGCAATTTTTCAGCGAAATGAAATGTTCTTTTGCACAGCTAACATTTGGGGTGAATACTTGCTTTGTGCACAGTTTCAAGTCGCGCACGTTGCGCGACTGGGTTCCTGAGCCATGGGAACTATCCCATAGAAATGCATAGGGAGTTAGATTTGACAGCGAATTACGCAAAGAAACAGTCAGAAACCTGAAATATTCTTTTAGCGTTTTAATCGCCACGTTGGCTTCTAGCTTTGCGCCAAATATCATTTTCCTACAGTGGTTTTGCTAGGTTCCCGAGAGGTTGTAATTTTGAGCGAGAAAGCTGGGTATGAATGCAGGTTTTGCGAATGTCCGGCTTCTAATCCTTATAGCAGCGTAAATGGAGTTAATTGGTCGGACAGGATTCAGAAAAAAAAAAAAATCGGCTGTAGAACACTCCCACTCAAGACAAGCGGCACAGGAATGCTAGATAATTCTCTGTATTTCTGCAGAATTTTTTCCTCTCTGCCGACTGCTGTCAGAAGCGGCGAGTGGTTCTCCACCCCTTCTTGTATATACCTTAGTTCTTCCACGTCATTCCTTTAGTGTTATGGATGTGAAATGCTGAGCTAAAGTAGTTTCTTTGTGTCTTTCTGTTATGTTTTTCCCTGTTTTAGTGGAACTAGTACAAGAATGTTATTTTCTCTCATAACATTGCTTTACAAGGTTGTGACCACTGCAAAATACTATATGTGGGAAAATAAGTGCCCTACTGACTGATCTAGAAATTTATTAAAACATTTCCCCCTGCAACACCAGATGGTCCGGATTAGAATTTTGGACAAAATCCGCGTTTTACGAATTGCATATAAGTATTCAGCATGCCGAATATCCATCTGGTTTTTTTTTTTTTGTCTTCGAATTTTCTGCGAAACCAAGTTTAAGAAAAAAAAAACAATCTTAGGATATTGTCTTAACAAATACGTAAAGGGGAGAACGGATTTTTTTACCCTACACCCCTTTTGAAGTCAAAATGACTATACGGCGTGATATCAACGTCCAGTCAGAGTACGGTCTAATCATGGTTAGGAGCTGATTTAAGCTATTTTTTATCACAGCTATAAGTAAAAAAATGCCCTCGTATCTGCCTATTTGGCGGAAAATGTCTTCGAAAGGCATTTTTCAACCACCCTTACCACGTATTTACTTACCTTGCTCCCTCATGCCGGGACGCCACCCATCTCTTCGGTCCTGTTTTTCCTTAATGCGTTCTTTTTAGTGTTGTAAAACCGATTCAAGTTTATAACCATCAAGAAATTTGAAATGATCGCACTCTTATCCTCGCACAAAAAATTCGACATGTCTTTTCCATGGTGGCTTTGTACTGCGGCTGGAATGGCTTAGAAGCGGCGGCTTCGTGTTGATTGTTATGAGACTGACTGATAGTTATCCGTGACTGACAGCTGCTAAAATACAACTTCCTGTTGGTATACGTATATCCGTTCCAGCGAACCAACGCCTTACAACACGTTTCGGGATAATTTCAATAAAACAGACACAAGTTGTCTTCTGTAACCAAAATCCTGCTGTAGGAACTTGCGTATTGACAGAAGACGGGAGTTCCATCTATAAGAGAGAGAGAGAGCGATCTTTAATGAAGTCTGGCGATGTTAGCTGGGCTAAAATGCCTAAGGTGTACTACGTAAGACAAGTAACAAAAAACTCAATATCTTATGCGTTGTTGGTGTATTGGCACACCCGGGAATCGCAGGCCGTGGCGCTACCGTTAGTAATAAGTCAAAGAACGTACTTTATATCCTATAGTCCACTAATTCCTTTGCGGGGGATTTGTTATATTAGTGTTAGCGCCGGCTATGATAGGCTACTGCTTCAGAGGTTTTTGATATGAGAAGCTGTGCATTTTGTCCGGTGTATTTCTCGATATATCTAAGCGGGAAAATTTGAACCCGTCTGTCTGCCTCTAACCAGAATCATCCATAAATTCACCGGGGAGCCTGATAACCGGTGGGTGACTGCCTTACTAGAAATTGATGGGTAAGGGATTTCAGTTGGTAGAGATTGGAGAAGGAAAATGTCTGTAGAATTAAGTAGAAATGGGTTAAGGGACAGTAGGATAGGGAGATCAAGGTATACACGAAGAGGAGAAATAAGATAGGAAAATGAATATTGTGGTTGGGATGGGTCTATGGTGAGGAGAAAATAGCAGAAGCAGGAAAAAGCAGTGCATACCGGGAAAGCAAGGGGAGAACAGGGTGCAAAGAAATCGTAGCAATAGATGATGTGGTCGCGGAGTTGAGAATAGTAGAGAAAAGATATAATGGAGGAGTGAGAGTGGGAATGGATACCTAGAAAATTTTTAGGGGCCAAAAGGAGGAGATAAAGGCATGGTAAGCAAATTAGGAAATGATCAAAAAGGTGGGGGGAGATAGGAGTTAGATAGGGAGAAGCTGAAAGGTAAACGAGAAAAAGAGCGGAGCATGACGAGGGTGAAAGAGGAGGGTAAGGACATACGGCAAGCAAATGTATATAGAAAGATACAGCATCGGAGGAGAAGCAAAAATGTTGGAAAGGGTAACGACGTTGTGAGAGGTTGTAGGAAGGATGGAGAGCACACAAGGGGGAAATATGAGCGGCATGAGGTGGAGGATCGGATCTTAAAATTACAAGATGGAACGGGGAAGGAAGGTGAAGAGATACGCAGGACCGAGAGAAGGGTGGTGACGAAAAGAGGAAGACGGACAGAGAGGAAAGTGGAAGTCTGGGCCTGTTGGTTCATGATGTTCAGGGAAAAAGAGTGAAAAAAAAAAAAAGCTGCGCAAGAGGAGAGACAAGGTACGAGGACAGTCACTAGAGATGAAGTGCACAAGAAAGAGAGGGGACGAGAATTGGTAAGGGTTGGAATGCGAAGAGTGGAGGGCACAATTGCGTCGTAAGTGATGCAAAAACAGTATTGCTTTTCGAGGTCATTTGCCGCGAAGCAAGCACATACGGTGACAAATTTTTAAAAATACAATGTTATTTTGTTGCAGGGGCACACTACCGTCGTCGCTGACGTCCCTGTATACATTTGAGAGCGTCCGCTCTACCGTCTACAGGGGGAAAAGGAAACAACAGCCCCCGTTGCCCACTCACGTAACGGGAATCGACCTTGGACGTGTACAGAGGGAGACCCGGCCATGACGGATGGAACTTCTTACTGTTCGATGTGACAGCGCATGTTGGCAGAATTTTGTGCTTTTGCACGCAAGAGGCGCTGCAAGCATTTGGGAAGCCGAAGAAGCATTCGCGGATGGAACTTTTTTTTGCATGCCCCACTTTGTTTTATCAGCCACTTACCATAAGCATTCTGAAAGAAGGGGCCAGTTGTAATATTGCGTATTTTCTTTTACCGGGAAAGTCCCGAGAAGTGTACATAATCGCCCTCACCCACTTCAAGCAGAAACTGGACGCTCTTGGCCAGCCCCTGTCTTTGAGCACAGTGCGCGCAGACTTCGAACTAGCGCTTATTCAAGCTTTTACTTTTGTTTTTTCGGGTACACGGCACCGCGGTTGCCACTTTCATTTTGGGCAAGCCATATTGGCCATATGGCGAAGAGTCCAGGAAGTAGGGCTTGCAAAAGCCTACAAAGATGATTCCCTTGTGACTAGCTAGCCTTGCGTTCGTGCCGCCCACGTTTGTGCGGGTCGCATGGCGGCGCCTGAAGGCTAACGGTTCCTTCTTCCACGGACATGCCACAGCTGATCCTCTATTTTGAGGACACCTGGATGCAGGGCAATTTCGACGTCCAGCGCAATGGAATCATTATCAGAACGAGGGAGCAAGAACCAACAATCTCAAGGAGGCGTGGCACCGGTAAGTACACTTTTCTAAGCGAGATAGCTTCGGTAGTCAGCAAGCAAATGTTGTCATCAGCAAGGCGGTATTTTTTTATGTTCCTTATTCGCAGAAAAATCAACAACCTTTTGGGGAAGGCTCACCCCAACATCTATGCCTTCGTGGAATTGCTCAACCGGGACGAGGCTACGACAAGAGCAACGCTGATGCAGCTGGCCAACGGCACGAAAGCGAGAGAAGAAGTGGGAGAAGAAGGACAAGGCCATCAGAGAGTTGGAGTCGCGCCTCAGCAACGGCCGCCTCACACTGGGCACTTTCCTACACGCCATGCAGCGCTTCTGCGGCATATAAGAGGAAGAGGGCATGCCTTAACTTGTGTGTTTGTACATAGTGTAATATATACACAGGGAATTATAGCATTATATATAATTCTTTTGCGATTTCCTCTCTTGTTTTGATTTTTATTGTCGCCTTATTCAAGCCCCTACCTCGAGCCTGAAATGTTTCTGTAAATAAATATATGTATTCAGGATTGGTGTTTTTTACTTATATACATTATGTTCTTGTGCGCATGAACAGTTTTACTGATTGCTTGTGTTTAGAAAGTGCTAATAAATTCACTTTGAAGTAGTACAACTGCGAAGTCCGCCTTGGCCAGTAAACCGCAGATGCAAACATGGGGCTCCAGTCGTCAGAAACTCGCTGCGAAGGGGAGCAGTAAGGAAAAAGATGAACATCTTTTTCGTAACAGAAAAAGATGACCCAAGATTGCATGATGGAAACATTCGTACCGCCTTTTTTTTTTAAGTCTCTTTACATCGCGTTTCAATACTGCCTACCGGTTATGGTGTGCTGTTGTTTTGAAAGAGTTTTTCACCAAGGCTGTATTTTGGCAAACAACCATATTTTGTTATCACCTATAAATAGCCCTGCCAAAGAACACCCATCTTTTATAAGAGTCATACACTCCCAACATTTCCTCCTCGTTGATGTCAATAGTTTTTATCGCAGCTTTTGGTTAATACCAAACCAAGATGGTTTGAATTGAATGGATTGAACAAGCACTTATACTGCCTCAGCGCTAGCGAAGAATGAATACAGCTTTAATAAGAAAACAAGTGCACACCAAGCAGAACTTGAACATGAAATTCAAAGGCAAAGTACAAAAGCGCTAACCACATGGAGCGATTTTTCCAGCGACGCGACGAGCGACGCGACTAGGATCCGCAGTCGCCGAACCGAAGTCGCTCGCCGAGGCAACCACATGACAGCGACTGCTCGAGCGACTGAGGAGGGCGATTTCAATGTTGCCGCACACACGCGCTTGGTACGCTGGTTGTTTGCAAACATTTTTTTTGTTCATTTGTCATAAAAAGCATGACTAAAAAGTATTACGCCTTTGTACCTTCCTCTTTGCACTTCATTGCATCTCTAAAACTGGTTTGGGTTAGCGATAGCGCACGCTTTTCCTTCTGCGCCTCGTCTCTCGGCTGCAACATGAACGCCGTGAAGAATTCGCTTTCTTGACGTCGTTTTTCCCACACGGGTGTCACCCAGTGTGTGCGGGAGCCTTCTTGCTCCTGCTTCAGCGTGTACACAAGCTTTACCACGAAAAGCTTTCTTTTCCGCTGCACCGCAAACGCCGACTGCGTGGATTTGCGAAATCTCCCCCGTTCTCTTCCAAAACCGGAGGTTGCGTGCTTACGTAGGGGCTCTCCTATTGGCTAGTCGCTGAGGCCACTTCCGGCAGGCGAGCGACTGTTTCTGGCGGCCCAGAACCGAGCGATTCGATGAGCGACTTGGTCCGCGGCGAAAAGTAGTTCGTCGCTAGTCGCGTCGCTCCCCAAGTCGCTTGCAAAATCGCTCCATGTGGTTGGGGCTAAAGAATAAGGGCCAAATTAATGACAAATTGAATATTTTATTGAAATAAAAATTTACAAGGCTAGGAGTAAACATAAGTACGCTAAAACTTTACCTACAAAATTGCACAACTTAATGGCTGTAACAAAAAACAAATGGCGAACCTTGCGCAATGCTTGAACCATAGCCCATGGCTGGAGGCTTTCTTCTACGTAAGATAAGCACGCATTGCATTAGGTTAGAAATTGATCGTTTACATGTTCCGTCATTGCTTTTCACTGTGGTAGTAATATCCATCGTCATATCCATCTATATCGTCGTCTTCCACATGCATGACTGCCGGCCCGGATAATTTTGTCCGCAGGCTTTCACGTTTCTCCCAAAGTGGAACGCGTAAACACGGGCTAGAACCAACGGCAACCGGCTTCCCAAACTGGGCGTCTGTAGCGCGAGCTGTCTTGGGATCCACCCCCTTGAGGCGCGGAAGCACGTGAACTGCTTTCTTGGTATTTTTTGCGAGCGCCACACGCAAGCCTGGAGTTCGCCGGCGCTCGTCGTAAGCGCGTACTTACGCGCGCGGTAAATGGTGGGAGTACCTATAGGATATACGGCCTAACATTGGTGACACTGCACACAATACGGCCAGTAACGACAGCTCCGCAGTTAAAAACACAGTCAGGTAGCCACCTGCGTAACAGATAAAAATGTTCTCAAGAAAAGCCACGATTATGGTAATTTCATTGCTATGATATGGCTAAATAAGCAAAATGTCATCTTACCGTAATTAGTGCTCGCTATGCGTAGTAACTTTCCTTGGCGGCTAATCCAATATAATTCATTTTGCAAATGCTGCATTTCAGGGAGCTGGTATAAAGCTAATTACACGCACTCGAAACAGAAATATCAGTGGGTTACGATAAAATGAAAAAAAAAAAAACAGAGATGGCACCATCCTGTCGAAGCAAAAGGCTGCCTTAGGGCGGAACGAGCTGATAGAAATGGTAGCCTGATTTTGAATACGTTGCAAGGACGATAGATGGCGACCATATGTGTTACTCCATGAAACAATATCATACGTGATAGGACTGGTGCTTGTAGTGAGTGCATGGTAGGCAGATCATCAAATAAAAGCAAGTGTAGGTTCGTTTACTGCAATTGCTAATTAATCGAAATAAATAGCTGAAAATTGCTAATATTGCAACAGAATCTCAATTCCGTTAAAAAGACGAAGATATATTTGATAAACAGACGTGAGCAGTGGTAGAGCTTGCTGCGCAGGGCCAGTTCGCGGATAAGGAGTTTCTTGTGACGCGCGCCTGGGCCGCCGCGGCACAGCGTGGACCACATGACTAGGATGTCCACCCATCGACTACGGTAGCACTCAATGCGGTAATAAAGAAGACGTTCTCCAGGACAATGATATCCAATCCAAGCTAATCCCATCCAAAAAAACGTCTTCCATAAGCAGTCTGAGATGGTGAAAAACGTTCTTTACTGAGCTCAAGGGGTAGGGAAAGGGGTGTGGTCAGCCTCCTTCGTCCAGGAGGCCGCGGGCCTGCGCTGCATCCGTGGCTCGTTGCACCAGCGCGAGTTGACGCTCCGGCGCCGAGCTGGTCAGCGCAGACTCCCACTGCTCAGGGGATGGGGATGGGATGGGGTGAGGGTGGTGGGGACAGGAGTATACTAGGTGGTAAGTTGAGAGTGGGATGTCACACTGTGGGCAATTGTAGGGGAACAGAGATGGGGAGATGTGGGACAGGATGGTGTGGTTGTAGTATGTCTCGGTTTGCAGTCGCCGGTAGATATACACTTGATGGTTGGAAAGAGTGTGATGAGGAGGTGGGTATATCCTTCTTGTGTTTGTGTAATGAGAGAGAATGGAGCTGTATGTGAGGTCAAGTGGGGTCAGTGCCTATGGGACAGGTGGGGCTTGTACGGTTCTTCCTGGCCTTGCTGTTGGGAGTGCCCGGTTGAGGAGGTCGCGGGCTACGGCGTGGGCTGCCTCATTCCCTGCAAGGCCGGTGTGGCCTGGGCTGGTGTCCAGATGATAGAGATGTCGATGTCTTCGGAGAGGTGTTGTAGGATCTGGATGGCTTGAGGGGGTGCGAAGCCGGCTTGGTATAGGCGGCAGGCTTGTTGGGAATCCGATATGATGGCCAAGTAGGGTTTTTGTTGGTGGGTAGTTGTAGTCCTCGACTCAACTGGTAAATTAGCAACTGCAGCCTCCTATCGCAACCTACCTGTAGCAACGGCCGAAGCGCTAGCCATCGCTCACAGTCTGAGAATTTAAGATTAACCGCCGATCAATAATAAAACTTCGTACAACTAATTGCTTGGGAACTAGTGTTCAAAGGTGATACTTCGGCTATTCCCTTACCAGCAAAAGCCGGTGCCCTGTGTGCAACAGTAGCGGGAATTGACTTCAAGTGTTTTCTGTTTCGAATGGAATTCCTTCACAGCTGTATGGTTGTGATGCATGTGAAACGAGTAATCTTAGTGCTACTGCCCAAGTGACCGGCTCTACTACTGTATATTGCGCAAAAATTGGGCTTACGGAAATCGGAAAAGATTTGGGTTGCATTAATATTGCTGGACAAAAATAAATTTCGAGGCCGTACCGTCTGAGAACTTTCGCATACCACACACACAAAAAACGCTTTTTGCGCGCAATGTCCAAGAAATTTGAAAAGAAAGGAATGACTTCAAAGTGAGCTACTTAAATATCCCAAGAAAAAAAGAACTCACAATGAAAAAAAGTGGCTGAAGATTGGAATGCAGAGCTATACAATTCTCTGAATGTCTGCGCATCTTTTCACCGTTTAATAATAATGTACGCTGATTGGAACATGAACAGGCTTCATTTTAATTACGGCGTGAATATGAACGGTGCCAACGGAGTCAAAATTGTACTGAGAGTCGCAAACTGTCATTGGCCAAATACACCGTCCTTTTGTCCTCGTTATGGATATGCATGTTAAAGTTTTTTTTTTTTATTACATATGCATGGTAAAGTTAGCTGTTCTGACTTCCACACTTCAGTCCTTTCCCCGGAGTGTACGTAGTCGTTCTGCAGTCAGTCCGTATTTATTTATTTATTTATTTAGATTATTACATTCGTTCAAAGGAAATTTTTGTAGGAGATACATAGAAGAATGTGTACAGTACGAAAATGGACTAATCAATCTTACGCTAAGGCAAAAATTATACGCATGAAAATATACAGGGACATTTATTAAAAGATTTCAACTAAGAGAGCTGCTCAACATCAAAGAAAAGCAAAGACAAAGGGGAAAATTTAAAAAAATAGGAAAGAAGGAAAAACGCGAAACAAGAAAAAGACGGACATCATATGACACTAATCAAAGGGGTGATAAAAACTTTGCAATAAGCAGCATTGTGAAGCAGTAATAAAATATACATACACAAACAAAAACCGGAAAAAAACTCATGACAACTGAAGTTATATATGCTGCGTTCTATGTATTACAACGTTGTTTGCTACAATATATCCCGTCACTTAAAGTAATGAACTGGCGATTTTTTTATTATTTTTTTTTTAAAGAAGAAAGATAGCGGGAAGAAAGGCACAACGTCAAAGAGAAAAGGCAGTGAATGAAAATTAATCTGCACACAGAAACAGAATGCAGTTTTACGCGCCCTAAGCCTGCTTTCTTTTGGCTCTTTCTTTCTTTCGTTTTCTGTTTTTCTCGGCAAAACAGGGGGCCAGCTCCACTCACTAAATCTAAACTCAAAAACTAAAACTCGCAAACTAAAAAAAAAAAAAAGAGAGAGAGAGACGTCGCGGTAGCCCTCTTTCCTCTTGACAGGAAGCCCTCCGCCGTGTCCGCAAGGCCGTGCCCACGCAGGAGCCTCTTCCCCCCTCCCCCTCCCCCCTCTCCCCCTTCCCCCCCCCTCGCAGGGAGAGGAGCGAGCAGTTTCCACGGTGCTTGTGGCACGGGTAGAGTAGCACGCAGGGGAACGGAGAGGGGGAACAATAGCGGGAATTTACCTAATATGTTTCTGGTTGAAATGACATTCAATCACAGTTGTATTTTTGGGATGCCTGTGAAACGGGTAATCTTATCGCTACTAACACGGTGACCTGACCAGTTGTAATATTGATTAGCTGAAAGCCCACTAATTTGGGTTATGGAAATCGGAAAAGGTTTAGGTTGCATTATTACTGGTGGACCAAAAAAACGCGTGGCATCACTGTCCGAAAACGTTCGTATCCCACACAGAAAAAAAGCGTTTCTTGCGCCCATACACCAAGAGATACGAAAACAAAGGGCCGACTGAAAAAAGAAAAGTTTCCGCAGTGTCAAATCAGGGACTTAAATAAAACGAATAAATTTTGCAGAAATAGTCGCATCAGCATGCTTAATAGTTCCTGGTTGGCTGTATAACATCACAGAATAGCACAAATGTCGGTTTTAGCTGAAGCAATGAACAGAAGCAACGCATTGACTTATTATAATAGCGAAAATAGAGATAGTTGGTGGAAATTTAAGAGATTACAAAAATAAAAGGCAGCAAATATATAAAATTGAACATACGAGATCAAAATTAGGCACCTTATATATCTCCCCCCCAGATAAAGACACAATAAAAAAAGCCTATAAAAGAACTACCGGTACACGAAAAGAAAAATACAAAAACGGACCAAGCACTTAAGATCCCGCGGTTGTGCGAAATGTGTGATTGGCTGAGTTAACACACTCAATCGTTATATTTAACTTAAACAGAAATAATGGGTCGAACAAAATAATACGGGAAAATAAATAAATAAATAAATAAATAAATATATATATATATATATATATATATATATATATATATATATATATATATATATATATATATATATATATATATATATATATATATATATATATATATATATACAGTATACTTGCGAAATATACCATATTTTTTTACCCCCTAGACTTAGAACAATGAAAAACCCCTCAAAACAACGACGGAAACAGGAATAGCGAATTGCGAAAACTTACCGTAGAGTGCCGTGCATTTGCCCGAAAATGCGGAATCGGCGGACGTAACACATTTAATTGTTATAATAGCGTAGATAGCGATAATTAATCGCAGGGAATGTGAAAAGGCATGCATACAAAAAAGTAAAAATCCTAAAATATGTACGAAGAGTACCAATGAAATAAAAAAAAATTACATCAGGAAGCGACAACAAAATTAAAGCAAGTTTTTTTTTAATCTTATAAGCCACCCTCACTAACCGACGACAAGAATTAAACAATTCGTAACAGGATGACGGAAACACGGATAAAAAATTATGAAAAGCACCATCCCCGCACTGCGCCTTGCATCGGCGATCGCCGATGCAAGGCGCAGTGCGGGGATTTTCATGATTTTCGAAAATCATGATGCATAATTGGTGAAGTTGAGGCCCTTGATCGCAATGTTAGTGCAAGCGTACATTTATCTGGTTTCATCAGGGATCCAGAGTTTGTATGTATATCTAACTAACGTTTGGGTTTGGTATACCGTCTTCGTTTAGGTGCTGTTCCACTGTTTTATGTTTTGTGTGCATGTATAGTTTTGTTATACTTATTAGCAAACTTCTGCAAGAAAAAAAAAGTATACATTATTGGCGGAAAGAAACATAGCAAAACTTTAGAACAATAAGGTAACTCAACTTAATTAGCTACTATAATCCGGCTAGGAAAAGAAAATCATCGTGAATACAAGTGGCGTAAGAATCGTATGCATTACTATACAATTCTCTGAATGTCGGCACATCTATTAACCTTTTAATAATAATATGTGCTGAGTGAAACATGAACCGGCTGCACTTTAATTATAGCGCTGCACATTAATTCTGCCAACGGTGACAAAATTGTGCTGAGCACCGCGCTGTCATCGGTCAAATACACCGTCCTTCTGTCCTCGTTCTTGGGATGCATATTAAAGTTAGTCGTTCTGACTTTCACACTTTATCTCCTTCGGCGCTGCACGGGAGACGATCCCGAGTGCACACGTAGTCGTTCTGCAGTAAGGATGTGTTTATTTGTTTATTTATTTATTTAGATGACTACCATCGCCCAAAAGGCATTGTTGTAGGAGATGCATAAAAGAATGTTCACAGTCCAAAAATGGACTCACCAATCTCACTCTAAGGCAACAAATATACAAGCATAAAAATGTACAGAGACATTAATTAAAAGATCGCAGCCAAGAGTGTTGCTCTACACCAAAGGACCATCGAAGTGAAAGGAAAGAAATAAAAAAGGAAAGAAGTTTGGAAAAGTCGAAGGAAGAGAAAAAACGGGCATCGTATAAAACAAATCAAACGGGTAATAACAATATTGCAATAAGCAGAACTGGGCAGTAGTAATAAAACATACAAATAACAAATAAAAAACGAACAAATTCACGGCAATTGAAGTAATGCTGCGTTCTGTGTGTTACAACGTTACCTGCTACAATATTCGGTCACTATAGAAGTTCTGCCTTGGCGTGATTTTCAGACTTATTTTTTAAAGAAAAAAGATAGAGAGAAGAAAGACCAAATTCAAGGAGAAACGGCAGTAAATAACAATTAATCCGCACACAGGAACAGAATGCAGTTTACGCGCTCTGACTCCGCGTTCTTTTACCTCTCCCCTTCCCCCGTGTTCGGTTTTGCTCGGCAAAAAAGAGGGGCTGCTCCGCTCACTAGAACTACTCTCAAACAAAAACTAATAAAACTCACGAACTAAAAAAAAAAAAAAAAAACGTCGTAGTAGCCCTCCTTCCCCTTGACCGTAAGCCCTCCGCATCCAAACAAGTTCACAAAGGCCGCGCCCACCCGAGGGGCCCCCGCGGAGAGAGGGGCCAACAGTTTCAAGGGTGGTTCTGGCACGGGTGAAGTCGCACGCAGGGGAAAGGAAAGGGGGACGTTCCCCGCGTGGCAAGTGACACGCGGGGGAATCGGCACTAAAAACATAAGCCGAAATTTTAACCGGCATGACTTAACAAATACCGATGGCTGATTTATTCCGCTTTGCGTGCGGGCAAATCCTGCCATGTTAGTCTAATTTTCGCCGTTAACAGCGCTGTTCTTGTGCGGGCGGTGTCTGTGTGTTATGGTTAGATAATTTATTTATGTATTTATTGTTTCAATATTGACTAATTTCCCAACTCGATTCCTCAAGCACAAGAAGAAAAAAGCTTCCAAATTTTTCTAATTTTCCTCGAATCATACACCTAGGCAGTAATCTCATTCGAATTAACGACTGATGTTTGGCCGATCCCCTGATTGGGTATGCGCCAAGAAGGTTAAGGAACAACAACAACAAGGAAGAGGAGGGCGTGTAATGGTTCTGCCGCCGGGATGTATGCTCTGCCTTCCTGCGCTACATTGAAAATTCAAAACGATTCTCTTTATGATTGCGATTGGTCACCCTCGCTTTGATTTTTCAGGATTTTTTTTTCTCGAAACGTTTTCCAACCGGTCTAAATTATCTTTCCTAAGCGTCTCGTGATTGGATAAGAATTGCATTCATTTTCACCATCCTCTGTTGATTGGCCGATTCCCTGATTGGGGATCGGCCATACCTAAAGGCGCAACAACAACAACAATATTGCTCTCAGCCGGTGCACCAATGTCAACAACCATTACCTCACCAACGCTGACGGAGACTACCGATTCTACCACAGAGACAACATCTACAAGAACATGATGGACGAGTTTCGGCGCCTCGAGAACCACCGCCTACTCACCGTAACACAAAGTACTTGCGTGCCTTTGCCACCGGTGTGGACCCGGACGCGGAATTCCCTCTGGCGCTAGTAAAAACCAGATCACTCAACATAACGGCAACACAATGGAACCACACGGAACCGCCACGATGCTTCGCATCCTCATCAGGGTTCCCCACGGGAAGATGGTGTAATTTTTTTTAATAGCTAGCTGCGCGAAGTCGTTGGCTCGTGAAGGCCAATATTTTTTTCAGCCACCACAGCGAGCCTGCGTAAACTCGGCGCTGCTATTTTGCTACTGTGCGGAATGGGAGCCGTGTGTGTTCAGAACGTGGGCGCGTTTAAATCAACCTCATCTAACCCTTTCAATGCACCTGCTTTATTTACTAACAGAGCGCGTCGTATATCACGATAGCACCGCGCAGTTCTGACGCATTTGGTACGCTCCACTTAGAGCGCCTTGATTATACCAGCAGTATTTCGCTCCTTCGTCCTACAAGCGCCCAAATACTACGTTTTCCTTGCTTAAAAGTTTATCTAGGCCTAATATCAAACCAGAAAAACGTGGTTCGCGTTCCGAAACGCAGTCCTGCGCTTCTCGGCCGCCTCGATTATGACTCCCGGACCGCCGTAGGGCTGCACTGTAGCTGCACGGTACGCAATACACGCTCAATTTTTAAATGTATTTTTGTTCGGAGGCAGCCCTTGGACCAACCTTGGACTGCCCGCGGACCGCTCAGCGAATCATCCCGCTGCGCACACGGTTCACGTGCGAACCGGTTCGTGATCTCGCGAGGCTTGAACGCCTTAGCCATTTTGCTCATTTTGCGCCACCCGTTCTCTGCGTCCACAGCGCGCTGTTTCGAACAGCGCCGCAGCCCGAAGATGACATCGGGCATGTATTTCGCCGAAGACTCCATTTATCGCATAAACCCCGACAGAAGCGTCGAATTCGGCATGGTGGTAAGAGGTGGCGGGTGCTCGCACGGCGCTCTCGAAGGACCAGTGGCCGGTGCTACGGCTCTCAAAAAGCGCCTCGCGGTCTTATGGGGGCCCAGAGGCCAGTCAGGAATGGTCTCTACTGACAAGGTAAGCTCATCATTTTTACTGCATATCGCAAAGGAAAAAAAATTAACTTTGCCGCGATAGTTACGTCAGGGCGCTAGACGTTGACAGTACTGGTGCGTCGAGGCGGTATAGAACGCTCCATGCGCGTTCGTATCTTTCACATGATGCTGCTGTTACTGCTGCGGCGGCACTCCTCTAAAGCTCGAAATGGCGTGCCGCTACGTATTGCAAATGGAAAGCGATTTACTTTTCATGAATCGTAACGACATACCCGCGCGGTGCTGCCCGTGTCATAGGCTCGCTCATTGATCACGTGTCGCACCTTATCTTGTTCCGAGTGGCGTCACTACGAGCCTGATTGAGAAACGTTATCACAGCGATTCCTCGCGGGGTGGACCTTCTTTGAGCGCAGGTAAAGCTTCACGACCGCGCCTTCGTACCCGGCGATGTGGTGACGCGCGACGTGGCTCCGGGCCCTCTCGGCTACATACGCAAACGCAAGGTCTTCGCCACGGTTCAGATCGTCGGCACGGACCGCGTGATAACGGGCTTGAACACTGCCGACTTGGAGCCCATCGAGGTAAGTGAAAGTGTTACGCTTCTGTGTTTTCTCTGGTTTCTACGTAGTAGCGCGATGTCCGTTACCGAGACCCGCTGGCCGGGGAGTAGAATTAAACGGAATATTGTATTTCAAATGAATGGCTAAAGGGGTACCCGCGCAAAGAAATTAATTTGAGCGACACGACAAGCGAAACTCAACAGTTTACAGAAATCTGTTAGTGTTGGCGACAGCTGGACGTTTTCACCCGCGCTACTCGTTCCATATTTTGTCGCATCGCTCACAAAAATTGCTCTAGGTGGTCACCTCGTAAATCGAGAAAATTTTAAATTGATGGTGTGCTGCAGGAAGTATGTATTAAGAGGTCACAGTGAAGAGATAATTGCGCCGGAATTTTTTTGCTGTGGGTCTGGTCTAGCAGCGAGACAGTGTGATCGGAGAGGAAAAGCTTACAGAGCATTTGAGCAGCGACTGGGTTACATCCAAGTTTTTTTTCTGGGGACAACTACTCGAAAGGGGTGATGTTTTGATAACCGTGGTGCCTTTTCACTGGGTTGCTGGCTTGTTGCCATCTTGAACAATTGATGTTGCGCACGGTAGCTCCTTGAAGAGGTCACATAAATGCGTCAGCATTTACTCAGGTACACTGTGCACAACTTGTAAGTCTCCAAGAGGTGTGTATTGCAATTGTGACCGGGGAGGATTTCGGTGAAATGTAAAGACAGCAATTGCTTTATCAGAACAAACATCCACTGTCTGCTCCCTCCTTTCTAGAAGTCTGTGCAGAGTGGCCTCAACGTGCCAGCTCTACAAGTTTCAACTTTTTTTCTGCCACTGGATCCACTCATTGAACTGAATGCCGCCTTTTGTAGCACAATTGCACCTCCAGAGACTTTGGTGGTGTGGTGTAAAAGAAAGATTGCGCTTCACGCTTTGCCACAAAGCACACAAAGAAGGCACATACATCACTGCACCTCGGGTTGTCCAGCTGCATGGCACTCAGTCAACCTAAGTTGTATCAGAAGTGCATGTGCTGATGCATCATCCTTTTTGTGAAAGAAAATAAATAAAAAAGCCTTTGAGCTGTTTAATTCTAGTATCTCGGGTCATCATTTGATTGCAGCAGTATCTATGAATGGGGGCTTTCATGCCCTAAACTTTGTAGTAAACCAGCTGGTGCATTGCTTGCAAGCACGGGCTTATATCTGTTAGCATATGCTCCCACTGTTCGACCTTTCACGATTTGTGGTGTCATAAATTGTTTAGAGAAGATGCAGTTGGACATATTGGGGAACAGAGTGTGTTAATTGCCTCTTGTTTTTTTTTTCAGTTTTTTAGCTGATTTCCAATATCCAATTAGTTTTGATGAGAGGTAATTAGTTTCCAAGTTAATTTAAAATCTTCCTTGGTTCTTGAGAACTACCACTCATGGCGGAGACATGGGGAATTATGAAAAACTTGTCAATTTTTTGTTGGAATTGGGCCTCTATGGCTCTTTTAAGTACCTGGTACTTATCCAGGTATGGAATTTCCGGAGGAGAAACTGTGCAAATGAAGAGAAATGGGATACCTAAAGAAATCTTTTTTGGGCAATTTTTCAGTCCCAAAGACCCATATTCACAATCGTTTGTTTCCTGCAGAGTGTGAGCACCAACATGGTGGCCTACCACGATGGCCGGGTGTGCCTCGTGCTGGAGGTGAAGAGGGAGCTCACGGTCCGTTTCGCCGACGGATCAGTGTGAGTGGAGACGGCAGCAGAGAGCGCCCATTCTTCTCGCGTTGGGAGGGGCTTTACGTGTACAAGTGCAGTTTATCAACACACTCGTTAAGTTTGTTCCTTCTCCCCCCTTAGTGCTTAAAGAATCCATGAAGACAAAAAATTGGGCCCATCTCCCCGCGAGGGGGACTCGAGTAAATGCGTCGCATAGGGGGTGGGTGTATTGTGTTAACGTTTAGTGTTTGGGGAGTTGGTGGTAGTGAATGCGTTGTATCAGCAGCTTCTTGACGTAGTTTGAATGAGTCAAGGAAATTTCGTCATTCTTGCGTGTTTCGCTTTGTTTACAAAGCAAGAAACGCAAATGCTTGCGGAGTTGTTAACTAACTGACTGACTGACTGACTGCAACGGCTTACTTGCACGAATGCTTTGCTCTGTGGACAGCCAATGCACTCGCCATTTGTACAAGTGCGGCACGCACACACACACAGCTGGCTGGCGCCGCATCTTTTCAAAGTGCTACGAGTTGTGCCGCACCTCCGCCAGATGGCGCCACGGGTCCCGCGACCGAGAGAAGACGCAGTGAAACATCCCTCTCGCGAGGGGCACGATCAAATGCAGAGCATTTCCGGGGGCACACGACGTTGAGTAGTTTGCGTTACGTTAATGTTGTTGCACTTGTGGCAACTGCTGACGAGAGAGCGCTCGTCAGCAGTAATTTGAATGAGTCAAGGATATAAGGCGCGTTCGTAGCGTCCCATTCTGTGTCGGCTTTGTGGCGCAGTGGGTAGAGCACCATGTACATTGCGTTCCACCCGCAGGGTCGAGGGATCGAAACCGGGCGCCGGATAGTATTTTTTTTTTATATAGTAGGGACAACGACGGTGCGGACTACGGACGTCAACGCGGGTGACATCGTGAGTTACTGAAATGCTCTGCATTTAAAATACAAGTTGGGTGTATTAGAAAGACTGCATAGTCCCGATAACAATGGCACCAATATCATCGCAATCTTCGAACAAATGACGGAGATATTAAAGAAAACGTGTGAAGCAGTCGCGGCCCACGAGCCAATTTCCCGCAACCTTTCTATGACGTCACGGAACCTTGTTTGTGCGATTGGCGGCCGCCTAACTGACCTGTCGCGACGACACATGACTGGACGTCTGTAATGGGGCCTCTAGTTCCATTTGACCGCATCACTTGAATGCTAGCGTGCAGTTTAACACACTAAAAATTGTTTTATTGTTGGCCCATATGACGTCATTCTTGCTCATAACGCGTCTCTGTGGCGCAAAATTTGAAAGTTTTTAAATACTTCTTGCTTTTTTTTGTTAAGAAAACATCTTTTGGGGCTGTAATGGAGCTGAGTGAGATACTGAATTCTAGGTTTTTCAAATGACACGAAGTTGTATTTTCTCTTCATGGCTCCTTTAATAAATAGAATGGAGGCATCAAGGAAGATGCAAGGTGGTGCTCCTAAGGTTGTACCACAGTTCTTAATTAACTCGGTGCTGTTTTGAATGTGGAGCGCATTACTTGGCTAGTTGGGCTGAATAAAACCCTGCTACCATCACAAACCAAGCGGGTAAATTCCCGCTGCCTGCATGCAATTCATCGTGCGGCTGTTTCGCGAGTAATTCACTAGATGGCGCAAACTGGCCTAAGGAGCGTAGTTTTTAATGCAACAACACTACCAGCCTACCAACCCAGACTTCATCTGTTGACCCAATTTCGTTGCACCAAAACATTCTGTTTGCAGCTCTAGAATTACTCGGGCCAATCACATCTCTTATCTATGAAAGCAGATATGTTTCTGGTAGTCATGTATGTTTACATTTTACATTATGGGTATTTTCATTCATAAGAGTAGTTTCATAATGGCTTGTGGTAGTGTGGAGCTGTTTTAGCGATTTGATTGTGCCATTTCATTGACATTTACCGAAGTATACCAAAGGACGTTCAGGCACAAATTTGCCCATTTTGCTGCTTGAAAGCTTGCTTTTAAGGGGGCAGATGGGTCTTTGGGGCCGAAAAATGTTCTAAAAGTCGTCGTTTTCTGGAAAATGGCATTTGCAGCATCCATGGCCACTTTTCTATCAGTCTGCAAATTTCCTCATCATAAGGCACCATATTTTAGTGTAAATAGAATTTTAAAGTGCACTCTACAGCTCAGTTTGCGCAGAATTCGATGGTGAAACGGCACTTTTCTTGCAACGCACAGCTAGCATTTCGCCCTCAGATATCTCGGCACCCAGACCAGGTACAACTAATTTTTTTTTTGCTTTTGATACCTAAATGTGGGGAGAATACAATGTTGGAAACAAATTTTCCAAATGGAGGCTTTGGAAAATTATTGTGTTCAATTGACACCCACCATCTCGGAGCCATTTCTGGCAGAGCGCGGAGTGTGTTGCAAAATCACCAAAAAATAGCTAAATCCAACGTTGTATTCTTTAGTCATTTCTCTGCCTAGCCACGGTATTTAGTCATTTCTCTGCCTAGCCACGGGGTAATCACCATTCTGTATGGAGTGGTTATTTTGTAATTGTGACCCAAAATAATGGCAATTAATCATCTCAAAAAATAATCAACTTGAAAAAAATCTAATTGCAGATTTGAAATTAGCACAAAACTTCATAATGCTGTGCAGTTTCATTAAAATTGGATAGTAAATAAAAAATATAGCTCTAAGACCAGTCTGCCCCCTTAAACGTAGCTGCAGAACAGGCTCCAAAATAAAATTTGTCAGCTACAAAATCTCATTTGTGTCACTGACATTACTATCACAACAAAACTTGCCGCAAGGTTGGGAAGAAATTTTACAGAAAGAATTAACGAGAGAAATGAGTGACTTTCACACATGATGGCTGCTCATGCAGCATGTCAGTTTTACTGTTTATCTGACATTTGCATAACGAGTACTAATCTTAAGCAGTAGTTCAAGTGGGAAATCAATTTTAGTTCGCTGCTAGAGCTTAGCGAAATGTGGGATGTGCTATAAGTGTGAAGTCCTGTGTGTGCCCCACCAACTTTTCAGGTGCATTGTCAAGCACGAGGACACAGATCACTTTGAAGAGGTCAAAGAGCGGGGACGGGTGAGTGTCGATCTTAACTTTTTTTTTCTTCCAAACATGCTTGCAGGAAAACTTTCATGCACGGCGTGTTAGGGTGCTTTTTGTTCACAATATGTGCAGGGGGGCAGGCTTTGAACAGAGGTGGGACTTGCAGCCGAGATGAGGCCAGAAACTGGAGTGACTAATGTAACAGGCACAATTAAACGTCACGGCAGTGTCCTAAAAGACAACTTCGATGCGAGCTTACCGTTTAGCTATCGCTTGCTGGAAAAGTATTTGGGTCTTGTGGTTCTCCTGCCATGAGCTGTGTACCGCTGCTGCTGCGGTTTGCCGGACTTAAATAAGCTACATAATTAGGAAAAACGGGAATGGTCATGCGACCCACCAGCTCATTTCCCGCAACAGAACCTGTGATGTCACATGAGCTAAGCTCTGCGATTGGCGGAGGCTGGCAGAAGCAGACGCAAATTAGGTAGAGCTTACAAACTAGACGAACGAGCGATTTGCGCTTAAATTTAGGGCACATTCTTTACAAAGCAATAAGAATGATGGGACAAACAGTGGAAGTTACGAAAGCACGTGTAAACATAGAAGTACTGATGCGTTCTGCTGTTCGTACTGCGCACAGCATGCTTGGTTTAGCTGCACAGCACTACGGGGCTTGGGGTTGTCTCAGACAACACTGGCCGATTGACGCAAGCAACGGTGTCTTACGTGACCCCATTTGTCGAGCGAGCACTGTTTCAGGGAACGAATATTTTCTCCCAGAACAAAAACAAGCCAGGTTTAAATGCGGGCAAAAACAAACCAAACGCTTGCCACGGTATGGTGGCGCCATCTAGGTTACGGAACGTAAAGAAACGCGGGAACAAACCAACACCGCTGTACAGGGTGGAGACAACCTTTGAACGGTTCCGTGCCACCGCAATTGGGCCAACGGGCTCAACGTGTTATTCTTTTCGTTTCCCACGAGACCTAGCAACGCGAAACAGACGATATGATTCAAACTTCATCAGTAAACCGCGTTGCGGCGATAATTTTAGCGCGGTTTTGACACAAGGACTTGCTTCGGCGGCGAGCGAGCAACCGAAAATGGCGGCGCCAGCGTATACGTGTCTCTACCCTGTACGGCGGATGCGTGAATGAAGGTGCTCTAGGCTGCAGAGTGGTGGGTTCCTGTGATGTCATTTGGGACCACGAAAACGCACGATTGAGCGGGAAAATCAAAATTTTAACCTAAATTGTTTAATTTCTCAGTGAATAAAGCACCGTTTGTATCCGGACAAGCGCTGGGGGCACTATAAAACACGAAATCTTTCGAATAAAACCAACTTGCATTTTCTCTTCATGGCTCCTTTAAGGGGGGACGTGGCTTTCAAAATCAACTTTTTTATTTCTTTGTGGATTTTGATGAAAATTGGCACAGCAACTGGAAATGCTTCCGTGATAACACCATAAAAATTTCAAGCTAATATTCTGAAAACTTTTTTATGTATTAAATTTTCTTTCTGTTCCGCTTGTACCGAGCTTGAGCGGCTTATAAAACATGATAGAAAATTTGTTCGAAGTGCTTTGCATTCCCAAATGAATGGACGAGGTCGTGACAGTTTTAGAATTTTTTTTTTACAACACAATGTTTTTTAGTTTTCATTTTTTTAGAGGTTAATGTGCAATAGGCATGTTGACTGTGAACGATTATGTGAATAAAAAAATCACAAAAAACAAATCTGGAAAACCAAGAGTGTCACGACCTGAACTGTTCATCAAGGAATGTAATGCAAGAAACGGAATCAAAATAGACCCAGCGGTCACAAAGAAATCCCTGGTACAAGCGACACAGGTGGCAAAAAAAACTGTTTTGAGAAAACGGCTTCCAAAGTTGCAACATAGGTTTCACTTATCAAAAGTCGTCACGGTTGTAGCCTTTCATGTCCTTTTGAACATGGGGCTTCTGGAATGCCTTGCCTTGAAATTGGAGTGCCTCTCACAGCCTTTCTCTTTCCAGAAAATATCATTTTCAGCTCCTCTGTGAAGAGTACATAACCCACTTTGCAGATCAAATGAAGGGGGAGATAGGTTTCAATGGGCTTTCAATGCAAAGTAGGTTAGCTGGTTGTCTGTATCGCACTGAAAAGCCTCCTTTTGCAGTGTTGTCACCATGGCAACAAGTTAAGCATTTTTTTTACTTAAATTTGAACATTTTTGGCTTTTTTTTATGTTTTATCATCTTGCCTGGCACAGCAACTTAGTACTCATACGTGCAGGTGTTCATTGCCAAAAGTTTGCATACCACAAGGATGAAAATGAGCTACTTTGAAGCTTGGTAGAGTATTCTGCATAACTCCCAACTTCAATGCAAGAGCATATTTTTTTACTACTTTTGACATTCAAGGCATCCAATATTTCTCGCAGCAAAGCCAGTATGCCCTGAGCAATGGAATCAATAATTTCACTAAAAAATCACTGTTAAATGCTGCGACAAACGTACATTTTTAATGCAGAGAACATATTTTTATTCCTATATTACTAACTCAAACCTGTTTGCATGAAAATTACAAGTGCACGGGAAACGTTGCGCAAGAAAGGCGATATGGCTCGCGCGCATCTTAGCGCACGCTTACCGCGACATATCGAACTTTGATTACAGCTGATATGGCTGGTCAGGTTGCTTTTAAGATTAAATCCAACGTCGCAGGCATTAATTACAACTACTGGCGTTCAATCGTAACCGGTTGCCCAGTCATGTGCTGCTCCAATGCGCGTCGGCTATGCCGTGCGCGCCGCAGCGTTTGACGAGTCGACCGTTTCTTTCTCAAGGCTAGCGAGCCCACAGTCAAAACACAGCATAACTAAGCGTGTAAGCATCGCAAACCCGACTAAAAGTTCACTTCACGAACCGCTATCGCAAGCGCGCACACCGCGTCACCCTCCGGGGTCTGGCGACGGTAGAGTCACGCGCACCACGAAGCGTTCGATGACCTCCTTCGAGCCACACAACTTCCCGTAATCTGGCTCGTTATCTCCGGCATTCCCACCGCGATAACGTCCGTGTTGAATGCCATAGATTGAACAGAAACTCGGCCGAGCGAAGCGGCGAAAATGAACTCAACCCGCTCGCTACGCAGCTCAGGCGGCCGCCATCTTGCATTGCGCCCGTGACATCCAATCAGGAGGGTCGGTGTTCCGCGACCCGACCGAGGACCAATAGCGCTTCAGCATCTATTTCTAGCTTCGTTTGTGCGTCGTTTCTTTTCTGCCGTTTGTGCGTTTGTGAATGAACGAAGATAAAAGAGGCGAGCAGAACCGGAAAGACGATCGCTCGGCCGATCTAACCATATCAAAATGGCCGCGCTCGGTGGCACCGGTGCGGAGATAGAGCGCTCCGAAAATTGCCGTTTTTTCGCCCTTTTGCGCTGATAGTTTGTCACCGCGCCTGACAAAAGTATTTTTTTATGCCACTTTGCGACGCTTTTCAGCCTAAAAACTTTGCAGACGCATAGAATAGGAAACATAGAAGCCGAATATGTGGGTTTCAAAAAAACGATGTTTTGGTCATTTTTCCGAAGTTGAAAGCCGCGTCCCCCCTTAAACATATGGCAGGGACAACGGTCTTTCAACCTCCAAGTTATTTTACGTGTGCACTGTTGAAATGCTCGGATATATTGTGAACCACCTAATCTAAGATATGGATTTGCGCATTATCGACACGTTCAGAAAGCATGCACAGTTTTCAAAAAAGTGTTTGCGGGGGCACCCCTTTATAAGTGACCTGCTCGGCACGGATGAAAACTGCCATTTGAACGAGTCTCGCGTGCTGCTTGTCTTTGGGTGAGGACGGAGAAAGCTGGGATGTAGAGTTGTATTGCCATATGGCACACGTTGTTTATGGCTCCAAGTTTTGTGGCCGTTTGAGCGACTGAAAAGCCTCCCCCCCTTCTGAACGACACTTGTTGTGCGCAGTGCGTCGGCATGTTCTACCGTGGCCAGCGGCTGTGTGGGCCCGTGCAATGCTTTGAGAATGCTCACTTCCTGCACCGCACTAAGCCGAACCAGCTCCTCATGTCCTACTCCGAGAGGGCTCCCCTGCAAGTTGTCGTGGACTACGTGAGTCGCAATGTGGTGGAAGGGCTTCTGTGTCGCACCGTTCCTCCTCCCTTCCTCCTTTCTTCTCTCTTTTCACTTCCGCTCTCTCTCTTCTCCATATTTAACACGAAAGTGTTTCATTCCTGGATCACAAACATTTGAGTGACGTCATACCCGTCACGGAAGTGATGCCAGTACAACGAAGCAAGCGGCCTGTAAAGGGTGCACCCCTGCACACAGGATACTCTTGCGGGGAAGAAACCTTTAGTACTAAAGAGTGCGTTATACTCCGGTTTATTTGTTTTCAGGTTTTATATTATAATACGAAAGTGTTTTATGCCGGGATACCCCAAGATTTCACTGACTTCATATCCGTCACGGAAATGACACCAGTACACCTTTGCCGAAGCGAACCGCCAGCAGGACGTTGCTTGCCAAGCACACCCGCAAGACAGCCGCCAACCCATAAATCATGCTCAGCTGCAGATTTCGCTGCACTTCTGTGTTTCATCGATTCCTATGACAGAGGAACCAACCACATTTTTTTTCTTTTTGTGCTACGAAAATTACTCGGCCGTCTTTGTCCTACAAAGGACAAACAGGCTGATGGATGAGTGCACTGACATGACGTGTGTTCCTCTTCATCTTCTTCCAGGTGACGGTAGTTGAGCTGACCGTGCAAGACTTGACTGGCCCAACTGCGAAAGGTGCCAATGCCGTGAGGGTCATCCGGGGAAGGGCCCTGGAAAGGTAAGGGACGGGGAAAGTGAAGTTCGAGGGTTTTGTGAATCGAGGCGGCCCAAACTAGTGCTGCCAAGCGAGGGCACCTGTGAGTTGAAAGATGGAGAGGCAGAACGTGCAAGGGAGATGCCCTCACTGAGGATGGCACGTATTCGCCCAGTGGAGGGAATTGAACTTCTTGTAGTAACAGTGCACGTCACATTGCCGCCACACCCACCGCAGTGGCTCAGGCGTTGCGCTGAAGGCGTTGCGCTGCTGAGCACGAGGTCGCGGGTTCGGTTCCCGGCTGCGGCGGCCGCTTTTCTGATGGAGGCGAAAAGCAAAAAATGCCCGTGTGTGCGAGATTTTGGTGCACGTTAAAGATCCCCAGGTGGTCAAAATTAATCCGGAGCCCTCCACTACGGCGCGCCTTATCGCCTGCGTTGCGTCGGCGCGTTAAACCCTACAATCAGTCAATCAAACATTGCTGCCACACTGGTTACATTCCAAAAGGGATGGTGTTGGGTGGAGCAGGGGTGAGACAGCTGCACATACTGTGCAGTTTTGATACGAATTTGTTTTTCTGCGCCAGGCTGCACCGAAAGCTTGAAAATTGCAAAAATTGCGCCAAACTGCTCCGAAACAGTCTGAGAGCCAATGATTTTAACGCTCCTGTCAGTTGCAGTGGGAAAAAATGCTTACTGGAGGCATAATTTTCCAGCACCCCCGAGGTAATGCGGTTTGTAGAGGTTTTATTGATCATTGAATAACAAGCCCACGTAAAATTGTCCCCGAGATAGTTTTTTTTTTTTAAAGTCACAATGTTGGGTTGTACATGTTATATTCTGGGTGTTTTTAAAGTTTTCCCATCAAAAACTATTCCAAAGCCCTGTAGAAACAATACTTATGTGTACTGAGGCGACAAACTACTTGTGCAAGTTGATGAAACAACGGCAATTTTCAGAGCGCCGTATCTCCGGAACGACGTTTCTGGCTGCCACCATCTTGGTGTGGTGAAGACTAGAAATAGAAAACACGGCCGCCAGGCGAAGCAGTTGCTCGTGGTTCAGGCAGAGTGCTCTTCGCCGATTCCTACCGTGGTTTTGGTTATGGGGGGTGGCTGGATTTACATTTAGTCGTTTGATCTGTTGCGGGAAGTTGCGCGACTTGAAAGACTGGAGTTCATCAAGAACGACCTGGTGCCCGCGAATTCGCCGTATTTCGGCCTTGACGGTGAGGCGCGGTGCGTACCTGAAGTAAAATTTCGGACCCATTGCGGTGTTATGAAACGCTGAGTTATTGCTGCCTTTGACAGCGAGCTTGCGAGCGGCGGGAATAAGGCGATCGACACTGCAGAAGTTGTGGCGCAGGCTGCATCGCCGCAAAATGTTCAAGGAGTGTCCTATAGTGGGTCGGGCTATTATTGCACGCTAGTAATAATGGTTCATCTATCTTAAGTGAAATTTAATGCCAAAAGGGAGGGGGCTAAACATACGAACGTTACTAAAATTATGATCATAGTGAATGTGTACCTTCGGGATTGAAATGGATGGGCTGGTAGGGTGCGACGACTGTCACCTCGTTTTACGCAACTTTTGCCATAGCTCTACACTTGTGCGTAAGGTCGAGTCTGGGATTACAAAAATAATGATTTCGGCATTCCCATGATACTAAAAATGCCTTACGATTACTTAGTTTTTCAATTCGACATTTGCAACAGCACTCCACGCTATCTATGCATAATGCCTAAAAATTCAAAAAAAAAAAAAAAAAAAAGAAAGGTTTGTAAAACGGTAGTGCAGTTCATACCTTGTGATACTCTGGTAGCAAAAGCTTTATTGAAAGGCTGGTTCAGTGTTATGTACGTTCAAAACCCATTAAAAAGTGCCCCCCCCCCCCTTCTTTCCTGAGTTGGAAAACTTCGATTTTTTCGTTCTCCTAAGACGACTTATTTAATGTCGTTAGCTGCTCCAAATCAAAGTTCTTCTGCCCCAAAATCGAGATTTCGCGGCTCCAAAACCTGCTCCCAAAATCAAGGTTCGCACAGGTCCTTGAAAACCTTGAAAACCCTTGAATTTAGAAGTGTAAATTTCAAGGCCTGGAAAGTGTTGGAATTTTTAAAGGGTCCTTGAAAACCCTTGATTTTTCTGGAGAGAACCAATGGCCCTATCTTTTCACAAAAATGTAACGTGTTTGTCGTGAATTTTAGGTGCTAAAAATGTAAAGAAACATTGTAACAATCAAGTTTCAGTGTATTGCGTGAAATTACAAGTTGTGGATTCTCATTATTACGAGGCAACATTGGGAGCAGCACTCCTGAATAGAATTCATGTCACGATACAATCGCGTGAAAGCCGGCTTCTGTTCTCTATCTTGCATGTTCCATCTAGTCTGTGGACGGCCTTTCATTATCTTGCATGTTCCATCTAGTCTGTGGACGGCCTTTCATTTCATGTTTGCTGTGCCTCATACGCTCCATCTGCGTTTGCTTTTACGTGCAAATGGTGGACGTGTACATAGTTCATCCTGCCTTGCAGCAACACTTGCTGAGTTAATTTCAGCTGATACTCTTGCCGACAAAGCAGGAGATGCAGGCAACATTAACGAAGTTTTGAAATCAAACAGCCTCAGCAAAACACCAAGAAAAAAGAAAAACCTGTAATTACAAACTATGAAATAAAAAATAAAGCTGTGGAAGCATTCATGAACCCATAGCACCTATCTAAATATGCATTAATGTTCTTAGGTATTAGGGAATAATGAAATTTTGCATTGTGTTGAAAAGTTAGAATTAATCCCAGATAAAAGTTGAGATGGGGACCCTGAAAATGTGTTTTCTGGTCCTTGAAAGTCCTTGAAAACCCTTGAATTTTTGCTTTTGAAGCCCGTACAAACCCTGTAATGTCGATAACTATTCCAAATCAAGGTTCTTCTGCTCCAAAATCGAGCTTTCGCTGCTCCAAAAACTGCTCCCAAAATTGATTCAGCTGTCTCACCCGTGGTGGAGAAGCGTGAAGGTTTCGTGTGCCGACATTTAGGCGAAACGTGTTTTTTTCGCTCTGATTTGCTAGGACGCTGTTTTCTCCCTGTTAAAGTGGCTTGGGGCCACTTGGGGCTTCAGCTAAAAATGCCGTGTTCTTACTAATTGTAATTGGTAGTACATTGTGAAAGAATCGTTTGCTCGGCATTTTGCGTTCCCTTTCCCTTTACAAATTCTGCTAGCATTGTGGCCTTGAAAAAAAGTTGATGTTTTGTGGCAACGGACAAATTGTTTGTGGGCCATTTTTCACCCGAAAACAGTGGGAAAGCAAAAAAAAAAACATTAAATTCCACTTTCAAGTCTCAACTGCTTTTGATGTGTGCCAAGTTAATGCTCGAGGTTGGGCACAGTGTCTTGTATCCTTCTTGGCTGCACCTGTGGCAAAATGATTTTTTTCTCCAGGTGGTCAGAATTTATGGAAATTTTGTCTCTAGTCACGGTGTAGGGAATGTGAGCAATATTCTGATTGATAGTGGGGTAATGCTCAAATTCTGCTTGTATTTGGAATGTAAATATTAACGGCTCATGAAATCTATGGATATCCATGTAATCCCTACAGTATGGTATACAAATACGTGGATATTAAGACACATCAGTATGATCACGAAGATCTCTCTCTCTCTCTTTTTTTTTTTTTTTTTTTTTTTTTCGTGGGAAGCTATTCAGTTTGAGGATTTGGCAACTGAAAAGTTGATAGCGGCCTGTGCGTGAAAGTGCAATCTCTCTCTCTCTTTTAATCTCTGCATTCAGGGTGAAGATGGTGAATGCGTTTGAGCCATGCGCCGTGCTAGTCGGGGACTACAGCTACTACCAGATCAGGGACTCGGACGTCATCATCAGCCTGGCGGACTGGCAGAAACAGTGCGTCTCCAAGTACAGCCCTCCCCAGGTCAGTGTGTGAACCTTGTGAACCTTGTCGTGCATATGTCCTGTAGAGGCCAGAAACGCTGATCCTGAAAGCCGTATTCCGTGAGCCTCTGGGCAATGTGCAGATAAATGTTGTTTTTTTATCAGCCAGGCTGCCTTGCACTGGAGTTCTTCACTATACTCCAGTTGAGAAACTTTGCTTCATAATCTGGGCAGGTTCCTCTGCTTCATTGAAGCTTCGGGGTAAGGGTACTGGCGTGGAATCTAGGGGATAAGAACTGAACTTTTCGTAGCATTTACCTAATAACAACTTAAAGTGAGGGCTTGCTTTTTAAAGGAGGAAGCATCCTTGGTCAATCTACCGGTGCTGGTTGGCGTAGATGCTGTTGGTGTGGGAACTCCGAATTGTCTTCAGTGCTTCTTCATCTGTACATTATCGTCATCATTAGCAGACATGCACCCACACTTTGTCCTCATCTCTGTAAATACTCGTGATCATGGTGTGTGCTTGCATGTTCTTCGCTCGAGCGTTCTGAAGGATAGGTTGCTCCGAACACCAGTCTCTGAAGTGAACCTCAGTCTCTCAATGTGTAATGTTCGCCAACGTTCCTGCAGTTTTTCGTTTGGCTTACGGAAGGAGCCGCAAACATTTTTGCACTACAACTTGCCCCATGCCTGCCCCTGTTTGTATTCAGTGCAGGGGGTCCAACCGCACACTGGCTTTTGATACATGGAGCGACCTGTGGGGAGTTTCGCAACTGGTATAGGTTTAATCGCACTGGTTTCGCACTAGATTCGGCACAAAAATTGCAAGTGTCTATTGGGTTGCAACGGCAAAGGGTCGAGCGCACTTGCACCACAGCTAGTGCAAAGTTCTCTCTAGCTCTCATCTAAAAAAAATCAATTAAATTGGCTGCCGAGATGACTCTCATTACGTCGAGTTTCATGCACTTGTTGTAATTAGTTCTCGGTGAAGTCGTAAACGTTGCAGAATTCCCGTCTGTTGTCCATGCATGGTCGTCCACGGAGGGAGTAAGGTTTACGGATGATGGCTGTGACTCTTTTATCGAAACTATGCCGCAAAACAGGATACGCGAGAATCAATTTCTAAGACGACTAACGTTGCGCTGAGTTTGAAGATGGAAGACCTGGGCCAGTTTGCCTGTGCGCATAAGTTCTTGTTTAAGGGGGGACGCGGCTTTCAACTTCGGAAAAATGACCAAAACATCGTTTTTTTGAAACCCACATATTCGGCTTCTATGTTTCCTATTCTATGCGTCTGCAAAGTTTTTACGCTGAAAAGCGCCGCAAAGTGGCATAAAAAAATACTTTTGTCAGGCGCGGTGACAAACTATCAGCGCAAAAGGGCGAAAAAACGGCAATTTTCGGAGCGCTCTATCTCCGCAACGGTTCCACCGGGCGCGGCCATTTTGATATGGTTAGATCGGCCGAGCGATCGTCTTTCCGGTTCCGCTCGTCTCTTTTATCTTCGTTCATTCACAAACGCACAAACGGCAGAAAAGAAACGACGCACAAACGAAGCTAGAAATAGATGCTGAAGCGCTATTGGTCCTCCGGTCGGGGCGCAGAACAACGACCCTCCTGATTGGATGTCACGGGCGCAACGCAAGATGGCGCCCGCCTGTGCTGCGTAGCGAGCGGTTCGAGTTCATTTTCGCCGCTTCGCTCGGCCGAGTTTCTGTTCAATCTATGGTATTCAACACGGACGTTATCGCGGTGGGAATGCCAGAGATAACGAGCCAGATTACGGGAAGTTGTGGGGCTCGAAAGGAGGAGGTCATCGAACGCTTCGTGGTGCGCGTGACTCTGCCGTCGCCAGACCCCGGAGGGAGACGCGGTGTGCGCGCTTGCGATAGTGGTTCGTGAAGTGAACTTTTAGTCGGGTTTGCGATGCTTACACGCTTAGTTATGCTGTGTTTTGACTGTGGGCTCGCTATCGCTAGCCTTGAGAAAGAAACGGTCGACTCGTCAAACGCTGCGGCGCGCACGGCATAGCCGATGCGCATTGGAGCAGCACATGACTGGGCAACCGGTTACGATTGAACGCCAGTAGTTGTAATTAATGCCTGCGACGTTGGATTTAATCTTAAAAGCGACCTGACCAGTCATATAAGGTATAATCAAAGTTCGATATGTCGCGGTAAGCGTGCGCTATCGCAGCGCGAGCCATATCGCCTTTCTTGCGCAACGTTTCCCGTGCACTTGTAATTTTCATGCAAACAGGTTTTAGTGAGTAATATAGGAATAAAAATATGTTCTCTGCATTAAAAATGTACGTTACTGTCGCAGCATTTAACAGTGATTTTATAGTGAAATTATTGATACCATTGCTTAGGGCATACTGGCTTTGCTGCGAGAAATATTGGATGCCTTGAATGTCAAAAGTAGTAAAAAAATATGCTCTTGCATTGAAGTTGGGAGTCATGCAGAATACTCTACCAAGCTTCAAAATAGCTCATTTTCATCCTTTTGGTTTGCAAACTTTTGGCAATGAACACCTGCACGTATGAGTACTAAGTTGCTGTGCCAGGCAAGATGATAAAACATAAAAAAAAGCCAAAAATGTTCAAATTTAAGTAAAAAAAATGCTTAACTTGTTGCCATGGTGACAACACTGCAAAAGGAGGCTGTTCAGTGCGATACAGCCAACCAGCTAACCTACTTTGCATTGAAAGCCCATTGAAACCCATCTCCCTCTTCGTTTGGTCTGCAAAGTGCACCATGGGGTATGTACTCTTCACAGAGGAGCTGAAAATGATGTTTTCTAGAAAGAGAAAGGCTGTAAAAGGCACTCCAATTTCAAGGCAAAGCATTCCAGAAACCCCATGTTCAAAAGGACATGAACGGCTACAACCGTGACAGCTTTTGATAAGTGAAACCATGTTGCAACTTCGGAAGCCGTTTTCTCAAAACAGTTTTTTTTGCCACCTGTGTCGCTTGTACCAGGGATTTTTTTGTGACCGCTGGGTCTATTTTGATTCCGTTTCTTGCATTACATTCCTTGATGAACAGTTCAGGTCGTGACACTCTTGGTTTTCCAGATTTGTTTTTTGTGATTTTTTTAATTCAAATAATTGTTCACAGTCAACATGCCTATTGCACATTAACCTCTAAAAAAATGAAAACTAAAAAACATTGTGTTGTAAAAAAAAATTCTAAAACTGTCACGACCTCGTCCATTCATTTGGGAATGCAAAGCACTTCGAACAAGTTTTCTATCGTGTTTTATAAGCCGCTCAAGCTCGGTACAAGCGGAACAGAAAGAAAATTTAATACATAAAAAAGTTTTCAAAATATTAGTTTGAAATTTTTATGGTTTTATCACGAAAGCATTTCCAGTTGCTGTGCCAATTTTCATCAAAATCCACAAAGAAATAAAAAAGTTGATTTTGAAAGCCACGTCCCCCCTTAAAGGAGCCATGAAGAGAAAATACAACTTCGTTTAATTTGAAAGAACTAGGATTCAGTATCTCACTCAGCTCCATTAGAGCCACAAAAGATGTTTTTTAACGAAAAAAAAGCAAGAAGTATTTAAAAACTTTCAAATTTTGCGCCACAGTGACGTGTTATGAGCAAGAATGACGTCATACGGGCCAACAATAAAACATAATTTTCAGTGCGTTAACTGCACGTTAGCATTCAAGTGATGCGGTCAAATGGAACTAGAGGCCCCATTACAGACGTCCAGCCATGTGTCGTCGCGGCAGGTCAGTTAGGCGGCCGCCAATCGCACAAACAAGGTTCCGTGACGTCATAGGGAGGTTGCGGGAAATTGGCTAGGGGGTCGCCACGGCTTCACACGTTTTCTTTAATATCTCCGTTATTTGTTTGAAGATTGCGATGGTATTGGTATCATTGTTATCGGGACTAAGCAGTCTCTCTAATAAACCCAACTTGTATTTTGTCTTCATGGCTCCTTTAAGTTCCCACTTACGAATAAGACGCCAGTAAGTCGAAGTCGGCCACAGCAAATAAGCCGGTTGCCAGAAAACTAGGGATGGGCGAATATTCGGTATTGTCGAATATTCGATCGAATAGCTCTCTATTCGTTATTCGCTTCGATCCGAATGCAGGTATTCGATATTTTCGAATTATTCGATGCTCCCGAATAGGCAGCTAAAAGCCAAGCTTTTCGGTCAAGCTTTCCGAGAGTTACCCCAGGCTTGGCTCAAGACCCACCGACGCGGACATTTCTATTATCAGTGCCGGCACTGCCGAGTTGCTGCCTTGCCTAGAGGTTCGACGAAGCTCTCGGCCGCCAGCACACTTAAGTTAAAAAAAAAAAAAGGCGGCACTGAAACGGCACCGCTCCGAACATAGCGGCACCCAGCCAGCAGACTTGTACAGGCCGCCATTTTGAATAGGCATGCCGCCATTTTGAATAGGCATGCCGCCATTTTGAATAAACTCGCACAGCGCGGCAGTACGCCGCACTAAGCGAGCCTATTCAAAATGGCGGCCAGCCACTTGCGCTTTGCTTGGCTACGGCCGAGGATACTAGTGGCTACAATACTTCTTTTTTTTAGCGGAGCTTCTAGGCGGCGCTTAACTCTGCGAGTTTCTAGGCGGCGCTTAAACTTGTGAATGAGCAGCCGGCGGAAACTGCTGCACCTAGAGCATGTGGCGCAACAGGCATTTCTTCATGAAAACTTGTGAATACAGCAAAGGAAAGCTGTGTGTAAGATTTTGCAATAAATGTTCAACTGGTAATAGTTTTACACAATGCTGTGCTTACGTGAGTTCTAATTATTAGAAAAAAAATGTGTACATTAGTCAGGTCACAAGTTGCTCATTTGTCTTTGTGATTTGCAATGTGCACTATTCGAACTATTCGATTCGAAATTATTCGACCAAATCACTATTCGCTTCGAATTCGCTTCGAACCTCAAAATCTATATTCGCCCATCCCTACAGAAAACCCGACGGAAACGCTACCTTAACCAAGCGTTTGTATCAGTTTCGGGCGAACGACTTCTTACCTTGACAGCGCTAAAGTCGTAGTTGAAAACTTATTCCCACACTTATCGCGTTCGGGCAAACGGGCCCTGGTCTGCCATCTTCAAACTCAGCCTAATGTTAGAGAAGTCATACGTTGATTCTCATGTATTGTTTTATTCGCCTTCTACTACTGTGACAATGGAAGACGTTGGCCTTCCATCTTTACAGGAGTAAGGAGGCCTGTACGTTTCTTTATTTTATTTATTTATTCGCAAATAGTTTGCATGCCTGCCCTACCTTTCTCGCGGTTTGTTCGGCAGTGAAAAAGTGATTTGGTTTGCCCAGAAGATGTCGTGGGCATTCCTTTGTGACGCGTCCGCTGCTCACTCTGTGGCGTTCCCGGGTTGATGCCCCGTGTGTTCTCCTCGCCTGCTGCAGGATCGAGGGGACGAGAGCCTCGGGGCCCTGACGGGCGCCATGTACGCCAGCACTGCGCACGTCATTGACCACTCCGACCTGGCTGCCTGCGCGGCCTTTTCGAACCAGTCTTCTTCGCTGCCGCTGGGACTGTCTCCGCTCCGGCGGAGCCGGGGTGAGCCTTTCTCGCCTCTCTTTTAGGCTCTGGGGATGTTTCGGGGATGAACTGGGGACGTTCGGCGGCGAATATCTTTTTTCCCCAAAGGTACACACAGTTGGCTTGCCGCTATTTTGCTGTGGGATTCATGTGCACCTCCTTCCAGAGTTACTTGATATAGGAGTTGCAAAACTTCCCATTGGCCCCATGCATCAAAAGATGGCCCTACATACCTGCCAACTCTCCCGAATTGTCCGAGAGACTCCCGAATTTCGGACCTAACCTCTCGATTGTAAGAATGCTATCTCGAATCTCCCGAAAAGTGGCTGCCTAATCACGCGCGTATGTCAGTCTTTCCTGCTGCGTCAGTTGCAGTGCTGCGGGAGAGCACTCGCCAGTATACCTCTAGTTCGTTGTAACCATACCGTAGAGTACCGCTAAGTATATTCTAGGCACTATAGAGTACCGCGCATCTGGGCGAAGGCCAGCCGCGAGACGCGCTCGCCACCGTACCGAAAGAAGGCGAGGAGAAAGGTATGACAACTTTTGTGTCTGTCTGTCGTAGCTCACGTTCCACACGTAGTTTTGGCACGAAGCGTTGATGCAAGTTCTTCGAGAGTGTTTGCTGCGTTGATGCGGCGTGTTGTCAGCTTGAAACCTGTAACAATGCCGCCCACTTCGGATCGCCAACTGCCAATGGAGATTGGTTTGTTCGGTGGAAGGCGGCGCCGATGGAGGCGGCCGTGGCCGTGTGTGCAAAAATGTGTTGCTGGCGACTTCTGCAAGGATCGCTAGCTACCACCACTGAAAACAGGTCTTTCATGAACGCAGCAGGCAGGCATCTTTCTAGAGGAGGTGCTGTTTGGAGCACGATGGCTTCGGAGGAAGTTGGAGTGCATTTTGTACGTTAGGCCTACCTCGCCTGCCTAGCCGTCAGTTGCATGTTTCCCCGAGTTCAGTTGTAAAGTCGATGGCGCTGTCAAAAGCAAAGAAGTACCGTATTTATTCGAATATAAGGCGAGGTTTTTTTTTCCGAAATGTGCGGTCTCAAAGTCAAACCCCACCTTATATTCGAAGCTCAGTATCCCAATATGCCAATTCTGGTGTGACAGTTTTGGTTTCCACCTTCCAACCATTTCCAAGCATCCAAAGGAGCCCAACGAGACTGTTGGAAATGTAACAAAAAGATTTCAGAATAAAACGCATAAAATTTTACACGAATGGAGGTTGCAGATAGTAATTACCGAGTTTCGGCAACTGCAAGGGTATTGAATAGTTCGCGATACAGCAGAGGCCATGGCAGCAGGCGCCTTCGACCATGTCAATGAGCTGAGCCAGCAGTAGCCGTTCCAAGCCAGTAGTAGCCGCAAAACTTGTAAACAAGTCGGGACGCCATTTTGCATTTTTTTTAGAGCTCTCGGAGTCCCTGCTGCAAGATTTTCTTTCTCTGTGCTTGTTTCACATGACCAGCCTTCAAGAAGAAAGTCATAGCAGAGGCAGAAGTCGCTAAAAACTGCGCGGCGGGTCGAAAGTTCGGGTGCTGGGTGCAGAAGTACATGAAGAGGGCCGGGCTATCGTTGCGAAGGCGGACCTCCGTGATGCAGAAGTTGCCAGGAGACTATGAAGAAAAACTAATTTCTTTCAAAGATATGTTATCGGCCTCCGACGCGACCACGACTTCCTACTTGGGCAGATTGGCAATGCCAACGAAACTCCGATTTTTTTTTTACATGCCGTCGGCCCAGACCATTCACCTAAAAGGTGATCGCGAAGTGAGCCTGCGCACTACAGGCAACGAGAAGGCTCGGATATTCGTGATGTTAGCCTGCACCGCTGATGGACGGAAGTTGCCCCCCTTCATCATCCTGAACAGAAAGACTATGCCAAAGAACGAGGTGTTCTCGCAGAACGTCCACATTCGTTGCCAGGAGAAAGGGTGGATGACGGAAGAGCTTTTTCTTGACTGGATAAAGTCGGTGTGGAGCCGGAGACCAGGGGCACTTCTCGCCCGGAGGTCAATGCTGGTGCTCGACGCCTTCCGTGGGCACCTCACGGAAGGTGTGAAGAAGCAGCTCATGGACAACCAGACGGAGCTGGTCGTCATTCCGGGGGGCATGACGAGTCAACAACAGCCGCTTGACGTTTGTCTTAGCAAGCCCTTTAAGGCACACGTCAAATGGCTGTACAACTAATGGATGGCGTCTGACACTGTGGCTCTGACGCCGTCGGGCAAGTATTTCTGGACTCATACACTCCCGAGTTTCTGTGCTTCGTGACTTTGCGGAAAGGTGACTCGTAGGGATTCTGTGCCACCTGCACCCATGATGCGAGCGTTTCGCACAGTGGCAAGACCTACAACATAATGGTGCACATCGCTTCACAGAAGCATCAGAGCTACGTTCGTGCTCTGGAAGGGCAGGGCAATGTCGGATGTCTCTTCCAAAAGAGCTGCGAAGACAGTGCGATCCACGCAGAATGCCTGTTCACGGGATTTCTTGTGGAACACAACCTGCCGCTAAGCGTAAGTGATCACACAGGACCGTTGTTTCAGAAAGTGTTCCCGAAGTACGCGAAGCGGTGCGGGTGCGTATGTACGAAAACAACTGCCATCGTCGGGGAAATGGCCGCAGATGCCAAAAACACAGTGGTGAAGGCTCTGAAACGCCGTGCTTTCGCAATTGCAGTGGACGGAAGCAACGACAGCGAGTTGCAAATGTACCCAATCGTGGCAACGTACTACGTTGAGGAGTCACGAAACGGGGAAAGCCGACTGCTTTGTCTGCAGGAACTCCATGGAGAGGCCATCAGGTGAAAGATTGAAAATTCCTCCTGGACACACTCAAATTGCGTGATACACCAGTTGAGACTTGCATGGCATTTTCTTCCGGCAATGCCAATGTGATGGTCGGCAAAAAGAATGGCATGGCAGCTGTGCTCAAGGAAGCCCAAGAAAGTTTGATAGCCATTGGCTGCCTGTGTCACCTCATAAATCTTGCGGCCGAGAAAGGAGCCGTGTGCTTTCCTGCAAAATTCAACGAGGTGCTCGTGGACATCTACTGCCTTGAGAAAAGCGCCAAGCGAAAAGACAGGCTTGTTGAATTTCAAGCGATGCACGACACGAGGTGCGGAAGATTTTGAAACGCGTGCCAACGCAATGGCTACGCTGGGGAAGTGTCTGACCAAATTTCTGGAACAGTGGCAGCTTCTTTTTGAATGAGACAAAGCTGAAAAACCAGCAGCGCCCAAACTTTCTGGGGTCGTACCAGTTCCCCAAGACAGATGCAGCTTTGGGAGATGTGCCGGACGAAGTCGCCTAAACGGAAGGAGCCAAGAGGCCAGATGGATGCAATCCCAGCAAAGAAAGTGACGCTTTCATCCGAGAGTGCTGGACATGCTAGCTTGACCCGTGAGGAGCGTCTTTTGTAGTTCCTGACCTCTGATGTAGACTTGGCTAATGGCCCTTTCTTGAAGGGTGTCATCCCTGTGTTTGACAGAGTCAACGTCCAACTCCAGTCTGAGGCACATCGCATTCATGTGCTCCAGTCCCTCTGGATGCAGCTCCAAAGTGACCTTTTGGCTCGGTTTTTCAATCCCTCAGCCATTAAGGCCTGCTTTTTGCCAATGAAGATCTTGACCTCGGGAGCCGCGCATTGTCTGTTGTGGGGGGCTGTGTGCCAGCAAGAAGCAGCAGCTCTTTTCTAGTGTTTGGGAGTAGTACTTTACTGTCACATGTGACTACATAGGATGAAACCTTGAAGAAAGAGGAAGTAGCCTGTTTGAAGTTCTTGAATGATGCATCTTTCAAAAGCCTTCGCTTCCTCATTGAGTCCTTCCCACAGATTCTGCCCCAGGAGAAGAATGAGTCTAGAGAAGAAGCCTTGGACGCTCTTGAAGCATAATTTGCAGAACTGCAGGCACACAATATTTCTGAGGACAGTCTAAATGAAGGGAGGATTGATGTTCAGTGGTCAGAAGTGGGGAAAATCACTAGCGTTGATGGGAAAGTGAAGTTTGGTAGAGTGGCAAAGGTGATGCTGCAGCTGCTTGCCATTCCACGCAGCAATGCTGAATGTAAGAGGATCATTAGCATGGTTAGCAAGACTGTTCTGAGAACATAGTTCCAGTGTTCGCTTTCCGACGACTCTATGTGGCCCTCCATATAGTGAAGGGTCAGCAAACCGGACATTGTTTTCTGTACATTGTGAACTGCTGTATTCTGACAACTTTTTGAAGCTTGCAAAGTCCACAACTACCAGGTCCCTTCAGAAGTAAAGAAGCTTGGTTGCAGAGTTTCTCGTGATGAAAGAACAAAGCAGCTCAAAGTAAACATCCTTTCCCCTTTCTGATGTCAGTCTCCGCTCTCTGTGCAACCCCCCCCCCCCTCTTTTCCCCATTTTTTTCCTCCCCGCTGCAGTCCCCCGAATTTTCATGTTGCTAGTCTGGCAGGTATGGCTCTACGATTGGTACGATGTTTTGAGTTTCTCGTACACTTTGTGACAATCAAAAACGGTATTTGGGTGCCTACGTAAATTTGTTGTGCCAAAGCCCAATGTGTTCACCATGCAAGTGTTTTATATGCGAAGAAACTTGGCACCTTACTGAGCAACCAGAAAGCAAACTTAGGTTGGCGCAACAGGCCATGGAACAAATAATGTTCAGAGTGACACTCAGGGACAGGAGACGTGCTTCCTGGATTAGGGAACAAACTCAAGTAGATGATATTGCCGCATGGGGATTAGCGAAACGAGATAACCGGTCACTACAGCTTATCACCCGCAAAAAAAATGGCCTTTCCAAGCGTTCCCTTACGGACGTGCTCGCCACGTATGTGTCTAGTGACCACAGTGACTGGGACATTGCACTGCCTTTCTTCACTTTTGCGTATACAGTCAAGTCCACTTATAACGATACCGTTTATAACATTATATCAGATATAATGATGAACAGCTGTGGGGTAAAATAAACCGCTTATTACAATGCTCCAGTGCCACGATATCGGATATAACGATTGAATGTGGTTATATTGTGCCCCAAAAGTGCTGTAGTGATGACTCTAACGACGCGGTTGTGCAGCCTATTCAGGTAGTGTCTTCGTAGGAGGCCCAATGCGTGACAGTCTCTCGGGGACTTCTTTCTGCCAAGGACATTTACCTCAGCTACGTGAAGAACCTATAGATGCTCTTGGAAAGGATTTGCGCTAGCTTCACACGCGGCAAACAAAGGTGACCGACTGTGGCTTCTTTTCTGCAAATTAGTCGTAGTACGACCTTGCTGGCATGCGAATCAGATGTTTTGAGCTCTGTTCCCTCTTTTTACTTCGCAACCCGCTTATAACAATTATTGGTTATAACGATGGGATTTTCTTGGCACTTGGATATTGTTATAAGTAGACTAGACTGTAATTCCTGCGTGGGTTGGGCGGGCAGATTCTCTCTCATACATAGCCGCAAAATGTTCAAGCAGCGTCCGATAGCGGGACGGGCTACTATTGCACGCTAGTAATAATGGTTCATGTATCTAAAGTGAAATATTTAATTCCAAAATGGAGGTGGCTAAACATACCAGCGTTGCTCAAATTATGATCGCAGTGAACGGGCACCCTGGGGGATTGAAATGGGAGGGCTGGTGGGGTGCGACTGTCACTTCGCTTTCCGCAACTTTTGCCATGGCTCTACACTTGTGCATAAAGTTGAGCCTGGGATTACAAAAATAATAATTTCGGCATTCACGTGACAATCAAAATCCCTCATAATTGCTTAGTTTTTCAATTCGATATTTTCAACTGCACTCCACGCTGTCTATGCATAGAGCCTAATAATTTAAAAATAGCTTGTAAATAGGTAGTGCAGTTTGTACCTTGTGATTCTCTGGAAGAAAAAAATTTATTGAACAGATGTTTCAGTGTTATGTACATTCAAAACCGATTGATTCCTGCCGAGTCACCAAAAATTTGATTTTTTAGGCTCCTAAGCTGACATGATAAGTACATGTCGTTAACTGCTCCAAAATCGAGATTTCGCTGCTCCAAAAACTGCTACCAAATCTGATTCTGCTGTCTCACCCCTGTACCAAGGAAAAGAGGTTTTTACGCGTTGGGATCTACTCACTGTGTTAACGAAGAAGTGAGGAAAGACGAGGCTGTGATGTGTGGGTGGGGGCGCCACCTGGTGCAGTGTTCCGCCGAGGGAAGCCGAGTGGCTCGGTGCAGTGGCCCAAGATGCTGCACGATTGGACCGGTCCCAGCCAGCAGCAGCCCTCATTGGTACCCAAAAGCACGGTGGTCACGGTGGTACTGGCGACCACTTCCACGGTGGACGTCATTTGGGAGGTACGGCAGTTTTTCTTCTTGGAAAAGGACAACAGTGTTCACAGGAGTGTGTGCAACTGGCTGAAATTTTAGGGGCGAAGCACCATGAGGCCGAGGCTGTGTCCGGCGTCCGGCCGGCGTCCTTGCTCGCAGCACAGCACCGTGTAACTAGAAACATCTTTGAACAAAAGGTTGACACAAGAACAAAATAAAATGTTCTCAAAAGGTTAGAGAGGGAGAGAGAGATGCACAGCACCATATATATCGAAACATCTGTGAACAAAAGGTTCACAAAAGGTTAACAAGAACAAAATAAAAGGTTCACAAAAGGTTATAGAGAGAGAAAGAGCTCCTGGGGAGTCGTGCTGCACATGTGCGAGGAGCATTGGATTTGGGTTGGATTAAAATGGATTGGATTAAATTGAACTGTTGGATTGGATTGGAAATTGTTTTAGTAGCAGCAAGCACTCTCACGGGTGATCGACGGGAAGACCGATCCCCGGTGCTTTGTCCACTCGTCATGATTCATTTTGTGGAGATGCGTGAATTTTTTTGTCCCTCCTTTTGTCGTGGGCTGCAATGTCTTGGTGGTGGAATGTAAACTGATCAAGGAATTTTTTTTTTTTTTGTAAGAGAAAGCTTTATTAGTGGAACAGATGGCGTCCTGTCAAAACACTCATGCATTTCCCCACAGACCGGTTGGCCAACTGAAAAGCTCTGATAAGACTTCTGGACACATGGTGGTGCGTGCGTGAAACCGGGCTTCCATTGTGTCCAAACGGTGACATGAAAATCGCCCCAAAAGGAGCGATTCTGCATAAGACAATACACGCATCGATCATGAAGGAGGAATACAACAGTATGCCTTTATCTCATGAACCACATATCGGTGTACATTTAGGACGTTCGTAGATGTGTTTACTTGGTGCGTAAAAGTGGGTGCGGTATTTGTTTGCGGTTTGGGTCTTCGAAGGTTTGACGATCGATGGGACGCACTTTCAAGCGAAGGTTTTGATGCACCGTTAGTGGTTGTTTTGCTGCACTTTCGATGTCAGAAAGCTTTCGCGCTTCTCTCATCTTTTGTTTGGAAGGGGAGGTAATTTTCCTTTCCCTTCTTCTTTTCCAGGACGGTTCTGTGGGGAAGGACATCCCAGCCACTGAGTTGCGGCCTTCCAGCTGGAATGCTGCCTCGGCGTTCCTTCCCGGAAAGTTTGTGGTGGAGAACATCGGTGAGGAAGCGTGCGCCTTAAAGTGCTATTTTTGTGCTCTACTCGGACAGGTGCGCTGCTTCAGTTGTGGGCGGAGTGGGAAATCACCGTAATTTCACGTGTATAACCCACCCCTGCATATAATCTGCACCCCTAAATCCAGCCCGCCGGAAAAGAAAAAAAAAATCCTGGCGTATTGCCCGCACATTTGGTACAGGAAAGGCTGCACCAAAGCTTTTGCTCAAGCAACGCATCACATACTATGGAAAGTGAAAAAGTGTATGCTATTTAGCAAATAGAATACACTGACTGCAACGCGAGTCACAATTCACTCAGTGTTACTCCTCTCGCTAGAGCTATCACCAACAGTGGTGCAATACATGGCAAATGTCACTTAATATTGAGTAAATGCAAAGTAATATCTTTTAGTCGGAAACACGATAATTCAGATTTTCTTTATTCCATCAACCACAGTGCAGTTTTGCAAGCTGCTTCCTATAAATATCTGGGTGTTCATCTAACTCTCGTGGAGTACCCACATTTCCGCCATCTGCGCAAAGGCTTCTAAATCGCTCGGTTATCTGCGACGAAATTTACGATGCGCACCAGCCCTTGTCCGCAAACATGCGTATCTAACCTTTATTCGTCCACAGCTAGAATTCGCGTCGGCAATCTGGTCCCCTCACCAAAACTACCTAATCGTCCAGCTGGAATCTATTCAAAACAGAGCCGCCAGATTTATTACACGCAAGTACGACCGTCATCTTAGCTTTACCCAAATCAAAAAAGAGTTACCACTTCAGCCTCTAGATACCCATCGCACTATCGCGCTATTATGTTTTTTTCATAAATACATAGTTCGCGTTAGACCAAACCCGCTTCCTCTTAACGCTCCAGTACGTACGTCACGACGCCTTCATAATAGTCATAGTTTCACGCGCATTTTTGGCAAGACGCTTGCTTTCAATTCATCGGCATTGCCTCGAGCAATCATGCACTGGAATGATCTTCCTCACCAAATTGCATCCATACTTAGTCAAGATAGCTTTACCGAAAATCTGCACCGACATTTTTCTTAGTAATTGTGTAATGATGAATTGCCAGAATAATATTGTTACTGTTTATGGGTGTTTTCCCCCTTGTATTTGAGTGTTTTCTGATGTTTTTGATTCCACAAAAACCCTGTGCATTTGCGATAATTGTCTGTTAAAAACGTGTATAATGTGTTTCATTTACGAATGTAAGCCGATTACCCAAACTTTATATTGTGTACTTGTCTTTTCTTCTTTTTCCCCACTATTTTTTTTTATGTTCTTTCAAAAATGTCACCCCCCTTACTCAATGCTCTTCAATGGGCCTGTGAGGTATAATAAATAAATAAATAAACAGTAGAGCTGCCATGGAAGGCTGAGTCAGTGCTACTGCATAGCAGCTTCACTGCACAACGCGCATTGCTGTGAAGCTGCATTGAAGGAAAAACCCGCTTATTATCTGCACCCCTGCTTTGCCTCTGAAATTTTCGCATTTTTGGTGTGGGTTATACGCTCGAAAATATGTGTGCAAACGCAAACGTGTCTATCCTCGAGTGTGCCTGTCGTTCCCGAAATGAGTTTCTAGTTTAGCTGTACTCCAGAACAACTTTCTGTGGCAATGCAGTCAAGGCTACGGAGGCCTTTTCGTTGCGCACCTGGAAGTAGTACAACAAAAATAATTGGCTGGCTGTAGCCTAAGCAATTCAAAAACATATAGTTCTTATGTATTAGCCTTGGATTGATAATGCGACTAAATTACTAGCCAGGATATACGAAACAGGGAGCAATATTTTTTCGATTTTCGGATTTTTTTTGCTTGCTGCTCTGTCGCCACTTGCATTGCAATGGTTCCCTTCGAAAAAAACATGGCTTCCTTGTCGACGGCCTTCGGCAGCTCGCAACTCCGCATAGGATTTTTAAGAAACTGAGAAGCAAACACTGTCAGAACAAACGAAGCAAGTGGTTTGTGAAGTGTATGACTGATGGACTGATGCAACCGAGACTCTCTGTCGTTTCCACAATCTGTTCGGTTAGCCAGTCTGTTGGCGTAAGCGAGCGTGTGCGTAAGCGTGCGTGCGTGTTGCTCTTTCGGTATACTGCGCCCGCGCTAAGTAAGTACACTGCACATGTTTGTGGTGGTGGTGCCGAGCTTTGAGCTCGGTAAGAGTTTACAAATCAGTGCATGTTGTCAAAACTGCAGTGCTGGAAAAATTCTCTTCACTTCTGAATGATAGAGACTTGGGCATAGCTATAGTCCACGGTCGGTCTAAGTTCTCCAGTCGAAGCGTTCACTTGTGTTTACAAACAATTGAGGCGTGGGAAAGGAGACCCCAATATGCCTGCATGCTTGGTGATCATGGTTCAGCACATTCAACCATGGAGCCCAAGCAAAGAAAATGAACTGCATCAAATGCGCATCTGTCACGCCGAAACTGAAACTGAAACCGAAACCACTTTAGTTGGGAACTACTTTGGTGCAGTAGCACAGAGCAGTTAGCTCCCCCTCCCCCCATAGCTTTCTCTCCATTACACAGAATTTTGTCCCTGAGTATACCGTATTTTCGTGCGTATATCCCGCCCCTGCATACAATCCGCACCCCGCTTTCAGCTTGCCGGAAAATAAAAAGAATTCCCCGCGAATTGCCCACACATTTGGTACAGGAAAGGCTGCACCAAAGCTACTGCTCAAGCAACACATCACATACCATGTAGACAGAAGAAGCGTATACATTCTAGTCCACTTATAACATTATCCAAGTGCCAAGAAAATCCCATCGTTATAATCGATGATTGTTATATGCGGGTTGCTAAATAAAAAGACAGCAGAGCTCAAAACATTTTATTTGCAGGCAAGCAAGGTTGCACTGCTACCTATTTGTAAAAAAAAAGCCATACTCGGTCAGCTTTGTTTGCTGCACATGAAGCTGGCGCACATCTTTTTCAAGAGCATCTATAGGTGCTTCACTTAGTCTCTTAGAGACAGTCATGCGTTGGGCCTCCTGCGAAGGTGCTACCCGAGTAGGCGGTGCAACCGCGTCGTCAGAGTTGTCACTGCCACCGCTGTCCGCAGCACGTATCCGCGCAACGATTGCTTCTTCAGTGAGGCACTCAGACATTTCCAAAACATCAGCCCTGACGTCTGATCTGCGGAAAAACGGAGGTAGTTGAAAAGGCACCCAGTCAAATTCAAAGCAGCAGGCACGGGGACGGGGCCAAAGCAGCGGCATCGGGAGGGGTGTTTGGAAGGAGAACTGTTCCCCTCCTCCTCTCGAGGGGTGGACGGGATGCGAGGCCCATCACGGTGCATGGTGTCGGCGTGGTTGGCGTGGAGAGCCGGCGGCAGCTCGCATTTTCGGTGCTTGCTGTAACCCGATTCAATCGTTATATCCGATATCGGGGCACTGGAGCATTGTAATAAGCGGTTTATTTTTCCATAGAAAGCATACATAAGCGGGCGGTGCCATAGCGGTTCATCGCTATATCCGATATATTGTTATAAACGGTATCGTTATAAGTGGACTCGACTGTAGTTAGCAAGTAGAATGCACTGACCACAAGGCAAAAGTCACAATTCACTCTGTATTTCACAATTCCCAGCGCTGTAGAGAATTTCTTGTGGTGATGTTGCGCAGATTCGTGGGTTTATAGGTCTTTCGTTGAATTGTTACAGTGCGCTCGTCCTGCTTTTTTTCCCTTGCCCTGTTCTGTTTTGCGCAATCGCTGCCATGGAAGGCTTAGTCAGTGTTAATGCGTAGGAGCTTCACGGCACAACATGCATTGCCGTGAAGCTGCACTAAAGGCACGTGAAGCTGCACGTGAAGCCGCATATTATTTGCACCCCCTACTTTGCCACTGAAAGTTTCGCATTTTCAGTGTGGGTTTACGCGTGAAAATACGGTAGCTTGTTTCTGGTGTAGGAGTTTGGATGTGTGGTTTTGGATCGGCACATTCTCTTCATACCTCAACAGTGGTGTTGTAAGATTGGGTTGCCCAGTAAGCCAGCATTCGGTGCGTATTCTGAAGCAGTGGCACAGTTTCACTAATGAGCGGGGACTTATCGGGGCCCACTTGGAAAAGTCGTTCAAAATCAGTGGTAAGTGCTGAGCTGGCTGTGTTTTCTTTGCAGACAATGCGCCGCTCGACCGGTATGGTGTGGTCAAGTCGTTTGATTCCCCCGCAAAGACCGCCGTGATCGGCTTGTTCAAGATAAACTCCGGGAACGTCAAGTGAGTGGCGTGTTCGCGTGGTGCCAGGTTTCTGTGGGTATTTTTATGCTGGGTTTGCTCTTTTATGTCATGCCACAATGTATGCTCAAAGGGAATACCGTATTGACTCGTGCAATGATTGCACTTTTTTGTGTTTTTTTTTTTTTTTTCAAAACTGATGCAAATACACAGGGAAAAATTTTTGCAAAACATTTTTGAGCACAGAAAACGAAAGCAAGTTGTGCGTAAAATTTTTTACAATAGTTCTCGTGAACATAATACAAATAATAAATAGAAACATAATGAAAACGCCGCACACCGCCGCCAGCCTCTTACCAAAGTGACGCAAAATGCTTGTTTTCATGTATTACCGAACACACAGGTATGAGGTGACAACAGTTAGGCCATAAAGTGGCTGCCACTGTTACAGTGCCTGACATCAAAACAGACATGGTGGCCAACTCGGGAAGCTGAGTGCGTTTTTTTCTGTCTTGAGTATATTATCTGCATTTAGTGAGAGTTCCTTTCTTATCAATACTGAACGCATGCTTGTCGATATCGCTAATATTGGCAAGTCTGCGGCAATAACGTAGCCATGTGCCCTTCGAAAGAGAAGGAAAAAGGGGTACGCACGTCCATCATCAGCTAGACTTTGCACACATACGACATATTGCTGTGGCTAGTTCAGGGTGCGTTCATTGCGCAGGAAATAAAAAAAACGAACTTGGACGACATACTTACGGGGTGCGATCATTACGCGGGTGCGATCATTATTCGAGTAAGTACGATAGGTGTTTTTTGAGGTGTACTCTTTTGAAGTGTGCTATTCTCGTGTGGGCTTGCTTGCTCTGCTGGTCTACTGAAGTGCTAACGAAAGAATCCTATCAGAATGATGCCCATCTGGGCTGGTTGGGGTGTTGTCTTAGTGTAGTTCAGGGTACTCTTTCCGGACAAGACATTAAAAAGGAAACATGGGCAAGTTACTGTTTGGGTCTTCATTTACGTCCCTTTTTTAGTTGTAACACTCAGTACTCTGCCATGCTTAGCGAGGGGCATGCTTTCTAACTTGGGAAAAGAGTAGGTGGTAGCACAAACAATGGAATGGGAGGAATGGCAAACCGGAGACAACACACATGCGCTTCAATGTGCATTAAGTGCGCTGTGCCCATGTGGCCTTTTGCTGAAGTTGCACGGTGATCTTTTTAACGTCATTGAAACACACCGAGTAAAACGTGACTTAGCAGTGAACGCGTTGGCCCTTATATACGCATATTGTATTTACTGGCTTAATAATGAACTCACTTTTTTTTCCGGAAAATTTGGCATGAATTTGGGGGGGAGGGTTCATTATGCGGGAAGAAGTTGCGACAGATTTCTGAAAATTGAGATTTCATGCAATAAAGATGCAAAGAGAAGGGCTGTCAGATATTTACCTTTTGAGTAAAAACAGGTAGGTATGTAACCAAGTTTTTTTTATCCACAACAAGCTAGTGGCCCCCTGCTCGCCATTGTCCCCCTACTTGCCATTGAAGCTGTCCTCCTTACTGAAGTCGCTTGCAACTTCATGTTTTTCATCGTCCCACAGCGCATCACCTTCCGTGCCATCAAGGCAGTCCAGAACTTCTTTTTCTACACTGGGAAACATGCCTTCTTTGGGTCCATGAAACACACGGCGATTCCTGTTCATCGCCCAAACCTCCTCTTTCCGCTTCCTCCTGTACATGCACTGTGTCAGCACTGAAATTCTGCCCAGCCACGCGGTTTCCATATGCTTCAACGCATGCTCCAAAGTCTTCAGTTTAAAACCTGCTATGCAGCTCGTGTACTAGGCCACGCACCAGGAGCACAAAAAAAAATGTTAGAACACAGCTGAACTGTTAACAAAACCATGGCACGTAATGGCGAAGTTGCTGAACAGCACAGAGCAGGGAAGGAGTGGGGCTTTCTGTCACGCAAGAAGGTTACTTGTGTTCAGCAGGTGGCACTCCGCAAGCGTGCTATTTTTAAATTGTGAACCACAGGGTTCGCGCTTGCGTCTCCGGCTTGTATTCTGTGGGCTAACGTACGGGATAGCAGAGGACCCCCGGCTAGCTTCGCTAGAGAACGCTACGCGTCATACACTAGCCCTGCGGAATCCGAAGACTCACGCCCGGGTTCGAGTACTCACATGTGGCAGACAGGCTCCGGCAATCCCAAATGAGGCTTTATTGCCAGGGCATATACCAGACAACACGACTATTGCTCGCGGGGAGACAGTGGCTCCTGTCGCTCGCTCAAGCCGCTGGACTCGGGCCTCGATATCCGTCATCACGGCCGCGGGAGCAGGGGAGGCATCCCGTGGCGACCGATCAGGGCAGAATCTCTCGGCAGAGTCCGTGGAGCCAACTGGGTTCACCGTCATCGGGGCATTCGGCGTAGGCACTGCCGAGCCAACCGGCTCCGACCAAATCGCCCAGTCGACTTCCCGGCGAAGCGCCCGTTCGTCCCGCAGGTCAGCTTGGAGGGGAGAGGAGATCTTCCCCAGGTCGGGGAGAGGGTGGCGCGAAGGAAGGTGGCAAACTGGTCCTCCTTCCCCCGCTCCCTCGCGCACACGTTCGCGGCGAGCCGGTTCGGCGCGCGCACAGGGTCATGAAGAGGTCATGACTGACGTGACGCGCCGGCTGCCCAAAATGGCGGCTCCCAGCTCGCGAAAACATGTGCAGGCGAGGCGTTGGGAAGCAAGGGTCCCCACAATTCCTACCCCAGCTGTATGCTTTGGTGGAGTGCGCCGTAAAGTGGATGCCGTTTTCGCGCAACTCGCCGCTATCGCGGGTTCAAATTTCACTTGCGACGCCATCTGCGCAGCGAAATGTAGACGAACGATGATGAAATCGAAAAAGGAGTTGCCAACAAATATGCCAGATGGTGTTAGTTGTCACAAGGTGCTGTTTTTAGCTTTCACAGGGCAATGGACCTCTCCCTGTATGTAAACACCATGACGTCAAGAAGCGCACGTGCGCGACGGGTGGCGCCTACTGGCGGCCGCGAAATGCGGCTTCGGTTGGCAGAACGCGGCTGCGGCGCCGGCCCGGCCTGGCCGCGCGGTGCCCACAAGGAATGATGTGCCGATGGTTCGGGCCGCGCTATTACGTTTCGTCTACTTTCCAACGGGGGCGTGGCCCTCGGGGCCGCTGACATCTCTGACGTCAACGGCGCGGCGCCGTCACATCCGCTGCACGCTTTGCAGTGGCAGCATCTGCCCCAAATAAATTTGACGATTTACCTGTAGAACTCCTAAACTGTAAACGAGAACATATGCGCTTTTGAGATGATTACGTTAGGCACCGAAAAATTTTTGAATCCACGCCCGCATCCATTGCGAAGTCACGCTCTAGTCTAGCCGATCCGCTGAGTGAAGAAAAATGTCGTGCACTGTGTATGCTGTAGCTGCTGCGCCGTAAAGTTTCGCTGAGCTGTGCCAGCTGTGCTACCACATAACCCCTCGCTGGGTTGGGTGGGTGGTGGACTGTGATGAAAGTGTGCCGTGTGCTTCATAAGCCGTTGTATTGTGAGATGCTGAGAAACCGTGCGAGATTCCCAACCAACTTTCCGAACATGCGATCGTCCATTTCATCGTCAAAGGATTTACTGCGTGACTTGATGTGTTCGCTTCTTTTTTGCTTTTTATTTACGCATCACGGTGTGCTCGACGCCTGAGCGAGCATGTTTCGTATGCCCAAACGCATCGCCGCATACCTTATGGTTTTCTTACCGACCAAGGCGGAGTGGCACTGTGTTCGTGTATCCTCTCTGCAGGCATCAAACAAAGCTTATCATCTCAGGCTAATCAAGCGTACAAGGTTCCCACTAGTTGAATACGTTGAATAATGCCTTTAACAAAAAATAGCGTGTAGTACTTCCTAAATTAAAAGATAATGCCGACGCCGGCGCCGCTCTTTTTCGTATTGTAGCAAGCACACTTGTTTAATTCAAATATATTGCACTATTGTCCAGTTTTGAATATGCTTTTGTTTCCCTTTTAAATTGCGTGAAGTTTCTAATAACTATGTATTAGTAGCTTTTTGCGAAACTGCGGCTTGCGTTAACATGCGTGCTACGAGGCTTTCGGCTGCGGTGGCATGCCTGCGGTGGGAACCGCTGTGTCGTTCCAGTTTCTGGTGCTTCAGGCATGTAATTTGACTGCTGGTAAGCTGCCTGCTTTCTGTCCGGGAATTGGAATGTAGTGTGCCAGCTCTGTCAAGCAACTGTTGGTGGGTGAGCCTCTTACCGGCAGTTGTGGAAAGCCAAATATCGTGCTGTGCTTCGTAACTCCTGAAAAAGTGGTGCGCAGCATTGTTATCTTTTGTGAACGCTTCTTTTTTTTGTGGGATAGAGGCATTCAGTGGGCAGGTGCCGTGCGTGACGTTGACTGTTCTAGATGACGAACAGCTGTATTGCTTTCATTGCCGATGTGCTTCAAGCTGTACCCAAAAGGTCGACATGTCAACAGTGGACCTGTATTGTCTAATACTAATCGGCGCTTCCTGTATGTAGGCCAACCCACTAAGTTTCTCTGTATTTGTCTCATGCGTTAGCAAACAAATACCAATTGAGCTATTTAAATCCAGCCCTGTAAAACCGGCTTCACTAAGCACAAACGCATTGCTAGAAAGACATCTAATAAGGGGAAATATAAGCAGTGTGACAACAAAATGTGGGGTTCCAAAGACTTTTTTAAATGCCCAATTAGTGCATTACGTCACACTTTTTATTCCTATCGGGTCTGAAGGTACGAGTCTCTCATAATTACGCATGTTAATTTGCCTGATTATGTGTTTACATAGCATGTATTACGTACTGCCCTTTTTTTCATTAAGGGCCGACTTGCCAAAGAATGCTGACACATTAACACTGTTACACTTCTCGTCATTGAATTTTTTAGTGAAAAGAACTGCTGAAATGACCCCTTAAATGCTGCTCATCCGATACCGTTTTCACAATTTTCACATCAGTTCTTACAGTGTCCACCATGTGCCCCTAGCATACAGCCAAAGACTTGTTGAGGCATGCACAAAAAATTTTGATGCATATCAAATAATTGGGTACCACTGCATAGTTACATGTTCTCTGAGCATGCCTAGACTGGAGCTCTCCATTGCACAGTACTGGTTTGGTGCATAAGGGTGTGAATTTTGTGAAGCAACCAGTCTCGCAAAAACAACTTTATTTTATGTTAGCTGAAAGTCTGGTTTCTGATTACTCTGATCGCTGATTACTGTGGTTTCTGTTGGCGCCACGTGCTCGGTCTTGAAGAAAAATTTCGAGTATGGCAGGCAGTGTGATAAGCGAATAACAAAAAATGGGGCAGCTGTCTGCTCTTCGAACAGCCTAGCAAAAATGACGGCAGCAGCGGCCTTTGCTTAGTGCGCATGCGGCCACTTTCGCCGAGTTTGCCGTATCACTCCATCACGAGGCGCTGATCGACCGAACGGTCGATGCTCCGGTGTTATTGGTAAAAAATTGGACGGGTGTACATTGTTGGCAGCTGTTTGTCTTGTGTTGCTCTCCGATAGTACATCTTAGGCACCTGTTTGTTTTGTGTCACTTATTGATTTTGTTTAGCTGGACTTGACCTGCCACCAATTATTTCTAATATTTTAGGACGTTCAGTTTCCATTTTTAATGTTTGTTTGCACTGCCTGTGATGTGTAAGGCGGCAAATGTGGCTATTAAACACAGATTTCCTGGGCACATTATTCTCACCATATTGCACATAGCTTGTTCTTAGCTTATGAACCTATGATTCCAAGCTATTGCCTTCAAACCTACCGCAAAAACGTTAGTTATACCGGGGTGTCAGCTCAGACCAAGTTATGAATCTATGTGGTACTGAGGATTCTTTCAGGCATGCCGCTTGTTGCATTTTAAGTTGTCGGATACACAGAGATAACCCAGATGAAGAGAAGGACGGACCAAGGGGGCAGCCTTAGTCTGAACAAGGAAGTCGAGGATGGTGCCTGGAACGCCGAGAAGGAAGAAGTCGGGGGATACTGAACCGGCCTATCGTGTCCAGTCGGTGAGACCAACGTTGGTGACCACAATGTGGAGAAGGCATTGTTATAATCCGGAAAGAAGAATGCTTTAGCTGAAAGTAAAGAACAGCTCGTCAGCAACAAAACACAAAGCTTTTAAATGAAGCAAAGACGGTGTTGGATACTCCTGATGTGGAAAGTTCAGGCTCACTCATAGAGTGGCTGCAGTCCAACAACAATGAGTTGAGCAAGCTGAATGCCGAGGTAAAAAATGTTTACCTGACGACGAGTTCGACATACAGTAGAATCTCGATAAACGGAAATCGCTTAAACGGAATTGCCGCATAAACGGAACAGTCGCCTGTAAGTTGGTTGGTTTTGTATTCAGATAACGCAAAAAAACTCTCGGTAATCAGAACTAAAATTTCCGCGCCACCGTGTAAACGGAACTAGAAATGGAACTTCTTATGAAACCCATCGGGATGAGAATCAGCTTTCTACGCTTCCGGCTGTTTTGTTTTTGTTTGTTTTTCTTCCATGTTTTTTTTTTACCTCATTGGTCTCGTAAGCCTCATCTCATTAGTGGTCAGCCGTATTAGCGCAACGAATGCAACATCGCAGTTCTTGTTCCAGTCGTTTGGTCTCGATTCAAGGCGGTCAGGTTACAGGGCTTAGCTCCTTCTGCCTTGTTTGTGCCATCGTGGTGCTATTCGCGCTTCATTACCGCGTTGCCATATTCTACATTCAGTGGCTCGTAATACTCGCGAAGTTGAGGCCTCTAACCTCCGTGAAGACGCAGTTTCAAGGACTCAAAGATAATTGATGCATTTTGTAGTGCACAGCGACTAATTGTTGCCAAATCAACTTTGTAAATGCTGTGCCTAAACCTTTTTTTAGTTTTCTTGCTTTCTAAAAAACTATCAGCTACATTCACCTCCTAGTGCTTAGAGTTCCATGAAGTGGTATGAAGAGTGCGCACGTACACAAATGTGCACTTTTACACATCTATCTCAGTAAACGGAACTCCTGTTAAACGGAACTCATTTTTTTTCGGTTCCGTCTATCGAGAGTCTGCTGTAATTATGAGGTACGATGACGCCACCGAAGGCATGCTGGGCTAGCTAAAGGCTAAGAAGAGAACGGAGTGTAATTAGGATTAATGATTAATAAATACATATTACAACAACAAGAGATCGCTATGGAATGGTCAACGGCTGCCGGGATCGACAGCCCCAGCACCTTCTGTAGTGTATTCTCAGAGTGACGAGTGTCATCTCCATGGAAGCTCCATGAAGCTCCCAATGCTGCAGCTCCAAACATTTAGTGGGGAGTTGTGCCAGTGGCTCAGCTTTTGGATGCAGTTTAAAGGAGCCATGAAGACAAATACGAAGACAAAGTTAGATGGGCAGATGAGATCAACAAGTTTGCAGAGATAAATTGGTCACATTTGGCACAGGACCAGGGGAATTGGAGAATAATGAGAGAGGCCTTTGCCCTGCAGTGGGCGTAGACAGGCTGGTGATGAAGACAAATACAAGTTTATTTGATTCGAAAGATTTCGTGTTTTATCGTGCCCCAGCGCTTGTCCGGATGTGAACGATGCTTTATTCATTGAGAAATTAAGTTAAAATTTTGATTTTCCCACTAAATTGTGCGTTTTCGTGGTCTGCAATGACATCACAGGAGCCGACGTCTCTGCAGCCGATTGGGAAGCCTTGTTTACCGGTTATTGAACCTAGATGGCACCATCATACAGTTGCAAGCCATTTTCTGCCTTTGGTTTGTTTTTGACCGCATTTAAACCGGGCTTGTTTTTGTTCAGGGAGAAAAGAATCGTTTTGTGAAACATAGTGCTCGCTTGACAGATATGGTCGCATAAGACACCGTTGCTTGTGTCAATCGGCCAGTGTCGTCAAGCCTCGCAGTCCTGTGCAGCTACACCAAGCATAGTGTGCACAGTACCAACAGCAGTACGCATCGGTACTTCTGTGTGCTTTCATAACTTCCACTGTTTGTCCGCCCATTATTACTACTTTAAAAAGAATGTGCACTAAAATTAAGCGCAAATAGCTCGTTCACCAAGCTTATAAGCTCTGTCTAATTTGCGTTTGCTTTTGCCGGCCTCCACCAATCCCAGAGCTGGCTGGTATGACATCATAGGTTCTGTTGTGGAAAATGAGCTAGTGAGTCGCATGGCCATTCTCTTTTTTCCTAATAACATAGCTTTTTGAGCGAAGTTTATGTAAAGTGGTGTCAGTATGATTCTAACGAGGCAATCGTTTGAATGAACCAAACTTGTGTTTTCTCTTCATGGCTCCTTTAAGGCAGCCATCCACAAAAATCCCAGCCTGAACAGTAGACAGAAGTTTCATTACCTTTGGTCGCTGCTGCATCCATTGCCAGACTGCAACCGATGTTACCCAGACGCCGTGGAAATTCTATTGCGACACTTTGGTGACACGCCGGATTGTACAGGAACATCTGGTACAGCTTCGATCGCTCCCTTCAGTGGTGTCATCGAATAATGTTGGCGGGCTCCAGCGAATGCTGGACCACGTGCAGTGTCACGTGCGTGGTCTGGCAGCCTTGAAGGTTTCTTCACACGTACTTTACGATGATGACAAGCGTGCTTCTGACATTTTAAGCAAACACTACATCGCAGTGGGTGGCTAAGGCGTTGTGCAGCTGAGCCCAAGGACGTGGGTTTGATTCCTGGCCGCGGCGGCCGCTTTTCTAATGGAGGCAAAATGCAAAAATGCCTGTGTTCGAGATTTTAGTGTGCGTTAAAGATCCCCAGGTGGTCAAAATTAATCCAGAGCCTTCCACTGCAGTGTGCCTCATCGCCTGTGTAGCGTTGGCTCGTTAAACCCCATAATCAGGTCGCGTGGGTTTGTCGTATGCGGCAACAGTGTTGTTTTCGAATAAAGTTGCATAGATTACATAAAGCGTCACTGTAGTTTGGTTCCGTCAGACGTAAATTTTCTTACTTGACCTTTAATTGAACGTAACTTCCATTTACATTTACTTATTTATACATTTGTTTACAACACTGCTGGCCCTTGCAGGTTTCAGCAGGGGTAAAAGGTGAACAATACACGTACGTCCTCATAAAAAACAAATCTAGCTGCCCTTCAAAGTTTTCAGAGGATTTGCATCTTGTGAACATTTTGGGAGAAAGAATTTCAATGCACCATTGTACAAGAAACAATTTTTATCAATTTGTGGTGCATACGACTGAACGAATGGATTCAATTTCTGGTTCTGTCAGATGGGAGTAATTCTTTACTGTAGATGTCAGGTTACATCAGACGTAACTTGAAGCATATGAATAAGGTTACATCGGACATAATTTTAACTTTTCATATTGGGTTACATCAAATACATCCGGCTAAATTTTTTGCATGGCATGTGTTTTAAAGTCAGCTTCTTCTGAAACAAACAAGCCATACAAAACAGCCCGACAAACTAAAGCGCATGTATATTTATAAGTAACTTTAGCCATAACACACTGTTTCTCAATATGGCATGGGTCTACATATTTAATCGAGTTGGTAAATACATGGAAAATATATAGCTGTCATTCAGCAATATTCTGGTTTGCCTTGACAGGATGCATTGCCGATGATCAAAAACCAAGGCTAGCATTCTAATTGTGTGACACTCAGTTCTTAGCTAGGCTGAAGACAGCTTTTTTTTACTTCTACTTTTCTATGGTTTAATAGTTAATTTCAGTGTCTGTCAACATCCTCAAGGCCTGCAGGACAGCACCACTTCTTGTACATGAGTTTGGCTTAAAGCATTTGAAAGAAGTGGTTTATCCAATTTTTTTTAATAAAGAAAGGAAGTCAAGGAGATAACAAAAAAGAAAAGGACTCTCACTTCCAAAGACATGCTATCACGCTTCAATGCATAATGGGAAGAATGTACAAAAACTGAAAGATGTCATGCAGGAACATCAAAATGTATGCGCTCACTTGTGTCGGTGGGCCATGTGGAAGAATATTTACATAAGCAGTGTGCATAGTACCACTAATGCGTCCTGCCGGTGACAAGATATGGGGCAGAAACGGCGGCTTGCTTTAAGAACCAGAAAGAAAACTAATGTTGCCTCAATATGCCATGAAATGAAGAACGTTGGGAGTAATGCTTAGGGTCAGGAAAAGAGCGGCTTTGGATGGGGAAACAAATTCGCGTGTAGGATAGTATGTATAGTTAAAGTTACATAAGAAAAAGTCGACTTGGGCTGGCCGTGTAATAAGATGAAATGACAACCAGTATTACCAAGGTAACTCGATGGAGAGGAGAAGTAAAAAAATTTGGGTGCAAAGAACGGACTGGGGTGGCTCAGGACAGGAGCTGTTGGAGGTTAATGGGAGAGGCCTTCCCCCTGCAGTGGACCTAAATAGGCTATTGGTGATTGATGCTGAGTATATGTGCACTTGCGTGTTTTTCCAGATGGGATGTACTAGAAAAGCAGCGTCAAGAACTGGCGACAGTCTCAAATTCAGAGCCAAACATGACGTAAAAATATCGAGTCATGTGCAACCTTCCCGTCGCAAAGCAAAAGGTAGATTTGATGCTGCAAAAAATTGCAACCAATGCATTTGAACAGTGAAAATGAACCTACACGGCACTCTTTCAATGGCATTACTTTTAGACAGATGCTCAATTTGACACGACAGACTACATGTAAAATTGGCTTGGTTGTGCCTATTAAAGGCTGGCTTTCAGTTTTTAGTGCCTATTGTTGCACCTAAATTTTCGTTTTAGTTCTGAAAAGTTTGCTTGGCAAGTGTCAAATGTTTGATCTTGCTTAGAGCTTTTCATTTTCATTTTTGTAAACAAAGCAACGTCACCGATAAAAAATTTACCACAAGGCTGAATTTTGCCTGTCAACTTTCTTTAGAGGGACATTAAAAGCTAAATATTTTACTTGAACTGTTGGAACTGAAGTTTTAATTCTGCTTTGCGACCGATGACGCTTTGTTTGCAGGGAATTAAAAAAATTGTGCAGCACTTGCTTCATTTCCCTCCCATCTTGCATGATGCAGCAGAATGTGTATGAACTGCCATGTAGTTCTTGGTAAAACTTAAGCAGGTTTGGCCCCTTTTACAGAAACTGTGTGAACGATCACAGTTAAAGGCAAAGCTGATGCCTAACTTAGTTGCCTATTTGCTAGTTGTAGTACACTACAGTTGAGCGAAAGATGTTTCATGTACTATACTTGGTCGTTATGATTTAGGGCACCCATAAAGTCAAGGCACTTGTACACAGCCATTGTGAGTGCATGTGTCGGCTTTCACTTCCACAAAAATGGTACGTTCCAATCAGTTATTCCACCGATGCATGGCTATAAGCATTACTAGTCTTTTATTGTGGTAATATTTGGCACGGAATATACCGCAAGCATTTCACACCCTGCAAGTTCTTCAACAGAGAAAATAGAGCAAAGGCAAACCATCTGTATACAGCAGGTAAGAAATGCTGTACACAATGGCTCTGGTGATTGTCATCATTTAGCAGAAAATGGGACATGAAATTGAGAGCAATAAGTTACACTTTGTTGCAACTGGTTTCGAATATCGCTGCTTCATATTTATGGTACATTAAAAAATTCTTGTAAACTGTGTACTTCAAAGCACCTTAATTGTATTTGCAGAGAGAAGGATGTTCACAGCATTTATGTTTGTAAATGCATTTACGTTTGCAAACTCCATTGGCATTACATTTCACCGAGCATCAAAAAAGAAAAGCACTGCACTTTCACTGCATAAATATACAGATAAACTAAAAAAATGTTTGGTCATCCAAATAACCTCACTGCACCAGTTCCGTGATCCCTAAGCGTTGCACAACTACAAGCTACGAGAAAGAACTGTATGGAACCCATCAGAGAGGAGGTTTGGAGGACACAAGTTTTTGTGCTAGCAGGAGCCAGTGCAGCCATGAATTTTGTGGAGAGCTCTACAGCTGGAGTATTGTATTGCTGCCTGAAATGCAGTGCCACACAATTATTGTTTACTAGTCACTCTTGTCCACGCTCTAATGGCTACGAAATTGAAAAGAAATGAAGGGAATTATGCGCAAAAAATTGCTTGTATTCAAGCACATTCTTTGGATATAAACAGAACAATGTAACAGTGCTGGTTAGTAAAACCAGTGGAGTTTAAAAATTTTACATGCAACATAAAAAACAATAACAGAACTTCTCTTCTGAACAGAGAAACTTTCGAGAAACTAAGCAACAGTACCAATTTGTCCAAAGGTGTACTCGCCTTTCTATTACTACTTGAAAGATTTCAGAGGGCAGCACTTGAATGCATTTTTTTTATTACTCGCGCTAACGAACTTCGGTTACCCATTCAACCCGTCGAGCCCGTGCAATTGTCTCGCCATAATCGCTGGCATTGCGCAAGCTGAGTGAGTACAGCAGGCATAAACAAATTCACACTAACATAACGGCGAAACTGCAGACTGTTTGTTAATCTTGACATGAGTTGTTCAACCAGTGTAAATCTAGTACGCTTGCTTAGCCCGAGATGAAAATCCTGGTTTCATTCTTTCAGCGCGCATACAAGAACATGTAGTTCCCCTCCGCCTTGATCACTACAAAACCCAAGATAAACGGCAATGCGTTTGGACATACGAAACATGTTCACTCATCTTAATGCGTAAATAATAATAATAATAAAAAAAGACACATCACGTCACGTAGAAAATTCCCTGGCAGTGATACGGGCAATCGCAGGCTTCAAAAAGTTTGGCTGGGGATCTCACACCATCCTTCAGCATCGGACAATGGTAAGTATTCTGAAGCACAATGCGCAATTTTTTGAAGTCACCACCACCCACCCAACCCAGCGGGCGGTTCTGGGGTTGCACGCACAGAACCGGGAGGATTTGTTGCACAGCTGGCACACACCATGGCAGCTGTCACCAGCTGGCACACAGCATTTTGAATCGGCTATAGCGTGATTGCGCAATGGATGCTGGCGTGGATTAAAAAATTTTTCGGTGCTTAACAAAATCATCGCAAAAGCACATATATTCCCGATGAACAGTTTAGAAGCTCTACAGGCGAATTTCAAAATGTATTTGGGACAGCTCCGCTGCTGCTACTGCCACTGCACAGCGTGCAGCGGATGTGACGGCTGTGTGGCCTCGACGTCAGAGACATCAGAGGCCCCAAAGGCCACGCCCCTGTTGGAAAGTAGACGAAACAGAATAGCGCGTTTCGGTTCGTCTACTTTTCCAAAAGCAGACTGTTCCAAGAGCAGACGGCCACCCCATTTTTTGTTATTCGCTTATCATACTGCCTGCCATACTCGAAATTTTAAAGACCGGGCACGTGGCGCCAACAGAAACCAGAGTAATCAGCGTTGCCAAACGCAAAGTTCGTTCAGCGCAAGGTTCGTTCAGCAACGCTGACTACTATGTTTTCAGTTGGCGCCACGTGCCCGGTCTTGAAGAAAAATTTCGAGTATGGCAGGCAGTGTGATTAGCTAATAACAAAAATCAGGGGCGGCCGTCTCCTCTCGGAACAGCCTAGCAGACAACGGCAGCAGCGGCCTTTGCTTAGTGCGCATGCGGCTACCCTCGCCGAGTTTGCCGTATCACTCCATCACGAGGCGCTGATCGACCGAACGGTCGACGCTCCGGTGCTATTGGTAAAAAATTGGGTGGGTGTACAATTGGATAGATTTTAAGTATTCAGAGAACTGCAGTCCAAGGGCTATCAGGCACAAAGCTAATCACTTTCAGCTAACATAAAATAAAGTTGTTTTTGCGAGACTGGTTGCTTCACAAAATTCACACCCTTATGCACCAAACCAGTACTTTGCAATGGAGAGCTCCAGTCTAGGCATGGTCAGAGAACATGTACAGGTGCAGTCAAAAGTAATTGGAGCACGGGAGCTGTGGCCGAACCGCATCGGAGCGCCGTGTAGGTGCACCGGCGGTAAACGAAAGGAGCAGAACACGCATGCGCGCCTGCCGACGGTGATAGCCCATCTATACTTCTCAACCCACTTCTTTTAACGCGGCTTCGAGCAAATTATTCGCAGCATACTGGTCTCAGCGATGGCGCTGATAGCATACCCACCTAAACATATTAGAAAATAAAAATTGTCATTTCAGACCCTAGCGATTACGACGCTTCTCCAGCAACTCGCGGGCGCTGAAAGTGTGTGAGCGACGCTGCCAGATACCACCTCTGCTATCAGCGCCATCGCCGAGACCAGTATGCTGCGAATAATTCACTCGAAGCCGCGTTAAAAGAAATGGGTTGAGAAGTATAGATGGGCTCTCACCGTCGGCAGGCGCGCATGCGTGTTCTGCTCCTTTCGTTTACCGCCGGTGCAGCTACACAGCGCTCCGATGCGGTTCGGCCACAGCTCTCGTGCTCCAATTACTTCTGACGGCACCTGTAACTATGCAGTGGTACCCAATTATTTGATATGCATCAAAATTTTTTGTGCATGCCTCAACAAGTCTGTGGCTGTATGCTAGGGGCACATGGTGGACACTGTAAGAACTGATGTGAAAACGGTATCGGATGAGCAGCATTTAAGGGGTCATTTCAGCAGTTCTTTTCACTAAAAAATTCAATGACGAGAAGTGTAACAGTGTTAATGTGTCAGCATTCTTTGGCAAGTCGGCCCTTAATGAAAAAAAGGGCAGTACGTAATACATGCTATGTAAACACATAATCAGGCAAATTAACATGCGTAATTATGATAGACTCGTACCTTCAGACCCGATAGGAATAAAAAGCGTGACGTAATGCACTAATTGGGTATTTAAAAAAGGCTTTGAAACCCCACATTTTGTTGTCACACTGCTTATATTTCCCCTCATTAGATGTCTTTCTAACAATGCGTTTGTGCTTAGTGAAGCCGGTTTTACAGGGCTGGATTTAAATAGTTCAATTGGTATTTGTTTGCTAACGCATGAGACAAATACAGAGAAACTTAGTGGGCTGGCCTACATACAGGAAGCGCCGATTAATATTAGACAATACAGGTCCACTGTTGACATGTCGACCTTTTGGGTACAGCATGAAGCACATCGGCAATGAAAGCAATACAGCTGTTCGTCATCTAGAACAGTCAACGTCACGCACGGCACCTGCCCACTGAATGCCTCTATCCCACAAAAAAAAGAAGCGTTCACAAAAGATAACAATGCTGCGCACCACTTTTTCAGGAGTTACGAAGCACAGCACGATATTTGGCTTTCCACAACTGCCGGTAAGAGGCTCACCCACCAACAGTTGCTTGACAGAGCTGGCACATTCCAATTCCCGGACAGAAAGCAGGCAGCTTACCAGCAGTCAAATTACATGCCTGAAGCACCAGAAACTGGAACGACACAGCGGTTCCCACCGCAGCTGACCGCAGCCGAAAGCCAGAGAACAACGAAAGCCTCGTAGCACGCATGTTAACGCAAGCCGCAGTTTCGCAAAAAGCTACTAATACATTGTTATTAGAAACTTCAAGCAATTTAAAAAGGAAACAAAAGCACATGCTTGCAGAGCGGATACACCAACACAGTGCCACTCCGCCTTGGTCGGTAGGAAAACCATAAGGTAAGCGGCGATGCGTTTGGGCATACGAAACATGCTCGCTCAGGCGTCGAGCACACCGTGATGCGTAAATAAAAAGCAAAAAAGAAGCGAACACATCAAGTCACGCAGTAAATCCTTTGACGATGAAATGGACGATCGCATGTTCGGAAAGTTGGCTGGGAATCTCGCACGGTTTCTCAGCACCTCACAATACAACGGCTTATGAAGCACACGGCGCACTTTCATCATAGTCACCACCACCCACCTAACCCAGCGAGGGGTTATGTGGTAGCACAGCTCAGCGAAACTTTACGGCGCAGCAGCTACAGCGTAGCACAGCTTGTTAATCGCACACAGTGCGCGACATTTTTCTTCGCTCAGCGGATCGGCTAGACTAGAGCGTGACTTCGCAATGGATGCGGGCGTGGATTCGAAAATTTTTCGGCGCTTAACGTAATCCTCTCAAAAGCGCATGTGTTCCCGTTTACAGTTTAGAAGTTCTACAGGTAAATCGTCAAATTTATTTGGGGCAGCTCCGTTGCTGCTACTGCCACTGCAAAGCGTGCAGCGGATGTGACGGCGGCGCGCCGTCGACGTCAGAGGCGTCAGCGGCCCCGAAGGCCACGCCCCCGTTGGAAAGTAGACGAAACGTAATAGCGCGTTCGGGCCGTCGCTGGCCGCCTACATTACAGGTGGGGGTCTAGCTATCCTAGCTGTGGACGTCGCACCTCCATGTAGCTTTCTGCCCCAACAACCTCCGCAACACTTTCGTATATGACGAGTGACGCTTTCGGATAATCAGTGCGTGACAGAACAGCATTAACGAGTCATTCTGAAGATTGGTGCGTTTGCGACGCGTTCCAAGAATGTTTTGTTATGATGCTTTATGTTAGGACACATACCAAGGAAAGTTCATTCATTGTTGTTTTCGAGGTCCGCTTAAGCTGAGCGCGGTGCCTCAGGCAGCGTATACGCTCCCTGTTCTTGGTATCTCTGCGTCGCCCCACAGAACAGGGAGTCGCCCGGAGACAGTGGCTTACGAACGATTTCATGTCGAGGGGGGAAAGGACAGGTAAAGCATGAAAAGATTAAAAAGTAAAATTAGCAGCAGCGAAACAAAAATATAGAGCAAAAACCAAAAATTATTCAAATAAAATTATCGCGATGATGTCGTGCTCATACGTAGGTAACCGATTGCTTTGTTACATTTTCCCCCAGTAAAATCGCGAAACGGCTCATCGCCATTGTGAGAGTAACATAGCAGCCACATATTGTTAGTGCGTATAGCTTGCGACAGTGGCGCTGAAATAATTATCGGTACTCATTATTTCATGATAGTTAAAGTCGGGAGGCCGCAACAAAAGAATACATTCACTGAGTCCGTTCGCTTAGGGCCAACAGATATCGAGTTTTTTCGAGATGCGTGAGCGGCCCATCTCATGCCGAAGGCATGATGCTACATGCATGTGAGCACGGCAAGCATATCAGTTTTGCCGCGTCCTTAAGGCATAATATCTTTGATCAAGGTAAAACTTTATTGCATTTACAAGCAATGAATTTTGTTCGTCTTGAACAGATCTCCCCATACGACCAAACTTGTCGTGGTCGATTTGGCGGCAGGCGGCTATCGCGGATACTTCTTCGAAACATTTATTTCGCGTAGCTAAGCAGGTCAGGCATTCATTGTATTTTTAATACAGTACTCTATCTCATCAAAACATGACAATATTTTCCAGCAAGAAAGTTTCCATCTGACCCCAACCCCCGGTACTATTTCTGCTGGTGCTGCATGATAGCAGATGGTTAATAAACAGCATCATTTCATGGCAGTAATCAGCGCGGACTGCCAATGTAGACGATATGACTGCGCTTTGAAGAACAGCAGAAGTTCGAGAATGAGAAACGTTGCTATGAGTAAGAGCGGACGATGTCACTGCTCGTGCTGCTAGCCTCTTCGGCGCATCGCGCGCATCCACAATACCTGCCGAATTTACCTGTTTGGGGACGCGGCAAAGCCTGATGCCGCTGATTTTGCTCGCACGATTTGCTTAGCCGAGAGTACAGCAACCCACCGGCATCAGAAAACCGAACACATAAACACAAACTCCGCTTTTGCGCGTGTCTAATGCAGCCTGACTGCATACGCGCCGCGCGCGGGTCCGAATGTTTTGCCAACCACCCTCCCGGCCACACCCAGCACGTGCGCACGCCGTGACGTCACGGCCGCCGCGTGACGTACCCCGGGAGAGGTCCATTGGAATCATTGGAACTCCGTGTCCGATGGCCTATGGCACTGTAACTAAAGAGTTAAAGGCCAATTGCACTCAAACTTTCGACCTCTTGAAAACCCTATTTCTGCATAGTCTGCTGAAAAAGAAATCAAGCCTGCAAAATACAACAGCTGAAATACGGGCGTGGACGCTGCAAGCGGCCAGCAAAAATCGGCGACTTTGAAAGCAAAACCGAGGAGAGTATGGCCATTAAAATGGCTTTTCAGCCGTCCAGCGAGCGGCCAGACGGTCGCCAGCTCGGGAAAAAGTCTGCGCGCAAGTTCTACGCGCGCGGGGAAGCATGTGGGCGCAGCAGAGCTCGGTGTGTTCTCCAGCTGCAAGGCTGGCCAGAGGAAGAAGCTCCCGTTGGCTTGAGCGTCACAGGCGAGTCATGGCTATTTACGCGATCCGCTGGCAGGTGCAGCGTGGTCTGCAGCGGAGCTTCTTTAAATGCTTCTGACTGATTATCGAGGCGTTTCACGGGGGTACCACTCGTGTCCTAGCTAATTTGGGGGTATTTACTACGCATTAAGAATACATTTGGTCGAGGTGAAATTTGAATGCAGTTGGCCTTTAAAATGTAGCATGGTTTCTGTTCACTCTTTGTTTGATGTTGCCCTGGCTGTGTCGGTGTAGCATTTGTGGCGCAAGCGGTGTTCAGACGGTGCTGCCCGTTTTTGTGTCCAGCCCCGAGGAGTTGGGGGACAAGGAGGTGAGCCTGTACGACATCAAGGAGCACACGTCCTTCAGCTTTGTGCGTGGCTCATGCGTGCTGCGGAGGGCCAACCACATGGTGAGCGTTGTGTCCGCCGTGGCTTGTGCGAAAGCTTTTTCTTAGTGGGACCGATGCCATTCTGTCAAAAAAACAAAAAAAAAAGTGCATTTCCCCATAGACCGGTTGGTTGACCAGATAGCTCTGATAAGACCTCTGGACACACAGCAAGTGCGTGAAAGTGGGCTTCCATTGTGTCAACAGGGTTACTCGAAATTCACAAAAAAGGAACAGTTCTAGATGAGACAGTACACACATCGTTAATGAGGAAGAAGGGATGCAATAGTATATCCTCATCTCATGCACCATGTATTGGTATACGTTTAAATTGTTCGCAGGTGCGTTTACTATATGGTATTGAATTACTGAAGAGTGAATTTTCTTTGCAGTGGAAATCCTTTCAAACAGGAATTCGTATTTCAAAAACAAAGAAAAAAACTGTACAGTTAGACTGCAGGAAGGGGGGAAAATGAGAGAGGGATGGTTAAAGGTGCTTGCAGGGACAAAATTTGAAGCCGTTCCACTCAACATCAAAGCTGTCAGAAGTGCGGAGCAGTGATTTGCCATAATTGGCTGTGGTGCCGTTATCCACTCACTGCTGCCACCTATCACACTCTTCCCCTCATACTCTTGATGAACTTAACAGAGGGTTTGTTCAATGCAATTCAAATTTCCCGCCTTTGAAGTGTTTGCGTGCCTTCCCCTGGAACAGCTCGCGTCCTTTTCTCTTTGTTCCTTGTTCTGCCTGGAACGGCACGAGTGGGAGCTCTGTTCTTTTTGTGCTTGCTTCCGTCTCGCACGTGCTGGAGGCCTTTCCGCACCATTTTGAATGCGTCGATTTTTTTCTTCTGCGGTCACTTTTCTTTGCTTACTATTGCAGAAATCAATCAAACGAGCATCCCTAATTAATTAAGCGAGTGCAAGTATTGCCGGTTACGTGCACATATTTTGCCTCAAATGTACCCGCAGTTTTCTTTTCGCTAAATAATGGGGACATATATGACTAATGCAAGCGGTTCCTGGAGTTTCGAACGGTTCTGCATATATGAACCTCTTGTTCAAGTATCTTCCCAACTTTTGTCCGGAAGTCTGAAACTAGGGACAAGCGGGCATCTTTTTGAAGCCTCTGTTTGGGTGCGTGACGACATGAGATTGTGTTTGGGTGCGCTGGACTGCGTGACTACAGTGGCAAGATAAGGTGACCGTGGATGAGCTACTCCAAACCAGGCCCCTAAAGTGCTCTGCACTTAAAAATTGGAAGCGAATTAGGAAGGTGCAGAGGTCACTAAAATTTGTTAACAGTAGAATGAGTAACTCGAACAAAACAGGCAAAGCGGTGGTTCCCAACTGGCACCCCGATACAAATGGAGTGCCTCTAATCGTCATCAACTGCGCTTGTGCTGTGCCTTTCTGGGAACGGAGTGTCGCTGTTGTTGCCCAGTTTCTTCGACCGCAGTGCCACCAGAGTCACTTTGGGGGCCCGTGGCCCCTGTGTGCGGCGCTGTGCAGGACGGCCCCGAGTGGATGGTGGGCCAGGTGGTGGACCTGTACCCCGAGGCAGGTGGCGTGGAGGTTCGCTGGGCGGCGGGCTGGGTGTCCCTCTGCTACCCGCAGGAGCTGTACCACGTGGGCCGGTACGAGCACCTCTGGCTCAAGGCCAACGAGGAGGCGGACGACGATGTCGGCACGGACCTCTTCTCCCACCCCTCGCAAGTTGTCATCGTCAATGTCCCGTGCGTACCTCAGGGGGTTTGGTCTGCTCGGCTTTTGTTGTCTCTTTGGGGGAACTCGCAGCACAGTATCTGAAGTTCGGCTGCCGTAGTGGAATGTATAGTTGTAGACAGCTCATGATGGTAGTCTTGAGAGATGCAGAAATACCTGCTATGAGCAGTAGTACCATAGTATACCATATATTATAGACAGAGCCCCGTGTGCAAGCTACCTTTAAAGGGGGCCACGAAGGCAACGTGCGAGTTTCGTTCATTCAATAAGACTGCTTTTTCCCGATAATAATGGTACCGGTGTCATTGAAAACTTCAAAAAATTAATGGAGCTCATTTGCTTCCTGGTGCACACTAGTCTTCACCATCTCGCCCACCGCCGTTATTCCCTCAGAATGCCTCTGGCGTCTCCTGCAAACCAGTACCCTCATTTGCCGGGTAGTACTTCACTGCGTCTACCCCTCACCAAATTGCCTCTTGTGTGGCTTCCCAGTCACACTTGTGCACAGATTTTTGTGGGCGTGCCCACAAGATCCCTTCCATGATGAGCGTTGGGAGGGTACGCTAGGCAGCTTGGACCTGGACGTACAATCACTTCCAGTCACTGGGGCTGCCACCGTCGCCGCCAGACCTCAACTGGAAGCCGCCATGCACCGCTAATCTGCATAACTTGATAAATGTTTCTCTCCCTCTTTCCGTTGGCGCCACAAAACTGTACAAAGCAGTTGCTTGACCTTGAACAAGGATCAAGGTCATGGGGATGCCACGAGCAAGGGTGAGACAGCTGCGCATATTGCGCAGTTTTGATACAGTGCTGTTTTCCTGCGCCAGGCTGCTCCGAAAGTGTGAAGCCTGGGAAATTTGCACCAAACTGCTCCAAAACTGCCCGGAAAGTGATGGTTTTGATGCTCGTATCAGTTTCAGTGGGGAGAGAGGCACAATTGAGAACATGGTTCTCCAAGCAGCCCAAGTGCTGCTGTTTTTTGCGAGGGCTGGGTTATCATTTTAGTGTCGCTAGGTCTGCTCAGCCCTCGTCTGCCTTGCGGGCACTGCTGCTGTCGTCGCCCACTCAAATGCGCAAGCAGAAAAAAGAAAGACTGAAATGAAGCAAATGATAGCTTCTAAAGCATGATTTACTCTCCAGCTGCATTGCTGAAACGGCCTTCCTGATTGGGTGTCACTGTGGCAACGAAAAGCATGGCCACCGGGCGAAGCGGCTGCTGTTAAGTTCAAGCACTTGGTGCTCTTTGTCAGCCTTTTCCCCGGTTTAGGTTATGCGGTCGGTTGAATTCCCGTTAGTCATTTTATCTCTTGTGGTTCTGAACAGTGCCAGCTTATGGCAACTTGCACGGCTTGAAAAACAAAGGTTGTTGAAAACGTGGTGCCTATGACTTCGCGTTGGCTTGTGCCTGAGTGTCAAATGCAGTGCGTGTGTCTACAATTGGGGTTCATGGAGTGAATCCTTGGGTTCATTGCAATGTTATAAAATGTTCAATTACTGCTGTGTTCGACTGAAACCTCGCGAGCCTTGGGAATCGAAGAATCGACACGCAGTTGCGGCACGCGCTGCGGCACCGCGGCATGCTCAGGCATGCCCGCCTGATGGGACTGGTTAAGCGAGTAATAATAATTGATGTATGTGATGTGAAATCTAACCCCAAAAGCGTGGTTAGCTTAACGTAGCAAAGGTACCCAAATTACGATCGAGGTGATCGTGCGCCTCGGGGATTGAAATGGTGCGACGACCTCCGCCTCGCTTTGTGCAACCTTTGCCGTGGCCCTACTCCTGTTCGTGCAGTGCAGACAGGGATTGCAAAAATAATAATTTCAGCATTCAAACGGTACAGAAAAACACCTTACGATTGCTGCATTTTTCAATTTGAATTTTTACGGTATAGCCTCAATACTAGGGATGGGCGAATATTCGGTATTGTCGAATATTCGATCGAATAGCTCTCTATTCGTTATTCGCTTCGATCCGAATGCAGGTATTCAATATTTTCGAATTATTCGATGCTCCCGAATAGGCAGCTGAAAGCCAAGCTTTTCGGTCAAGCTTTCCGAGAGTTACCCCAGGCTTGGCTCAAGACCCGACGCGGACATTTCTATTATCAGTGCCGGCACTGCCGAGTTGCTGCCTTGCCTAGAGGTTCGACGAAGCTCTCGGCCGCCAGCACACTTTAGGTTAAAAAAAAAAAGGCGGCACTGAAACGACACCGCTCCGAACATCGCGGCACCAAGCCAGCAGACTTGTACAGGCCGCCATTTTGAATAGGCATGCCGCCATTTTGAATAGGCTCGCACAGCGCGGCAGTACGCCGCACTAAGCGAGCCTATTCAAAATGGCGGCCAGCCACTTGCGCTTTGCTTGGCTACGGCCGAGGATACTAGTGGCTACAATACTTCTTTTTTTAACGGAGCTTCTAGGCGGCGCTTAACTCTGCGAGTTTCTAGGCGGCGCTTAAACTTGTGAATGAGCAGCCTGCGGAAACTGCTGCACCTAGAGCATGTGGCGCAACAGGCATTTATTCATGAAAACTTGTGAATACAGAAAAGGAAAGCTGTGTGTAAGATTTTGCAATAAATGTTCAACTGGTAATAGTTTTACACAATGCTGTGCCTACGTGAGTTCTAATTATTAGAAAAAAATGTGTACATTAGTCAGGTCACAAGTTGCTCATTTGTCTTTGTGATTTGCAATGTGCACTATTCGAACTATTCGATTCGAAATTATTCGACCAAATCACTATTCGCTTCGAATTCGCTTCGAACCTCAAAATCTATATTCGCCCATCCCTACTCAATACAATTTGACAAGTTGGCAGGGAGGTAGTGCAGTTCGTACCTTGTGATGCTCTGTTAAGAGCACTTTCTCAAAGGTTAGTTCAGTGTTATGTGCACAGTAGAACCTCATTGATATGTTAAAAAAAAAAAAAAAAAAAAAACTCGAGGGGCTAAGTGTATTATCCAGGAACAAACATACTTGGGGCATTTTTAGTGTTCACAATTGAGAGCGTAGCAACCAGGAAATCGTATAAGCCGGGAACATATCAACGGGGTTCGACCGTATCCCGAACTGATTCATCAAAAGGGTACTTCTCCCCCCCCCAAAGTTGCTTCAAAGTTGATTTTTCAAGCTCCCAAGATAACGTAATCAATGTCGTGAACTGCTCCAAATCAAGGTTATTCTGCTCCCGAATCTGTTTGGCCTGTCTCACCCCTGCAGGAGGCATTTCCTGGGCTTGTGTTTCGAGTGATAAGCTTCGCTTCAAAAATTCTTGTGGAGTGCCTTACTCCCCACCTCTTGCCCGCATGCAGGCCCGGGGGCAGCGTCAATGCCGGCGTGATGGTCCCGCCGTCCTACCCCGAGACGGCCAGCGTTCCCCTCGGTCCTTCCCTCTCCATGTCCATTGAGGTCGAGGTGTTCAACAATGCCGCTTCAGCACCGCTTGAGGCCATCCCGGAGGAGCTATCTCCGTTCGGTGAGGCGCCCACGGCGCCCGAGTCGCCGCAGGATCCCAAGGAGGACGTGCTGATGCAGATCAAGTACCTCGAGTTCAGCGTGGCCAGCCTCGAGCACAACATCGCCAAGGACGTCAACCGTCACACCTGCGCCTCCCTTCGCAGGCTGGTGGACCTGTTCTACTTCTACAGGTAAGCGGGCACGGAGGACGTGTCATTTTATGAACAACGTAACGGTCTCCGTTTTACCTTTCGGGGGAGCTGCGGCCAGGTTCACAAATGCGGCGTGGCTTCGTTTTTTTATCGCCTGTGCTACTAAGTTGAAGGGGTCATGGCGATGATTTAGAAGAAAAAAAAAATTCAAAGTCACCTACTCATTACGCAGAAGTTGTGAAAGTAAGGGCTTTGATGTCCAATGGATGCTGCTGAGGGCTCTGTTTTTTTGCAGTACGGGTCGTGTTCTTGAGTCTCGCTCTGAAGTATGTGTTTGTTGTGGCTGGGTCCTGTGAGTGGATGTGTTGACGTTGTATCCAAATGAGAATTGGTGAAACAGCTGCGAGCTTCTTGTGGCATTTGTCGTCGTCGGTAGCCAGTTCCGCTTTAACGCGAGGTTACCTTTACGTCAGCCCCAACAATGTGCCAAGCAACTTCAAAATTAGTTGTACGTCGAGCTGCGTGTACCGGTTGTCAATGTTTCCCGAATAAATCGAAGGCCACAATGCATTCGCCAAGTGCACTTTTAGTCGGCTACAGCTGCGAATACAAAATGGTGTTAGGGATGCATCTTCGTTTTGCCTTCCAGAGGCCCTGGGTGGAATACCCATCCAGACCCAAGTTTACGTAATTTCTTTTTGAACTCAATCGTTTTATTCTCTTAGCGCCGGTGACCATTTTAGGAGCCGTTTCGCTGCTACAGGCGCCATACGGCAGCTTTTCTGCTTCAGTGCTTTAACGTTAGAAATCTGTAGCCTTTTATTTGTGGACTTAGATGGTCTCTGCTCAAGAAGCGTTACTCGCTCATCCTTTTCTCTCGGTGGTTGTCTACTTCCGAGAAAGTTTGCCAGTTCTGTGCATACGGGGTAGTCCGCAGACCGGAGGTTGATGCGGAGGAGTCTGACGGTGACCTCTCTCTCTCTCTCTCTCTCTCTCTCTCTCTCTCTCTCTCTCTCTCTCTCTCTCTCTCTCTCTCTCTCTCTCTCTCTCTCTCTCTCTCTCTCTCTCCTCTCCTCTCCTCTCCTCTCCTCTCCTCTCCTCTCCTCTCCCTCTGGTGGTGGGGCTGTGCAGGCGGCTGGAGTTTGTCGCGCACGTGCCCTACCTGCACCAGCGCATACTGAATGTGCTGGTCCAGTGCATCCAGGTTCGGAGCCGGCCCGTGCCTCGGCGCCTGTCCGCGCGGCTCCGAAAGCTCCTCTTGGACTACCTGATGGACCACCCGCCACCAGTGGAGGAAAAGCAGAAAGCGGTAACTCGTTGTCTTCCCCGTTTTCTTCCCTCTTCCTCCTACCCTCGCTCTCCTCCCCTCCACATTTCTGTGTTAAATAACGTATCATCAGCATCATCAGCTTGTGTACCCCCCACTTCCGGGCAATTATGCCGGTCCTGTGCTAACTGCGTCCAATTTATCCCCGCAAACTTCTTGATCTCATTCGCCCATCTAACTTTCTGCCGCCCCCTGGCATGCTTGCCTTCTCTGGGGATCCACTCTGTTACCCTTAATGACACATAGAGCAGTGAAACTTTGGAGATGACGGGGAAATATGAGAAAAAGAAGACTTTGAACAAGGTAGCAGCCTCAGAGTGTTGCCAATGTTTCGGCACGAAGACTCGCCTTCGTCAGTCTTAACAAAGACTAGTCTTTCTGCTGAAATGTTGGCAATACTCTGAGGCCGCTACCTTGTTCAAAGCTTTGTTTTTCTTTGCGTGCGTGCGTGCGTACGTGTGTGCATGTGTGTGTGTGTGTGTGTGTGTGTGTGTAGGTGTGTTGGTGTGTACATATGTACAGTCAAACCTCGGTAATTCGAACTCTGAGGGGATAGAAAATTTTGAATTGGTCGTAGTCTCTTTGATTGGCGGTACAGCCCATGCTACCAGTATTAGAAATGCATGCGCGATAAAATAGATGGTATTGCATGTCCTTCGGAATGCACTTTTAGTGGTTACGTGCTGCGAAAGTACGGCATACGCAATGGTCAGTTCAAGATGCAAACCCAAAGGAGCAGGCGTGCACTTCCAGACTACGATCCATAGTGCAAAGGTCGTGTGGTGGTTTATTATTTTCGTTTAAATTGCGATAGTATGCCCTTTGGCATAATGTCCTAAAGGTACAAGTTGGCACCCGTTTCCTGGAGGAAGTCCAGAAGACAGCGGTGGTGGGGCCCCCACAGCGATTGCTGGAGATCGGGGGGTCTCCCAGAAAGAAGGCCTGTGCCGCGTCCTCGTTTATGCCAGCCGCTTCAGTGTCCGCAGAGCAGGCACGCAGTAACAGGTTTGGGGAGCTGCGGAGGCTAGTGACGCATTAAACTTTGGCCTTCGGCTTCGAATTCCACGAAAAGTAGTCTGCGACACTGTGGCACATGTTTCAGGTTCGGGAGTTTTCCCCCATTCAAATACATGTCACTTTGCTGAGACCAATGAACCAGTTCGGATTAACGAGGTTCAACTAAGATATGTTAGTTGATTATATATATTAATTGATATATAATATAGTGCTGGCTACCACCCTCAAGCATCAGATACAGTTCTAGTAAATATAAATGCCCCAGGAAGTGAAGGAAGGCACAGTCGCCCAGGTAGCCAAATTGGTAAGGCATTCGAGATCAAATCGAAAGGCATGGATTCGGTTCCCACTCTGGGCACATATTTTTCCTTCCTTCTTTCTTACGTAAATTTAAAAATGTTAACTTCACTAATCGTAGTAAAAGAAGAGCCTAGCCATACCCCTATGCCTCCTTTGGCGTTGTAGACTGCCGACCTATCTTCTTGTATTTCCTCAACGAGCCCCTCATTTCCTAAACACACACACACACACAGTGGCGGGTTATAGCAATGAAAAAAGCGGCATCGGCGACACTTGTAAATGTGAACATGGAAAGTGAATACGCAATGCTTGCAGCAATTTTTCCTCAATATTTGACATGCATCAAGGGAGTCTTGTAATATGCCCCCAATTATATCCGGGATCAGTTCTCCCATGTGCACGCAGGTTGGGTAGAGATCGCTGATACAATAAAACCTTGTTACAAGCGACACTGAAGGGACCTGGGAAACGTCTCTTGTAGCCAAGGTCTCTTGTATGCAACGTGGCAAACTTTGGAAAACCAACCAAACTGCTTTCACTCAAATGTCTTGTAGTAACCAAGTGTTTCTTACAACGACGTTTTAATGTAACCAGTCACGTTGGTCCTGTCTTTTCAAAGAGTGATGTACAAGTTGCAGTGTGTGGTGTTAAGGTGCACTGTCATGCACCAAGCCGCTACTCTTAACGTTTGGCCAGTTCCCATTTATTCAATGCTAGGCATACCTCTGTAGCTGTTTTGATGACTTCGTCTTCGGGTATCGGGGTGCAGTGCATGTCTTGATGCCCGCTTCTGAGCAGAGTTACTCGTTATGAACAAGTTGCAAGCCTCCTGATAGGCCCCGTTGATCGGAAACCGGTCCGCAGTTGGCCCCCGCCTGTCATCTGTTGGCCGAAAGTTCAGATAGTATACTCTAGCGTGTGGGAATTGTGGAGAACCGCGGCCCGCGATCCCGAGCAGGCGCGCACTTCGGGGGAGACGCGTCGCGCTGAAACTGGTCCGGCGCTCTGCTGGCTCGTCGATGGCACGACCAGTCCGTCCGGAGTATGGGCGTGCGGGCAGCGCGAATGTGTGCACGCGGGAGACGGAGAGAGTCTTCGGGGGAGATCAGCAGAACAGCATAGCACTACAGGTGACATGCATCTCAGATGCAGACTGTTTGTCGCGCGCCGTGAGTGCCTGCCTCCCGTTCGCGGTCACGACCCGGACGGCGTGATTAGTGAACACCGTCGAGCCTTGTGCTCACATGCTTTGGGATTCTCCAAATAAACGGCCGTGCTTTGGCACTACTGCCTACTGTGTTCTCATATCGGCGAACCTCGCTGGGCTGCCGTAGGCTCAGGAGCCCGCGTGGTTGACATGCCGGGAGCTAGCGTGGAGGCCTACGCCGGAGTACTGGCTAGGTGACCCCATAGAACCCCACGATATTCCACAAGCGCTCAAGACAGACTGTGGGTGCATAAGCAAAGATACCTAGTTTAATGTTTCGTGATTTTAAAAGCAAGCTTTGTTTCATTAGTTAATGTTATTGAGCGAACGTGAACGATTGCCGACGGACAGGTGCAGGAAGGAAAAGGAACAGAGGAGGCGGCTCCGCAAGGGGATGCCCGTAGTCGTCGTGAGCTCGAGTGGAAGTTCCTGGAACTGCAGGAGCTGTGCCAGCTGCTCGCCGGGCTCCTCACACAGAGGCTCGAAGGCTCTCGCAAGGACTACGAGGTGAGTGGCGCCCATTCGGGGGCCTCCAAAATAGCGTGTCGTAATGCTCGCAGTGTGTTTTGAGGCGAGGGTCGAGTCTGCCTGTTTTTCGGGTCCACATCAGATCTAGGAGCGGCCAGGTGGTTGCGTGACATGGTTACTTGAGTGTAGGTGCAGGCTTAGACGATGCTGTTTGCCCATGTAAACAATATTAGAAGCAATGGCCTCAGTTGGGCTAACCCTTCCTCCCCTGCCCCTGTGACTCATCATTGCTGGTGCTTCCCCTCTGAAAGTGTTTCCCCTCTGAAGATAGAGACTGGACGTAGTGGGTTCGTTTTATGGTTTGCAAGCTTTATATTGTGCGTAAATCCCTTACAGTGGAATCTCGTCGATACGATCTATAAGTTTTTTTGGCCTGATAAGTTTTTCTTTTCATTTCCGGCCAACGTCCCTTAGAAAGAATGCATTTCCGTGCGTTTCATACGGTCACATTTCTGCCGAACATTGGCTAATATAATCGCAACAGTGGATCGTGACTGACATTTCTAGATATCTTACGTTTATTCTTTGTCGTACCAGCTCGAACCGCGTTCCAACAAGCCACGATCTGCAAGTTGCAGAGCCGCTGAGGCCGTGGCAGTGCCGGTTTTGCGGCGAAAACCTCGCTGCCAGGCCCAGCACTTCTTCCAACAACGATTGACACGTCAGGCGATGCACTGCACCATCTAACGAAGCGTATGAAGGAAGGTGCCCAACGTGAGCAAAGCTCTCAGCAGGCAGCAACTTTCTTCCCAACTTATAACTATGCTCAGTGCTTCCCACACTGTTCTTTGTTCACTTTCTAAAGGCCTCATTGCTGCAGTTTTGAGGCTATTTTCTTGTTCTCCCTCTGGTTGCCCTGTTGCCGTGCGTGATGGTGCTGCCAGGTTAGCGACAATGTCGAGGAAACGCAATGTGCTCCACGTGAAAGAAATTGTAAGGCAAATTCGAGGAGAACCCGAATTGTTGGACTTGGCACTTGAGCTCGGTTTTTTGCCAGTGTCAATGCTCAACACTATTGTCGGTCAGTAAGAGGAACTTCAACAAAAGGAGCTGTAGGTGTTCGGCCCCGGTGGAAAACGTACGCGAGATGCGAAGTATCGGTAAATGGAAGACGTTGTGCTTGCATGGTTGAAGGAAGTTGGAGCGTCAGCTGTGAATGTCGACGGGTCAGTCCGACGGGAAAAAGCTGACATCATGCTCTTCTTGGACATTGAAGGCTTCCAAGTGCTGGCTGCTGGCTTCACCGATTTCAGGCATGACACGGATTTTCGTATAAAACAGTGTCTGGCGAAGCGAAAAATACCGGCAGCGTCTTTTTTTGTGTCAGAAGAACTCGCTCCTGGACATTGAAAAAAAAAAAAGCGCAGCACAAATTGATCAGCTTCTTGAATGTTGCTCAATAAAAGTGAGTTGCTGACGGAGCATGCATATTTTCCTAGTTGTTTTAAAGGAGCCATGAAGAGAAAACACAAGTTTGGTTCATTCAAAAGATTGCCTCGTTAGAATCATACTGACACCACTATTAACGTTAAATTCGCTCAAATAAGCTACATAATTAGGAAAAGAGGGAATGGCCATGCGACCCACTAGCTCATTTCCCGCAACACAACCTATGATGTCACATGGGACAGCTCTGGGATTGGTGGAGGGTGGCAAAAGCAAACGCAAATTAGGCAGAACTTATAAGCTTGCCGAACATGCAGTTTGCGCTTAAATTTAGGGTATATTCTTTTTATATCAGTAAGAATGGTGGGACAAACATTGGAAGTTACGAAAGCACACGTAAACATAGAAGTACCGATGCGTGCTGCTGTTGGTACTGCGCGCACTATGGTTCGTTTAGATGCACAGCACTGCGGGGCTTTGAGGTTGTTGCAGATGACACTGGCCGATTGATGCGAGCGACGGTGTCTTACGTGACCGTATTTGTCAAGTGAGAACTGTGTTTCAAGAGACGATTATTTTCTCTGTGAACAGAAACAAGCCAGGTTTAAATACGGTCAAAAACAAACGAAAGGCCACGGAAAAAGAAACCTGATTTGTGCCAAAGGCAGAAAACGGCTTGCTACGGTATGATGGCGCCATCTAGGTTTACCAACGGCAAACAAGGACTCCCAATCTGCTGCAGAGCTATGGTCCCTAGAAATATCTTTCTAGGCACCATAGCAGAGCGGTCAGTTCCTGTGATATCATTGCAGACCACGAAAACGCACGATTTAGTGGGAAAATCAAAATTTTAACTTCAATTAATTAATTTCCTTGTGAATAAAGGATCGTTTGCATTCGGACAAGGGCTGGGGGCACTATAAAATAAGAAATCTTTAGAATAACACAAACTTGTATTTTCTCTTCATGGCTCCTTTAACCTCTTCGGATGACACGATTTTCGCATAATACGTTTTATTTCCCGGTTCCTGTGAAAAACGTATCAACAAGATTCTACTGTTTCTTGCATGTGCAATGCCTTGCTTTAGTGCTTTTTCATTTGGCTTAAAGATTTCTAGAGTGTGCAATGATTGTTCTTACCGGGGATCGGTTACTCGTGGGTGCCTTTATTAGTTTGTCCAAATGATGAGTAAATGTTGAACTTTGTTCCCGCACTCGCAAGCCTGAGGGTTGCAAAACAAGAGGCATCCCTGGTTTGCATGTTTGCATGCCGAGGTTTGTTGTGAGGAGAGAGGGAAGTTGGTGTCTTTGTTGCCCAATGAGGGAAGCGAATTTCCTTGGCTAACTGCGAAGCACTTTCCTGTTTCTCTGCTGTGAAGGCACTGTTCAAGCGCACCTCCGACGTGGCCGTTCAGTATGAGGAGGAGGTTGAGGAAGGTGGCGACACCAAGGGGGAGACTAAGGCGAAGGATGTGGGTGCCGTGGAGACGGAGGCAGAGGGTGACGGCGCAAAGGACGCTGCTGAGAAGGCTGCAAGCGACGAGAAAGCGAAAGAAGACCCTCAGGGCAAAGAACTGGGCCAGGGTAAGTAGTATAAAACCATTCAGCCTTTCCCTCTGTTGCTAGAACGAGTTCGAGACAGTCAAATAAACAAAGAACTCTAGAGCCCTTCCGCAACTGTGAGAATGGAAGATCAGCGAAGCTGTATTGGTGGTATAACTCTATTGAACTGCGTATGGTGACTTGTTGTATTGATCGAATAAAGAGACATACACATACCTTCCTTAGAATTAATCAGGTGTGGAACAGCTGCGCCATTTGCGCCATTGAGTGCCAAACGTGTATACCTGCGCCATCCTGTGCCGAAGTGCCCCTGTTGCGCCAAACGCGTTTATCAGCGCCGCCCTACGCCGCAGCGCCTGAATTGAGCCGCGAGATACGGCCGCGGCGGCCGCTTTTCTGATGGAGGCGAAAAGCAAAAACGCCCGTGTGTACGAGATTTCGGCGCACGTTAAAGATCCCCAGGTGGTCAAAATTAATCCGGAGCCCTCCACTACGGCGCGCCTCATCGCCTGCGTTGCTTCGGCGCGTTAAACCCTACAATCAATCAAGAGCCGCGAGATACGACCGCCATGATGCCCAGCACCAAAAAACTTCGTTGAAACTTCGTGTTGTCGGTTTCATCAAGGCTATGAGCGGCGATAGAACTTGGCTTTGGCTTAGCCGTAAGGCCGCAGGCACTACGCGCCACCTGTTTGAATTTCTGTGTGTTGCATTGGCACGGTTGTATTTACCGGTGTTCGCTGCCTTGCCACAATTAATGGAAAATGAACGAAAGGAAAAGGTTTTTGTGTCTCATCGCAAACAGATAGAAGAATATTCACATGAACGGTTGTAGTTGGTTGTAGGTGAACATCAATTTAGTCGTCTATTTTTGGCCATCCTAGCACTGCTGCCTGCAACTTTCCGTTGCTGCATGCATGGAACAAACAGGGTCTTGGACGCTTCGCCCTCGCTTGTTAATTTGGTGTGCTTTTGTTTTGAGGTAACTACTCATTTTCGCCCGTGAACTTGAAAAGTTCACGGGCGAAATTCGAAACTTGAAATAAACTCCCCATGAAACAGAGGGAAAGCTGGTGGCCTTTTGCCTTCCCTCCATTTTTTCTGTATTCAGGAAAGAACAAATAAACTTCTGTACAATTCCGTTCAACTTTGGGGTTATCTTTGTTCAGTGGAGGATAGTCCACCATTATTCGTGCTTTCTGACACGCTCTAGTTATGTAGTCTGCGGCGTAAGTTCGTTCACTCTCACAAGCCTGTGAGCGGCAAAGACGAAGCTATGTTCAGCTTCGCATGCACTGCAACCGCTGTTCGGTGGAAAAAATGCAAACAAACACCTTGTTTTACAGAATTCCGCTGCGGGTTCGCATAAACACTGTCGTTTACCTGACACGAAGCAAGGCCTGTTACCTGATCTCTTTCGACTCTGCGCGTGACTTTTGACCTTCGAACGGTGATAACGCGGTGCGCTCGCTGGGGCTGAAGGTAAATAGATAACTCCGCATTTTGTAAACCTCCAGATATAGTACAACTGCGTTTCTGGTCCAGAGTAGGTTCTAGTGCATGGTGGAACGCGTGAGATAGTAGACAGGTACAAGGTACTTGGCGGGGGACTCACACAGCGGCCTGTAGGGAGATCAGGGAGGCACCATAATGCTGTGAAATGGTGTTGCACGTGCTCAAAAAGACATTTCTAGCTTCTCCAAACCTGCTCAAAAAATGCCTCTATGGCTGCTCCAAGCCTGCTACAAAAGGCACTTTTGCCTGCTCCTGGGACTGCTCCCAAACCCATGGACCCTGTTCTACCCCTGACTAATTCTAAATTATTTTCCGTATAATTTTGCTTTGTAATAGTTTTTAAGAAAGTTGCAGCCGTTTTTTGTAACCATGCTCCCTCCGTGGATCGCCATCTGTTGACAGCAGATGAGAATTCTGTAACGTTTGTAATTTCACCGTGAACTAACTGTGACAAGTAAATGCAACTTGGGGTAATGGTAGAGTTGCCTCAGCGATCGCTTTAGTATGATTCTTTGGTGTGATACCAAAATGAGGGGGCCACGGAGCATTTTTCACTAGCTGCGGAGAGAGAGCGTGCGTAATTCTTTGTCGATGCAACCCCGATAGGCACGCGCAATTTTGGTCAGAACCTAGCACAAGACAGCTTTTGTGTAGAAAGTGGGCATCGCCACTGTTGGTGTCTGCAACAATGGGAAAGTGGGGGCATTGTGTGAAACGGAATCAACCACTCCGTGGTTGTTTTTTTGCAGGCACTCCAGGGGTGTTCACAATGGTGGAAACGATTCCCAACGGCCACAGGTTCAAGCTCTCGCTTCTCGAGCCAGCCAACCCGAAGGACTTTGCGAGGGCCGTCAAGAGAGAGGTGGTGAAACGATGTTTCCTCGAGGAGCTCTGCCCTGCTCACTCGCGCCTTTTGCACGTGTGCAGGTGAAGCTTTTGATGACGTCCCTGCCCGATGGAATCCACGTCAAGGCCTACGAGGATCGGATGGTGAGTTGAAGGCGGTGCGTCTGTTGGGTGTTGATCTCTGTGTGACCTGAGTGGCTGCTCGGTGCACTACGGTTGGGGATGTGGGCAACATCGATAAGAAGAAGAAAATTGGCCGCATATCTGCTCGCTTCCTGCAGATGTTGATAAACGATAGGCTTTGCTGCCGCTGCATGTAAATGCCTCTACTTCCTGTCCCCCTCTCACGCTCTTCCCGTCCTGCTATTCTGCCTACGCCTGGCCATTGTCGGTTATCGTCCGGCCATGAAGGGTGGCCGGACGATAGCGACAGTACGCAGATAGATCACCGTGTGACTGAACGATTTATTGTGAAAGCCTGGCCTTTTTATAGCGACAACTCGGGGAAGAAAGACCACGTGATGGAATGACGTCACGTTGCAAAGCTTGCAACGTCAAACTACAGCACATCTCGTTTTGCTCCTCCTGCGGTAGACGCAGTGCAGGCTTGCTCAAGTTAATCCATTTTTCCCGTGTTCACACTGCTGGGGCAGCATTTGTTAGGACCTTTAGTTACTGTTTAACTCAACATTCAAGCCACAAGCTGGAGGCTTGTGCATGAGTGCTTTTTGTAATTTGTGGTTGTAATATTGTTTTCAGTGTGCATTTTCTTCTTTGTTGCTATTGCAAAAATCAAGCGGACATGTACTTTTAATTAACACTGCCGGTATCAGTTACGTATTGACATTTTGCCCCAAATATGTCTGCGGTTGTCTTTTTGCTCAACAATGCTGGCAAGTGGGAATTCTGTTTCTAGATTAAGTGGTTTGGAAAAGTTTCACGTATACAGTCGAACCCTGCAATAGCGAAACTGCCGGGAAAGCCCAAAAATTCAGTTTTGTGGGAATTTTGTTGCCACGAACTAAGACGACCAACATGTGTTGCCAAGCTGCGCAAAGACACGCGAGCAGAGAAACGCAGGCGAGTGCGCTGCCTGAGATGGAGGGGGACCTAAGGGAGGAGCAAGACAACGAAATGCTGCTGCCGCGGTCGGCAATAGCGGTTACTATTCAGTGAAGCACATACAGAGCGATAACCAAGCTCTCATTCACTTTCAGTAAAATTGTTATGTTGATTTCTCTCTAAGAAAACACTACAATAAATGGCACTGCATGTAGAAAACATTTTTTTTTTTCCGGCGAAAGTTAGCAACATTAAAAGAGGCAGGCAAACATTTTTGCGTTTAAGTGGGCCAGTAAAGAGTTTTGTGATCAAAAACGTTGCAGGACGTCTACTCGGTGATGATTCGCGGGCCCCACCACACGCCCTACGAGGACGCGCTGTTCCTCTTTGAAGTGAAGCTGCCGCCCGACTACCCGCACTCGCCCCCGCTCTGCCACTACATGTCCTTCAGCAAGGAGCGGCTCAATCCAAACCTCTACGAGGACGGCAAGGTGTGCCTCAGCCTGCTGGGAACCTGGCCTGGACAGCAGGTGAGGCATTGGCTGTGTGTTGCAAAACATTTCATTTTGTATTCTGTGAGGCCGTGCGTGGCCATTTTCTCGCACGCCTGGTGCGTGCCCCTTGGCAACAAATCTGGATTCTGGGGATGTCACCCGCCACGGTGGGTAAGGCATTGCGCTGCTGAGCCCAGGGACGTGGGTCGGATTCCCGGCTGCGGCGGCCGCTTTTCTGATGGAGGCGAAAAGTCAAAACGCCCGTGTGTTTGAGATTTGGGCACATGGTAATGATCCCGAGGTGGTCCATATTAATCCGGTGCCCATACGGTAAACCTCATGATCAATCGATCGATTTTTGAAATGTCTTCCTGATCACATTGCGTGCTGCAGGAAAGGGCTGCGCTGAACTTTTTGAAATGCTGGCCAGTCAAACGCAGTGTCAACTTTTTTTCTTGTAAGTGGCTGCCAGCTTAGAGTGCCGCATCACTGTCTGCATCTTTGCAAGTTTGATCTGTTGCTTTAGCGGTAAATACCGGAATCCTCGAAGAGGCCAATGTCTGCTAGCTGCGTAGACCAATCGTTGAGCCGGCAGCCAGAAATGGAGTTTGCACAAGCCTGCGCGTGCAGTTCTCGCTTGGTTTGGCTTTGGCTTGGCGTGCGTGAATGGTGGATGGATTGACAGCCGTGGCGTCTTCTTTGTCCTTCCAGAAGGTGGAGACGTGGTCACCTGGGGTTTCGAACCTCTTGCAGCTGCTGGTCTCCATCCAGGGTGAGTGGGAGCAGTTGTGTACTCGTTGACCATTCCCTAGTGCTTCTCTTCTCCTTCACTTCGTCCAACCACTCTGTGCAGTGGTGATCAAAAGTAACGGTACCTCGTGCAGGCCTGATCCTGGTGTCCGAGCCGTACTTCTTGGAGCCGGGCTTTGAACGAGAGAAGGGCACCGCATCTGGTGCGGCCAAGAGCCGCCAGTACAACGAGCTGGCCGTCATCCTGATCGTGCAGGTGAGTGGGGTACTCGCCACCAGAATGCTCTCTAATTTGGTTCCTGCTGCAGTAAAACCTTGTTACAATAGACACTTGGTTATAAGAGGCATTTGAATGAAGACTGTTTGGTCGGTTTTCCTATGTTCCCCATGTTAGCAACACTGCTTACAAGAGACCTTGGTTACAAGAGACACGTTTTTTGGGTCCCTTGAGTGTCTCTTGTAACGGGGTTTTACTGTAGTGGTGTGCAGATACCACGGACGTGCTAAGAGTGCTTGGGGGGTGATCGTGCTGTGCTCACTGATTGTGCAAATTGCCGGCAATGTGTTGAGTTTGTGCTGCGGTGTGTGTGCGGCTAGCAAGCCACAATCCTGCAGCACTGCTCTTGTGGTTGAATGCGGGTCTTCTCCCTGGTGGGCCTGTTTTGCCCACTAATGCTTTTCGAGCTTTTGCAGCTGCTGAAACTCTGCTGTACATGTGTGTGTGTGCGTGGATTCATGCGTACGGGACATTTTAGGAAGCTCGAACGAAGCACCGGTGAAGGGCTGAAGATGAGAAAATTTGGTGGCAAAGGGGGGATTAGTTATTTGATCACTTTTTTTGTTTTTGTTTATCAGGATTTCGTTATCTGATTTTTGTTTCTGCTCCAAATAACGGGAAACAGGCTGTAAGTGCGCACACGCATGTGGTACGTAATTTTCTTTTTGCAGGCAATGGTGCGCATGCTGAAGACGCCACCCGAAGTCTTCAAGGAAGAGGTCAAGCGCCACTTCAAGGAGTACGGAGAGAGGTGAAGCTGCGCTCGTCTCCCTAGATTGGCTTCGTGCAGTTTGCGACCAGTGTAGCGAGTAGTTGAGCGAGCATGTTGGGCAGTGGATGAGTAAGCGAGTAGGGAAGGTTTGGATGCACAAAAAGTTGCACCCTAACCCTAGGGAATGCTCGGACTGCGCGAGCTTGTGGTAAAATGTGTTCAATGCACAATAACAGCACATTTGATGGTAGGGAAGTCGGTGAAAGAGCTGCGTAGCTGACCTACAAGGATAAGCCTCGTCTCGTGCCAAAGGGCAAAATTTGCAGCAGGTGTAGCTGACCTTTAAGAATGAGAAACTCTTCATGCCCGAGGTCAAAATTTGCGGCAGATGCTTCAGACGTTCGGAAATGTCTTAAATTTCTCTGTGAATACTAGCTTCTTCGACTCTGTCTTTGGGAGGCCGAGAAACTTGATTAGCGGCTGTGATGTCCCTTGCGAGACGTACCGAGCACCACTTAAACTTCACTCGCACTCGAATCGTTCCAATCCACAGGTTCATCAGCCGTCGGGAAGGCTTCCTGGATCTGACCACCGCAAGTGATGGCAGCAGTCGACCAGGTATTAATTATTCCGAAAACGTTCGAAGCTCCGGCTGAAGCCTGTTGTGAATGTGCAGCGAAGCTATTTCAAGGCGATGTTGGTACCACAGAGCGGCCCACTGTCTTGCTTCTTTCCTTCCAGGGGACAGGGGCCTCCTTCCGGGCTTCCCCCTACTGCCGACCACGCGGGGGTTCCGCCTCTCACTGCGCCACGCCATAGACAACTTCAAGGGGGCCCTGGAGGCCTTGCTTGCACCCGTGGTCCCAGGCATGACATTGTGCATTTCCACCGTGTTCTTTAAAGCCGCCATGAAGACAAAATACAAGTTTGGTTTATTAGAAAGGCTGCTTTGTCCCGATAAAAATGATGCCGATTTCATCGCAAACTTCCAAAAAATTACGGAGATATTAAAGAAAACGCGTGGAGGAGTGGCAACTCGCTAGCCAGTTTCCGGCAACTTTTCTATGACGTCACAGAATTTTGTTTGGCCGATTGACAGCGGCCGAACTAATCAATCACCAGGACACATGACTGGACGATTGTAGTGGGGCCACTCGAATGCTGACGCGCACCTAACCACTGAAAATTATGTTTTTAGTGCTGGCCCATATGACGTCATTCGCGCCGATAGCACGTCACTGTGGCGCGAAATTTGAAAGTTCTTAAGTATTTCTTGCGTTTATATCGGTTAAAAAACGTCTTTCGTGGCTGGAATGGAGCTGAACGAGGTACTGAAGCCTAACTCTTTAAAGTTAAACAAAGTTGTATTTTCTCTTAATATATTCTCTTAATTAATATATTTCTCTTAATAATGTATTTTCGTTTAATATATTCACCAGTTACGACACTGTGCTTCAGAATCTGAGCTGTACGAGCACCTCTGCCCTGTTGAAACTGAGACTGAGCTTTGTTCAGCATTTATTTTTAACACCACCTACTGAATGAAGCTCGATTTTCAAATTGCAAAAAATTCGGTGTTTGCTTGTGTTGCCGAGTTTCTTTTTTATGTCCTCGTTTCTTAAAACAGCTTCCTTTTAATCGCTAAGTAAACTGTGTAAAACTTGTGAGCCTTGCTGCTTTCCCCTCACTGATTTCAAATATGGCATTATTTTTTCAGTAGTGTCAATTACTTACCAAGGTATTGGAGATAATTAGCCATTTTTGGAGGAACAATAGACAAAACAGTGTTGGTCATAAAACTGTGATCTTTATATTGTACAATACTATGAACCCTGGTGAGTGCAATAAGAGAAGCAGTTTTTTGATACATCACTTAGAACTAAATTTTACAGCTCATTAAACTGGTGGCACCAGTAGCAAGGAACCATTTCGAATGCCCATTTCGAACACCAAAGTTTAATGAGCTGTAAAATTAGTTCCAAACGGGGCATCAAAAAACAGATTTTCTTATTGCGCTCAGCAGATTCATAGCATTGTGAAATATAAAGATTACTGTTCTGTGACCAACACTGTTTTATCTGTTGTTCCTCTCCTCCAAAAATGTCTAATTATCTCAAATTGTTTGGTAACTAATTGACCAACCGGAAAAATGCCATTTTAAAATCGGTGCGGGGAAAGCAGTAGGACTGACAAGTTTTACACCGTTTACTTAATCTTTAAAGGCAATTGTTTTTAGAGCCATGTCCCCCCCTTAACACGTCCACTGCAACATATTTTTTTTTTTTGTGCGTGTGTCTTTTTTGTCTGGTTTTAGGTGCGGAGTGACCCACCAGTGGGCCATTGGGTATATCCCCCAGGTGCATTGTGACCCACCGGTAAGACGTGGCTATGCCTTTTTTTTTTTTTTTCCCTCCAGCGAGATGGCGCTGCCAACGTTGCAGCGGGTGTTTGGCGCATTTATTTGAAAGATGCAAAGCTGTCGTGCCACCTCACGTCCAATGCAATAGACAATGTATATATTAGTTGCAATTTCAAACTTCAGACGGCAGCACAAGATAGAGAGCTCTCGAGCGTTCACCGGTGGGTCATAGCCTTTAACATCAGACAAGTATTCTTCTGGGCGTGTGTATCCTCATGCAACAAAAATGATACCTCTGCGTTCAAGTGTCATAAAGTTATCGCAGCCGCAAGCAGATAAATGCGCGGAACTTTGCAGCTGCATAGGGGGAGCACAGGCTGTGACCGCATATATGCGTTTCCTAGGCAGTACAGCCAGCCGTCATCTGAGATTGCTTATGGGGGTTATATCGCAGCATAAACGTACCTAAAGCATACAAAACCCCCCGAACAAATAAATAAACCACGGTGTCAAAAAAATATTCAGCAGAAATAGCCGAAACCACCTAAAAGGGGGAAACCCGCAAAAATGTACAAGCAGTAGCTGAAAGTGACGTAAAGGTAACGAAAATACCCAAAATTTCATTTATAATGCATAAAGGGGTCGTAAATAGATTATGTGTGTGATAACAAATGTTAATATTCAAATATGACAAACCTTTGAAAATGGAAAAAAAAAAGCTGTTACGGGATTTGAACCTGGGATAGAATGTTTGCTTCGCAGGAGCGGAACTACTACGCTATGAGACCGAGCGGTTCTGAGTGATTAAATTGAGGCCCACATGTACGTGGACATAGCTTCAAACATGCCCCTAGATGGCGCCACGCGTTGCTTGGCTGTGCTGACTAGGAAATTCCTATACACTCCCCCCCACCGGTGACCCACGACACAGTGAACGTGTTAAGGAGCCTTTGTAACCAAGGTCTCTTGTATGCAGCTGTGCTATAAAACATGGCAAACATAGGAAAGCCAACCAAACCATTTTCATTCAAATGTCTCTTAATAATGATTTGAAGTGCAACAAAAAACACGGACGAAGGAACAGAGTAGAAGAGACAGGTGCTATCTCGTCTATCCGTGTTGCACTTCACCAACTAGCCCAGCAAAAAGTTCGTCTCTTATAACCAAGTTTCTTTTTACTGTGCTACTTCAGCTTTCTGTGTTCAGATGGCAGGCTAGTTGGCATGATTGCCCCCCTGCTTGTTGCCAGAACATGGGGGGCCAACAACCATGGACCACTTTTTGATGCGTGGGGAGTTTCGCAGCTCTGATTTCCATGACAACTTTGCTGCTGCAGCTACATTGCAATTGTTCTGCTCCTTTTTCAGATGCTGGTCAGTGAAGTCGTCCTAGGACCGTTCTAGCCAGGGTTGCAGTCGTCCTTTGGCAACGAACAAACTTCTCGTGCTCTTCTAAATTTTAGGCGTTTCTTTTAGTACATTTACCTTCAACGAGTTCATAGTTCCTGCGTACCTCCCCACAACACTGTTTTTTTAATGTAGGCATTTTGACCTGGCTGGTGGCTGTATCGTCATTTTCTTCCCCCATCTTTCTTTTTATATTCCTGTCGCCTTCTAGTCCCCTCCTTCATTGGCAGCTTTTTAAACAAAGTCAACTGACCACACAGTGGTGCCTGTAAGGCTCTGCATAAAAGCTGTCGCAATTGATCTCTGTAGCCCAGGAAGTCGTAGTCATCTAGTCATGGTCATCTAGTCGTGGCAGGTGCTCTCATACCCAATCCCCTCGTGTACTCACTGAAAGCTTCATTTTTTAAAAATATTTCATTAGTGAAGTGGGTGTTTGAGCCCGTGCAATGTACCTGAATCAAAACCCTGCTACTCAGCCACTCTGCAATGTTAGCTTCTCTACAAGATGTATTGCGACTGAAGGTTTCGCTGACTCGGAAACTGTGATTGTGGTTGGGTGCGGGAATCTGGTTGTGGAGCTGTTGATGAGAGAACAATCTCTATTAGATGTTAGGTTAGGACTGCGTGGCCTTACCAGGACATCTGGGCACTGCTTGCCGTTGGAAGCAGCCGGTTTAAAATACTCCAGGGGGAGATTGAGGTCTCGCACTGCTGCCGAATTTTTACAGCCACCAAGTTTGGCCTTGTCTGTGTTACACTTTTTGGACAAATATACAATAAAGCATTTCTGCTGTTTTATTGTTGCGCGCCATTGTTTGGACTGCATTTCTTGTGTAATGACACCTGCTGTTCATTGCTGGTGTACAGCTTTTGAATAGTGGGGTACCACCGCATTCCAGACCCAATGCAGCGAAGTTAGATTTTTTGTGCGATGGGGTGATGCTTGTAACTGCAGCCATCGGTTGCAGTGCACAACAGGCTGTTGTAAGACAGACACGCCGCGGTGGCTCAGTGGCTGAGGCATTGTGCTGCTGAACACGAGGTTGCGGGTTCGATTCCTAGCCGTGGCGGCCGCTTTTCATATGGAGGAGGAAAGCAAACATGCCCATGTGTACGAGATTTTGGCGCACAATAAAGATCCCCAGGGGGTCAAAATTAATCTGGAGCCCTCCACTACGGTGTGCCTCATCGCCTGCGTTGTGTCGGCACGTTAAACCCTACAATCAATCAATTCTGTTGTAAGACGGCCAGTGTACATTCAGGGTGCCGTTAATAGTCGATGTAACAACCAACTACACCAAGGTGTTTAACTGATTATGCTTTAACTGTTTCGTTACGACACCTATTCAAATCACTAAGAAACAGAGTGGACGAGACCAGTGAGCGATGCTTTGTATTGCTGATTTTGACGTTTTTTGTGCACCTAGCGTGCCCCCAATAGTTAGTCTAAGCACTGCACTTAGAGTTTAAATTTTTCCGCTCCGGCAACATTTATATTCTTGCGAGCTGAGGTGCATGCATGTTTGCAAAAGGGGACGTGGCTGCTGCGATTGACAAAAAAGCATGCCGCTCGTGGTTATGCTGTATTACCATAAAATTTTCTTGATCAAAAGGCTCCCAGCAAGTCAAATGCCAAATTGTTTTGCCAGCTTTCTAATGTGACAATGTTGGGGTGTGATAATTGCCTGAAAATGACACCAGCTATTCATTAGTGAGCTTTGGTTTGGAAAAATGGTAGCTTTATTCTGTCAAAGCATATTTTCGAAGGTCCCCTGATCTCTATGTTGCATGTCTAACAAGTGGACCTGACATTTTCAGCCAGTTTCTAGCAGTTTTGGTTTCGTTTTTTGTTGAAAAATTCATATTTGGCGCTGCTGCACAGTCACTCAACTGTATACATTCTAGCCCCTGGCTGCATGGAGGCCAAACGATCTTGGAGGGGACCATTGAGCAGTCGGGCTGGTAAGTTTAGCATTTTTGGGAGAAATGTTTCGGAAGTTGATAGAGAACTCCTGTGAAGGGAGGGTATTGATCGCTACACCTAATGGAGAAAGAAAGCTCTGTATCAAAGTGCTTTGTGGACAAAAGGATCTGGGCCACTGGTTCGCCAAAGACGCAGCTGGCCCAGCAATAAAGATATTGCGCCCAACACCAGAGCTATAGGCTCTCGGAGGTTTCCAGAGTAACTATGAGAAACCTATTTGACAGAGGAGGAACGTGCTCTTCCAAATAACGAAGTACATTTGTTGCATTCTTAGGTAACCCTAGGCAGCAGTGAAGGACCAGCACTTCAGAAGGATGAGCAGAAAAATCCTGTGTAGGTATATTTTCCCCTTCCCTTAACTCTTTCGGGACCACGGAAAAATGGCCGATTTTGAGTGCTTCCAGAAAACTTTGTAGCGGAAGCTACATTACGCTACCTCGGGCAGACTTAGCGGGGTGACAGCGCGCCACGAAGGAAGGCCACGTGCGGCGTGGAGAGAGAGAGACAACCTTTAATAGAAAAGGATGACCACTGGTCACGATGGGGGAAAGGAATGGGGAGGGAGGGTAAGAGAAAATAAACAAATAAATGCTGGTCGTTCTCAGTAGACTCAATAACTGGGCCAGTTCTTGTAACCTGCAATTCAAGGGCCAGTCCATGGTGATTGCAATAGGGTTTGTGCACATACCAGTTCGTTCGGGGGAGGACCCACTCAAACAACCCGTGCCAGACCGCTTTTAATTGAAAACCGCTATTTCATATAATAGTTGTGCATCAGTTTGTTGTGGATCGGGATGGGGTTGGGGAGATTTAAATGTACGGTGTGGCGAACGCTGGGCACCACCAAACTAGGTGTGTGAGGTCTGATGGAGTGGTCGTACGGCAGTAAGGACATCGAGGACCTGGTTGGAAGCGTGTGCAATAGAGATAGGAGGCTTTGCGCGGTTAGGAGGCTGTTGTGGCTGCCGGTTTATGCCGGGCAGCGCCGTCGGCGGCTCTGGTGGCCAAGGAGATTTGGTTCTGGTCTGAGCTCGCCTGTGCCTCCTCCCACTGCTCATTGAAGGGAATGGGGGAAAGGGTCTGATGCATCCCCATATGATGTGGGGAATGGTCACGAGGGCTCCGCATGCTTTGCAGTTTGGTGCAGGGTAAAGGGAAAGGTGGATGAGGTTGAGCTTGGCCATGGGTTCGGCTGAATGGGTCCGCTATTCCTATCGTTGGACACCTTCGCGTTCTGGGGTTGGAGATTTCGGCTTCAGGGCCAGCAGCTCAGTGGCTCCGATCTGCTCGACAGAAAGCCGGATCTCTGAGAAGTCTGGTGGGGCCTGCTGGACGATTGCCCGTCTCCTAGTGTGCTCCGTACTACAGCCAACGCTCGTGTACGAGGCACAGTTCCAGCACATGACGCGAGCGGACTGAGACCGGTTGGAGGAACAAGGCCGCCATGCGCACGATTACTACGACGATTCCAGCCTAACGACGATTCCACAGCTCCAAGCAGAAGCCCAGCTAAACACGCTAGATGAACTCATTCATCAGCGTCATTTCGCACGCCTGCTGAAACGTGGACTGGTTCCAGAGGTACCAGCTCTTGCCGCGTACATCGGCCAGCCGATATACGATGCCATCCTTTTCCGCCGTGAGGCCGCCCTGGCTGTACCATTAGGTGACGGACAATAAGCCCCTGAAAAGGGTATACACGTCCGTACCTCGGGCCTTCACCAGCCTCCAGATGCCGTCCTTCATTAATCTGACTGGGCGCCTGAGACGCAACCGCTGGTTGTCCAGGCTTTTGTGGACGCCGGGGCGTACGACTGCTTCGTCACCACGGCCTTGACGTGTCCCTCTTACCCTGCCCTAAACCAAAGCAGTGCGTACGAGAACACTCCGTGCACTCCCAAGCCTGCTAGCAGAAGTTACTGCCATCGGGATGGTCTGCAGGCGCTTGCACCGACATCGACTTGTGGGGACAAGCTGACTATACAACGGCAGCAATTCCGGATTTCCGTCGGGTTGCGCTTTGTACAAGCCTGACCACACGCATTGAAGGGATTATGGACACTTATTCATCCATGTCCGCGTTTTGTGGATTCGCCGGGACATGCTTCCTGCACACACAGCCGCGGAGCGGTAGCGCCGGCCAGAGACCTTCCACGGCCACTACCACTTCTCCCAGTATCTACCATAGAAGAACTGTTGGTGGAAACCTCCGCCGCGCCACGCGTGCTTTACTTCCACCGCGTGGAACTGAACTCCCTAGTGGGCCCGCTTGACGGGAGGAGGTCGTGATGCGGAGGCTTCGGGTTGGGGTACGTGGCGCTATCCCCAGCAGGTACCCACGCTTGGCCTGCCCGTCATCATGACGGCTGGGAGATTGGTTTGATGGATGGTAGGGTTTGATGCGCCGACGCAACGCAGGCGATGAGGCGCGCCGTGGTGGAGGGCTCCGGATTAATTTTGACCACCTGGAGATCTTTATCGAGCACCGAAATCTCGTAACACGGGCGTTCTTGCTTTTCGCCTCCATCAGAAAAGCGGCCGCCGCGACCGGGAATCGAACCCGCGTCCTTGCGATCAGTAGCACAACGCCTTAGCCACTGAGCCAACACGGCGGGTGGGTGGGAGATGGAGCGGGCGTTAAGTAGCTAAGGCTACAGAAAACGCTCGACTTCAGTCCATAAGCAAGCAAATATAAGCCACTCCATCTTCTTTTTTTTTTTTTTTTTCATTCTGATTTTGATCTAGCGCGCCGCGCATTGCGCGCACCAGCTGTACACAAGAGTGACCCGTAAAACGGTATCAAGCATACCAGGGAGCTTAGTTTTCTCGCGGACCACATCCTGGCGGCCTGAGTGACGCCACGCAACGTGGTAGTAGGGACCTTCGCCGCTGTCGTCGGAGGCCCCATATGCAATTTTCTCGATCAGCACGCCGCGGTCAATTTTCCCTTCGGTATTGATGCGGAAAACGGCGTCGCCAGCGAAGTATGCCATTTACGATCACAGGAAGCCAACAGTTCGATCGTTGCCGCCCGCGGGCTAAGTTGAACGTGCGCGCGTAAATGCAATGCCATGCGCGCTTTTCACTTTTTTTTTTTTTTGCATGATGATGCTGATACTTTGTGTAAGAACTCTTATTTAACAAGTGGTCACACTGCCAAGATTTGAGCCAAATTATTTTTTATTGCTCTTACGTCTTCAATGTATTCTATTTGTTTGCTTTCATTTTTTACTTTGTAGCCGTTTATTCAACACAAAATGAGGAACATTAAGAGAGAAGGAAAGGCTGTCATAGAGGCAAAATATTGTTTTTCTCTCTCTGTGAGCAGCCGCCGCAGCGCTGGCTGTTACTTTAAAACAAGCAACAGGCTTACAGCTTGCAGTATAGGTATATTGCTTATACACGAAACTTGACCAGCAATGGCGTTTGAGTTGTTATTGACTTGTAGCAGCGTTTGCAGGTCGCGGTAGAAAAGGCCCATCTCGCCGGAGCTGCCGTCGGGCTTTCGGTCAGGATGGCCGACCTCGAGTCTTCCCCCCGCGAGCTGCGGAAGTCGGCGGACCTAAGGAGAATTTTGTTCAAAGAAGAGGAGCAGGCGAAGATGAGACACGTAAGTCGCCTGATGGACACCTGCGTAATCCGGAGCCTTTTGACCCGAAGCGGCCCGTAATGTATGCCTTCTTGTCCGCAGATTCGCAAGCTGATGAACAAGCCAGCGTGGGAGCGCAGCGCTGACGAAGAGGGCATTCTGGAAAAATCGCGCGACTTGGTGCAAGTGCTTCAGGAGCGGTCGCGGAAGCGTCGGTGTGTCGAGCAAAGGCTTCAGGAGGTGCGTCTCGGTCAAGCTTAGTCGCCGGGCTTCTCATTCGCTTGAAAGTGTTAAGCTTGCTGCTAGTAAAGGCGCAGTGACTTTGCCTGCCTTCAAGAGCCCGTAGTACACTTATGGATTGCTAGTATTGCGTCTATGCCGCTGTTGCAGTTGCAACAGACTGGAGGCTCCCCGTTGTGATACAATTAATTGGACACACGATAACTCGTGCCTCGCGCGTTATGTTCCGCTAAAAGTGATGAAACAGGCTTGATAGGTGATACCTTCTCCGGCGTTCCCTTAGCGATAACAGGGTAGCTCTTTTTGTGTCGGCAGCGCTTGGCATCTGTTCAGTGTTGTAAAGAAGGGTGTCTGTTACCGTTGATGTTACGGTGATGGAGGGGGTGTGGTGCGCTCAATCAGATATGTACGAATGTGACGGGCACACACCAGGACACGCACGGTTGCTTTCTGTGGCCCCGTAGTCATCCCAGAGGTTTCAATCGTTTCAATCCCATCACCCTGGCTACCTGCCGAGTTCTCGATAAAGAGTGTCTGGGTAATATTTAATGTTTATATGCATGTGTTTAAAAAATTCGAGCGCTAGTAGCAGCCTACAAGGAAGAAGCATTGATAGCTGGGTATGAAAGACAGATGAAACAAGTTGCATGCTGAAGAAAAGTGAGAGAAGCAGTGGGAGGTGGACCACTGTATTGCTTGTATTCACTGGCGAGGCGCGCATGCAGGCAACCGTGTGAGCGCGCCATCACTCGTTACGTCGAGCTCCGCGGGATGGCGGTATTTGTCCGTGCTCGTTACAAACTCTACCTCACCATGCGCAAAGTATTGCCTCGAGTCCAATGTGAGTGCAATTAATAACATGTCCGTTGACAGCACCGTTGAGAATCGGGTTGAAACGGAGCAGACGACGCACATTGGTGTTTTTCTTCTTCAGCATGCGGGTGCAGTGGCCCAAGCCGCGCCATGTCCGTGGCGCATCGGCCATGTCTATGGCCGTTTCCAGTGTTGCCAAGAGAAGGAATTGACAGCTAAACTTTTCAACGAATACCATCTATAGCGGGATGAAGTAAGGGTATTCAGGTGGAAGAGAGGGGGGTTGGCTGACGCAAAATAGAGGCAGTTAGAGGTATTTGAGCTGTCCTGCAATGGACGTCAATAAATGATGGTGGTGATTTGGTTTGGATTTGATGTTTAGTCAATTTGCTCACGTGCTCTTTGTTACCAGTAGTTCGGTTGGATCTTAGTGAATTACCCACAAAAAAGGCGTGTAAGTGTAACATCTTCCTGTTGTCTGCATCAAGTGCTAGAAATGTGGTAGTCGAGTTTGTTGTACTCTCTCAATGTTTGGGGTGTCTTGTTCGTAGTGAAAACTGCCTTTTTTTCTATGCTTTTGTCTTCCAACTACTATTTTGGGTGGTTAACTTGATCATTCTGTGCACTCAGGGCTCTTGGGGCTAAAAGCCTCTTGGTTGTCAGTTGGTTTTTGCCTACCTTGCTCACAGTGTAAGTACTTACACGGGAACACTGCAAAGCTGTTCGTATAATCAGCAGGGCAAAAGACACACCGCACATGCTGTCTGTTGCACAAGGCATTTAAGGTATCCAAGTATCTTCGTTTTGCATCCCCTGTTTACGCAATTACAAGTCGACCCTTTTCTCAAATTCTAGATTTGTTTTGAAAGGAGGCTGAGGGTTCAAACTATATTTGAGTATTGTGCTTGTAAATATGTTACAACTGCATATTTATGCGTGTTGAGTAAATGTGCTACGTCGTTTTCTGGCCTTTCAGAGGTGTGTGTGGCCAGGAAGACGAGGTGGGGGTGTTTTAGTGTCAGAAACCTGTCCCCCCCTTGCAAAAATCCCTTCATGGAAAAAAGACAAAGCTATTCCCGAAAAACACAAATCTTGTCTGGTTGTCTAGCTGAGTGTTGTCTATTACTTTCTAGTCCCCCAAAGAAAATGAGAACCCTGACGACACCTGTGCACCTCTTATGACTCGTGAATGTGAAAGCGTTTTAATGTCCAGTTGAACGCTGCTGAGTGCACAGGTAATGTGTTTGAATTCTGTTGGTCTGTGATGTGCTGGTGTGAATGGCCTGCTTTTGCTAAGGTTACAACTCCCAAATACCGTAAAGTACTGAGCAAAGTGCCCCCCCCCCCCCCCCCCCCCCCTAGAAACTTGTAGATAATTGGTCTAAAGATAGGAAGGGGCCGTTATTCGGATCGGGCCCCAACTTCAAGATGGCGGCACAAAATGGCGGCACTGTAGCTGCATTACCGAAGATGTTTATTTATGGCACTGCTGGCACTGCAAGTAGTCAATGCTAAAAACGTACATTCTGACTTTCACATTGGCTTTGAACACGCGGCACCCAGAAGCCAGAAAAAAAAAATTGTTTTCGGGATGGCCGAAAGTGGGAGGGGGGGCTCTTGCTTGGTCGTGTACAGAAATGCGAAAATCCCGGAAAATGCTGGGGGCAGTTGCATGCGTGGGGGCGCTTGATCAGTATTTTATGGTATATAGATGCCTCAAACTTTATAGTGGTATGGTACATACCGCCCCATGTGTTGCCTAGCAGCATACGCTCCTTTGTGTCTTATTAGTGTAGGGAATGCGCAATGGAACGCTTCCCAGCCACGTCAGTTTAAGAGCCTTTTCGATGCTGCGGGCAGCAGACAATGCTTGCTTACCATCAACTGTACTGTGGCCACTGAATTGTCATTGGTGTGATTGGTGGCGGCTGCAGGTGCAAGACCCGCCAGCGGTGCTGGCCGACAAGTGCCGAGAGCTGGCGGCGGCCGTGGCGGAGGCGCGCCACCTGGTGGTGTACACGGGTGCGGGCATCAGCACCGCGGCCTGCATCCCCGACTACCGGGGACCCGCGGGCGTCTGGACCCTCCTCCACAAGGGCCACCACCTACCCGAGTGCGTAGTAGTAGCAGTAGTACTTGTGGCTCAAGGGAAGTGAAGAGAGCTACTGCGGGTGTTGTGCTACTGCGGGTGTTATTGAGCTCGGCAAGGAGCTCCCCTGAATACAACCCAGTGCGGGGGAGTGAGAGGGTAGGGCAGAGTGTTAAAGAGATAGAGGAAGAGAGAAGGAAACAATGAAAAGAACTGAGTGAAGTTGAGGCATCAGTCAGTTTGGGCGAGCGAGTCTATTCCACCCCCAATACTTTCCCCATCCCTTCCACCCTCGAATGTGTTGCAGTTGAACTAAGGGCCACGAAGACGAAACATGGCTTCGTTCAGTCTGAAAGAAATGGCCTCTGGTAACTCACTCGGCCCCACTCCAGCCACACGAGATGTTTTGGTCTCTTTGATCTCTTCAAATAAAGGATGAATGAAACAGACACAGGAACCATGGAAAAACATTTTATGCAACAGTGATGTACTATGGGCAGGGCTCACACAATAGGGGTAAGCACTTAGAAAACTAAGTCATCAGTGGGTTGACTGCACATTTGAATTTCAGTGATGGATCAAACAAAACTTCAGGCCTCACGGCGATCACCCAGTCATGTTTCTTGGCGGCTGCCTCCAACCGCACGAACAAATTCTTTTGAAGTTTTCAATACAACTGGTGTCGTGGTTTTTAAGACAAGGGAATACTTTTTGGTGAATTAGACTTGTATTTTGTCTTCGTGAGTTGTATATCAAACCCTAAGGGTACCGGAGAATATTCCGAAACTTTCAAGGGCACCTAAGCGTTCCTAATGCTGTGTACTGATTGCAGAAGCATTAGTATACATAGGGTTTAACGCGCCAATGCAACGCAGGCGATGCGGCGCGCCGTAGTGGAGGGCTACGGATTAATTTTGACCACCTGGGGATCTTTAACGTGCGCCGAAATCTCGTGCACACGGGCATTTTTGCTTTTCACCTCCATCAGAAAAGCGGCCTCCGCTGCCGGAAATCAACTCCGCGTCCTCGTGCTCAGCAGCGCGCTTAGCCACTGAGCCACCGCGGCGGGTGCAGAAGCATTAGTGTCCAACTTCCAACTGCTAAACTTGTTTTCTCGGTGTCGTCCTTTTCGAATAAAAGTCTACTTTTCGTGATTGACATAAATTTGGAATAAAGTGAGTAGGAACACAATCGTTCCAGGAATCCAGTTGTTACAGATGCACCTGCCAATACTTTGTAATGTTGCTGCATCTATGGCTTAATAGGCACTGTTACCAAACAAATGTTCAATTCTTTTATGATGGTTATTTTTAAACACCCTGCCTATCACTTTTCAAGGTTTAGTTGTATGGAGGCTGTGGGGGAATGTCGAGCATGAGCACTTTAATTTTTCTTTAACAAGTTACCCATCTGTAGGTGCAATTACCCATCGCTGAACTAGAAGTTATCTGCTGGTTATAAGTGAATCCCGCTTGTAGACCTACTTCAAGACGTGAAATCACAGAGCAGTGTTCCTCCTGGTGTCAATAGTGATTGCCCTCAAAATAGCAGCGGCCGAGATCTTGCAAGCATTCCAGCAGTAACGGTGTTGGCAGAGACCATTTTCAAGGCAGCAGCTGCTGCAAACATGTAGGCATTTGTGCAACAAATGCCTACCTACATTGTTTACAAATAATGAATCCATAAGGCCCCCTTGTTTTAGTGGTGGTTGAACAACAGCGCAAGTAATCAAGTCAAGGATGAAAGATAGGATGATCAAGGCACTGTTTGTCGATACGTTTTCCTATCTTATGGTATGCTTTTTAGCACGCTTATACGCTTTCATATCTTACAATATGCTTTTCATTACCCTTACAATACATTTTTATATCTTAAGGTATGCTTTCCAGTATGCTTATGATACATTTTGATATCTTATGATAAGCCTTCCTGTTGGCTTGTGATACATTTTCTGATCGTACGTATGCTTTCCTGTATACTTACGATATATTTTTATATCTTATGATATGCTTTACGGTACACTTACAATATGTATTAATATCTTACGGTATGCTTTCCAGTATGCTTGCGATAGGCTTTCCAGTGCACTTACGATGTTTTCATATCTTACGATACGCTTTCCAATGCACTTATGGTATGCTATGATATGCTTCCCAGTTCACTTGCAATACAATTTTATATCTTACGGTATGATTTTTAGAACGCTTTTGATACACTTTCTATCTTGTTCTTCAGTACGCTTATGATGTGTTTTAATACTTTGCAGCATGCTTTCCAGTGCGCTTACTGACACACATTGATATGTTTTGTCTGTGTCTTGGTTCCTTGCGCTGTGGTTCAATATGTCACCATTTCGCCCAGAATTTCGTGCTGCTCGTTTCAATCCTCTCGTCGTCATCGTCGTTGCAGGGTGCAGGAGCTGAGCCAGGCGTGCCCGACCTTCACCCACATGGCGCTGGCACAGCTCCAGCGCACGGGCCACGTGAAGCACGTGGTGTCGCAGAACTGCGACGGCCTGCATGTGCGCAGCGGCTTGCCCCCCCGCCGCCTGTCCGAGGTGCACGGCAACATGTTCCTCGAGGTGTGCCCTCGCTGCAAGCCCCTGCGCCAGTACTTCCGCCTCTTCGACGTCACCGAGCGCACGGCCCTCCGCCGCCACCGCACGGGCCGCCAGTGCCACGCCTGCGGTGCCGACCTGGTGGACACCATCGTGCACTTTGGGGAGACTGGCCGCCTCCGGTGGCCGCTCAACTGGCCGGGCGCCGGCAAGGCGGCTGAGCGCTGCGATGCCATCCTGTGCCTGGGCAGCAGCCTGAAGGTGCTTCGGCGCTACCGCTGCCTCTGGGGGCTGGAGCGGCCCGCGCGGGAGCGTCCGCGGCTGTACATCGTGAACCTGCAGTGGACGCCCAAGGACGAGGCGGCCACGCTCAAGGTCAACGGCCGCTGCGACGACGTCATGCGCGCCGTCATGGAGCAGCTGGGCATTGCCGTGCCCGAGTACAACCGGTGGGTGTTTGGCTGTGTTGACTTGCTGGTAGGCTTGATTAGTAGGATCGCATGCAGCCGTGTTCTTGACTGGCAAAATCGCACCTAACGAACCTACCAAAGACTTGCCAGTGGGCTTGCAGGTAGCCAGCCTACTTATGGTAAGGCTTGATTGATCGTCCTGCCAGGAAACTGTGATTGGTGAACTTGGAGGCTGCAGTGTCATTTGATTTACAGGCCTACCAGTAAGCTTGAGTGGCGGTCTTGTTGGTAGGCTGTCTGGTAGAGTCGCAAACAGTCTTGTTCGACCAGCAGATGTGTACCTAACAAACATTTTGGCGCATACGTGTGTTCGCAGGTGTGCGGACCCCCTGTGGCAGTTGCACACGCCTGTACGACCAAAGGAGGTGTGCACCTTCAGTCGGCGACCCCTGGCAGCGGAGCCCCCTTGCGACGCCCCCCCTCACGAGGACCACTGCTATGCCCTCGTCAAGCGAGAGCCCAAGGAGGAGGTGGAAGAGGAGGAAAAGGATGCAGATGGGGATGAGGAAGAGGATGGATCAAGGGATGGGGAGAAGGAAAAGGAAGACCAGAAGCCGGCTAAACGACCCGCTCCACTGGTCGGCTGGTACGGCAAGGGATGTGCAAAGTGGCGTCGAAAGCGCTAGCATTGTTTGTGGTTCGGAGATCAAGGGCCTGTTGCCATGGAAACGCAGAAGAGGCTGTCAAGATGCTCCCTCAAGAAAGCGTTGAGCAGGAAATGCCGTGTCGGAAGCGCCCTTTTGCGAAGCCATTGTAGGCTGGAGCTTTCTACTCCCACAAGAAAGCGTTAGGTTGGACATACCTCGTTGGAAGCGTCCTTGCAAGCTGCTGGACACTTTCCAGAAGTCGGCTGTGAAGCCATTTGCAAAGCCATTGTAGGCTGGAACTTGGGGCCCAAAATGAAAGCATGCCCTGCTGATTCCTGGGCTTGAATCTCCTGTGGAGAGCTAGATTTGTGCAAGCAGACACTGGGGATAATGCAACCTGAAGCCAAGCCTGGATTGAGTGCGGCACGCAGCCAGTCATCTGCCAGACGCGTTCCAAATGCAACTTCCATCTGCCAGTTAATTTTAGGAGTGGAATCTTTGAGTCGAGTGCAAGGACAGCGTTTTTGAGAGAGAAGATCGAGATCGCCGTGTCCCGTGTTGCAATCTGTGAAAGTGAAACTGTGTGAGACTCTTGATTTAAAGTTAGGTCGGAACTGAAGGAGACGTTCTGTGAAATTGTGCATCAAGACTGTGGGTGTTGTAGCATGAATGGTTTGTGCAAAAGTGCAAAGTGTTGGGATGGTGGTGTGGCTCGCAGGATAAAGTTTCTAATCTGCGCACTGTTTTTCTGCCCGGGGCCAAAAACTTGACCTTTCGAGCAGCTGAAACCAAAAAAATGCGTTTCCATCGTGTCGCTGAAATGAAGGGCGGGGGTGTGGGCACTTTGAAATGACCAATTGAAGCCCAGTAAAGTCGGAAAAAAAAAAGAGAAATCTGCCGGTGTTCAAAGGTGGAGTCACATGCAGTCACTCTTCCTCTTTTTCATGCATTTTCAAGTACTTTCTACGTTATACAAGAATCTGTTTGTGCAATGTCGAGATCGCAGATGCCCCTGCAAGTTGTTCCACGATTGCGAGAACCTGCAAACCTAAAACATTGTGAAAAAACTCTGTGGTGACAACTTTTGCGTTTTTATGCAAACCAGTTACTGTTGCCAATGCAACTTTTGATGATACAACAGCCTGTGTGAACATCAACATTTTACAACCCTGCCTGGGAGGCAAATTTTTCTATCTGTTCTTTAGCGAATCAAGCTGCTGAATAAAGCCCGAGTGCGCTTTCCAGGTGTTCTGATCCAAGTTGTGGTGCAGTCTTGCTTGGTTCGTACCGTTTTGCTGTGCCGGTATTGCCAGAAGTGTACCTCCCAGATGCCCCAAGCAGGGCTTTGAGGGTGTGTGCCGACGAAAAGCTGAAAAAATACTGATTTGCCAGGTTTATGTGCTGAAAGATGACGAATTTATAACTGGGTGAGAAACTGCAGATAAAAACACCACATCTTCGCCACCGTGGCAGCGTACGGTCGATCCATTGCAGCACTTCCCATCAACTGCTCGGAATGTATTTTGGGGTGAAGTCTATTATTGTCAAAGAAATCTCCTCCTGCAAGAATTATGAAAATTCGTTCACTTTCACCAAAACTACGCACAATGAGAAATCGCGCATAATCGTTACCTCTCAACTCGACCGCGGACATTGCGACGAAAGCTGTGCACTCTCTCCCAGGGAGGGGGGCGGCTCGTGGCGTTCTCTTTGGTGGCCTTCGATATATCGCAGGCCTGGGAGTTTTCTCCTTTTCTCCGCAACGTGGAGGGGCCTATTTGTGGTCTGATGCAATACACAGGCAGGCATTGCTGCCTGCTCGCAGGTGCGCGCTGAGGCTGGTAAGGTGTTTTTGATGCAATAAATGTTTGTTGTCGACTGGTCTGGTTGAAAGGGAACTCCGCGCGCGTTCGAAACACAAAGGAAACGTCAAAACTGTGTGCACAGGTTCAGGCATAGATGAGGTTGGTACACAGCGCTGACGATGGCGGATCGTCGCAGGAAATATGAGAAATAAGCTGAGAAGTTGACCAGCGACAGCCAATAGGACAGCCATGGCCTCGATTACATCGTTAAGGCCATGCCAGGGGTGCATAATGAGAACTGAAGAGAGCGTGGTAGGTTTTTCCCAGTGATTTGCGCGCTCACTGCTTCACGTGTACGTGTAATATTTGGCTCAGGTATTCCTGGCAGTGTAATCCAAATGTCGCGCAGGTTTACTTGCACTGCTCAAAGTGTGTTGCAGAGTCCCTTTAAATTGTAGCTTCGCTTGGTTCATCTTTACAGCGTTTACTTTTAGTGGGAAACTTTGGGCCTTTATGTCACCTCTAATTGGTTAACTCCCACTATGAGCTGCAGTATTTGCTGACGCTGGATCGGCCAAGGAGTGAAATCATTATCTTGCGACTGCAGGAGAGGTTTACTAGAGATGGTATCAGTGCCACCAGCTGTGTCTTGTCACAGTACTCCTTACCACTTACGTGCACACATGGGGCAGCAGCATGCTCATGTGGAATAGCGTGCTGCAGCATGGAGAGGGTCCCGGTTTTGGACATGTAGACCAAGCGGTGAAGCAGAGGTGGACATGACGAGTGCCAATGCGGAAGATTGTAGAGGTGGGAGTGATTATGCTAATTTTTCAAACGAAGCTTGAAACAACTCACGAACGTACCATATTCGAACCAAACGCCACACAGCAAAGCCCACCTTAAGGAGCTCTGATGATGATGATACCTGTACTCTCATTTGCAGGTCTACGGGTAGGCCATGGGTGGTTCGTTCGGCCAAAGAGCAGGCGGTTATGCAGGCATGCACCCGCGAGCTTCGTGCAAACCCCAAAGTTCGTCTGACAAAAGTGGAGGTCAACAAGCAACGAAGGCCTCGGTTGTCATCGCGCATTGCGTGTTTTCCACAAAGCTTCCTGTTTTACCTTTTCATTTAGAAAAAGGACGAGTAATTTTTTTTGCATATCGTTGAGTAGCATGCTGGAAGAATTCGTTTGCACAGCTGGCACAGTGTGGGATGTCTGGTGTAATGGTGGCTTTCAACCCTGGAATTTTTATTTTGAGCAAGAATTTTCCTTCTGCATGGTGTCAATTATTTTTAAACTCAGAAGTGTACAAACGAAAAATTAAGTGGTGTCAATCATTTTTAAACTCAGAAGTGTACAAACGAAAAATTAAGCTGATATTGCAAGAATTTATGAATTTACAGGCATGACAACTAATTAGGTCATTAGGCGAGTAAAGTTCTTCCTTTGAGTAGAATTTCTTTGTTTTCGTGAAGGCTACTAGACCCTGAGCCTACAGGACAGGAAAAAATGCTGGTAGTGCAAGTATTTACAGATGTATGCACATTTAGACAAACCAGGATTTCAGTTTCCTTGCCTGCTTCGTCTTTTAAGTGCAGAGCACTTTAGGGGCTCGCCCTGTCATCGTAGCTCACTCGCTGGACCCAAATAGAGCCCCATGGCATACTGTCGTAGCGGTGACCCACACAGGCTTCGAAAAACAAGCAGTTTATATAGTCATAACCGTTCAAAACTCGTGTATCGCTGACGCTTGTCAGACATCTCCCCGTTGTTTAGCGCAAAGAAAACTGCAGGTACATTTGAGGCAAAATATACGTAACTAACCGGCAGCGCCTACGTTTATTTAGTTAGGAACGCTCGTTGGGTTGGTTTTTACGATAATCGAAAAAAATGTGGCAGCACAAGAAAAAAGGCACATTCCAAACTGCGCAGTAAAGCGCCGGGACGTGCGAGAGGAAAACCAAGCACAAAAAGAACAGAACTCCCTCTGGCGCTTACAGGCAAGGGGCGCGCGAGCACTGCAAAGACGGGAAATTTGAATTCCATTGAACAAACCTACGTTCCATTCATCAAGAGAGGAGCGAGACAGGGCGGTGAAGAGCGTGATGGGTGGTAGCAGTGAGTGAATGAAGGGCGCTACAGCCCATTATAGTGAATCACTGCTCTGCACATCCGACAGCTTTCACATTGAGTGGAACGGCGTTTATTTTTTTCCCATAGTGTTCACCTCCACGAAAACACAACAGTGATGTGTATCACAAGAGGCATCCTTGAAAAACTCTTGTCCAGAAAACTGGCAGTTTTGGTTTTGTTTTCAAGGCGCTAGAGGATATTTTGTGTACTTCTGTCAAGGGATGACACCAGGAGAGTGTCATCATTTAAAGGGTTGAAGTTTGAGTCTGGCACTTGTGCGTTCCTTTTTCATTTAGTTTTTGTTGTCCCAATAAATGTTTCCTTGATATAGATTAGTATTCCATTCCATTCCAAGAGCTTTCAAAATGCTTGGTTGTTTGTTAGGTCAGGTCACAATGGATTAAATTGTTAGGTTACATCATGTTACATTAAGGAAAGTCAACATCTTCATGTTACTTGATCTAAAAATGCTTGGGAGAGCAAAGTAGTGCGAGATGCAGTGTTATGCAAAACAATGCAGCTGGATGTCACTTTAGTGGAGTGCTTATAGTCAGATGGCATTCCAGACACAGCCAAAGACAAAACTATCACTACTACATTTGCTTGGCCTCTATTCAGTGACTTTACACAAAACACCATTTCACCTTGAGCATAAGTTGCCGATTAATTTTATGTAAATGACTGCAGGTTTTCAAATATCAGACACAAAAAACAATGCACTAGGTTAGACACATTTTAATTAAGAACCCACACTGTTCCTCAAATTAGCAATGTTCCAACTTCAACTTCGCCTGCCAAGCATAAAAAACTTTACAAGCCCTCTTGTCTTCTTTCCTCTTCCTCTTGTCTTCTTCTTGTCCTCTTGTCTTCTTTCTATTGCCCCAAATGGGTGCACATTACACTCAAGCAAGTGTCAGATATTTCCGGACTACTACTTGAGGGAAACACCTTCAGGTGACAAGGCCACTAGGTCACCTGGATGCGGGTCACCCTGAGCACACGCCCGCACAAACGCATGCCACCACTTCCACCTGGCACCACCACCAAGAGCAGCAAGCCGCACAGCCTCTTCGGGTGTCAGCCCCAACGGGCGTACACCCACCATACATAGCTGCCGCACCTTGGCAGCCATGACACCCGTCAGCCGCATACCTCCATGCACCATGACACCAGGATCTAACAACTCGACGCTGACCAGACGCGGTTTCTCCAGGTCTGCAGACACGCGGCGTAGGTCAGCTAAACTGAGCAAAGGGCTGACGGTCAGTGAGCGCGGACACACTGCGAACGTCACGGCTGCAATGCGGATGTGAGGCAGAAGGCAGCTCGGACTCAGTCCCTGCACCGCAAACACTGCCACCAGATCACTGAATCCGTCCCGCCGTTGTGGCAGTGGCACTGTCTCCCAACCGGCCCATTCAACTGGCACCCCTCTAGTCAGATGTGCTGATGCCTTCACGAAGTGAAACCGCTGCGCCGCCTTTGTCCTCCGCTCGGACGAAGCCCAGTGCTGCGCCTTTGCCGACGTTGCTTTGTCAATGAGGTCCCAGGGAAAGTAGTCGAGGCAAATCAGCGACTGGAGCGAGTCCAGGACGTAATACAGATCCGCCTCGGACACAAAACGCTGCTCCAAAAACTGTGCGGTGGACTGCAGAGTCTCCTTCTTTGGACTGTGGCTGACAGCTGCGAAAGCCCAAAGCACCTTGGAAACATCCTTCAATCTGGGCATGAGGGACGGGTGCAGTCTTGACGATGGTTCGCCCGGGTGAAGTGCGTTAAGCAGGGAATAAACCCGATCCTCGAGGCACCCGAAAGCGCGACTGTCGTAGTCCGCTACACTGGCAAATGCAGCCAAGACATGGGCACACTCCACAACTGCCATTTCTCGGGCATGGGTGGAAACGTAGCAAGCCAGTCCCTCAAGGAGCTCGACACTGCGATACTCGCAGAGTCGCAGAAACTTCAACACGGCTATGACGTCGAACCTGTCCTCTCCCGATGTCAAGGCGCGAGCAGTGCAACGCGCGACAGCGTCGAGGAAGGCATCGTCCGAGACCTTGATCTTCAACTTGAAGAGACTGCTGCAAAGCACGGCCAGCTCCTTGAAGTCTCCCCCATTCCGAAGCTCGGGCAGGCGCCGTTTGACGGCGCTCTCGAACACGCCGGGAACTGGGCGTTTCCAGAGCGCCGACAGGTAGAGCAAGTGAAGCAAATGCGGCCTGGCGAGCTGTGCGGCGTCGACGACGCACAGAAGCTGCTGTCGGTACCGAACACCACCGGCCCCACTGGGAGCTGTGGTCGCCCACGCATCCATCACCCTGATTGCAACCTCCGGCGCAAGCTTGTCCACCAGGTGGCAGCACTCCTGTTCCAAGGCATGCTTGTCTTTCTTGCCACAGGACAGAACAGCACTGACCAGCCGTTCAGTGCCAGGTGAAGATGGAACCTGAGGGTTTAGACCGGCACCACAGGAGCTAGCCACTGTTTGGCGATAGGCAGGACGATCCCGGAAGAAGCAGTGGTAATGGTCTCTCACCACAACGTGGCACCAGCGGCGAGAGAAAAGAAAGCACAATGGGAAACGCATATCACTTTATGTCGGGTGTGTCGAAGTGGCACATGCTCTTGTACTTGACGAGGAGCTCGCGCTTTCGAACGAGCTGACGCCGCAGGGCATCGACTCGGCGCAGCTGCTCTTCACGTGTTAGCTCGATTCCTGGGAGTTTGTTGATCATGTCGCGGCACAGCTGCAGCTTGCCGCGCAACTCTTGGATCTTGGCGGCGCTGTCGTAGCTGTCACGCTTCTGGGTCGGGTCGTGCGAGTCTTTCTCTATGCTGCAACGAGAGGACTTGGTCAGAAACGTTCCTGTGAATGCTCATCATCAATTGCTGACGCGCAAACACAAAATAGAACGTCAGCGTAGAATTTCCCCAACACTTTGTTGCAGCAAAGATTTGTCTAAAGTCCTACGTTAACTAACATTTAGCAAACCGGCGGTAGGTGGAGCTGTGGTCAGTGCAGGATATGGTTGGGGAGGTCAAGTGTGCGCGCATGCGTATAATCAGAGTTACAGAAGGATGAAAAATCGGGCCCGACTCTACTGCGCATGCGCACGTGCGCCGACCGATTCTCCGCTCCGCTAAAAACTGGTATGCACATGGTGCAGCTTAGTGCCACTAGCTCAGCTCACCACGGGAACATGTATAAAAAGATACCAAGAAGTGCCTAAAGGGGGAGACGCACACATCAAGACCTTTGTCATTCGCCTGATCAATGATTTCAGCACTAAATGTTTACGCCTGCACTTGCATTCTTCGAATGTCTGGCCGCGCGTAACGGGGTTAGAGCAGACATGTCCGGTGGTTCGCGTCCAACACAAAATCTGAATTATAGCCTTTACTCCCCTAGTTGTGTACATCGCCCTTAAACTGCACCTCGGGTACAGGAAGAAGTTTTATTTTGACGATAATTTAGCTCCGAAAATTTAGCGCAAAGTAACGACGAGCGAGTGTTGCACTCGTACGGTTCCAACGTAGATATAAGGCACGAGGTACTACTAATAGCTTACCTTCTGATAACGTCGTATATGAGATGTAGGATCTCACCACTAACTTCTTCAATTGTGGCCATTTCACAGAAATACTCAGGTTTCGCAGAGACGAACGCCGGCGTTTGCAAAGTGCATGGTAGGAAGCACGGTGTGTAAAATACTTGGTGTGTCCACTGACTACACCTTGCGCGCGGCAATTCTCAGCCGCTAGAGGAAGGGCAACATTTTGGTTCCTTTTTATAATTTTTAGAGCTGATATAGGCACAAAAATTAGCGGCGTGTTATTTATTTTACATCTGACAACCACACAACATGCCCTCTGTCTCTAACGCTGCGTTGTTTTGCATGTCTTTGACGCAGAAGTAGCACGAATACACCACTAGTGAAATTGTAAGCTATTTCAGCAATCTTTGCAGTTGAGTTTTGTTCATATTACCCAAGTTACCGCAAATTTCAGTAAGAATCAAGCTTTTTGCAAGTTATAATGTAACAAAATTACTTATTGACTTTATTGTTTTTATTATAAACACGAAATATCAACTGATATATTTAGACGCTAGCCAATCCGTCAGAAGCCGCCGCTTTTTGCTGTCTGCGCTCTGCGTGAGTTTGGGTTTGGGGGTGTTGCCTGTTTGATCATTCTATTTTCGCGTGTGGTTTCCGTAAACAACATTTCGCGTGTGGTAAACAACATTTTGGTGCGCGTTATATCAGACTTCAACTGCACGTGGCCTAGAGCTCCAGCAAGGACGCACCCCTTCCCGAATATCTATATCTATCTTGCTGGTTCGCCGGAACAAGCCTTCATGTGTTTGGGTCTTCCATAGTCGGTCCTACGACTATGACGATTACCTGGTGAGCGCTCATTTTGCACCAGCTGCATTACAGGCCGTTCACCCAGTTTACTGTGCTAACAAACTTTGTCAGGAGTGAAATGCTTAATGTGGGGGCTTACCAAGATGTCAAGTTGTTCGTTCCGTACAGTTAGTGGAAGCTGGCTCGATTTGTCGTTTCTTCGTGGGAAAAGCTTTATTAAATATGACGCACAAAATACCATTCTGTTTTCGGGTCCTCTTAACCAACTCGCCCTAGTTTTGCACCTTACAAATGTTTCTGGATGTCATATGAAGCGTGCCTGTTTCGAGAACCTTGGCATATTTTACCTCAGCAAACGTTTGCCGGTCAGTTGTATCTTACATTGGCTACTTATGATTAGCTATAGAAGCAAGGAGACACGATGTCTATATTGGCATTTAAAGAGATAAGGTTCTTATTGTCGTTTGGCCTGGGTCAAATTAGGAACCAAACAATTGAGCCTCGGCAGAGAGATCTTTTTTTTTTTTTTGTATACCAGCGTGAACTTGTACTGCCAAAACAGTTGTAATGCTCGTGTGTGTACTTCTTTGTCATAAACGTTTAATATAAAACTTCAGCGATGAGCATATGCACTGGCGGAGTTTTGTGGATCATTCTGTATCTGCGAACAAGATTCGCTTTCTCTCTGTGGCAGCTTGTGTTTATAATTAAAAAAACCCAGGTAGTTTAAATTAATCCGCAGCCCGCCTCTGTGGACACCATATATTGCTGAATAAAGTGCCAACAAATGGTTTTCAATGTTTTAAACTTCCAAATGTCGTGATGCAAGACCCAAAGCCTGCAGCTAGTGTTCTTTACACAAGCAACCTTCCTTGCCACCATATCTGAAGGAATACACACTTGCCTTAGAAACCAGATGCCCACACATTGATTTGGGTCCACGGGAATGCGTTTTTGTTGCAGCACTGAAGAGTTTTCTGTCGCACACTCTGCGAAACTCGCAAGAAGTCCCATGTCTAGGCTTGCACGATAAAAAGCACAAGAAAAGAAATTGGCGCAGCTTGCAGTAGTGGCGCAGTGCTGGAGAAACAGCAGATATGGTGCCCCCTCTCCCTTTGTCAGAGACCCGGCTGCTGCACCCCGCATATATTTCCGGACTTGCCGCTAAAAGTTCTCCACAACTGGCAGGCCTGGATCGTTTCGTCCGCAGGCTTTCACATCTCTCCCAAAGTGGACCACGTTAACACGCGCTAGAACCCACGGCCAAGTCCAACGCCGATGTCCATGCTACGAACCCAAGAGAATTGCCGTGCTCCCGGAATGCAATGATAGCTCAATGGGCTAGACGCCGATTTCACAATGCAATGGGCCCACGTTCGATTCCGACCACAGGAAGAGTTTTTTTTTTTCTTTCTAATCAGCTGCACATGTTATTGCCCCCCCACCTCTGCTAACCCCGTACCCCTCAGGACTTTGGGGTGGCCCAGTGGTTCGGTTGCCGGTTTCACGGCGTGCTGGTTACACGGTGTTAATATGCAAACTGCGTTAAAGTGCTCTCATTTTTGCTACTGCTTCCTGGCCAGGGGTTTCACGGTGTATGTTAACACGAGAGAGGCCGGGGAACCGTTCGCATTCTTTCTTTATGACACAACTGATGGCGCGCACACGCTGTGAGGAGCTGGTCTTCTTCCTCTTCAGGGCCGATGATGGTGATGTTTAACAGTGTAAGAGCGACAATGTGACATTAGCCAGCACAGCTTCAAGCCTCGTTGTTTACGTGTCTATTTGTTAACACTGACTCCGCTAGCGGTCAGGAAAAAGTTGGTCCTGAACCAACTAGTTGGCTACCAGGCCTCGTTATACCATTTATACTTGGTTCGCCCCTTTGTGTGGGCATTTCAGAGACTGCATGGGGCTATTTTTAAAGGGGCCATGAAGACAAAATGCAAGTTTGGTTCATTCGAAAGATCATCTCGTTAGAATGACACTGACACTACTTTTAATGTAAAGTTCGCTCGAATAAATGAGGAAGACAGAGAATAGGCATGCGACCCACCAGCTATTTTTCCGCACTAAGCTTATGACGTATTATGGGAAGTTCTTTGCAATTGGCTTAGGGCGGGAAAAACCAACGGACACTAAACAGGGACTACAAGCTTGGAGAATGAGCTATTTGCACTTACATTTAACGCATGTTTTGTTTATAGCAGTAAGAGTGGCGGAGTAAACGATGAAGGTTACAAACACGTAACCGTAGGAAGCAGTTAGTGCTGCATTTTGCCAGCCAACGCTGTCTAAACACAGCTGTCAGTCAAGTTGGGCTTCTCTGACACGACACTGGTCAACTGACATAAGCGGTACGGCCACTTACGTGACCGTGTTTGTTGAATCATACCTGATGTTTCACGAAACGATTACTATCAACTGTAACAAAAATACGAAAGGTATACAACTCTGGTCAGAGGCTAAGGGCAAACAGCGGTTCTTAAGCGGTAATGCTGCACCACCTAGGAACGTGGACAATAATCAGTAAAGAAACATGTCTGCAAGATGGCAGCAGCCCCGGTCAACATACTGTACTGGAATTATAACTTAAACTGTATAATTTCTCCATCAGTAAAACATCATTTGCTGCCGGACAAACACTGAGGGTACAGTCGGTCCCGGATATATCAAGCCCAGATATATCGAACAGTACGAACATCCCCTTGGAAATCCTACGCAAAAGAAAATTTTTTATATATCGAATTATCAATATATTGCACTCTTTTTAGGATCCCTTGGAGCTTGGTATATCGGGGATCGACTGTATAAAAAACCAAATATTTTGAATAAAGCGAACTTTTGTTTTGTCTTCATGGCCCGTTAAAGGCAAGAACCTGAGATCTCTGCTTCTCCCATGTGCAGTGTGGGAAACAGAAAATGGGTGGCACAAAAAAAAATAGTTGTGGTTGGGCCGTGTGCGAACAGGAGAATGCACACTGGGAAAGGGAAAGAGCAGAACTAGAGGAGGGTAGGCCGCTGCCGCACATGCAATACGAGCCACTTTTAGAGGGAAGCTACTGGTGGTGGCGAACAGGAGTCCCCTGGTGATAGCAAGAGTGAGCTCCAGAGGTTTCTGTCCAGGGGACTGGTCAAGTGGCTGCCAAGTTTAACAGCAAGTTCAAGGGCAGATGAACAGAAGGTTCGACTAGACTTCCACCTTTGCATTCTAAACAAAGTTCTGAGCATCCCCCGTAATTTTTTTATTCCGCAGGGAAAGCCGGGTGATCAACTATGAGGCGGAGCGTCGAGAACGGCGGTGTGCCTTGGAGGAAGTCACGGAGCATCCCCTGAGGAGCAATGTTGTCGTGGTGAGTGATGGGAACTTTCGAACAAACTTTTGAGTCCAAGGAGCGGAGGTTTATGTAAGACCACTAATTCCGCCTGTCATTAAACGACGACGGCTGAAAATTACCTCCATTTAACAAGCTACACACCAACATTACAGGGATGCCTGCTCCTACCATCGTGACCTGCTATTTTGCAGTATCCTAAAGAAAAAGTAACAAAAAAGTCGGAATGTCGTGTAGAGTACGCTGGTGGCATTCTGAAGTTTTCTGATATTTTGAATCAATTGCTTGTTTAGTTTAGTTTTTCGTATTCTTTGTGGCTTTTTTTTTCTCCTTTCACGTTCTTCCTTTCCCTTTTCTGGAATTCCCCGAAATGAAATCCTGCAAACACCCCTGATGTGGTCTTGGTTCACTTGCAAAGGCGTCCAGTCGGTTGGGCTACAGGGTAAGCAGGGGCCCCTCTCTGTTCCACCGTTGCAGGAGCCCCTTTCGGAGAGACGACGGCAGTGCACCAGTGCCTGGGGTGGTCCGGACCCCCTGTCAATCGGCGATGGAGCACCCCCCCTCGACCCACTGTCGGCTATGGCCAGCGAGCAGCCGGTGTGTAGCCCTCGCACGTGTCTCTCGCACTTGTCCTTCGCACATTTCCTCACAAACGTCGCTCGTACACTAGCTTCTCTTACACATGTCACTTGCTGATGTTCCTCACGCATGTTCCCCACACACGTCTCTCGTACACTTCTCTGAAATGTATCCCGTACACTTGTCTTTTGCAGAGTTTTCTTGCCCATCTCCCTTGTACATGTCTTGTCCCTTGCACATATTTCTCACACATGTCCCTCGCACACTTCTCTTGCACATTTCCCTTGTGCATGTATTCCACACATGTCCCTGCATATTTATTTTGCACATCTCCCTTGTGCATGTCTTTCACACATGGGCTTTGAATATTTCTTTTACACATTTCCCTTGTACATGTCTTTTGCACATTCCTTTCCCTTGTGCATGTATTCCACACATGTCCCTGCATATTTATTTTGCACATCTCCCTTGTGCATGTCTTTCACACATGGGCTTTGAATATTTCTTTTACACATTTCCCTTGTACATGTCTTTTGCACATTCCCCTTGCACATCTCACTCATGTTCCTTACACTTGTTTTTTGCACATGTCCCTTGCACATGCTTCTCATGCATGTCCCTTGCATAGGTATTTCTTTTGCACATATCCCTTGTACATGTTTTTCACACATGTCCCTCGCACATCTCACTCATGTTCCTTACACTTGTTTTTTTGCGCATTTCTCTTGCACACCTCCCTTGTACATGTCTTTTGCGTATGTCCCTTGCACATGTTTCTCACACGTGTCCCACACGTGTCCCTCACATGTCCCGCAGACATGGCACCCACAGTCATTTCGCACTCGCAGCCACCACATAAATCTCCGACACTCAGCATTAAAATGAATTTGCTTCTACTGTGCTGACTTTTCCTAATCGCACGGAAGTGGTGGAAGCTTCATTGTTTGATTTCTCGCTTGAAAAACATTCCACATAGCGTTAGCATTAGAGCTTGGCTGCTGGCACACATCTTTCGATCACATATGCTGCTGGCTCTTTCTTCATTGCTTTTTGTCCCAGTTGCTTTCTCACTCACACCTGTCATTGTCATCATGAGTGTGTTTGAGTGTGACGAAATTCAACATGCCCCACTTGGGACGCGAGAGTGACTCTCTTGCCTCGAATGGGGTGTGTGGAGGTTCACCACAGGCGTATCCACTGTCTGAGGAATCCTTGCTTGCTCGTGGCTTCTGGTGTAAAGTTCTGAGGGAATCGTCTGGGTGCCCCTTTGAGGAGAGTGCTGTGTGCAGGATGTGGAGGTGCGCGGAAGCGGAGCCGATGCGGCAGGCCAGACCTCTCCTCGCTTTGAGCCCTGGTCGCAAAAGAAGGCCGCCATCCTGGCCAAGTACTCAACCGCCGAGAAGCTCTCCATTGCCACCAGCTTCCTGTCAGGTGGCGAAAAAGGTACTCCACCTTCGCTACTTACGTTTGCGGTAGATTGTCTGTGTACCTGCTTGCAGCGCTGCAAATGTTGTCAAAAGGTGACAGTTCTCTGCCGCCCCTACCACATGACTGCTTTCCCTCTCTTCCCCTCCTCTCTCGCGCCTCCTACGACGAATGCAAGGGACATTTGTTCAATGCAGTTCAATTTTTTTACGTTTATTAGCACAGTGTGCATCCTTTTTTTATCCTTTATTACTTGTTCTACCTGGAACGTCACGGGCCAAAATTTCTTCAGTGCTTGTTTTTATTTCACCTTTTTTTGCCATTGTTTTTTACCAAGTGGTTTTTATCATTTGTTATCACAAAAGCGAATCCATCGAGTTACGTAACCGAAATAGCGCGTGTGCTCTGTATTTTACTTTGCCTTGAATATGCCTGAGGTTTCCTTTGCACTGAATAATGTGGACATGTATGGGTCGTGCGAGCAGTTTTAGCCAGTTTGAGCAGTCCTGCCATATACGTGTACTTTGCGTTAGGGCGTTCGTTCACTTTGACTGGGTGGCTGTATCAAGTGACAGACAGACACAGACCAAAAGGGTCACATTTAGGTGAAAAAAATCCCGGGCCACCTCCACTGACGTGAAACTGGGAAGAACTTCTTGCTGGGCTAGTTGGTGAATAGATGCCATGATTTGAAGTGCAACAAAAACACATGGACGAAGAACAGTGTAGACGGGACAGGCGCTGTCCCGTCTACACTGTTCTTCGTCTGTGTGTTTTTGTTGCACTTCAAATCATGGCAACTGACATGAAACCTGGGGAGGGGTTAAGCATGCAGTGTATAAGTGTATTCTTGTTGTTTTTGCCAATGGAGATGAAGCCGTTGGGGGGTAGAGGTATGCAGTTTTGCTCTAAAAGTCTCTTGTCTTTGAAGCACAAAGCTCTCTAGCGCGATACGTAAGTGCGTGTCTCGGTGTTTTAGTGCTGTGACTACATGAGACGAAGAACGGTTATGATGACAGGAGACGCCAACTGCCCCAGCCCCTAAGGGGCTTTTCCCTTAATAATATATAGGACTTATTTTACAAATGTAGCACCTTTGGTTCCTGTATTACTCTTGCAACAAAGTGTGACTTGAACCTCTTCTACTCCTTTCTCGTTTCTTGCGCAGTGGTGGTCAAGACTCAGAGCTCGGTCACAGACAAAGTCAAAAACAGACTGGAGCAGCTGGACGACTTTGAGGAGGTAGGCGCGCCAAACGTTTTTCTGGGCTGGCTTCTACGACTAAGTGTCGTGGCTCCACAACTCGTGAACGGATCGAAAAACTAAACTTTGCCTCGGCCTTGTTTTAAATGGGCTTACCTGCAATGCTGCACACAGATCAGTCTCTCCCCTAATGCTCGTACCTAGATGCCGACATGACAAACCGTGATCTGGGAGATTGTTAAAAATTGGTGCAGCTTGCACCAGCGGTGCAAGGCTGAAGAAACGGAGACCCGGCTGTTGCACTTCACATGGATTTTTGAACTTCCCGCTAAAAGTTCTCCATGACTGCCAAGCCCGGATCGTTTCGTCCGCAGGCTTTCACATCTCTCCCAAAGTGGACCATGTTAGCACGCGCTGGAACCCGCGACCAAGTCCAAAGCCATTGCCCACACTACAAACCCAAAGGAAATGCTGTGCGCCCGGGAAGCGATGATAGCTCAATCGGCTAGATGCCGGTTTCATAATGCAAGGGACCCAGGTTCGGTTCAGGCCATGGATGGAAGCGTTGTTTTTCTTTCCAACTGGCTGCAGATGTTATTGTTCCCCGCAGCTGCTGACCCCGTACCCGTTGGGCCTTTTGGGTGGCCCAGTGGTTAGGTGGCCGGTTTCACGGCCGAAAGGTCTCGGGTCGCCGTATTTTGCCGGGTTGCCGTATCTCACTGTTGCTGTATTTTGCATCGAAAACACACTGCGCGAAAGCCAACTTTCTTTGACGATGATGATGATCGTGGGTGGAGGAAAGGAAAAAATGCTTCCCGTGGTCGGAATCGACCCTGGGTCCCTCGTGTTATGCAGCCGATGTCTATCCGATTGTACTCTTTTTTTACACGGCCGAAGCAGTTTTGATTTGAAGAGGAGTGCATGGACATGCATAAGTGGACACCCCTCCACCTAATGACGACGGTGGTTGAACGCAAAGCTTTCTTCATGCGAAATAAAATGGCAAAGGGTCAAGTAAATGCCACTGCGATCAAAAGTCCAAACTGCGTGAGAGTTGAAGTCCAAAGCTCAGGTGACAACCAGTCCCTCACGACAAAGGTTTGCGTTCAACCATCGTTGTCGTTAAACAGAAGGGTGCATGATTCTTTTTTTTTTTTTTCCCCCACAGTCCGCAGAAAAAAAAGAATGTATCAAGAAGATCATACCATAACATAATTGAGACTGGAGGAAAGCAATAGAGGTCGTCTTGTGGCTACAAACCTCCGTGTAGACAATGCGTCTGCTTACGTTGTGTGGATACCCCATCGTTGCTCACTTCTAGGCTTCATCCGGGAAGTGAAGCTTTCCACGTTCATCTAATCAACTTTCCTCATCATCATCTAATCGTACCCTTCATCTGTGCATTACGACAAGATAAATGCTCTGAAAGAAAGCAAAGAGGCTTAAAAAATTCGTCACCCGAGGTGGTTTACTACCCCTGGACCAGGGTCTTCCCACAATGCACAGCTGACCCCGTTTTCTTCTCTTTTTTTTTTTGCGGGGACGGTACGCAGGGTTCGGTGCGGGAGATGCTGAACCTATCCCAGCAGGAGTACGCCAGCCGCATCGAGGAGTTGCACCAGGCCCTCCGACAGGCCTGGGACCAGGACCAGAGGGTGCGGGCACTGAAGATCGCCATCCAGGTGAGCATGCCACTCCCTTGTCCGCTCCCTGACAGTGCTGTCCTCGATTGGATTGGATTGGATTGAATAAACTTTATTTAAGCCGACAGAACGACGTTTTTACGCGCCGTGACGCTGGCCTCGGCGTCGTCCTGGTGGCTACTCAGAGGCATTCTCATCTGGAAACCCTTGTGGGACTGCGTCAGGAAAAACTGAGCCAGTGTGAATGCTCGAGAGATGTTTCAAGCCGAGATAGTGCCCTGGCTGATGTCTTTTGGCTTAGAATCCCCCACGGGGTGCTGGGGGCAAACAGTGGACGGGAGATATGTGGGGTCATGGCTTTAGTTGGGGTCGTGTTGCTTTTTGGTGACGTGGTAAGCAGCATGACCCTTGCGGTCACTACAAGGTTTGTTAAATCTGTTTAGGTGTCTATAGTCATGTTATGTGATTTATGTGATTTAGGTGTCTATAGTCAGGGTGATTTATGCACTCATTCAGGCAAGTGCTCCCCATTTCCAAGGATTCGTTGTGGGTACGGCCGCTTAAAGGTTGCCCCTAAATCAAGCTACGGTTGCCCGGTTGTGTATTTCCAAACGCTTCGCTGCACAGCACCCTACGTGAGATGTGTCTTCGCGCGATAGAGAATGTTAATTAAATGTAATCATAGGTTGTGCCCTGAACCTAAAGTGACCTAAAACATACCAAATCACCATTTATAACAGAAACAACTCGCGAAATTGAGTGCTTCCGCAATAAAAAAAAATAATTAAGTTTAGAAAAAAAATTGCGATAAAAAATTTAAAGTAGGCCCACTAAGGCTCAAACTTAGGCCGCCAGTGCAAGTTTCCAGAACTCTATCTCGAGGTCACATAACCTCTTTGGTGGGAGCATAGCAGTAGTTCTATAGAATAGCACGCGAAGTTACATCAAATATGTCACGTGGGGCGCTGTGAACTGAAGCGTTTAGAAACACGCTGCCCGGTGCACATGATACTGGTGATTTTACGGAAACCGTGGCATTGGTACACAAACCAGTTTGCCTAGGCCTGCAGTTTGGGAATCGTTTTGCTGTTGCGCATGCGTTAACCTTAACCGATATGTCTGCGTATTTCTCTCTGAAATGCGTTGCTGCGTTGTTTGTTCTTCAGTCTATACGTGGCAATTGCGCAGCTTGCTGCGGCGTATTGCTCCGCAGCTTTATGCAACCTACAGTGCCTTATGGAACCTACGATGCTAGAGTAGCAGTTAGTAGTATGTACTGTGCACCTAGTGCTACAGGAAGGCAAGTAAGCTCATTGTACTGAAAATCTCGTACTGTAAAGCGCTAGACACATGGACGACGGGTGCATGCAATTCGCATGCGACTGATTGTTGCGACTTATTGTTAGGACCAGTTTTGGCGGATCAGTCGCATGCGAATCGCATGCACCAGTCGTCCATGTGTCTCGTGCTTAAAGTACACTGAGACGTTCGGTCACTTTGTCATCATAATGGACTACTCCAGAACAGCTAAGCTCTCCAAGCCGAATTATGTTTCTGAGCTGCTCATTGATTTTGAAGCACCTTGTCTTGTGGTAGCCGCTTGTTTTTACAACTTGTCTGTCGACCTAGTACAGTCGCCGACCGATTTTTCAGATATGGAGGGGAACAAAATATAGTCTGAATAAAAGAGCAGTCCGAAAAAACCACGAGCCATTACTCCTATGGGACAACTGGCGGTTCCTCGGGGAAGTCCGAAATATCCAGCAAGTTCGAATTTTTGGAGTTAAAAAAACGGTCGGCTACTGTAATATGGACTGAACAGTTCCTGCTGGAAATCTCTGCTGTTTCTCTGCCTCGTGCTTTATGAGACATGGGGCAGTGGCAAGAGTTTTCATTATAAGTGTTATGCACGCCACACTACCTGCCTTACTGCACCTAATGTCAAAATGTTAATGAAAGATCTATTAATGGATCTTTGAGAATGCGTGAGCATCTCTTCCTTCTCCTCATAAACTCGGGGCTCACTCCAGTGGGCACAGATAGCAGGAGTGACAAGACCCACTGAAACAGACGTGGCTAGCTAGCCGCGCTTCGGCTTCTCATCTCCATAGCAACATGGCCAGTGTTGTGAAGGCAGCTCTCTTCCTGCACTCTCTCCACTCCTCACATTCTCTGCTGTTTTTTTTGTTGCTCGCACTGTAGACGGATTAACGGAAAAGTTTTGCTGACATGCCCCGTCATGCAACAAAATAGTCAAAGGCTGCTTCTCTCAACAACAGACCACTCTGAGCACAAGTGCGGTTGCTGACTGACTGGGTAGCATGTTTGTCATGACTAATGTGAAGAAATGTGTGGCCTGTAAAGTTGTAATGCTTGCTTTTCCTCATGCAGTGCTCGAAACTGCTGGTGGACACCTCAGTGGTGCAGTTCTACCCGAGCAAGTTTGTCCTCATCACCGACATCCTGGACAACTTTGGTGAGTCGGCGAGTTTGAATGAAAGTTACTCGGCTGCCGGGTGGTTTCAGACCATCTGGGTAACTGAGTGGCTCCCTAGAGACACAGCTAGATGTAGAGGAAGACCATTTGTTCAGAGGGAAAGTGAAGTGAGAAAATTGGGAGGCAAACTATTGCCTAGGGCGTTTTAAGACGGGGACAGCTGGAGAAATGTGGGAGAGACCTTTGTCCTGCAGTGAACACGATCACGTTGATATGGTGGGGATTATTATAACGGTACTGATGCAGCATTAACCCTTTTAACCGCCAATTTAATTTCCGAAAAATATGCCGAAACCACCAATTTTTTTTAAGTAGTCATAATTTTTTTCCATGAAATTCTTATTCTAAAAATACATATTACATCATTCATTTCTGTTTAGAATTGGCACAGAAATTAAAAAAAGGAAAAAGTGCTGTTGAGGGCGGCTTTCCCTCAATGCATGCCGTGCATGCCGCGCCAGTGTCCACTCTTGTCGTCATCCGAAGCAATATCCAGGGTAAAGTCAACATTCATGTCGTCGCTAACGTTGCTTTTTGTATTGCTCCAAGAAGCAGCTCTTTTTCTTGGAGCATTGCCACCACCGGCATTCTTATTGCAAAGTGCCATTATGAAATGACTGTTTCCAGGCTCAAAATGTGCAAAAGGCACGAAATGCGGTTTTTCGTAGACAACTACCACTATCTGGGATTGAAAACTGCAAGCAAAGCAATTTACAACAGTGATATGTCTTTTGCACTGGAAGGACCAACAAATCGGGCTGGATGAGTGCGACTCTTCCTTGGCGATAAATACAAACTCGTGTGACGAGTACAGCTCAAGGTTGGTGGCTAGAGAGCAGCGTAGCAGCTTGGATGCGTCACCACATCACTTTTACGAAATAAAGAATGAAAAGACAATAATAAATGCTGTAGGGTACGATGACCGGTATGTAAATGGCTTGTAGCCAGGGCTGAAAAAAAAGTCAAAATCAACTACAGCAGCTTTGCCACTTATCTTGGTGCGTCTTGCTAACTCGTCTTTCTGAGTATGCCGTGTGTGTTTGTCCCGTTTACTTTTTTTTCCAGTGCATATCTCTACAAGTTGGTCTTGAAGGTGCTTAACTGGAGCTCGTTTAATTTTTTTTTTTTTAGTTCGCGCTGGTTTTATCCAAGAATGTCTTTCTAGCTAGCCCAGCTTGCAACCCTCCTCGTTTAATTTCTATGACTGGTTTCGCAGGCATGACACTGACCCATTTGAAAAAAAAACAAACTATTTTGCAATGTAACACGTTTTGAGATTAAAGCTTGTGAAGTAACACCCGCAATTTTCGAATGCGAACTTGTGTATTGCTACATGAAGAAGATTGAAGAAGATACCCGCCGTGGAGGCTCGGTGGCTAAGGTGTTGTGGCTGCTGAGCACGAGGATGCGGGTTCGATTCCCGGCCGCAGCGGCCGCTTTTCTGATGGAGGCGAAAAGCAAAAACGCCCGTGCGTACGAGATTTCTCGGCGCATGTTAAAGATCCCCAGGTGGTCAAAATTCATCCGGAGCCCTCCACTGCGGCGCATCTCATCGTCTGCATTGCATTGGCGCGTTAAACCCTACAATCAATCAATCAATCAAGATCGACGAAGGTAAGGTTGAACACTGGCACAGACCATGCCTGGCAACCTAGAAAGATCATGATGATGCATACGGTAGCATGTAGCTGTGCTCGTGCCAAGATGGATGCCTGATATTAAAATGCATTTGGATTTGGATTGGATTACTCATGTCCTCTCCATCCTGCCACCGTATAACAATGCGTTACAACCATGTGGGGTGACCATGTGCTCTTACTGAATGACATCGCACCCTGTTTCAGGCCAGTTGGTGTACCAGCGCATCCACTCCAAGGCCGAGTACCTCAAGCCCGGCAGCAAGGTGGCTGTCCCACTCCCTGGTCAGTGTCCAGCCACCCCCTCCACCTGGGAGAGTTGATAATCTTGTAAACGTCTTGTTAAAACCTCCTCCTCCTCTCTCCTCTGTCTTGTATCAGTGGCGTTTTTGAATGTGTAAACCTTTCTATGTGAACCAGACAAGGAAACCCTTCTGTCTTTCTGTAACACTTTGTATGTCACAGTTTTGCCGCATACAATGATGCTATTAATAATGAGTGCTAGGGCGTTCATAACCTGATATTGGACCTGTCATATTGCCCCTAGATTAGCGTCTTCCCTGCATGCGTTTGTGTAAAGTGGTGAAGTCGACTATAGAGGAGATCAGTGTATAACGCTTCACATTGATACATGGGATTTTACGAAGGTATTTAGTATAGAAGGCCCTAGAGACATATTTTCACGTACATGAATAAATCCATTTTGCCCTAAAATGGTCTTCTCAGCAAAGCATTTGTGTATATTAGGGAAGCTGACTTTAACCAATCTCTGCATAGTAATGTTCCATAGAAATGCACGGGGTCTTATGGAGGTATTCAGTAAAAGGGGCCTACTGCATTCCAATTTCGTTATCAAACTTCATTTAACTCTTTTCTTGCGGCACCATAGGCCATCGGACACGGAGTTTTGGTGATTTCAGACGTCCCGCAAAAACTAAAATGGCACCTTGCAGACAACTAATGCCATGTGGTGTATTTATTGGCAACTCCTTTTTCGATTTCATTATTAATTGTTTACATTTCGCGTGTGGAGACGGCGTCGAAAGTGAAATTTGAACTCGCGATAGCAGCGAGTTGCACAAAGATGGTTCCCACTTCGCGGCACACTCCACAAAAGCGGACAGCTGTGGCAAGGACTTCGGCAGCTTTACCTAGCTGCTGATCTTTCTAACCTCAGCAGCAGTGATATCTCCAGAAATGATGGGGGTTCGTCAGATTTCGTGGATCAGAAAAATCCAAAACTTGGTGAACAGCATTGATGTATCTATTGAATCATAGCTTAGAAATGTAGAAACAACTTGTATATCTTAGAATTTTTAAAATAATTTTTAGGCTCGCTACATTGTCTATATACGTTGTGTGTATACTTTTTTGTGTGTTTTTTTTTCTGTTTATTTGACCAATAAACGTAAGTAATTTGTACCTTTCACAAAACTGCTGTTATGTGTTTGAAAGAGAAATCTGTAAGCTGCAGTTTCATGCATAGCAATGCTAAATGTGCCCAGTAACTCAAGCGAAAAAAGATGTTTTGGAGAAGCATTCAAATTCTGCCATTTTTTTCACCGTAACAAAAGAGTTTGTCGGAAGAGTGTGTTCACATCGATGCGCGTGTGTGTAATAGTGAAGCCAACTTTAAGAGGGCTCGGAGTATGTGTAAAACAGCCAAAGTTTTTTTTTTTTTTTTTTTGCTTAGTTCTTTATCATGGCGTTCACCAATTGGGTAGGTTTATAGTCTGGACAAACTTATTGGGATAGGGTTTTTTTTTGGGAGGGGGGGGGAGTGCCACTCGTCTAACCGGGCAGAACCTACCGGAAATGACAAAAAAATTAAAAATGCTTGCTTTGCAAGTACTGTGCAAGTACAGTCTAGTCCACTTGTAACAATAACCAAGTGCCAAGGAAATTATATCATTATAACCAATAATTGTTGTGAGCCGGTTGCAAAATAAAAAAGGTGAATCATAGCTTGAAACATTTTATTCACATGCAAGCAAGGTCGTAGTATTACTTATTTGCATAACAGAAGCCATAGGCAGTCAGCTTTGTTTGCTGCTTGTGAAGCTGGCGCACATCTTTTCCAAGAGCGTCTTTGGGTGCTTCATCTACCTGAGCAAAAGGTCCTTGGCGGAAACGAAGTCCCCGAGGGACTGTATTGTGCGTTGGGCCTCCTGTGATGACACTCCCTGAGTAGGCTGCGCAGCAGCGTTGTCAGAGTCGTCACTGTCACCGCTGTTCGCAGCACATATCTGCGCAACAATTGCCTCTTCAGTGAGGCGCTTGGATGCTCCCAAAACATCACCACTGACGTTCCTTCTGCGGAAAAATTGGGGGCAGTTGAAGAGGCACCCTGTCAGATTCAAAGCGGCGTGCACGTGACACAAGCGAATGCGTGAGTGGACACGGGGACGATGCCAAAGCAGCGGCGCTGGGAGCAGGGTTTGGAAAGAAAACTGCCCTCTTCCTCCTCTCGCTTCCTCATAAGGGGCGCAGCTGACTCGTTTTCTGAGGGGTGGAAGGGGTGCACGGCTTGCAGCACATGCCGCCGGTGCGGTCGGCATAGAGAACTGGTGGCAGCTCACATTTTTGGTGCACGCTGTAACTGGATTCAATCGTTATATCCGATACCATCCGATCCGATCAATCGTTATATCCGATATCCGATGAGTGGTTTATTTTACCAGAGAATGCATACATTCTTTCGAATAATTGGATAATCGTTATATCCGATATATTGTTATAAACGGCATCGTTATAAGTGGACTTGACTGTATCAGTCTTTCAGGTGTCTTCTTGCCTAGTGTGGCTGGTTGAAACTAGCAGTGCAAGTGCGCACCCTGACAAACCTCGTGTCGTGGGTAAAACGTTCTGTTTATGCGTTGAGAACGAACTTTAAGACTTCATTGCAGTTTGCTGGATTGCATGGAAAAGCCGCCTCTCTTGAATGGAGGCCGCCTGCAATTGAGATAAGCTGAACTTGGGGAGTGCTTTTACAATGCCGCATTGCGTGCGATAGTCGGAGGAGCTGCCTGACAAACTTAACTGGAAATCAGACAAACTGGACAAACTTAACTGGAAGCTAGAAATCCTGACAGGCTCCTTCTGGATGAATTTGTTTACCTGTTGAATCGGTTGCAGCTGTGGACATATCTATGACACGTGTAGCTTTTCTATCAGCCCCTACAAAACCTCAAGGGGCCGCACCAAGAAGTATTAGCCGGGATCGTCAAGCAAGAGAGCCTGAGAGAGCACGTTGACCTTTGCCGCAGTGGACTTCACCCCGGACCAGGTGCCGGAGTCCGCCAAGGAGACGTGCCGCAACTGGTTCTTCAAGATCGCCTCGGTGCGCGAACTCATTCCCCGCTTCTACGTCGAGACAGCCATCCTCCGCTCGTACAGCTTCCTCACCCAGAGGTCAGTTGGGGTCACCACTAGGGAAGGGGAGCGGGCCTCTTGCCAGTGAAAAGGTGCATATTTTTTAGTTTCCTGCTTCTCTTGATGTAATGTCATTTTTATCACCTTACTGGCCATCTTCATGTTTCAGGTCAGGCGCCCTAATACCCACAGGCTAGACTGACATATAACTACTTTAGTAAACCTTTCTCGTTATCAAATGACCAAGCAACGGTTTTTGGGCACACTTTGGCATCACTGCCCTTGGGCCAATAAAATACAGATACTGTACTACTACCACATTGAGGAGGGGGTAGATGCTCTTAATCTCCAAATCCTAATCCTAAGCTCCTAATCATGGTTCTAATCCAGCCGCCAAGTTTGCAAATGCTTCAAGTTTTATGGATAGCCAGTCAATGACTTCTATCTTAATTTTTCTTTTTCCACGAGTAGTTGAAACAATGTGGAGGCTACCAGTGCCTGTATCACTTCCAAGTGCTACCTCACTGTGACTTGAAGTTAAACTTACGAAGCGTTCAGAATGGCTGGTTGCCTGGACTCTATATTTCTTTCTTCTCCGTGTTTGGCAATGGGGTTGTGTCGTTGAAGAGTGTCAGGCACCGGAAATTGGGAGACTGTAGCAAAAAAAGCTCCGTTACCTGAAAATGTAGTGATTAAGAATTTCGTCCCCGCATGCAGGCTATGACGACTTCAGGCTAGGAAAGGCGAAGGACGACTTGCCTTCTTCTCGGGTTCTTTCCCGTAGAAAGTAGCACTGTTTTGAGACCCACTGGGAGCGAATGTTTTGATAATGATGATGAAAACTTTAGTTGAGCAAAGTGGAATGTGTTATGGCCACCTGCCGGTTTGGTGACTCCTTAGTTCTAGAATCTTTTCGCTGTAGCTGCCAGGAGCATCCTGGCGACCAGGCTTGTCTAGTATTCAAGGCTAGGGGTGGTCAGCAGGCTTTCCCACTGCTCTGGGGTTGGGAGTGAGGGGGGGGTTGATGGCAGGTGTGTTGCTGCTTTCCCACTCTTCATGTGTTTGGTATAAATTTGGTGTAAAGTGCAGAAGGTAGGACTGAAATAGCAGTCTTGAGGGTATTGGGTGGGATAGAGTTTACGTTTCCCTAAACATTTTCTGTTTTCCAGGGAGTACTCGCGGGCACTGATGCGGCTGACTGGTGCCATCTGCGGCATTGGAGACCCCCTGGTGGCCGCCTACGCTCGCTGCTACCTCTGCCGGGTAGGCCGCTGTCTAAAACACTGCGGGGGTATCTACTTCAATCCCCCTGTTGATCTCCTCCTCCTTTACCCACAGGTGGGCATGTCGCTGGCTCCGGAGGCCCACGAGCATGTCCTGGAGAACTTCTGGCATTTCCTGCTCACCTACCCACAGGTCAGCACCCCTGGTTGTGGGAGTGAAGCTTAGAGGGAATCAACCACCCTTCTCCCCTTTCTTCCCCTCCCTCCCTCCAGCTGGAGCGGCCCGTGGTGCAGCAGCTGTTGCGGCAGCAGAAGCTGGACCTGTCGACGTACCTGACGCTGTACTGCCCGGCCCTGGACTGGATCCTGCAGTGCGTCGCCCAGGGGGCCTCCGAGGGCCTGCTGGACCAGGTGCTGAGCCGCTGCAAGGACCAGTGCAACAGTGCCCTCCTCCTCAACTCCGTCATGACCGCCTTCCGGCCGGACTACGTCGCCAGCCGCGCACTCGAGCTGGTCGGCCTCATGCGCGACTGCGACGACGCCTCCTTCCCCAAGGTGCCCTGCTGCGAGTCCTCTCTCTCTCTTGGTGGTGCCGTAATGTGGACTTGATGTGGTAAAAGGGAGACTCCGATGCCTTTTGTTGGAAGTGCAGAATATAAGCGTCTTTTAACCCGGACAGACATGAAGAGTACTTGGGATCACAGCATTTATTGGCAGGCACATTTAGGCCAGGCTTTCAATGTGCACAGTGGTGTAAGCAGCGCCCGTCCCATGCTTTCGTTCTTTGTCCTTTGTTTGCGCTGTACCACTTCAACATGAACACCCACGAACTTGTCCAACTATCCATTTTGGTGTGGAAATTACTGCAGCCGTGGCCAACTAGAATAGCCGGGTACAAGTTGCACGAAAGAATTTACCTTATTATACATTACCATACCGTATCGCACCTTACCATTCAGATGTTACTTTACCGTACTGTATAGTACCGTACCGTACCTTAGTACTATGCTGGTGCTCCAATTGCAGCACGTGCTCCTGCGCACGCTAGGCCTCTGCCTGACCCTGGCCGATCCGCCGGAGGACCAGCGGCGACAGGTGCTCAGCCAAGCCTGGAAGGCCATCTCCAAGCTGCGAAACCCGGGTGTAAGTTGGAAGTCCTTCATACACAGTATTTCCTCGATATACAAAGAACCAACGAGTAGCACGATGCAATAATTCCAAAGACAGTTGACTTCTACCAAAGGTGACGTGTCAACAACCTTGGTTCTTTGCAAAGGTGCCTTGGCCAGCTTGTATTCAAACCAGTCGTCAGTTCGCATTGCTGGTACAGTAGTAGTGTTTGCCAGCATTTGCAGTCCAGCCCAGAGCAAAGCCACATTCGAGGGACACATCTGAAATTGCCCTTTTCAACTTCGATTTAGCTGATGCCTGTTATGGTAGCTTGGGGTGATACTTGCCTGATCTTGCAAGCGACGGTAATCTTGATCATTGCTACCACGATTGCAGGACTACCTGAGCTGTGCCGAGGTGTGGATCGAGTACCCTTGTAAGCACTTCACGGTGAGTGTCTTGGCACTTTTGATGTATAGTACTGCAACTCATTTCCCCTGACATTTTTAAAACTGCTTTGGCTGCTGAGAAAAAGCCTGAACTTAGCACACTGGTCCAAGATGATTAGGTGATTGTAGCCCTCCACTATGATAGAACTCGTAACTCAGGTTTAACTTTGATTCATGACTCCCTGTGATAGATTAGTGGCTAAGGCACTGTGCTGCTGACCCCATGAATTTCGACTTTGCCCTGGCTGTGGCGGCCATTTTTTCTTATGGTGGCAAAAACCAAAAGTGCCTGAGTGTAAAGGCTTTATCGTGTATTGAAGATCCCCGGGTGGCTGAAATTAATCTGTAGCCCTCCACCATCGTGTACCTATTATCTCAGGTTTAGCTTTGGCATGTTGAACTCCCAAAATTTGGGTTGTGGTTTCGTGAAGCTACAGGAGCAGGAGCTGGCCTACTCCTGCAGTTTCACGGCACCGTCGTTCCTTGCTGTAATCAAATGAATGAAGGGAACACTAAAGACAGATGAAATAGATCGAGGAGGTGAAGGAAGAAAGCATGGCAAAAGTGTGAGGGTGAGGGCGGTATGCCGAGGCGGCGCGAGACATTCTTTTGGCGGGGACACGATTCAACAAAACTGAGACGAAAAGGCCATCGAAGATAGAGCGACCGGGAAAGCAGAGAATGAAAGTATGGTGAGAGGAGCAAGGCATGGTCCCCCACGGTGACACGCTACAAGACAATGCCAGAGTATACCGCACCCTTTCGTGCATTTTCTGATGTGATGATCACTTCTTGAGACACAGCAGGTTTGCGCCATCACCCAAACGACTGCAGTTTGCCCTGCACACAAATTTCACGTTAGGGAGTATCGTAATTGCCTTGCATAATCAGCATTACGTAAGAATACTAGAGGATATCTACAATGGGTCCATAGCTACCATTGCCCTCCATAAGGAGAGCAGTAAAGTGCCTATAAGGAAGGGCGTCAGACAAGGAGACACAATCTCTCCAATGTTATTCACAGAACAATTACAACAGGTATTCAGAACATTGTAATTTGGAACAGGTGGGTGTAAGGGTTAATGGAAAATACCTGAGTAACCTCAGATTTGATGATGACGTTGCCTTGATAAGTAACTCGGGGGACGAATAGCAAAGCATGATTACTGCACTGGACAAGCAGAGTAGAATCCTGGGCCAGAAAATTAATCTGCAGAAAACTAAAGTGATGCTCAATAGCCTCAGGAGAGCACAGCGGTTTGAGATAGCTGGCAAGGCAGTGGAAGTGGTAAGCGAGTACTCTACTTAGGCCAAGTTGTGACCCTGGATCCCAACCATGAGGTGGAGATAATTAGAAGGATAAGAATGGGGTGGAGTGCATTCGGCAGGCATTCTTGGATAATGAACGGCAGCCTACCATTGTCTCCGAAGAAGAAAGTGTATGACAGCTAGCTGCATGGGGCAGAAACTTGGAGGCCCACTAAGAGGGTTCACCTTAAATTGAGGACGACTCAGCGAGCAATGGAACGGAAGGTGTAACGTTCAGGGACAAGAAGAGAGCAGGGTGGTTGGGGAACAAACACGTGTTAAGGACATATTAGTAGAAATTAAGAAGAAGAAATGGGTGTGGGCAGGGCATGTAATGCGAGGTCAAGATAACCGTTGGTCATTAAGGGAAACAGAGTGGATCCCTAGAGAAGGCAAGTGTGGCAGGCGGCGGCATAAAGTTACGTGGGCAGATGATATCAAAAAGTTTGCGGGGGTAAATTGGTCACAGTTAGCACAGGACTGTGATAATTGGAGATCTCTGGGAGAGGCTTTTCCCCTGCAGTGGGCAAAGACAGGTTGATGATGATGATGTAATCATTACCCAGATTTCTTATCAACTTCGATGCACAAAGCCCTCCAAGTTGCAAAAGTTTGCCTCCTCCCCATGTCCAAGTTGTCGGAGTCTGTGTGTGGACACTTGCACTAGGCTCCACGTGGCACCTCTCCCATCCACCCCTGTCAGGTGCGCGAGGTGGACGCCCTGCTGGGGGCGCTGGTGCGGCAGCTGGTGCCGGACCGGGCCTACGAGCAGCACCCACAGCAGCTGGTGCGCCTGGTGGAGCGGCTGGTGCGGCATGTGTCGGACTTTGGTCGCCTGTGCGCCATGGAGCACCTGCTGCCCCTGCTGGACCTGCTGCCCCGCGAGGGGGGCGCCCGGCTGCGGGGCTGCAAGGCCGTCATGACCGCCTTCCTCTCCTCCTCCTCCTCCGAGGGAGGGGGGGAGCAGCAGACGCGGGACCCCCTGGTGCTGCACGCCCTGATGCACGTGGGCCAGGCCCTGCACGGCTCGCTCAACGCGCTCACGCTGGAGGACGAGCGGCGGCACATTGCACAGCTGCTGTGCGGCTTCCTGCAGCGCGTGGGCTTTGGCCGCGACTTCGAGGCCCAGCTGGCCTTCTACGTGGACGCCCGTGCCGCCTTCAGTACCCTCGACCCCGTGCTGGCACAGCTCGTGCAGGTGGGGAGGGGGCATTGTTCCCTTTGGGGTGTCCTTGCTTGCAACCTCTCTAGTCGGAGTCTTTCTATTCAGGACCCTGCTCTATGTGGGTTCTCTTCACTAGGGGAGCATTTTGAGTCCGCGTCCCACTTCTCACTCATACTTGGCGCCTTACTGAACACCTTGGTGGAAAAATTAGCTTTAAGAGCCATGGGAAGAAAAGGAATAGGAGTGATGTTTAGGGGTAAATTCCACTCAGTGTGTAAGCTGTCGGAAGTGCGGAGCAGTGACTCGCCATAATAATAGGCGGTAGCGCCGTTATCCGCTCACTGCTACCACCCAATGCAATTTAAATTTCCCGCCTTCGCAGTGCTCGCACGCCCCCTGCTTGAAACTGCGCCAGCCGGAGTTCTGTTCTTTTTGTGCTTGGTTTTCCTCTCGAGCGTGCGGGCATTGCGCCGCCACTTTTTTGCACGTACTGTCGTAAAAACCACCAATGAGCGTTCCTAACCCAATGAACGCGGGCGCTGCCGGTTAATTACGTACATTCTGCATCAAATGTACCTACAGTTTTCTTTGCACTAAACAACGAGGGGATGTATGACACGTTCCAGCGGTTCACGAGCTTTGAACGCTTATGACTAAATAAACCGCTTGGCTTTCGAAGCCTCTGGGTTACGCCGCGACGACAGCCACTATGACGGAACACCGTGAGGCTCTACTTGGGTCCAGCAAGTGAGCTACGATGACAAGGCGAGCCCCTAAAGTTCTCTGCACTTAAAAGCAAGCCTCCCTTAGCAAAGAACTGACTCGGAAGGAAGGCATCCTAGCTCAAATTAAGTAGAACTAGCAGACTTGGGCTGGCCACGTAGCACGAAGAGCTGACAACTGGCAGACCGTCGGGGTAACAGAGCGGCTACCGAGGGACTGTTCTAGAAGTGTAGAGGAAGACTGTTAACTTTATTGGGGGATTGAATTGGAAATTTCGAGGCAGAGAATGGACCAGGGCATCGCGAGTCGGGAACAGCTGGAGGAACACGGGCGAAGCCTTCATTCTGCTGTGCACCCAAGCGGGCTGGTGATGATGATGCCACTTTTCATCACATTCTATACATTAATGAGGGCGGGATGATGGGGAGTCGGTTTAGGTGAGGATGAGGGTGCTTGTCAAAGTATTTGATGCGCGTGTCCGTATTAGTCTCAGAGGGGTAGCACAGTCGGGTGTCCTGCTTCTTGTTATGCTATTCACGTTGGTGAAGGCAGGGTGATGCAGAAGAAGGTCATGGTCCCATTAATTGCTGACATGAAACGGGGGACAACGAAGTGCAGAACATGGTTGATGAAGGACAAGATTATGAGGATGATGGGAAGTTCTGCAGCATCATGAGTAGTAGTAGTATAGGTAGCTAGGAGTGAGCTCAAAATCCTAACCAATGAGGATCTCTGTGGTCACATTGCTAGGGGGTAGGTCTGTCAGGAGCGGAACACTGGGGACCAGGATTTTATAATGGTTGCAAATACGCATCGTGATCCCAATTTTCAGAATGGGGGCCTGTGAAATACGAGTATGTCGTGGTATGCATAATAAGCTAATGCAACCTGGTCACAACCTTCTGAAAAAGCAAGGAATCTCAGCCTGCCACCCACGTATTTCCTTGGATCCTAGCTTTCTAATCACAAATGCTTTGTGTAGTGTTTAAAAGGTGGCGCTAGGTTGCCATACGCTGTTGTCGTCACTGTTTGGCACAAAGCTTCAACAGTGCGTTTGAAGAGGTGCCTTTAGGTGTCATTTTGTTTCATCGTACTTAAACCACTGTAGGCGGCCTAAGAGGTAGAGTGGCATGCCATGGTGGTTTACAGCAGCGCAGAACAGGATCCTGCTCCAGGCAGGGTGCCAAGCATGTTTTGAGCGTGAGCTAGCTGCTAATGATGATAGTGACACTGATGAAGCTGAGCTGGTTGATCATGATGGTAGTGAGGCTGGTGAAGATGATGATGATGGAACATTGGCCAGCTTGGAAGGTCTAGATACAGAAGAAAGTGATCGTTTTACAAATGCTATCGCTTAAGGGAAATTCACACCACGGACATGTCTGCAGCCAGACTGGTGGCGTTACGTGATGTCAGCAGACGGTCTGGCTCAAAGAGGCATTCACACGAAGTGCAAAGTGAGCCGACGTGACAGACGGAGCATACTCTCAACGCATGGACCGTCTGCACACGGCGAAAAGCACAAAAGGTTTGAGGGGTTTGAGGAGTAGTGGCAAAGATGGACGCCAGTTGAAAGCGTCGTTGCGCGGCGATGGCCGTAGTGTTTGCCACAAGAATGAGCTGCGTAAGATCATGTACGTCCTGGGTGAGAACGTATATATGCAGGAAAGATGTAGATGAAAGAAGGCACCTGCTTCCTTTGCTGTCGCTTCACACTCTTCACCTTTCTCGGTTTCCCTATGTAGCTCCTGACGTTGTTGCGGGCTTGCGTCACTTCTTACGTTGGTATCACTGCTGGGCAGGCAGTTGACAAACGCTGCGATCAGTGTTTCACCCACTCGTGCTTGTGTCTGACAAGTCAAATGTCCCTGGTGCGGAAGCCCCGTACCACCGTGCAATCATGCCAAACAAGGGGCCCAAGAGCATAAAAATGTCAACAAACGAAGGCATAGTGGTGATCTTAATACGCCCGCTGCTCTGAGCAGAGAGGCATGGTTGCTAGACTATCCAGACTTGTGTGCGCCAAAGCGCAGCATTTTGCTGTATTGCCCCATCAGAATCGCGAACAAAAAAAAAGCCTCGCGTGTAGTCAGCGGTCGTTTTGCTAAAGTCACAAACCAGTGACGTCGTATCACGTGGTATGCATTCCGCGGTCCGAATCAGTGATTTTTTCCCACCGTGTAGAGATTAGCATTTCTTTTAGCAAGAAAGGAAAAATGTTACGGCGTATTGATGCAAACACTTTTTTCTTGTTTTTCGATTAGCCCCAGGGGCTTTCAGCGCAGCGTCTTTTAGTTCAGTGCAGCCCTGTGGTCGACTGAGTGTGTTCAAAGTGGCTCTGTGCCTTGTATTTTACGCAGGACGTGAACCTACTGGCCATGCGCACCCGCCAGGTGGTCAAGGGCCACCACACCCGCAAAACGGCCGCCTTTGTTCGGGTCAGTGGGGGCCTCTTCGTGTGGTTGCAGACACCATTGCATGTATCGCGTAATTCTCTCGGTTGTATTGGTGCCAGGTTGGTTTTGACTTGGAGCGCTTTAGCATTCTGTGCATGTGTGCTGCAGTTTATGGGAAAAAGCGGCAGGCAGTTAGTAGTGGAAGGTGAGAGGCAGTGTCATCCTGAGAGTGACTGGGTGTAACTTTTTAAAGCGAAGCTTTCTATGCCACACTGATGACGACAGTGCCCCAGAATGCACTGCAGGAAAGCCAACTTTATCTAACGATGATGACGATCATGGGTGAACTGAAAGATAGCGGAAACGCGAAGCTTTCTCGGGTCTAAAGCCAACGTCTTCAAAGTGCGAAGTCAAAGTCCAAACCAAAATTCAAGTTATTATGCACAAAAGGTCTGCAGGAAAGCCAACTTACACAGTGCGTTTCCACAAAGGCAGATCGAGCGCCTTCAGAATGAAAACGCTTTCCGTGGTCAGAATCGAACCTGGTTCCCTCGCGTTATGAAGTCGACGTCTATCTGATGCGCCATTCTGACTCGGTTGAGGCAGTCCTGATTTTGAACATTAAAAATGACTTTGACTTACGGTGCACGAGAGAAAGCTTTGCGTTTGAACCATCTTTTCCTTATTAAGAAAAAAGCTTTGGCATGCGCTTTTTTTTGCCAGTACCACTGTTTTTCTCACCAGTGACGAGGCGGGGCAGCCAAAATGTACAACGGTGGGCAATGTAAGAGGGAGGGAAAAAAGTTTGCGGGAAATAGCCTCAATTTCTATTTGGGACAGTGGCCTCTGCCTACAAAAACAATGGAGAGAAATCTGCTTTGCATTCATCTGTTGGCACCCCAACCATGCCTGGGTGCTTGTGGGTGAGTCCTGAAGTTATTCCTGATGTTCGTTTTGCTTCCTCTTGCCTTATTTACCAAGAGTGAATCAATTTGCATAGTATGAAATTCAATGAAGAAGACAAAAAAACAAGTGTGCAGTTAAAACTTGTTATAGTGAGGAAGGTCACGTGACCTAATGAATGTAACAAACCATAATTGTCATTTTCCATATTGGTGGCAGTCAGGGACTGTGATTACAGCGCAGCTACAGTTAAAGTAATTTTGCCTTTCCTTTGATTTTGAGCTCCCTGTAGTGGTGTTTCACTCTACGCACATGCCCCATTTTGCAGTGTATAATTTTGAAACCTTTCAGAAATGTTGGGACTGAGTGACATACTGTGGGAAGAGCTGTCGTTGATGTCAATGCAGAAGCATGTATTGAACTTGCGGTTGTCCTGCAAAAACTTTCCAGAATACCACCAAGTATACCACTTTTGAGATTCCAGGTCTTTTTATTTGCTTGTGTTGCACCTTTGGTATTACTACGTGCATGTTGGTGGTGTCTCTTTATTTGTGAATATGGTCACAACAGCGAGCTGGCAATCTTCCGGCGTGGTTGATTCCTCACATGCAGTCACATGGGATTGGCTGTGCACACAGTTATCTGTGCAGTTATCATTTATTGCAGCCAATCACGTTTGAGTGCATGAGAAATCAACCTCACATAGTGACAGGTGAAGCAACTCGTTTGAATCTCCTCGTCTTGTGCAGGCTTGTGCGGCCTACTGTTTCATCACCATCCCATCGCTGGCCAGCGTGCAGACACGGCTGGAGCTGTACCTGTTGTCGGGGCAGACAGCACTCCTCAACCAGTGCCTCTCACAAGGTACCCTCAACGGTTGCAACCTTGGCTTGGCTAATGGCTTGACTAAGAAAACTGGCGAAAAAGACGAGCCTCTGCTCGTTGTTCTTGCTTGCTTGTTTGGGGATATCAGAGTGAACTAGAACACAGAGTAGTCGAAACGCCTGCACTGCCAGTGCATCAGAACCGGGGCAAAAGATGGGTACAGCCAAGATTTTGCAGGGAGTAGCCTACAACAGTTCGTCTCCTGACATCTAACATGTAAAAAAAATATTTACCATTCCTAAATTTACCTAAAGAAAGTTGAAAGAAGCGCGAAAGCTACAAGTGCGTCCCATCGATTGTCAGACCTTCGAAGACCCAAATCGCAAAGGAAGAACGAACCCGTACGACGATTTTTCACGCACTAAGTAAACGCATCTACGAACGATCCAAATGTACACTGATATGGTGTTTATGGAATACAGGTATACTATTGTACTCCTTGTTAACGATCGATGTGTGTATTGTCTTACCTAGAAGTGTTCCTTTTTGGCAATTTCCAAGTAACCATTTTGACACAGCAGAAGCCCGGTTTCATGCACGCGCCATGTGTCGAGGGTTCTTATCAGAAGAGCTTTTCAGTCGATCAACTGGTGTATGTGAAAATGCACCAGTTTTTTTACAGGATGCCATCGGCTCCACAAAGAAAGCTTTCGCTTTAAAAGACTCCTGCCAGTGTTGCTCCAGCAAAATCAAGCTCTGTCGCATCATTTAAGCGTGCCCTCAGCACCCCACTCACTCCGCACCCATAGCATAGACTTTTAGCATGACTTCCTGGGGCAGTGGAAGGCAGTGCTGCTCAGCTCCAACTGGCTGATGACGATGCTCGGGCTTATGGGCGGCACCTGGTTGCCCTCTACCATTTCATTAACATAAAAAATAGTACACTACCACACTAAGACATGTTTTCAAGTCATTTATGCCTAGGAAATCACAAGACTAGGACCTTCTTCCTGGTCCAACCACTGCCATTGAAGAACCCTTGCAGTTTTGAAGAACTTTAGTTGACTCTGTTTTTGCCAGCATCATCTGATCGTGTAGCATCAGCCTTGCTGCTTTTGTTGTGCTCATTGTATTACTTGGCCTCACTCCCCTCTGTAGAGCCTCTGGATTTGAGAATAAAATTGAGTGATTGATTGGCAGGTTTTAATAAGAAAGAGGCAAGATGCTGTGGTGAGGAAAAGGTGGGAAAGGGGGGATAAAAGGGGGGTGGGGAAAGAGTGCCACTGAAAAGTCGCATTCAGTTCTTGTACACTGCGCTCGAGTTCATAAAAGCACACTGAGGGGTACCTTGTAACCGCTGTTCAGTTTTTGTACATTCACTTAGAGCTCCTCCAAAGGACAGACTAAAGAAGGGGTCGTCGTTCACGTATCAAACATCCTTAGAAAGAACGTTTTCTGGAGAAGAGTGCATAATTCCTTCTAGTATCGATTTATCACTCAGAACTCGTTTAAGTGTTCTTGTACATTATTTGGAAGGTGCGGGAAGCGAGCGGTTGATCTCGACCCCGAGCAAAGTGGGGACATGTCCTTTTCAAGTGATAAAGGTTAGGGTCGCAGTGCGGATGAGCCCATTTATGGATGATATCTGGAGCATAGGCCGAATTAGCTTAGTTCTTATTAGCAACGATTCCCCTGCCTATTCAGGCAATTGAGAGAAGAAATTAATTCTAGGTGTGATGCATCAATAAGCATTTCAAGGGTGAAGCCGCTTAGGAGTTTGGGCTGTTGGCATCTCATGTCGTTGTTGCAACCGTCGTCTCATGTAGCCACAGCACTAAAACATTGGGACACTCGTTCACACCTCCCACTGGAGGGCTTCGCAAGACTCGTTTGTAAGACTTCGTAAGACTTCATAAGACGCTCGTTTGTGGCTCGTGCTAGGGCACTTCGTGCTTCAAAAAAGAGAGATTTTTACAATAAAGCTGTATATACCTCTACCCCACAAACGTTTAATCTCCGTTGGCAAAAACGGCAAGGCGCCCAGAATACACTTATACACTGCATGCTAGCCCCTCCCCAGGTTTCTCATTAGTGGAGGTGGCCGGGGATTTTTTATTTTGCCCTCTTCCTCATAAAATTTGTTTATCGCCGTCGTCTTCGGCAGGGGACGCCTTTCTGCAGGCGGCCATTGAGCTTCTGCCGGAGCTCCCGGCCACTGTGGAGGTGGAAGGGGGCACGGGGGGTGGGCGGGCGAGCACGGAGCCCTTCCTGGTGTCCTTCGGCAGCAGCCTGCTGTCCACCCTGCTCGTGGTGCCAGACCACCCGGAGCACGAGCCCCTGCGCCTGCTCCGGGGGCTGCTGCAGGCGCTGCACGACCGCTCCTCCTCCGTCGGAGTGGGAGGGGGCACCACCGACGGACTGGCCCGGCTGTACCTCAACGCGCTCAACCTGCTCGTCGCACTCGGCCAGGAGCACTACCTCTACCACCTCGACAAGGGTGCGGGTGGTCTCTCTGGGCTGCTCTCGCACTGGCCCCTTTCGGTTGCCTTGTACAGTCTTGGTCTAAAGTCCCCGGGCTATGTACCGTATTTGTTCGAATATGAGGCGAGTTTTTTTTTTTTTTTTTTTTTCCGAAATCTGTAGTCTCAAAGTCATGCCCCGGTTTATATTAGAAACTCAGTATATATATATGGCGGTTTTTTTTACTCTCCAAACTGCACGCTCGCCTTATAATCGTGACCACCTTATAATCAAATAAATACGGTGTGCCAGAGTTTCCAGGCCGTGAAGTAGAACATATCAAAAGCAAGCAAAATTTCGTGTACCATGAAGTAAGTGAAATTGTCGTTTATTGCAGTCAAAGTAAAAAAAGGAAGGGAGGAAGCAAGAATGTCCAGTTGTGAACGCCTTTGTAATCAAAGGGTTTGTAATCTTGCGACTTGAGACACTTTGCTTCGCAATACACCTTTTAAAGGAGTACTGACATGATATTTTTTTCACTGCTATGGGTGCCTACTAGCCCAGTAATCATAAAACGGCACATTGGATATTCGATCGCAGTGTGAACAATTGTTTACAACCTCGTTAATCCGTGTCAGTTTCGATTTCGATGAAACGAGCACCGAGGCGGCCACTATGACAGGAGGGTGCACTTGACGTCGCTGTTCTCGTCACACTACAGCCAATGTGGAAGCACGCACGTGCACACTGGCTGTGGTTGCGCACACCTGGACAGCATGATGTCAGTACCAAAGCTGTGACACATTGAAGAAGGCGAAGCAGTGCGTGCCAACAGCAGCCAGCGCTTTGGCTACGTCACGGGAGTCCTGTCGTCGGCAGTTTGGGGCGAAGCGCAGGTGGCGCCATACTGATGTCGATGTTGAAAGCGTATACGTTCTGAGCTTTCTGCAGCGTGCAGAGATTACAATTGATACTCAACGGTTACGGTTGAAACTTCATGGGAGTTATCTCTATGGGCAAACGAAGCTTTTACACATTGATCCTTGCTTCGAAATTTCATGTCATTACTCCTTTAATGAGGGACACTGCTGTTTTTAAAACAGCTTCCTTTAATTTTGAAGTAAACTGTGGAAAGCTTGTTGGTCTTGCTCTTTTTTTTTCCACTGATTTCAAATATGCCATTATTTTTTCAGTTGGTCAATTAATTCTCGAGGTAGTTAGAGATAATTAGCTATTTTTGGAGGAACAATAGACTGGAGGAGCAAGACCAACAAGTTTCACAGAGTTTGCTTAAAAATTAAAGGAAGTTGTTTTGAAAGCCATGTCCCCCCTTAAGGGGGGACACTGGTCTTAAAACAGCCTCTTCTAATTTTCTAGTGAACTTTGTGAAACTTGTCAGTCATGCTGCTTTTCTCCCACTGATTTCAGATATGCCATTATTTTCTCAGTAGGTCAATTAGTTCCCAAGATAATTAGCACTAATTAGCCATTTTTAGTCAAGCAATAGACAAAACAGTGTTGGTCATAAAACTGTAATCTTTATATTTTCTAATACTATGAACCCTGGTGAGTGCAATAATCGAAGCAGTTTTTTGATGCATCACTTGGAACTAATTTTACAGCTCATTAAACTTTGGTAGCACCAGCGGCAAGGAGCCATTTTGAGTGCCCATTTCAAACACCGAAGTTTAACAAGCTGTAAAATTAGTTCCAAGCGATGCATCAAAAAACTGCTTCGATTATTGCACTCACCAGGATTCATAGTATTGGAAAATATAAAGATTACAGTTTTATGACCAACACTGTTCTGTCTACTGCTTGACTAAAAATGGCTAATTAGTGCTAATTATCTTGGGAACTAATTGACCTACTGAGAAAATAATGGCATACCTGAAATCAGTTGGAGAAAGGCAGCAAGACTGACAAGTTTCACAAAGGTTGCTTGAAAATTAAAAGAAATTGTTTTAAGACCAGTGTCCCCCCTTAAAGAAGCCATGAAGACAAAACACAAGTTTGGTTTATTCAAAAGATTGCCTTTTTAGAATCATGCTGACACCACTTTTAACGTAAACTTCGCTCAAATAAGCTGTATAATAAAAAAAAAAGGGGGGGGGGGAATGGCCATGCGACCCACTAGCTCATTTCCCGCAACAGAACCTATGATGTCATACCAGCCAGCTCTGCGATTGGCTTCCCAAATGAGCTATTTGCGCTTACGTTTAAAGCACATTCTTGTTATAGTGGTAAGAATAGTCAGGTAAACAGTGGACGTTACGAAATTACACAAAAACATAGAAGTACCGATGTGTACTGTTGTTCGTACTGTGCGCACTATGCTTGGTTTAGCTGCACAGGACTGCAGGGCTTTGGGGTAGTTTTAAAATGACACTGGCCGATTGACGCAAGCAACGGTGTCTTACGTGACCAACAAACTTGTATTTTGTCTTCATAGCTCCTATGTTTCACGAAACGATTATTTTCTCCCTGAACAAAAACAAGCCAGGTTTAAATACGGTAAAAAACAAACCAAAGGCAAAAAATGGCTTGCCACGGTATAGTGACGCCATCTAGGTGTACTAACGGTAAACAATGCTTTCCCATTGGCTGCAAAGTGGTCGGTTCCTGTGATGTCATTGCAGACCACGAAAACACAGGATTTAACTGGAAAATCAAAATTTTAACATAAATTGATTAATTTCTCAGTGAATAAAAAATTGTTTGCATCCGGACAAGTGCTGGGGACAATATAAAACACGAAGTCTTTCGAATAAAACAAACCTGCATTTTGTCTTCATAGCCCCTTAAACTTGGGCTGTAAAATGCCTCGTGCTGTTTTTCTATTAAATATGCTGGACACTGGCTTTTTTGCTCCACAGGCCAAGTTAGGCTTTTGCCCTAATATTCTTGCTTGACTTGAGAGTTGAGCTTCTGTTTTAGTTACCGTATTTGCACGATTTTAACGCGCCCACAATTGTAACGTGCAGTAGAATTCAACTCTCGGAAAAAACAAAAATAACTTGGCGCCGATTCTACCGCGCACATGAAATAATGCCATTAACAGACGGTTCACAGTTGCGGAAAACATTTAATTTAACATAAATCCGCACACACTGTGGGCAGCTAAAGAAAGCCCTTCAGTGAAGCTTAGCACTTAAAAATGTGGCCCCTTTATTTTCGCCAATCGCCAGCACACGACTCCGGGACACCTATTGCACGGGACGCAGCCTCGTTCCTTTCCGTTTCTGCCCAGGTGATTACTTTGCATTTAAACGAAGCCTCCATCATTCATTCGTTTTCAGTTTCGAGTTGTCGGTTTTTGTTTTTGTGGTTGTTTGAGTTTTGCGCCCGATTGTAAAGCACGGGCATTTTTTAACGCTTATTTTCACAAAAGGATATGCATGTTAGAATCGTGCAAGTACGGTATTTTTGCCGTGGCCCGGATACTTTTGACCAAGGCTGTACATGGAGGCAGTACAAACAACGAAAGCAACTGGCACGAATAATTTCTTTCACTTTCAGTTAAGTAGACCTACTTGTGATGTTGCATAGTAACTTTGTGCTTCTTCAGTTCTGCTAAAAGTATTTTGTTAACAATAAGTCGTGGTAAACAAAGCTCGCGGCACAGGCAAGGAAAAGCAGTCAACTTTAATCAGGAGTGGTATTCTGAGTTGTGTCCATTTAAAAAGCATCTTTTTTTCTTTTTTTTTAAGCGGGCGTGGCTCCTGTTTGATTATTTCACATCACATCATTTGCCTTTAGCCAATCAGGGCCTGCCCAAAACAGATGCCCTTTGAACAAACAAACAAACAAACAAACAAACAAACAAACAAACACAACTCGGCATTCCACCCCTGGAGTCGCAATGTTTGTGCTTCAATTGGAAACAGAGGGAAATGTGTTTGTGCATCAAGGTTTCAACACATTATAAAAGATCATGAAAAGTACAAATAATCAAATCCCTCTTTTGTGAAACACACAACAGAAGTATGTATTCATTAACTGCAGAATTTTAGGCACCTGATTATTGATTTACCAGAGTGTGAAGGCTTGGGCGAGTTTGTAGGTGCTGACGACCTTACTACTCGGGCATTAAAATGGACAGCAAGTTCGGGTGCTGTCACTCTTGCTGTGATGTCGTGACATCGTTCTATCTGTTGATGTCGTGACCAGCTTAATTGTGAACTGAGCTTCACACTTGCCCTACAGTTGCAGAACCCCCACAGGTCACGGTAACGTTTACTCCCTATCATTTGCCAGTCCAAAATATTTCTGAGCATTTCGTGGGCAGTCCAGAACAGCGCTCACGATACAACATCTACAACAGTCTAACCTACTTATAGCAATATTGAAGTGCTACAAGAAGGTCACTGTTATAACCAGTAATCGTTATAACAGGGTTAAGGAGAAAAATTTGCTTTTGCAAGTGTTTAGGGGTTTTCACCCAATATTTACAAAACATAGGGATGGGCGAATATAGATTTTGATGTTCGAAGCGAATTCGAAGCGAATAGTGATTTGATCGAATAATTTCGAATCGAATAGTTCGAATAGTACATATTGCAAATCACAGACAAATGAACAACATGTGACCTGACTAATGTACACAGTTTTTTCTAATAATTAGAACTCACGTAGGCACAGCATTGTGTAAAATTATTACCAGTTGAACATTTATTGCAAAATCTTACACACAGCTTTCCTTTGCTGTATTCACAGGTTTTCATGAAGAAATGCCTGTTGCGCCACATGCTCTGGTGCAGCAGTTTCTGCCGGCTGCTCATTCACAAGTTTAAGCGCCGCCTAGAAACTCGCAGAGTTAAGCGCCGCCTAGAAGCTCCGCTAAAAAAAAAGTATTGTAGCCACTAGTATCCTCGGCCGTAGCCAAGTAAAGCGCAAGTGGCTGGCCGCCATTTTGAATAGGCTCGCTTAGTGCGGCGTACTGCCGCACTGAGCGAGCCTATTCAAAATGGCGGCCTGTACAAGTCTGCTGGCTTGGTGCCGCTATGTTCGGAGCAGTGTCGTTTCAGTGCCGCCTTTTTTTTTAAACCTAAAGTGTGCTGGCGGCCGAGAGCTTCGTCGAACCTCTAGGCAAGGCAGCAACTCGGCAGTGCCGGCACTGATAATAGAAATGTCCGCGTTGGTGGGTCTTGAGCCAAGCCTGGGGTAACTCTCGGAAAGCTTGACCGAAAAGCTTGGCTTTTAGCTGCCTATTCGGGAGCATCGAATAATTCGAAAATATCGAATACCTGCATTCGGATCGAAGCGAATAACGAATAGAGAGCTATTCGTTCGAATATTCGACAATACCGAATATTCGCCCATCCCTAACAAAACAGTAATGTAACTGCACAGCCGACCACTCAGACTTAGCCATGCGTGTTCCAGCCGACTCCACAGTGCTCCTAGGAAAGACCACCGTCTTTCACATAAGAGGAAGTCTCCGCATCAAATCCTTGGCTTTGTTTTCTTTCTTTTTTTAAGGAGTGACAGATTGCATGGCACTGAAGTGGCGTTGTTTTCTGCTTTTGTAACATTGGTAACCAACAATAGCCTAGAGGATCCCCTTTACCTCGCTGCAGCTTTATTTTAATCTAGACAGTGTTGAAGAGTTCCCCCCTGCTTCTTATTTGCTTTTTCCAAGTGTTGGAGAGGTAGAAGATGTCGCAGCATATTTCATGCTTAAAGTGATGCCTGGTCATACACAATGCACGCATGATCTCTCACAAATCTCCAAATACTACATTTTATGTGGGCTCATACCGTCAGGCTCAATTGTTATAACCAATAACAAGGAAAATGACCATTGTAATAAACGGTTTATGTTACCATACAGCGTATAACAAAGGTGATGGTGCCGCAACTGTTCATTTTTATAGGCGATTTGTTACTTAACTGGTATTGTTAAAGTGGGTTGGACTGTATGGGCGAAAAAATGCAGAGCTGCTTTGGGGCAGTTTTGGACAGTCCAGAATGACAAATAAAAGAGACCAGTTGTGGCAAGAACCTCTTACAGCTGTGCAAATCCTTCGCATTGCCCGCAAGATGAGCAAGCCACATTGTGTTGTTGCTGTGCAGTGGACTCGAACGATGCGCTGTACGGCGGCGACCCGAAGTTCCGGGCACAGCTGGAGCAGCTGTGCGGCAGCGTGCTGGACCAGCTGCTGGCGCACCTACGCGTGCTGGGCGAATCTGGGGTGCGTGGTAACACCACGTTTTTTATTTCATAACTGTATTATTTTTTATTTCAGGCACTGTATTAAGTGCAGAGAACTTTAGGGGCTCGCCCTGTCGTCGTAGCTCGCTTGCTGGACCCAAGTAGAGCCACACGGCGTTCCGTCGTATCGGCGTCCCACAGAGACTTCGAAAGCCAAGCGGTTCTTATAATCGTAAGCGTTTGAAACTCGTGAACCGCTGGCACTTGTCATACACCGCCCCGTTGTTTAGCGCAAAGAAAACCACAGGCACATTTGAGGCAAAATATGCGTAATTAACCGGCAGCGCCCGCGTTCATTTAAGGTATCTTTGATTTTGCCTGCACTTTCTGCATCAGTTCAGATTTAGCGCAGCCAGTTCAGTGCAGGCGCCGCCACTGCGGAACCGGTCCTGCACTTTTGTCGTCTGCTTCTGCACCTCCTCCCTGGGAGGTGCAGGGAAAGCCGCGAACTCATCCCGCACTCTCTGCACCGTCGATGAATCGAAGAGAAAAGTGCAGGCAGCCCCGCGCTGCACTCAAAAATCGAAGAGGCGAGTGCTGCACTACCTGAATGAGTGCAGCGAGTGCAGCCAAATCGAAGACACCTTTAGTTAGGGACGCTCGTTCTGTTGGTTTTTACGATAGTAAAGGAAAAAAAGTGGTAGTGCAACGGCGGCACGTGCGGGAGGAAAAGCAAGCACAAAAAGAACAGAACTCCCACTGGCGCAGTTTCAGGCAGGGGGTGTGCGAGCACTGCGAAGGCGGGAAATTTGAATTGCATTGGGTGGTAGCAGTGAGCAGATAACGGCGCTACAGCCCATTATGGCAAATCACTGCTCGGCGCTTCCGACAGCTTTCACATTGAGTGGAACTGCTATAATTTTTTTTTCTAGGAACTACATGCACCACAGTGCACTGCCATCATCACCACTCGCTCCTCACTAGCTGGAGAATGACAGGAGATGGTGATTAGTAGCCCAATCTTCACCAAAGACTGTTGTGGGTTATCGTGCTCCTTAGGTTAGTGACAAGGACAACAAGAGGCGGCAACCATTGTGTGTTTTGCAAAAATATGTCAGTAGTGAGGAAACGGTGGCACTGCAACCGCGTGTGACTGTGGAATTGCGGAAAGAATGCAGATTTTATTGTTTTCCTAACTTGCTCGACTTGTGATGGTCTAGCAAATGCAAAAGCATGTGAAGTGAAGCATGTGAAAAAGCAGTGGTTTGTAGGCTAGATTGTAGCCCAATCCTGTTGTGGTGAACTTTTCAACATGTACTGTACATGTCATAGGCATTTTTTAATATAATTTTACCACCTGTTTATGCTCTGTTCTCCCTTCCCCCTCCCTCACACACAGTAGCAGGCCAGAGCCTATACAATCAGGCCAACCTCTCTGTGTGTTCCTTCCGTTCAATAAATTACTCTCTCTCTTCTTTCACACATTTTTTTGTCTGAGTAGTTGAATCGAGTAACAGACAGACAGACTGGCCAAAATTCTTGTGCTTGGCTGTCCCAAAAAAGCTTCGCTTCAAAAGTGTCGTGTTCCCTTCCCCCAAAAAGCAGCAGGTGGAACGGCAGGCCCGGCTGGCCCTGGAGCTGCTGCAGCGGCTGGTGGTGGGGGCCAACCTTGAGAGGCGGCCCATCTTCGCACTCACAGTCAGCCTCTGGGGGCTCGCACACCGGCACGCCGCCCTCGACCACCGAACGTCGGTCAGCACCTCTCCGCTGTCTTCTCTTTGTTGCCGCGCTACTGCCATACCGCCCCTCCATAGGGTTTCATGCTAATGTATACTAGCGGGAAAACTGCTGCGCAAGTGCTGACAGCAGTGGCGCAGCCAGAAGTATTTTCCGAGGGGGTGTTACATGCCGCCGGCAAAATTAAAAGAACCTAGAAGGAAAAATAGTCTGCACGCAAACATCGTTTCATCTGAATTTTCTTATCTAATCTTTTTGTTTTGTTTTATATATGATATACTGACACACAGTGTGAACGGAATGGATGAAAAAAAAAAAAAAAGAAAATAGGCTGAAGTGAGGAGGGAACAGAGGGGGAGATACAGTGCTCAGAAAATTTTGAGAGGTGTTCCGACACTGAACCTACGCCTGTGGCTGACAGTGTCCCTTTCTTACTTGGCTTGGCTTGAAACGTGCCTTCTTGTCACTCCTGATGACGAAGCCAACAACGTGGGCAAAGTTTCTGTTTCCCTTTTCAGGTTGCATGAAGTTTTTTGTTGAAATATTCTCGATATAAACTTTTATGTTGGTAAAACAATTTTTAAAATGGTCTTTCAAGAACAATAATTGTAGCTTTTGCAGCCACGGGCAACATTTAACTTGTTCAGAAGCATTGCCAAGTAAAACTAAAACGCTTTTCCACGGTCAGCAACAGCATGTGTGTTTGAAACCTGGCTTTCCGACAGAGTAGCAACCAGATATCCCTTTACTGTATATTAGTATTACACTCTACAGTGTACAGCATTCGTCCCAAAATTGTTAATCATAAGCGCTGACACCATCCAACATGCTAGATATTGGCGCATCCTTTTTTTTTCTGACTTTTAGGTTTTTGTATTTTTTTAAGCATCCATAGAGCATTTTGCTGACGTTGCGGTATTTCCTAATTCAGTTCCTCTATTCTTTTCTTGTATGTCCTGTTGCAAACAATTGTGGGGTGTTTTCGCGGGCATTTTGATGCATTTTGACCTGCGAGTGCTTTGATTATACTAGTTTCCTACTGATATACATGTAGAGGCACATCTGTCACTGCAGTTGCGTGCTGTCGTGGGCGCTGCCATAGCACATAGCAACGTTCCTCTTTTACTTGGCTAGGCTAGCCAAACGGCTTCTTTCTGTTCTTGAAGCCAAAATCAACATAAAAGTAACATTTCCTCTTTTTTTGTTTGCCTTGCATGAAGCTTCTAAATGATCTTTGAGCAATAAATCTTTTTGAGTTCCATTTTTGTAAGGATAAAGCAACTGCGAATATTCTTTTTGCAAAAATACTCTTCTTTTTTGCACACATAGGCAACTTTTCAGCCTGTTCATGAGCCAAGTCAAAGACAGGTCGACCATTCCTTCCCGGTACATGATGGCACGCGTTCACTGGGGCTTGGCTCACCTCGACACTAGCACCAGATTTCCCCCTGGTGTACATCAGTATGAAACCTCACGGCTTTGACAGCCACTGCCTGTGGGGCTACTACTTGAGTGTGCCACTGAGACCTCCTAACATGGTGCCTCCTCCTATATGTATTGTTCTTCAGTGCATGGCGGATGTTTTTTTTAAGTGCAGAGCACTTTAGCGGCTCGCCTTGTCATTGTAGCTCGCTCGCTGGACCCAAGTAGAGCCACACGGCGTTCTGTCACAGCAGCTGTAGTTGGGGTGTAACCAAGAGGCTTGGAAAGCCAAGCAGTTTATATAGTCGTAACTGTTCAAAACTCGTAAACCACTGGCACTTGTCGTAGATCTCGTTTAGCGCAAAGAGAACTGCAGGTACATTTGAGGCAAAATATACGTAATAACTGGCAGCGCCCACGTTCATTTACTTCGGAACGCTCATTGGGGTGGTTTTTACGATAGTGAGTGAAAAAAGTGGCAGTGCATTGCCGGCACATGCATGAGGGAAAGCAAGCACAAAAAGAACAGAACTCCCACTGGCGCAGTTTCAGGCAGGGGGCGTGCGAGCACTGTGAAGGCAGGAAATTTGAATTGCATTGGGTGGCAGCAGTGAGCGGATAACGGTGCTATAGCCCATTATGGCGAATCACTGCTCTGCACTTCCGGTAGCTTTCACGTTGAGTGGAACGGCTTTAGTTTTTGATGAGTTACTTTATTTCGACGAGTGACCTAATGAGTTGTGTTCTGTTGTCCCTGCCACCCCTGGACAGGTGCGTTGCCTGGAGTTTGTCAAGCAACGTGCCAGCAGAGCTGGCAACAAGGGGCCCTACGCCGAGTTGGCCACCAAGTTGCAGATTCCATCGCCCGTCTGACTACCCCATCGAGCAGGGTAGCCCAAAGACCCCGGAACATGCTGCGAGAAGAAATAAATAAACCCTTCACAAGGTTCATTCCAACATAGGGGGATGTGAAATGGTGATCGAAACAGGAGCATTACTTGAATCAATGTTTTGTTTGCACACTCAGTGCCACCCTTTTGTGTGTGTGTGTGTGTGTGTGTGTGTGTGTGTGTGTGTGTGTGTGTGCGAGAGAGAGAGAGAGAGAGAGAGAGAGAGATAACTTTATTGTCTACACAGCCGTAGTCTGGGCGGTCGCGCCACAATCTCTTCATTGGGAGACAGCTGGTTCGTAGAACTCCCAGAGGTCCTCACTAACACGAAGGCAGCGGGTCGCCAGGAGTTCTTGCATCGACTTGACATCCATACCAGGACCCGGGTTCAACCAGTCCTCCCAGGAAGCGATGTGGGAGCGCAGGTGTTGTGGTAGGCCTGGTGGATGGCACTCCCAGTAAAGGTGTAGTACTGATGGGTAGGAAGGACAGTTTGGTGTAGGCCAAGTGGGACGCGACGCCCTTGATCACGTACGGTCCGTTCTCTAGAGTGATCCTCATACACCACTCAATAGGGCAAAGACGAAAATTCCTCGGGGCACCTGTTATGGTGCTTTGAATGCAAAAGTATTGCGTTTCCCCTTGCGATACTTATCAAAAGACTTCCTTACTGCCTTTTTGGTGTATTTGCGCAGTAAGCTGCGCTTATCCTATTGTAAACTGGCGGAATCGGCACTTTCAGTGGCTTATGTGCATGTCTCCTCACATGGAGTCACGTTCACATCCTCCCCGTTGTCTGCGCTGTCACGTGCCCAATAGCGGAGAAGCGAGGCACATCTTTATTCAGCCATAACCGCGGAAAAGCCATGGTGTTGAGGTAGCACGCCCATCTCGCAGCCCAATTCCCCCCCCCCCCCCCCCCCCCCCCATCGACTGAAATGCACCAAATTTTCTTTTCAGTGTCATTAATTTACCTTGTTTGCAGGAACCTCTCTGAAAAATTTAACCTCTATCCAACCCATTTTGATGTGTTTATACCCTTTGCACCATCGACCATTTTCAATGCTTCGGAATAATGATGACAGATTTTGCAGCTCGTGAGGCAGATAATGTTTCGCATTATTAAAGCGAAGCTTTTAGTGTTCTCACTCATGGCATCTGTTACGTGAAAACACTGAAGTGAAAGAAAAAAATGCCTCCAAAGACCAGAATCGAACCAGGGTTACTTTGTGTTACGAAGCCGGCGTCCGTCCGATTGCTCCATTTCAACATGGTCGAAGCAGTTCGGAAAACTTGGACAACGAAGAATGTCACGAGAAAGCACAATCGTCGTCGTTTGATTTTTAACGTTCGTCGTTAATCGTACAGTATATGAGAACGAGTGAAGCTACCAGCCACAGTGGCTCAGGTGTTGCACTACTCTGCACGACATCGCATGATTAAATCAGTCTCCAAGGGCTGGTTTTAAGTGTAGAGCACTTTAGGGGCAGGGCTTGCCTTGTCGTCGTGGCTCACTCACTAGACCCGCTGGACACGGCGTCCTGTCGTCACGGCATCCATAAGAGGCTTCCAAAGCTAAGCAGTTTATGCAGTCAAAACTGTTCAAAACTCGTGAACCGCTGGCACTTGTCGTAGATCTTGTTTAGCGCAAAGAGAACTGCAGGTACATTTGAGGCAAAGTATAAGTAATTAACCGAGAGCGCCCGCATTCATTTAGTTAGGAATGCTCGTTGGGTTGGTTTTTACAATGGTAAGCGAAAAAAAAGTGTCAGTGCAACACAGCTCGTGCGGGAGGAAAAGCAAGCGCAAAAGGAACGAAACTCCTGCTGGCGCAGTTTCAGGCAGGGGGCGTGCGAGCGCTGCGAAGGCGGGAAATTTGAAATGCGTTGGACAAACCTTCGTTGAATTCATTAGAAGAGGAATGAGACGGGGCAGCGAAGAGCGTGATGGGTGGTAAGAGAGTGGATAATGGCGCCACAGCCCATTATGGTGAATCCCTGCTCTGCACTTCAGACAGCTTTCACATTGAGTGGCATGGCTTTAGTTTCATCATTTTGTTGAGTTGGAAAAACATCTGCGTGTGTGCACTTGCAAACCTGATGTATGCTCATTGCGTATGTGGACTTTCTGAGTGTGAGAGGTTGGGTTTCTTCGAAAATCTTGTACAACAATGCTTCCATCACTGCGAAGTGGAATCTGTCGAAATTCTGCAACTTTTTTTGTTAACATCTGATACGCACGTGGTGGGTTCTTTTACGAGTTGGAGCATGGGGCCATTGCCTGAACTCCCAATAGTCCGGACGGAACAAGGGCCACAAAGTTGGTGGTAAGCGACGGCAGTGAGCAACAAAATAGTACCCTTCCGGTGGAGTCCGCTGCCGCTAAATTTTGTCCCAATGCTCAGGCGCTGTGGCAAAACTCGGCGATGATAGGCCCAAGCGGCAGCACCAACTCTACAGATGGCACCACCAATACATTACAAAACTTTTCAGTTTGCACATTTCTTCCGCATCGTAAAATATTTTTCACCTAAAACTTTGCCATCATAGGATCCCTCGATCACCAGCTGTTATTTACACATTTAGTGAGACAAAATCCGGAACATTTCCTGAGCAGATTATAATTGGCATTACACTGGCGGTTTCACTGGTGCGCTAGGAGATTCTTGACGAGGAGGAAGCCTGGCTGAAACTTCACAGGCCTTCCCCATAAACCACCCAGCAAGCGTATGGCTCTCGCAAGCTGGCGGCAACAGTGCTGGTTTGGTTTTCCCCGCCTTGTTGCCGACGAGAACGGCACCCGGACGTGGGCGGCGAGATCAATGCAAGGTGCAACGACACGCAGGGTGCATCTGATCTGGCCTAGCCCAGTCGTGCTTGCATTCCCTATAGGACATTGCCTTACGTCTTGTAGCATTAAAAAGGGGCGATAAGAATGATAAAATTTCTCGTGACAAGAGGCTGACCAAGCACTGACTGCACCACACTATGGCCAGTGTTTATAGTGGTTTGCCCTTTTTTGCGTAACAAAAACACAAATTATTTGAAGAAAGGTATATAATTCAGTTTGTAGAGCACATGCCAGGCAACAGAGAGACAGCACCAGGCGTCTTGCAACAAGGAAAGCTTGATTTAGCCTGGCCTCTCACGAGACCGGCGCTGTGGCTAATGATGATGGTGGAGTGCAGGTGCTGACGACAGGTGTCGTAGAGGTAATGATGATGATGCCATCACCGGTGAATATTATCTTTTAGCGCCACTCTCATCACCATCTGCATCCTTTCACGATCATCATCAGCAGTGTCACGCGATGTCACAGACGGGTCGCAAGCCATTGCCGCTCCCTAGTTGCGGCTGGGCCTATGCATCCACAATAAATAAAGGAAGCCACATCCATTTGATTGAGTCCCCAGCTCCTGAATTCCTACAAGTTTTCACATTTTCGTTTATGTTGTACTGCATGCAAACATCTAATAAAAAGCACTTTAAGCTACGTCCCCATGGCAGCAATGCAACAAGTGAAACAGACACATAACGTGAGCAACATCAGATAGTTTATGGCACCATTTGAGCAAAATTCACGGCTTTCGGCCTTGCAACCACAATAAGACCTAAAATCTAAAGTTGGCCAGACCAGAATAAAATACAAATGAAGATATAGAGACTCCAGAGGCCACACTTGCTTAGTGTTAAAACCAATGCTTAATGAGGCTTTAGACAGAACAGCATACAAATCACGTGCCATAGCCTTTTGTTTGGCAGAGCTTTTTATACTACTTTAAACAATCTAGAAAAGACAATGCAACCTTGTTCAACAGATCCTGACTGGAACAAAAAAATCTGTCCTATCCACAGTAGGGTCGCTGAATTAACATGCGAACTGCTGGGCACATTGAACCAGTAAAAATAGAATGATTTTCACATTGTTTTAGGTTTAGGTTAGCAAAATGCTCTGCCCCCTATCACCCTACAATGTCCCATGACTAGCTGCAACATTTGTTAAACTAAAAACAGCTTCAGACAAACACCTCATAAATAGTTGCAGTTTTGTGTAAGCCTTTCACACTGACAAAATCAAGCACTCTTGGAATTGCCGTTCTGTTTAAAATGCCAATTTTATCGAAGCGATTTCTGTCTGACAAGATTTCACTGAATACTGCTCCCCGAGTAATGTATTTGACAATAAAACGAAACTGACAGCGTGAGAGCGCAAGCGGGTGTGGTTATTTCTCACTCACCCAAGGGCCGCGTTTTCACCATCAACAACGAAACAAACGCGGCACATAAACAGACAGATTTCACAAACAATGACTGATGGCACAGCCTTGGAAAGAGTCCAAAAGTGGCCCCCAAAACTAGTCCTAAAAGTACACACAAAGAAAATGGTCCCACAAATGGCATCTCTAACCAATACTTCAAAGTGTGTGCTTGCAACCTGGGACTTGGCAACTGGTTCACCCAGCGAAACTAGCACCAAAAAGCTTCGTACTGCTGCAAATATGTGCTTCTACAACCAGCAACAGCCAATACTGTCGCTTCCACGCAAGTGAATCTCACGAAATGAACTTGCTCCAGATGGCCTAACAAGACGTCTTGCAAACATAACCAGTTACTGAAACCTCAATGCAACAGCAGTTGATCAACCAAGCACATACGGTGTCAATAGCTTTGCTACTTCTGTAGTCACAGTGCCTGATGCGCAAATTCACCACACCTGTTCAGGTAACCTGTGCAGTCCTTATAATTCGGAACCCATCGGTCATAAGCTTACACCACTGCGAACATAAAAACAAATTTTAACACCTTCTCAAGGGCACTAACTGCACAGTGCAGTAAGCATACAACATGAGACTCAAAGCCCTGAATTTTGCAAAGATGAAAATTCGGACTAGTCAGTAAATTCAGGGTAGGTATAAATTAAAATGCCTATTATCATAATGCGCTTAAAGAACGAAAGGCAGGGCACCGATGTCAAGGCAAAAGGAGTCCTGGTTTTAACACAGTTTCACTTCCAACAAAGAATTTCCCCCATGATTCTGGCCTGACAAGTGAAGCAGACAATTTTACAGCCATTGAGGTTGACGGTTCATTGATGGGAACGCTACAATGGGTAAACAACAAACCTCAAAGAGAGCAAAATAATAGAAAGAAGAGGAGGGAAAGGCTTAAAGCACAGCCACAAATTTGGTCTCTACTGAAAGAATTACCATTTACAACGGCCGCGATGAAAATGCAGCCGGTAGCATTCGCGTGTGCTCATGGGAAACCACTGCTTTGCCCAGCTGGCCTGCGTTGCATTTCGGTGTTTTGTGAGCACGTTCCTAACGTCTCTCAAATTAGCGCCACTCGCAAGATTAAAGCCCATCAGTGGGTCGAGGCATTCCGTCTCAATCAATGGTTCCATACGACCTTCAACATTGAGTGACCAATAAAAAAATTAGATGGCATCACCTCTGCTTACGCAAGGATGCCTCAAAGGAAAGGCAGAATGTAATTAAATTTCACAGACATCTGTACACACATATGCGCAAACATACACACACAGTCAAGCCTGTCTGTAACAGTGAAATGAAAATTCAGCCTTTATGAATAACAGTGGCACCGAAATCCACAAATTACAAGCTTCCACCGTAGCACACGTTGTGTGCAACTGTTACTGTGTTTTAAATGGCCCAACTATACACACATGCACACCATTTACAGGGACATACATAAGTGCATAACTATACAGGTATACAAACACGCACACACACACACACACTAAAATGCATCAATGTACAAACACACATATGCATACACACACACACACACACACACACACACACACACACACACACACACACACACAAATGAAAACCTGGAGGGGCTAAACTGATAGTGCTATCACATTGGTCACAACCTCAGTACATAACTTCACACATGTGAGAAACACTGTGAGGTCATCAGTGCTGTTGAGAATGTACAATTATTGCACTTCTGTGCATGACTCGAAAGACACGCGTTAGAAAGAAATACCACATACACACAGCTGCTAAAACCTGGCCATAGAAACATCAATTAAAGTCACAAAAGGCCCAGATGATGTTATCTCCCGTCGATGCCACAACACAAATTGAGAGGAGCACCACCACATCTGCTGTTGCAATGCCACCAAAAACATGAATATTTGAAACGGAAAAAAAAAAAGAAAAAAAAAAAAAGCATTTGAAGGAAATTGGTCTTTTTTTCATTGATTGATTACATAAAAGTACGGACCCCTCTGATGGCATTGTGCACAAAATACATCGTTAACAAACAAACAAGGTCCCACTTCGACCCAGAGAGCTGAAAGTTCTACTACATCTAAAAGTGTGGCACCGATGTGCGCAGCTCTCACACAGGCAGTCTGGGAAGACGGGGTCTGTGACACAGCTGCACTGGTTTTAAAGAAGAAGAAGAACAAAGCACACAAAAAAGTCTCCAAAAATGCAACCACGGCAGGCTTCCTGAAGACAATCGAATTGCATGGCTCCAGTCTGCGCCTCCTACACTTTTTTGTCAACACCGGAGCAGGCAGTGATTAATTTACAGCTCGAGTACAGATAGTCGATGAAACACAATCTCGCCACACGTTCTAGGGTGTCGCACGAGACTACAAAAAGTGAAATTTTGTGAGTGCACAACTCAGTCCCCATTCGCACCTGAGGCAGGCTTGGAAGGGTTTAAAACGATCCAACGACGTCCCAATGACAATGTCTCCCCCCAGGCAAAAAAAACAATTGGAGGACCATTTGGACCTGCCGAAAACACAATTGGTTCAAATGGAACCATTTGAAAATGCAAATGGTTCCATTTGGCCCAATCGTGTTTTCGACAAGTCCAATTGGCCCTCCAATTGTTTTTTTCGCCTGGGCCCCGTTGCTAACTCAGCTTCCTGAGAGACGGTCTGTGTGGCAGCACTTTTGGCTGCTGTTTTCTGGCTGACCGGCTGGGCTGCCGCTTTTCCGCCCACTGGCTTAGAAGACTCGGATGATGCTCTTCCAGTCACCGGTCTGCGGCTGACCGTCTGGGTTGCCACAGTACCAGACTTCGGCTCGGAACTGGTCTTTGGATCGGAATAGACCGGCTCTAGCTCACTCGGCTTGGGCAAGAGGCCCACCCTCTTGCGGGCATTAGCCAAGCTGACGGTCCGCGCTTCCGGAGTTCCCGACAGGGCAAAGTAGTCTGGCCGTGATGAAAGCAGTTCCTCTAGGCTAGACAAACCTACCTGGCAAACAGCTGGAGGCATACCATACCTGTGACAGAAAAGAAAAAATAACACAGTTAATTTCTCTTTCAAAGAAACTAGTAACAGTGTAGAATGTGAAGACGGCAATGGACCTTGCAAGAGTGGAAGCTTGGGTGAGTTGGTAATACATTGCATTGGCGAGAAGCGCAAACTAACACGGGGACAAGAAAAGAAAACAAAAACACAGTCGAGACGAAGACTAACGGATGTGGACTTGCAGATATCCACAAATGTACGTGCACATCTGCCAGGTATGTCGCCGCTTAAATGCACCAGAGTGCAGCTCTGCTTTTAGAAGTGTAAAATCATGGTCACTCACCAAGTCAAAAACAAAGAAGCCTTTTCTTATGGTCAGAGACCCGAAGTTTCCACATCAAAAAGTTTTTTGTCTAACAGTTCAACACAGCCACTTTTGTAACTAAACCAGCATGGCATCGGATGCGGAATGGTTTCACGAAAATGCTTACGCAAGCTCCACCGATCCCATCTCACCATGCAGTCGAAATTTGTGATGCCACAAAAGTGTAGTGCGGAAATGTGTGAGGGGTGTTGACCCGTTTCTACGCTTTTGGAATATCCTGTGTAAGTAAGCAACTGCTGTAGCTGTGAGCGGTATACTGTGAACGGTATAGTGGTATAACGAAACACAGTGACACGCGACAAAATGTACTGAGTGCATTTTATGTAAAAGCTTCTAGCGCCCAGCCTAAATGTCTGTTTCTCTCTGGGTTTCCAAGACGAAATCGCATGCTACATGTCCTCTCCGACTTCTACACTCGCATTCCAATTTGCAGGGGACTAGGTTTGCAACAACGGCAACTTTCTGGCTTTTTTGAGTGGTAAGACTATGTCTTCATGAAGAGCCCACCCAGCTTGCGAAAGAGGGTCACCTATGATGATCATTGAGTAGGTGGATCAACGGCTCACTTATTTGAAATGAGAACAAAAAAAATCAGTGAAAACGTCGACCCCATTTTTCACGAAGAGTAGCGTTGCAAAGAAAGTTTCATCATAAAATGCTTTCCTGAAGCGCTCCTGTAGCATTCCTCCTGAACGACATGTTGAGTCAGGCAAGATCACTTCCTTGGAAGCTCAAAACTGTTCAATGAGCCGGCTTACAGCCGGTCCCAAATGAAGCCACCTTGAACTTTCGTCCCTTTCCCCTTTCCTGCCAGCTACCCTTGCAATGCCCTCTCCATCTCTGCCCCTCGGAGTTAGTCACGTGAACTCCTGCCAAACTTTCATCATCATCATCATCACCAGCCTATCTACGCTCTCTGCAGGGCAAAGGCCTCTCCCATTAATCTCCAATTATCCCGGTCCTGTGCTAACTCGTCAAGCTTTATTGAAATGCAGATAGTAAAACATGAACCGCATGGTGCGTTTTTACACACGATTCGTGCGCGCCGGCGTTGCGAGCGTGATATTTTGACGCCCGCATCGACGATATTGCGCCCGCGGCACCTTCTACCGCGATCAGAAACTCATGCGCGCGACAGTGGGAGGAGCTTGCCAACTTGCCCCAATGTGGAGGAGCGCACCTCATAGTGGAAGTTTCGAATGCTTTAGACAGCCAGCTGGCTCAGACAGAGACGTTTAGGCTTACTTCCCCGGCAGATATTGCATGGTCGCTTTTACTAGCGGCCCGGATGATGGTTTATAAAACCGTTTTCGGCCCCATTATAAACTCTTTCACCGCACACGCAACTTCGTGTGTGCCTTGAGCAGCATTTTGGAGCTGTTGGACGCATTCGCTCGAGATCCCCACACCACTTCGCGCCCGAAGCCGCCGCCAGCCGCGCCGCGCGCAGCGTCCGGGTGTTCCGCGGCAGCGTCAGCGCGCCTGTGGCGTGCGCGGCGCGTTTTCGCGAGCAGAACACATTCCAAGATTCCCTCCTCTTCAACGCTCGTGGCGTAAAGAGCACGCCACATAGAGGAAGCCCGGCGAAACGAAGCTTCGGCGCAAGATTGGCGCAGATTGCTTGAAATCAGTCTTTGCAGCAGGATGTAGCAGGATTTACCTCTTGGCGCAGTTAGGCGCAATTGGCGCAGCTACCACATCACTGGAAATGTATCTACAGTGTAGACCGCTTATAACGTATGTCGCGGGAGCCGCAAAAATCCGCACTATAAGCGGTACCGCACTATAACCAAAACATGCGTGAATCCAACCACATCGCAACCTACCTCTCAAATCATCCTTTATTTATCATCCATCAAACGCACGGCACTTAAAAGCAAAGGCCTAGTGTTTATATCATATTTTTTGTTTCACATTAGCCGCTCTGCAGCGCGGTCTTACAAACAGCGAGCACGGCTTTAACTTCCGTTGTGTTTGTCTTTTGGAGGATCGTAGCTGCGTTTTTAGCATCTATGAGCAGATGCCGCAGAACGTGATAAGAACGCCAGTGGAATTTTTTTTTTTACCGCATCTTGTGTTCACGATGCCGAAGGCGGCTGCTTATCAGCGCAGCGTACTGGTGGTGGAAATATTCAGCTTCGCGCGGCTCGCTTGTTCGGAAAGGGAAAGAGCGGTGGCTTATCTGCACAACGTTCTAAAGCGTGAACCACATGCAGCGATTTCTTCTCGCGAAAACATGCAGTGCACACCGCAGGTGCGGCGACGCCGGCACGGTTACAACTGCCCAGGTGTGCGGCGTGGTAAAAGGCGGCCACATGGCGTCAGCCCTGGCCGTGAAGTGGTGCAGGAAGCTCTAGCGACCGCTTCTTACTGCTCGCTGAAATGGCGCACGAGGCGCAAGCGAGGATGCTCGCGCAAGAAAAGAGCTGACAATATGGGCGAAAAGAGGAATATAAACTGCCATCCACGTTGCTTGTGAAAGCGCCCATCAAAAAACACCGCGGTGGTAGGCCTAAACATCTCTTGCACGGCCTGCCACTGGTTGGAGCATTTTCGTATCTCCCGCCGTTAGGTGCGCGTCTCCCGATTGGTGCAAGTTGTCAGGCTCCTCCCACTGCACGCGAAGAAGCCACCGCGAGCGCAAAATCGTCGACACGAGCGCGAAAAAAACGCACGCGCAGCGCCGACGTGCACGAATCGTGTGCGAAAACGGGCCGTGCGGTTCAAACAACTTGCTGCGCGCGGACAGGGGTCGCCATCTTCCGAGGTGCGTCATGCAAGGTCAGTTGTGGTTATCACGTACGCGTGGACTAAAGGGTGCCTATTCTTTTCTTGTGTGTCGAAGTTAGAGGAGAGCAAGGGGTGTGCGCTGCGTCAGATGGCCGATTTCATCCTTTCTTTTTTTTCGTTTGCTACTCTGAAACGATGCCCCAGCTGTGCCGGTCGATCAGCAGTCCCTCCAGAAAACCGCACTATAAACGGTATTGTGCTTCGGCCAACCACATTCTAAGCGGTATGCTTATGCATTGAGTTCTATAGGAGGTGAACCGGTGGTCACAAAAACCCGCGTTATATCCGGTCCTGCACTATAAGCGGTTACGTTATAAATGGTCTACACCGTACCATGGAACGAATTTTTAGTTGCAGACATCGATCACGCCCTATAAATCTGCGTACCTCTAAAAAAAAAAAAAAAAAAAAAAAAAAAAAAAAAAAAAAGGAGAGAGCAGCCCCTGCTGTATGCATCCCTTGCATTCAGCTCTCTCTGTCAAGCAACAAATAAGCCCTGAACGTAAATTAGTCCCGTTCACCACTCTTCCAGCCCCCTTCTCCTCACTTTTGTTTGTAGGCCTCTTCAAGTTGCAACAACGACAGACAGCCGCTCGTGACACCATCGCCGTCATCGCCGCACAGCAGTTGACGCAGCTGCCAAGCCAACACAGCCTCGGGAGACAGGCACACACGAGCACCTCGCCGTTTGAACGTGACCTGGCCTCCGGCTCCAAGCTTGCGCAGGACCGACAGCTCGGGGTAGGAGCCGCAACGGGCATGGACTAACTCCCTAAGCTTTCTGAAGTCCAGGCTGTGGCCAGACTTCTCTGCGAGAATGTCCAGCATGGCCTCCTCCGTGATGTCGAGGATGACGGGCGACGGCAGAGGGCTGCTCAGTGGTCGTGGTGACTGGAAAGAAGCAAGAGAACGATGGAGGTTGACCTTTCTCTGATAAAATAGCCAATGCTTTTGCTGTTTTGCCCCCGCGGTGGGTCAGTGGCTATGGCGTTGCGCTGCTGAGCCCAAGGACGCGGGTTCAATTCCCGGCCGCGGTAGCCGCTTTTCTGATGAAGGCAAAAAGCAAAAACGCCCGCGTGTTCGACATTTCGGCACACATAAAAGTTCCCCAGGTGGTCACAATTAATCCGGAGCCCTTCACTACGGTGCGCCTCATCGCCTGCGTAGCGTCGACACGTTAAACCTCATAACCAATCAATCAAATCGAAAGCTTTCGCTGTTTACAATTTTTGTATACTGAATATGTACATCTTTCTGTTCTATCATGCCATGATACTGTAAGATGCGTTGATATTAACACTGACGCTGTGGCCACATAACGGTTTGCTGGACATCATCAAACTGCTACTGCAGCTTCTAGCTCAGCAACACAACTAGAAAACACTAGTTAAATAAACTGAACTGAATTGAAGGCAAGTACTCTGCAGGGCTTGCAGATTCTGTCGATTCTGAGTCGATTTCCAGTGTGTGTGCTTACGTGGGTGCGGGCTAGGGGCAGGCGATCTATTGGATCTGCCTAGCGAGGGCTTGCCACCTTACACTGATTCCCCTCTGCATGGATATGTGTCATGAGAAAGTAATATAAGACGGGTCGGCTTGGCGTTGCTATCTCCAAATGCAGTGATATCTCTGCACCACCACGAATCTTTCCTGCCACCCTGATCTTATAACAAGCCATAAGAGAACTCGTTATAGAAAGCTCCACTGTTATGCCTCCTCAACAGTGACTAAGGAATTGCGGCCACGCGGTTACAATTTTCCTGTTCTTTTGGAGAAAACTTTAGCCCAGAGCAGCATGAATACTACAGGAGATGCCAGTGAATTGATTTGAGGGAGGTTAGCCTCTTTACAAAGAAAACGTGGAAAATCAGGTGCGTCGCTATAAAGTACCGCTATAAAGTACCGAGCTATAAGTACCTATAAAGTACCGCTATAAAGTACCGAGCAAGTGTCGGGTGAAGGCATTCTAACTCTTTCGGGACCGCTCCATAGGCCATCGATCACATATGATCGATGGTTTCTCGAGCCTGCAGAATACAAATTTTCGCTCGATGGAACACCTAGCGACATCTAGGAGATAGTTTGAAAACTGGAGTTTTCTCTTTTGTGAAGTTTCTTTTTTTATCGCCAGGCGGCAATGCGTCAGATATTTTATTCTGACGGGCAGTGGTTTCGAATGTAAACAAACATGGCGTCATACTCGTGCGAGCGCGATAAGAAATCTGCCTCGTCTCGGCTCGCATATCTTCGCCTTCTACTGTGGATTTTAACGATGAGAGTGGCAGTGAAGAGTCGAAATGCGGCTTTAGAGATTGGATTTCAGCTCGAGTGAGGATTCGGGTGTCGATTAGCCTGGAACATCAAATCGCGCTCAAAGGTGGGTGTTGGTTTCGGTTTCAATTGGCTCTGGAGTAGGTATATGCGCTCGAACTATGTTCTGGCTGGTTTATATTTATTCGCTAGGGTGTTAACTACCTATGGTGTTGATCTCCTGCCACCAGCGCAGAAATGGATCAAGTTTTCGACGAGACAAGAGCCCAGCGTCTACCTGGGCGACGACGTAGCCATGGCCCTAGTGCCAAAGAGATCACACACAAAACAAAAAACCAGTTACACCTAGCCGCATCAAACTTTTTCAATGAAGAAACAAAGCATTGTGTTAGATTTTGTATATCCTGGAATAATTTTATTCTTTTTTAATATTTTTATATTTACGCTTTTTTCTGTCTTGTTCTGTAGTTTTTTTACGAAGTTCTTAGTTTCAGATTTTTTCATGGTTCTATCGTCAGTGTTGAAGTAAAACTTGGTATTGTATGTAAAAGAACATATAATAAGCTGCATTTTGGTATATGCTAAGGCAGGATGGTGCCTTTGCTTTATGTAAAAAAAAAAAAAAAATTTGTATCGAGACCTCCCTTTTTCATCACTTTTTCCGGCGGTCCCGAAAGAGCTAAAGAAAGCAAGAAGTGCTTTGTCCGCTGCGGAGGTGACAAGCTCTTTGGGACTTAACCAAGGAATACCTTTTATCAGCTACTCGCAGAATCACAAAACAATAACAGGCACGTATTAGAGTATGCTATTGGACTGTTCATAAAAATAGCGGCAAAAAAAAAAAAAAAAAAAAGGTGGTCTGCAGACCGGCCCGCAAGAAAGTACCCTTTCACTAAGACAATGCAACGTCCCACAAAACAATCATTGCGATGGCAAGATTGCACAAATTTCGCTTTCAATTGTTCCCTCACCTTCTATCCTCTGGATTTGGTCTCGTCTAGTTTTCTTGCTCACCAACAATAAAATTTGGCTTGGCGGGAAACAATGCTAGCTCAGTGACGACACCATCACCGCCGTCTTTGTGCATTTCGCTGCCTATGACAATTTGTAGTTTTGTGTCAAGCCTTATAAAAAAAAAAAAAAAGATTGATTAATGAGGCACGCCGTAGTAGAGGGCTAAAGCTCCATGAACTATGAAAGCAGCCTTCAATGAAGGCTGGAATAAAATGAACTAAAAAAAAAACACCTTTTCAACTATTATCACTGTATCTATTACTGTATTTTCGTGCACATAACCCGCCCCTGCATATAATCCACACGTCCTCTTTCAGCCCACCGGAAAAGAAAAAAAAAATCCTCGCGTATTGCCCACACATTTGATACAGGAAAGGCTGCACCAAAGCTACTGCTCAAGACACATCACATACTATGCAGACAGAAAGAGCGTATATTTAGCAAGTACAATACACTGACTGCAGGGCACAAGTCACAATTCACTCAGTGTCACTGCTCTCGCTAGAGCTATCACTTGAGACGCAGTCCTCACTGTTGTACACAAGGTCATCTTCACGGCACAACGCGCAGTGCAGCTTCATGACACAATGCGCATTGCGTAAAGCTGCACTAAAGGAAAAAGCCCGCATATTATCCACACCCCTACTTTGCCACTGAAATTTTCACATTAATGGTGTCGGTTATACGCACGAAAGTACGGTAGCAAACCTTTAACCCCTTGTGGTCCGCTGCCAGGATCTGTCTGACAACACAACACAGCAACAGTGGTCTGTTGTCGGACGCCACCCGACATGGGTGTTCAAGGATAAATTTCGCGTTTTCTTTTTTTTTCACAAAGACGCGCACACGCATTCTCTGCAAACATGATGCGCCATCTCTTGAGGGATAAGTGAACTTCGTTTGTAGGAGTGTACTTTTTTTGCACAGGGGCACAGTGCAATGAACCACAGTACTTTTTTTGCACAGGGGCGCAGTGCAATGAACCACAGGCCTTCCGAATCTCAGAGAATTCTCAGTTTCGCGCTGTTCGCTGAGTAGCATTGCCGCTTTTTCATTGCGTGCGTTTTACGTTGCCGCATTTTGCGAAAGCGATGATCACTTCACAGTAAGGAAGAGAATTACACGCCTCCATCAGATAGTGATGACAGCGATTCGACAGAAGCTAGTGCTCAAATATCGGTAAAGGAGTTGCGTGCAGAATGCAAGAGAAAATATAAATAACCTGTGAGTCTTTCTTGCCCAGTTTGGGTTTGTATTCGCGGCTCTGGAAACTGGCAAGATAGTTTCGGAACAGGACAGCCGGAAAGTGGGTAACGGTTTCGGACTGCAGACATATCCCCAAGCGACATTCTGTTCACTTGTGGGTACAAGCCCCCCACTTCCTGGGTGCACCTAGCACCATCTACCGTACTTTCCGGTGTACAAGTCGTGGTTTTTTTCTGAAATTTTCGTTGGTGCGTCTTATCCACCGGTGCGACTTATGTATGGAATAAATCCAGTTCGTGGCGGCCGCGCATGGCCAGCGCACGTTAAAGGGGCACTGACACAAAATTTTGAAGGCGAGATAACTTCGGAGATAGATTGGTGGGAACACATATACATCATCTGCAAAATATCAGCAGCGAATACAGCCTACAACATATTTAAAATCAATTTTGAAGTGTGCGAAATGCAACCGAGCAGCCAGCAGAGGACCCCGCGCAATTGTAAATAAACAACATCCAAACACGTCACGAGTTTGTGTTTGCCGCTTCCGCACTACCGGCGTTTTTAGCTGGCTCGCCCGGCTCGCCGCTCCAATCGGAGGGCCGGGGGGGCGGAGCTTCTGCTCTCGAGAACGAACGACCCGATCGTTGGCGGCGGAGGCAGCGGAGGCGCCGTGATTTCGTAAGCTAATCGGGCAGCTGGCCGCGACCAAAGTTCTACAGCGATTCCAGGCGCCTCTGTTTCTATTACTGTTTATTACCATTGGAAGCGAAAACGCGCCGAAGGCACGAACAGCTCACTGAGCTAGCCGCACGGTCGCTGTGCAGGCGGCGGCCACGGCCGCGAAGTGGCCCAGGCCGGCGCAAGTAGCTCGAGTGATAGCTTGTTACCGCTGCACGACATTGTCCCCAAGTCCTGACCATGGTGGCTTACATGAGAAAGGAGTTAATGATGCGATGGCGGGTTGAATTAAAAATTGTCATCTGCACCGCTTACGAGAGCGGCACTCGAATATCCGCCGCAGTGCTGAGCCGAACACATCTGTAGGCGGACCTGTAGGCAGACCGTCCGGCTGCTCCCAGTGCGCGTCTTGCCACGGTCCCACCGTCTCGAGCGTCGCGCTGGTCGCGCGTCGTTCTTTAGCCGCGGTAGCATTTGCACTCGCAGCGCCTGCGTCACGTCCACGGTCGCTTTTTAATTAAGCGCCTCACGAGATCAGTACGTGGGGGCATTCGCAGAAACTGCTGTCGATGCAGATTCGACAGTGCTACGGCGGCTCTGCTCTGTGATATCCCTCCGACGGTCACGTGGTCAGCTTTGTTCACACAAAATCCACAAAATCCATCGTTTCGCGGCACTCGCTGAAACCGAAACTGCGACTGGCCGCATTGAAAATGCCTCTAATTAAACAACCGTCGCACGCTGAAGCAAATGAGGTTTCTACAGGTTATAAGTAGGTCACTAGCTACTTATCGCAACAAAAAAAACAAGATGCAAAATTTTTGTGTCAGTGCCCCTTTAAGAGACACAGCTCTATGGTCTAAATGAATTCGAAACCCACCGCAACGGCGTTTCTCATAGCCCATATGTCGCTTCGGGACGTTAAACCAAAGAATAACCGCGAGCCACTTCTTGCCATGCACAGTAACTACAGTTCAGAATAAATTCAAAATAACATCAAACTAAGTTTCAAAAACAAAATGCAGCTTATAAATTATTACAGTTACTCTGAAGGAGGTAAACATGCTGCTAATTTTTAAAATGACAGCTTGCTGATAAGTTTCGATTTTTGGGACGCTTCCGTTCGCGTCACTTCCGTCCGCCATGACACCTTTATTGCGCTAATTTACGACCGCACGCAAAAGACGCTCGACGTTTGGAAAAATGGCCAAAATGGGTCTCCGACTCTTGGGACTCCATTTCTACAACAGTTGTAGCCGGGATCATAAAAGCTGGAGTGATCTGGTCCGCGAGGGGTGACGACGCTGGCGAAGGACGACAGCAAAGCGCCGGCGGAACTCCCACTTGAAGTTGCTAGCGAGTCGGAGGAAGAAGACTGATGGTTTTGCCCACTGATCTCCACTTAGTTGCTGGATGGCGCTTCGCCGGTGTCGCGGCCGGGCGCGCGCACGGCCACCGGAAGTTCAACGGCTCGTCCCGGAAGTCGGGCGTCTGCTATGCTTTTCAACCGCTGATAAGCGTCCCGATTGGCGGATTTTGGCATTTTGTTCTCACTTTATTGCATTTTGGCTATACACATTGCGTTCAGATTGCAACATATGCTATACCGAAATATGCGACGTTAATATGAAGCAGAATTTAATTGCAAAGGAGAACGAAAATGTCACTTGGGTCTTGGTTTGAGAGACGACGCAGCTCTAATGGGATTTATGCAAGAAATTTATGCTAGGGATTTATGCTAGAAAGAAAACAACGTGGGCACGGCGACAGGCTGTAGCCGAGTTCGTGCGCCCGTTCTGTCAAAACAGTTGTCAGTAAAGTGGTCACTGCAGAGCCTGCTGCCTGGGGATGGAGAGCTAGTTACACGGGCACAGTTAACCACGGTTAAGCAAACCGCGGTTAGACAAAACCGCAGTTTGCTGCGTTACACGACAGACGAAACTGCGGTTACGTCGCTAACCATGGTTAGCGCAAACTGAGCTTGGCACCTCAGTTCGGTCACACTTACCGCACTTTCTGCAGCCGCCGTGCTCAAAATCGCACAATTCAGTTCGGACGCAGGTGGGCATTAGCGGAGGCGAAAAAAAAAAAAAAAATCACCTGGCGTTCGGATGAGACAAAGGTTCTCAAATAGCGGGCGCCCAAAAGCTGTCCCCAAGACGCGCTTACGTTCTTTGCATCGTTCTCGTAATCAGCGCGACTGCCTGTCAGCAGCGGCTCGTTTCCCGATCCGCCCGATCAACTACGACAAACGCCGTGCTAAACTTGTAAATTCCGCGCGTCGTCCGCCAGAAATGGATATAGCAGGCAATCTTGAAGCGTTTTCAGCACACGGAAACGATCGGCGCGCGCGTCGGCCGTGCCTGTAAACACGCCGGCACGCCTGCCCGCACGGCACTGCTTGCGGCCCGAACCGTCCCAGACCACGGCAGCAACAGCTTATCGCATCGCCGCTCTTCGAAATCAATCTGATCGCGGAAAAGAACTTCCGCATTCGAGAAAATGGATGTTAGTGCGGTGAAAAATTGTGCTATGGATTGTAATTCGCAGTTGTAGAGATAGCGGTGGTCAAATATCTACCGCGATGCTAAGATGAAAGTTCCGAACACCGAACAGACCTAAGCAAACCAAGCCAGTTGCGAGCTGTTGGGGAAGCCCCTCTTCTCGCCGCGCACGAGTGCGTTGCGTTTGTGTCAGAGGCGAATGCTTTAACGATATTTCTTTTTGTCTACACTGCTTCTCTTTTTTTTTATCGTGAAGTTTAAAGTGTGGTAATTTATTTTTGTTGCGCTCATAAGTGACTGCGGTTACCAAACTTGCAATTTTGCGTGCAACATCCAAAACCGCAGTTGGCGATAACCGCGGTTAAAGTTTAGTAACCACGGTTAAACTTAACTGCGGTTACTTTCGCCGTGTAACTTTGCCACCCAACGCCGGTATAAATCCGGCTTAGAGCGAGGGAATCTGCGTAACAAGAGCCCCAGCTTAAAAACGACACTGATATGACATTTGCATTTCGCTGCGTATCACGCACGTCGTTCAGAATATTGTAATACTTCCAAGTAGAACGTCTTCCCAGACGACTTCTCTGGTCTGCTTGTGCAGTTTACGGCGCAACAAGCAGGCATTTTTGGTGGACTGCGTGCGAAACCAGCCCATGCGTAGCATGCGCTATGCTGGAACGGCCCGACTTCCGGGACGAGCGCTCGAACTTCCGGCGGCCGTGCGCCGGAGAGCTCGAAGCGCCATCCAGCAACTCTGGTGGAGATCAGTGGTTTTGCCTGAACGCCGTCTGTAGGTACATGCCATCTGTGTATCAAACAACCATTTTTGGGAAGTTAGTTCTGTCTACACTTTGGACGGTATATGCACGTGTCTAGCCCTCCTTACCGGGGGATGCGTTCAGAGGCGGCGGCCGCCACAACCAAGTGCTTTCGTTGCACTTTTTGACGATCTGATTCACTATGAGTTCACCTAATAAACAAATGCGTCTTGTACACCGGTGCGACTTATATACGTTTTTTTTTCTCTGAAAAACTGTCCTTTTGAGGGGGGTACGACTCATAAACCGGAAAATACGGTACTGCTCTGCTTAGAATGCTCCTCCTATTCTTTTGGGCAACTGCTAAAAGAACTCCGCTTTTAAGCCCAAATATCTCATGGATAGAATCACGGTTTTTGGAGTGATTGGTCCAGCAGCGCGAATTTTTTTTCTCCAACATCCTTTTCTTTTTTTTCGTACGATGTCCTCTTGGGTATTCTAGGTGTTGTTTTTCTAAATAAGGGCGTATCTTTTAGGTCAGCTCAGAGGTCGGTCGTGGCATACCAACACATTTAACTGGAAGTGCTGAGCTTAAACCTACCTTGAAACGGAATATCACCATCCACAAGGCCACATTCAAACACAACCTAAAGACATTCCCCCTCTTCGCCTCCCTCCTTCAGCCTTTGGCATTAGCACGTTTTCGAAGGAGTGTTGTGCTAGCAAAGGAGACGCACCTCTTGCGGCAGTTGCTCTGGGTGACCAGCAGCGCAGGGCACCACTGTCGGTGTCTCCAGGAGAGGCGCACGCTTTGTCGGCTGGCAGGCCGAAGCGAGCCGAACCATCTGCCTCTTCCCCTTAGTGTAAACCTGAAGTAAGGTAAGGAATTGGGCTAGTTGGTTTTGCAGTTCGAAAACTGCGCTTGAGGTTACCAAGGACACACTTTTTTAAGGAATACAAACGAATGACATGGACAGCGCGAGCGCTTGTGCTTAGTAATCTTAGTAGCCTACAGTGCAGTTTTCGAACATGTAAACCTGAAGAATATCAAAAAATTATTCTGCTTACCACTCCGTGAGGAAGTGGTAGAGTCATCTTAGCGGCCAACTTCTGTATAGTTTTTTCCAAGATTTTTTCCATATGATTTTTTTCCGTACAGAAAAAAATTATAAGTAAAAAAATCATTCGGCAAATTCCGTATGATTTACGGAAAAAATAATACGAAACTTTCTATATGATTTTTCCAACATTAGATTGAGAGCTACAGAGAATTCACGACATGAAAGACGAAAATTTTTTCAAGTCAATGTGATGCGAATATGGATGGGCATTGACCACCGCTGGAGGGCAGCTATACACTGCTTTGCTGTAAAAAGAGACAAGTAGGCACAAGTCAGCAAGCCTTCCCTTTAGTGGCCGAGTTATCAAAAAGTTGCTCGTTGCACTCAAGCTGCTTGCTGCAAGTCTTAGAGCAATGAGGGCCTTGATTTGGTGCAGCTTTGTGGTAGTAACGGTTCTACCTCAAAACCAGGTCAGACGTAAGAACAGGCAAATTGTCTCCTCTCAAATGAAAAAAGAAAGTAGCTGAACAAATGCTACGTACAATTCTGTTACACCATCGCATTTAAAGCAACAAGCACAATGGAAGCATTGCCACTGCAGGAGGATAGGATACATTTGGTGGAACTAAGCGCCTCGATAGCGAGGCTAAGCATATCGGGTGGGTGTTTCGAGGCACATTTACATGAGTTGTAGCAAGTGTATGCCATAAAACTCGGAAACTGAGCAGCAAATCCGCCTATGTAATGAACATTTCCCAGTGCAGAAGTGTCGTTACAAGGTCGTGGCATTTCTGAGAACTGCCAATGCTCTCAGGGGCCTTGTGCTGTTTCAGTAGACGCTTCACAAAAGCGAGAACTGTTGACTAGTCTATAACTACATTCCCTGAATATGCAAAAAGTAGCAAACTACAGTGTGCGAAAAAAAAGGGCCCGAAAAAAATAACGTGTCTCCCACAAAATCAGTAATTATTAAAGGGACCCTGCAACAGTTACCATTGACTGCTAGGAATGTATTTTGGGGTAAAGTATATTGTCTCAGCAATCTCCTCCCGCAAGAATGATAAAAATCTGTTCACTATCAGTGAAACTACGCGCGATGACAAATCGCGCATAATCGTTCCCTCTCAACTCGACTGCAGACAACGTGACGAAAGCTGCGCGCTCTCTCCCGGAGGGGGGGGGGGGGCGGGGGGGGGGGAGGCTGGCGGCGTTCTCTTTGGCGGCCTTCAATATATCACAGGCCGGGGAGTTTTCTCGTTTTCTCTGCAACGTGGAGGTGCCTATTTCCGGTCTGGTGCCACAAAAAAGCAGGCATGGGTGCCTGCTCGCAAGCGCGCGCTCGGGCTGGTAGGGCGTTTTTGAAGCAATAAACGTTTGTAGTCGAGTGGTCCCGTTGAAAGGAAAGTATTGAGCTCATCACTCAAACTCCGCGCGCACTCAAAACACAAAAGAAACGGCAAAACTGTGCCTACAGGTTCAGGCATAGAAGAGGTTCGTACACAGCGATGACGACGGCGGAAATGGGAGAATCTAGCCGCGAAGTTGACCAGTGACAGCCGATCGGGGTGACGTCGCTTAGGCCATGCCAGGGGTGCATAATGAGGAGAACTGAAGAGAGCGCGGTTTGTTTTTCCGCGTCTTTCACAACGATTGGCGCGCTCACCACTTCACGTGCACGTGTAGTATTTGGCTCAGGTGTTCCTGGCAGTGTAATCTAAACGTCGCGCAGGTTTACTTGCACTGCTCAAAGAGTGTTGCAGGGTCCCTTTAAGGAGAGAGATGTAGACATAGCTGGACGAACTCCTGAGCACATTTTTTAGCATGTCTCAGCAACTGCAGTGGGTCGAATTAAAATAAAAACCATAGGCCCCAGTGCCACCCCCCCCCCAATCTCGTTGCCAGTTACATGCTACATGAACGCATGCACACTCAAAAAGACCTTTGCCAAAACCACACTGTTCCAGCCATAGACTTTCATACTACGGTACTATGGAAATCTGTTGTTGAACTTGTGTGCCATCATGGAAGCCGCCATAGCAGCTGGAAACATTCCTTTCTTACTTGGCTTGGCTTGAAACATGGCTCCTAGTAATCGCTGATGACCAAAGCAGTAACCACATTGATCGATTTTTACAAGCGTCACGACGGTGCAAGCGAACATGCAAGCGATGAAGAAACACAATGCCTATGTGTGCCACACTGCACACAGAATACGCTGCCTCTTTAGAAGTAGTGCTAGCAAAATAAATGTGGCAGCAAAGTTCTTTTGAGTGCATTTATCACAAAAAAAAAGGGAAATAAAAGAACTGCAGAGAGCTGAGAAACAAAAATCCGACTGTCACTTCCTGTCATTCTCTTCCTAAGCCAGAAGTTGCGCCTCTTCCCCAGCTCCCGCTCTCCGATTGGCTAGTCGGCCAGGCTATTTCCGGGTGACCAGCTACCGTATTTTTGCGCGTATAACCCACACCAAACATGCGAAAATTTCAATGGCAAAATAGGGGCGCGGATAATACGCAGGGTTTTTCCTTTAGTGCAGCTTCACGGCAATGCCCATTGTGCTGTGAAGCTCCTACACAGTAACACTCACTAAGTCTTCCATGGCAGCGATTGCGCAAAACATGTAAGGACAAGGAAGAAAAAACATAGACGCACGCACTCTAACAACTGAATTTTATTAGCGTATGTGACTTTTGCCTTGAACTCAGTGTATTCTACTTGCTAAATATGCACTTTTTCTGTCTACATAGTATGTGATGCGTTGCTGAAGCAGTAGCTTTGGTGCAGCATTTCCTGTATCAAATGTGTGGGCAATACGCGAGGATTTTTTTCCTTTAGCGGCAGGCTGAAAGTGGGGGTGTGGATTATATGCAGCGGCGAGTTATTCGCGCGAAAATACGGTATGTTTTCTGGCGAGCCAGAAATGGGCGAAGTGATGAGCGATTTGCTCCACCGTGAAAAGTAGTTCATCACTAGTCACATTTCTCCCCGTTACGCTCACAAAATCGCTCCATGTGGCTAGTGATTAGGGCAACAAGACGGCCAACACTTTTTTTCTTGTTCAGGTTGCCTGAAGCTTTTAAAAACTCCTGAGGAGAAGCCTTTTCGCAGTTATACTTTCATATTGATCAAATACACTTAGTCTTTTAAGAAAAATAATTATGGTTTTTGCAGCCACAGGTAACTTTGAAGTTTGTTGCCGAGCCATGCTGAGTAAAAATGAAATGCTTCTACGTGGTACATGACGGCACGCTCACTGAAGCTCAGCTCACCTACACATTAGTGCCTGATTTCCCCATTATTTATTTGTTTTTGTAGCGTCGAAATTAAATTATGACAAAGTAGTGCTCTTTTTAATCCACATTTCCAGCTCTCCAGTATTCCTTTTCACGCCCATTTCACCCTATGCAACGCTTGAACAAGCAACAGAGGCCACTGAACATGAATGTGAGCACAGCAATTGTCGAATAAGGCCAGTGCATCGCCATTAGTCCTCTAGCGTTATGGGAAAATTGAACGCCTATGCTCAACTGCTGGAACCTTCGTGACAACATAAGCACTAACATTCTTGCTTTTCCTGTTGTAGATACAGGCCGCGCAAGTCTTCGTTTGAAAAAGTAAAACTTTTTCGTGCCTATATTTACGATGTTGGAGGCCTAAAACGCTGTTTTGCCTGCTACTTTTGGCGCCTAAAACGTGTTTTTTAATGCCTAAAAATTCGGCCTGTACTGATAACACCTTTGGCATCGCGGACACAAGGTGGAGAGGGGAAAAAAAAAGCCAAAAAAATACATTTGGGTTGTGTTCTCGTCACATTGCCTCGCCGGCACAAGCCCCGTTTGTTTTCCCTCCCTGCGCCATCTGTTCTAGACGCTAAGAATAGCAGATGTGCTGCCTCAAAACACAAACAGAAAGTACCGTATTTACCCGATTCTAACGCGCACTTTTTTTCCGAAAAAATAGGCCGAAAAATCGCATGCGCGTTAGAATCGGATACAAAACCGAAACTGCCGGAACTGCGGAAATTTCGTCCCACCCATCGCCATCGCCATCCCAAGATGGCCCCAAAGCTTTTAGCAACGATTTTTCGGATGCAGCAAGCCTAGGAGCCTAGGCTTTTTATCGGCGTTCACACAAATTGTCAAATCGTTACACTTGCACGCTTGATAACAGCAATGGCAGCAGCGGCTCTCTACGCGTTCAAAACGAGCGGTCGGCTGAAGCGCGCACCTCTGGAGAAGCTCTCAGGATGGGCATGCGAGGCGTGGGCCACGATCCCATCGACCATGGTTGAACGTTCGTTCAGAAGTGTGGCATCGCGAACGTGCTTGAAGGCACCGAGGACGAGATGTTGTGGTCAGCGGAGAGCGACGAGGAGTGAGATGAGTGAGATTACTTCGGGAAATAAATCGCCCGTTTCTCTCGCATTCGTTTGTCTAAATCACAAAGTCCCGTGCACGTTACAATCGGAGGTTCAAGTTTTTTCGTTTTTTTTTGCCAGGAAAATGGGTGCGCGTTAGAATCGGGGGCGCGTTAGAATCGGGTAAATACGGTAAGTTTAAGCAGCACTCAGTTTGTAAGATCGTGCACCAGCAGCAAATATGAAAAAAAAAAAAAAAAAAGAAAAGAAACTTAATAATAATGACCGTGCCTTTGTTTTGAAGTGGCTTTCGTTTAAGTGATGACAAGCAAAGAACGCTTGAAAGGTGTGTCGCGATGTGGTTGGATTAGCTCCAGCGACTCCAGCAACATGCGTTGTAAGCGGTCTACACTGTATTGGTGAGAAACTTTATGGTTCCAGCATGCTGGAAACAAAAAGATGCGCCAAGCATTGCTCGGAATGCTAGCTAGTCGGCGCCAGTTTTAGAAAGAGCAGGGCTGCTTCGACAAACCTCGACCACATCCGGGATGGACTCCAGCAGGGCGAGCTGATTCTGGAAGGGCCCGTAATACTTTATCCTCATCTTCCGCCCGTACTTCCGCTTGTAGGCCCTCCTCAGCTCGGTCAGCAGCAGCTCACCCTTCTCGCTTAAAATCTGCACCAGCTCGGAGGACAGCTCGCGGCGACGCCTGGCCTTTTCTTCCGTCGGACCTGAACCCACCCGAAAAACAAGAGCAACAAGATGGGGAAACCGACGAAACAGATAGAACGATAATCATAACAGCCAATTATCGTGTTTGAGTGGATCCTCTTTCCGGCCAGATTGCTTCATGTTCATCCACATCAGCCTTTATACAAGCTGGCAGAAACGTCCACCCTCCTCACTCGTCAGAGCCGACCTTTAAAAATATAATAAAGTTATTCCTGTGTGCATATTTTAATGCATTTTGTGTGCACATGGCATTCACAGTAAAAAGTTAAAAATTAGACAAAAAATACGGATGACACAAACACCGCTGGTGATTTCAGCGTGCTTGTCCCGCTATGGTGAAAAATAAATGGAAAGTATAAATACAAGCCGTGCACATCCGCAACAACAACGATGCAGTAAGCTTTTTGCCACAATAAAATTTTAAGTGGTAAGGCGGAGGCAACTCTGGCAATGACACTATGGGGAGTGGGGGCCCCTCAAGGCCCCCATAGCCGGGGCGACCATTTTAGCTTACACTAAATTTTTCAATGTCTTCCCAGCTACCGAGTGCGTGTTTTTCAAAACGGCTCTGCACTTCATTCCGACACATGCCCCCACTCGGCCCCTTTCCAGTTGTGAGGTCAACGTGCAATTTTCTTGCCCCCAGCAACAGATGCACGAAATAACCTTTTATTTCTTAAAATATCCTCATGTGCAACGTGTGACCCCAGTGCACACACCACATTCTTCATCCTATGAATGAGCACAATTAACTTTGACGCACACATGCCATCAAAGGGCCCTTTAGCTGCGAGGGACATAATGTGCACTGATATGTAAAAGGGCTACGAAAACAGTGCCACGCTGACATTACCGTAATTACCCGATTCTAACGCGCACCCTGTTTTCCTGGCAAAAAAAAACGAAAAAACTTGCACTTCCGATTGTAACGTGCAAGGAGCTTTGAGCAAGAAAAACGAATGCGAGATAAACGGGCGATTTATTTCTCAAAGTAATCTCACCCATCTCCATCCTCGTGGCTCTCCGCTGACCACAACATCTCGTCCTTGGTGCCGTCAAGCACGTTCGCGATGCCACACTTCATAACGAACGTTCAACCATGATCGATGGGATTGTGGCCCATGCCTCGCACGCCCATCCTGTGAACTTCTCCAGAGGCGCACGCTACAGCCGACCACTCGTTTTGAACGCGTGAGAGCCGCTGCTGCCATTGCTGTTATCAAGTGTGCAAGTGGAACGATTTGACGATTTGTGTGAACACCGATAGAAAAGCCTAGGCGCCTATGCTTCCTGCGTCCGAAAAATTGTTGCTAAAAGCTTTCGCGCCATCTTGAGATGGCGATGGGCGAGACGAAATTTCCGTTGTTTTGGCAGTTTCGGTTTCGCATCCGATTCTAACGCGCATGCGATTTTTCGACCTATTTTTCCGGAAAAAAGGTGCGCGTTAGAATCGGGTAATTACGGTAGTTAATTCTACATGTTTTCAATGCACTCACCTCTTTCAGGAAGCATGAGCAAGTTGTTTTCGGCCCTTTGCTCCACCTGCCAGAAAAACAAGGTTTCATAACCAGTTTTACTACCACCATTGATGACTGCCACCACATGATCTGTTTTTCAAGTTCAGGAAACTGGAAGTCATTGAACATTGGCGGACAACTGCTGCCTAATTCACATCTAGGCAGTGCAAATGAGGTCGTATCAAGGTCAACCAGAAACAAACAGTTACTAAAAACATGCAAAAATGGCAGCATCTCCCCTCCGTGGATGATGGCGAGGGTGCGGAGTACGGGGACTCGAAATGGCATCCAAGTCTCGCACCGACCGTCATTCCATTTGAGCCATGAGTTGCACCTTCATTATTCCCTAAATGAAACTGCGACTCACGGCTCAAATCGAATTTTGCTCGATTTTCGCTTGATGGTGGTATGCGTGCGGATGGACGCGGACGGACATCGGGAGGTCCTAAGGTACTCCGCACCGTTACAGGCAAGGGAGTAAGCCGTTTGACTCGGGTACTAACTCACGGCCGTAGCCGAATGGGTAAGAAGACTGAGACTAACTCCGTTTGGTCTACCAGACACAGGCTCGAATCCTGCCGGTGCCCGTGTGATTTTTTGCGATTGTAAATGCTATGTGCACGGACGCGGACGGACTTTGTGCGGTCCTAAGGTAGTCCGCACCTAAAACACTCCCATTAGTTGCACGTGCAACACACAACAATGCCTCTCACGACTACCGTCGTTTCACACTGCTGTACAAAGCAGGGGTGGAAGCAAGCCTGAGCCTTTCGGAGCAGTTCAGGCAGCAGGAAGAATGCTGAGGGAGCTTTTGGGATCACGCAGCCAGGACGTGGGCGGTTGCGAACAGGAAAGGCCCCTGGCAGGCGGACTACCCACCAGCACCATGGACCTGGGCAGGGTGTGGAGCAGGTCGTCCAGGCAGCAGACGCCGTAGTCGGCCACCCGGAGGGGCCTCCGGTGGACGTCCTGGTAGCGCTGGGGCAGGCTGGACAGCAGCAGAGCCTGCGGGCTGCCGGGGTCCTCCAGCACTGCCTTGACATCCACCACAAAGCGCTCCAGCTGAACTTCGTGCGTCAGGGTCACCACCCGCGTCGAACCCTGGCCCAGGATCTGGGAGAACGAATGAGACGAAGAGACAAGGCGAGACTCCACATGGCACTTACTGCCAATGAATCAAAGATGCACAGAAGAAAACGAGTGGCGCAGCTGGAAAAACAGTGCAGCTGGCGGCCCCTCTCCCTTCGTAGGAGACCCAGCTGTTGCTCCTCACGTGGTTTTCCGAACTTGCCGCTGACAGTTCTCCGTGACTGGCAGCCTGCCCGGATCGTTTTGACCGCAGGCTTCTCCCAAAGTGGACCGCGTTAGCATGCGCCAGAAGCCGAGGCAACCGGCTTCGCGAACTTGGCGTCTGTGCTCCTTACTCCAGGTGCGAATGCACATAAACTGGCAAGGAGAGCAAGCAGTATGCAGGAGATCACACCACAAATGCAGGGCAGTTTTCTCGAAGGTCGAACTGGCCAACACTAGGCACTCGTCCGGAGGTACACGTTCACGTGCGCTCGGTCTTATTTCTTGGTACTATTTTTTTCTGGTAACACTGTACAGTCTAGTCCACTTATAACAACGTTATAACCGATAATTGTTATAGGCGGGTTGCGAAATAAAAAGCCGGAACAGAGCTTAAAACACTTTATTCGCATGCCAGCAAGTTTGTACTACTACTAATTTGCAGAAAAGAAGCCACAGTCGGTCACCTTTGTTTGCTGCGTGTGAAGCTAGCGCAAATCCTTTCCAAGAGCATCTATAGGTGCTTCACGTAGCTGAGGTAAATGTCCTTGGCAGAAACAAAGTCTCCAAGGGACTGTGTCACACATTGGGCCTCCTACAAAGACACTACCCGAGTAGGCTGCGCAACCGCGTCATTAGAGTCGTCACTGTTGCACATTTGGTGCACAATATCACCGGATTCAATCGTTATATCCGATATCGTGGCACTGGAGCTTTGTAATAAGCAGTTTATTTTACCATAGAAAGAATAGAAAAGTTGACGGTGCCATTGCTGTTCATCCTTATGTCCGATATATTGTTATAAACGGTATCGTTATAAGTGGACACGACTGTACAATGGAACTAAAAGCTTCAACAGCTCTGCTATTAAAATTCCTCCGGCACTTAAAGGGGCCATGAAGACAAAATACAACTGTGTTCAATTTGAAAGAACTGGTCTTTGGGAACTCACTCAGCTGCATTGCAGCCACAAAGGATGCTTCTTAACTGAAAAAGAAAATGCACGACACATTGAGGATACGGTAAATTTCATGCTACAGTGACACAGTAGGGCAGGAGGGACGCAGTAGAGGCCAGCACTAAGAACAGAGTTATCAGTGCGTTAACTGCATGTTAGCGTTCGAGTGATGTGATCGCATCAAACTAGAGGCTCCACAACAACCAACCAGTCATGCATCTGGAGAGAGAGAGAGAGAGAGAGAGAAAGACTTTATTCAATGCCAGCAGAGGGGAGGTCCGGGCTACGCAGAGCCGCTCCCTCCCCCACAACGCGTTTACGTCGCCCTCGGGACTAGGCCCCGCCGGCGTCGGCGAGAGCGGCACGCGAAAGGTATTCAGGAACTCGTCCCTTTCCCCCCCGTCGGCGCCTCTCTCCGCTTGTGCCTGGCAAGAGCAGCCTCGAGCTGCTGGACAGTGAAGGTTTGTGATGTCAGGTCCGGTGAGTTCGCGGCACTGACGATGGTGTCCGGCAACCGGCCGTAGAGGTCGGCTGCTTCTACAGGATGCACTGCACAGTCCCACAGGATGTGGGCCAAAGTTGCGCGTTTGCGCTCACATACACTGCACACATCACTGGCGCAGACGTTCGGGCACACGTGGCGTGCGAGTGCCGGCGTGATTACCGATAGTGTCTGTAACTGGCATAACAGCACTGCCTGCGAACACGTGAGTCCCAGGTGGGGCGGTGGCGCGGTGCGGCGGCCGAGCCGGTACCACTCCAGCACCTCCCCGTACGTGAGGAGGGGCTCCGGGTCCCACCCGTCGTCCTTGTCGTCGTCTTCTCGGTGGTCTTCCGCCGCGGAGCTCGGAGGGGGAGGGGGGGCCCCGCCGGCAGCTCGGTGGCTGCCGGCCGGGCTCGCCGTCGCCGCTGCCGCGCGGTTGGTCAGTCCTCACGCGGCGGCGTCCGCCGTCTCGTTGCGGTTGGGGAGACCACCGCCCACATCTCTGATCTCCGTGTGCGCCGGAAACCACCGGAGGTGGGTGGCCGGCACCGCTTCACTGATCATTGCACGACACCTCACAACAGGCACTGCACTTTCACACACGTTGTTCTTGGCGCAGTTCGCGATGGCCGAGAGCGAGTCACTGATCACCGTGGTGCATCGCGGGTCCGTCAGCGCCACCGCGATCGCCGTCTCCTCCGCCTGGCGGGCGGACGGGGCGCGGACGCTGCAGGCGCTGTACACTTCACCCGTGGTGGCGCGGACCGCCACCGCGACGTAGGCGTCGGGTCTGTCGGGGTACCGGGCGGTGTCCACGTACAGGGCGCCCGTGTCGTTTGCGTGCGTCGCGGCGACGCACGTCTGGTGGCGGCTTTGTCGGCAGCCACCGATCACACAAACAAGATCCTGTCACGTCGTAGAGTCGTCGCCATGTGGAGTCGCCACTGCTTCAACTGTTTTCCTTAAAAGGACCCCGCAGCACTGACCATCGACTACTCGGGATGTATTTGGGGGTAAAGTCCATTGTCCCAGCAATCTCCCCCACAAGAATTATAAAAATCCATTCACTATCACCGAAACTACGCACGATGTGAAGTCATACATAATCATTCCCTCTCAACTCGACCGTAGACAACGCGACGAAAGCTGCGCGCTCTCTCCCTCCTGGAGAGGTGGGCGGCTCGCGGAGTTCTCTTCAGCGGCCTTCGATATATCACAAGCCGGGGAGTCTTCTCCTTTCCTCCGCAACGTGGAGGGGTCTATTTTCAGTCTGGTGCCACAAAAAAAGCAGACATGACTGCCTGCTCACACGCGCACGCTTAGATGGGCAGGGCATTTTTGAAGCAATAAACGTTTGTTGTCGAGTGGTCTCGTTGAAAGGGGAGTATTGAGGTAGTAACTCAAACCCCGCTTTGTCACTCAAACAATCAATTCCCATATGAAGGGAAATGTGTTTTAAAGACAACAGTCCTTCTTGGGCTACATAAACGCAGAAATTTTGCTGTCTGTCTTTCTGTCTGTCGGTGACTCGATTCAGCCACCCGGCCAAAGTGAAACTGAATCTGCGCAATAGCCTTACATACCCACAGCCAAATCTAAACGCCTAGGTCCGGTGGCAACCTTCATATTTGCCAACATTGTTGCACAAGAACAAAACATTATGCAAATATAAGGCAGAAAATCAACACACAAAGGATATTTGCAGTGTTACTTTATTAAAAAATTCACGGATGCTTGTTTTTTGCAATAGCAAATGAAATACTACAACTGCAGAAAATCGTCGCCTGCTGTTGCCCATGCCACTATAGCCAGAGCTCTTCAATGTAGGCAGTTGCGAAACTCCACCTCAAAAAATGGCCCGCACCTGCACCCCCCCTCCTTTGGATTGTGCGTACAATTGCGCCACTGCGGCCACCGCACGCACTATCCAAAAAACAAACTAAATATTCAAACTGACAATTTAACCTTAAATTTTGTTTTAAATGTGCGTAATTTCTTTATTTTTGTACTTCCCGAAGTTATTCATTGCTTTCCTAACTGCGGTTTTTTGTGGAGAATGTTTCTGCATCTGCAACGGGTTGGCGCTTGTGCTATGGTGCGAACACCAGCACGACATAGGTCCTACCTGAAGCACTAAATTTGCAGTTATCGCTCGGCCTACATCACACTGTATGCCAAAACTAATCCAGCAGCTGATTAAGTGGCTTTAAATAATTCTTTCACGCTTGCATAAAGCCTTCGAAGCGAATTTTTAACTTTTTTTGCCGCCGGAAGACCACAGCTGACGCGCAGCAGACGCCACTGCACAGGCAACAATGCATCTTGTTGAACACACATACGCAACTTTTTACTTCTCTTGGTCCAAATGCATATAAAACACTTGTGTGATTGAACACCTTGGGCTTCTTCGGCACAAAAAAATCACGTAAGCACCCAAATACCATTTTTCGGCCAGCTCGTCGAGCGGCGAACCACGGTGTATAGTTTATTTTGTCACCAACAGATGGCGCCTCAGTAAAACAAGATCCAAAACACTGGACCAATCGTGGGGCCACTTTTTGATGCATGGGGCCTATGGGAAGTTTCATCAAGTAACTCTGACTATAGCAACAGGCGGAATTTTAATAAACCAAACGGCAACAGTAACGAAAGGTTCCACTAGACAGGTTACACGTTCTGTGGAATGCACGTGGAGCACGAAAATGTGGTTCAATAAACATTGTAGTAGGGTACCCCGAATCACGCGCGTCTCCACCATACGGCAGCGCTGGCATCCAGGCACCAGGCCTGGAGCAGTGGAACGTGGTAAATTTAAATTGACTTGAGCACACCTTTAGTGTGTTTACCTTGGGAGGAACGAGACTACAGTGGCTAGAATAGGAAAGTGTGATGACTGGGTCCACTCCCGCGTGACGCTGTTGGAGGAAATTCCAGGTGGCGCTGTCGCACGCGTACACGTTCACTGCGACGAAATATGGAGTACGAATGTATTCGCGCGCAGCACCATATTGAGAAAGCTTCTTTGACAGCTATTCTACGGGCTCGCGCAAATTGAGATACAATGAATGTCGTAGTTTTTAAATAACTACAATCGAAGTTTACACCTGACTGGGCATGCTTTGACAGCCGAATATAGCCGGCTGGCTCTGACACTTACGAAATGCAAGTCAGAGAATTGTGGACTGGTAACTGGTAAACACGCATTTCATTTTCGACGTGCTTGTTACAAACAAACAAAACCTGCTCAGTTTTGGCGAATTTCTCATGATTCGTTAAAAATTACAAACGCTCGAATTGCCATCAACTTAAATTTGCTCAACGGGCCTTGCCTTTCGCTACTAGTTTTTTTGGTGTGTGTGAACAAATTCAAGCATTTCTTCTCAAATTGTCCTCGGAAAAGTGTTTTCGACCTTAGATTGTGCTGTGACGTGATGCAATTGAGCTTTATAAGTGCTTCTTCCTTCCACGAAAAGGCATGCCTTCTCCTTTTTCAATGCCTTCGTATAAAAGTGCAGCTAGAGGACCAAAACAAATTTGATAGTCATGGATGGGGAGAGTGGCAGACCTCTTCAGTATGTCACATGCTTCGTAAATGCTTCCAATGTCTGGAAGGCGACACACGCTGTAAGCCACTGTGAAGGGGGAAACAGCGTGTGGCTTCCCCCAATGTTGCCGAAGGTATAGGGTCAAGTTCTTGACAGAAAAAGAGCATGGGGGTTCTTCAAACGCTGCACTCACAGGGGAGTCACCATCCTTAGTGTTATTATAGCTGGGTGGGGCCGCAGGCGCACTTCTCGCTTGACACTTCCTGCTCGGGAAGTTGTTTTGGCTGGTACTTCGGAAGATTGAGAAATTGCGTGGACACAGCTTCCGGGAGCAACTGCCCCTGTAGATTGGGACAACTTCTCCGTTCGCGGTATGTTCAATGTGCCGGGAGATTTACCGTTCGCCGAAGTGTAGCTCGCACACAGCGGTGTTTTCCTTGAGTCGTTGCCACAGCGCCAATACAGACCCGTGTCCTTCGGAACGCCAAAAGTTTGTTTTTGCAGGACCTGTACACCGTAGAGCGGCCCGGCACAAAACTGTGGCTCTGCTTTTGGGGCACTAATGCACCTTTAAACTTGCCACGGCACAGGAAACAAGCGGTGCTTCTCTCTGGTCAAAGCGGCAATCGCATTGCAGACGACCCGCGCCCACCTGAGCAGGCGACGTGTAAACGATCGTGCACGCCCTAGCCCTATCGGCGGCTTCAAAGCACCTCGCAGGCGCTGCATGCCGCTAACCACACTTTCCTATTCTAGCCACTGTAATGAGATGAAAGAAGAGCAGCATGAGAGGTGAGTGGGAAGGAGAAGGGAGGCGTTTACTTGGCAGGGGCGCCAGTCGACTATTGTCTTTTGTCGACCTTTGCAAGGAGCAATCAATTCCCATATGAAGCAAAATGTGCTTTTTATCTACTCTTTACAGCACCAATTATTTTCCATTCTGGGCAACAACGTCAGTTTTCTTGCATTATGGCTTTCGCCTTCAAGGGGCCACGCAGACAAACTACAAGTTTGTTTTATTCTAAAGATGTGGTGCTTTATAGTGCCCCCGCCGCTTGTACGGCAGCAAACGATGTCTTATTCACTGAAAAATTAATCAATTTAAGTTAAAATTCCGATTCTACCGCCAAATTTTGTGCTTTGTGACATTTGCAATGACGTAACATGGGCAGGTCTTAAAGCGAACATCAGTACGACGTTTAGTCTGCAGCGGACTGGGAACGTCTTGTTTACCGTCACTCCTCCTAGATGGCGCAACCATACTGCTCCGCATTGCTGTCCGCCTTGCGCCTTGGCTTTGTTTTTGACCGCATTTACACCTGGCTTGTTTTTGTTACGGTAAGTAGTAATCATTTCGTGAAACATGCGGTATGTTCGACAAACAGGGTCAAGTAAGACAACGTCGCTTATGCCAATCGGCCAGTGTCGCGTGAGACAACCACGAAGTGCCGCACTGCTGTGCAGCTATAACAAGCATAGTGCATGCAGTACCAACCGCAGTATGCACTGGTACTTCTATGTTTACGTCTACTTTCCTAAATTCAGTTGTTTACCCACCATTTTTACTGGTGTAAAATGAATATGCATCACACATAAGCGAAAATAGCTCTTTCTGCAAGCTTATTAGCCCTGCCTAAATTGCCCTGCTCTTGCCAGCCTCAGCCCATTGCCTGGCTGTGCACATGACATCATATGTCCTAGTGCGTGAAATGCGCTAGTGGGTTGCATGGCCATTCCCTTTTTTTCCTAATTACATAGCTTATTTGAGCGAAGTTTAAGTGGTGTCAGTGTGATTAATATAATGAGGCAATCTTCGGAAGGAACCAAACTTGTGTTTTGTCTGCATGGCCCCTTTAAAAACGTCTTCAATGGAAATTGTTCAGGCGCCAGCAAAACCGCCTTCAGCAGAAACGGCTAGTTGGAAAGCTTTCCCACCTTGAAGAAGAAGCAATCAAGAGTACCGTTCACACCAGTCCAGGAGATGTGTAAACGTGCTAAGGTTACACCAGGCTTGACACACGTCAGGCTGGGAGAACGTTACACTTGCTAAGCATTACAGTGAGTGGACCCGACTTATCATCAAAAAGCCTGCTAGGTCACAGCTGGCCACGCACTATGCCACACGTGATCCCGCACAACATCGTCTGCTTGCTTCAAACAAGACGTGCGCCATCCATAAAAACAAGGACATTGGAATGACGTCATCCATAAAAACAAGGACATTGGAATGCATTGGTTAGCAAAAGCTTTTGATGCGGCACCCTTTCACTTCCACAGCAGAACATAAAGTGTGCATACATTGATTCATGAAAGTGGCACTTTCTGTGATGGACCGCGCTCTTGCCCTCATTCACACAGCCGTTTTTCACCCCGTCACGTCACCGTCACGTCACCGCCTTCCGTCATGGGCGACAGTTTCTCTGGCGATTTCTCGCCGAAAATGGTGCGACGATGATGGGAAACCGAGCTCTACGTTTCCGTTCCGTCAACGCGACAGGACCACGCCTGTGGTAAACCAGCCAATCCGAAAGCATATTTCTACGGCTAAATTTAGTGAAAAGTGTGCACACGTAAAAATCTAAGCCATTTTCTTTACTTTTCAGATTAAGCACGCTCAATTCTAGGCCAAACTGATCCCTAGGCAGATGACCCTGTACTCTGACAGAGATTGATTTGATTGATTGATTGTGGGGTTTAACGCGCCGACGCAACATAGGCGATGAGGCACGCCGTAGTGAAGGGCTCCGGATTAATTTTGACCACCTGGGGATCTTTAATGTGCGCCGAAATCTCGTACACACGGGCGTTTTGGCTTTTCGCCTCCATCAGAGAAGCGGCCGCCGCAGCCGGTAATCGAACCCGCGACCTCGTGCTCAGCAGCGCACCGCCTTAGCCACTGAGCCACCGCGGCGGGTACTCTGACGGAGAGCTCCAGTACGAACGCTACTCCGTTTACATCTCCGTCACGGTTTTTTGATGGGACGTTGCCATGATAGAGAAAGTGATGGCTGTGTGAATGAGGGCTTGCTCTTCGCCCCATTTATTTCCCTCTACACACCCCCAGCCAGAATGAACGAGTGTTCCCTTTTCATTTGTTGATGTGGCAGCACACACGCACTGGCATAAAAAGCTTTCTGGGGTAGACATAAACAGCTTCGCTCTAAAAAGACTGTTCCTGTGGCTCACCTCGACAAAGTGCCCGATGGCCGCCAGGAGGTCCACCAGCCGGGTGCATCTGTAGTCCGCCAGCCAGCACGGCCGCCCAAAGTGTCGATGGAAGGTCGGGATGAACTGTTGCAGGGGCAGGGAGCACTGCTCCTGCTGGTACAGCAGTTCCACCACCTCGCCTGACAGCTTCTTAAGTTTCAGCGTCAGAAGCCTCGAAGTACCTGTGGAGAAAAGGTGTGAGTGGCAGTGAAACTAAGAGTCACGTACCATGCAATCATTGGTCCCTTTTACCTGCCTGTCCAGAGCAGTCCTGAGCAGTTCATGGGGAGCCCAGAACTGCTCCATAAAATACAGAGCTGCTTTGGTGCGGTTCTGGGCACTCCAAAGTGACAAACAGAAGAGGCCTTATGTCGCTAGGTATATACGTATGTACTTCCACACTTTCACATGCCACTAAATCCCCTCTCCCACCCTGAAATCCAGTTATACCCAGCTCGTGGCGGCTAGAGCCAGTAAGCATCGAAAACTTTTAAGATGTGTTGCTATGTGTGGGGGGCTTTGAACTCCATTCCAAACCAGAAAAACTGTTTTTTACTGGCTTGGACACACAAAAACCAGGCATAAAAAGATAAGTGAAGTAATAATCACATGCTTTTAAACCTTAAAAGGAATGTAACCTATTCTAATAGTGCAGCGATTAAAAGTTACTGATTGTTACGGTGCTTCAACACTGCATGCAGCCCCAAACATAGAGCAATACTCGGAACAATCGACGTGTACTCGCCATTGGGCAGAGGGCCCTCTAGCGAATCTCGCACGGCCCGTTTGAAGCCCCGCGCAGACGTCACGACCGTCACACCCGGCAGGGAGGCCACCAGGTGCTCCAAAGGCACGCATCCCTCTCGCCAGGGCTCCAGGTCAGGCGCCAGCGGCAGCGGCCCAAACTCCGCCTCGTAGCACCACTGGAAGCTGCAGCAGGCATCATAATCGCCACGCGATTGTCACAATGGCTACCAAGTGAAGAAGTCCGTAGCAGGGTAAGCTTAGCCAGAGACCAAGGTGCCTTCATTTGCACGAGTTTTGCCCATTTCATGTCCATTTCAGACTTCAATATACAGTAGCCGGCCGATTTTTCGAACCTGGAGGGGAACGAAAATAGTACGGTACGGTACGACAACTTTATTGATAGTGCCTGCAGACGGCAGTCAGAAAAGTCCGTAAGTCATTACTCCTTTGGGACAATTGGCGGTTCCTCGGGAAAAGCCAGAGTATCCATCAAGTCCGAATTTTTTGAGTAAGAAGAAATGGTCGGCTACGGCACACTAGTTACAAAACTCTCTGGAATCCAGGCCAGACAAGCATTCCTGCTTTCTTGAAGCTGAGGGGCTCCTGAACTGGCGCTGAACCTATCTGGGGACAAAAACTGGGCATTGTCCAATAACAAGACAATAAAATAAAGCTTGCTTTCCAAATGAGGAATCAATAGTTTCAACAGGGGCAGAATTTTGTGTTGTGTGTGTTTTAAAAATGTCAATTTCACATCCGTTTCGAGACATGACATCGTCACACTTGTGAGGCCTTTAACGTACACCTCTGCTTGGAAACTAATGTCTCCTGCCTAGCTTGTCGTCTGCTCTCAGTCATTCAGAGCAAGCTGAAAGTCAACACTTTGAAATGCAGAGTTACTCAATATACACCAGTTGTGAAACTCTTCATATAGTCTCCATGTAGCAAGAACCGGTCCGCGGTTAGCCCCGGTGCAGATATGGGGCAGATATGGGGCAAGTGGACTAGCCTGTCATCTGTCAGCAGAAAGTTGAGGTAGTACTCAAGTGCTTGCGGCTGCTGCCATAAGTCACAAAAAGAAAAACCCTGGGAACATCAGTGAACAGTAATTGTTCACTTACGCTGAAAAATGGGAACGTTTCTGGACCAAATGTTTCGGCAAGGGCACTTCCCTTCAGATAAGTACCCTTGTTGAAACGATAGTGCCAGTGATGTTTTCCTTTTCAGCGATTTCTCATCACTGTTAGAGTTACACAGATAAGAATTCTCAGTGGGTTCCCAAATGCTGACAATAAATTTCTTCACTAAAGAAGACTAACCCAAGTAAAAAACATTCATTCAGGCCTTATGTAGCCTCATACAGTTGTGTTTATGCTTACTAAAAAATAGGCTGACGATTATGATGCTCAGTAATGTGAAATTCGAGCGCAGCGCAAACTGCAGTCTTCTCGGTGATGACGCATAGGTAGTTGCTGTGTTTCAGGAAGTGATCGCCTCATTAGCAAATGCACGATGGCACTCACTGCTCTGATGTTATCTTGCAGTATGCTGCCGCCGCTGAGCATGCTGTTGTAAATCATGTTTGAATCTCTTGCAAAAATGTCACGTGGTTCGGATGAGCCACGCAACAAAGAGGATGATGAAGGACCGATGAACACGTAGCACGCAGCACGTGTTAAAGGAACCCAGAAAAGCCTTTTGTAGAAGTTGCAAAAGGCCTGTATTGTCGCGTAGCACCAATATAGCGACTCAAATGCATTGGAATTATTGATCTACATTCAGTATTAGCTGTGCCAGAAGCAATTAAATGCACCTCTCCCCCCTTGCCGATCTATTGCTCCTCCCTCTCTGCTTCTTTCAAAGCAGCTGGAAACACTGAGAATAACCATGTGACATCGCGACGCTCGACTTCCGTTCTGCGCTAGCTACATTTCTGCGCCTAGGCACGCGTCAATCGCTGCGGACCCGCCTTTAACTAGGGATCACGCAGGAAGGAGGAAGAGCAGCCGGCGGCCAACGATCTGGCGAATCAGGGGGCACCTCGCCGTTGCGTCAGCCGCGATCGGCTCGCTGCGGCGTCGCGCTCATCGGCTGAGAAAGGCTATCTTCAAAAATTGTTTACAAATCATCCGTACAACGTATGGGGCTCACACTTGGCTCAAAAATCCCCCGTTATGTGTTCTACCACCTGAATGCATTTGATTGCCACCTTCACAAAGCTTTTCTGGGTCCCTTTAAGCTTCTGCGTTTTTGTGATCTCAAAAGAACACGATGCTTGCTTTCCTGGATGCCTGGTTCTGCGTCTCCTTTCTTGGGCGCCACTAGATGCCAAGGCGCAGATTTCCCACAAATCTCGTGCGGCCTTGGAATACTGCCCTTCCCTAGAGCCACTAGATCAGGTTTCAGAGTATTGGCACTTTTTTCTCTCATTGTTGTATGCCGCCGGCAGCAGCCATTGGTCGAACCGCGTCCCATGACATTTGTCGGAAGACCCATGGGCGTGGACATTTTAGTGCCTCTTTGTTGCCGCGTGCACGCGTTCTTCAATAAATCGTGAATTTCAGAGCGCAGTGTGCCGGTACGACATTAGAGAGTGAGTTTTTAAGCCCCAGGCAGAGTGACGATGCTGTGCTGCTCTGTACTGGGCTGTTTCAATAGGTCGGACGGTGGAAAACACCTGCTTTGCTTCCCGCTGCAAAAAAACGACTGTGGCCTAGCATAACCTACAGCCACTAGTACAGCGTAGCTTATTTTGTGGCTCTAGTGTAACCTAGATCCACTAAATAAGCTACGCTAGCGTAACCGGGGTGCAGGCTCGAAATCCTCAAAAAGTAAACACAGCTGTCATGGTTGCTAAGCGGCGCCCGGACCAATTCCGCTCGTCAATGTCTGCCACAATAGGGCGCATAAAGCTGGCCACTCTGGCGTCAGGCACCAAAATGGCTGCCGCTGTGCGTCGGTGTCGCTACTCTTAATTAAGCGTACCTTATTTAGTGGCTCTACTTTCCCCCTCGCACTTTCGCCATGCTTTCTTCCTCAGCCTTTCTGCTCCCTCCAACTCGTCTACCTTCGGTGTCCTCTTCATTCGCTCGGTTACAACGAGGCCGACGGCGATGTGAAACCACAGGAGTGGGTGCTTAAGAGCTGCACTCTAGAAAGGCTGTGTCTTGAGTGGCTTCAGACGGTACTTTAAGCACTCAACTAAAGCAATGTCCACCGGTGTTTACTAAAAAAAGAATGCCATGTCTGGCACAACTTCGCTCTCCCTAACGTAAAGTAACGTAACGTAACCTAACCTGAAGAACAGAAAGCAACCATTCGGAACACCAAAAACTAACCTAAGCCACCAAAATTAGAAGTTAAAACTAAAGATGGAAACAAAAAATTGCCGCAGCTTGCCCTAGTAGAGCAAGGCTAGAGAAATAGCTGAGCTGGCGGCCCCTCTCACTTCGTCGGAGACCCGGCTGTTGTTCTTCACATGGATTTCCTAACTTGCCGCTGAAAGTTCTCCGTGACACGCAGGCCCAGATAGTTTTGCCCGCAGCCTTCCACATCTCTCCCAAAGTGGACGGCGTTAGCACGTGCTAGAACCGATTTAACGAAGATATCCCGATCCCCCTTGAGACGCCCATAGGGCCGAATGATTCAGCTAACTTGAAATAACGAAACCAATATCATGATCAGTCCTGGTTTAACGAACCTTTTCACAAAGAGCGCAGCTCAAAAATTTCCGGTTTATTCTGTAGAGAACACCACAAAATTGATTTATGGCGTGCCAAATATAACACCGCGAAGCACCTTTGGCTTGCTTTTATGAAGCTGCGTGGTACCAAATGGGAGTCGCAATTTTCATGTATATTCACGAAACGGCGCCAGCGCTAGTTCGCACATTGTAGCTAGCACTGGCGCTGTTCCAATTGATTCATTGGCGGTCGGATTTTTCGGGGTGGGCTTTGTGTTTCTCGTTCACCATTGTTCTGAGGGTAGCTCCCATGCTGGCAGTTCCCGTCAAGTGAGGGATGCCCTTGATATGCTGCGGATGTTTACTGGAGCGTACGAGGATACGGGAGTTGCGCTGGACGCACTGCAAAGTTATGAGAAATACTTGCGGCTGTTGCTTACAAAGCGCATGCAAGGAAGCAACACCGACTTTTTTGGTGGAGTCCCCAAGGGTTGTAGTTTCCGGGGGCCACTCTCTCCAGACCGTCCTTGTTCAGGTAACAATTTTTCTGGCCTCGTTTGATACGTGCGGGCTTTTATTTTATTTTCAGAGCATTTACGCTTTGCAAATATGACGCCGCATAAGCTTGCTGGATGCCGCTACCGTATATCATCGAATGTACCAAATTAAGCGACCAAGAAATGCCTAACTCGATTTACCGAAGTTCTCGATTTAACAAAATAATTCGCGACTCCCTCAACTTTGCTAAATTGAGTTTCAACTGTAATTAACAACACATTTCACGGGCCTACCAGTCATGTCTCAGTTGGTTTGGTGGTATGTACTGTATGTTCAAAGTAAACTTAGCTGAGGTGAAATTTGAGTGCAGTTGGCCTTTAAAGAACCCTGATTATACGTCCCCCACTTTTAGGATGACCCACTTCTTACGGCATGTTTTTTTTGTTTTTTTGAGAAACTTGGATTTCAGTTGGGTGTTCGCAAATTACGCGAGAATGCGCTAAATACAGTCTACGCCCGTTACAACGGATCCGGCAACAACGGACTTCCGGTTACAACAGATTATTTCTGTTTGTTTGTTTGGTCCCCATGCATTTTCAATGAAGCCCACTCCGCCAATAACAGACCCGGCTATAGCAGACTTTCGGCTACAACAGACTAAATTTGGGCGAAAATTGCTTGCCCTGAGCGTCAATAGCGGACTTACGCGGTGCCGACACCAATTTTCTTTTAGGGGCGAAGCTCCTAAAGCCATGGGTCTGTCCACCCCCTGTGTCTCGTGGTACGTGACCGCCGCATGCTTTCGGAGATGTCGCAAAGTCGGCCGTGTTGCACGCGCAAGAACCGGCTGCAACCGGCAGCGCAAACTCGGCACCGGGAGCGCGAGCTTGTCTGTGTTCGCCAACGGAGGCGCGAGCGCACGTGCACTGCGAGGGGGAGATCACGCAAGAGATCACGCCACGAACGCAGGAAGTCGTTCTCGGAGATCGAACGAGACGCATGCAAGGACCTTTGCTCATTTCCTCTCGTCTTGTTCGGGCACAAGTTCGCCCTAAATAAAAGTTCTTTCTTTACCGTTGTGTCCCATCCTACGTGACAAATTGTGGTGGAGGTGCGGGGTAGTCCTCGATGGCGCGGGGTCTTTCACCAGGTCTGAGCCTGGGAGCATTGACTCCGAAAATAAAAGTTGATTTGTACAATGTACGCACACAGTCTTACGTCTTTCTTAATGATGTAATGGGCGAACTTTCACGGGAGAGTTACGGTTACCGATGATCTCCCCCTCTCGAGCTTTGCTCCACTTATCATCATTCATTCCGTGGATATGGCGTGAATTTTTTTTGGTTTGCTTTCACGAGAAGGCAACTATTATGTCTGGCAACATTGTCGGCGCGGAACCAGTCATTGGTGTAGCCGAGCCAAGCCAGGGACGGTGCAAATTAGCCTTTTTTTTTTTTTTTCGCGCCGCCTGCGACCGAGTTAGCAATGGCTGGTTGTAAAAGAAAGCAAATTTCGTTCTCCGACAAATTAAGCATCATAAACGCAGTCGACAATGGCGAAAAACAGGCCGACATCGCGAGAAGAATGGGCCTTTCAAAGCAAACGGTGAATTCTATCGTGAAAAACAAAGACGTCGCCGAAAAGCGCGACTCCGGCGAGTTGCAAGAAAAGCGCTTTCGAATGCGGAAAGCGGCGCACCCGGAGGTAGAGTCGGCTCTTTTGATGTGACTACGGGACACGCGTGCTCGCGGAATTCCCATGAATGGACTTCTGCTCAGGAGCACGGCTGAACAGCTCGCTGTGATTTTGGGACACGGCGACGTCACCTTCAGCGAGGGTTGGATTAGCCGGTTCAAGGCACGCGTGTTGTGTTCAGCAAAATGTGTGGGGAGCGCGACAGCGTCGACCAGACCGTTGTCTCCGAGTGGCAAAAAAATCGGCTGCCTGCACTCCTCGCCAAATACGAGGGCAGGAACATTTTTAATGCTGATGAAAGTGGACTCAAATACAAAGCTAGGCCCAGCAAGACGTACACTTTCTCCGGAGAAAGATGTCACAGTGGAAAGTGCTCGAAAGAGCGCTTGTCAGTTCTTTCCTGCTGCAATATGGACGGTTCTGAAAAGGCGAGGCTCCTGCTCATCGGCAAGTCCAAACGGCCGCGTGCCCTGCGTCAGATGCAAAGCCTCTCAGTCGACTGGGAGGCGAACAAAAAAGCATGGATGACCAAGGATTTGTTCAACGCGTGGTTGGTGAAGTTTGACCGGAAGATGGCCAAAGAGAAAAGGAAAGTTCTGCTGTTTCTCGACAATTGCTCCGCGCATATGCAACCACCGGTACTCGAGGCGACAGAGATAGCGTATTTTCCTCCAAATGCGACGTCAGCACTGCAGCCCATCGACCAGGGTGTGGTGCATTCCGTGAAGGTTGCGTACAGGACCCGCCTTATGGAGCGCCTGCTCTTTGACATGAACGCAAAGCGGGAGACGAAAATTGACGTGAAGTTTCCCGTTGAAGTTCTGCCAGCAGTTTGGGCTCAGCTCAAGCGCGACACGATCCGCAACTGCTTCCGAAAAGCAGGCTTTTGTAGGGAAGACGACGCATTTACCACTCCCAGCGCTGAGCCACAAGAGCCATGTGTGCCAACTGTGTGGCCCCAAATTCAGGAAGCTTTTGGGGCAGAAGACTTCGCTGACTTCGTCAGTTTTGATGATGATGTCGTTAACAACGAGGAGCTCACCAACGACGAGATCGCGGCACAAGTCAGGAACTGCTCTGACCCGCAATCAGAAGAGGACAGCAGCGAAGAGGCGGAAGCTCCCGTAAAGCTGACGAGTTCTCAGGCCCTAGAGCACACCGAAGCTTTGAAAGGTTATTTTGTGCAGCAACAGCATGACTGCTCGGCAGAAGTTCTGCAACTGACACAAATGCAGCACAAAGTGACCGCAGCTTCACTTGCAGGAGCCAAGCAGGCCCTGATCACTCAGTATTTTGCGCATTAGAGAGAAGCCACGCTCGTGAAGTGTTCGGCATTCATTACTCCCACGCATGCGCAGCTCCAGTTTGATGAAAAAGGTAAGAATTTCTTTAGGTGGCAGCGTCCATTGAATGAAATTTGACGCTGGCCGTGTGGCATCCAACTGGGTTTTTTTTTTTTTTTTTTCGGTTTCTTAGCCGCACTTCGTCAGGTTAGTCAGATTTTTTACCAGCTATTTTATTCACCAGAATGCAGCGATTAAAAAATGCAGAAACTCTTGGTGTGTGTGGAGGGGGGGGGGGGGTGCGGTATGTGAAGCGGCGATCGGCGGTCGGAATTTGATGAATGGGTTTCGGGCAGACTTACAATGGCGCGAAGCGAAGTGCTTAAGAGGCACTTCACTAATTCTGCTCGCCATGACCGATTTTTACAGCCGGCTAGTGGTTGCGCCTGATAACAATTTGCTTTTTTTTTTGTTTTGTATTTGCTCAGCTTAGCGCGCGCCTCTACAGGCTAGGCCTTTATCGAGCGCGGGTGCTTAGCTTCGGAAACTGCATTAGGCAGTTAAATTCCGCGTGTGCATGCTGTGAATAAATGCTGCAGGCGTGCAGAAAAAACTGAGAAGATGGAGTGGCTACAGCATTTATATGTAATAGCGGCCGCAGTTCCCACTTGACGATCGTACCCCCCCCACCCCCCCCTTCTGTACTACATACTCCGGATATAGCAGACTTTTTTTCCCGGATTTAGAGGGTCCGTTGTAACGGGCGTAGACTGTATAGTAATTTAAGCAAGTTCTTAGCCCACCTGTTGTGTGAGACCATCTACTACAGTGACATTTACCCGTACGCTGATCATACGACACCCCGGTCATACACCGGTTTCGCGCGGTCTCTTGAAATCGCATTATTGGGGTTCTACTGTACAAAAGGAAAATTCAAGAAATCCAAGGATTTTCAAGGGTGTGTGAAAATTCCAGTGCTTTAAAAGCAGGACTTTCAAATTCAAAGGTTTTCAAGGGCCTACATGAAACGGAAGAGCGGCTCACCTGTCCAGGGGTAGTGATCCCGAGTGGGTGTCCAAAAGGCGCTCCATGTGGGCGGCAAACCGGGCACGCGGCATGCAAATGCAGGGCAGCGGTGCCGGCACGTCCGCCCTCTGGGCACGAGAACTCTCCCCACTTGGCTCCACAGACGGGAGAGTCGTGGAGGAGGAGGAAGAGGAAGGAGGGGGATGGTGCAAAGGACAGCGCAATGGCTCGGTGGTTACCTGAAAAAAGGTCGTTGAAATCAATCAAGGCGCCGTTCAGATTACCTCCACGAGGCACAGTACACATGGGATACACAATTACAGTAATTCGACCCGCTGCCGTGGATCAGTGGCTAAGGTGTTGGGCTGCTGAGCCTATGGTTGCAGGTTCGACCCCGGTCGCGGCGGCTGCTTTTCAGACAGAGGCGAAGAAGTGACAACACCAGTGTCGAGATTTGGGTGCACGTTAAAGATCCCCAGGTATTCAGTCACATCTGCATAAAATGTAGTTTTAAATGTGTTTAAATTAATGTTCTTGTATTAAGTAAGGGTCAAACCATCACATTTCTTCTCAGCATTAGCAACACACATGCATGCAACTAGAAAGAAGCCATAATTATGGGGCTGAAGCCACTGGTAATTGACTATCCCACTGGCACTTCGGAGAGGATTGGATCGTATCAGTAGCTACACCCTGGGAAAACCCATGAGTGCAGTGTTCTAGAAGAATAGGCAGCGCGACGTCTTGGAAGAGAATGCGGGCCCTTGTTGCGATGAAGAATCCAGCCGATGTGACAGAGCGGCACCAGTCGGAAGAGTGCCATCAGGCGCAGTCGTGCCGATGCGGCCAGCCTTGCGCCCCAGCAGGCTGTACTATTATGAGCAATATGAAAGGGAACACAGGAACGTGTAGAAAACACCCTCAGACCCAGCTATGAGTGATACACAGCGGCCGCCGTCGGAAACAAAGTGGAAAGGGGGACGCTTTTCTAACAACTGTTCCCATTCCCACCGGGCGTCTTATCGGCTGTCGGACGATACCATATTATCGGCGAAATGGCATAGGCTATTGCTTTGTAGAAATGCGAGCGCGGTGGGAGTGCCAACAGTTTGCGGAAGAGCGCCCTCCTTTCCCCCTTTGTTTTTCACAGCGCCATCCGCGTATCGCTCCGAGTCTGTTTCGAGGTTGTTTGCCACGCGTTCCTGTGTTCCCTTTCATATTGCTTATAATAGTACATGTAACTGTGCAGATTTCTGTGCATTGAGTGCCGGCTAGCCTGCAATGAAGCTTAAAGGAGCCATGAAGAGAAAACACAAGTTTGGTTCATTCAAAAGATTGTCTCGTTAGAATCATACTGACACCACTTTTAACGTAAACTTCGCTCAAATAAGCTACATAATTAGGAAAAACGGGAATGGTCATGCGACCCACCAGCTCATTTCCCGCAACAGAACCTGTGATGTCACATGGGCTAAGCTCTGCGATTGGCGGAGGCTGGCAGAAGCAGACGCAAATTAGGTAGAGCTTACAAACTAGACAAACGAGCGATTTGCGCTTAAATTTAGGGCACATTATTTACAAAGCAATAAGAATTATGGGACAAACAGTGGAAGTTACGAAAGCACATGTAAACATAGAAGTACTGATGCGTTCTGCTGTTCGTACTGCGCACAGCATGCTTTGGTTTAGCTGCACAGCACTACGGGGCTTGGGGTTGTCTCAGACGACACTGGCCGATTGACGCAAGCAACGGTGTCTTACGTGACCCCATTTGTCGAGCGAGCACTGTTTCAGGGAACGAATATTTTCTCCCAGAACAAAAACAAGCCAGGTTTAAATGCGGGCAAAAACAAACCAAACGCTTGCCACGGTATGGTGGCGCCATCTAGGTTACGGAACGTAAAGAAACGCGGGAACAAACCAACACCGCTGTACAGGGTGGAGACAACCTTTGAACGGTCCCGTGCCGCCGCAATTGGGCCAACGGGCTCAACGCGTTATTCTTTTCGTTTCCCACGAGACCTAGCAACGCGAAACAGACAATATGATTCAAACTTCTTCAGTAAACCGCGTTGCGGCGATAATTTTAGCGCGGTTTTGACACAATGACTTGCTTCGGCGGCGAGCGAACAACCGAACATGGCGGCGCCAGCGTTACGTGTCTCTACCCTGTACGGCGGATGCGTGAATGAAGGTATTCTAGGCTGCAGAGCGGTCGGTTCCCGTGATGTCACTTGGGACCACGAAAACGCACGATTGAGCGGGAAAATAAAATTTTAACCTGAATTGTTTAATTTCTCAGTGAATAAAGCACCGTTTGTATCCGGACAAGCGCTGGGGGCACTATAAAACACGAAATCTTTCGACTAAAACCAACTTGCATTTTCTCTTCATGGCTCCTTTAAGGGGGGCAACACTGGTCTTTGAAACTTTTTTTTTTGTTTTCCAACCAATCTTTATGAAACTTTATGGGCTTGTTCAGATTTTTTAGCTGATTTCAAATATCCAATTAGTTTTGATGTAACACATTTAGTTTTCGAGATAATTAGAAATCTTTCTTGATTGTTCTTGAGAACAATGGAAAAAAAAAACTAATCAATAAAAAATTACAAGCAAGGCATGAATAGATACTGGAAGTTGTGTAGAAGGTTGTATGGGAAGCAGTTTTTTTGTTTTACAATCACATACAAGTTTGCATCAATTCTTACTTTTAGGTTCGAAGTACTCCTGCTAACCAATTAAAAATAATGCTAATTAAACAATTACTGAAACACAAAATGCAAAATCTTAAAAACATTCATGGTTTAAACATTCAGCTTCCTGCTGAAAGAAAAATTATCATTCTAGCTGCACTACGTGCTGAGGTATGCCTCTCGAGAAGTTCCTATACGTCAAAAATATGCATTTTGAGAAAATGGCAAAAAACATAGCGGTGCTATGTTTAATGCAAACAGTAGAAGGTGGAGTACTTTTTTTGCACGAAACAACTAGTAGGCCCCTGCAGCATAGTCATCTTGACTGCTGACACCACCCAGGTGCCTCTTCTTGAGGGTCCGCTGCACATTTTCTGCGGATGTCCGCCTGCGGGAAGAGTCCTTGGTTCGCCGGCGGTCCTTTACGGCCATGCGTGTGCTGCTTAGTGCGCCAACGGTCATGTTGAGCTCCTGCAGGATCTTTGATGATGCCAGCTGGCTTCCGGCACTGAATTGCATCACAGCCTCTGTGACCGCAGCTTCCACACTGTGAAGCAATGCGTGGCGCTCCTTGGGAGCCAGCGACCATATCCCTGAGTGAAGACTCTCATTGCTGTTTTGCGTCTTGCCGCGCTGGCACCGCTCAAGCAGCTTGTGGTCCGCCAGCCGTTCATACACAGGAAGCAAGGCCTCGCAGATGTGGGGGGGCAGGTTGTAGCGGTGCTTGGGGGCTGGCTCCCCTTTGGCCTTGGCAGCGTTATGGCGGCACCACGAGTCAGGACCAGTGGGGCAGAGGCTGTGGTTCGACACTGCATCATTGGATGTCACGTGATAGTACATGGCCATCACAGCCTTGTGCATGGCTGGCACGTCCCCTTTGTGGGACTTGATAGCCCAGCCATAGTAGGAGGTCAGCTTGTTGATCAGGTCGCCAGTCAGCCGCCCCCTACCACTGAGGCTCTCTGAGCCAGCTGGCCTCTGCTTTGGGAGGTTGCGCAGTTGAGTGCCCATTCTCTTCTGCACATGGTTCACGCACTCCTCTTTGAGGATCTTAATGAAACCATAAACATCTGCATCCCTCAAAGCGAGGTAGGTGCGGCAGTCACCATCCGAAACCACTGTGGTGTACCTGAGCTTATGACGCTCCCACGACCTCTGAAAGAGAATGAGGGCAGCCTCCACTTCCATTTCCCCAGCTTTTTTGGTGGTGTTTCTCTGGCAGAGGTGCTTCGCCTTCCACTCTTCGTAGGCAGGGTCACTCTCTTTGGGCGCCCGCTCGCAGCTGGCGCAAAAATTGGAGAGCACGACATAATCGAGCACGAGCCCCGTGAATAACTCGATGACAGTGCCGACTCCGATGTGCGACGAGTGTCCCCTCGTCATCCAGGAGCCGTCGTACGACACTGCGATGTTGCCCGGGTTTGCAAGGTCGAGCTCAGCGTACAGTTGCCGAACTGATCGTGCGCAATCTGCAGTCACCTTCTGCGATGCGCGAACAGCTGCGGGAGTCAGTTTAGTCTTCACGTAGCTCTGCCATGTTTTGTTCTCGAGGTTGGATTTCTTTGTCGTTTTGCCATACGGGTTCTTCGTGCGGGATTTTCTTCCGGCCTTCCACATCGCAAACGTCGTAGTCAGAGCCCGAGCAATATGGCGCCTGATTGCGCCGACAACGGCATGGAGCAGACGACAGACGCCGCCTTCGGCCAATCGCATCGCACTGTCTAGTCACGTGCGCTCGCCGGCGAATAGGAACGCGCATTTTTGCTTTTTTTGGCGCGTGTTTCCCACTCTACGACTGAGCGGGCAGGAACCGCAGTGGCGGGAAATTGAAGACTGAAGTTCGCTCTTTCAAACGAGACCGAGATCGCTGCGATACCGCCCGTTGCGCAGCAGTGAGGAATTATAGAAAAATAGTTATTTTGGCGTCGGAATCTCGAAGAATCGGCCTTGTAGGGCTTTCATAAGTTGCTGTTACTGCTCAAGTACCGACTTTTCGGAGGAAAAACTTCGCAAACCGGGAGAAAAAGACCTGAACATTTAAAAAATGATGCTTATGAAAAGTGCATTTTTTGGCACTTTTTCAGTCCCAAAGACCCGTGTGCCCCCTTAACTAAATTCTGCTCAATACTCCAGCTTTTCCCTGTTAACAAAAACTTTATTTTGAGTTAAGCGATGATAATATCTCATGCCTCCACTCGCGGTATACATTTTTTGTTACTTCAAGTCACCGATATGCGCTTGCAGTGGCTGCGTTGTTTTTTTGTTTTTTGTTTTCGGCTGCCAGCTATGAGTTACATCTCACCAAGGCATATGCTACAATCACGACAGATAGTTTTATTGAGGACATGCAAATTCGAGTAAGCGGTTTCTGTACGTCATGCTTGCTGATCCGCCGCGGTAGCTGCAACGCAAATTTGATACCGAGCTGTGGGGACTGCTTCTCTGATTGAGGCAAAACCGTCCATGCGTCGAGACTAAGGGGCATGTTAAAGGGACCATGCACACAAAACACAAGTTTGGTTCATTCGAAAGACTGCCGGGTTAGAATCGTACTGACACCACTTTTAATGTCAACTTCATTCAAATAAGCTACATAATTAGTAAAAAAGGAAATCGCCATGCGACCCACTAGCTCATTTCCCACTAGCTCATTTCTCATTTCGATTGCCGAATAAAATCCTTTTCTGATTCTGATTCTGAACAGAACCTATGATGTCGTATGCTCAGCTGTGCGATTGCCTGAGGCCTGCAAATGCAAATTAGGCAGGGCTTATAATGCGGAACGAACTTATAAGCTTGCCGAACACAAGTATACAAAAATAATGCGATTAGAGCCGCTGCTCTGGCCCAAACATACCTTTGTTGGCGGTGCCAGAAATGGCTCATTGAGAGAGAGCTTGACGGAGCACTTTCCCAGCTGACACTGTTGCAAGCGCTCCATCACAAGTCGTGCGTCAGAGGCGCTGGGGACCCGGACTTTGGCCATGAAGCAGCCGTTCGGCGTGACTGCCAGCGAGATGTGAAGCACCTTTCGAGAAATAGCGAGAGGAGACATACACCAATAAAGTGTGCTGTGGGGCTAGTTGGTGCATTACGGCTAAAAGAAAAGAGCACTAAAAGCAGGACACAGATAGGAAGAAGGACAACACAGGGGAGACATATGAGCAGCTATTCCACAACAAGCTGTATATTGCTGCCTTCACAGAGCAGCTTTGGTAGGAACGCACCTACCAAATTGCGATGGTGCTTAGCGAGTGTCCCACACTGCTATCTTTAAAAGAAATAATTTAAACATCAGGTGCATGTGGAATGCAATGCCCTAGTCAGCGTCACAAAGCATTTTAAAGGTTCGGTTGGTGCCCTGTCCAATTCCAATTGTGTTCAAATGAATACATTGCTCAATTTTGTATTGGGGCATTTGTTCCTGCACACAACAGGAAACGCAACTGCCTCAAAGAACAGCTGAACTGGGAATGTTTCCGTCAGTTGTGCCGCAACCATTACAAGATGGCAGCAGTGTACGAGAAGACAATTACCATTTCGTGCTCTTGGGAAAGGTTGAAAAGCATCTTCTTCAGGTCACTGGCTTCAGTACCAGGGTCAATGGTGGTCATGCAGACTTCAACGAAAGCATCCGGCGAGCCACCGCCCAACCAGTCGACCGCTCTCGCCGTGTGCGACTCCGAAGATGACCCCGCAAAGTGTGCCCCTGGGGTCGCACCCTGGTGCTGCTGGGAGCAGGAGCCTTCGAAGCTGCTGGAATGCGTGGCAGGGACGGCAACCGTGGTTTGGTGCCATGATGTGGATGACGGCACACCTGAGTCCGGGCTCGGAGAAAGTGCCCGCCACAGGGGCAGCGAGAAAACCGACACATTGTCGCCCTCGTCACCGGCGTGTCTGGTTGAAACTTCTGGCTGTTTCGTACAAGGAGAGAGAAGAGGAGGGGAAGAGATATGTTGGTAACGTTCAGGGATAGGAAGTGCGAGTGTTAAAGATCAGAGAACAAACTTGCATGGGAGACAACCCATCAAAAAATGAGTAGCAACGGCATAAAATATAATTGCGACAGGAAGTGGGCGCATTCGTAAGTGCATAAGCGTACAGCCACTCCCTTTCAGGCTACTCTTCACTCGCGCGATAAAGGCTTCATTACCCTGCAGTACACACTAAGATGCCACTGATAATTATGATCATAAAAAAAAGTTTTTTTTTTTTTTTACCACAGCTTGTAGGCTGGACAAACAGCAGATCTGGCGCCCCCTCTCCCTTTATTGGAGAACCAACTGTTGCACCTCACGTGTATTTTTGAACTTGCCACTGAAAGTTCTCCATGACTGGCAGGCCCCGATTATTTTGGCCGCAGCTTTTCACATCTCTCCCAGAAAGGGACCACGTTAGCACGCCACTGGACCAAGCTCACTATAAGGAAGAAAGGAAGGAACAAATGAACGAAGGAATGGGCAATTGAGCGAGTGAGCCCATGAACAAACCAACAAACAAGCAAGCGAGCAAATGCTCACTTGTGCTCACACTCAAGCAGGTACTTGCAAAAGCTGGCTTCACTGTTATAGTCACCTTTTTTCCGTTCCTGCTGGACAACTTACAGCAGGGTTAACAGCTACACTGTTAGAAAACAAAAAGGCTACCGCTGCTTTTCAGCACTCAGCATGCACCTCTATTCCGCACCTCAGTCCGTCTTTCAACAAGATTACTTTCAGAATCCACTTTTACTATGTGTTAGTCTCACGGCTAAAAATTAACCAACAGAGCTTCAACCTGCGTGCACAAACCTGTAATCCGCATTAACAACAGAAACCGTACCCGCAATGTTTGTACGTTACCTTCATTAGGACATGACCTGCCTCTGTAGCCAGTAAAAAAAAAAAAAAGTGCACTGAAAGGGCTACAAGCAGAACAAACGCTTTTTTTGCTCATTTCATTTCCATCCACTTTACGGAGGAGTAGTACCCCCGAACACAACGTTCCGTTCCGAGATAGGTACAAATGCGGCTCTTCCTGTGCCCACCCAGTGCCGTCCCCTCGTTTGCACGGAACAGTCCTCTTGTTCTTTCGAGCAACTGCCATAAGCATTAGGCTGCTTGTCCTCAACAGCCTAGGGGTACAATCGCGAGTTTCGGTGTAGTCCCTCAAAATCTGGCTAGTCGGCTGTCTGGGTCCGTTTTCCATTACAATGGTGTGTTGCCACAGCGATGAAAGCGTGCGAAAAAATTGGCCCCGTATCTGCTTCTTTCGTTGCAAATGTCGACATTTGCCAAGTAAATTCCTCCCTTTGCTTTCCCGCTCACCTCTCATGCTGTACCTCTTGTGTGCTGTAATACACAAAAGGTTAGCTAAAGATAATTTAAATTTACCGCATTCCACTGCTCCAGTCCGGGTTCCTCGATGCCAGCGCTGCAGTACGGCGAAGACGCTCGTGAATCGAGAAGCCCTACCACAACGTTTATAGAACCATGTTGCCCAACTCCATGTGCGTTCCAAGCAGAACGTGGAACCTATCTAGCGGAACCTTTCGTTGCTGTTGCCGTGTGATTTCGCAAATGCCGCCTGGAGCGCGGGCAGCAGCAGGTGACAGTTTTTTGCAATAGATGTAATGTATCATTTGCTATCACAAAAACCAAGAATCTATGAATTTTTTAATAAAGGAACACTGCAAATATCACTTATGTATTGATGTCCCGCCTTATGTTTGCGTAATGTCTTGTTCTTGTTTGACAACGTTGACAAGTATGAACATTTACACCGGATTTGGTGGTTTTGATTTGGTGGTGGGTATATAAGACTATTGTGCAGATTTTATTTAACTTTGGTCGGGTGGATGAATCGAGTCACAGACATACAGGCAGACAGACAGACAGACAGACCAAAATTTCTGGGTCTAAATAGGCCAAGAAAGACTATCGTCTTTAAAACAGCACACGGGTTGAACGTGGCTCCCTCTCACTGCACCTTGCAGCGCACTCAAATATTTGAGTGCGCCTTCCTTGCCTCAAATATTTTTCTAGCACTAAAAAGTGAAAAATTAGTGCCGTCTGCTTGCACGCTGCTTTTAGCTGTGGTTGTCTGCCCACTGCGGTGAGCAGGCAATCAGAGGCATCAAAAGTACTGCCCACAGTTTAGAAAGTCTGAAATAAATTTTTTCAGACCTGAAAAAGGATGCAAACAAAAAATATTGCCAGGAGAAGGTATCAAAACAATTAAGTTTTTAGAAAAATATCTCAGTAGCAATGTCCCGCATACAATGAATAGGTTACCAGACAATATTTTCTCCCTCCGTTGTCAAAAATTAATTAAGAAATGTCTGTTTGAACTATTCTATTACCTTTTGGCTCCTCACTTACCATATTCTTTTATCTTTTATTTTCTTTCTTTCTTTTTCTTCTCTCTCTTTTTTTTTTTGTGTGTAACAGCGAAACGATTGGCCTCTCTGCCGCCAACTGCCGGGCGCTGCCCTTCAAGCCTTCTGTGGCTTCGGCAGGCCCGCAAATGTACCTTGTATATTGCAATAAACATATTATTATTATTATTATTCTTTGTTTCTTGCCGCAAAATGTTCCTTTAACTAAATTATGTGCATTATTATGGTAAATAAGGGAAGTTTGGTAAGTTGTACGCTGGTTTAAGGACAGGACGTGACATATCAACATGCCTAATTACCCTCTTGGATCACTCTGGAAGTGCCGGACTTGTACCACTCTCGGAACAGAATATCACAGCGCTTCCACATACCAGTCACCCTGCAACAAACCCGACTCTCCTCTCACGATTACTCACATTAAAGGAGCCATGAAGACAGAATACAAGTTTGTGGTATTCGAAAGATTTCATGTTTTATAGTGCCCCCAGTGCTTGTCCACATGCAAACGATGCTTTATTCACTGAGAAAAATAATTAATTCAGTTAAAATTTTGATTTTCCCGCTAAATCGTGCGTTATCATGGTCTGCAATGACATCACAGGGCCTCGTTTACCGTTTGTGAACCTAGATGGTGCCACCACACTGCGGCAAGCCGTTTTCTGCCTTTGGTTTGTTTGTGAATGTATTTGTACCTGGCTTGTTTTGTTCATGGAGACAATGGTTTCGTGAAACATGGTGCTCGCTCGACAAATACGGTCACGTAAGAAAACGTCGCTTGCGTCAATCGGCTATAGTGTCGTCTGAAACAACCCCAAAGCCCCGCAGTTCTGTGCAGCTAAACCAAGCATAGTGCGCGCAGTACCAACAGCAGTACGCATCGGTACTTCTATGTTCACGTGTGCTTTCGTAACTTCCACTGTTTGTCCCACCATTCTTAGGGCTTTAAAAAGAATGTGCCCTAAATTTAAGTACAAATTAGGGGTGTGCGAATATTCGAAACTTCGAATATTCGATTCGAATTTTTTGGTATTCGATTCGATTCGAACGACACTTTTATTGTTCGAAATATTCGAACCACCCAAAACTAAAAAAAAAAAAAAATCAGAGCGTGTCTGTATCGGTGTTATTTACAGTGGACTCTCGTTGATACGATTCTGGGGGTGCGAATTTCTGGATGATACGAATTTCCGAAAAGTCCCGGTGAAATTGCATCGTTTGCAATGGGAAAAATTTCGGCTGTTACGAACGGACCTGCGCGGCCCGGCGGAAGGTACGAACGAGCCGGCGAGGCACCCGACTGCTGAACGAGCAAGTGACGGCTCTCGCTCCCCTGTTTGTCATTCTTTCTCCAGAAACGGCCGGGCTGTTGTTTTCTGCTCGCGAAAACGCTCTGCGCACGCCCAACGCGCTGACACCGCCGCGAAACCACCCCCACGCTGCGCGCGGCGCGGCCGGCGACGTCAACATGGCGTCGGCTCCAGCCGCGATTTGGCGCGGGCGCTCGAGCGACCGCTTCTAACCGCTCTTTAAAATGCGGCTCAAGGGAGACACGAAGTTGCTTGTGCGGTAAAGGAGCTGATAATTCATGCGATAACGGTACTATAAAACATCATCTGCGCCGCTAGTGAAAGCGCCCATAAAATATTTGCCGGGGTGCTAAGCCTAACCGTCTCTGGCGGAGCCAAGCCGGCTGTCTCGATCTCATCGCAAGTAGTCAGGCTCCTCCATTCTGCCGCGCGCGTACTGCGTCATTTTCTGTTCGAGGTAGGCGCTACCGCGGGCGCAAAAACGTCGATGTGGGCGTGAAAATACAGCGCTCGCAGAGCCGAGGCGAGCGAATCGCGTGCAAAACCGCACCATGCGGTTCACGCTTGGCTGTTGCGGCGTGTAGCGAGCTTGGGCACACCGAGTGAGGAGACGAGCGCGAAGCTTTACGTGCTCCAGAAAGGACTGCTTTGCGACACGGGGGTTAAAAAAAGCATAAAAATCACGAATTTCTTCACGCAAAAGTAGGAAAAGAAATAAACGAAAACTTTTTTCAGCGCTAAATTTTTTGGTCTGTGTTGGTTCATACGAATTTCGGATGATACGAATATTTTTCGCAGTCCCGCGAGATTAGTATAATCAAGATTTTACTGTATCAGCGCGCGGCAATGTGCACGGGCTCGGGCATGCCAGGTACTAGTGTCTCAAGTAAGCGGCTGTTTTCGATATCTGGTAAAGTGGTGACGAGCAGGAGGTTGTCACTGCTCCCCGAACATGTCGAGCAGTTAACCTTTCTTCATGTTAACATTTAAGTGAGTGCAGACCTTAATCTGTTGAGTGCAATGGTATTGTGTAATTCCTAATTTTACTTTGTGCGATTTGTTGTGCAATAAAGTTGCAGTTTTTGTGTCTCTAGATGGTGAAAACATTAATTTTACAAACAACCATAAGTATTCGTATTCGAAAAATATTCGAAAAATATTCGATTCGATTCGAACTTTGTTTTTATTATTCGAATTCGCTTCGAAATTAAAAAATTGATATTCGCACACCCCTAGTACAAATAGCTCGTTCGGCAAGCTTATAAGCTCTGCCTAACTTGAGTTTGCTTTTGCCGGCCTCCACCAATCGCAGAGCTGCCTGGTATGACATCATAGGTTCTGTTGCTGGAAATGAGCTAGTGGGTCGCATGGCCATTCCCTTTTTTCCCAACTATGTACCTTATTTGAGCGAAGTTTACATTAAAAGTGGTGTCAGCATGATTCTAATGAGGTAATCTTTTGAATAAACCAAACTTGTGTTTTCTCTTCATGGCTCCTTTAAGGCGCAGCAAAGGATGCAAGAGGTGGCGCTATTTATAAAAAGAGCAGACCATTGTCCTGATGGCGTTTAAGCGTTCCACTCGTCAGCATCACTAACCATGCACTGCAAGTAACACTAACACGCGGGTGATGTCGGCATTCCAGTGAGGCGATGCAACAAGCGCTACTACATCATTTTCTGTGGGCACGACGTCGAGCAATGTTTGCCAGGGCAGACACACAGACTGGCTTGCTGAGCCCTGAACCAAGCAGCTACTATGGTATAGCAAGCCTACCTGACTCCTGCACCGCACAGAGGGACCTGTGTTCAGGGGTCCCCGCGCCATCCAGGAGTAGCCGACCTCCTTCACCTCAGCCGCAAGGCTCGCCAGGTTCCGCGGGTTCATCTCGGACCGCCCGGAGTGTCTGGAAGAGAGGCTGTGGTGGGGGGGAGTGAGTTTCGCTTCACTTCTTCCCAAAGAATTCACCGCTGTAATATCAAAAGTGCTGCGTTCACGATGTACACATACGTCGAGTTGACGTACACCACACTTGGGGTGTGCCCGGTGTAGAGTATTCGTCAAAAAGTGATATGCAACAAGTAATTCGACACAGAAGCTTTCCTCTCAAGTAAGGAAAGTAAGGAAAACGGCCCATGAAGACAAAATACAACTTCGTTGAATTTGAAAGAATTAGCCTGGGATAACTCATCCAGTTCCATTACAGCCATGAGATTCCTTTAACTGCAAAAACGCAAGAAATGTTCAAAAACTTTCATTTTTAGGGCTACAGTGGACTAATATGGGCCGGTGTGACATGTTATGGGATAACAGCAAGAAAAATAAAGCCGTCCCAATTAATGTGAAAGCTGTCGGAAGTGCAGAGCAGTGATTCACCATAATGGGCTGTAGTGCCGTTTTCCGCTCACTGCTACCACTCAATGCAATTCAAATTTCCCGCCTTCACAGTACTCGCACGCCCCCTGTCTGAAACTGCGCCGGTGGGAGTTCTGTTCTTTTTGTGCTTGCTTTCCCTCCCGCATGTGCCGACGTTGCACTGCCACTTTTTTTCGCTTACTACTGTAAAAACCAACCCTATGAGCGTTCCTAACTGAATAAACGCGGGCGCTGCCGGTTAATTACGTATATTTTGCCTCAAATGTACCTAGTTTTCTTTGCACTGAACAACAAGGAGATGTATGACAGGCGCCAGCGGCTCAGTAGTTTCGAATGCTTAAGACCACATTGCTTGTATTCACTGGCGAGGCGCGCATGCAGGCAACCATGTGAGTGCGCCGTCACTGGTTACGTCGGGCTCCGTGGGATGGCAATACTTGGTTGTGCCAAGCACATGACTGTGTTGCACGTTAACAAACTCTACCTCACTGAACGCAAAGTATTGCGCCGAGTCCACTGTGAGTGCGATTAATAACATCTCTGTTGACGCCACCGTTGAGAATCGGGTTGAAACGGAGCAGACGACGCAAGCCGGTGATTTTTTTTTCTTCGGTCTGCGGGCGCAGTGGCCCAAGCCGCGCCATGTCCGTGACGCATCGGCCATGTCTGTGGCCATTTTCAGTGTTGCCAAGCGAAGAAATTGACAGCTAAACTTTTCAACGAATACCACCTATAAGCCGCCTGGCTTTCGAAGCCTCTGGGTTACGCCGCAACGACGGAACGCCGCGTGGCTCTACTTGGGTCCAGCGAGCGAGCTACGACGACAAGGCGAGCCTCTAAAGTGCTCTGCACTTAAAACAGTTATCAGTATGTTAACTGCATGATAGCATTGAAGTGAAAGCATCACATGGAAGTAGAGGCCCTAATACACTCTAACATTCATGCTTCTTGACGGTGGCTTAGTTCGGCAGCCTCCAGTCGCGCAAACAAGATTCTGTGACGTCACAGAGAAATTAGCGGAAAGTGGATGGGCAGCCACCACTGTTTCATACGTTTTCTCTAATAAAGCCGTTATTTGTTTGAAGTTTCCCATAAGATTGGTGTCATTGTTATCGGGACAAAGCCGTCTTTTTAGTGAACCAAACTTGTGTTTTGTGTTCATGGCCCCTTTTAGATCAGCACTCCTGCATTCACGAAGTACGGCATACATAAGCATCGAGCGGTGCAGTTTGGTGTGCCCCAGCGTTCAGTCCTTGTTGAAGATTTCAGGGGTAAATAAGCCACGAGTAATTCAACATACAAGCTTGCTTGCCAAGTATGGACAGCACTCTTCCTCGTCACTGTCAATTAATTCGATCACACTTGAAGGCTAAGCGCTTACTTCGAATTTTTTGTGGCATGGGCTACTGGTATGAGCTATTGACAAAGACTGTAAATGCGGAACCGTATTCACCCGATTCTAACGTGCACTTTTTTCCGGAAAAATAGGCCGAAAAATTGATGCGTGCTAGAATCAGATACGAAATTAAACACAAGAACAATGAAACGGCTCTCATACCAATGAGACGACTTATCAAATTGATGTAATTTTTAGATGTTGCTTCCAGGATTAACACACCTGACGGAGGCACAGCTACAAGCAGTTGGTGCAGCATGGTATCAGAAATGCCTCGATGCCAGTGTGCGTCCCCCAAGGCTATGCCTGCGGATGTTGCATAGTTCCTATCACAAAGCTCTCTTTTTGTGGCTTTCTTTTCGGATCGTGAAAACGCAACATTTTCTCACGTCGAAGAGCGAAGAAAATTGAATGCATTAGCCTTAATTGAGGGCTATATAGAATATTCTAAAAAAAGACGCCCCCCCCCCCCCCCCCCAATCCCCTTCTAATCAGTTACATTTATAGAAGACGAAAGAATGTTCTGATGCTACAATGCTGCCTATGACACGCTCTTAGTTGCCATACGTTTATTGTTGAATCGCAAAACTGACAGCTGGCCTAAATCTGATAACTGGCATATGGTTAAACTGCAAAATTAATAGCTTTGTTTCCTTAATTTTTGAACTGGGGAACATTTTATTTCTGAATTCAACTGGTGCAATTGTGCTTTTACCATTTGGTGCAATGCATTGTAAAATTCTCTTTGACGAAATTGCTCAATGTTTGCTTGGTAACTTGTGACAAGCTCTTGTGCAGTTTGTGCATAATTTTGCGAGATCTCATTGCATTCTCACCGAATAAACTAGTTTCCAGACTGCCTCGTGCCTTTAGTTCGCAGATTGTTATCTACCAATGCTTTTTCTCCAGCATGGTATCTCAACAGCTGCTGTGCTAGTCTTAAGAAGTAATCTATGACAATTAGAGTATGCCTCTAAGCAACGTACTTCAAACCTGCACACAAACCCGAAAAATTGAAACTAGCAAAGGTGAATCAATTACGCGCCGAGAACAAATTTAAAGCAAAATTCTGCTGCGAATCTGTTGCACTTGGTGGCAGACACGCACAACAGTGGAGTACTCAGGATTTCAGTTCGGGAAGGGGAGGGTGGGGACCTGAAGGAATAAAAGGTAAATAAAATGACACAAGACAAAATAAAATGCCAAAGGTAATTCCGTGCCCTGTCTCATTTTTATATTCATTATTTTTGGGGGGAGAAATTGCTAACATTCACCGAAGCCGCGTGTGTCAGGTGTGTAGCACTGCGGTACAAAAATAATTATCAGAAGATCGGAAGTCATTATTTGTTGATGGGCATGGAGCTGGTGTCTTCGCCGGTTTCGTGCTACCCCTCTCTTTCGTACGCCAGTAGCCAGGATTGCAGCGAAAAATAGAAAGAAAATAAGAGCAGCAGCGGCGCATACGTTGCCCGCGGAGTGAGAGACGCGCGCATCAGCAAGGTGGAGCGGCCGCAGGCAGGAACTTGGCCCCTCGCGAAAGCCGAACAAACGCGCGCACACCGCCGCTCTAGCCTGGCCGTGCGAGAACTGTCGTGCATATCGGCGGAACGCCTTCCAGTTAGAATGGCATTTGAAATTTTGAAGGCCATTCGACTGAAATGTCCTTTCAAATGCTCGTGTAGCACATGTCCATCATTACCTCTTTCGGGTCCGTCGTTGCATACTTGCAGGCTCGAAGTACTGCGAAAAAAAAAAAAAGGAAACGAGAACAGCCTGGCGTAAACGTAGCCGCAAACACATGAAACACTTCTCGCGAGTGGCCGAAGAAAGCAAAAAATGTATAGTTTCGTAATCAGATCTGCTTACGAACATTTCCATGACAGGGCAGACGAATTCGTCGTCACTCCAAATATGCAGGAGTTACCTAGACGCAAATATCCGGCAAATTTTCATCGAGCAGCAAAACGTGCAACAAGGCAGGTTGTAATCCCAAGTTTAACAAAGGGATAGGCCCTTGTAGAGCCGTGATAGGGCACAGCCGAAACGACGTAATTGCGTAAGCTATTACTAAAAAGAACGTAACAGTTGCTCAGCGCTATTAAATCCACTTGTTTTTCTTTTTTTTTCGGCAAATAAAGTTAACTATGTACGACAGACATCCAAATTTTGAGCAATGTGGACATGAACAATGAATAGGACGGCAAGATGAAGCGGGAAGCTTACCGCTGCTTTGAGAGTAATCCAGTTGATATTTTTATAACAACACGGTCACACAGACCCTTGGAACGGCGGGTTTTTGCAGAACAGCGCCGCTGACAGCGCCAGCAAGCGAAAAATACACAAGTCCGCGCCGCACGACTGCCTCAACACACTGATTCACCCGCCATTTTCAACGGTGGCATAATTTTGACAAAAGCGGTGGCGCTAGCAGCGCTAGCAGTACACAAACTGTAAACAAAGCTTTGACCGAACTTAAAAAACTTGGTTATGTTTTGTTATTGGTTTTAATTTGGTTTTTATTGCAAGCCTTCAGTGTTCGGTGTTGATGCTAGATCGAGCGCCAAATTTGAGGGAGGTTTGATTGGGATTCTCTGTCTCCAGTTCTGTTTGATTTAATTTTTTGAACTTGAGTCGTACCGTGCCACGCAAAACAAAAAGAAAACACATTAGCGGCTACACGAAGTCTCTTTACTGCGAAAAAATATTAGCAGTGGCACTTAGCTCGGCTATGCCAGGAGCTAAGGTTCAGCTGGTTGTTCTTAGCGTTCCTGGTTGTCTAGGATTAGCTTGATTATCATGCTTACGGCTGCTTCAATGACACACGTACGGCATACGCATTATGTGACACATGTATATCTATCAAGCGGCTCTGGCGCAGCGTCATCAATCGCCCCGGCTAAGCTGGTTCCACAGGCGCACATGCCGGTGTTGCTGCGACGCACGAGCCAACGGTCCCACACCCGGCCACCTCTCGCATGATCATCAAGTGGACCGGGCCGCCACGAGCGAAACGGAGGCCGGCGAAGACGCTGGGCGCGTGTGAGAGACGCCGGGCAGCGAGCAACGTTCTGAGCGCTGTGTGACGTCACTGCTCCTCGCGCATGCGCAGAACGGCTCTCCAGGAGCCACGCGAAACTGCTCAACCTCGGCCAGTGTAGCTCACGCTACAAAACTTCAATCATTCACGAAACAGTATGGTGATGATTAGTGGCTCTCCCTTTGAATCGGCACGTCGGTTGTCAGATCACCAACCTCAAATCAAATCAAACTTTATCCTCCTTGAGCGTATACAAGGCCTGTGGTATTCCACCTACATGCCCTACTCCTAACCTAATAAATTTGCCTCCCTCCCAGCTCCCCACACCCCCATTTTAAACTCCCATTAATCCTCATGAGTACTCACCTTGCATACCGATCTCGTTCCTACTTTTCCTCCACCACCATTCCAACCGCCTCTTCATCACCTCTATGGCCCTGAAGTTGAGGCTCCCCCTCACCCCAAATCCCAAAGCCTCCACCAATGCGGTTTCCCCATCACCCCGCAGAGATCGTGTCTCTGTGCAGTCCCAGACAAAATGATCTATAGTTTCCCGATCTTTGCCGCAGCATATACACGTTTCATCCTGCTGCCTGTAGATACCCCTGTATGCAATGCAGCCTGGGTTCTTAGGCAACCCGCCCGTTCTTCAAAGAGTAATGCACTGCCCCTCGTATTGCCATAGGAACCTTCCTTCCTGATTTCTAGTTTCTCTCTCTATCCTAAAAATGAACGTGCACACTACTGGCGCGGCGCCATGCTGTGCCGCGCGCCGCTTGCCAACGTCAGCAGCCGCTGGAAACGTGTTTTTACTGCGAACAGCGCGCTTTTCTTGCTTGGACTCCGAAAATAGAAAACCTAAATCACAGCGTATATGCGGACGACGTGACCCTCTGGATAACGAGGGGCAACGGCGGCCAAATAGAGGAAGCTTTTCAAACGGCAGTGCATGAAATTGAAGACTATCTCTCGGACAAGGGCCTGAGATGCTCTGGGGAAAAGTCTTGTCTTTTCGTCCGCCACACGCTGGGGTCAACAAGGATTAGTGACCGGAAGTCAACTATCCGGATTAAAGCAAGCGGAAAGGGAATACAAAGAGTGCAAACCATCAGCATACTGGGCCTATGGCTTCAACCCAGCGGCAGAAATAATGAAACAATAACTCGTCTAGACTGCAGTGCACAACAAACTAGTAGGCTCATTCACAGAATTGCAAACAAGAACTCAGGCATAAAGACGCCAACCTCCACCGACTTGTTCAAGCGTTTGAGATTAGCAGAATCACGTACGCAATATGTACCATATTTAAAGCTAACCAAGAACGAGAAGGACAAGCTAGACGCGTTCATCACAAAAAGCACCAAAACTGCCCTAGGACTTCCCATATGTGCGTCCACGGAAAAGCTCACGAAGCTAGGTGTCTACAACACCGTAGAGGAGTTGATCGAGGCGACAAGAATTGCCCAGCACCAAAGTCTGTTGTCAACCAAGACGGGCAGACATATCTTGAGCAAACTCGGTACCTCCCATGAATCCACAGCTGACCTGCAAGAGGATATCCCCTGGACATCAGAAACAATATCCAAATTCCTCCCCTTCCAAAGAACGTGAACACAGCGTTTCATGAGGATAGGCGACAGAGCCGGGCCGAAGCACTATAGAGGAAGTAAGGAGGATGGTGCGATGTACTATACACTGATGCTACGGAATACCATCGCAGAAGAGACAAGATTGCGGTTGCGTTCGATGAGAGCATGGCCATACGCGCATGCTGCACGATCAGAAATAGGTCTGTCACAACGGCGGAAGAAGTGGCGATAGCGCTGGCAGCTACGTCCAAAAATACCAAAGTAATTATCTGCAACTCCAAAAATGCCATACACAATTATAACGAGGACGAATATCAGCTTATACGGTCAGAATCCTTGCAAAAAACCCAACGGACCATCAGGTTTTACCAATCTGGACCCCGGCCCATCAGGCCCTCAGGGGGCAATGAAGGATCAAACGAGCTCGCCCAAGGACTCGCTTCCCGGGCAGGCTCAGGCATCCCTTCCACAGAACACACATTGTCTGAAAAAGGCAGGATGTTCAGCTACCGAGAAATAAGAAAATACTATAGACTAACAAGAAAAGAATACCCAGACGTAGGCTGCAAACTCAGCAAAAAGGAAGAGGCAATATGGCGAAAATTACAGGTTGGAGCCCACCCCAATCCGTTACTGGTTAGTAAACTCTACCCAGGCCAATTTGAACCCAAATGCAAACACTGCGAAAGCCTGGCAAGCATGGTCCACATGATATGGACCATGCTAACAGTTATCAGGCGACGCACACACCATAGACACTGGGGAGGCCCTGATGCTATGCACAGACCTAGAAGCCCAACGGAAGATCCTATATCAAGCTCGGCAGCCGCCAGGTCCCAAGGGATGCTGGCTGAGTCCTAACCAAGGTTTTAAAAAAAACCCATTGATGGATACTCAAATTTTTTCATCATCATCATTTTGCCGCAGAGCAAATGGATCCAAGACATTTCTGCCGTGCCTCACAGCGCAAAGGCCAATAGCAATAGAGAGTGGGATGACGCGCAGTTCCCGTCTCCCCACCGCCACTTCCGCGAGCGCGTGCCGTCTCGGCAAGAATATATTTCGCCTGAGAGCTTCTCAGAAAAGCGGGGGAGAGCTCTCGCTTGAGTGTGTTCCCGCAGGATGGGTGTACCACGTCATGACCATGGCTGCGAGTTGGTGTGGCCGTCACCGACGGCGCGGCGCCACCCCACTGGCAGCCGTCGGCAAGGCTGCACAGCAAGTGCGATGCTAGTGTGCATGTACCTTTAGTCTTCAGGGTTTTCTTCGCTTCCATCCTCTGTGCCCACTTCGTCGTCTCTGCTGCCTTTACCTGCTTTCCAACTGTTTCTTTGTACCCCACTGTTGTGTGTACCCCACTTTCCTCTGCCGAATTCCCGCTGCGGTTGTTGGTCAGCTCTTGGGTCCTTCGTCTCCACCGCGTGACCATACTCCTCATATACAGGTACCTAAACACTCTCACGGCCCATTTTTGGTCCTCCATGTCACAATTAAAAATAAAGTCACTCCTCAGACTTTTATCTTGCTCTAAACCTCCCTTGCTTCCAAGGACGACCAGCCCATATCCCTCTGTACCACTTCGTTCATAGTTTTGCTGTGGGCCCCTAGGGTCAGTCTGCCTACTGCTCTGATTTACCTCCAGGCCCACTTGGGTCTCTGGTTTCATGCAGAGAACCGAGTTTCCGAAAGTCAATCCTAGTACCATGACCCCTTTTCAGGCTCCCTTTACGACCTCGTACTTGTACGCTGTATGCTGCATCTTGGCCACAAGTGGGTACAAGAGCGGGGGGGGGGGGGGGGGGGGGGGGGGGGATGATTTTTTGCATTGTTCTTGAAGTGATCATCCTGGGTGGTTGGCGTCTCTACACTGAAACATGATTTACACCCTTTTTGTCTATCAATAACACCCTTAGACCCTATCAAAAATCCAGGGTGTCGAACCGAAAACCGGAACCGAACCGATATTTTTCCTGAAACTGAACCCGAACTTGAACCGTTATTTTTTTTAGCAGGCTGAACCCGGACCAGAACTGAACAGACAAAACAAATCACGGACACCGGTTTGTGACGAACCAGTTAGGCCAACCGCGCTGTTGATAATGCGCTGTCAACGTCATTCTAGGATTTTTCTTGTTTACGTACCATCAGCTTCGTCATCGTCCATGGACTTTTACCCCTTGGAGAAATCACAACACTACCAACGCAACTAGGAGAAAGAAATGGGCAGTAACATCATATATTGCTGCACATTGCGCAAAGAATATTACGCTCTCAGCTACATGCAGGCGATATGAAACATACTTGGTGCTTCCATGGCCAAATGAAATGCTGACACGTAAATATGAACCAGAGCGCACAAAGAGCGCAATATCTTTCCATTCTAGTCAAAATGACACGTGGCTTAGATGCAAAAACAGTTGGGAATTGTGGCTTTCCAAGTTTAGCAACAACACCATTACTGGACCTCAACGAACAGTATTTTTCAATTTTGCGTGTTCTCGTTCCCATTTTCGTGTTTGCATTTTATTTGTTCACAACTCTACAGGTATCGCTGCGACTATACTACAAGCATTGGGCATCAACACAAAATGAACATTAATATAACCAAATGATGGATTTTTAATAATCAGCTTGCGTAACATTTTTTCATACATAGCACAAAAAAATTTTTGAGAATGAAATTTTTTTAACCTGTTGTCAGTTATAGGCAGGGCTATGGTGTTTTGTGTATTAGCACACTTAATGGACAAATAAAACTTTTTTTCGTCAAAAGGGGGCAGAATACCTTGGGTTATTGGTCACGGGGGTGGCGACAAGACCATGCCTCGCCAGCACTCTTGTCATGGCCCCAACTTGCTTGTACGGCCCGGTGCCGAGCATCGCGCACTCCAACTGGCCTGAATTGGCTAATCGCAGGCTTAAATGCAGGAGGGTCCTCTGGGCAGCCATACAATATACGAGCTAAATCTGCTCTTCATAGGGAGAATTACGGTCGGTAAGCTTGAGGACAAATCAGTGGTAATTTACAGTAGATATGGCGAATTATCTACTTGACCCAAATAGTGACCCCGGATCCCAACCACGAGAGAGAGATAATTAGAAGGATAAGAATGTGGTGGAGTGCATTCAGGCATTCTCAGATAATGAATGGCAGCCTACCATCGTCCCTGAAGAGGAAAGTGTAAAACAGCTGCAGCTTACTCACCTACCTACTGGGCAGAAGCTCGGAGACTCACTAAATGGGTTCAATTTAAATTGAGGACTACTCAGCGAGCAGTGAAATGCAAGATGATTAGGAAAAATTAAATTACTTTCAAATTACAATCACATTTATTCGGAAAAAAGGTAAATGTATGGTAGGATTCACCTGCCCAGAAGGGGAGTATGGACTTCTACGGTGGAACACACAGGCTTCCGTATGGTGCACTATTGTTTTGGACAGCATGATCAAATTCCCTTAGCATTTTAAAGCCTCCGTATTTGGCTCTCCAGGCTTGCTTTGCTCTAAAAATGCATGTAGAGTCCGCTTTGCCAGTGAAATAACTTGGTCACAGATGTCTCTTTGTTCATTTTCCTTGACAGTGCCTCTGAAACATAACTGGCCTGAAGAAACATATATGATGGGGGTGGCTGCACTTGACAAATATGGTCGTTCCAGGGGGATCTCCTCGCCGCCACTGAACAAAACAAGGGTCAAAATATTTTACTCGCAAAACCACACATTTTTGATCCACAGCATATATCGTCTCTCTTTACTTAGCAAGACCAATTCTCACAGTAAACAGGCTCAAGCAGAACGCGACAAAGGAAGCATATCTACAAGTAGGATCAGTATGTGAACCCCGCACAAAACCGCTGGCGTCAAGTTTCACACCAATTTGCCTCACCACCGATGACTGCACAGTGTTTATGAGCCTTATAGGCATGAAGCTTTTTGTTTTTTTCTTTACGACCACAACACACGAAAATGGCCTCAGGTGGACCGGCTATGCGAATGCTTCCAGAGCGTCTGCGGAAACATAGTCGTTCAGCACTCCTCCTACACGTAGCGCCCCCTGGGTACGCCAGGTGGAAGGCATCGCTGCACTGGCCTCACCTCCACCATTGCTACTTGGCACAGCGGACACACTGCCCATATTCTAGAACACTGTATGAGTGTCATAGCTGGACAGGGAAGGGATATGTTGCTAACTCTGCCTCACTAAACACTGAAAGTGTTTAGGCCAAGGTGGGAAAACGGGAGTGTACCGAAATGACGCGATTAGAGCCGCTGCTCCGGCCCAAACGTAAATTGGTTGGCGATGACGGAAACGGCTCGGTGAGAGAGAGCTTGAGAAGGCTTTCTCCCAGCCGACACTATTGCAGGCGCTCCATCACAAGCCGTGCATCGGAGGCACTGGGCACCCGGACATTCGCCATGAAGCAGCCCTTCGGCGTGAGCGCCAGAGAGAACTGCAGCCCCTGTTGAGAAATGGTGGGAGACGACATGCATCAACACAATAAAGTGTGCTGTTGGGCTAGTTGGTGCATTACAGCTAAATGAAAAAAAAGAGCGCTAAAAACAGGGCACAGATAGGAAGAAGGACAGCACAGAAGATATGTAATATAAGCGGCTACTCTACAAGCAGCTGCGTTTCACTGCCTTCGCAGAGCAGCTTTGGTAGGAAAGTGCCTACCAAAACATGATGGTACTTTAAGCGAGTGTCCGGCACCGCTATATTTAAAAATAATCATTTAAACATCAGGTGCATGCGGAATGCAATGCCCCCGTCAGTGTCATTCATCATTTTAAAAGGTTCGGTTGGTGCCCTGTTTGATTCAAATTGAGAAGTTCAAATGAATACGTTGCTAAATTTTGTAATGGGGCATTTGTTCCCGCACACAATGAGCAACGCAACTGCTTCAAAGAACAGCTGAACAACTGGGAATGTTTCCCTCAGTTGTGCCGGAACATTTACAAAATGGCAGCAGTGTACGAGAAGACAATTACCATCGTGTGCTCTTGGGAAAGGACGAAAAGCATCTTCTTCAGGTCTCTGGCTTCACTACCAGGATTGATGTTGGTCACGCAGACCTCGACGAAAGTGTCCGGCGGGCCACCGCCCGACCGCTCGACCACTCTCGCCGTGCGCAACTTCGAAGACGACCCCGCGAAGCGCGCCCCTGGGGTCGCACTCTGATGCTGGTGGGAGCAGGGGCCTTCGAAGCTGCTGGAACGCGCAGTGGAGGCAGTAACTGTGCTTTGGTGGCGCATTATGGATGACGGCATGCCTGCGTGCGGGCTTGGAGTGAGTGCCCTCCGCGGGGGCTTGTCGTCCTTGTCGGCGCGGCTGGTTGAAACGTTCGGCTGCTTCGTACGAGGAGAGATAAGAAAGGGGGAAGAGATAAATGAGTAACGTTGAGGTACAGGATGTGTGCCTGTTAAAGATAAGAAAACAAATTTGCATGGGAGACAATCCACCCAAAAATGAGCAGCAACAGCATAAAATACAACTGCGACAGGAAGTGGGTGCGTTCAGAAGTGAACAAATGCACAGCCACTCCTTTTCAAACTACTCTTCACTCGCCCAAGAATGGCTTCATCACCCTGCAGTAGACGCTAAGATGCCACTGATAATTATGATCAACCCGCCGTGGTGGCTCAGTGGCTATGGCGTTGCGCTGCTGAGCACGAGGTCGCGGGTTCGATTCCCGGCCGCGGCGGCCGCTTTTCTGATGGAGGCGAAAAGCAAAAACGCCCGTGTGTACGAGATTTCGGCGCACAATAAAGATCCCCAGGTGGTCAAAATTAATATGGAGCCCTCTAGTGGTGCACGGCTGGGCAAACAGCCGCGCTGGCAGCCCCTCTCTCTTCGTTGGAGACCACGCCGTTGCACCCCACATTGATTTTTGAACTTGTTGCAGAAAGTTCTCCATGACTGGCAGGCCCCGATCATTTTGTCCGCAGCTTTTCACATCTCTCCCAAAGTGGACCACGTTAGCACGCCACCGGACCAAGCTCACCATAAGGGAAGAAGGAAGGAAGGAACGAGCAAGTGAGCGAGCACATAAACAACCGAACGAACGAAGAAACAAGCGAGCGAACGAGTGCTCACTTGTGCTCGCACTCAAGCAGGCACTTGCAAAGACCGGCTTCACTGTTATAAGTTTTTTTATGTTCCCATTAGACAACTTACAGCTTGGATAAACAGCTATGCTGTTAGAAAACAAAAAAGGTACCGTTGCTTTTCAGCACTCAGCATGCACGTTCATTCCGCACCTCAGTCTGTCTTAACAAGATTACTTTTAGGATGCATTTCTCCTGTGTGTTGGTCCCACAGCCAAAAATTAATCAACATATTAATTCAGCCTGCATGCACAAACCTGTAATCTGCATTTACAACAGAAACCGTATCCGCAAAGTTTGTACGCGACTTCATTGGGACATGACCTGCCTCTGTGTAGCCACTAAAAAAAAAAAAAGTGCAGTGAAAGAGCTACAAACAGAATAACCACATTCTTTGATCATTTGACTTCCATATAAGGCAGTGCACCAATAAAAATTCACAGCCCTCAGTCCCCCAGACAAAGAGACTGCACAAATGTACCACAATAAGGGCGCAGTTTAAAACACGATCAGGATCACACTTGTCCTACGGACCTCTCAGTCAGCACACCCACATCTATCTGGACCGTGCCACTTTATGGAGCAGTAGTACCCCTAACACAACATTCCGTTCCGAGATAGGTAAAAATCCGATACTTCTTGCGACCACCCAGTGCCATATACTCATTCACATGGAGCAATCCTCCTGTTCCTTCGAGCAACTGCCAAAGCACTAGGCTGCTTGTCCTCAGCACATAGTTAAAAACTTGTGGTGCTCGACCACAAGTTTATTAAAAGTGTAAGAAAGATTTCAACTTCCATACGGAAGCCTTGTTCACTAAGAGAATAAGCCCGAAGCATGAAGCTTTTAAGTGCGCCAATGCAAACACCCCAGCCATCTTGCATAATCTGTTGTTACGACACACATTTCTGTCGTAACAAAAGTGAATTTTCTCAACAATAAACATATCTGTAGTCACAACAGAACTGCAATTTACCCTACTATTCCCAATAGACAATAACATTCAAACCATATGCAACTACTTATCAAGATCACAAGACCGGAATTCGGCACGACAGAACATCAAAATCAGGACAGGAATACCACACACGACATGACAAGAATACGACAAGACGACAGTATGACACGCGAAAATGCGACAAACTAAATTTTTCTTGTCTTTTTCGACTGGGCATGCATATGATGTTAGCATTCCAGTGAGACAATGCGACAACCGCTACTACGTCATTTTCAGTGGGCACGACGTTGAGCAACATCGGCCAGCGCACAAACACATACTACTGGCTTGCCGAGCCCTGAACCAAGCAGCAACTACGGTATAGCAAGCCCACCTGACTACTGCAACGCACGAAGGGACCTGAGTTCATGGGTCCCTGCGGCATCCGGGAGTAGCTGTCCTTCTCCAGGTCGTCCGCAAAGCTCGCCAGGTTCTGCAGGGTCTCCTCGCACCGCCCGCAGCGTCTCGAAGAGGGGCTGTGATGAGGGGGAGAGAGTTTCACTTCACTTCTTCTCAAAGAATTTCCCGCTGTAATATTGGGAGTGCTGCGTTTGCGCATCATCGAGTTGACGTACTGCACAGTTGGGGTACCGGTGTGCCCGGTGTAGAGTGTTCATCAAAAGTTGATATGCCACAAGTAGTTTGACACACAAGCTTCCCTCTCGAGTAAGGAAAGCACCCTTCCTTAAATGGCCCATGAAGACAGAATACAACTTTGTTGAATTTAAAAGAACTAGCCTTGAGTAACTCATAGGTAACACACGCACCGGGGTTGCCCCCAAAACTGGCGCGGTGCAGTGCCCCACAACGGTGCACACCGGCATAGAGCGGTGATTGAGGACAAACTGAACGGTTCTACCCAAGCGCCATCTCTTAAGCTGCGAAAGCAACTCATGGGAACGTTCACAAGTGGCTATACCGCGGCCTAACATGACACAGCGCTACTCGAAAGGGGTATTTATTGAAGGCCAATGATTATATGTACACACAACCCTTACCCTTCACAAGTACATGCATGACAACGTACTTCCACCGCTTCCACTAAACAGCTACATACAAGATGCTTCTCATCTCCATTAGAGCCATGACTCGAGTGCCTGTTTTGTTCTGCTCTTCCGCTACAGCAAAGCATGTAGGTCTTCACGATCTAGGCACTCCAGTGACTGCTCATGATAATTAAGAATCAAACGAAACGAATGCAAATCTTTAACTGCCTGGCAATGCATGCAGCCTTCTTTGCAGTGCACGAAGTTCGCGTCCTCATTTATCTCTGGCCGTTGTTGCTGCCAGTTCAGAGACGGCGCATCATGGCTCGATGAATTCGCAAGCAAGTCATCCTTGTCAGCAACAATATACAGCTCCCTCTGCCTTCACGCAAGTGCGTTGATGTGCCGTCGCTGCAACAGAAAGCGGGATGCCGCTTCCCCAGCGTCATTCGCGATGTATCTTCGAATTGCACCCCAGCACCCCATCGACTCTCTCGGTGCGTAGTGGGGCAACCAAAAATTGCCCCGCAACAGTGCGCCCCAATTTATCGAGGAGAGATGGTGCAAACCAGTGCAGTTTATCGAGGATAAAAAGGCGCATCGGTGCGCCCAAGTGTGCACCGCTGCGGTTTATCTATCACTCAGTTCCATTACAGCCATGAGATCTTTTAACCGCAAAAATGCAAGAAATGTTGAAAAACTTTCCTGTTTAGTGCCACAGTGGCCTAATATGGGAAGGTGTGACCTTAGAGGCCAGTAATAAGAACAGTTATCAGTATGTTAACTGCACGATAGCATTCAAGTGAAAGCCGCACAGGGAAGTAGAGGCTGTAATACGCTCTGCCATTCTTTCTTCTTGACGGTGGCTTAGTTCAGCAGCCTCCAATCATGCAAACAAGATTCTGTGAGGTCACAGAGAAATCGGCGGAAAGTGGCTGAGGAGCCGCCACTGCTTCGTGTTTTCCCTAATACCGTATTTACTCGCGTAATGAACGCACCCCAAGCTTTGATCGTCAAAATTTGGTTTATTTTTTCCCCCAACTTTTCAATCTTGCAGTCCCACGAATGGCCATACTGTAGCTTTCCCACTTCACTGGCTCCCGCTGGTGATGGCGTCGCATCGAACCTAGCGCCATCTCTCAGAGTAAAAACGAACAAACACTCCGGCGCAGTGTCGTGGGACAGCCAATCACGACACTCAGTCGGCTCAGTCCGCGGAGCGTCTACTTTTCTTCATGACTGTGTTGTTACTTGCTTGCTTTTCTGCACGTTGTGCACTTTTCAGTTGGCGATAGGCCGAAATGTCTGTTACACGGCAGTTTTAAGCTAAAGGCTCTGGAGTATGCATTTGAGTGTGGGAATCGCGCTGCCGGTAAACATTTCTGAATTGGCTATGTGAAACCTTGGCAAAAGAAGACAAGTGTAGTTCAATAAAAATGCTGCTTACCAATTGTGTACGCACGCGTATATATACGCGAAAGGTAGGTTATCTAATGCATTATAATTTTTTTGATGCGGCCTTCTTTCGTCCCTCCAAAAAGTTTCCGGAAAATTACCCCGCATAATAAACCCACCCCCAACTTTGCTTCTGTTTTATGGGAAAAAAAGTGTGTTCATTACGCGAGTAAATACGGTATAGCCATTATTTGTTGGAAGTTTCCCATAAAATTGGCATCGTTTTCGGGACAAAGCAGTCTGTGTGGTGAAACAAACTTGTTTTGCGTTCATGGCTTCTTTTAGATCAGCACTCCTGCATTCACGACGAACGGCGTACACTAGCATCGAGTTGACGTATGGTGCAGTTTGGTGTGCCCCAGTGCTCAGTACTTGTAGAAGATTTCTAGGCAACTAAGGGGCAAATCAGCCACGAGCAATTCAACGTACAAGCTTGCTTCCCAAGTATGGACTGCACTCTTCGTTATCCCTGTCGTCAATCAATTCCATCACACTTGAAGGCTAAGCTCTTTGAATTTTTTGTGGCATGGGCTATTGGCACGAGCTATTGACAAAGACTGCAAATGTGGTATCATATTCACCTGTTTCTAACGCTCACTTTTTTTCCGGAAAAAATAGGTCGAAAAATTGCATGCGCTTTAGAATCAGATACGAAATTAGACACAAGAATAATGAAACAGCTCTTCTACCAATGAGACGACTTATCAAATTGATGTAATTTTTATATGTTGCTTCCAGTCGCAGGACCTGACTTGGTGGTCAGAATTAACAGACCTGACACAGCTATAGCTTCAAGCAGTTGGCGCAGCATGGTACCAGAAATGCCTCAAAGCCAGTGTGCGTCCTCCAAGGCTATGCCTAAGCCTTTTATGTAGTTCCTATCAAGGAACTCTCTCTGTTTTGTGGTTTTCATTTGGGATCCTGAAAATGTAATGACATTTTGTCACTTCAGAGCGTGAGGGAATTTGTGCACCAGCCTTAATCGAGGGCTATATAAAGTCGTCTAACCCTCTTCTAATCAGTTACATTTAAAGAAGATGGAAGAATGTTCTGACGCTACAGTGCTGCCTGTAACAAGCCTTTGCTTGCCTCAAAGTTTATGGTTAAATCGCAAAACTGATAGCTGGCTTAAATCTGATAACCGACATATGGTTAAATCACGAAATTGATAGATGATTTTTTCCCTTGATGCTCGAACTGGGGAATGGTTTATTATTTATGTATTTAAGTGGTACAATTGATCTTTTCCCGTTTCCTGCAATACATTGTGAAATTCTTTGACGTAATTACCCAATGTTCGCTTGCTAGCTTGCGACAAGCTCTCATGCGTTTGTACATATAGTATCTGTGAGATGTCATTGAATTTTCCCCGAATAAACTCGTTTCCAGTCTGCCTTGTGCCCTTTCATTCGCAAATTGTTATCCACCAATGCCTTTTCTCCGGCATGGTATCTTAACAGCTGCTGCGCTAGTTTTAAGAAGTTACCTATGACAATTAGAGTATGCCTCTAAGCAACGTACTCCAAACCTGCACACAAACTCGAAACACTGAAACTAGCAAAGGTGAATCAATTACGCGCTGAGAACAAATTTAAATTAGCAAAATTCTGCGAATCTGTTGCACTTGGTGGCAGACACGCACAACACTGGAGTGCTCAGGATTTGAGTTCGGGAAGGGGGATTGGACCTGAAGGAATAAAAGGTAAATAAAATAACATAACACACATGACAAAAGAAAATGCCAAAGGTAGCAATTTATAGGGGTGATTCCATGATCTCTCATTTTTAAATTCATTATTTTTTTTTCAGAAATTGCAAACATTCATCGAAGCCGCGTGTGGATGGTGCGTAGCACTGCGATACAAAAATAATTATCGGAACTCATTATTCATTGATGGGCATGGAGCTGGTGTCTTTGCCGGTTTCTTGCTACCCCGCCCCTCTTCCTCCCCTTTTTCGTACGCCAGTAGCCAGGATTGTAGCGAAAAATAAAAGGACAACAAGAGCAGCAGTGGTGCATAGCTTTCCCGCGGAGTGGGAGACGCACGCATCCGCAGGGTTAGAGTTCCTTTATGTAGCTCCCGCAGAGGGGGAGCTATATAGAGGAACTCTAAGCAGGGTGGGCCCGCAGCGCCGGCTCCTCGCAGCAACCACCGGCAGGAACTAGTAGAGATGGCCAAAGTGGCCCACTTCAGTGAGCGGCTCAGAACAGGTCCGTTTAATGAAGTGAACCGGTTCATTTGAACGGCTCAGCGGTTCATTACCCTTTCTTTAGGCATAATCTAAATTATTGCTTAATTTAAGTGCATGAACGTTTCCTTGTTATGGAAACCTTTCTTTCGTCAAATCATCCGGTGTATTTGTAGAGAAACGAATTGGCTTCACCATCACTACAAAGGTTTTTGTGTGTCTGTGGTCTTTCAAGATCACTTTCGGTTGATAGATAAAGAAAAAAAATGTAAATTCTTTGTCAACTTTATTAGCCCAGAAAGACTACTAGTGAGCTGTGGCGCCAGAAAAAATGATTCTGGAAAAGTTGATACAAGAATCTAATTTTAATATATGAAATGTAAATTGTGGTTCATGAACAACACTTTGCTCAGTTTATTCGAAGCAAGACGGGTCCGCTTTTCGGCACCGATAGCAGAAGCTGCACACAAGACCTGGCTGGGTCGGCCGATGCGCCTCTACTAACTCTACCGGAACGTGATGAAACGATTCATCCAGAGTTACCTGGTTCAAAATGGTTCTCTTATCAAGCGAGCTGCCGTTGAGCGGCGGTTCTTTGGGAGAGCCACTGCGCCAAAGAACCGCCGCTGAACTGAGCGACTCAGAAGATTCGGCTGAAATGTAACTGTGCCGAATAGGTCACAGCAGTTTATTTTCTTATTACTTTCAAAATGCAGACGCAGTTCGTTTACTGCTGCCATTGCGGCCTCCTAATCTGTCAATCACCGCTGCCGTGGTACCTCAACCGCCATTCTCGAGCGGCTTTGGAAAGAGCGACTCAGAAGATCTGAAGAACGGCTCAAAAGATCCGGCTCTCCTGACTCGGACTGTCTGCTCACAAGACAGGACGCGCTGGAGGAATTTGGAAAATTAGCCCCACTTGGCCCGGCAGGGCAGCTGCTTTCTTGCGCCAATAATAGAGGCGCGAAGCTGACCCCAAAGAGCCGGCTCAATTGACCTGGCTCTTCGGCTCAGTAACTGAGCAGAAGAGCCGAAGAACGGCTCAAAAGATCCGGCTCTCCTGACTCGGACTGTCTCCTCACACGACAGGCAGCAACGGAGGAATAAAGGCAAGGGAGAGAAGGACAAGGCGAGCTCATACAGGCCAATTACGGTCCCGTCAGTGCTCTATATATAGATTAGCTATACAAGCCATAAAATCCGAGTTGTTGAAGTGGGTGGAAAGAAACGGTATTTTAGGGGAACTGCAATATGGATTTCGGCCGGGCCAGTGTTTAGAAGAAGATATTTTCGTATTAACCCAGACCATCGAAATTTCAGCAGCACAGGACAGACCGACATGGCTAATGATTCTGCACATAAAGAGAGCCTCTGACAACGTAGATAGGGGATTGTTGTGGCATATACTAGAAGAGGGGATTGGGTCAGAATTTGTAGGGCTGCTCAGGGCAATATATGAGGATAACAAGGCGCGTATTACATGGGAAGGGCATACGGGCACAGAGCCCGTGAACATTCGAAGAGGTTTAAAACAGGGGTGCCCCCTTTCGCCATTGCTGTTCACACTTTACATTAGACGAATGGAAAGACGATTGGAGGAGAGTGGTTTAGGCTTTGACATGTCATACCGAAGCAACGGAGAGTTGGTGGAGCAACGAATTCAGGGATTAATGTACGCGGATGATATAGTGTTGCTGGCAGATAATGCGAAAGACTTACAAAAACTGGTCGACATTTGTGGTGATGAGGCAACGTACCAAGGCCTACATTTTGACCCACAGCTATCTGTAGTCACGGCGTTTACCGAGGAAGCTCATACAGCACCACTAATGATTCAAAAGGAAGCCATACCATTAGTAGATAAGTACAAATACTTGGGGATCTGGCTTAATGAAGGAAAAGGCTACCTGAATGTTCATGAAGAACACCTCAAACTGAAAGGGAGACGAAACGCAGCAGTAATGAAGCATAGAGCACTTTGGGGATACAAGAAGTACAAGGTAGTACGAGGCAAATGGAAAGGGGTAATGGTGCCGGCACTCATGTTCTCTAATGCCGTATTATGCTTAAAGTCAGATATCCTGTCAGGACTGGAGGTTAACCAAAAGGCAGTCGGCAGATTAGCACTGGGAGCTCACAGTAAGACTACAATGAGGCCGTACAAGGCGATATGGGTTGGGCTTCATTTGAGGCGAGGGAAGCGCAAAGTAAAATACGTTTTGAGCAGCTTAGACATTTAGATGAGAAGTGGGCAGCCAGAGTGCACAGGTACCTGTACCTTAAGTGTGGACACCCAATGGCGGAAGAGGACGCAAAAGCTGGCGACTAAATATAACTTGACTGCGGTGAATAAACAATGGGGGGCAGTTAAAAAGCAAGTGAAGGAAACAGAGACGCTCATGTGGAAAGAGAGGATGGAAAAGAAGGGATCACTGGGAATCTATAAAGCAAGCAAACAAGAGATCCGGAAAGAGAACTTTTATGACAACAATAAAGGTAGTGCGTTGCTTTTTGAGGAGCGGGCTGGCTGCTTGAGAACTCGAACATACATGAGCAAATATTCGTCCCAGGATGACACGTGTGGGATGTGGCAGGGATAAAGAAACAATCGACCACATAGTAATAGCATGCCAAAAGATTCAGCCGGATAGAATTGGGGGGAAAGTCCTACTTCCTGAGGCACTGGGCTTTGCAGTTGATGGAAGTATTAACTGGTCAGCAGTAGGTATTACTAAGCAGCGGCTAAGTATTGGCGGAAAAAAACAGGGAAGTCGATAAAGTGTCATCCCAGCCAGGGGTAGCGGCAGGGCAGAATTAGGAAGAAATACAAGTTGAGGGTTAACTAAATTTAAATGACTAAGATAGGCTAGATGGCGCACATCGTCACCCCGATTCAAAGGGGAGGCCTTTGATCATCATCACCCACCTGGCCCGGCAGACGGCGGCAGTGCAGTTGCTTTCCCGCGCCCATAATAGAGGGCGTGAAACTCGCACCGAAGAGCCGGCTCTTTTGACCCGGCTCTCCAGCTCAGTTGCCCCAGCTTTCGCAAGCCAACCTCCTCCGATGCCGCTTCCTTCTCTCCTCAAGCCCCTCCCGTGCAGTGCCTTGTGGAATTTACACCACCCCGGCCCGCGGTAGCATTTAGTGGTTCCAGCTGGCTGCTTGTGGAGTTCACATTCATGGTTTGCTTTGGCCTACATTTGCTGCGACGAGTGCATTATGTGCCACCTTCCCTTGTCATCACAGCTGTGCAACGATAGTGCCCCATCAGCTGAGAGTTGCCTGGAAGCGCGAAAATATTTGGTTTCGCCAGCGTGCATTCTGGCATAACTTGGCTTACCTGTGCTGGGAGTTCGCATTCGCGTGGTACGCGTGCTGTGCGCGGTTGTTGAACATTTGTGGTGCGTTTTTATCTCATTCAATGCATTGGACAAAAGAATCGCTGAACCAGTGATTTTAAAGGTGGGTGCGACAATAATTTTATTGCGAGTGGTACCCTTAGTAAGGCAAGTAGGACCTGCCGCACGGCGGTTTGAGTCGGACCGGCCGTGGCGAGTGCCAGACAGCAAGTGACAGTGAAAAAAAAAAGGTTAATTGCCTAGAAATGAGCCTACGTTGTAGCTAAAAAGGATTGCTAGTGTACCCGGTAAACATTAAATAGCAATAGATTTTTAGTGCTTCTCAATGCCATTTTTGTTCTTTATTGTGTGCAGCGGTAAATACACTGCACAGAATCAATTGCGGTAAATTTTAAAAGTTTGATACGTACAGTCATGGACAAATAAAGCGCGATCAGGAAAATGAGCCAGTAAGCACAAATAGCGTTCTTTCCATGTAAGTCAAATTGACGCGTGGCTTAATTAACGAAGTTGGGAAATGTGGCTTTCCAAATATACCAATGGCGCGCCACAATTTGGCCCCCACTAACAGTATTCCTCAATTTTGCGTGTTCTGGTTCATATTTCCGCGTTAGGATTTCATTTGTCCACATGCGCGTATGGGGTAAAGTGGCATGAAGTGTATAAATTTGAGATTCCGCTCATTCCAAATTGGCGAAAAGAAAACAGTATGTTGGCGTTCCTTTGGTCCTCTGGTCCGCTTGCTCTTTTGTTTTTCTGTGTTCAGGGCCCCCGATGCCTAAATTTTGCTGTATTTAACAGAAGAGTTGCTTTTTCCAAATTAGCGTAAATTTTTTATGGCACACAAAAGAACAAACAGATCCATCACCTGCACAGCAAAATATTCAACACAATACAGTCCTACAGCGTCCAGTTGTCTCAAAGGCCATTGATCTCGAACGAATGTGTGAATTAGAAGTGCTCCTTATCTGTACACCAACAGCCTGGGTATACAAATTTAATGTTGAAAAAATACATCATAGTCACATGTATCTCTCTAAAAAAAATCATTGTGAGCAACACTTCTGAAGCAAGATAACAGCATGAAAATGTGATATAAAGCAACAAACTTAGATCACAAACAAAAGGGCTACATTCGAAATGTTAGCAGTAGGCAAGGGGGGCGCAAGAGTGAGGGCAAAATAAAGCCATCTTCAATAATCAAAGGGCATTTATTGCAAGGCCCTATAACTCTAAGCAGAACCATTCTTATTTTCTAAATTGTTTGTAGAGCTCCAGTTTACTCTGATACCAGTAATTTTATCAAAATAATTCTGTGTACATATTGTATTTGTATGCACAAGCGCGAGTAAACATTTAGCAGATAAAACACTTAGTATTGCACCTCGTGGAGCTCTAGAATGTGTTTCCACATGATTAGTTCGCCTGCCGAATTTTTTACAATTGTCTTTTTGTCACACAAGCTTGTGTTCCTGGGGAGCTTTAGCATGTGACAGGGGTCCAAAAGGGCGAAGATAGGCTTCTTTGTGACTGGGTGTGGAAAAGAGGCATCCAGCTTGGCCAAGTCTAGCTTGCAGCCGAGGCTGCACAACATAGAGAGATTTGAGGCTGCACCGTTGCAAGTGATACCAACAATGTGTGCGCCTTTTTCATGGGCAAGGCTGGCAGCTTGCAGCACCAAACTGCACCTTTGTTCCCCACTGATTCCGTCAACAAAAAAGTAACCATCTGCCATTGATTGAAACGAGCATCAAGACAAATGCATCTTTGGCAATCGGGAAACTGTCGTCACTTGTCTTTGTCCCCACGTCTGCATACCCATGAAATTTTTTCCCATTCCATTCTGCGTGCCTTCTAATTGCCATTTCGTCTACCACCAAATTGCAAAGTGTAGAGTAGCCCTTCTTTGAATTTTCCTGTACTTTCATTTCCAATGCGGTCAACGCCTCTTTTACAAAGCCAGCAGCGCCATCGACTGATTGGTACCATTTGCTTAGTGTCTGTGGATGTTGGATGAGGTAAGCACGTGTCCAAGACAGCTCGCACATATCTATAAGCCCGCGGTGAATAAAAATGCAACGTCAAGGCAAATGCCCTCAGTTCTGGTCGTTATGTTGTTTGGAGTCGGGCACCCGACTTTCTGGCCAACTGCCGCATTAGAAGGTCCTTCCTCGACCCACCAAGACACTGCAAGGTTGCTACATCTTCATCTGCCAGAATTCGATTTTCCGACAAATCCTTAATAATGTCCTGAAGATGTGCTACCTTCTGAGCAAGACGGCGTCGAGACTGCTGCAGAGTTTTTATCTTTTTTTTTTTTGCTCACTGTCTGCAAATTTGCGTAGCGCCGAACTTCGCTTCTCAAAAATGCCTGCTCCAGAGTGTCCTCCATGGCCGGCAGCTGCAAAATGAAAACGAACTAAGCATTAACAGTTTCCTCTAATTACATAAGTGGGGGTGAAATTCTGACCTTTTACATATATCTACACGGGAACACATTTCTTTTAGGGCCACGCATGCATCATTCTCCCTTCGCCAGTAATTTATATCCTAGTGGCGTAACTGAAATAAACTCGTATGCCAGTGCGTAGCCATTGAATTGTTTTAAATGTTTTTGGTGTTACCTGCTGTTATTGAAAGGTGTGTCCAGATGAATAAAATTGTAACTGTCTCATACGAGCAATTTTTTTATGAGCCAGGTATTACACCGCATCTTTTTGCATGCTATATTAGGCAACCATTCTAATGAGAATGTCTAATTTAATGAGAATTACCCATCTGTTAATACAGTAAAGCCTGCTTATATCGAACACGGATATATCGAATTATTGCCTATATCAAAAGCATATTTCTGATAAAAATTACATGCATTTTAAACTTTTTATATTGCATGCGATTTTGCTCCCAAACTCTCCGGCGCGGGATTTTTCGCTCTCCTTAGGCATGCGGCAGGCTTTCCCGCAATACATCAGCGCGCAGCGGTGTCGCGGGTGTCGCTTCCGACTCCCGCGCCAGCTCGGGCGCGTCCAAACCGGCCGTGGCAGAGTGGACCAGCTCCACGCATGCATGCCGTTGGAGCCGAAAGCGCCACATTGGGCGCTGCGGGCTGCGGTGTCACCGAGCTTCAAGTCCGCGCCACTCGCTGCGTGCACTTGCTCGGTTCGCTGGGTTCACCGTAATTCGCTTGTATCCATACTTGTCTCCACTCTATCGAAGATGCCTAGGACTCCGTACCGCTTCCGAGCATGAGCGAAGCCGTCGCTGCCGTGGCCCTGCTATGGCGATACTGCACTGCTGCAGTGCCATGAGGGCAGCAATCTTGCCCTTGTTGACTGTTTAGATACCGTGGAGCAAGCAGTTACCAGCAACGCGTTGCGCTCCAAGAAGCAGGCTACACTCACGCAGTTCTTCCGCCCCAATAAAGGATTTTTTTCTTTCCGGGAAAGTGTCGTATCAATAGTGAACTGTAGAATGGTAAGAGCTCAGCGTTAGCTCGTGACTCCGTCGGCAGGATTGCTCTCATGTAAGGTTTTTTGCTCCACTTTCTACATAGAACTTTTGCTATATCGAACTATTTTACAATCCCCGCGCTTTTCGATATAAGCGGGCTTTACTGTATCTATTAGACAACATATAACTACCCAAGTAATGTTTACAGCACAGAATATTGAACAAAACAGCATATTTCTTTACCATACGATGCCTTGACGGTGTTGAAGGAAAACAGGTTGCTTGTGCAGCCTCCACAGATGGCTGTGCCGCCTCCATAGGGTCATCCCATGACCTTGCACTTGATGGCTGAACAGTGTATAAGAAAACAATGATTTTAAGAAGTTTATTGGATGCACATATGCAAAAAAGAGCAATACAGTACTTGGTAAAAAAAAAACCCACACGCACACAAAAGTGACAATTGCTTTGAGGAAAGAGTCGTAGAGTCGTTCACAAGCAAGCAAAATAAACATAACGCGAAGTATAATATTGGTGAAGGTACTAAGTTCTAGCATATGTGCACACAAAAAATGGCTGATGGAGTAAAGAACAAAAACCAAGTAAAAAAGTGCAGATTGATATCAACTTTTTTAGTGAAGTTCTGTAAACAAAGTGGTGTAGTTGCTTTGAAGAAAAAAATCGGTGCTGTTAAGTCCAAGTGGGAATTGATGCGGGGCCTCCAGTGTGTGAGATGATAGTGTTACCCCCCCAGCCCAACTTTTCCCACTATTGTGGCTGACTGAAGTTGTGCCCAATGCATGCGTCCCCTGACACGTGACAGAGCAGCCAATAAATCTTTCTCAGATACAAATGCAAAGTCCACAATCCAATCAGCCCCTAAGGGCCACATCAACAACAACATTGAGCTAATTGAATGTAATGTTACGATTTCCTATCTATGGTTAGGTTAGGTATAACTTTATTGTTGCCTGCAAAACGACGGTTTTTTCTCGCTGCGACACGGGCCTGGCGTCGACCTAGGGTTTGCTGTTACTCTGCACAGCGCCAACGCACCCTGTTGCCGGGTCGCCGGTCTGTGTTTTTCGAGCGCACCCCGGGCCTGCTGGACAGCCCAAAGTTGAACGTCCTTGTCGTTACTACGCACTGCTTCTTGGAGTTTCGGCGGATACTTCCTTGACTTGGCTTCGTCTGGAAACCGGACACAGTCCCAGAAGATGTGCCACTGGTCTGCCAGACCCACTTTACACACTTTGCCCACCTTCCACACCTTTGCACTGCTTTTCCTATCTATTAATTTTTTTGTGTGATTGGGTCTAGTAATTGTGTGAAGTTGGCTTTCCTGCAGTGGAGTCATGTAACCTCGAAATCTGTGGGGTAGCAGTGTATGATTGTTGTAGACTTTGTGAAAACCCATTGTGTAAAGCTGGCTCTCGTGAAGTACGTTTTCAGGTACCATCACCATCAGTGAGGTATAGAAAGCTTTGCTGTAATAAGGATGAGGTACGTGTGACTGTACATGAAAAACAGGCACACCAATGCCACTGACATCAGTGATTTTGGGCAATTATAGACATGAAGTATCGTAAGTTTTCCATGCTGGAGTAAGTTGCACTGTGTATAGCCTCTTAAAAGTTCTATATCAGATGCACTGCCAGTTTCTGTGCGGGCAAAGTGGGGTTGACTACACAAATATGCCAAGGCAAAGTCAGAGGAGGCGAAGAGCGCAGAGAGAATAGCTAAGCAAATGAGAATGTAAGCAAGGAGACGCTAGTGCGACATAACACTAAAGAAGTCTGATAAGCATACCAGGGGAAGTCTTATGATTTTACCTACAAAGCGTATATGCTCTGACGTAAATGGTTTGAGAAACTGTTTGCGCAGTACCGTATTGGCCGCGAGGCCCACCACTGGAGAGGCCGGCGCTGCGATCGTTTTGACGTCACTTGTAGGATCACCGTTCCTATCTTGCTGCGTAGTTGGCTTGCAGCGCGTGACACTTCGCTTAGGAAGTGCGTTCTAAAAGTATTTTCGTGGTAATTTCTTTCGTTTGAAGTTAATTCTCAGTGCGTCAAGCGCAGTTCGACCTAATGGTGACTATAACCGCATCAACTGCGATAGATTATCCGCAAATACCATGGTGTATATGCGACCAAAGCGTAAGCAGCGGCTTGTTTCCCCGATCAACAATGTGGACTGCGACGATCGCCGAGTGAAGTTTCTAGTTCCCTTGTTTGCAAGAAATGTATAAAGCAGAAAATCGTGAAGCGTTAAGTGCTTGCAGAAGCACTCGCAGCCGCGGTGCCTGCCCGCACAGCCGACGGTGCGGCTCGAACCGACGCAGGTCGCGGCAGCAACAACTTGTCGCCGCTTTTTAAAATCACACAAATCGCGGAAAAGAAGTTCCAGATTGGTGAAAGTGGATGTTAGTGTGATGAAAAATTCTGATAGGTAGTGTCATCAGCTGTGGTTTTCAAAGCGATGCTCAAATATCTGCCGCGATTTACGCCGGCCGGCCGCGGAGGTCGGTCCCGGCAGCGCCGGGCCGTTCACGCACGCTGCGGCGAGCAGCCGAACGATGGCTATGCTTGCGCGCAAGAATCGGCGGAGGCCGCGCAGATATCGCCGATCGCTTCAACGGAAATCACCGCGCTTACAGAGTTTCCAGTGCGGTGAAACGTCCTGTTAGGGACTGTCACTCGCAACTCTAACGGCCATGAAATATCTGCTGCGATGCCAAGCCTAAAGTTCCCAACATCCGATTACGTGCATCCGAAGCCGGCTGCGAGCTGTTGGTGAAGGCCCTCCCGTCGCGCACGCGCGTGATGCGTTTGGATTCCTCTAACTTCTTGGGGGCCCCCAGCGCTCGGTTCTCCTATTCTAAATATCCCCATTACCCGAAATCATTAACGACGTGTTCCGCCTCGTACGCAGCCTGGCCTTCTGTCAGCAGTCGTGAGTTTCGAAATTGATGCTTGAGAAATGCCGGCTTACTGTAAACATACAAAACACGCTGCAATTATAAATTACCACGCCGAGCACCTAATGAAAACTAAATATAGCCTTGTCCGAACCCGCTCGAAGGCATTACAAACTCGCGTTCATACCGTTCAGACATTGCGGACAAGTCGTAAAAAGTAAACATTAGCCGTGCAGAGTACAGGCTACGGCAGGGGAAATAGGCACTGATTAAGCCAAACTGCAGACCATAACAATACTTTTAAGCATGTGTGGCGAAGCAATCTGATCACCGTTCTCGCGTCATTCATTTACCAGGCAATACGAGCAGTTCGCGCGGTGAGATCATAAGTGAGCGACGCGTTTCTGTCGCTGTTACAAGGTTACGACGCGTTTCCGTCGCCTTTGCACATGTCCCGTCACAAGTATTTCATAATGATTTACAGCGTACTTTTCTCGGCATCAGTTGCATCGTCCCTGGCGTTAGCTGGCTGCGTATGTAAGAGCTGTGGGTCGCGATGGTAGCAACTACCTAAACGCGGCGGTGTCGCCGGGAACACGCGAGTCGCTGACTGCTTTCCCGAATTATTTGGTTTACATACAACTTTTTTTGTTAATTTGCATCAAATACACAAGGAGCGGGCGAGACGGTGGTCACAACAAAACAACACGCTTCCGCGTACGCACGGGAAATGTGTTGTAGCAGACGACAACACGATTCGGCGTCCTACAAGTGACGTCACTCGTAGGTGGCGCCACGGTATGTCCTCGAGGCCAATTTACCCACGTAATGATCGCACTTTTTTTTCCAAAAAAATTAGATGCAAATTTAGGGGTGCATTCATTACGCGGGGTAAATTTTTCGCGAAAAACTTTTGAGCACAGAAAAGGCAAGCAAGTTGCGGGTCAAAATTGTTACGCTAGGTCTCGTGTACATAATAAAAATAATAAATAAAAACCTAATAACTCCGCACACCGCCGCCAGCTGCTTTGCAAAGTGGCGCGAAATGCAGTGTTTTCATGAATTACAGAACGCGCCAGAACGAGTTTGCTGCGAGGTGACAACAGGGCGACCAATAAGTGGCTGCCGCTGTCGCAGTGCGGAACATCAAAACAGACATTAGGGCCGATGCAGCAAGCTGGGCGCATTTTTTTCTTTGTCTTGCGAGTACATTACGTGCATTTAGTGAGAGTTTCTTCCTCATCAATATTGAACGCATGCTTGCCGATATCGCTAATGTCGGCAAGTCTGCGGCAATAACATAGCCACGTCCGCTTTGAAAGGGAAGGAAACAGAGGTAAGCACGATCATCATCAGCTGGACTTGGCACACGTACGACATACTGCTGCGGCAAGTTCAGGGTGCGTCATTGCGCAGGAAATTTAAAAAAAAAACTGAATTTTGACGACAAACTTCAGGGGTGCGATCATTACGCGAGTGCGATCATTATGCGAGTAAATACGGTATATATACATCCATAGTACTTGTTGGTGAGCTTCGTAAATAGTGTGAGTGGGTCTTTCTGGTTTAGCTGTCACATTAATGTCGGCTGTAAAAACTTCCTTATCTACTCCAAACTGTCATCTCCTCTGCCCCAAGAACTGATTCAGATCATCTAGAGTCTACAGTTACACATAATTGGTCTAGTTGCAGGTGAGAAGTTTATACGGTAACAGAAAAAATAAGCCACCTGTGATGGCCCAGCTGCCAGGGCGTCTTCTGATGACAGTGCCCACGAGCCAGTGGGGGTGGAAATGGGACGGGCACCAGAAATGTCCAACACATCCATGTCCTCTTGTGTGTCTAGAAGTGTAACTGCCTGGGGGAAGCAGATGCAGTGTAATACAGAAACAGTGATTACTACTTGCTGTAGCCTGGACAAGGAAATGAAAGGGTGAAAATTTTTATGGGGTCATCTCATTTCATTGAAGACAGCTGAGGACATGCGATTGTACCTGCTCGTCTGCAGACTGCGCCATTTCAGTGGTGTGGACAGCTGCGCCCACACACTCACCGCCAGCAGCAGCACTCTCCATTGCAGTCATCTGGAGTAATTGACGGGGATTGGGAAATCGAACACAACATTCTTTAAAGTATGCATGCACTGCAGGCGCAAAAACAAAATACAGTTCAAAATTATCGCCACTTCTTTTTTTCAATGTACTTCACAAGCAACCAAAATGATTGGTAGCAGATCACAAACACGAATGGGGCACTTGTACTTTTATCTCGTTATTTCTGCCAGATGATTATAAGAAGGTGTAGGTGCTATCCTGTTCTGGCCGCTCTTGGCAAGATAGGGCTGAATAGAATCAAAAGACTTGAGCCCATAGGTTTGCCGATAGTTGCATCTGAACGGGAAGAGAGTTACATTTCCATGCACGTTTCTTGAATAAGTACCAATCATAATGTATGCATACTAGCCACTGAGTGTCCAGAAACCTGGCAAACTATACGCTAGAAAATCATGAGCTTACAAGATGCATGAAATCAGGTACTGCTATATTTAGCGACAGCACCGCCTTAGGCATTTGATTACTTGTTCTTCATTGATAAGCCATGTATTCCGTGTCCTTAAAGTGGGGAGAGCAGACAAGGCTTCTCGCTGACGGTGACCATGTATCGGGGCGGCGGAACGCCCTACCCCATTTTGCTTTCAAAATGGGATTCCTTGGAAACCTAAAAAAAATGGCAGTACACACTTTATGCATGCACTACCAACTAGTGTATACAATTGTGTTGAATAACACCAATTCCATGATTAGGATAGGGCCAGATGCAAGGGCAATGCACCTGGTAGAGTTTGTATCTCACTAAGGGGACACGCGGGTCGAAAAAACGCGATTTTTTCGAAATATACCGATTTTTTGTTTTCTCTTGCATTGGCATCTTTGACTATCCTTCTTTCATGGGTAAAAAAATGAAAACGAAATACGAACGATAACTTAGTGAAAAATGTGTTTGAATGACTCGCGGTGACCCAAGAAATCGCGCAATCAAGCCGAATTTCGGCCAGGTTTGAGAATTTATTCCGCACGGCAGCGTGGCTCGCCGCCATTGCGGTCACTTGAGAGAGGTAGAACCACGACCGGCTTTATAAGTAGCGACCTGCGCATCGGCCGCCGGCGCCGTGTCCGCGATTTTTTTTTGCTTGTTGTGTTCTTTATAGTTCCCGCGAGCGCCACTGCAAGCTGCGGCGCTGCTTTTAATCCTCTCGTCTCCTTTCCTCGCGACGGTCTTCGCTGCCGCGCACGGGTGGCCAGCGTTGCGGCTTGTTGGGTTTGCTTGTGTTTGGGCTTTTCCGCGCACATGTTTGTTCCTTGGCATCACTTCAACTTCTAGCTATGGCTGGAAGAGGTTGGGTGGAATAGTTACACACTGCAACGTGCGCAGTTGTGTACTGCTGCGCACCGTTCTGCAGGTCGAGCGGGCGCATATCGTTACACGCATTGGCGCACCCAGGATTTTTGTTCGGAGGGGGGGGGGGGGGGGGGGGGGTGAAATTTTGGCAACAATGCTTATGCAAAACATGCTGTTCACTTGTTCACCTACAAACCAACTTCAAAATACGGTTTTCACGTCGAGGGCAGTTTCGAGGAAAAAAATAAGATAGAGCCCAAGCTTGAAATATACGTCTAAATGCAAAAGTTTACTCAAATTCGTTCTACGGCTGCAAGTCAGAAAAAAAATCTATTAGTATACGTGGGCATTTGCGCTGGGTAGTCAAATTAACTCACACTTCTGGAATCCTGTTCAACACGGAACAGACCCGCGACAGGGCTCGGTGGAATGCGAGATTGCAGAGTGGAGGGCAGAATTTCTTGCTTTTCAGTCACGTCTGTTAGTGCGCTAGTAAAAACGGATTTAATTTCTAATCCGTGTTCACTGGTTGGTTTTCCTAACTTCGCACGGAACGTTGCCGCCTTCCTCGAGAATGTTATAAACCGTCACGCGGTATTGAAAACAAAATTTGTTATTTAACGGGAGAGAGAGGGTTATTTCAGCTCGTACAGTGCTTCGCATTAAAAAGTCTGATCTTATTAAATATTAAATTTGAATTGAGGCCAGACGGCATGTAAGCTCGACCATACTGAGTCACGACTACGGGAAAAATTATCGCCCCCTCTCTTTTTTCCCCACGATTGATTCAAATATCGTGACTCCAGTTGCGCACAAAAGTTCAGAAAGTGATGTGGCCCTACAAAATTATTTCGGTTTAACGTGGCCTGTGAGGCGCGCCGTACCGGAGGCGGGGGCTGCGGAATAATGAATTTAAACCCCTCAGAGAAATTACACACTCAGAAATTTCTTAATTATTGCCGACTGGCAATTTTTCTGTCACTAAAATTTTTTTTCGTTTTTTTTTCTTACACTACTTCAAGTTGTACGCAAGTTGGTCGACGCAGTCTTATCTTAATTCTCGTGCCCCAGTTTTCTTCTTACAGTTTTTAATATATCCGCGAGATTTAGCTAAGAATATACAAAAATAGAAGCTTCCGAGAACACAAACTTCGCTCAGTCGACTTCAGTTGTCGTTCCGTTGAAAAAGGGGGCAGAGGGTTGGGTCGACAGACCTCTGTCGACCCCCCACCCACACGAGGTGCGCCACGTATTCTACAGTTCCGTGTCACCGATTTGTGAAACCACTCAAAGACAAGAGTGCGCGGCATAAAACAAAGCTGAATAATATCACTGTGCAGAAACCTATGAGGCCATCCTTGTCAAACACTGGCCCATATCCGCCGTGTCGGCTTCATGCGGCCGTGTCGGCCCTAGCCTCAAAATCCGGCCGACCCCTGATTAATACATTAAAACATTTGCCAACTCGTAATATGTGTTTTCAAGTCTGTTTTGGTCGTGATTTAAGCTTGAACTAATGGATTACATTTAGAGGTAAACGTCCGTGCACATCCCGGTACACGTTGAGGGCTCCTTGAACTAATACGTAGTCCTCGATGTGCCTCGCATCCCAGGCGCAGGTACAGCACGTAAAAACCCCAAATAAAAACAAAACTGCATGGATTATTCTTTGGTGCCCCCGTCACTGCCACAAAACGCGATAAAGCTGAGATGGCCTAGCGCAAATAAAACTTCCTGATCATGTTTAAAAGTTTGTGCGCATCTTCGCGTCAATCCTTGTGATCTGACTGCGCCTCAAACAAAACAAACACACGTCGGCGTGCACCTCGAAGACATGCTAAAAATGTGCTAAATATATCTCATTAGATGGAATTATCATGCCACAGCAAGTAATGTTCTTTGAGAATGTTTTCTAGGCTGCCAGCAAAGCTATAGCCATTGTTTCAGGCCTACAACGAGCCGCATTTGTGAGCGCTGACGTTTCTACATTCCTTCGTTATTTCGGTGCCGGGTTTGAACTGTCCTACTTCACGGCATATAAGGTAGAGCAAAAGAAAACATCTGATGTTTGGAAAGGAACGGGGTTTACACGATGTCGCGCGATCCGCTGTTGTAGCGGCTGTAGCAGCCGACGCGAGGTTGGGGATTAAACCCAGCGCCACCTCGCGAGGCGCGTCGTCAACATCGCGGCATTTTTCGGACCGCGTAGCCCCGTAGGAGAAGGGCGCGTGCGCAGGTCGCTATTTATAAAGCCGGTCGTGGGTAGAACAAGCCTTCTTCTCTCGATTGAGCCGCTCGCCAGCTTCGTATCTCTGCGTAAAAAAAATAAAAAAAATGTTTCTCCCCGCTTGTTTTGCGAGCTCCCACTGGGCATTTAAATCACGTGACGCGAAATCGGGACCGCCATTGGCTCTTGCCGCTTGTGAGCCGCCATGGCCACCATCGCCCGCATCGTTCCGTTCGCTACTTCGCGCTATCTTTTCTATTTCCTTATCGTGTGTTTTTAATCGTGAACGGTGAGGAGAAGCGTGACTTTTGTCGCCGGAAGCAGCGTACTTCGTGCCGGTACAAAGGAAAGCGCAAGCGGCGCAGCATTCTGACGACCACGGCTAATGCCGGCACGACCGGCACCGTGAGGCCTAACGGCGCCGGGCCTTCAAGCATTGCAAGCGCGGCTCAACCAGGCGGGGCTGATTTTATCAGCGAAGATATCGGCTTTATAAGCGCATCGGAGAAGAAGTCGGCAGCCTTCCAAGGTGAGGAGACAGCCAGCCACCGGAGCGGTGCAGTTATCTGTGAAGTCGGCGCTCTGACTGACCTTGAGTGGAGCCGTGTGCGCGACTTGTGGGAAGTGCGAACTCGTCGTAGTTGAGGTTGCGAACAAGCGGAAGGGCCTCGCATCGGTACTGGAACTCAAGTGCAAAAACGAGAAGTGCCCTGCGGGAGTGATTTCTTCTGTTTATTCGTCGCAGCGCGCTGCTCCCGTCAGTCGCGGAGGCCGCAAACCAGAACTCTGCAGGGGAAGTCCCCGTGATAGTTTCGCCGTCAATGTGAAAGCGGTACTCGCTGCACGCGCGGTTGGCATCGGACACGATCAGCTGTGCAGGTTTTGTGCCATTCTTGGTCTACCAAAACCACAGCATCAAAAGACGTTCTACAACACTGCCAAGAAAGTTCATGTTGCGGCCACAAAAGGCGTCTCTGACAACCTTGCTGAAGCAAGGCAAGTAACTGCGTTGCAAGCTGGTCAGACTGACCTCAGTGTGACGTTTGATGGTACTTGGCAGAAGCAAAGACACGAGCCACAACAGTGTTGGCACTGCCATTTCTCTTGACACTGGTCTCTGCCTTGATTTTGAGGTGCTGTCAAACTACTTGCAGCCGCCACCAAAAGCTTGATGAGCAAGAGGAGGAAGTGTGGCAAGCGTTTCATGCCTCTTGTGTGTGAAAAAAATGTCGACTGCCCATCCCATGCCATGAAGACGGAAGCAGCAATGCGCATCTGGCACAGGACGCTATCATACAACCTGCAGTTCACTGTAGTGGAGACGGCCACTGCCCTCGCAGGGTTGTGGTTCAACAGGGGCCACACTAGCTTTGAGCAAGTTCTCCAAGAACTGGGAATCTTCCCTTCAGAAGAACTGGTCAGACTAAGCAATGCAAGTGACCAGTGGAGGATCAGTTAGATGTCTGCCAAGCTGACTGCTAAGGCTAGCCCTGTTGCCGCAGCCTGGTGAAATGGTGCCGTACCAAGGACTACCCCCGCAAAAACCGTGAGGGTGCAACTTATGCAGCAGGAGCATTCTAATTTTAGTACCTCAATGTGGACATTTCAGACTACATCCCCACCAAGTTTCATGTTGTTCGAGCAAGAATTTCTGAATCTGGCGAAGAAATAAACTTTCAATTGCGTTTTTCTCAGCTTGTTGTTTTTGTCAGTTTTCTGAGTTTGTGCACACTTATTTTCCCACTTAAAGTTGTCGTATCACGATGAAATTTTGCACAGATGTTCATTATGACACGTAGAGTGCACAAATCTTGTTCATTATGCAATTTGTGTCCTTAGATATTTCTGACGGTCATAAAACAAAAATATACAGACCAAAAAAAGGCACACTACCAGTCATTTTTTTTTTCGTGGTGAGGAAAATGATGATGAGACTTTTTCAGGTAGATTTGTGCACTCTGCAGTTCATAAGGAACCACCTAGGCTATTTTAAAAGTTTCAGAAAAAATTTTTACTATAAAAAAAAGTGTGCACAAAAAAGCCATTTTTCTGAAAGTCATGCTGCGTAACATTTTATCCGGAGCAGCTATTCAAAATCTGATTGCATATATGACTAGAGGAGCTCAATCTCTACAAGCTGTGAAAATTTCAGCCTCCTAATTTCATTATTAAAAAAAAAGTTGTTTGGAGGAGCACGTCCCCTTAATAAAGGTTAAATACCTATGTTCAGATGAGTACTGTGGGTAGTGCAAGTAATGTTGGTATTGTAAAATGAAGGCCTTTCTATTTCATAACCAAATAAGGCTAGCAACTTGCAGGGGCCGCACAAACATGCAACAAAGATCCTTTCTTTCCTTCCTTGCTCACCTACCGCTTCCTTGCCGCCACACTGCCGTGCTCTGATGTGCGACAGACTGCTTGTGACGCACAAAGCTCTGAACAGTACGGCTGCGCTATTGGTGGGCCCCGTTAAATGCTGTAGCTAATCAGCGTTCCCAGCTCTGGGGGAAAGGCGGTTGCGCACGGCGTTCCTGCACCGGTGGCCCGGCAGCACGGACGAATGTAGATTGTCGCCATCCGTTGCACGAGCTTACCTGAGTTTGTAGATATAGTGCGTCATTTACAAAGTATGAATAACGCTGAAAAACACGGAGCGTATCTGCAGGCACAAGCGCCCGCTATACGTGCGACTGCAGCAAGCATCTACCTGCACGGTCAACAAGCAGCCCGCTGTGCGGTGTATGCTCGATACGGCATACACCGCAGCAGCTAAAACTTGTTACCACCCACTAGAGCGGGACTATTGCTGAAAATCAGTTTGCAAACACGTGAAAGGGGGTGATAGTGCAGTGAAAGATTGCGCGGGGGATCGTCGTCGTCGCAGCATCGCAAAGCAGTGTCTGGATAACTGCGGCGATGCTAAGCCTTTTCCCAGACCTCTGTGGGACCAGTTAACCGTGACAGCGCCACATGCCGAAACACTAGCAAGCCGCTATAGTCGTCGGTGGCAATCTTCAATTATTGCCGTTAGCAAGCATGTTGTGTTTGGAAGCCCCCTATCTGGCCTTCAAACGCTCGTTTCCGCTATTATAAAACTGACGTGCCGACGTGAGCACGACCGCCACGAGGAGCCGTTCGATGCGGGCCGGCCACCGGTCGACTCCGCTGAGCGGTAGCGGATGTAGTAGGCGGAGCTTGGCCGTCGTCTGCTAAGAAAAAGAAGCGTGACGTACCGCCGAGCGGAGCCAATGGCTGCGTGCATCTCGAACCAACCCCGTTTCTCTAGGTGGTCTTACGCCTGGTCGGTGACGTCGCCGCTTCCCCAGTGCTTTGGAGGTGCGGTGAAAGAGGAAATGTGCCAGGCCTTGCTGCGGGTCCTTTTTAATGAACGATAACTCGGCTTATACTGAACGCTTTTAAACCATTTTTGCGGCAAGACGTTCTTTGAATAGTACTCCAACGATTGCACACATAAAATCGCAACCTTTGGAACTCTGTTTGGGGCCTCTTTAAAACTAAGATATTTAGTGCCCTTCCACTCAGAAGGATGACGAGCAAAGATGTACTGTGATAAGTATATTTGTATTGACATCAGGCTTGAATTCCACAATATTTACAAGTGCACTGTGAACTACATAATTATAAATAATTGAGGAAGCTCAGAAGAGTTGGAACTTGAGCTGGTTTATACATAACTTCGAAAGAAAAGTGGCAGTACAACAGACAAGGTTAGGCAACAAGTAGGCAAACACTTGCGCTCACTAGCAACCAAATGTTTGGTTAGCACGTGTTTGTCTACTTCTTATTCCGTCCCATTTGTTTCTCCATTTGGTTGCCAGTAAGTGCAAGTATTTGTCTACTGCTCGTACCATTCAGTCTGTTGTTGCGCTGCCACTTTCTTTCGAAATGATAACACAACTTCGCAAAATGTTGAGTTGCCTTAGCAGCTGATTGCGATATAACGATAGCTTGGACAAAATAAGTTACAGCCGTTACTGAAACCATACTCCCTCCATATGCAGCCGTGCATTCACAGCAACCAGAAATTGTTACATTTACCACTTCACAGTGAACTAACTAATTATGAGAAGTACATGAAAGTTACCGTGATAAAGTTCCACCCTAGCCGCCAATATTAGTGCGGCTTTTCTCTATTATTGACATAAGTGCACATTTAAAAATCATACTTTTCTTAATGTGGGTATTTTGAACAAAGCAATACTGAAATTGGCTGCTGGGATGGCTTCATCATTACGCCAAGGTCCACTTCCTTGTTAAAAAGATTGTCAAAAATTCTGGGAGTACTCCGGGAAAAAATGAAGTTTAGCTAGATGAAGGCATCTGTAGCAGGTCAGCCTTAAATCGCAGGCTTTTAACAGTATGTTTAACTCGGTTACAACTGGTAGTAATAGGCACCCCCAAAATGCGAGCGACACTTCATTGCCATGTGAAGATACATATGATATTGTTATGTTTTGATATAGCACTGTAGTATTGTTAAAATTGGACACCAAGAAATCTTGCGGCCCCGATAAAATACCCAACGAGTTTTTTTTAGGTGTCATTGTGAATGGATCTCATTTTTTGTCTGGACTTTTTTTGGTGTCATTACGTAAAAAAAGTGTGGCGGACGAATCTAATTGCACAAATTGTGCATGTTTTTAAAGTGGTCAATAAGTTAACGCCGGAAACCTCTCAGTCAATTTCCAATGCATGTGCCACATGTAAAACGTTAGACCATACAGTATCGAAACATTTGGCTCAATACATTCTATCGTTTTAACTGGTTATATCTGGTTGCCACAAGTTCAGTTTTAGGATCATTTTTTTGTTTCTATTGTACGGAGATGACATTCTTACATCCAACCATTCAACTCTGTCTATATGCGAATTATTGCCTTGCTGTTGCACTACTTAAGAATGTTCAGGATCAAATTTTGTTAAATGAATGCCTGCAAAGAATTTGACTGGTGTAGGTTAGACAGAAAAATTAATGTTGGTAAATTGGCCTAGATGGTAATATCTAACAAAAAACCACATTGCTCTTTACTTACACAACAAATAATAGTCTACTTCAACATGCCAATAAGATTAAGTGTATCTGGGTGACAATCATGCATAATTTAAATTGGAACGAACGCATAGAAAAAAATTGTAATTGGTCCAATGCAAACACCAGTCATTTAAGGTGAAAAGTTGGAAGATGCTACACGCAATGTAAAGCTCAAGGTGTAGAAAACAGTTGTACGTACGGCCCACACTGGAATACACCAATGTGGTGTGGGATCCACACCAAGTGATCTTTATAAATAAATTGGAAGCAATTCAAATATATTAATTAGCCACTTGTTTTATCTTTAGTGATAAGGTTTATCTTTAGTGATAAGGTAAATAATGTGTTTATTGTCTATGTCTGTGACATGCACATTCTGAAACTTCTCACTGGTCATCCAGAGTGAAACGGCTCCTAATATATATACATATATGTGCATGCAGCACGCAAGCAGGAAAATAATGCAATCTGCTTACCGATGAAATGAAAGGCCCAGACGCCCTCTGTCATCTCGACTTTTGCACAGTGGCGCACAGCGCTTCACGTGATGCTCCCTCCTAAAATTTTTTTCCTCCGTGCTTATTTGGCTCTTCCCCTATCGACACGGATCACTGAGCGGGCGAGAAGGGGCTCCCTCTCTCCAAAAGAACCGCCGCTCACTTTTAGTGAGCTGCAGCTCCACCACTCTTCGAAAAGAGCGGCTCAAAGGATACGGATCGCTCTTGAGCGACGCATCTCTAGGAACTAGGCCCATTGCGAAGGCCGTACAAACGCGCTCACGCCGCCGCTCTAGCCCAGCCATGCTGCCTTTGTGAATTGTTGCACAGATCGGCGGAACTCCTTCCAGTTCAAATGGCATTTGAAATTTCGAAGGCCATACGACTGAAATGTCCTCTCAAACACTCGCATAGCAAAGGTAATACAAAGGTATCGCAGTTATTACCTCTTTTGGTTCCGTCGCTGTATACTTGCAGGCTCGAAGTACTGCAAAAAAAACGCAAACAGCCTGGCGTAAGTGTGGCTTCAAACACATAAAACACTTCTCGCTAATGGACGAACTGAAGTGATTATAAGCGAAACAATGACTTTATGCAGCAAAAAAATGTGCGGTTAGCTTTGCTATCACATGTGCATACGGACATTTCCATGACAGGGCAGGCAAATTCGTTGTCACTGCAAATATGCAGGAGATGAGTGTCTGGTTAGTCACCCCGATGAACATGGTAACGGTCTAATTGGTGTCGCATCATGGCGGTGATGGGAGCAGTTGACTTCACCCAATCGCACCAACCACTTCCGCTCACTGACTAGCCAGAGTCACTGTTAATTATTGATAGCGACGCTGGCAAGTCAGTGAGCAAAAGCAGTTTGTCCGGTTGGGTAAAATCAAGACAGACTGATCCGTTGCAGTTGCGAAACGACACCAGCGAGGATTGCGGTACTGGATGGGAGCAGTCTGTCTTGACTTTTACCCAACCGGCCAAACTGCTTCCGCTCACCGATTAGCCAGAGTCATTGCTAATAACTGATAGTGAATCTGGTAAGTCAGTGAGCGGAAGCGGTTTGGCCGGTTGGATAAAATGGGTTGTGCGGAAACCTCACTCTTTTACCTCCGGTGTCGAAGCCCTGTACTCATAAGCCCCTGGCACATTTGCCCCGTGCCGATAGTTCCGCACCAATAATGTAAGCCCACAGTTTGTTTCTTTTTTCTTTATAATTTTTTAGTGCAGCATATGAAGCGATACGTAAAGACGGTAAAAGAAAATTAGAGATACAATTACTCTGACTGAAATTAAGTTCGTGTCTTGAAATTAATAATTTAATTAATAATGTTGCCATACATGTTGGCATGAGATACTTGTAGCCATGTATGAAGAGGACATTCTGCCCTTTGTGGGTCCGAATAACCTAGATTTCAACTCAATTCATTTGGTGCTGAATTTCGCGATTCCTCGACGAGGCTGTGGGCACACCCAGAGGCCTCGGACACGAGCATAATGAAGTTCACTGCGTGGTTATCCCTACCGCATCAGGGGCCTTTAAATCCCCCCTAACTATAGATCACGCATCCAAATAAGCGCTTCTAAGGGTGGAAGGCATGCTGTCCCAGTGCTACAACTCCCTTCCTTCCTCTTTCGTACTAAGCTCGTTTTTCTCTTTCTACGTCTTTCTTGAGATGATCGTCAAGCATTATCCTACAATTTCTAAGGCATCTTGGCCCCAAAGTATGACGTCTCTTCGTATCGCCAGTAGTTGTGGGCAAATGATCGATTAACCTCTCGACAAATCGAGTAATGCTTTTGTTACGACTAATTTTTTTAACCGGTTAATAGGCCGAAATCATGTGGGCATCAAGTACCAAACGTGCCATGTTAAAATTCTGCGATGTATGTCCAGGATCACCCTCGTGTTGAAATAACCCGCCAAAGTTAACAATAAGAAACAATGCGATACCAGCTTACACGGATCAGAACTGCGAGGTGATAGCCAAGACAGACGAGAAAATGACTATTCCTAATATAAATATACGCGGTACAAAAAACTGCGAGCGGGAACTCGCACATTTTAGCGTTGCTGACGCAGTAACTTTGCCAAAAGTAAACCACGATTAATCGGTGTCCCCTGCAATTAAGGCGAGTGCATATGTACGGGCCTAGAACCTGTTGTGGTGTCGCCTGGCTTCAACCAGCTGTGTGGTGGCGCCGCCCGTGACGGGGGACACAGGAGGGTGTGCCCGAATAAAGTACTTCTTGTGACGCTGACGGCTGCGGTGGTGTCTGCTCTGACCCCGACGAAAACAGCGTCGGGGTCAACATAAACACAACAGAACCATAGTGCTATCCTTCTTATTATTAAGCTTTTTTTTTAAGTGCGAATGCACTTCTTAAGCGAGACTGAATCGTCCGCCGCCATAGTCCGCACAGCAACAGCTGCGGGTGCGCGTGCTCCTTGTCTTCCTCCTCGTCTTCCCTAGCAACGGGGGGAGATGGGCGCGCGCTACTCTCCTCCTCCTCTCTCCGCTCAGTGACTGCGGTGTTGGGCGCCTCCTCATGGCACATACCCACATGAGGGATTGACCAGGAATCGGGCTCCTCTCTCCGCTCAGTGACTGCGGGTGTTGGGCGCCTCCTCATGGCACATACCCACGTGAGGGATTGACCAGGAATCGGGCGTGAGAAGGGCTAATGCACCCGCTTAAAGGAGTACTGACACGGAATTTCAAAGCTGAGATAACTATGTAAAACGCTTCCTTTTTATCAGGAGATATCTCTCAGCAAGTTTTAACAGCAACCGTTCAGCGATCGGGCGCCTCCTCTCCCCTAGCAACGGAGCGGAGCGGAGGGGAGCGCGCCTAGCAACGGCGCGACCGATGATGGTAACTATGTAAAACGCTTCCTTTTTATCAGGAGATATCTCTCAGCAAGTTTTAACAGCAACCGTTCAGCGATCGGGCGCCTCCTCTCCCCTAGCAACGGAGCGGAGCGGAGGGGAGCGCGCCTAGCAACGGCGCGACCGATGATGGCGGATAGTTTGCAGGCAGCGGTACCACCAACAACGAGTGAAATACAATCCTGCACGACCATTTGGTTGGTCGACTACATGCACGCCACGCACTCCATGTCGTGCGTACCCCTCGACTCGCCCACCACCATCAACGGCGGTTTCATCGACCTGGCCTTTGCGAGAAACTGCCAAGTCCGCACCGTCCTCCAAGACCCTTTGACAACTCTATGCCTTTGACGGTCCATTTCACGGACCACAAAGCGATCCTTCTAGCAATCAAGTACAACGACAACACAAATAGGTGTCTGTGAATAAATGCATCTTTCTTTAAAGTGCGAATGCAACCGTGCATTCGCACTTACACACTCTCCCCCTCGGGGAAGTGCGAGGGAATTTTTTCATTTTCATTCATAATAAACACAACCGAACAATCCCGTTAAAATTTTAAATCCGCGCCCAGCCCTAATCACCACGGGAGAATGGTTCGGGTCAAATGGCATGCGGGGATTATGGCATGTGGCTATTGCTTACAGGACATTTGGAACACGGGGCTAACGTCACGGGGCATTTGCGACGCGGCTTCTGCAAGCGGGGCAATCGTAAAGTCAACACAGACTGATCCCATCGCCACCATGATGCGAGAGTAGGGCTCTTCGATTTCTCGGACTCACCGCGGATAGTCCGCGGGTCGTCCGAGGATTCCCTGAAGCCATAGGGATACATGGGAAAATCGAATGCCGGACTGCTTCTAGGGGAGTCCGCGGCGAGTCCGAGACTGTAAATCGAAGAGCCCCAGTATTTCGACCATTGCCGACGCAAATCAGTCAAATTTCATCAAAGCCGGAACGACGTAACTGCGTAAGCGTTAATAAAACGAACGTAACAGTGCTCAGCGCAATTAAATCCACTTGTTTTTCCTTTATTTTTGGCAAATAAAGTTTACTATTTATGACAGACGTCTAAACTATGAGCAATGTGGTCATAGGTTAAGCGGGAGGCTTACCGCTGCTTTGAGGGTAATCCAGTTGAGGTTTTTATAACAACAGGGTCACACCCAACGTTACTAGATAGGTAACGTTGGGTCACACCGACCCTTGGAACGGCTGGTTTTTGCAGAACAGCGCCTCTGACTGCGCCAGCAAGCGAAAAATACACAAGCCCGTGCCGCACAACTTCTTAACAGACCGATTCACCCGCCATTTTGGGTGGCAAACTTTTTCGCAACTTTTTTGCTACAAGTGGTGGCGCCAGGTAAACATACTAAACAAAGGTTTGACCGAAGTTTAAAAACTTAGTTATGTTTTGTTATTCAGTTATTAGTTCTAATTTGTTTTTTCATTGCAAATTCTTAGTGTTTGGTGTTGGTGCTACCAAGTAGTAAAAGTAGTAAAATGATTGCGCGCCAAATTTAAAAGGGCAGTGACAAACAAATTTTGCATCTTGTTTTTCTTTGTTGTTGTTGTCGTTGTAACGAGTAGCTAATGCCCTATTTATCGCGTGTAGAAACATCATTTTCTACAGCTTGCGTCGTTTCTTAAATTAAACGCCTTTTTAATGCGGCCAGTAGCACTTCTGGTTTCAGCGGGTGCCGCAAAAAATGCCCACGTACTGTCGGACGGATACACAGGGCTGCCGTAGCACTGTTGATTCCGCGTCGGCGGCAGTTTCTGCTAATGCCCCCATGTACTGATCTAGTCAGCCGCTTAATTAAAAAGCGACGTGGACGTGATGCAGCCGCCGCGACTTCAAATTGCTGCCGCGACTTGAGAACGACGCGCGACGCTCGAGGCGGTGGATGGGGAGACGCGCGCTGGGAGCAGCCGGCCGGTCTGCCTACAGGTCCGCCTACAGATTAACACTGCGGGTTATATTCGATTGCCGCTCTCGTAAGCGGTGCAGATGGCGATTTTTAATGCAATTGGCCATCGCATCATTAATTCCTTTCTCGTATGTGCTGTTTGAGAGTTGAGTCCCATTTCGTGCTGCGGTAACAAGCACCGTCACTAGAATTCTAGTAACGTTGGTAACAATTTATCGCTGGAGCATGCTCGAGCTACCTGCGCCGGCCTGCGCCACTTCGCGACCGTGGCCGCCGCCTGCGCAGCGAGTGTGCGACTCGCTCAGGGTGCTTTTCGTGCCTCCGGCGCGTTTTTGCGTCCAGTCCAATAAAAATCACGTAGAGTGCCTAGAATCGCTTTAGAACTTGGGTCGCGGTCAGCTGCCCGATGAGCCAACGATCGGATCGTTCGTTGCTCGAGAGCAAAAGTTCCGACCTCCGATCGGAGCGACGAACCGGCGAGAATTAAACACCAGCAGTGCGGAACCGGCCAACACAGACGTGTTTGGATGCTGTTTATTTACTTCAAATCCAGGGAATGTCGATTGCTCGAGGTCCTAGCTCCGCTGCTACTCGGTTGCATTTCACACACTTTAAAATTTATTAGATGCGGCGCATCTCTTGCTCTGAGGCATGTCCCTCCTGCGTCAGCGTCGGCGGCGTCCGCACGCCACCTGCGCATGCGCAACTCTCCTCCGCTCTTCTCTCCGACAGCTGTGCGCAACACTCTCACTCCGTCTCATTATCATAAACAACAGCTGCGTGCGCACGCTTCGCTCGCTTCGATCCGCTCTCGTCGCGCAAGTGCGCGCATGCGCGACTCTCCTCCGCTGTCTCCTCTCCTTCAGGCGCTGTGAATATAAAGCGGGTAGCGCGCTGCGGCGGTTCAGTCAGCTTACGCCCATCTTCCCGCGATGAGAACACTCGCATGTTATGGAAATGCATCATACGCGTTCACAACACGTTTCACCCGATTTAGAGAATCAACCCAACGGAAACACCAATTGAACCCCCCGATGCGTCGCATCACACCAGGGTTCCATCGCTGGAAGATAGGCGTAATTTTATTTTAAATATGTTCTAGGCCGTATTTGCCGCTGATATTTTGCAGATGATGTATGTGTGTTCACACCAATCTATCTCCGAAGTTATCTGGCCTTCAGAATTTTGTATCAGTACCCCATTCAGGGAAGTTTGATTGGGATTCTCTGTCTCCAGTTATGTTTGTTTTATTTTTTGCAGTCGTACCATGCCAGGCAAAAAAATAAGAAAACGCAATAGCTGCTACACGAAGTCTCTTTAACGAGAAACTTCAATCATTCACAAAACAGTACGGTATGAGGCCTACATAAGGGATGATGATGATGAGGAGGACGAGGATGATGAATAGTGGCTTTCCCTTTGTATCGGGATGTCCGTTGTCAGCAACGGGCATGCCTATTCTATTTTACTTTCGTGCCCTATTTTTAGCTAACCTAATAAATTTGCCTCCTTCCCAGCTCACCCACCCCCGTTTTAAATGCAGAGCATTTCAGTAACTCACGATGTCACCCGCGTTGACGTCCGTAGTCGTAGTCCGCACCCCTCCCCATACACTATATAAAAGAAAATACTATCCGGCGCCAGGTTTCGATCCCTCGACCCTGCGGGCGGAACGCAATGTACATGGTGCTCTACCAACTGCGCCACAAAGCCGACACAGAATGGGACGCTACGAACGCGCCTTATATCGTCGACTCATTCAAATTAACGAGCGCTCTCTCGTCGCAAGTTGCCACAAGTGCAACAACATTAACGTAACGCAAACTACTTAACGTCGTGCGCCCCCGGAAATGCTCTGCATTTGATCGTGCCCCTCGCGAGGGGGATGTTTCGCACTTGATCGCACTTCCACTGCTCTCTGCGCATGCGCCCCGTCGCTATAGCAACGGAGGCGCGTCGTCTGCTTCCAGGACGCCGCGGCGCCAAATTGAAACGGGTGGTGAGCGGCGGTGCCGCACGCCGCTCGTCGAAACGCGCCGTCGGGAGCGAGAAACGTCGTCGCCACATCTACGATCGAGATAAATAAATGCAAACGTAAAGCGCCAGACATTCGGCGCATTTACCTCATCCTAGCCACGAACAGCTGATCCGACAATTCGTGTCTCGATATGCGCTGGCTTTGGCTAGGCTAATCTTTTTAAACTCACATCGCTCCCTCCCCTTTTTTTCTCTCGCCCCCCCCCCCCCCGCTTTTCTAAATTCTCACTAGTATGATTACTCGCCTTGCGTACCGATCTATTCCCTACTTTTCCTCCACCACCATTCCAGCCTCCCCCTCACCCCAAATCCCTAAGCCTCCGCCAGCGCAACACCACCTAGAAGGTGGTGTTGGCCAGCGTCGTTTCCTCGGCCCTCACCCCGCGGAGGTCGTATCTCTGTGCATCCCTGACAATATGGTCTATGGTGTCCCGATCTCTGTTGCAGCATACACACGTTTCATCCTGCTGCCTGTAGAAACCCGCGTATGCCCGGGTTCTTAGGCACCCCGCCCGTATACTTCAAAGAGTGTTTCCTTCTTGATTTCTAGTTTCTCTGTCCTATAAGTCTCCAGTTTTTTTTTTTTTTCGCATCCATTCTCTGTGCCCACTTCGTCGTCTCTGCTGTCTTTATACCTGCTTTTTAACTGTTGTGTAAACCCCACTTTCCCCTACCGACTTTCCGTACCGCTTGGTCGGCTGTCTGGTCCTCCGTCTCCACCGCGTGTCCATGCCCCTGATATGCATGCACTTAAACACTGGCATGGCCCATTTTTCGTCCTCCATGTTACGAAGTCGCTCCTCAAACTTTACCTTGTTTGCGCTTCCCTTGCCTCGAACGACGACCAGCCCATATCCCCATGTACCGAATTCGTTCGTATATAGTTTTGCCGTGGGTCCCCAGGGCCAGTCTGCCTACCGCCCTCTGATTTACTTCCACGCCCGCTTGGGTCTCTGGATTCATGCAGAGAACCGAATTTCCGAAACTCAATGCTGGTACCATGACCTCTTTCCAGGCCCCCTCACCACCTCGTATTTGTTGTATGCTCTATGCTTCATTATACGCCTCGAGCTTCGCGATCGCTGCGATACCCGGCGCCGCTTCTCCGCGGCGCTGTATGGATGGGCGCTGAGCAGCTGATAGCGGCTCATTCAATGTTTTGGTTCTCTTTCGCTTCTTTTCCCTTTCCGCGCCATAAACAACTTGTTATAGACACGCCTGCAAGCAAATAAGTGCGTTTAGTTAGGGCACTTAGATGCGTCTTGGTAGAGCGCTCGAACGCAAACAATTGAGCTATCCGGGGATGCAGTTCTGCGCGCTTCTTGGACGCTCCCACGGGCGTCGGCGACGGCAGCAGCTTGTCACCCCGGCCACCTCCGAATACGTCAGGCACAAGTGAAATCTACTGTCGCCTCGTTTAGACCTGATACTGGCACAGTGAGAGGTAGGTTTCGTTTTGCAGCGTGGACAATGAATTCGGCTTTGTTTCGCCTATATGTGTCGGGGATGTGACTACCCAATACCTGACAATAACTTGTGCCTTTTACGGGAATATAAGCCACGCGAAAATGTTAAGTATATTCCAAGGCTGCGCGTCGTTAAATATGTGCCTTATAGCAAGAACTAAGGATAATTAATGAAACACTGGAAAAAAAAACGATCTTCAAGTCTGGAGGAAACAGAATAGCTCGTTCCGCAATGAAAAAAAAACCCAGTGCAGCTTCGGAAATGCTAACGACATTCGACTAAATTTAAGCCAGATATGACTCTCTAGACCAACTATAGATGCGAAAGGCATTTCGACATGGGGGAGGGGGGACGCATAACAATTGTGTAGAAAGGCGAAGCGAAATCAAATAATGAACGTTTTAGTAATCACACAAACAAGCTGCGCGTTCATTTTCATTTTGTTTTTCGACTTCAACGAACAGCTGATCACTCGGCGGACGCGTTTTTTTTTTTTTTGACGCATACAGGTACACAAGCGATAAAAAGTGTCGTTAGAAGAGTGTGGTATCTGATAAGGCCCTCCGATTCCAGTTTGTGCTAGACTTTGCAGGCTCCCTTTTCTGCGTTGTTCTTGATTACCCTGGGTGGTTGGCGTCCCTGCACTGAAAAATGATTTACAACCTTTTTGTCTATAACTAACATCCTTAGAGCCTATCAAAAACCAGGGTATCGAACCGTAACTGAACCGAACTGAAAACCGGAACCGAACCGGTATTTTTTTCCGGAACTGAACCCGAACCTGAACCGTCATTTTTTTAACACGCTGAACCAGAACGGGAACTGAGCCGAAAAACATTTTAAACCTTTTGAATGAGTGTATTTTTTGTGAGAAATCACTAGAGACCGGATTTTAGGCAAATGCCTATTTTTTTCCTTGCGTTGCTATCGCCGCATTTCGGCATATGAGCACGAATTGGAGGTGAAGGATGGCTTTTATGGTGGTTTTATAGTGCCTATAGATGCCTATTTTGGGTGATGGTGCCTAAACTCCGATAAATGCCTAAAAATGCCTTTTTTCTCAAATTGGCGCCTAAATCAGCACTATGTAGCGTCAAGTTTCGCTTTCGAGTGCAATTTGATACCTTTATTCATTCTACCTGGAAATATTTACTGTTCTGAATTCTATGTGTTTGAACCTGGTCCTCTTTTAACACTCCCCCGCCCCCTCCCTTTGCCCCGGTGCAACCGGAGCGGCGGCTTCTGCATGCTCTACGGGTGGCTTTCCCGCAGGACTTGGCGGTGGACGCACAACTCTACTCCCCAGGGGAACTATGATACCGTCTGCGGCAACGAAAGTGATGGGGAAAAATTACGCCCTCCTCCCCTCGCGGGAACCCTGGTGGGATGCAACGCATCTTGGTGGTTCCATTGGTGTTTCCATTGGGTTGATTCTCTAAAGGAACCGTTGCATCAAGCAATCGTCGAGTACTGCGAGAGAGTGCAAGCGGAGCACGGACGACCGTCGACTGAGACCGCGTTCGCTATAGGAGAGCGGAGAGGAGAGTGGAGGAAAGACGCACCTGTGCCGACGCCGCCGACGCCGCCGCTGCCGCTGTTAGCGAGAGCGTTCGCTATCGGAGAGAGGAGATGAGAGTGGAGGAGAGACGGACGCTGCCGCCGGACAGACGCAGGAGTGACATAGCCCCGAGCAAGAGATGCGTTGCATCTAAAAACACTGTGACGTACACGCCCTTATCTTGTTTGTAACGTGGCCTCCGCGATTTGCTGCCGGCGGCGTGCCATTGGTGGCCGATCGGCGCCGTTGGTAGCGCCGTTGGTAGCCGCCGCAGGTAGCCGATCGCGGAGGCCACGTTTGTAATTTACTAGTTGAAAGGTTCACCACCAGGGGAGAAATTGGCTTTAGGCGATTGGACCCGACCAATAGGAGGCACCCTTCCCTTCTGGTCCAGTCTTTCAACGTGCATGGTCTCGCTTTCTCCGCTGTCCTTTTCAGCCATGCCGAAACGGAAGACGCCGAAACGGAAGATGCCGAAACGGATTAGCCCAGAGGTATTACGGGACAATTCCACGTCTAAGGTCAAGGTATAGAAGTTGTTATGAAAGAAAAATAAAGACTCGAATTGAATTGAATTGAACTGTTACTGCCATTGTGGCCTCATAGCAATGGCATTTTTGGATTTCCTGTCGTGCTTACAGTTCGCTCACGTCTTCACTTTAAACTATCAGCATTTATCTAAAAATTTATTGCGCCTATTTTATTCTTTTTAGTGCCTAAAACGTTGTTTTTGCCGCCTATTTTTGGCGCCTAAAACGTGCTTTTTTAGTGCCTAAAAATCCGGCCTCTAGAAATCACATTCGTGTGTGCCCTCGTCGTACTTTGTGTAGATATTACGCTGAACGGAACAACCTACTCTTCAGCATTATTAGAGAAGTAAATGACTAAGGTGTTGTTTGCGTGCAGGCTTGTTTTTTGTTTTGTTTTTTTTACCACGCTCGAAACAGATTTTTGCTACACCCCTGCGGCGCAAACTCTTTCAGCGCGAGGCTTGCACCTGTTAGGCTTTTTTGCAGATATTTTCCGCTGTGCAAGGAAGCCAGCAACGACGCAAGCCGTGCGGTGAAGTTGCTTGCCGTGCGGCATAGCCAACCTCTACTGCTTTATTTGTAAATTTTGAATATTTCAAATGTTGGAATACGTTAAACGGTGAAACTGAGCTCCGAATCGTATCGAATAGCAACCACAATTCGCGAAATTTTCGACGTTTCGCATATCTGCCCATCTCTACAAAATTGTGGAGGCAAATTTCGCGCATCACAAAAACATCCCCCTCGCGAGGGGCACGATCAAATGCAGAGCATTTCCGCGGGGGCGCACCTGCAAGTCGTATGGATTACGTATTGGTTGTTGTTGTTGTAATTGTTGTCTTCCAGCGTAGACATTGTCGATGAAGTCGATGGTGAAACGTGAAACGTGCCGTGAACCCCGTGCCGTGGCTATGACGCAAAGTGGAGCGGCTATGACGCAACACAATCCAACACAATCCACTTTAATTCAATCCAATCAAAATCCAAACCAATTCAATCCAAGCCAAGCCAAGCCAATCCAAGCCAATCCAATCGAATCCAATCCAATGCCCCTCGCGAGAGAGTGTTATAGCGCCGAAATCGCGCCACCACACGAACGCGTGATGTTGACGTCACGATCACGCCACAGATGTTAGCGACCGGAGCGCGCGCGAACGACATATGTGGTTTAAGCGCGAACAGACCGCGGCGAGAGAGCGCGATGCGAGCGCCCTCACCTGTTCTTGCGCGCGAACCGACTGTTGCTCAGCGCGAACCCAACGCGGCGAGAGAGGGTGTTGCGCACGTCCCCACCTGTTGTGCGCCCGAACCGAACGCGGCGAGAGAGGGCGTTGCGAGCGGAGAGAAGGCGAGGAGGACGCGGGGGAGAGGGCGCACCTGTGGCCGACGGTTGAATGATTCAAGGATATAAGGCGCGTGCGTAACCTTCCATTCTGTGTCGGCTTTGTGGCGCAGTCGGTAGAGCACCATGTACCTTGCGTTCCGCCCGCAGAGTCGTGGGATCGCAACCTGGCGGCGGTAAGTATTATTTTTATATAGTGTAGGGGGAGCGATGCGGACTACGGACGTCAACGCGGGTGACATCGTGAGTTACTGAAATGCTCTGCATTTAAAATGAAGGAAGCTCACACTAGCGCGTAAGACTTGAGGGTAGCGAAGCTGGACGCCACAGTAGCATGTTCCCTCTTTTTCGCCTCACAGCGTTGTTTAATCGTCGCCGCTGTACGAGCGACCACACCTGGATGTTCGTCCTACTCCATCGCACACGGTTATGCGCGCACGTCGCCTTCCTGCGTCGCGCGCAGTTATCGCTCCTGCTGCGGCTTCCTCGCTTTCCTCCGCCAGATGGCAACACGGGTCCCATACGCTTCTCCGTTCCCTTTTCGCGTATCTCTCCCCGCCATCGGTCGCTGCTCCAATCCAAGCGCTTGCGGAAGGGGTTTGGTTTGACCTCTAGCTCTCAAGGTCAAAACTGGTCACCCCGCGCAGACTGCCTGAGGTAGCGTACTGTAGCTTTCGCAGCAAAAATAAATCATGGTTACCGGTTCACGACTAAGCGGTTTGGCCAACGGCGTTATTGATAATACGCTGTCACTGTCATTCTATTATTTTAGATGCGAAGCATCTCTTGCTCGGGGTGATGTCCCGCGTCCGTGTCCCGTCCGCAGTGCCTCTGATGATGATTGTGTCAGGATGCCCTTAGGGATTGGCCTACTAAAGAATCCATCACGAGATAGCTGCGCGCTCAACCACTTTCGTCATTTTCCCGTAGGGGAACTGCTGAAGTAGAAGGAGAAGACAAAGCTGCGATGAGGAGGGCGTGTACGTTGCTCTTGATTGGATTGATTGTAGGGTTTAACGCGCCGACGCAACGCAGGCGATGAGGCGCGCCGTAGTGGAGGGCTCCGGATTAATTTTGACCACCTGGGGATCCTTAACGTGCGCCGAAATCTCGCACACACGGGCGTTTTTGCTTTTCGCCTCCATCAGAAAAGCGGCCGCCGCGGGCGGGAATCGAACCCACGACCTCGTGCTCAGCAGCGCAACGCCTTAGCCACTGAGCTGCCGCGGCGGGTTGTACGTTGCTCTCAGCGACAAGGATTCCGTCGACAGGCTGTCAAAATTTCGGCACGGCTGACTTTGAAGAGGTCGCTATAGGCGAGCTAGATAGCGTAATTTCCCGTCTTCCAGCGTCTGCGCCTGGTCCAGACGGTATCACCGCAGCGATGATTAAACTGGTGTACAATGAAGCTCCCGCAGACCTGTTGAATGTGGTTAATATTTCTCTTAAAAACGCGTGGATACTTCCTGAATGGCGCTTGGCCAAGATTTTGCTTTTTCTAAAGAAACCGGAGCTTGGATATACAATCGATAATATTAGGCCAATAGCACTAACATCCACCCTTGTAAAAGTAATTGAGCGCGTATTGCTTCTCCGTATTAACAAGTTTTTGCGTACACGGAACATACTCAACTGCAGACAAATTGGTTTTAGGGAAGGATGCTCTATCTGGTGGGCGCATGTAGACTTGGAAAGTCGCATCCACTGGGCCCGACGAAATAAGCAGATCGCAGCATTGGTCACGCTGGACATTTCAAAAGCTTACGACAGTGTGGAATATGGCATCCTTCTAGACCTCCTAGCTCGCTATTCGTTTCCGGGGTACATTACTGCGTGGGTAGCGGCTTTTTTGGAAAACAGATAGTTTTTCTGTTACCAAAATGGTTATGCCTCTTCCCGGTATAAGCAGACACGTGGGGTACCCCAGGGGTCTGTTATCTCCCCGGTGCTGTTCAATGTGCTTTTGAGCTCCATACCCATTCACCGAGATGTGCATACATATGTCTATGCAGATGACATCCTTTTTCTCTTCATCGCAAGACATCCATTCCTTATTTCATTCCCTTCAATCATTTTTGAATGCCCTGGAAGCATGGTTGGATACTTTGAAATTTTCTTTAAACATTGACAAGTGTGCCATTCTCGTGTTCCCTCTTACGGACCAAATATCGATTTCGTTATCGTATCACCAACAAACCATTCGTCAGGTGGATTCGCTAAAATATCTTGGGGTCATAAATGACAGAAAATTGAATAGACCTTTCCAGAAACTGCAGCGCCGCTCCTTCCCCTGGCGGGCCCGCGCAAGGCGTCATGGGAACTGCGTGCGTGCGGGGCGAGCGGCGACGGCGTGGTCGCGCCGCGTGCCGCGTGCGCGAAGCGAGCCCGTCAAAGGACAAAGTTTAAGTAGAGTGAAATGCTGTGCTTGCAAAGTTATGTTGCGCATCAGTTAAAACATCTTAAAACCGTAGAGCCCAAAATAAGAAATAAACTCCGCATCCCTCTGAAACTGCCTGCACCACATGATAACTTTTTGTCGTCTGTTTAGCGTGCAGAGTGGAACCAGCTGCTGCCAGTTAGTTGAAAAGCGTCTTCGCGCTTCTGGCTGCCCGTGGGAAAACAGAAATTTCTCAACACGAGGAAATTGAAAACAAATGTGACACTTTAGCGCCCCTAGAAAAATACTAATAACCAGCTCTTGCTTCCGGCAGACCGCGGGGAGTGGAGTGGGAAAACGAAGAAGCCCATATCGTGTGCCCACGTTATTCGTGATGCATTTCCGCCTGTGTAAAGCTACACTCGTTTACGACCTGCCTTAGCGTTTGTAGTTTACGCGATACTGACGATATGGCGCCAAGGAAGCTGCAGGAGGCGGACAAACGTGCTGTGTGCTCGGTTGGGACAACAATACGCTACGAGACGGGTATGTTTCATTGCACAAGTTTCCGAAGGACAAGAAACTTAAAAAGGAATGGGTTCGCCGGATAAATCGCCAGGGTCGTGATGGCCGATGCTCTTTGTGGGAGCCGTCCGAGCATCACAGGATATGTGGAACCCATGTCAACGCGAGCAGACGCAAATGTTACATGAACCGTATGCGACCATTTTTCGACACCGGGTCTTCTCCGAGAGGTGTCTTCCGGTAAAGACAGGTAATCCCAGCATTAGAACGTAAATTACTCTTTTTATATATTTTGTTTCCTAGCTGCCACGAAGTGAACGAAACGTCGCCCTCCTAAGCGCCCGTCCCGCTTCCAGCTCGGCATCCAAGACGAACTAGTGATATGCCGCACTGTCGAGATACTCCTGTCAGCTCAGAGTAATCAACGCCCGTTTTGTAATAAAATTTAGCACAAAGGGCGTAACAGGGCGAAAAGGTAATACTTTCGCTCCAGCAGGCAACGATGCGGTTTCTCCAACGACAGCGACTGCCTGCAGACCGTTGCTGCAGGCAGTCGCTGCAGTCGCTGCAGACAGCGACTGCCTGCAGCGACTGCCTGCAGGAACGGGGTTTCTGCTGTTGTGGGTTCAGCATTTCGACTATTTCTTTTCGGTCGCTCATTGTGCAATTATTATTTCCCACTGTTAAGGTGTGGTGTGCTTCCTTTGTGAAAACAATTAGACAGCTCGTCATAGCTGAGCCAGGATTCTTGATCGAAGATGAGGTCCGTTTGGCGTTAAATTAAACAGACCCCCCATGTTAAATGGTCGGCGTCAACTGACAGTAGCGGAGGAAACACGCACACGGCAGATCGCCAAACTGAGGAAACACGTTGAGCGAGTTATTCGAGAAGTGAAGAACGTGAGAATACTGCGGTATGTTTTCCCAAATGCGATGGCTGACAAGCCAAACCAGATATGGAAAATTTGTTGCTACGTACCCGAACAACTTCACACATCAACCACGTCTCAATCGATAAATAAGCAAAATGTCAACTATGCGTGTTTTGTATTAGAGCCCTCTGAACAGTTTTACCTTTTAGTCGGCATTGGTTAGTTTTGCTAACGGAATAAAAGTGTACGTGTGTTTTATTGTAATGATACCATACTAGCTGCCTCGTCGGTTTTTCGACTGAAATAAACATTTCTATTTTCCTATTTACACAGCCGAAAAACGCAAAAGAGCTCAGGATTGCACAATAAGACTTTCCTCCTTTTAGGCAACAGTACTTGGAACAAATACAGACATAGTGTAGCATGAATCGATGGGATGCACACTGCAACTCCCCAAAATGTAACAGTTTGTTGAAGAAATGCGGGCTATGGTAAGAATGCTGAAGTGTGAAAAAGAAGCCAGTTATCAAAACAGCTATCCAGGATAGCAGATGTTCTGCATGCATCGCACAATGTTAAACGCGGAAGCTGCACCGTCAACAAATGCTGCCTGCACAGGCGCTGTCGCGCACGGCACGGTTCAGCACGGTAGAGCTACATGAAGGGCGGCCCGGGGGGCAGCGGCGGCGGCTGCTGCGGCGCTCACAGTTCCCAGGCTGCTTTGCGGCCGCCGTTTGGGGGCGCGCGCAACTTTCCGGAAAGGTCTATTGGCGCCTACACATTGAACATATAGCTGCGAAAGGCTCCCGTGCTGTAGCTCTACTGAGGGGTCTTAGCCACAAAATAACAGGTCTGAGGGTAGATACGCTCTTGATGATTTAGAGCATGTATGTTCGACCAATTTTTGAATTTGGGTCTGTTGTATTCTCTGGCGCTGCGACCTATAAGCTCATGACTTTGGTGAAGCTGGAACGACAAGCTTTGCGTTGCTGCTTAGGCCTACCCGGTTACGTCCCGGTTCGTGTATTTTGTTTGGAGGCCGGAGTCCCAACGCTGAATTCCAGGTTTAAATATCTCACCATCAATGCATTTGCAAAGTTCCTAGAGTCACCGCTGGCCAGATCACAGGCTGTGTTTGTCCAACACGCATTTGCGTTTTTCGGCTCTAATTGGTCTCGTATCCGGCGCCCGCAGGTCATTTTTGCCAATTCTTTACTTCATCCATTAAACTCCACGCTCCTATCAGTTCCCGTCTTGCAGTCTCAACCCACAGTAGTGGAGGTTTCTTTTGATAACATTTTCCCAAAACATGCTAAGTTGCTTCCAACCAACTTAATTAAAAACATTCTCCTATCTCACCAGTCTACCCATCGCACGTGGTTATTGCAACCGACGCCTCTGAAAAAAATGAGAAAGTTGGGGTGGGTATCTTCTCTCCAGCATTGAATTGGTCCTTTTCATTGCGTCTACCAGACTATATTCCCATATGTTATGCAGGATTTCTGGCTATTCTTCTTGCTGTTCTGAAACTGGATTCGGCGCAATCTTCAGTGATGATACTCACGGATTCCCTCTCCGTGTGCATGGTCCTTTCTTCAGAAACCGTCAGTCCCATGCTCAAAACTTTTTACTCCTTCGTTCCCACGTATGTGCGGGCAATTAGGCTTGTCTGGCTGCCTGGCCACTGTGGATTAGCCCTTAAAGGAGCCATGAAGAGAAAATACAACTTCGTGTAATTTGAAATAACTAGGATTCAGTATTTCACTCAGCTCCATTACAGCCCCAAAAGATGTTTTTTTAACGAAAAAAAGCAAGAAGTATTTACAAACCTTCAAATTTCGCGCCACGGTGACCTGTTACGAGCAAGAATGACGTCACATGGGCCGACAATAAAACATAATTTTCAGTGCGTTAACTGCACGCTAGCATTCAAGTGATGCGGTCAAATGGAGCTAGAGGCCCCATAACAGACTTCCAGTCATGTGCCGTCGCGACAGGTCAGTTAGGCGGCCGCCAATCGCACAAACAAGGTTCCGTGACGCCATAGAAAAGTTGCGGGAAATTGGCTAGGGTGTCGCGACTGCTTCACACGTTTTCTTCCATATCTCCGTTATTTGTTCGAAGATTGCGATGATATTGGTATCATTGTTATCGGGACTAAGCAGTCTTTCTAATAAACCCAACTTGTATTTTGTCTTCATGGCTCCTTTAATGAAGCCGCGGATACGTTAGCGAAAATGGCATTGTCGTTACCTATTATGGAGGTGCTTCCCCCGTTTGCTTGCGTGTTGCTAGCCCGTTATCGACAATACCTGTTGGCCCAGGACGTGCCCGATCACGGGCTGCACACCTCCCCGGAACTCGAACACCTTAGGTTTCGGTGGGAAAGAAGCCTCTGCCAAACTCGCTCGTGCGAAGTTTCGCTGACTTCGTTTCGCTGTGGTGTTCCCCCACTTAACAGGTATCTATACCGGGCAGATCTAGCAACCTCACCCTTGTGCCACTTCTGCCATGAAATTGAATCGGATGATCATTTCTTCCTTTTTTGCCGCCGATTCTCGCATCACCGGAGAAAGCTGCTGGAGGCTCCCCTGCGGCGTCTTGGAATACCACTAACCTTGCCAGCGCTTTTGTCTTTTGGAGGAACGCAGCTAGGCCACTGCCATGGGGATGTCTGTCAAGCCATTCATTCCTTCATTTCAGAGACGGCTCGTCTGCCTTGTTAAAATGATTCTGATCAGGCTCTCTCGCTCCTCTTTCTTGTTCTATTTCTGTCTGCAACCTATATACTAAATTCTTTCTTCGACTGCACCTTTTTGCCTATCTGGTTTTTTAATAATAACAATAATAAAAAAAACTCTTCTTGGCCACTCCCCCTGAGTGGGTATGCGCCACTTTATGGGCCACCACCACCACCACCAACTTCAACAGCCTTTACCTCACCAACGCTGACGGAGACTACCAATTCTACCACAGAGACGACAACATCGACAAGAACATGATGGACGAGTTTCATCGCCTCGAGAACCACCGCCTACTCACCGTAACACAACAGTACTTGCGTGCCTTTGCCACCGGTGTGGACCCGGATGCGGAATTCCCTCTGGCGCTACTAAACACCAGATCACTCAACATAATGGTAAAACAATGGAACCACACGGAATCCCCATGATGCTTCGCATCCTCACCAGGGTTCCCCACGGGAAGATGGTGTAATTTTTTTCTTCTCTACGTACCACCAGCTTCACCATCGTCAACGGACTTTTACCCCTTGGATACATCATAACACTATCAACGCAACTCGAAGGAAATGGGCACAAACACTGAAATCTTATGTTGCTGCTGGTCGCGCGCAGAATATTACATACTCAGCTGCATGCAGCCGATGCTTCCAAATACAGTCATGGCCAAATGGAACGCTAACACGTAAATATGAACCAGAGCACACCAAGGGCGCAATTTCTTTACGTGCAAGTTAAAATGACGCGTGGCTTAGATGCAAAAACAGTTGGGAATTGTGGCTTTCCAAATTTAGCAACAACGCCATTACTGGATCTCAACGAACAGTATTTTTTCAATTTTGCGTGTTCTCGTTCATATTTGCGTGCTCGCATTTCATTTGTCCATGACTCTACAGACCTCGCTGCGACTATACAAGCATTGGGCATCGACACAACATGAACGCTAAAATAACCAAATAGCAGATTTTTAGCTTGCGTAATATTTCATTTTCATACATTGCAGAAAAACAAAAATTTTAAGAATGAATTTTTTTTAACCTGTGTTGAGTTATAGGCAGGGCTATGGTGTTTTGTGTATTAGCACACTTAATGGACAGACAAACAAAACTTTTTTTCGTCCGAAGGGGGCAGAATATCTTGGATTATTGGTCACGGGGGTGGCGACAAGACCATGCCTCTCCAGCGATCAATTGTCATGGCCCCAACTTGCATGTGCGGCCCGCGGCCGAGCATCGCGCACTCCAACTGTCCTGAATTAGGCGGGGGCTCCATCTCCAGCGGCAGGTCCAGGCCCAGTCCGACACCCACCAGCTCAGCTGTGGCCGAATATGAGGCATAGGGCAGCCGCGCCTGCCTGGTGGCCTCTCTCAGCACGGCGGCCGCTGCGGCCGACCCCTGCTGCTGCTGCACCGAACCATCCGTGTAAACTAGGGCGGGGCTGTCTAGGTCGCCCCAGACGACGCCCAGAGCCAGCTGCAGTTGTCCGCTTTGGGGCGTCCGCCGCTTGCTGCGCAGACCTGGGATGTCCAGCCTCACGTCAGATGCCAGAGCAGGAGCCGCGTCACTAGGTCCCACACCCACGGGGGCCACTACCTCCTCGTAGAGCGCCAGCATGTGCCCCATGCGCGAGCGGTGGTGGCCCCTCAGCCGCTGCAGCAGCGGGCCGCACCCCTCGGCGCGCCGCAGCCGTTCAATCTGGCCAAGTGCCCGCAGGTCAGCCGTCATCTCGAGGGTCCACGCCCCCGCCTGGGCCAGCGTCTTCTCGCACGGCGAGCTCTGGGGCAGGCCGAGGCAAGCGCGGACCCCCTTGCGGTGGTCTGTTTCCAGCTGCCGCCAGGTGGGTTTCCGCAGGCTCACCAGAAAGAGGTACAGTAAACGGTAAAACAAGATTGGCGGTACCACAAAATTTCAGAGACCTGCTTTTTTATGGTTTGGCTCGGTGGCTGGCAATCGCATGTCCCTGTGACGTCATAAGGGATTGACAAGAAAGTATCCGTGAACGGCAACAACGCCATTTATTTTCCTGATGATTTAACCCAGTAGATCTCACCTATGAGTGTGTGGGGGCCCCTTTCGGGCTTGCAAAAGTGATGGGGGGCATTACGATGGTTAACCCGTGTCATAATGTCAAATAATTTGCACATGTGCTAAAGTATCCAAGGTACTGGTCAATGTTCGCATTTTGTGTCTGAATTTTAGGCCGATGTGTGTGGTGTTACGAAACAATTTGCTCTTGTAGCTTAAAGGAGTACTGACACGAAATTTCAAAGCTGTGATAACTATGTAAAACGCTTCCTTTTTATCAGGAGAGATCTCCCAGCAAGTTTCAAAAGCAACAGTTCAGCGAAACATATTTAAAATCCATTTTAATCTTCGCCCGCACGAGAAAGCCCAGAGCGGGCCGACATGACCCCCAAACTGCCGACGTCGGGGCTCCCGTGACAAAGCCGACGCGCTGGCTGTGGTTGGCGCGCGCTGCTTAGGCGTGTGTACACGTCATGGCTTTGGGACTGACGTCATGCTGCCCGGGCCTGTGGGGACGGCAAAGACCTCGGCCGGTCTGGGCGCGCGCGTGCGCTTCCAGAGAGGCAGCGATGCTACAGTGGCTAGAAGAGGGAAGTGTGATTACCGCCGGTGGGCTCCTATGGCCACCGCCGTCGCCGCTTTTCATGCATCCGCGAGATGGCGCTAGCGGTCGTTTACACGTCGAGCTGAGCGCGCGATACATGGCCGCAAGCGCGTTTTGCGATCTTTTCGTTCTAAATTTTTATCGCGCTTCGTCAGAGTTATGCTAGATGTGGTGCTGAAATTTTGTCTGGGATAAGCCGCTGCCTTTAGAGTCACTGTTTTGTGCTTGGTTGCACGACGGGTAATAAATGCATGGTTCCAGAAGTTGCTTTTCGGGGTGTCGGAAGGCGAGTAAACGGGGCTCAAGTGGCAGGGCAACACACCTCGAGCCAACAAGCCGCTCGAGCATTTCGATCCGCAGTTAGCGTCGCGCGTCAATTTGAACGCTACACCCAAGGTAAAATGCTGCGCGCTGGTGCACCATCTCACCTTGAATGTTGTGCATGCCGTTTCTCCAGCCGGATGCGAGCCCAACGATCTTCCCAAACGTGCCACATTGCCTCTCAAAGCCAGTGCCCAAGAAGAGAAAACCAAATGGAAGGTTGGAAAAACAAATAAAGTTGCGCCTCCACAAAAATATGCCGCGAATATGGAAGAGTTGTCACTGGACGAATTAAACGACGCCCCCGCGCATATTGCCGCCAACTCTCTAGGTTACCGAAATGTCATCATTCCAAGTCAGGCAAGCACATTTTAAGAACATTTATTTCACCGCAGGGCATAAATGAAAGAGTTCGGTTAAATTAGGATGAGAAATTGAAGAGTAATTAGGTGAATATAAAATCTTAATGCTTTCTCTGAAAAACTGTCAGCGGTGAGGATTTGTCAAACTGCCTTTTTGCTTATTGTTTCTGGTAATTATAAATAGAGAAGTATGCGAAACGAAAGATTTATTGTTATCATTATTACTTACATAACAATTAGCAGGTGTCAATTAAGCGTCAGCGTTGGTTTTATCATTTCTTCAATTACGTATCGTAATATGAATTTCTTCATTCTTCAGGCAAACCTATTTATAAAACAAATTGAATTTAAAGGGGTTTCTTTTGGTCTTGTCAATTATGCTTTGCTAATATGAATTTATTCAATCAAACCTTTTATGCTTGTCAAATATATCGTGTTTTAGTTAATTACTGTCTCAAAAAAAAAAAAAAAACGAAACGAGCTCGAAACTAATATGTGTTTTCTTCGCTGAATGCAGCCACAACCGACAGTATGGAAAGTAAAGTGATGAATTTATTCAATCAAACCTTTTATGCTTGTCAAATATATCGTGTTTTAGTTAATTACTGTCTCAAAAAAAAAAAAAAAAAACGAGCTCGAAACTAATATGTGTTTTCTTAGCTGAATGCAGCCACAACCGACAGTATGGAAAGTAAAGTGATTGATAAAACATTCATCCGTTGCGGTAACATTTCGATAACTACACCCGGTTTCATTAAATTATAATCGGCATAGAAAAGTGTCCAATAAATTGTGCAGAAATGTAAATATTCAGTGACCCAAGGTGACTATCCATGCCAAAGAATTCAATAATCTAATTGCAACTTCCCTTTCACGGACCGCTTTTTGTTTGGGGGCTGTGCCTGCGCCTTCACATTTGTGCGCGAAAAGCGACTATAATGAAGCGAAACTCAGAAGTTTCCCGGCTGGCCGCTTGCGCGAGAGCATTTCAAGACGGCATATACTTCGATACAAATAACGTGTTCTGTATTAGGAAGCGTATATTAATAATTGTGAAATAATCTGAGGCAAAAAAATGCGTCGCTAACCACGGAGCTTATCGGACTGCAACTGACGCGGCGTTGACCGGCACGTCGGGCGACGTGAAAACGAGCGTCAGCGCCACCGCGCGGTTGCATCCAAGAAGCGCACGCGAGCCGCGGCGCCTTCGTCACACTTCCCTATTCTAGCCACTGTAGCGATGCGGCAAGAATGGTGACGTCATGTGATACATCCTGTCATGGCGGCCGCTCGGCGTTATTCAGTCGAAACCGAAACTGGCACGAATAAACGACGCCGTAAATGAATGTTTACGCTGCACTCGACCGTCTAATCTATCATTCTATGATTAGTGGGCTGGTAGGCACGCATAGCAGCGAAAAAAACGTAACACGAAAATTTCGTGTCAGTACTCCTTTAAAGCCACCGAAACACCTACATGCATGCTGCCTTTTGTGTGCCTGGCTTTTCCGTGTACATGGTGTGTTGTGCAAAAAAAATCACGCATCTCCACGAAGTGAATCATGACGAGTGGGCGAAGCACTGGGGATCGTTCTTACCGTAAATCACCCCTGACATTGCCCACTCGCGCATGTAAATGAGTGACAACGCGTGTGTACAGTATATACAATTCCAATCCAATCCAATACGATACAATTCAATTTAATCCAATCCAATCTACTCCAATGCTCCTCGCGCATGCTCAACACTGTACACGGACGCCGAGGGACAAGACACGGACAAAAGCGAGGTCCTAAGGGGCTTCGCCCCAAAAAGGTAAATTTGTGTCTGGCTTTACCGCATATGTGGGGTGTTGTGCAAAAAAAGCCAACGTAAAACTTTTGCTACGCGAAAAAATTTAACATATGCGCAGTAACAACAAGGACGTTCAACTTTGGGCCGTCCAGCAGGCTTGGAGTGCGCTCGAAAAACACGGACCAGGCGACCCGTCAACGGAATGCGTTGGCGCTGTGCAAGCCAACGTTACTAGAATAATTCTAGTAACGTTGGTGAAAGCAACAGCAAACCCTAGGTTGATTCCAGGCGCGCGTCGCGGCGCGTAAAAACCATCGATTCGCAGGCATCGACAAAGTTATACCTAACCTAACCTTTAGGTTAGGTTAGATTTAACTTAGGTATAACTACATGGGTATAACCTAAGCTATAACTTAGGCATAACTTAGGTATATTAACTTAGGTTAGGTATAACTACAATCATGACATGTAGGTTAGAACCTACATTTCATGCAGCGAAGCCACCATTTTGCGTTGTCGGAAAGGTTTGGCAAAAAGGAGAAAAAAGTTTGGGGGGGGGGGGGGGGTGTGTTTTGAACAGTGCTTTGCTTTGTGGACCTCTGAAACACCCCCTGGGGTCCACAGACCCCATTTGAGAACCACTGATTTAGCCTAATTGTTTAAAGTTGCCATAAAGTTGGCATCACCATTATTGGTACAAAGCCATCGTTTGAATAAACCGAACTGGTATTTTTTTGGTCATGGTCCCTTTGAACTAAAAAGTTACATTTTTCCCACCCTTAGGTGTAATTAGTATTTACGAACCGGTTCGCCAACAGGTTGAGCCTTGTAAACCGGTTCGCGAATTGGTTCAGTGCGTAATTTAATCGAACAGGAACTCAACTGGAACGAAATTATTTCACCCGAACCCGAACCGTAACCGAACCGGTATGTTTTTTCGGTTCTACGCACTGCAAAAAAACAAAGAAAAACAAAGCCTTGAAAGGTTGTACTTAGTGAAAAACACCATTTGAAAGGGTGTACTTTTGCATTTTTACACGAAAGTGTTTTATGCCCGGGTACACCAAGATCTCACTCATGTCATATCCGTCACGGAAGTGTCGTTGACAGAAAAAGTGCAATTGACGCTGCGGCAACCGGATTCGAGCCCTTGCACTCTCGTCGCAACGATAGGTACGTGTGACGTGTGTGCAACGGGAGACTGCGTTATGAGTAAAGCCGCGAGCAGCTGTACAAACGCGCCTTATGTCCTTTCCTATGACTCATTCAGATGGTGCTGCCGTCTAGGAGAGGCGAAGCGAAGTGGCGCATTATGACTGTAATGGGCGCCGACAGTTGGCGTCTCGATGCCAGCGCCTTCGTGTACGGGGGACCACGGCCGGAGGAGGAGATGACCGTTGTGATTCAATTCCGGGCATATATCACGGCTTGTATGCAGATGACATTACTATCTGGTCGAAGACAGGATCCCTAGGCGAGATAGAGGAGCGCCTACACCCGCTAGTAACGTTGGTGCAAACGAACCACAACCATCTTTACTCCTACGCTCTTCTCTCCAACTGCAGCCAACACGGTGAATCATTACGCCAATTTTGCGGCCTCCAATGTGCTCCACAAAAATCGGAGATCCTCCTTGTTTGTACAAGAAAGAAACTCCTGCAGAGGCCACCCACTGTCACCATCCTCATGGAGGGCCACACCATCGTTCCCTCCTCGCATATCAAGATCCTTGGTATGACCTTTCAAGCCGATCGAACTAACTCCATCCTAATAAATAGGTTGAAACATACCTCGGACCAAGTCACACATATGGTCAGGTGTGTAACCACTAAAACACGGGGAATGCGCGAGGCGGACACCCTCCGCCTCGTCCAAGCATTCATAATCTCAAGAATTACATGCGACATACCCTACTGTAAGGGCCACTTATGAGATCAGCGGCCAGGCGCCCGGGCGGCGCGTGAGAACCCGCCACTCTGTCTGACGACGTAGCACTGCCAACACTGCAGAGCAGTCGACGCCAATTCGTCACGGCGCGCACGGGAGACGGACTGTCTGGCCGACCGAATACCACGGGGATAATCCCCCATCGAAAACGCAGACGGCGTCGCCGGGTTCAGAGAAGCACCGGGGAGGTGTAATTGCCGACGTCGGGGCGTGCGCCGCGCGAGCCTCCATTGTTAACGCGCTTCTTCGGCATAGTGCACTGTCGCCGCCTTTCGCCCTCACCCCGCGGGGTCACGCGCGCTTGCTCGCCCGCGTGCGTGCCGTTGGCCCAAAGATGGCGGCGACTCATTTAATATTCCGTAGCGCACTGAGTGACAGCTGTATACGTGAATTTGGGCACTCCCTTCTGCGTGTGCGAATGCTACAGGGGCGTTCCCGAGAGAGAGTGAGCTCGAGGTGTTATAAGGCTGAACTTGGCCGTTAGAAATCGTTCTTGTCTGAGCGCCGAGCTGGGCAGTTCCCGGCGGGACAAGGAGTCTCGACCGTTGAAGCTAGAGCCACTAAATAAGCTACGCTAATTTAGTGGCTCTAGTTGAAGCTAGGTTGGGATTTGTGAGCCCCCTAGGCTAAAGGTTAGGATCGAGTCGGAAGTTTAGGGTGCAGCGCCGTACCGGGCAACTAGACGGATCCTGCGGCGAGACAGGGTCTCGGCCGTTGTTTCTCGAGCGGTTTGTGTACACTCCGAGAATAGGAGAGTTAGACGAAGTTGAGGAGCCCGAGTGATTTGTGTGCACTCGGAGCTAGCGTCTAGCTGAAGTTTGAAGTTTTTTCCTTTTCAGTTATCCTACTGTAAATAGCTGTATACAGGGTGTCCCAGCTATCATGCACCAAGGTTTAAAAAAAGAGTAATGGCGTAACTTGAATAAAACCTAGTGCATAATGTTGGGAGTACTGTGGAGAAGCGGACAGTATTTTTTTCGTTAATGAGACTTAATTAATTATTTGTAATTAATTATCTAACTCGAGAAGTACTGTCCTAATCACTAAAGTGTCAATGAAGCACTTGTAGGTACCCACGAGGGGCATCTAACTGCGGTATTTTCAGCGACGAACTAATTGCGTACACATTTATTCTGACTGATAAAGAAAACCCGCGAAATATGAAAAATACCACGTGACGGCGCCTCCGCGCGCATTAGCGCGCATCGTAAAGCAATGCCCTCAAACAGGCTGCTTCTGAGTTAGCCAGAATGAAATAAACAAAAGAAAGAAAGAAGAAATCGCGACCGAGTTTGTGCCTTATCTGCCCACGCGCCCCGCAAATCTTGCTGCTGCTGCTCCTTCCATGCATGCCATTATCGAGGGGATGCGCTGTCTCTTCGGGCGGGTGACAGGCGAAGCAGTTGCTTTCAATCAGCTCATTTGGGGACGCTGCTTTACAATGCGCGCGGAAGCGCCGTCACTTGGTATTTTTCATATTTCGCGGGTTTTCTTTATCAGTCAGAATAAACGAGTACGCAATTAGTTCGTCGCTGAAAATACCGCAGTTAGATGCCCCTCGTGAGTACCTACAAATGCCTCATTGACACTTCAGTGATTACTACAGTACTTCTCGAGTTAAATAATTAATTACAATTAATTAGTTAAGTCTCGTTAACGAAAAAATTACTGTCCGCTTCTTCACAGTACTGCAAACATTATCCACTACGTTTTCTTCGAGTTAGGCCATTGGTCTTTTTTTAAATCTTGGTGCATGATAGCTGGGACACCCTGTATAAACTTTAGTTTCACTTAATCAACCTCAACGCCTCGAGTTCGTCAATTCGACCGCCGTCTCCAAGAACTTCAACACCATCGCCCTGCCAGCCTCCTGCCAAATCAACCGGAGCCCGGGCGATTGGTTTCCTGATCGACACCGGACTTCGGGGAAACGAACCACAACCATCTTTACTCCTACGCTCTTCTCTCCAAGTCAGAAATGTAACGGCTGGATGTCATCATTCGGAAGGCTTACAAACAGGCCCTCGGACTTCTCGTCAGCACGGCCACCGACAAGCTATTGAAGCTCGGCCTGCCCAATACAGCCGACGAACTCATAGAAGCCCATCTTTCGAGCCATAGATTGAGGCTGGGAGTTACAAGCACAGGGAGGACTCTTCTCTCTCCTCTGGGGATCACATCCCCTCTGCAGCGTCAGACATCTCAAATGAGAATTCCCGACCCCAATATCAGAAAACAGCTGTACGTCTCAACGCTCCCTAGACGCATGCACCCTGTGCATCACACTGGGCGCAGGGAAGCAAGAGCCAAGGCCACCACACATACTACGGGAGGGAACCAACCGTGCACAGCATACGCGGACGCGTCTTCCTATCCCGGCATAAGAGCAATGACAGGTGTGGTTGTCCAGCAGAATAAGCACGTCACCAGCCTAGTCCTACCCGGATACGACTCCTTACAAGCGGAAGAAGCGGCCATCGCTCTCGCCATAACGCAAACTAAAGCCGTAATCATCACAGTTTCGCAGCAAGCGTGCCGTAACTTATCGTGCAGGCTAATTCACCGGGCAACCCACCAAATCATCTGCCAGTGTCCACCAGACAGATCCATCAGGATCATATGCGCACCCGCCCACTCTGCCGTCCCGGGCAACGAAACCGCCCACCTTTTGGCCCGAGAGTTATCCCGCCGGGCCCCGGGAAGCGAGCAGGAGAGGCCAAAACCCGCTGATCACGTATCACGAGATAACACAGCACTATAAGTTGGAACGTATCACCTACCCAGCACCGCATAAACACCTAACGAAAGAGGAGGAACGGCAGCTCCGTGCGCTCCAGACGAATACTTTTCCCCATCCCACTAAATGCCATATATTGCACCCCACCCCTCTATTTCGCTCCTGCGAAGACCCCGGGACGCTCTTTCATATGGTAGGGGGCTGCACGCACGCCCCACTACATTCGCGAAATCCCTCCTTTTCTTCTTGCGGGCTTTGGGAGAGAGCTCTGACCAGCTCCGACCTCAATGACCAGCGCCTGCTAGTGTTGAGGGCTGTTGAGGCTGGGAAAGCTCAAGGGGTCTGAACTGCGGACTTCTCCCCAGTTCTTTTCGCAATAAACACGTTTACTCTCTCTCTCTCTCTCTCTCTCTCTCTCTCTCTCTCTCTCTCTCTCTCTCTCTCTCTCTCTCTCTCTCGCTCGCTCGCTCGCTCTCTATCTCTCTCAAGCTGCTGTTTCTGTGCATGTCATTTTTGGTTTTGATGTCCCGGAATAAACCTGTTATTTTTTTTTGTTTCTTGCGTGTCGGCGCCACTTCGTCAGGCGGGGTCAGGCTCGCGAACCCTTTGCACATGAGGGAGGTTTCTTTGACAGTCAACTGCTCCTGTGAAGGCACCTTTCACTTTCGCGTTTCACCGAGTTTTATGAAAGAGGGATCAACCACAATTTTTGTGTATGTGCGGCCTGTTTTAGGGCATATGTGGCTGAATAAATATTCATTGTGCCTGGTTATTTCACTACAAATGGAAACAAAAATCCAAAAATACATGCTGCTGCTGCTTCAAACCCATGCTTACACACACGACATGTTCACACAGACAACGAAAGAGTGGCAATGTCTTTCTGGGAGGTCCGAACGGTCATGTGCCCCAGAACAATGTCCACATATTACGACGTGGCACATTTCCGTGCCCCAGATTCTTCTACTCATTTTAAAGCGTCAAGTTTAGGGTGTGCTGAATCAGATTTTGCCCCCGGAGAAACATCATCATCCCACAGCAGTATGTCAACAGATGTTACTGTTGGTCGTATCACTATGAAGTAATTGCCTAAATTTGTTTCCCTTGTTGGCTGTGCACTCTGAATTTTTGGCTCGAGGCTCGAAGCTGCCAAAGACCTAGTGTTCCGAAAGCTGCCCACTCTTTTGGTGCCATGACTTCCAACGCTTGCTGTTTGGTGCGGTGACTAACTTGTGACACAAGCTGGAAGAAATTGGTGCTCCAACCCTCCTTCCTCCTGGAAAATGGTAATATCCCTGATTGCCACGAATATGATGTTGGTTAAAATGGCGTAAAAAATGAGCACTGTTGTGTCACCTGAACAGCGCAAGTGCCGGCAGTTGTGATCCACGGCGTGTCAAGAATCCCCAAACTGCATGAAACGGCTGTAGACGTTGGCCTGATTTCAAGAAAGGTAGAATAAAATGGGTACTGTGTACGTTTTTAGAGGAGGGTTTTCAACTTATGCTTACAGTGGTGGATGGTGGACCGCTGCATCCTTAGCTGCCTTTCTGCGCTCGGCTGTTCATATCGCGCAGCTTTCACTGCATCATGGGTTGATTATTTGCTAAGGTGCAAGGCTGCTGTAAACGACAAAACACCCAAAAGGCTGTTTTATTGTTTTTATGATAGGGTGTGAGGGTGTTAGTTATAGACAGTGTATTCGAGTGTTAGTTATAGACAGACAATCATTTCACAGTGTATTCCGGGATGCCACGGCATGTCGCAGAATGAGCGCCCCCGTGCGGACCAGCGTGGACCTGGAGAACCGGGAAAGAAAAACAGCAGCGCCAAAACAGGGTATACTCGGTTACAACTCAAGAACGGCACCACCTCATGTAGTGTATCACTCCGCCAAAGCGCCGGACCCGTGAGGTCAGTGCGCGCGCGTTTTGAAAGGGGTTTGCTATGAATGCGTGATATCGTCTGCCTTGTCTCACGCAGTTGATTTGTCGCCACTGGAGTCGTTTATAAGCATATTAAGTCCAAAAAATCACGGGAACGGCTCACGCCATGTTCAAAATATTCCCCGTAACGCCCTACTTGCGCCGCGCGCGGAGAAACATCCGGCTACGGTGATAAGGCACAGCGGCAACTTCCGGTGCCGTTCTTAAGTTGTCACCGAGTATAGACCGCTGCTGCACGTGCAACATACGAGCCGCCTTGAACTTGAAGGCATCGACGAGGTATCCTGGCGATGGCGAGCGAGTGAATTCGAGCTTCGGAGTGTGCTGTCCAGGAGGATGATCGAGAGGTGACGGGCGTGGCCTCAAGTTCAAGAGGAAGCTCAACAGATAATCAACAGAAGGCCCATCTAGTCTACCGCCTTCCCATTCTTTGAAGGATCTAAGCCTCCCCCGCGTCTCTTTATTCCGGTAAGTGAGCCGAGTAGTGAGTGAATGATTCTTAGTCATTAATATGCGTGAGCAGTTTGCAGGTCTCAAAATTGACGCGATACAGGCCGGTCTGGTTCGAGACGGCCAGCCTCCCAAGAGCCGTAAACACCAGGAGAGCTTTGCATTGGCGCCTAGAGGCATAAAAACGCCTAGCTGGTACCTTCTGGGCCTGGACAGCTGGAGGCTTCTTGAACTGAGGCCATAACAACCTCGTGAACTCCCGTCAGGTCAGGTCAGGTAAAGTTTATTGTCAAGTTGCATGTAACCCTTTTCCGCCAGACGGAAGCCAGGCGTCCGTGGGACCTAGGACATCCCCCGCCAGCTTGATGACGTGCTCTTGCGGTGGTGCTTTGTTACCGCTCAAAAAGGGCCTCCCATTGCTCAGTGCTAGTGATGGCTATCGCGTTCGTTAATGTGGAGGGTTTTCGAGGGAAAGCACCACGCGCGTAAAAAAGAAGGCTGGATTTCCCCATCATTGACATGCTCCTGAGTACTTGAGCCTTGAAAATTGCGGTGGAACAAAGCGGCGTGTGCGAATGTGCTAGACTGAAGCCTCCGTCATGCAACAGGCTGCCATCGATTGGAGAACGGTTTGTCCATGTGAAGTGGATTCGGTGATGGACGGTTTACTGCTCCTAAAGCAGCTACGGGAAGTACTTATTTACACCATTATAACGCGCGCCTTGTTGCACTTAAGTAGCTTTCAAATTTGCGTGCGCGTTACAGTCGGGCTCAAAACAAAATCGGCTTCAAAGCGGCAAGCAGCATTGCCATGGACACGAATTCCTGCCAAACTCTAGCTCAATCCAGTACAAAACTGTCCGTTAATATAATGTGATTCATAGAGGAAAGGAAAGGAACGCTTTGGAGAGGCCGTGACGCATGGAGGAAAGAAGTTTAGCAGAGGCCGTGACGTCACTTCTACAGAACCCGGAAACGCGACCATTTCAGTAGGTCGCCGTTTTTTGCTTGTATTTTGCGCCCACACGTCACCTCCTTATTTGCCTTCGCTCGCTCCACTGTCGTCTGCTTCGTCTCTGCCTGTCGACCATTGGCTACCGGCTGGGCCGCACACTGCCGTAGCGCCTCGGTGGTCCGGCCTTCGGTGCCGTTGCCAGTACATGGGTGCCAGCGATGGGCGACTGAAGTTCCCATTAGTTCTCAGTTCCTCGTCTCCGTTGACGTTCAGCTTCGCATGCCTTCGTTGTATCAGTAGCTTCTTGACGTAGTTTGAATGAGTGAATGACATAAGGCGCGTTCGTAGCACATGCTCCCGTCTCGGTGTGTAGCGCAGTGGGAAGAGCGCCACGTACCTCCCGTTGCGGTCAGAGAGTCGTGGGACCGAAACCGGGCGCCGCCTGACTGTTTCTTTTTATAGTGGACTGCGCTGACGTCAGCCCAAACGCTGACGGGGCTGAAGAGACGCGCATGCGCAGTAGAGTGCGGACGGCGGACAACGACAACGAGGGAGGGAGGGACACAGCCCCGAGCATGAGATGCTTCGCATCTAAAAATTACTCTACTTCTTCCACACTTGTTTCTCCTTGTGCGCCGGTGGCCAGCGGGGCCTCTCCTAAGCTTTCTTGTCGCCAGATCAAGTGCAAATTTTCAGAGGAGGAGAAGGATCGGCGTGACAGAAAATGTGCTGTAGTCCCGTACGTCCATAAAATGGCGCACGGTTTGAAGAACATGGGGTCCCGATACGGCGTAAGGGTGTTGTCCTCTGCAAAAACAAAAGTGGGCAGTCTCTGCCGCATTGTTAATAGCAAGGATCGTCCTAGGAAAAAGAGGAACGAGTGTGGCGTCACCCATGCGCAGCCTTTTGTTCGTTGTGCGATAGTCGTCGTATACAGTTATCATGCAAGTCTGTCTATGTGGGCCAGACTGGACGCTGTCTAAACGTTCGTCTGAAAGAGCATGAGTCAACTATGACAAATTCAGCAGGCGCCAATCTTCCTGCTCATTGTAAAAAGTGTGGGTGTCACTCTTTGTTTGGTGAGACAGTGGTTCTCTACAGGCATAATGATCAGATTGTCAGGGAATTGGTCGAGGCCTACTTTATCAAGGGACATAACAACAAGTGTGTAAGCAAATCATCCATCACTCTTCACGGGAAGGATCTTGATTGCTTGTAGGGTTTAACGCGCCGACGCAACGCAGGCGATGAGGCGCGCCGTAGTGGAGGGCTCCGGATTAATTTTGACCACCTGGGGAACGGGAAGGATCTAATCGGCACCATGTTAGTCTAATCTATGGTTTGTGTTTATGTATAAACTTTGTGTTTTTTCAATAAACCGGTAGTTGCGAGTAAATGCTTGTGTGCGTCGCTCCTCTTTGCCCCCGTTTTTTGTGCGCTTTGAAGTTTTCGATCATGCACGAACTAGTCCAACTTGCGGTATTGTTAACTCCATGCCATGACGCATTCCCTGACGTCACCTCAATTAAAGCCGGAAAAGCCATTTTTGGAGGTCGCCCCCCTTTTTTTGCTCGTGTTTTGCGCGCACATACCTTCTCCGCCATCGCTCGCTCCACTTTCGTCTGTTTTGTATTCGTCTCCTCCTGCCGACCATTGGCTACCGGCTGTGCCGCGAAGTGATGAAGGGCCTCGGTGGGCCAGCCCAAAGAGCATGACCCCTAAATAGCGTGAAAAATCGTCTATCGACCCACATTGTGATTTTAGCATGCCATCTGGAATATCCAAGTATGATGAAGCAGTACTCCACCGTTTGCGGTTGAATGTCGCCCGCACGCGATGCTACTGTTACAAAATCAACCAGTCCACTCCGCCACTGTGCCCACATTTTCATGTGCGTGAAGATCTGCAACACCTAATTTGTGACTGTGCGCGATTTCGTACGCGAAGGGCGTCTCTCGCAGTGTCTCTCGGCCGGCCGCTCTCCGTATACGACCAAAACTGAGGGACGTATTAGGTCACTGGAAGTCTTACAAACGTGCCTCTCGTGCTACAAACGCTTTATTGGCCTACCTAAAAGACACAAGTTTTGGTCAGACTGTAAATAGTTAAACTCATATGTGTTCTCTTCGCAATTATAATCATTATTCTTGTCACCGCATTCAATATCTCTCATGTTACTTCCTCCACACTTCTCGAAATGCACCTGTGACCACTGGGGCTTTTATAAGCTTTTCTTTCTTCCATGGTGCGATTAGATTTTGGTGCACCCTTCTGCTCATTCCCCAATAGGCATCCGTTAGCAAGCTGTTGCAGATATTTCTGCTACTGTAATTGGCTCCTTGTTACAGTCATCGTGGCTCCGAAGCGATACCGCTATGAAGAGTTCGCCAAGCGCAAGGTAATTTTACTTGCTGACAGCGAGGGGAACCCAGCAGCGCCATATGCGCACTGGGCGCGTCCCGGAGACATGAGTACATGATTTACGTGAACACAGCAGAGTCATTTTTGTGCAAGGCTTCACGGGACCTGAGCACAGTCGTTTTCGACAACTTGAAGACTCTCAGGTGGAATTCATAAATTAGTAGCGAATGAAAAACTCGAGGGGAAGATATCATATTTTAAATTTAGAAAAAAAATTCCGCCATCTCCACGAAGTGAATGATGATGAGAGGGGCGAGGCTTATCGGTGCTTATCTGTGAAACCGTGAAACATTCGCCCACACATCGTACAAAGAATCGACACGTCAAGCTTTCCACCGCTCCGTTGACAAGCCCGTCGACGACGTCGATGTTTGTGGTGGTTATGTAGGGGTTGTTTTGGACGATGAGAATCTCCATGGGTAAGTTGGCGAATTCGGTGTGTGACATTTTAGCCACCTTGGCCGTCGCCTTCTGCAGAGCGTCTTGTGTCGTGTACCCCCGGTACGTGTCTTGAGCTAGCAGGCGACGAACGACGACCTCTTCTTCTTCCTCTTCTCCTCGTTGGGTAGCAACGAACGCGTTGAACGTTTTGTCCTCTTCGGCCAATCTTTGGTTGGCCGATCCCTTGGGGGATCCTGCCACAATCATCATTAATGTGCCGTGCCGTATACAGCAGCAACGAGGACGGGACAGGGCCCGAGCAAGAGGAGCTTCGCCCATAAAAATGTACTTGTGGTGGTCATGTTGTCAAACCAAATCATAACCGGGGGACCACCAGGGTAGCAGAGTGGATACCGAAAGACGGGTCTGGAAGTAGGGGAAGGCCATTGACTCGGTAGAGGAACGAAAGAAACTGGGGCAGCTTCGCACTAGTGGCGCGTAAACTGGGCATACAGCGAAGTTGGCGGCCCCACCTAGCTTATTCTTGGTTCGTCTCATAAATTAGCTTGTGCAGCTCCTGCTATCATTAAAGCTGCCACGAGGAACATTGCAGGTGTCTTGGCCTTCATAATTTTGCATATGACGGGCCATTGTTTCATCATTATCACCATCAACAGCCTATTTTGGTTCACTTCGGGAAGAAGGCCTCTCCAATCGACCCCCCAAAGCTTCTGTCTTGCTCCGCTGTCCGAATCCATTATTTGTCTCCAAATTTTCTTATTAAAACAGCGATGCTGTTTAGGCGATGCGCTTGGCTGTGAAAAAAAAAGGAGGCGATATTTCGGCATAGAAGGACTAAGCAACATACAGGTCGCGATGAGCATTTATAATGATGTTCCTTGACGAATGGAAAGCAACATCACAACCTTTTTCACGCACTCTGCACGTGTCTTTAACGACTACTGCGAAAGAGATGATGTCGGTGATTAGTTCAGTTCCGTAAAAATTTTATAGAGGTTAGACAAGAATTAATACCTTCAATTGCTTTGAATCGTTCCCACAACGGGGACAGGGCAGAGGTGAGACGTTTCTTCGCTCTGCATTTCCTCCCACCAAAACTCAGTGAAGTTGATCGTACAGTTATGTAAATGGCAACTTGTTCGGACTTTTTTAACCCGCTTGCCGACGCGTCACTTGTAGTCGTTTTTTCGCTTTCTACGGTCTCTCGCGTGCTCACTGCACTAGGGAACCAAGGAAAACATGCGTTTCCCTGGCCATTTGAAAATAAAGGGCCACCTCCTCCCAGTATTTGGCCCGAGAAGCACTTGACTTCGAAACATTCACTGGTTGGCAAGCGGCATACGTACGCGCCACGTAATTCCCCGGTGACTACCGCGTGAAATGCGGGCGAACCACTTTAATTGTTATTGTGGTTAACTAGAGGAAATCACTACGCCTGCGAGATGCACTGGGTAGGTAATGGGTCACCAATGACCAGTCAAAACTCATCCGCAGTGGTCCACGCCTCTAGACAAGAGGGCCACCCTCACAAACCAGGTTATGCCCGATCACGTGTGAAAACAAAACGTTACGGCCGAGAAGGTCCACACAATTTACAATGATGTCATATATCATGGCTCTCAGGCACCTCACGTCACAACTTGTCTTTGATAGATACCTCCTACACGGGTCATTTCGGCGTAAACACTACGTGGGAGCACTAGAAGGTTCTATAAAAGAAACAAGCACCCTCATCTTGCGTATGTTTAATATGATGATAAGTCTTAAACTAGCAGTATGTCTGCGAAGTCTAAATAAGCAGAACGTCAAGGCAGTAGCGCGTTCGGCAAGCAACACAGCAACACAAGCCAGAGGTTAACGAAGGAATCGCAAGACGAAAACACTTTAGCGGACAAGGACCTTTATTGCGAGGAAAAAAATTGAAAGGTTGAAAAACAAAAGTTTAAAGGAGGGGTTACAAAAGACATTGTTTCAGACGTAGTAGTTCTGGTTGGCTTTCTTCCTGGCCTGCACCTCCATGACGGCCTCGATGTAGTCTTCGTGGCCAATGATGCCGCTCTCACGCCTCAGGGCGATCATCCCGGCCTCCACGCAGACCGCCTTGCACTGCGCCTCATTGAAGCCGTCGGTGCAGCGCGCCAACTCCTCGAAGTTCACATCCTTGTTGTAGTTCATCTTGCGGGAGTGAATCTGCATGATGCGGGCCCGGGCTTCTTCATCGGGGGCCGGGAACTCAATCTTCCTGTCCAGACGGCCGGACCTCAGCAGGGCCGGGTCGAGGGCGTCCACGCGGTTGGTGGCCGCGATCACCTTGATGTCCGTGCTCGAGCTGAAGCCGTCGAGCTGGCTCAGAAGCTCCAGCATGGTGCGTTGCACCTCCCTGTCGCCGGCCCTCTCGGAGTCGAAACGCTTGGTCCCGATGGCGTCCAGCTCGTCGATGAAAATGATGGCCGGCGCCTTCTCCTTGGCCAGCGAGAAGGCGTCTCGCACAAGCTTCGCTCCCTCCCCTATGAACATCTGCACCAGCTGGGGGCCCGCCAGTTTCAGGAACGTGGCCTTGGTCTGGGCGGCGCAGGCCCGCGCCAGGAGCGTCTTGCCTGTTCCGGGCGGCCCGTAGAGCAGGACTCCCTTAGGGGGACTTATTCCGATGTTGGTGAACTTCTCCTTGTGCGTCAAGGGCAGCACCACGGCCTCGATCAGCTCCTGGATCTGCTTGTCCAGACCACCGATGTCGCTGTACTCCTCGGTTGGTCGCTCGTCTACCTCCATGGCACTGACGCGAGCATCGTAGATCTTCGGCAAGATCTCCAGGATGATGTACGAGTCCTTGTTGACGGCAACCAGGTCGCCGGGACGTAGCTGTTCGGCGCCAACGACTCCGATGAGGGGCAGAAAGTATGTCTGGCGCGTTGATGTCTTGATGACGGCGCTTTTTCCCTTCCGCTGGGAATCGAGGTCCACGTTGGCGCCGTCCTCTTCGCCGAGCTCCTCGGGGTCCAAGTCGAGCAGCTCGACGACGGTCGCCACGAGGTGCGGGCGCGCTTTGTAGACCTTAATCTTATCGTTGTACTGCTTGATCAGCTCCTCCTTCGATTCGATCTCGCGCTGGACGTGCATGATCTCGTTTCTCATGTACTTGACCTCTTCGTTCAGCATATTCGTCCTTTGAATAATGTCCTTCGCGGACATCTTCGTCACGTCATCTCCAGAAGATTCATCTTCGATCCACAGAGACTCATCTTCGAGTCTTAGAGGGCCAGCCATTTTGCTCACCTGCCACGCTAGAAGAGAGCGAGCTAGAATGTTCTTGATCGTGCTGCCACGAGGTCTGGCTTTTCGCAGTGATATCGATGCTAGTGTGGGTGTCAGAACACTACAATCACGTTGCAGCTCTAAACCTTGCGCTAGAAAAATATTCCGAATGTCAAAGAAACAAAAAAGGCAAACATTTCTGAAGTAGGAGGGCGCAATAAATATATAATTTTACTTTTACGTGTATAGCATGTAGTCAATGCTTTGTTTACAGCATTAGTTTCGGTTTCTATTTCCTCCGCGCAGTAGCAGAGAATTGAGCACATCGCTGATAGGGGCTGCCGCAATCTCGTACCCTAATCATCGAAGTGAGTCCCAAATGTGGCGCATACTTCTGCTCAGCCGGGCCGTCCCCATTATTTCTTTGAAGTGTATACGACTACGGCCATGCAAGGTTTGGGCAATAATTGCGGCCGAGGACCATTAAAGTTGAACTAAAAGAGCTGTATAGTACTTCCAGCCTTTGCCAGCGTATATAAAGCTGGGTACCTGAGGCACGTCGTCCGGTCATCCCTCCATGGTCATTTTTGTATCCATTGCTAAGCTTGCTTTCTTGAAGACCGAGTCGACCAATGTGTTGTGTTGTGTAGTTTAGTTATGTTCATGCCACCAGGTGGCGCTCAGTGTTAAGGTGGCGAATTTCCATTGTCATCATCAGTAAGCGCAGACCGGTTATAAATAGCCCGTAACAACAATAAAGGCGTTTTTTCCCGCGGATACGAGGTGTCGTCTGCATCTCTACCACGTATGGTGACTCGGTGGGCGTCGGATACAACATAATGACGACGAGGTAACCCTTTTCGGCTGCGGGCGGAACGCCACGTCACGACTCAAGTACGGCATACTGCGATCTTCTTCACTGGCACTGACGCCGCCGCCACCGTTTCTACCGACACCAGGGGCCGAATTCTCTAAAACGACGGGGTGTCGTTTTGAAACGGTGGGGTAGCGCCATGCAAATGCATGTGTTCTGGGGTTGGGGCCGTCGCTTTGGGGTTCTCTGAGTGAGCCGCAGAAAAGCGCTGTGGCAAGGGTGCGAAGCGACAAGTGAAACGACGGGGGGGGGGGGGGGGGGGGCAATGGGTGTCGCTTCGCGCCCTTCCCACAGCGCTTTTCTGCGGCTCACTCTACCTGCAGAGAACCCCAAAGCGACGGCCCCAACCCCAGAACACATGCATTTGCATGGCGCTACCCCGCCGTTTCAAAACGACACCCCGTCGTTTTAGAGAATTCGGCCCCGGGAAACCCCGCCACACCATGGATGCAATGGCGTCGGCTGTTCGAGAACTACATCGCAGCGTCGGCAAGCGACGCGTACTTGCCAGCACGCCGCAAGGCACTCCTTCTACATTGGCTGGGGGTCGAGGGACAACGAATCTACTACACGCTACCAGAGAAGCAACCTACGGCTCAGGACGACGACGAATTCAAGACTGCTCTACAGGCGCTCGAGGCCTACCACGCAGCAAGTGCTAACGCTGTCATCATTGAACGCCGGCGTTTTGGTCAACGCGTTCAGTTGCCCGGTGAGAATGCAGACATGTTCGTTTCTGCGCTACGAGAACTTTCACTTGCATGTGCCTTTAATGACAGGGCCGATGAGCTCATACGCGACCAACTCGTTGAAAAACCGAGCAACCCCGTACTTCGGTACTTCGGGAGCGGCTACTTTTGGAAGACTCTTCATTGACGTTGGTCGGGGCCCTCACAATTGCTGGAAGTATCGAAGAAGCTTCAAAATATTCCAAGCAGTTGTCATCTGCTAGCCCTGCAGGGTACGTGCAAAAAGTAGATAAGCGTTTGGCGCCAGGGCCAGCCGAACGTGCCTCGTCGGGACAAAACAGTAGGACTTGCTTTCGCTGCGGCTCTGCGAAACACTTAGCCATTCTAGTATTTGCAAAGCAAGGAACAAGACCTGCAACAATTGTGGCAAGGTAGGCCATTTCGAGAGGGTCTGTCGTGGCGAGAAGCTTAAGAAGTCCCTCGCTGTTCAAGAAGTCCAGCACGGCGATCCACCAGAGACTGACGCAAGCCTGCGTGGCTTGCCCCATATGACTTATGAGACATTGCAGTGACTGTGTGCTGCCCCTTTTTGGGAGGAGGGGATGTTGTGTTGTGTAATTTAGTTATGTTCATGCCACCTCGTGGCGCAAAGTGCTAAGGTGGCCAATTTTCATTGTCATCATCAGTAACCGCAGCCCGGTTATGAATAGCGTGTAACAATAATAACTCTCTTTTCCGTGGGTACGAGGTGGCGTCTGCATCTCGCTGCGACGTGTGGTGACTCGGTGGGCGTGAGATACAACACAATGCTTTTTAAGAAGGCCATTTTACAACAGTATATCACTAAAGACCCTAAAAAAAATGTATTAGATAAGGAGATAGGCTGCCCACTGCACCTAAAGGAACCTAAAACATCCCGAGCCACTGCTATTTAAAGAATTGTACAAATGATTCAGATCAGTTTGACATAAACAAAATCATGACTTCGAAAAATATTGAAACTACCTGTGCTTTAACCATCCGTTATAGCTCGACCAGAAACAACCTCAAAGCCACGGAGGTTGTGCTTCGCAGTTGGCCCGAAAAAAAACGTCATATGGTTGCTAGTGTTCAAAGAAAACCACGGAATGGCGTTATGTGCTGGCAGGAAGTTTCAGTGCTGTTACATGAAGGAAGCAATAGTTTTATTTCAGGGCTGTACACAGGGTTTGATTTCGAGGGAGCTTGAGCAGTAAAGGGGGGGGGGGGGTGTGGAAGGAGGTTGTCTGGCGTTGTCAAAAAGGAAAGGAAAGCACCAAATTAGGGAAGTAACACAACACCAAAACAAACCAAAATAAAAAGAAAACACAAGGAATTTAAACCAACCTTCGCAATTGACATGCGAAGACTGAGGAAACAGCGGAGCTTACCTCGTCACTAGGAGCAGCAAAATCCCCGACGCGTGCCACCCAACCGAACATCTGCGCCGCGCCACGCACTCCCCACACCCACTCGTTTGCTTCTTGCTTTCTCGCCACTTCACCCTAACGAATTTCCAGTTCCCAATTTCCAATATCTATGCCCAGCAAAACTTTATCCACCGGACACAGGTGTTTATTGTTGAACACCGAATTCGTGTCGGGGAACCTAATTTTGCTTGCTGTGAACCGCTTTTTCTTTCCCGCCTGGGGAACCTCGTGACGTCTAGCTAGGGATGCAATCGAATAATCACGTTAGTTTCATCTTTTTATTTCGTTGGCAGTGGGTGCACACCATTTCAGAGCCGCCCCTTCCTCCCGTGCAGCGACGCGGCAGTCCGGCTCCCAATTGTCGATACATGTCGAAGATCGGAAAAAAGCTGGCTTCACCGCCACGCAAAGAACCTTCGCGCAATGCATAAAACTTGTATCACGGGCGTACAGGGTAACAGCGAAGCACTTCGCGCTGAATCACACCTTGTTCGCATTCTGCACGTGTCCGTACCAACTTCTCCGAGACAGCTAGGTGAGAATGGTGATAGTACCTTCAATGGCTTCGACCCGCACCAACAACGGGATTGGCCAGGGATCAGACGTTTCTGCGCTTTGCAAACGGAATATCATCAGCCGTAGTTGCGGATGCACGGAGCAAACTTCTGGACTTTCTCATGAGCAGAAAACGAACACCTCCAGAAACTGAAACCACAACCATACTACTCGCTGTAAGATGGAGAGAATATAACAACAAAAACCTCATAATTATCGCGGACTTTACAAGAGCCGTTAGAAATCTAATATGCGGCCTTATTCCTACAGAAGCCACGTAGATCCTACGGGCCGAACCAAAAGGCCAACATAGAATATTATGGAGCCTAGCACAGGAAGGCCTTTAAGGAAACGAGAGAGCTCCGACTCCCTAGCGAGGCAAATCAACAGCCGCAGGGAAACGGACAACGCTTACACCCTCCATCCCTTCATGTCGCTTATTGAGAGGCTTTTCACACAAAGGCAAGCGAGAAAGACTGCCCGCACCACTTCAAATGTTAGATGCCCAAGAACCAAGAAACATAAGAAAACTACAAACCAACATGAGGGACGTCCCTCATGTTCCCAGAGAGATATGACAAAGAATGCCATAAATGCAAATTAAGAGCAGACTTATTCCACACAACCTGGAACTGCCCTATAATTTGGCAACAGAACGCTGACCAAACCTCTAGAGGGTCCTGGGATTTAGCACTTTCCGGCTCGGACCTTTCGACACAGCGTGAGCTGCTACAGAGAGAGTGAAGCTGGGAGTCTTTGCTATTGGAGTCCTGGAAATAGGACTTCACTCGTAACTCTTTCCGCATTCTCTTCTTCATATTTTCATATAAACGTTACTCTCTCTCTCTCTCTCTCTCTCTCTCTCTCTCTCTCTCTCTCTCTCTCTCTCTTTTCCTTCCACCTAAACTCTGCCAATCGGTAGTGTGAAATCTTATTAAGTGAAATCAATGGGAACTTTTTCGGTTCCCTTCCCATGCCGTCGCCCCATTCCTACCATCGTTTTGCTATCTCTTTGTATAGGATAAACTGTCTCTGTTTTATTGTCTCCCGCATGCCCACAACAACCGCGAAGCAAGGAAAACATGCATGTCTCAAGCCAACCCCGCGTACTACTGCAAAATGGCGACTGCCTCTTTGCTGAGTTCGCCCCCAAGATGAACTTGACGTCGAAAACATTACAAGTGAGCGAAAGACCCATGCACCACGCAACGCGCCAGTGACCGTTGGGTGAACCAGGTGTGGAACACTGACTGTTCACCATTAACCAATAGTGACCGACCCGCAAGCAGCCACGCCGGCGGCTAAGATGGTCGCCGCACAAATCGGGCTAGGTCCGACCGCGTCCGACCGCGTCCGCTAGGTCCGACCGAACCTTTTAAACTAAAGGTTCCGGCAGAGACGGTCCCCACAGTTTACAAGGATGTTGTGCAACGTAGCTCTCAGGCACCTCACTTCACAACGTGTCTTACTCATCAACGTATCCGCCAGATACTCCAGCAAAAGCAGAAGAACGACGTTGACGCTAGGGTCACCTGGACGCCGGGACACGTCGGGAATCGCGCGGGTGGTAACGAGGTGGCACATGGTCTTACCACCTCACAATCTGGAGTTCTACCTCATGTCCAGCCTCTCCTGCTCGGATCTCCGGACCTCCGCGACCACCCTATGCGGACTCGCCGCCAGGAGGCCACTTCGAAATGGCGCGAGTACGCCGCTACCTCCGGTCTATCAACATATTCATCAACAAAGTACTTACCAACGCGGCCACTACATCTCATATCATCCACAAATGGCAGACACTTGCTGACCGGAAGAAGGGCATTGGCACCGCTTCCCCCCGCACATGTACCTTTTGCCACACTGTGTGTGAAGCAAACATGGAACATCTTGTTCTGCACTGCTCCGCTTTTGATATTCATAAAATGAACCATAGTGTTTTTCAAAATTCAGATATAGAATCATTGCATACGGACACCCTTGAACATCCTCAACACCTGGTGACCATAGCCCAGTTTGGCGTTGCCAGTGGCCTGGCGAGCGTGATTTAGTGGGCGTCTACCTCCCTCCCTATTCCCCCTCTTCCCCCCCCCCCCCCCAGCGACCTTCGGTCCTCCCCCCTTCCTAATAAAAGAATATCATCATCATCATCATCTTTGCAAAAGCCTGCTGTCCAGGCCATTATGGTGCATTTTAGCCATTTTAGTGTTTTTAGACCTATCGAAAGCATTCGATACAGTAAACCATAAATTGATGTTACAAAAACTTAGCTCTTTGGGGTTTCGTGGGCAATTTCTTAAGTTCTTTACGAGTTATTTCTCACAACGATTTCAATGCGTAAAATTCCATGGGGAATACAGCGAACTTAAGGAAATACAATGTGGAGTGCCTCAGGGCAGCACGCTAGGGCCCATACTCTTCAATATATACGTTACCGATCTTAGCTTACTTCCACTGAGTTCGAACGTGTTCCAGTATGCAGATGACACTGCTCTGGCTCTGAAAATCACCGACTCCTCTTGCGGAACAGACACTTTTCAAAATGACATTCACAAAGTCATGGATTGGTTCAAACAAAATTCAATTTTTGTAAATCTACAGAAAACAAAATTGGTATGCTTCAGGAACCCACACAAAGCTGTTTGTCTCGATAGGCCTGTATATTTGCATACGTCACAGTGCAGCTCTTCTAAATGTAGGCCCCTTGAATTAGAACCCGAAGTAAAATATTTAGGCCTTTTCTTTGACCAACACTTCACGTGGAATAAACATGTGCTGTTTGTATGCAAAAAATTAAGGGGTGTAGCAGCTATGATTCACAACTTAAGAGGGAAGGCCCCATTGAAATTAAGACAAACCATATATAAATCACTGGCGGAAGGAATTTTGAATTATGGAATTACCCTGTATGGTTCCTGCTCAGATCATAAACAACAATGTATAAACCGAGTAATTAACAGACTAGCAAACAGTATTGCCTATGGAACAAAGTTACAAGATGCAAAAATAGAGGACAAGTATTCTTATTTAGGTATACTTCAGGTGCACCAGCTTTTTCGGTATGAGGTACTAACTCGATATTACTTCTGCAACCAGTTCAAAGTGCCGGTTAGGAAAAGTAGAACGCTAAGAAAAACAGAAAGGTTCGTGAAGCCGCGAGTGTTCACAAACTATGGGAAAAAAATGCGGAAACATTACGTGCCAGAATTTTTCAATGCTCTCCGAAACGATTTGTATAATTTAAAAACACGGAGGAAAATGTTTAAGAAAATTCGCCAATATTGTGTCTCAGGAAACTCATATTGGTGAAGAGTGGAATACATTTGTGCTGTCCACAAGTACGTTTTTGCTGTTTATATTGTGTTTCAATGCATAATTCTGCTATGTGATTTTTGACTGAGAAGTATTTGTCATGTTCAAATTTGAGAGTGTGCTTATTCTCTTTTGTGTATGTTTACACCAACTGCCTGGAAAGCCAACAAGCATTCGGTGCTTAGGCAGACCAGAGAAAAAAACTATGTAAAACAAAAGTGAATAAAGCTGAATGAATGAATGAACATTACGTACGGGAAGTGGAAACGTATATGATACAAACAAGCAGCCCAAATTACACTCAAAACTTTGCGACCTAGAGATCTCTTGCGCATGGCCTAAGTGTTAACCTGGTAGTACGTCTGTTAGGGGTAAACAAGCAGCATGTCAGGAAAGTAGCGAGTGAGGTACTCAAAACGACAAGACTAGTCAGAGCTTAAAGAACTACAAGACGAAAACCCTGCACCGGACAAGGACCTTTACTGAGAAGAAAAAAAAAACTTCTGAAAGGTTTTAAAGGGAAAGGTTTAAAACTTTAGAAAGAAAAGTTACAAAAGAAGTGCTGTCACACATAGTAGCTCAAGCTCGCTTTCTTCCTGGCCTGTACCTCCATGACGGCCTCGATGTAGTCTTCATGGGTAATGATGCTACCCTCACGTCTCAGGGCGATCATCCCGGCCTCCACGCAGACCGCCTTGCACTGCGCCCCATTGAAGCCGTCGGTGCAACGCGCCAGCTCCTCGAAGTTCACATCCTTGTTGTAGTTCATCTTGCGGGAGTGAATTTGCATGATGCGGGCCCGGGCTTCTTCATCGGGAGCTGGGAACTCTATCTTTCTGTCCAGACGGCCGGACCTCAGCAGGGCCGGGTCGAGGACGTCCACGCGGTTGGTGGCCGCGATCACCTTAATGTCCGCGCTCGAGCTGAAGCCGTCGAGCTGGCTCAGAAGCTCCAGCATGGTGCGTTGCACCTCCCTGTCGCCAGCCCTCTCGGAGTCGAAACGCTTGGTCCCGATGGCATCCAGCTCGTCGATGAAAATGATGGCCGGCGCCTTCTCCTTGGCTAGCGAGAAGGCGTCTCGCACAAGCTTCGCTCCCTCCCCGATGAACATCTGCACCAGCTGGGGGCCCGCGAGTTTCAGGAACGTGGCCTTGGTCTGGGCGGCGCAGGCCCGCGCCAGGAGGGTCTTGCCGGTACCGGGCGGCCCGTAGAGCAGGACTCCCTTAGGGGGACTTATTCCGATGTTGGTGAACTTTTCCTTGTGCGTCAAGGGCAGCACCACGGCCTCGATCAGCTCCTGGATCTGCTTGTCCAGACCACCGATGTCACTGTACTCCTCGGTTGGGCGCTCATCTACCTCCATGGCACTGACGCGAGCATCGTAGATCTTAGGCAAGGTCTCCAGGACGATGTACGAGTCCTTGTTGACGGCGACCAGGTCGCCGGGGCGTAGCTTTTCGGCATCAACGACTCCGATGAGGGGCAGAAAGTATGTCTGGCGCGTTGATGTCTTGATGACAGCGCTTTTTCCCTTCCGCTGGGAATCGAGGTCCACGTTGGCACCATCTTCTTCGCCAAGTTCCTCGGGGTCAACGTCGAGCAGCTCGACGACACTCGACACCAGGTGCGGGAGTGATTTGTTGACCTTTATCTTGTCGTCGTTCTCCTTAATCTGGTCCTTCTTCGCTTGGATGTCGTGCCTGACGTGCATGATCTCGCTTTGCATGAACTTGATCTGTTCATCCAGCATCATCGTCCTTTCGATAATTTCCTGCGTGGACATCTTCGACCCGTCGTCTCCTGAAGCTCCATCGTCGATCCACAGGGACTCATCTTCGAGCGGTAGAACGCCTGCCATGTCGTTCACCTGCCACGCGAGTACAGAGCGAGCTAGAATGTTCTAGATCGCTCTGCCACGAAGGGCCACGAGGTCAGACTTTTTAAGTGATGTCGATATTAATGCGGGTGTCAGTGCACTGTAAACATGCTCCAGCTCCAAGCATTGCAAAACAAAAATGCGCTGGTTGCCAACTAGACAAACAATCACTCAAAGCATCTGAATGCGGGGCTCGAACTAAATATAAAATTATATATTACATATGGCGCATGTTTTCCACGCGTGGATTTCAGCGTAGGTTTCGGTTTCGATTTCACAACGTTAAGCACGTCGCTGAAACTCGAAACTGTCAAGGTCCCGTAGTCTGTGCGAGAAACAGCATTGCGAAGCGATAATGCGTAGACAAGAGCTTTTAAAACGTTAAAGGCTTTTCTGTGGTGTTATAAATATCTCGAGTGATCACGCTAAGCCATGGGAATCGACAGCGTCGACTGTCGCGGCATTTCCGCGTATTCCGTTGCGACTGATTCGACTGCGTGGCCATTCTTCGCTCGATAACGATTCGTTGGTGCATACCACCTAATTATCTAAGGAAAGCGTCAAGTCTGCCAATACAGTAGAACACAAATATATAGAAATTCAAGGGGATTGCGGCATAGTTCGATATATAAATAATTCGAAATATAAAAAGTATATCTGAAGCTTATCTGAAAACTCCGCACATCGCTGAGAGCTTTTCAAAGTCTTCACAAGCGGTGGCTTACTGGTTTGCTCCTCAAAGCACAGAAAATGCAGCGGAACTTTATTTAGCATAAAAAAAGTCTGTGAGAATCCCTTCCTTACTTTTCTACGTCATAAAGTTCACCTATTTGTCTTCAAGCTCACAAACGCCGTCCAAATGAGAAAAAAAGGCGTTGTACACTGTGCCACAACAGTGGTATATCGGGAGATTGACGCAAGCTCGGCTGCAGTTGGCGGTTGGGAACGTTGTCAGAGCCGCTGGTATGGTTCGCTTCTTCGGCATCGGTGATGTCCAACACAGCCTGCACGTTGTCGTCAGCACTTACGAACTCTTGTTCCGTTGTATAATTCGGAATGGTGCATGAAACAGCTCACAGCTCTCTAAATTCACTCTCAAGGCAGTCAGCGCCGTCGTCTTCGGCATCAGAACGCGTCTCATCTGGAGCCGCGCAAAAAAATTGGCCGCGTATCTGCTCCTTTCGTTGCAAATGTCGTCAAAAGACGATAGTCTTTGTAAACATTTGCCAAGGAAATGCCCCCCTTCGCTTTCTCGCTCACATCTCATGCTGTTCCTGTTCAGCCGCGCTCATTTCAAGGTAAACACACTAAAGGTTTGCTCAAGGCGATTTGAATTTACCGCGTTCCACTACTACAGGCGGGGTTCCTCCCAGCGCTGCAGTACGGCGGCGACGCCCGTGAATCGAGGCGGCCGACTTCAAAGTTTGTAGTTGTTGTTGTTGGTCCTCTTCTAGTGGCGCATACCCACGTGGGGGATTGGCCAAGAAACGCGGTGGCTCTTTGGAGCTAAAACGCCCACCTCATGGCCCTATATAATCAGCCTGTAGGAATTGGGGAAACGGTTACGAAATTATATAATATATCTAAAGAAGAATGAGTGAATGATGCCATTTTTTGGGAGAAAAAGCTAAAAAAATTTACCCGCATTTCCCCGAGAGGAAGAATGTGAAAGTGCGAATGCACGAGTTGAATTTGCGCGGTTCGGTAATGTTCGCGAAATAGAGATCACACACACACACACAACTACAAAGAAAGAAAGATGCATTTATTCACAGACACCTATTTGTGTTGTCGTTGTACTTGATTGCTAGAGCGGATCTCAGCTTTGAAATTTCGTGTCAGTACTCCTTTAAGCGGGTGCATTAGCCCGTCTCACGCCCGATTCCTGGCCAATCCCCCACGTGGGTATGTGCCATGCACAGACACCTATTTGTGTTGTCGTTGTACTTGATTGCTAGAGCTGATCTCAGCTTTGAAATTTCGTGTCAGTACTCCTTTAAGCGGGTGCATTAGCCCTTCTCACGCCCGATTCCTGGCCAATCCCCCACGTGGGTATGTGCCATGTCAGCGGCCAGGCAGCGCGCGCCCATCTCCCCCCGTTGCCAAGGAAGACGAGGAGATTCCTGGCCAATCCCTCACGTGGGTATGTGCCATGTCAGCGGCCAGGCAGCGCGCGCCCATCTCCCCCCGTTGCAAAGGAAGACGAGGAGCGCGCGCACCCGCAGCTGTTGCTATGCGGACGGCGGCGGGATGCGGACGGCGGCGGACGCTTCAGGCTCGCTTAAGAAGTGCATTCGCACTTAAAATTACGCCCACCTCCCCTAGCGGGAACCCTGGTGTGATGCGACGCTGAGGGGGTTCAGGCGCAAGCGGAGAGCAACCGTCGACGGAAAGGCCGCCGGAGAGCGGCACACCGGTTATATTCTAGGCACTATATATCCGCAGCGCGCCCGAAGGAGAGGAAACCGCGGAGAGAGAGAGTACTGCACATGCGCAGCACCGCGCGCAGCGCCGCCCACCGGCGGAGTGAGAGCGCGCTGGGCCGCACACGCTCTCACCTGGGCACGCGCCGGCGCCAGTGCGTCTGCCGCGGCTATGACGCAACGCAATCCAACACAATCCACTTTAATCCAATCCAAATCCAATCCAAATCCAATCCAATCCAATCCAATCCAAGCCAAGTCAATAGAATCCAATCGAATCCAATCGAATCCAATCCAATGCCCCTCGCGAGAGAGTGTTCGCTACCGGAGAGGAGAGCGGGAGAGTGGCTGCGGACAACGGATGCACGCCGCGGACAACAACGGACGCACGCAGGAAGGACAGGGCCGCCGACAAGAGATGCTCTGAGCGTCGCATCTAAAATTTTGACCGGGTTAGCAGGACATGCGTCTGGCCTCTGATATGTACGCGTGAATGGCCGCCATAATCCCTCTATGACAAAACCCCAGGGATGTGGCCCCGAACGAAAGAAGCACCGGCATCGACAGAGGAAGGCCAATACGTTGAATTGGTGCGGCTAGATATCGTTTCCGAATGAAATAAAAACCGCGGCAGTACAGAAAAAAGTGTTCAATTGTTTCAATTTCACCGCAAGCAGCACAAAGACCGGAGGAAGTGAGACCAGCGCGATGCAAATAAAAATTAAGCTGCGGTATTCTGCATCTGATGCTCGTTAAAGTGACCTCACACTGGCGGGACTCGCAAAATATCGCATTCCAAGTGTGAGCAAGATGGGCATAGTCATCCAAGCCTGTGATAGTACCTTCCTGTGTCATCCCTAGCCGTAGATATCTGCGGAACCTTGCTCGCGCCAGGAGAAATGCGGTAGGGCTGGGGTCCTCCGTAGGGCCATTTAAAGCTGAACCGGCCAAAGAGTCAGCCGTTTCATAGAGCCATAGGCCCCTGTGCCCTGGGACCCAGATGAGCCGGATGTCGCGTAAATGGGGATGCACAAGGCGGCTGAAGGTACGGATAAGTGATGAATTTTTTGGAGATGTTAGCACGGTACAAACCGACAGGGAATAAGAAATAATAGCAACATCTAAATATTGAGGAGGTAATTTTTTTTAAGGCCATAACTATTGCAAAAAACTCAGCTTCGAATATAGGAGTAAAATCAGGTAAAAGATAAGAAAATGACCAATTAAGTTGTGGGCTGAAAATTCCCACGCCCGCCCTCTCCGCACGTTGCGATGCATCCGTTGCAACTACCGTAAAAACCTGCGTATAATACGGACCCGCGTAGAATACGAAGTGTAATTCGGGGACATCAAAATCAGAAAAAAAATTTTATCCGCATATAATGCGAGGTAAAGAGCACAGAAAACATTTATTTGTACTGCAGTTACCGTTCAGTCATTGTCAGTTTTCGCTGGCACTGTCTCCCGACGTCCGTTCAGTCATCGTGAGGTTCGCTGCCGCTGTCTCCTGAAGTCGCCTTGTTGGAAATGCCTTCCCACAGAAAGTGGTCCTCAGTGCCATCAAGGGTGTTCGAGATGCCGCATTTTTTTAAAAGAGCGACTGACGAGCTCCTCTAGGATGCTGGCCCACGCATCCGCGATCCAGCCACAAAGCACCGCTGGAGAAGCCCGCGTCAGCCATCCGGTAGCTGTCACTTACGCGTCTCCTGCCTGACTTCATCCACTGTTGGTAGCAGGACCTGATGCAGTCTTTGAAAGGCTTGTTGATGCAAACGTCTAGCGGTTGCAGCTGGGATGTCATGCCTCCTGGAATGATAATGAGTTCGGTGCGGGGTGCGCGCAACTTCTTCACGGAATGAGCCAGGTGGCAGCGAAAGGCGTCCAACACTACCACTGACGGGAACCCCCAACAGTGCTCCAGGCCGCCGACCCCACACAGATTTTATCCAGTCAAGCACCAGTTGCTTTTTCCACCCGCGAATGCTGCCTTCGGTGTCACCGAACTGCCGTCCTGCGGCGCAATTCCTGATGGTCTCGGCTCATAAAATAACTTTTCTTTTAATTGCAGCCGAATACTGCCTTCGTGCACCCAACATCGTGATATACTTGCGGTGAACGTGCCAATCCTTGGCGTGGTCAAAACAATCAAAATGGCACCGCCTGAGAGAAACAGCAGCCAGCTAACAGCACCGCAAGATGCCGCACCCTCCGCTGAAACCGAAACCAAAAGTGCAAATTTTCGGCTGAAAACTTTGGGATCTACATATAATACGAGGCACAAATTTTACATAGTAAAATTTGGAAAAAACCTCGTATTATACGCGGGTGTTTACGGTACCACATGTGAGCGCAAGTTCCCAGATGCTCATCCAGCAAACCCATTATTATCCGTGTGGATATCAGTTTGGCGTTATGGGGGAATACGTTATTGAGGGATATAGGAGCAGGTACGACTTCAGGTAACATCGGAAGAATTTCCGGAAGACTGGTGTTGAGCGGTGAAAGCAAGCTTTGGGCATACACACATTGAGGACGATTGTATCGAGGCCATGGATAGTTAAAAAACAATGCTGGCTGAGCCACCATCAATGACAAAGGTTTGCTCAGAGGAGACTCGAAGATTCCCATCATAGTCTGCACTGTTAAAAGTTTAAATCGAAACTCTAGACACGGCGAGCGGGCTTCTAAATACAGAATGTTGTTTGCGACATATCGCGGTAGGCCGAGGCACAATCTCAGTGCTCGTCGCTCCAAAAAAATACGAGGACGGAGTTTGTACGCTGCTGCACCCGAAAAGAGGACACACCCAAATTCTAAAATGGGCCGTACATAACCACCATATATAAAGAGTAGGGTTTCCCTCCGCATGCCAATTTTTCTGTTGCTAACTCTACGCAACAATGCTAGAGCTCTTTTCCATTTTGTCGAAATGTGGTTTATGTGCGGGCGCCAATCAAGCGTACTGTAACAGATAATACCCAAGTACTTCAGAGCAGTCACCTGAGGAATGTTCTTCTCCCGATAACTCAAATAAAGGTTAACATGAGTGGATAAAGGGAACACCAGGACCGCGCATTTAGCGACGTTAATGGACAAATTCAAACCTGTAATCCACCTCTCGATAGAACCCAGAAATGCTGTAATTGTTCATATAGATCGTGAATATTCCGCGCAGCAGAAAAGAAGGCTATGTCATCAGCATATACATAAGAGCAAACTGTCCGATTGATTGGAATATAACTCAGCAATATATTAAAAAGGACAGGAGAAAGAACGGATCCTTGCGGAACACCCCTTGTTTGCTGTCGAGTCGATGAATTAAAACCATTTTGGGAACAAAAAAATTGACGACTGATTAAAAATTGTTGTATCCAGGAAATGATGTATTTGGGAAGACCACAATCCTTGAGTTTGGCAATCAGGATGTTATACTCCACGCTGTCATATGCTTTGGCCACGTCCAGTGTGACCAGCGCGCAAACCTACTTACATCTGCGGGAAAATTGTATTCTGCTCTCCAAGTCAACGTAAGCTGACCAAATAGAGCAGCCCGGGCGGAAGCCGATTTGATGAGGACTAAGGATGTTTTCTTTAGAGAGGAAGCGGAGTAAACGGCCATGTAAAATTCTCTCCACCAACTTGACCAAGTTGCTAGTCAGAGCGATTGGACGAATTTTGTCCGGGATAGTTCCTAGACGGGCTTTTTAGCAGAGTAACAATTTCCGCAATTTTGGAATCTTCGGGGATCCATGATTTTTCTAAGGAAGTATTTACGATATTTAACAGATCTTCAGGTGATTCCTGAAAGAGGAGCTTTATGCAGGCGGTAGAGATACCATCGGGCCCTGGAGAGGAGTCCGGGAGACGCATGATGACATCGGCCACCTCTTCCATTATTACCGCGGAAAAGTCTGAACCTGGGTCTATTTCAAGTATAATAGAAGGAAGGGTTGCAGTAAACCTTTTTTGTAATTCCCTAGAGATCTGTTCGAGGTAATCTAAAATTTCCTCCGGCTTCTCTACAACTGAAACAACTGTACTTGGATTACCAGTACTTTTACGGTTGCGCAGGAATTCAAACAACGCAGGCCGGTTTTTCTTTTCTAAAAGCGCGGAAAAGCGACTTTTATGGAACTCCTCCTTCGCCACAGATATAGTTCGGCGGAAAATGGCGGAGTAATATTTGAAATAGAACCGCGTTGCCGTGCTCCACGTGCGTTCCAAGAAGAACGTGAAACCTAGCTAGTGGAACCTTTCTTTGGTGTTGCCGCGTTATTTTTTATATGCGGCCAGGAGGTGGCGCGGGCAACAGCAGGCGGTACGCGTTGTTCTGCAGTAGATGTAGAATATCATTTGCTATGGAAAAACCAAGCATCCAGGAATTTTTTCATAAAGGAACACTGTAAATATCCCTTGTGTACTAATTTCCTGTCTTATATTTGCGTAATGTCTTGTTCTTGTTCAACAAAGTTGACAGGTATGAACATATAAACCGGGCTTAGACATTTACATTTGGCTGTGAGTACATAAGACTATTGCGCAGTAAGCATTTTACTTTGGCCGGGTGGCTGAATCGAGTTACAGACAGACAGACGGACAGACAGACAAACATACCAAAATTTCTGGGCTTAAGTAGCCCAAGGAAAACTATCGTCTTTAAAAAAGCCGCTTTGCACACGGCATACTCCGGAACGGCCGCGCTGCCTTCGCCTTTACGTTAGGGTTGTTGCGCGGTATCGCGCCAAAAATGCTGCGAGAAATACGGCCGACATCGTTTCACCGGCCTGTACCCGTCAAAAAATGTCCGCTTTCGCCGCTACCCAGTCGATAAAGACGACAATACAAATGTAGTTTTGTCGTATTTTCACGTGTCGTACCGTCGTTTTGTCGTATTCTTGTCGTGTCGGGATTCCGATGTTCTGTCATGCGTCGTATTCCTGTCCTCATTCTGATGTTCCGTCGTGCCGAATTCACATTTTGTCATGATCCGAATGCGCCATCAGAAGTTGCACATGTTTTGAATATTATTTACCATTGCGAGTAGTAGCATAAGTGGCAGTTCTGTTGTGACTACAGGAATGAAAAATTGACCTTGTCGTTACGACAGAAATTTGTGTCGTAACAACAGATGGCTTTGTCGTAACAGGACTTCTGTTGTCGCAATAAAGTTTTTTTATTGCGACAGGAATTCTTGCTAGGTTTTTGCGGTATTCCTGTTGTGATTTGAGACTGGGCAAACCCAAATTCTCCCAAATTCTCCGAAGCGTGTGCCGCCGACCAAACAAAGATGCACCAAACCACATAGGCCCCCCTGCGCTAACCACCACTGGTGACTGTTCAAGCGAGCAGAAAAAATGTCAGAAACCGAGCGCATGCTGTCCTTCGAAGCGCACCTTCAGGGGAACTTCCGGGGAGGCGTTCGGTATATCGAATGTGTCAATGGTCGGAGTTCGATACACGCGCACAACAGCACTATACGTTCGCATGGGATTTCGAAGGGGATGTCCAGGATGTTCGATATAGACAATAATTCTATATATCCGTGTTTGATATACTTGTGTTCGACTGTATACCTTTGCTCAGCCGGATTAGTCATGGCCATGCAAGTTTTAAGGCGAAACTTTTTACGTCTCATTGACGGCCTACGTCGCATTGAAATCGAACTTCAGGAAAGCAAACTTTATCTGGCGATGATGATGATCGCCGGGGAAGTCAAAGAAAGTAAACGCTTCCAGTGATCGGAATCGAATATGGCTCCCTCGTGATATGAAGCTGACATCTATCCGGTTGCGCCACTCCGACACAAACAAACCAGTTTGGATTTGAAGAGGGGTGCATGACCGTGCGAAATTACGCAGAAAAATCATGCACTCCTCCGTCTAACGACGCCGAAGGTTGAACGCAAAACTTTCTTTGTGCGGAATCAAATGGTGAAAGGTCAAAGCCTAGGCCGCTACGATCAAAAGTCCAAAGTTCGGGGATTCAAAGTGAAAGCTCGACAAGTCAACGTCGAAACCATCTGCGAGTGAAAGTCAGACGACAACCAAGGAATTCCTTCCGAGAAAGCTTTGTGTTCAACCATCGTCGTCGTTAGACAGAAGGGTACATGATTTTTTGACGATTAATGCGGTCGAGGACCGCTAAAGTATCATTCCAAGCACGTCATCGCTCCATTATCATTTTTGCCTCCATTGCGAGGCTCGCTTTCTTCCGGGCCGAGTCGACCAATCCTTTCGACGGCCATTTTTCAACAGTATATCGCAAAGACGCTGAAACATCTAACATCTATTAATTACTGCGATAAGCTTCCCACTGCACCTGAAGCAACCTAAAGCAAGCCGAACCACCGTTACTTAGGGAAAATAATTGCAGAAATGATTCAGAACACTTTGACATAAAGAAGTTACGGCTTCGAAATACGTGTAAACTGCCCGGGCTCGTACCCACCCGGTGAAACTGGCCCCAAAGACTACCTCAAAGCCGCGTAGGTCGTACTTCGCAATCGGAGGAAGGAACGTCAGAATTTTGCTAGCGTTTAAAGCAAGACAGTAAATGGCGCGAGGTCAGGAAGTGTCAATTCTGTTCTGTTTAGGAAACAATAGTTCTGTTTCAGTGCTGTGCGCAGGATGTAATTTCACGGGAATTGGAGGATGGTGGCCTGATCCTCTAAAAAGGAAAGGGAAAGCGCAAAATTAGAAAAAGTAAAAACAACAGCAAAACAAATTAGAATTAGGATACAAAGCAAAAACGTTTACACAAAAATTCTGCCACCTTCGCAATTGAGATGCGAGGACAGGAAACATCGGAGCTTACGTCATCACTAGGCACAGCCAATCCCCGACGCGCGCCTACCCACCCGAACATCTGCGCCGCTACGCACACTCCCCACACCTGCGCACCGTCAAAAGCTGAAACTGCAGCTACCGCGGTGGCACCTGCTCCTACAGCTACACCCCTCTGGTGTCAGTAGAGGCCCTTTCACCAGCTCCGAGAGCAGCACCAATGTCCATGACTACGAGGGCGCCGGCGTCAACACCAGTTGTCCCTCCAATCCCTGCTGCGCGGTCTTCTAGAGCTCCTTCCCATGCTTCCCTCAAAGGACAACGCGAGTCGCAGACCGAACTTGTAACTCGGCAGGCCTCTGTTCTGCAATCTACTCCATCGTGGAAGCTGTGCGCCTCTTTCTCGGCTCTCTTGCATCCCCAGTTGCCAAAGCTGTCGTGACGCTCCTCGACTTCGTTTCACCTCTCCTAGCACAATGACGGTAGCGGCACCCATCACTACACGGTCCCCCTCTGTGCAGCAAATTCGGCAAAAAGCAACAATTTTTCAATGGAACGCATGTGGACTTGGTCAGCGGCTTCCAGACTTCCGCAGATTTGTGCAAAAACACCAGTTCCCTATTGTTGCCATTTCGGAGTCCCGCCTTTCTACAGATATACGGCTATCCGGGTACGCAGTCCTGCGCTCATCAACTGGTTTGGCAAAGACGAGAGTCCTGCTATGCGTGAGAAACGACCTCACATTCATGCAACACAATCTGCCGCCTAACGCGTTGAACAAATTAGCAGTTATTACCGTGCGACACGCAGGCGTTTCCTTTACTGTCATCACTGCGTATATTCCGCCCCACGTATCGCTGAACCCTCAGCGCCTGGAGGACATAATTCGTCGTACACCACCTCCACACATCCTCACGGGGGACTTCAATGCTCACCATCCGTCATGGAGAAGTAAGAAAACCACGGTCAAAGGACATCGCCTGTTGGACATTGCAGACCGCTTCATTTTGTGTGTTATTAACACTGGGCAACCAACGTTTTATCGTGGACGGACGTCAAGTGCTATCGACGTCACAATGGTTTCCTCAGCATTGTCAACGACCACAAGCTGGTATGCAGACATAGAGTCTCATGGAAGCGACCATGTACCAACTTATATTATTGTCGACGGATTGCCTTCTGGTCGTCGTAAATGTGCTGTTCATTTTGTCAACTGGGGTAACTTCTCCACAGACGTCGAGACAAGCGCTGGTGATTTCTCGTCATACGACGACGCTATCAACAGCATCGCAAATACGCGGAGGTTGTGCAGCAAAACCGCGAGCCTGCCAAAGGAGTATACAGTGGCTGACGTCGAGTATAAAAATCTCAGGGCAATTCGTAGAAGGGCAGAAAGGCGCGCACGGAAGACTTCCGCGGTAGAAGATATACGAGCAGCTAGACGCACGCAAAAGCTCAATCAGAGATATCTCAAGAAGCTTGCCAAACGTGAATGGGCGTCCTTTTTGTTCGAAGCTAGACCCTCGGAAGCCGCTGACAAGGATATGGAGTTTAGTGCGTGGTCTTCGTGCACCGCGAACTCAGTTGCACCCTTTTAACTCAATTTCTCTGCGAATGAAGGTAAGCGACTTAGATGTTGCTGAAGCCTTCTGCACTAAAATTACTGCCGCACCGGGATCTTCACCAACGACTATTTCCAGGGCTGCGAACCCATCACCAAACACACCCTACACGGACGAACCATTCTCTATGGCAGAACTTGAAGCTGCTCTGTGCTCAGTCAACAAAGCCTCTTCTCCGGGCCCAGACGGGATAAACTATGCGGTTTTATGTCATCTAGGCGGCAATGCGAAGCGGTGGCTTTTGTCAATATTCAACCGCTCCTGGGAGACCGGCCGTCTTGAGCCTGGGTGGAAGCGAGCTCGTATCGTGCCAGTTCTGAAACCTGCGAAAGACCCCACGGATATTGATTCGTATCGGCCTATTGCGCTTCTAAGCTGCATTGGGAAGCTCATGGAGAAGATGGTGCTGCTTCGCCTAGAGTGGGATCTGAATGACAGAAGCATTTATCCGTCGCAGATGTCGGGCTTCCGCAAGGGCCGGAGCAGCATTTACAACGTAATTGCCCTTGCAACACATGTGAAGCACGCAAAGCTCGCACGGCAAATTACCATTGCAGTCTTCATTGACATTAAATCGGCATACGACTGTGCTCTCCATGAAGCTGTCCGGACAGCAATGAGGTCTGTAGGCATCGCGGGACGAATGTACGACTGGATGTCTGATTACCTCTCTGATAGGACCACCTACATGTCTGTAGCGGATGGTGAGACATCCCTCCATAACGTGACCCGTGGTGTCCCTCAGGGTGGGGTATTGAGCCCGACTCTTTTCAATATTTCAATGATTGGCCTTGAGAGATGCCTGACGAAATCCGTTGAAATCTCTATGTACGCTGATGATATCTGTATCTGGTGCTCGGGCCGCAACAGGCGTGTGCTCCAATCGAGACTTCAGCGTGCAGTAAGTTCAATTGAGAACTTTGTCGCGACACGTGGCCTCGCAATATCACCGGTAAAGTGCGCTGCCATGGCCTTAACAAAGCGGAACGTCTCAAACTACCAGTTAACGGCCGCAGGCGTACCGATACCGTATGTCACCCATCACAGGTTTTTGGGTATACCTTCGACCGCCATCTGACATGGACGGCTCACATCCGAAGCCTAAAAGAGCAGTTAACGTCATTCGCGCACATCTTCGGCATGCTTTCCAACAGCACTGATGGATGTAGCGTCAGCTCTCTTTTACGGCTATAAGACGCCCTCTGCGAAGGCTTACTTCGCTATAGCCTCCCAGCTCTGACTTCTCTTTCCAAAGGGAATTATAAAATACTAGAGGGGTTGCATGCTCGAATACTGAGGATATGTCTTGGTGTCCCGAAGACCACCTCCACAATGGGAACCATGACAGAGAGCAGACGGCTTCCGCCCACTGCTTTGCAGGCAATGGAGCAACTTCGCACGCGCCTGCGCGTTGTGGCAAGGCAACATGGGCATCCTCTTGCTGCCGCCTGGGCCTCTGAAGTGCAGCACGCTATACCCTCCCAGTGTCAGCCTTCAGCCTCTTCTCCTCACCCTCCGTGGCTATTCCCTCCTATGAAAATTGTCACCACGGTACCTGGATTTAAGCGGAAGGCGGATATACCAGCCCCGGCTCTAAAGTTCTTTGCCTTGGAGCATATTGCCGCGAACCATACATTGGGTTTGTTTATTTGTGTTCCATTCTTTCTTTCTGTGCCGCATGTGTTATCTGTTGTGATAGGGAGAGCATTCCGATCTAACGTGAACAGCCCAGAATAATCTTCTTGGATCTACTATGTTCTCGATGTGGATCGACGTTTCGAGAACCACGCGCGCCGAAAGATAAAAGCCTGCAGTACGGACGCCGGGGCATTCGATTCTGCGACGCTCGCTGACGCAAGTCACTTTGTTGAACGCTGCTTCGCCGCCTCTGTATTCTTTTTAGTTGTTAGGGGAGCACAAGTTCGCTCCAATAAACTTGTTTCTCCTGCAAGACAACTGCGTCGTCCTTGTCTTCGTGACATCTGGTGGGTACGCACCCTTCATGCCCACTACAACCTCGAAAAGCCGCCAAGCCAGTCCAACAAGAGCCAGCCCCCGCCTGCAAGAGCACCCGAGTTCGGTTTGATGCCAGAAGGGCCCAAGAAAAGGAACGCTGCAACCAACACCATGGTGCAAGAAACAACGTCGCCAATCGTCCTGCAGCAGCCCCGGGAACCGCCATCGTTCCGAGGAGCCCCCGCAGAAGACCCAGAAGAATGGTTGGAGAAACTGGAGCGCGTCCGGAAATTCAACAGGTGGGACGACGCAGAAACGTTCCGGCACGTTTTCTTTTACTTGGACGATTCGGCTCGCACTTGGTTCGAGAACCACGAGAGCTCCTTGATAACTGGGCTCAGTTCAAAAGCGAGTTCACTAAGACCTTCACTACCGTGGTCAGAAAAGAACGCGCAGCGCTTTTACTCGAAACTCGAACGCAGCACCCCAACGAAGGGGTAGCGATCTTTGTTGAGGAGATGAAGAGGTTGTTTCGACGTGCGGATCCGGAGATGACAGAAGAAAAGAAACTAAGGTTTCTCATGCGAGGGGTAAAGCAGGAGCTTTTTGCTTGCCTTGTCCGCAATCCTCCCAAGACGGTGGCCGAATTCGCGTCTGAGGCGGCCGCGATGGAGAAGACGCTGGAAGTTCGAACGAGGCAGTACGATCGCCCGGTCAACGTGATGGTTTCCGAGACGATCGGTGCCGGGGCTACAAGCTCCGACACACTGCGTGAGACCATCCGAGCAGTGGTCAGGGAGGGGCTTCGGAAGCTTTTTCCGACGACGCCGCAACCTCAAGAGGCTTCCCTGACTGACGTCATCCGCGAAGAGGTTCAACACGCTTTGGCCACTTCTATGCCATCCGAGGCGCCCCGCGAGGCACAGGCGATGACCTATTCCGCGGCTGTTCGTCGACCCCGCCCTGCTCCAACCCGTCTACAAGAAGCTCCACCGTACCGCCGTCCACTCTCGCCGCCGTCCCCACTCTCGCCGCCGTCGACCGTACCGCCGTACACAGCCCAAACCCAGACGCCGAGGAAGACTGACGTTTGGCGAACGCCAGATCATCGTCCGCTTTGCTACCATTGCGGGGAGGCCGATCACATCTATCGTCGCTGCCCGTACAGGAGACTCGGACTGCGTGGTTTCTCCGTCGATGCCCCACGCCCCCGACCCGGCCAGCGCCCTACTGAGATCGACGAATACCTGTCCCACACCAACCGAGGACCAGCCCGCTCATACCGATCGCCATCGCCCTACCCATACCAGTCGCCTAACCGCCGTAGCAATGCTGATTACGCACGTGGAAGGTCCCCCAGCCCACGCGGGGGAAACTAAAAGCGGCAACTTCTGGAGGTGAAGTTGCTCTACGGCGAAAAACTAGAAACCCTCCAACGACGCAAGGACGCGCTGAAGACAGTGATTCACGACATGCCCTCATCCCGACGACCCGACCTAACCCTGACGAGACTCCCGAACACGACGACAGCTACACGGCGCGACGCGTACCCGACCTGACCGAGACGTCCGTTGAGAAGACGACGACAACGACGATGCACAGTGCCCGACCATCAACACGTACAAGCAGAGATACGACGCCCCGACGAACCCGGAACTCGAGGAAGACTGCATCTGACGTCAAGGTGTCCATCGACGGTTTTGACGTAGTCGCCCTCGTAGACACGGGAGCTGACTATTCGGTAATGAGCGGACCATTTGCGTCTAAACTGAAGAAAGTTATGACCAGATGGGACGGTCCGCACATACGCACAGCAGGAGGCCACCTCGTGACGCCAAGTGGAACGTGCACATCGCGCGTCACCATAGACGGCACAACGTACCCTGTGGCGTTCGTCGTTCTGCCTAACTGCTCCCGCGACGTGATTCTCGGAATGGACTTTTTGACGGACAACGGCGCAATAATTGACCTGCAGACCAAGTCGATAACATTTTCCTCCGATCACTCCACGACGCCGCAGCCGAACCCCGATCACCGTGCTGCTGTCAGGATCGCCGACGATCACATCACCCTGCCACCCCGCGCAAGCTTGATGATCGCCGTCTACTGTGAGGATGCTGCTTCTGACATCGACGCTATCGTAGAGAGTGATCGAAGGTTACTTCTCGACCGCGGTGTCTCCGTCGCAAGAGGCATTGCGCACTTTAAGCAACGCCAATCTCACGTTTTGGTCACTAATTTCACCGAAGAGTACCAGCATTTAAACAAGGGAGCTGCAATTGCGTTCCTCGAAGAAACGCAAGAAGCAAGTGATGTGATCGCGGTCGCCGAATTTGACCGCACACCCGTAGAAACCTTCAAGCTCCCGCAGCCATTCGACGTGAATCCGGCGCTACCGCAAGAACAACGGAAAAAATTATTGGCTTTGCTGCGTCGCTATAGCGAATGCTTTTCGTCGAGCGCAAAACTACGTCAGACCCCTCTAGCGAAGCACCGAATAATAATCGAAGACGGAGCCCGACCTACCCGACAGTCACCGTACCGCGTCTCTTCACATGAACGGGAAGCCATCCGGACTCAAGTCGACGACATGCTCAGCGACGACATTATACAGCCATCGAAAAGCCCCTGGGCTGCGCCCGTCGTACTCGTAAAGAAAAAAAGACGGCACATTAAGGTTTTGCGTTGACTACCGGCGACTGAACAAAATCACGAAAAAGGACGTGTACCCCCTCCCCCGAATCGACGACGCCCTCGACCACCTCTGCCACGCGAAGTACTTCTCATCGATGGACCTGAAGACCGGCTACTGGCAAATTGAAGTGGACGAGAGAGACCGAGAGAAGACTGCATTTATAACCCCAGACGGCCTATACGAGTTCAAGGTGATGCCGTTTGGGCTGTGCACAGCACCAGCGACGTTTCAAAGAGTCATGGACACTGTGCTAGCTGGCCTTAAGTGGCACACCTGCCTCGTATACCTCGACGACGTAGTGGTATTCGCCCGGACTTTCGACGAACACCTTGCAAGGTTGGAGTCTGTACTCGAGGCCATTCGTACGTCGGGGTTGACGCTGAAGCCTGAAAAGTGCCGTTTCGCATACGGGGAACTCAAGTTCTTGGGCCACGTCGTCAACGCCGCGGGAGTCCTACCTGACCCGGCAAAAACTTCAGCCATTGCGAACTTCCCAAGGCCGAAAGACAAGAAGGGCGTGCGAAGATTTCTCGGGCTGTGCGCATACTACCGGCGCTTCGTCGCAAACTTCGCACGAATTGCAGAGCCACTCACGCGCTTGACGAAAGATAGCACCCCTTTCAGCTGGGAAAACGACCAAAAAAAAGCATTCGGCGAGCTGCAAAAACGCCTGCAAAGCCCGCCCGTGCTCGCTCATTTCGACGAAAATGCCGAAACGGAAATGCACACGGACGCCAGTGATATAGGCTTGGGTGCCGTCCTTGTCCAAAAGCAAAGCGGCTGCGAAAGGGTAATCGCCTATGCTAGCCGAGGTCTGTCGAAGGAGGAGAAAAACTATTCTGCCTCTGAGAAAGAGTGCCTGGCTAATATATGGGCGATTTCAAAATTTCGCCCATACGTGTATGGAAGGCCATTCAAGGTTGTAACAGACCACCATGCGCTGTGTTGGCTCGCCAATTTGAAGGACCCCTCTGGCCGTCTTGGGCGGTGGAGCTTGCGCCTGCAGGAGTTCGACGTTACAGTCGTTTATAAATCCGGCAGGAAACACTCCGACGCCGACTGCCTGTCCCGCGCCCCCGTCGACCCACCACCACAAGACTCTGATGAAGACAGCGCGTTCTTCGGGATCGTGACGGAGAACCTAGCCGCCCAGCAGCGTGCCGACCCCGACTTACGCGTCATAATCGAGTACCTCGAGGGATGCAACGTTGCCGTTCCTAGGACCTTCAAACGCAGCTTACCAGCATTCAGCCTGAGAAACTCCGTTCTTGGAAGAAGAATTTCAGCCCCGGAACAAGAGCGAATTACATTCTCGTCATCCCCGCGGACATTCGTGACGAAATTTTGGAAGCGTGCCACGACGACGCGTCTTCCGGACATCTGGGCACAGCCCGCACTATTGGAAAAATCAAGGCGAGGTACTACTGGCCCGGCCTTACCTCTGACGTCACCCACTACGTCCGGAGCTGCCGTGACTGCCAGCGACGAAAAACGCCGCCGACAAGACGCGCCGGACTTCTGCAACCGATCGCCGTCCCATCGAGACCATTTCAACAGATTGGAATGGACCTTTTAGGCCCGTTCCCTACGTCACGATCACAGAACAAGTGGATTGTCGTAGCGACAGACTACATGACGCGCTACGCAGAGACCGCCGCTCTTCCGAGGGGGACTGCACAAGAAGTGGCGAAGTTCTTTATAAGCCAAGTTGTGCTGCGACATGGAGCCCCGGAAGTCCTAATCACAGACCGCGGAACGGCATTTACTGCGGAGCTGATGCAAGGAGTATTACGCTACAGCAACACGGATCACCGAAGAACGACGGCGTACCACCCCCAAACGAACGGACTAACAGAACGTCTGAACAAGACAATCGCAGATATGCTGTCAATGTACGTTGACGTTGAACATAAGACTTGGGACGAAGTGCTCCCGTATGTCACGTTTGCGTACAACACGGCTATCCAGGAGACGACGCAGCTGACGCCGTTCGAGCTTGTCTACGGTAGAAGGCCGACTACGATGCTCGACGCCATGCTTCCGCACGTAGAAGACGACGACCTCAACGCCGACGTCCACGGATATCTTCAACGTGCGGAGGAGGCCCGCCAGCTCGCTCGAGTTCGTATAACGGACCAGCAGCTGGTGGATGAGGGCCGCTACAACCTCCGACGCCGAGACGCCGAGTACCAACCAGGGGATCGTGTGTGGGTCTGGACTCCCATCCGACGACGCGGACTCAGTGAAAAACTTCTGCGACGGTATTTCGGACCCTACCAGATTCTAAGACGTGTTGGGCAATTAACCTACGAAGTGATCCCCAGTGGTGATTCCGGCACATCACGACGACGCACGCGACCCGAAGTCGTCCACGTGGTTCGCTTAAAACCTTTCTACGAACGGTGACGAACTTTTATTTTCATTTGTTCGGACTGTCGCTTATGTTAGCATCGGGTCGATGCACTCTTAGAGGGGGGGTAATGCCGCGAACCATACATTGGGTTTGTTTATTTGTGTTTTGCTTTTACCGCCCGGCTGCGTCGGTCTGTGTTATCTATGCGCCAAGGGAAGCGCGTGTTCCATTCTTTCTTTCTGTGCCGCATGTGTTATCTGTTGTGATAGGGAGAGCATTCCGATCTAACGTGAACAGCCCAGAATAATCTTCTTGGATCTACTATGTTCTCGATGTGGATCGACGTTTCGAGAACCACGCGCGCCGAAAGATAAAAGCCTGCAGTACGGACGCCGGGGCATTCGATTCTGCGACGCTCGCTGACGCAAGTCACTTTGTTGACCGCTGCTTCGCCGCCTCTGTATTCTTTTTAGTTGTTAGGGGAGCACAAGTTCGCTCCAATAAACTTGTTTCTCCTGCAAGACAACTGCGTCGTCCTTGTCTTCGTGACAATATTAACAACCAATACAAAGGCCACACTCATGTGTACACTGATGGCTCAGTGACGGCTACATCGTCGGCGATAGGGATCTCCATTCCTTCGTCGCTCACTACCATCTGCGCCCTATTGAGCCACAAGTCCTCGACGACAGCCACCGAGCTGGCTGGGCTGCGCGCTGCTTTTCAGTATATTCTAAAGCAGCCGGCCAATCAATGGGCTGTATTTACAGACTCCAGGTCAGCACTCGAAAGCTTGAAGTCGCTTCCAAAAGAACAGCTGGCTTGGGAAATCAATCTCTTGCACTTACAAGCCATACAAAGGGGACACAGCGTAGATCTGCAATGGCTTCCTGCCCACTGCGGAGTTGCCGGCAACGACGCAGCTGACAAAGCCGCCTCATCTGCCCACAGTCTCTGCACTGAAGCTGTGCCGATCCCACTCACGAGAAAGGATGCGGCAATACTCGCCTCATCAACCGCATGGACTGCGCAGATGTCTATCTGGACTGATGCAAGGCAGCAATACGCACCTCTTCATGAGATTGATCCCAAGTGCACCTTCAGAATGCCACCTGGACTTAGCAAGCACGGGGAAGCCATTCTGCATAGTCTGCGCTTGACTGTGGCCTACACGGGACATTACCTGTACAAAATCCAGCAGGCATCTTCACCTCTTTGCTCCAAATGTGACTCACGAGAAGACATCCGTCATGTTAAATGCGTGTGTCCAAAGTACACCGTGCACCGACAGAAACTCATATTATCTTTGTGCAGGCAGCTTGGTGCGGGACTTGAGCTGAGGGCTGTTTTAGGTCCATGGTCGGGTCCCAGTCAGGCTGCGCGTGCAATCAAAGCTCTTTTGGAGTTTCTTCGGAGCACAGAACTGGACAGAGTTTTGTGATTGAAAATTTTGGCCGCATCAAATGACATCATTTCGTTTTCACATTTTTTTTTCTCTCTTTTTTTTCGTTTTGTTTTTCTTCTCTCATCTAGCGTAGCAAGCCAGCCCGACGGCTCGGTTAACATCGCTGGTTTTCATTAAAGTTATTCTCTCTCTCTCTCTCTCGTCGGCTAATCATTTCCTCGTCACTTCCCCTCACACTTCCTAGCCTGGCACTTTCCTCCTCTCCATTCTACCGCGCTAATTTTTGAGCGAAGCCCGGCATGGCTGGAACTCAATCTTAAACAGCTCCGCCGTTAATAAAAAAAGAGCTTTGAGATGACGCCGTACTCCGCATGCCTTTCCGGTTGTTGTGTTTTATTTTCCCAGCTGAAATCGCAAAATGGCTGACCTTCTTGGTTAGAATATCATCGAAGCGGCGTGTGATTGGTGCGTAGCTCATCCACGCAAAAGAACAATTATCGGTGCTCATTATTTGTAGGCAGGCACAATTATTTTCGTCTTTAATCCTCTTCCCTTGTATCGAATAATTTGAGGTGAAAGGCGGCCCCCTCGCCTCCAACCCCCTCCTCATTGTGCTCCAGCGATCTCTTTCGGCGGCGCGGGTTGGAGGGGGGGATCGCTGGAGTTCTAGGGTATCCACCAGCTCGTGGCACAGGGTAGAGGGTGCTCGCACCAGTGGACGCTCCGGATCTACAGAGCCTGCGCTGTCTCGCGTGTTCATTACGCACTCCCCGTGGTGAACATCAGGGACGCCCAATGGAAGATACTGGAGCTGGCTCATCGAAAGGCCCTTCGGCGCTGCGTCGGCCGCCCAAGAGACTCCCCAGTGGCTAGCACCCTGGCGGAAACCGGAAGCTGGCCCATCCAGCTGCTCTCCACGCAGACAGCGCTGTGACATGTGGAGCGCCTGCACCGAGCACCTGGAGGTGACAACCTCCTGGCCAGGCTTCGCTCGAGAGGCCAATCCCGCATGGCCAGCATGGCCGCTCTATTTGAGGACTATGCTGAAGTCCCTCAGAGGGCGTGCCTTCTTCCCCCCCCCCCCTCCCCCGCCACCGGCAGCCGTACCCCTAGACATCACAATCACGCTGCTAGGAGTTAAGTCCCGGGTGAGACTGCCAGAGGTCGGGATTCGCCAAGAAGCTGCTACCCTCATAGACCTGGAACCGCCGGGACAACTACTGGTATACACAGATGGCTCGGTCCTTCCAAGTGAGGGCCGAGGTGCTGCTGCCTGCACTTCCCTGGCCAAAGGAGCCCATAGGCAATGCGGGCTGGCAGGCCTATACACTTGGCCGCGGACATGCTGCGGGAAGATCCACCACCAGCGGCCACCATCTTCTGCGACTCCCGGCCGGCGCTACTTCGCCTGAGGGAGGCATCTGCACCACGGGGGCGAGGTGGCCACCTCGAGATGTCCCTGGTTACCAAGCTGCGCGACCTGCAGGGACAAGGCTGCAACCCCCGACTGCAGTGGCTTCCTGCCCACGTTGGTCGGGGAACGAGGCTGCAGACGATTTAGCCAAAGCAGCCCACCACTCCCCAATTGCCCCAGTTTCCGCGTCCCTGGTGCGCTATGATGTTGCCAGGGACGTCACCAGGCGAGAGGTGGCCGCCCGCCACCCCTGCAAACGAGTGGCCACCGGTGAGGCCCCGCGGCCCCTTCCCACCAGAGGGATATCCCAAACAGAGCGGTCCCTCCTCCTCCGGCTCCGCACCGGCTGCTACAACACAGCAGCACGCCTCCACAGGCAGGGTCGCAAGGCCACACCCACCTGTGCCCACAGCCCCGGCCCCGAAAGTTTGGGTCATGTCCTCTGCTCCTGCCCTGCGTACGCTGGTGCCCGGAACAAACTAGTGTCTGGGTACTGGCGGCTGGGGCTACGCTCAAGCACTGCAGAGGACATCCTGCGTCCAGGGTACCCTTCATGCTGCTCCGAGAGGCCTCCAGGCTGCTCCCCTGGTACTTCGGCGAGTCAGGCCTCAACACCCGCCCATAAACTGTCGAAGCCAGACCCCACCGGCTATCCCCCCGCTGTTAACCCTCTTGTGTGCGTGGGTGTGTATGTGTGAGTGCGTGTGTATGCAAATAGTCTGTATGTAACCTGAGTGTGTATGTATATAGTCTGTACATAGCCTTTTATAGCCTGTTATTATATTCAATTTCCCATTGCCCTTTCACTGCTTGTTTTTTTTTTCTTCTTTTTCAAATCTCTTTTTCCCCCGGTGAGACCTGTGCCCTCTGTCGAGAGGCAAGACTCCGTCTTGTAAATATTTTCATTTTAATAAACACTTTCTCTCGATCTCTTTCATTTGCTTGTCGAGGGCCGTTATGAGCGGTTACGGGCGGTCAAGGACTGCTCTAGCAATAGAAATTCTGGAAAAAAGGCTCAGGTTTAGAAGAGCCATGAAGAGAAAACACAAGTTTGGTTCATTCGAAAGATTGCCTCGTTAGAACCATACTGACACTACTCTTAACGCAAACTTCGCTCAAATAATCTACATAATTAGGAGAAAAGGGAATGACCATGCGACCCACCAGCTCATTTCCCGCAACATAACCTATGATGTCATACTAAAATGCTCTGCGATTGGCGGAGGCCGGCGAAAGCAAACGCAAGTTTGGCAGGGCTTACCAGTTTGCATAGTGAGCCATATGCCCGTGAAACATACTGCACATTCCTTTTATGACACTGAGAACGGTGGAGTAAGCGGTTGAAGTTCTGAACGAACACGCAAACATGTACGCCAATGCGTACGAAACTACCGCCGGCCGAGCTGGACATCTCGCCGTCGCGCAGATGAATTTTCGGGTTCGAGGCTTTTCGGGGCCAACGAACCGCAGCCGCGACCTTGCTTAATATCTTAATCCCTTGACAGGAAGTTAGCGTCATATCGCCAACCAGCAAAGATAAAAATAGAAACAAGCGGAATAAGGAACAACAAGCAGCGACGAGATAGTGCCACTCGTCGCAGAAGTTTCGGAATGGTGTTCGTGTTGGCTTTCTGCTGTCGTTACGAGCTCGTTTTCAGTTTACAACCACTGAAAACTTCAGTTTGTTCGAGTACTTTACAATGACATTTCGTTGCTGCGTCCTGAAATGTCCATGTAGTACGGGCAAATCGTCGAGGGAGGGCGACATCCCAGCCGGTGAGGAGATCTCCTTTCGTGCGCTGCCCAACGACGAACCTCGGCGAAGCAAGTGGCTACGTTTTGTGAACTTTGCAAACGGAGGAGAAAGGGAGCTAAAGGAAGTACGAGTGTGCTCGCTTCATTTCCGACGAAGTGATTACGGCAGGGACCCTTACGTTAGCGCACTCCTGGGACATGACGCCGCTCGTCGCCGACTTCGTCAAATCACCGTCAAATCGTCAAATCGTCAAATACTGCTAGCTATACTGCTAGTGAAATTGAACTTTTATTAGCCGTAATAAAAATACCGCACATACGTACCAGTCTAGTCTATTCGTCCGTCGCGACGAGGCAGCGGTGACGACGGCTGGGCGTTCGTCCTTTGTGGGTATCGCGGAATGGTCGCTTTCCGGTCCATCCGTGTATCCCACAACTCCTGCCGCTCGTGCACGTAGAAGCATTGAGAGTTCAAGTGGTGTGAGGTTGTTAAATGCAAGCCCCAGCTCCTCGGTGAGAGCTTTGTTATCCGGCTCAGGTGATTCTATGACTAGGGCTGCGGGTGTACTAGGTGTTACTAGTATTTTTAAAATGGCCGCCGTCTCAGTTTCGGCACGAGTTCCGATTCTTGCTTGATTCCTGCGTGTGAGTGCTATATGGAGTCGACATACTAAGTATCTGTTTCATGTACCGGCTCATATGACGCCATTGTTCACGTCACGAAATGTGCAATTTAGCGTGTAGTGACACCATCGTCATCGTATCATCAGTGTCACAATCATCATCACGGTGACCGGCCAGCGTCATCAGTTCCACGCGCTACAGATCGAACGTGTAGGGAACGTCCGGGTCACCACTTGTAGGAGGCTGACTCGGTTGGTGGGCTCTTACATTTATTCAGGTCGCGTTGGCCCGGCCAGGAAAGGGAGCGGTGCGGACGTGCGGCCGCCCAGCTGCTGACTCGACGTTCGATCTGTAGCGCGTGGAACTGATGCCGCTGGCCGGGCACCGTGATGATGATTGTGACGCTGATGATTACGATGACGATGGTGTCGCTACAAGCGGGAGGTTTAAAATTTGGCTTAATTGCCTTATTTCTAATTGAATAAAGCACCATTTGCTTCCGGGAAAGCGGTTGGGGTACTATGAAACACCTAATATTTCGAATAAAACGAACTTTTATTTTGTCTTCATGGCTCCTTTAACCCTACTACACCTAGTTATTACGAGCTGAAGCAAAGAATGTGCACATAGTGTTTCCAGAAAGCTTGCCTTTGCTTGAGATTTCTCAGCCTGCCATCTAGCTGTACCAACTGGATGACAAGATTCATCCTTTCGCTTGCGCTGAAGCGCATGTGCAAAGCGCCAAACCGGCGCTGAGCGTTCAAGCGCAGGCGCAGCAGCCATTTTACCTTCCCCTAGTCACGTGGTACCGTAGCGGAGGCTCCAAACGAGCGACGCGATAAGGAAGAAATGCGCAGCTTGAGTGCTGGCAGCTGAAGGTCATTCAGGCATGATGAATGACCTTGAAAGATATAGCCGTAGTAGCTTTCGCTCTAAAAATACTGCGAAGCTTTGGAGCTCAAGAGAGTGAAATGCTGGGCTTGTTGGTTCATAATGTAGCAAAAAAGAAACCAGCGGCAAGAACACGCAGGACAAGAGAAGGAGGGACACAACCACAACGCTGGACTACCAACTGATTTAATCGGGAAAAAACGATACACTTATATGCAAAACCACGCGCACGCGCACACCTTGACAGCATGAAGAGACAGCTTTATACAGCTAGGAAGTGAAATTCTTTATCTGTTAGAGTTCATGCTGTCAAGGTGTGCGCGTGCGCGTGGTTTTGCATATAAGTGTATCGCTTTTTCCCGATTAAATCAGTTGGTAGTCCAGCGTTGTGGTTGTGTCCCTCCTTCTCTTGTCCTGCGTGTTCTTGCCGCTGGTTTCTTTTTTGCTTTGGAGCTCCTTCTGGGTCGTCAGAAATGACAAATCCCAGAGACCCAACGTTGAGGCGTACGTGGTTTTCTTGGCCAATCCCCCTTAGTGGGCATCGCACGACCGTGCCTCGCGCATTCGCAGAGGCAGTAGCCATGCAGTGCCCGCTGCAGCTGGCAGCACTCCTGTCCCTCCTGCTGCTGCTGCCTGGGCAGGGGCAGGCAGAGGCTGCTCGCCGCGTGGTCCGCTACCGGTGCCAATACCTGCACGCCCACAACCGCACCAAGCTCGTCTGCGGGCCCGCGGAGAAAGCGAGCGTCCAAGACCCCCCTCCAAAGGCGGCGGCCGATACCGACCCGGAAACCTTCAACGGCCAGACTTATAAGGGTATGTTAGCCGGGTACCTGCTGTGGTGGCTCAGTGGCTAAGACATTGTGCTAGGACGCGGGTTCGATTCCCGGACGCGAATGCCGCTTTTATGATTGAGGCGAAAAGCGAAAACGCCCGTGTGTTCGAGATTTCGGCGCACGTTAAAGATCCCCAGGTTTTCCAGATTAACCAGGAGTCCTCAACTATGGCGCGCCAAGTCTCCTGTGTGGCATCGGTGCGTAATACGTCGTAATCAAATCACGTTAGCAAAGTGTCTTCAATGGGCGAACGGGAACGTTCCAATCAGTTCACGCGTGCGTGCATCATCCCGAAAGTACCATGATGTGACGTGTAGACGTACCGAAAGAGGTGCTTTTCGCGCGCTGTTATAGAGTATGTATAGATGTCGCACCTGTTGCGACCCTATCCTTGTGGTATCAGAAAAAGGAGCTTGATGAGATTTTACATGGCTTGCGCATGACGACACCACCGCCCTTTCTGGTACACTGTTCTCAGCTTTCTCGCTGCTGTTCGAAATGAGAGCTGGAGATAAGTTCACAGCCTTCATGCTGTGAGCTTATCTCCACTTACCTTACATGTGAACTTAAGATATCTTAAGTCCACTGTGCATGCAGCGGCACCTTTTGTCGTTACTCTAACCGCCAACCCGTTGGCTATTTGTAAGTCTTCGGTGCCAGTGGATTGGCTGCGGATTTTAATGCGCCGACGCTTCTCAGACGATATGAGGCGCGCCTTAGGGGAGGGCTCCAGATTAATTTTGACCACCTCCTGCCGATATCTCGAACACACGGGAGTTTTCGCTTTTCGCCTCCCTCAGAAAATCGGCCGCCGCTGACGGGAATCAAACCCGCGTCCTTGTGCCCAGCAGGGCACAGTAAATACGGTTTTACCGCTTTTCGCTCATGAAATTTGTGGTGATGGTGCCATCAGGATATGTACTAATTAATCTCGCTGTAATGTACTGTTATTGTCAAAATTTTCTAAGCCATGTCAGATGTGCCTGGACCGCAAATAACGCAAAGCAGAAGCTTAACGTTTCACTCTCACCAAATTATTTTATGACAGTGGGAAATAAAGATCTTTTATCCAGCTTTCTAGCATAAAACCTTTTAGTCTCGCTCGCGAGGCATACCTCGCGATCCAAAGCTCAAGCTTATAAGCTTGTGCTTTGAATTTTTCGTGGCCTTTGCATTTCTGGCGTGGCCTAGAAAATTTTGGCAACAGACTGTACATATCGGGTGCTCAGTGTGCAGCATATTTTACGTACCCCGTGTCCCACGCTGCAGCGGGAGCCTGCGGCCGGCTTCAGAAGCTGGCGGAGCGGCTCGCCCCGTTCGAGAATGGCGCCTGGAAGTACTGCGACCCGTCCAGCTGCTTGCGAGAGGTGAGCCAATGATGAGCCGCGATGACGAAGGTCCTCATTAAAGAGACCTTGCAACACCTTTTTCAACATCTTTCGAAATCTTCAATACTTGCAGAACGTAGTCAACAAACACATCCTGTACGCAGATTGGGGGTCGCAAAGGACCTCAGCCAGAAATTACTGCTCAGTGTCTATGGAAACTTGGAAACCTGCTCACAAGATGTTTCTCTCTTTCCCGGTAATGGCGTTCTTCGACCTACGGAATTACGTCATTACAGCGGTGTAGTGGCTACTGGCCCGCACTCCTTCAGTTGCAGTGTGGTGCATCAGTGGCGCCATCCTTCGTAGTTCACGCGCACTGGGTGCGCCTCTGCATGGAGTGGCCTCTGGGTTGAGAGTGTTCTATACATGTAGTTGATGACGCGACCCACGTGCTTGGAGCTAACCATTCCCGCGTGTACGCGTGTCTCCGTTTGTCATCGTGAATAAACAGCCGCTCGGGGGCTCAGTCGGTGCTTGGGCTTCAGCGGGTCGAGACTCGTACTCCCTGCTCGTGCCGCGGACCGTGCCGGCGCCCGTCGCGTCTCGCTCCAGTCACCGCGCCATTCTTTATGGCAAGCGGTGTGACACAACATGCAGCAATGAACGGATTCGATATCCGCTTTAAAAAGAAATCCCCTCAACAGCGAAGCAGAAACGCAAGGCGCATCTGATGTCACGAGCAAATCAAGCAGTGCCGCTTCGTGCTGGCGATAAATATAGCTTTCGCAGTGCTTCCAGATGCGAAGGAAAGAGTGAAAACGTTTATCGGAAGTGTTGCAGGGCCCCTTTAATTCCTGTACGTCCACACCACCATACCCACCCTTTTATCTCCCCAGAGCCCGCACTGCGCCAGTAACGTGCTGGGAGCCGAGTGCAGCCGCTGCCTGGGCCGCTGCTGGATAATGTACACCTACCCGGAAGCGGGCACCACGTCTGGGGCCAAAGAGTTCCCCTGCGACCCCTTAGGATGCGGGGGACCCGATCTGTTCTGTAAGTTGAATCACCCACCAATACTCCCTTCATCTGGTTCCATTTAGGTTTGATTTAGGTTCCGCATAAAACTGCTGTTCTGTTTATTTTCCGCATAAAACTGCTGTTCTGTTTATTTTCGCCTCTCCCAAGAATACTGTGGTTTGGTATAAAATGAGTCATTTCTTTTAACACGAAAGTATTTTATTCCCGGATACACCAAGATTTCACTGAAGTCATATCCGTCACGGATATGACGCCAGTACAACGAAGCAAGCGGCCTGTAAAGGGTGCACCCCTGCACACAGGATCTTCTTGCGGGGAAGCAGCCTCTTGCGAGGAAGCAGCCTCTGGTACTAAACAATCTACAGCCACTGCATACTGCCGGTTATGGCGTATGGAGCTGAAACTTGACGCCTTACTAAAGAACTAGAAAGCAAAATTAGGTCGGCTCAAAGGGCCATGGAACCAATAATATTAGGCGTAACACTTCAGGACAGGAAACAAGCTACCTGGGTCAGGGTACCAAATAGACTAGAAGATATCATAGTTGAAATAAAGCAAAAGAAATGGACATGGGCTGGTCATGTAGTGAGGCGAACCGACAACCGGTGGACAAATACGGTAACAAAGTTAACACCAAGAGACGGGTCTACAAAAAGGGTGAGGCCATTAATCTGTTGGAGGGATGAAATTAGGAGATTCGGGGGTAAACTGTGCACCTGAGGTGCGCAGTACAGGAGCGGTTGGAGGTCAATGGGAGAGGCCTTCGTCCTGCAGGAAACCTGAGTAGGCTGATGATGATTATGATGATGATGATGGCTGCGAAGGCGTTTTGGAGGGCAATGCAACGGGTATCATATAAGAAAGTATGAGGACCCTCGGGCTTTATGTGACACATCAAGCGTTACGGACAGACAGACGGGATTCCTCTTTCAGTTTGTATAGGTGGTATTCATTAAAAAGTTTAGCTGTCAATTTCTTCGCTTGGAAACACTGGAAACGGCCACAGACATGGCTGATGCGCCACGGACACGGCGCGGATTGTGCCACTGCGCCCGCACGCCGAAGAAAGAAAAAACACCGACGTGCGTCGTCTGCTCCGTTTCAACCCGATTCTCAACGGTGGTGCCAACAGAGATGTTATTAATCGCACTCGCGTTGGACTTGAGGCATTACTTTGCGCTCGGTGGGGTAGAGTTTGTAACGTTCAACACAAATAATGTGCTTAGCACGGACAAGTATCTGACATGGCTGCCTGCTTGGCGCCTCGCCAGCGAATACAAGCTATAAAAATGCTTATTAGGCATTTAAAGAAAACTGCGTCCTACGCTTGGAGGTGGTAACCAGGCCCGCTAGAACGTTACGTTACGTTACTACGTTACTTTAACATTATTGCGCCGGAAAGTGGAAGCAAATGAAGTGAGGTGGCAGACGCGCGACCCGAGGGCTGTAGGTTCGGTGCCCCCGTGGGTGCGTTTATTTCTCCATTTTCTTTCCTAGTACACAGTACGTAAGCGCAGGAAACCGCTGCTAAGTGCGCGATAAGAAACAAAGAAAAGCGGATGAAAACCGTCGTAAGGAGGAGAAGGTGTGCCGAAGCCTGTGAAAATGTTGCCAAGTGAACATACCATTTATCTGGGCAATATTCCAGTTTCACTTGGCTTGGATCATCCAAAAGGGTGTCTTAAAGGTGTCGTAAAGACAAAATACAACCGTGCTTAATATGAAAAGACTAGCGTTCGGTAACTCACTCAGCTCCGTTACAACCACGGTAGATGTGGGTTCAGCGAAGAAACGCGAGAAGACTGAAAAAAAATTGTTTTTGTTGATCCTTCTTTCACAGGAATCGGTAAAACACAAAAGTGAGATGCGCCTACAAAGGAGCAGCTGAATGTTTATTGTGCATTGACATGAACTTGCACATCACTATTTACATTTCCTCGGTAGGGCCCCGTTAGACGTATCAACATTAAACACTGGATTACACGCGCCGGAGCATTACGTAAATCCAATTGAAACCCCAGGCGTTCGCAAACCATATGAACGAAACCGAACGGGTTTTCAGTGAATCGTCTGGTGAATTAACCACCCGCTACTGCGAAAGGAGCATGATTTGCTGGTCAGCAGTATTCTTTTGGGTGTGCTTGGCGAGCTGGAGGGTCGCTTCGGCAAAGGTGTGACCACTTCGGTCCTGCTCTGTGGCGTGTACGGCAGACGCTTGCGTTGCGACAAGCTCAGCTTGTGGAACGCGAGAGGCAGAGTTCGTGTAGCTTGGACAGTGAATGCGTGAACGTGTTCCGCTTCCCGCTGGCGTGTGTCTGTTCGCACCAAAGCAGTCATGAGCGCGACATTCGCCAGTCACCGTCGTGGCTAAGGTGGCTTGTCGTTTGCCTTTCTGCCTTAATGCACGTTTTCTTACGCGTGGCCATCACACTTGCAGCAGTAGCGCCAACTATCGGCCCTCATTAGCGTCACAACACACAAGTTCCCTTCACCTCTCCTAGACGGCAGCACCATCTGAATGGAGAATGTCATAGGGAAGGATTTAAGGCGCGTTTGTATAGCTGAGCAGGCGTGAGTCATAGCCCAGTTGGCAAAGTGTCTCACACCTCCCATTGCGGCCGGAGTGATCGTGGGCTCGAAACCTAGCGCCGCCGCTTCAGTGAAACATTTAGGTGCGAAGCACCTTAGGACCTCGCTTTGTCCGTGCCTTGGCGTCCGTGTACACAGTGTTGCGCATGCGCGAGTAGCATTGGATTGGATTGGATTAAATTGGATTGGATTGGATTGAATGGTATCAGATTGGATTGGATTGGAATTGTATATACTGCACACACGCGTTGTCACTCATTTACATCCGCTAGTGAGCAAGGCCACGGGTGATTTACGGTAAGAACGATCCCAGTGCTTCGCCCATTCGTCATGATTCGCTTCGTGGAGATGCGTGAATTTTTCTGGGGATGTCATTTCCGTGACGGATATGACGTCGGTGACGTCTTGCTGTACCCGGCATAAAACACTTTCGTTTTAAAAGAGCTTTAAAATTTCGCGCTACACGGCGTTAGCAATGAAATAAGGAACAGTAGAAACAGATTTATCAGTGTTACCTATAATGGCGCGTTAAGATTCTGACAAAACGGAACTAAAAGCGCCATTACACTTGCACAGTCATGTTTCTTGGTGGTAGCTGGTGTCGGCTGCCGCTGATAGCACAAGAAAGGTCTTGTGACGTCATAAAGACCCAGCAAAAAAGTGGCTTGTGACTGGCCACTGCATCGTTCGTTTTCCTGAATATCTTGATTATTTTCTGAATTGTTCCATGAAACTGGCCATATTGTTAACGAGACAAAGCAGCCGTTTTCTTGATGAAGCAAACTTTTGTCCTCATGGTTTTTTCAAGGGACCCTGCAACACTTCCGATATGCGCTTTCCCTCTTTCCTTCACGTAGAAGCACTATGAAAGCTTTATTTATCGCCAGCACGAGGCGGCATTGCGTGATTTGCTCGCCGCAGCGGATACGCCTTCCGTTTCTGCTTTACTTTTGTGGCTGTCGTTTCAAAGTAGCGATCGAGTGCGTTCATTGCGCCACTGAAGGAAAGGCGGCCGATAGTCGCTTCAAGGCTGTAATGACGTCATTCGAGCACTCACCGAACGCCAAGACTGGGAATGAGGGTGGAAACCTTTTGAGCATGTTTCCAAGTCATCTGGGGGTCATAGAGCAGTGCTTTCTGGCTGAGGTATAGTTTCGGACCCCCTATTCAAAGTACTGGATGTGTTTGTTGACTACGTTCTGAGAGCATTTAAGATTTAGGAAAAAGTTGAAAAAATTATGGTTGATTCCTCTTTCATAGAAATCGGTAAAACACGGAAGTGAAATGTGCAGCGAAATCTGCAGCTGAGCATGATTTGCGGGTCGGCGGCTGTCTCCTGGGTGTGCTTGGAGGGCGACGTCCTGCTGGCGGGTAGCTTTGGCAGAGGTGTACTGGTGTCATTCCCGTGACGAATACGACGTCAGTGAAATCTTGGTTTACCCCGGCATAAAACATTTTCGTGTTAAAATATTAAACCCGAAAACGAATCCTAAGTATAACGTACAGCTTGCTTCCCCGCAAGAAGACCCCATGTGCAGGGGTGCACCCTTTACAGGCAGCTTGCTTCGCTGTACTGGCGTCACTTCCGTGACGGATATGACGTCACTCAAATGTTTGTGTACCCCGGAATAAAACACTTTCGTGTTAAAAAAGTGTTGCAGGGTCCATTTAAGGTTGAAAAGGTTGCGAAAGATTGTGCTTAGCCAACGTTTCCATCTCAATAGTGTAAGGGCACGCATTGCCCCATCAATGGAAACTAAATTGTCTGACGTGCATGCAGGCGGTGGCTACAAGTACAAGGACGGCCCCTGAACAGCGGGCAGCCTCGACGCTCTGCTTGGGTGCGGTGGCGGGGCAAGAGCCACTAATGGTCACGTGGAAGTGATCCGGCACCCGCACTCGGGGACCACATAGCATGGTGTCCTGTCTCGGAGATGGCCGTCAAGTACAGCGGACGAGAAATTGAAGGCCCAGTGCTTGTTTAGCCAGGTGGCAAAATTAAAGCTACTGTCCCTGCCGCTTTCTGCCTCCTGCTGGGAATAGCCGTTGCACACCACCGGTAATCTATTAAGTCGAAGTCTTTGTCTGTACCATCGGAGGAAAGGCGCCGGTGACGTGACCGAAACAGTCACAAAAAGAAGGAAGCTCCTACTAGCGCGTAAGACCTGAAGATAGCGACGCTACACTCAAATTTCACGACCGTCACGGTGGTTTAAGTCCACGATTGCAGCCTATTTGCTTCTTCTTCTTTGTCGCAACGACCTTTACTCCATCATTGTTGCTATAAGTGTGAGCTTCTTTCATTTTGTGTAAGTGATAATTCTTGTGAATCACCTTGGAGGGCCGTACACTATGACGTCTTTCTCGTTCCGACTCCCGAGCAAGTGTTGCCTTTATTACGGTGAACACTGGAGTTATTTTTTTCGCCCTAAGGGTGTATGCTTCGCTTGAGAAGGTGCGCAGGGGACGCTGGGCGGTCGCCGCGAGCTACACACACACGAGCGCTATGTATTTTCTAGGTATCGTTAACTGCCGGGCGGTCGCCGCGACGCCCGCGTTCAATTGTGCGCGCTCGGCAATTTCTTGGTATTTTTAACTGCGGACACGAAAAATTACGGTTTGCTAAACAGCTTCACTGTTAAAACGAAGTAGAATTCGGGTGTGGGCTTGTTGGTTCATTACTAAAAAAAAACGCATTAAAACGGGTACGGCGAGAAGGAAAACACAACATAGCCCCTCTCTCTCCCTCTCTCTGTGCGAGGGCGTGGATTTGTGCATGTGTGCGTGCGCACGTGTGTGGGCGTGTGGTAGCACGCGGTCGCCACCGAAGTCGAACGCCGTTAAAAGCTTTGATTTGCTCCTCCAGATTATACGTCTTAACTATTGGATATAAATTTTGGGTGGAGTAGCTGTCAATTGGCACCATTCATTTCAAGATCAGTGTAGTCGAAATGAGTGCGAGCGTGTATGTATGTACATGTATGTAAATGTACATGTGTATGTTTATGTGTAGGGGTTAGTGCGTCTCCGTGTGCGTGTGCGTGTACAGTAAAAGTGGATGTAACGAACCTCTTTGTAACGAATTCCTGGATTTAACGAAGTTTTTTTTTATCCTAGATCATGTCTTTTGCGGCCTCTATGTAACAAAACGTTGCGCCGGGTAACCTTGACAAAGAAGTCGGCAAGCTGATCAGCCGTTGTTTTTGGCACTTTTACTGAAAAATCGGCCGGAAAAATTGACTAATTTATCAAATACTAGCACTACTGTATGGAGCCAGCAGCAACGAAAGCGACTCACGTAAAACCTAAATTCGTCTTGATGATTGATTGATTGATTGATTGTAGGGTTTAACGCACCGACGCAACGCAGGCGATGAGGCGCGCCGTAGTGGAGGGCTCCGGATTAATTTTGACCGCCTGGGGATCTTTAACGTGCGCCGAAATCTCGAACACACGGGCGTTTTTGTTTTTCGCCTCCATCAGAAAAGCGACCGCCCCGGCCGGGAATCGAACCCGCGACCTCGTGCTCAGCAGCGCAACGCCTTAGCCACTGAGCCACCGCGGCGGGTTCGTCTTGATGATGATGATGATGATGATGAACAGAGTGCCTAGCGCCACCCTGTGGTTAACGTATCATAAACTTCTGGTTTTGCTTGTGTAGCTTCGCAGGTAAAAGAATAACGTGTGAGTGCGGTTTCGGTTCGGTGCTAGGCCGTCCTGCTGGCGTGTGGTCGCGCGTCTCCACTGCTATCTGTGGTATCGGTTCGTCAGTGACGATTTCTGATGTGAGAACACAAAAAGTTGTGTCTTTTCAAGACGAGCTCATGAGCTCTTTCCGAAAAGACACAACTTTCTGAAGACACAGAATTGTGCACAATTTTAAATGGCGCGCCCTCCGGCGAGAAAGAAGAATGTCGTCGCCTGGTGGAGCATCCCAGCTATCACCCTCCCAACAACTTTGAGTGCGGTAAAGAGCATCAAGTTCGCAAAAAGGCACACACATTTGGTTCTTGAAACACGTTAAGGCACTGAAAACTGTCAAAGAGCAAAATTGATACTTAATTAAGGTACGTTCGTTTATACGGGGGTAAGTAACCTTGTTTCTTTGGGACGCCGTGTAGTGCCTAAGCTCGAGCGAAAGCAGCAGGCGCAACTCACGCAGTTTTTCACTGTAAAATAAATCCATGAAAGTTCACCTTCACCAGTGTCTAGCATTTTATCTTCGTTGCATGTAACGAAGCTAAACGTTGCGTCTAACGAAGCTAAACGTGTAACATTGCATCTAAACCTACATGTAACGAAAACCTTCATGTAACGAAAACTTGCGAACTTTTGTCAACTTCTTTACATCTAGGTTTAACTGGCTTTTTTTAAAGGACGATTACTGCTAACACGTCAGAAGGATAAAATTGCTTCCTACACTTGACCTTACTTCTGTGTCGTGTGCAAAAAAGCTTCACTGGTCATCCATCTTCGCCCACGAATTTTTGGGTTTTTTTGCGTCTTCCTCTGAGGCATGCTTCCGCGGACGACCCATTTGCCGCTGATGTTGAGGGTACAGAGCCTGTCGCAGTAGAGACAGCACAGACATCAGACACATGTCCAAAGGTGAAATTGTGTCCCCTCATTACCATCTTCATGATAATTTTCTGGCTGCGTCGCTTTCTTCTTTCTGAATACCGGCGCGAGTTGAACCAGGTCTATTCGAGGTTTTCTGTAGTCTGTAGGGTTATCGTCATCGTCGTCGTCATCATCATCATCATCAACATAAAATTTATTGTGAAAGAGCGGAGAGGGATAGAGGGGTGGAATTATCAATCCTATAGCTTCGGCCTTGGCTCTACGGACCAGGGGCGGAATTCTGAGTTATGTCTGCTTCGAAAATGTCCATTTCGCGTCCGTTTCAGTCGTGACGTAGTTTCACTTGCAGCGTCACACCTGGTCGTCTGGTTTCAGCCAATCAGTGCTTTCTCGAAACGGGCGCTTTGAAACAGACATGAATTGGAGAATACTGATGATTCCGCAATAGTTCTAATTGGTCCTGTAAGGCGTGTCTGGCCCCGGCCGCCTCCCGTGTGGCGAGGGATGAGTATATGCCCTTCTTTGTTCGGCAAATGAGGGGGCAGTTCCATGTAGAAGTTTGGCATTGTTTTAGGAGCGAAGCCCCTTAGAGGCTGCGGCTGTTGGTGTCTCCTGTCGCCGTCGTAATCATCGTCTCATATAGTCACGGTATTAAAACACCGGGAAACTCGTTTACGCCTCGCGCTAGAACGTAACGCGTACTAAAAAAACACTGGGACACTCATTTACGCCTCGTGCTGGAGCGCTTCGTGCTTCAAAGACACGGGATTTTTACAGCAAAACTGTATACCTCTACTCCCCAAATGTTTCCTCTCCGTGGGCAAAAACTGCAAGGCGCCAAGAATACACTTATACAGTGCATGCTTCGCTCCTCCCCAGGTTTCACGTTAGTGGACATCTCCCGGGATTTTTTTCGCATGTGACGCGTTCGTGATTGTATTTCTTACGTAACGTAATTGCAGATCTAGACTTCCGTGGGAATGTGTGCGTCTCAATTTTTTTTGTGTTCGTTAATCTTGTGCCCATAGTTTGTAGGTTCCTCATGGTGAAGGGCTATGGTGTTGCACTTAGCTAGGAGCCTAGGACACCCACAGGCGGGCTCACGTTGTCGAGTCAATTTCGCCTCAACCACTAAAGAGCCGTGAAGGCAAACTACAAGTTTGATTCATTAAAATATTTATATTTAACGATAGCAATGATACCAATTTTATAGGAAACGCTTAACAACAAAGCTAGATATCAAAGATAGAAGGTGAGCAGTGGCGTGTCATCATCATCGTCATCATCATCGTCGTCGTCGTCGTCGTCGGTGTCACCAGCCTCTTTCTTTTTTTTTTTTTTTATTTACGCAAGTACGCCCTTTGGCATAAACTAGATGTAGTCCAGCAGTCCCGTCTCCACAATGAAGTCGAGGAGGGGCCGGTATTGGGGACCGTGCGTCCAGCGGCGAAGGTCAGGTGGTCGTCCTGGGTGGTACCCAAGGGCCCTCATGTGACGAACTCGTGCTGCCTGGAGGCCCGAGCATGAACCAAGGAGGTGGTCCAGGGTCGCTTCAGTGGCAGGGCTTTTACAGAAGGGGCATGTTTCTGGGGGAACTTGCGTCCTCCATGAGGCCTTTATCGCCGGGGTCAAAGCTGCGCCCACGCGGATTCTCCGAAGCGCCACCTCCTCGCGGCGGGTTAAACCGCCAGGAAGGTCCGACCCACGCGGGGGAAGAAGGGCACGCGTGGAGCGCCGGAGAGACTCCTTGTGAATGATGAGGGTGTCACTCTGCGACAACTGGAGCAGGGGTAGCGGCCCAGTTACCCTCTGGGGATGGCAGGCCGCGTCAGCGTCAGTGTGGGCAGGTGTTGAACGTCTATTCCACAGAACTCGCATGGGACACGGAAAAGAGTTCACAATGCGATGCACATCGCAGGTCAAGTCGAGCGACTTGGCGACGCGTCGGAGTTCCCGGACTGCCTGTGTGGAGTCTGTGTACAGCCTCTTTCTCGCCAGATGTTTATGACGTTTATCGATCTTACGACTGACCGCCGCCAAGAAACATTACTGTGCTTTATTTATTTATTTATTTATTTATTTATTTATTTATTTATTTATTTATTTATTTATTTCGGTACATTCTATGCCCGGGGGCGTCACAGAAGGGAGTGGGTTTTTGTAGACGTAATGGAAGAAAATAACCACATTAAAGGGCAGATTGCACGAAAAAAAATGTGAAGCCATTTTCAAAAACAATGCAAAACAAATGCAAAAGCAAAAACACAACTCACTGCAAACTGTATGCAAATACACAGGATAGAGAAGAAAGTAACTCGGAAAAAGCAAGAGGAAAAGTGCCACAACGAAGGGGGGCACACAGAACGACACTTGTGCAAAATAGAGAAATAAATTATTATTGCCAGGAAAAAAAAAATATACAAACACACAAAGCAATATACACTCGAAAGGACGCTACTATAGCACGCATAAATTTCATTCTATCGCTGGGCGAAATGTACTGGGGCGTCTCGTTTCGTTTGATCTTGAATGTTGAACCTTTGATATTTTTTATGTTTGAACGTTTTCAGTATTCCCTCTATTTCGACCCATTTGACGCTATTTAGCGCGAAATTTAAAAATGTTTCAATATTTCCTGCATTTTTTGTTAAAATGTACATCTTTCGTTGATGGTATAGAGCAGAGTGGGTTAGCAAGGTTGGTGATTTAAATTAAACAAGAATATTTTGTCTTCAAAGACCCTTTAAAACAAAAAACTGCCTAGATTTCGACGCAAGTTCTCCAGACAGCTTTCCCTTGCAGATAGGCCCTTAAAGCACTGCCCGCTTTACACAGAAGACACTCCAAAGAGTGAAAAAACTGCACATTTAAAATTGTAGATTGAAAGCTGTAAAATTGTAGATTGTAAATTTAAATAGTAGATTGTCGATTGAACATTTGTAAAATTGTGAATTGTACATTGTAAATTTAAATAGTAGATTGTAGATCGTAAATTGTAAATTGTGGATTTTAAATTTAAATATTGCATTGTAGATTGTAAATTGTAGATTGTAAGTTGTAGATTGTAAATTTAAATAGTAGATTGTAGATTGTAACGTGAAAATTGTAAATTGTAGATGGAAACATTGAATGAAATTTGTAAATTAAAAATTGCAAAATTGTATTTTAAAGAGATAAAAAATTGTAGTTAAAAAATTGTAGCCACTTTCCACCGAATACTACCACACACTCGGCTTCAAAATTACCCTCCTGGTTTAGACGACGGTTCCACCACGTTAATTAATTGTGGGAGCCGTGGTGTTGTTACTCGGACAGGCGTGGCTGGCTGAGGTCAACCCGTGCTGGTCGGGCCGTCGACTGCGGAACCGGTCTCTCCTGCCGATCGGCGGAGCTGGCCGATAGCGCTTGGGGTCAAGTTCGGGGACTACTTCCGATGTCGCTTTTTTCTCCGTCGGCGGCGCCCATTCGCGCGTAAGACGAGCCTCGTATATAAGCAAGCGCCCCGCAGTTAGCGCTCGTCACACCGCCACATAAACAGGTAAGCACTCTACGGGCCGCTGGGGAGGGCATTTTCAGAATTCAGCGCGCGCATCACGTTGTACTTTTATGAATACTCGAGAAAGTTTTGAACGCTTTGCAAAGGTAATCAATGAAGGTAAAAGTTTAATCTGTGGGCTACCACTTTGAAGGCATGCTTTCACCGGGTTACTGGCAGACGAAAGCCATAGAGCCTACCCTAATGGACAGCAACTTTTGGCGAATAATGCCTCCCAAAAGTTCCAAAACTGTTCTATAGAAAGGGCTTCTGCGAGGTTAGCAGCGAAGGTGAAACCGTGTTCTATCCGAAACGTCGCTTAATACACTTGCTACTATTTGCAGTATTCTAAATGTTATCTTTTTTGGATTTACCGTTGTGTGTAAATAAGCGTTAATAATCACGAATTTGGGAAAACACAATTTCCCCCTTTTCTCTGAAGACAGGGCGGACTTATAAAGCAAATACCGGTAACAATTCATATTCACCTCACGCGTTTTATTTGCCGTGCTGCCGCTGTTATTGGCCCGGATCATTACGACTTTTTTGGCAGCTATTTCCTTTCGTTGTGTTTAGTGAGTGAGTGGTTTTTACCCTTGTTTTTAAAAAGAACGTGCGCGGATTTGGGGGGTAATTAGCCACAGCCATAATAGCTGCAGCTAATTTCAGCAGATTCTTGCCCTGCTTTGAATGTGAAGTGAGCATAACGTAAGCCCGAGTAATCACGACCGTCTTCTTTCCACCTTAGCTCTAAAGTTTCCTTGATTGATTGATTGATTGATTGATTGTAGGGTTTAACGCGCCGACGCAACGCAGGTGATGAGGCGCGCAGTAGTGGAGGGCTTCGGATTAATTTAAACCACCCGGAGATCTTGTACGTGCGCTGAAATCTCGTACACACGGGCATTTTTGCGTTTCGCCTCCATCAGAAAAGCGGCCGCCGCGGCCAGGAATCGAACCCGCGACCTCGTACTCAGCAGCGCAACACCTTAGCCACTGAGCCACCGCGGCGGGTCTCTAAAGTTTGCTGCTGCACTGTTTGTCCATCACTTTGAATACGTACATGCTGTCTTATCAGAGCAACTTAATAATCAGGCAAGCCGAGCCTGCGCGCGCACTTCGTCCTTTATCTGCCTTACCCAAAAATGCACATGTAGAGTTAGTTAAGTTCCCCCAAACGTTCATTTTTATAGCGAAGCTTGCAAGTGACTCCCCGTGTTTGTTGTATTTCGTGGACGTCCCTGCACAGGATGTGTCTTGCTGCAAATACGGTGTAAGATTACCTGAAGCAAGATGGCAAACTCCGAGAGTTGTAACCATGCAGGCCACAGTTCTCGGTTTTCCATCCATTGCCACGTTTCGACATCTGCCAGCGTTAGGCGCACGGCGGAATTACGAATGGACGTCATGGTCGACTGCGGTCATGTGTCAGTAGCGTGCAGACCAAATTTGGCATACCATAGATACAGCTTCGCTTTATAACCAGGGCAGAATGACCCTAAAAGGACTCTGCAACACTTTTTTCAACTTTTTTCGATATCTTAAATGCTTTCAGAGCGCAGTCAACTACCACATTTAGTTCTTGAAGTAAGGGGTCGCAAAGTACCTCAACCGAAAATTACTGCACTGTGCCCAGCAGTCAACTTTCAAACTTCATCAAAAGATTTTTCTTTCTTTCCCGGTTTTAGTGTTCTTCGACAACTGGAATTACGTCATTACAGCGGTGTAGCGGCTATTGGCCGGCTTCCGTTAAGTTGGAGCCATGAACGCGTTCGATAGCCACTCGAAAAAGAAAGCTAGGCGAAAAGCAAAACCGCCCGTGTCTACGAGATTTCGGCGCATGTTAGAAATCCCCAGGTGGTAAAAATTAGGGATTAAAAGCCAGCCATGAAGACGGAATCACTTGTTGAGTTCTGCCCATGCGCAGCTTGTGGTTGGGGGAGGTTCTTATTTTCTTCATAAAATTCAGTTGTTAGTCCAGCATCGTCCTGTCTGTTTCTTTTCTTGTGTCTCCGTCTTCATGGCCATGGTTTTTAATCCCTAAATTATGAGCCAACAGGCCCAGTTTTCCACGGTGGTAAAAATTAATCTGGAGCCTTCCACTAAGGCGCGCCTCATCACCTGCGTTGTGTCAGCGCGTTAAACCCCACACTCAAATTGAAAAAGAAGTCCACAAAAGCGAAGTACAAACGGAAGGGGATAGTTCTGCTGCGACGAGCAAATCGCGCAGTGCCGCTCCGTGCTAGCGGTAACTGTAGCTTTCCCAGTGCTTCCAGGCGCGAAGGAAAGACTGAAAGCGTCCATCGGAAGTGTTGCAGAGTCCCTTCAAGTTTTGTTCTTGTCCCTTGCACCTGTAAGGGCTTGTCAGCATCAACTCCAAAACAAAGTGAATGTTCCGGTGTGCCTCCGCCCGTGCGTCTGTCCTTGCAGCCCACCATCCTACGAGATAAGGTAAACGTGTTACAATTGTTCGTGCCTTCCAGTGCAGACCCTCGCGTATCCTGACTCCTGGGTGCACGAGAGTATACATCGACATGGCGACGTTTGGGACCCTGGTAGCCGCTCTCGCGGCGTCCCTGGTATTCCTGGTGCTGCTGTCGCGACCGGCGTCGGCGCAGGACTACCCGCATGGCGGCGGGGGCGGAGGCGGAGGCGGGGGCGGGGGCGGGGGCGGCCGTCCATCGCGCGACTGCCACTACGTGTGCTTCCTGGACAACTGCACGCGACGCAAGTGCTACTACACGTGCAACCGGCCCCGCTACTGCGAGGAGCCCTCCTCGCTGCTGCTAAACGCTGCCGGTAAGGCCGCACACACCGCCCCTTGTAAGGCGGTACCCCGTCTGAAGTAGCGGAACCTTCGTCGGCACGCGTGTTGGGTAGCTCCCTCAATTCCTTCGTTGTATACTGGCGCTGTTTTCTTCGTGGTAAACTCTGCTGCTACCGGAGCTGACCATTTCACCCCCTCAGCCCCTCACCCTCACCCTCACCCTCACCCTCACCCTCTCTCTCTCTCTCTCTCTCTCTCTCTCTATCTCTATCTATCTGTCTGTCTGTCTGTCTGTCTATCTGTCTGTCTGTCTGTCTGTCTGTCTGTCTGTCTGTCTGTCTATTTTGAGAATGGTCTCTTCGTACCGGTTTCTCGTGAAAAAGATGACTTCTCATAAAGAATTAGGTATTGAGAACGAAAGCTAAACCACCGAAAGAAACCTTAGCAATGCGCGTATTCCCCCCTCTGCGTTTTCTTACTGTTTCCCTTTTGCATGTCGCCACTTTTTTCTTAGGGAGGCACAAAGAGGGCACGTATATGGGAGCTTGGTGCGCAGATTGTAGTAATGTCCTTACGTAGCTGATTGATTGATTGATTGATTGATTGATTGATTGATTGATTGATTGATTGATTGATTGATTGATTGATTGATTGATTGATTGATTGATTGATTGATTGATTGATTGTGACACCCTCTTTCGGGGTGATGAATGACGCGTGTAATCTCACTAAAGAGGCTAATGTATCCACGATGTAGTATTTTAATTTTATCCCTGCTAGTAGTAGCGGTAGGCTCAGATTAAATTTTGTTCGTAACACATGGTAGCTTTCCTTAGCTGTATTTTCCTTTATGCTCCCTCTCCCCTCCAACAATCTAATGTTTTAGTCGCACCTACAGCCTTGTAGATGAATTTTTTATACGTTTAAACCAGAACGCTTCGGGAAAACGAATATTTCCCCCATTATTGATGGATACCACCACATTACAAAAAAAGTGCCTAATCGTTTCCGTTTCGTTCCCGGAAATAAATGTTTGAACAGCTAGCTGGCTTTACTGCATGACATACAAGCAGTGCGAGCAAGCCGAACACACAAGGCACATAAAACTAGTTGGGGTGTGACGTAATTCGAGGCGCAGTAAAATTAGAAAACACCGTCAGCTGCCAACGTCGTCGCCTCTTCCCCACTCCCTTTCGCTGTGGCCATACAGCCGACACCGCCGGCACTTCAAAGGTGGGAGCTACAACCGACCTGCACGGGCTGCGAGGTCAGATTAACTCGAGCGATTGAAAAGGCCGTGGCATTGGCCCAACTTGGAATCCAGATAGAAAGAACAGATTGCCTACGCTTACCTTGTATCCCTTGTACTCAAGGCCCAACGTAGCCGCCATTTCGTATCAATGGAATTGCGAGGCTGAAGGGTAGCGTTTTTTATCGCGTTGAACTACTGACGCCGTCGTTTCGTTTGGTCGGAAGAACAGGGCGGGAAACTTAAATTTTAGACAAAAATTAAGTGACAATAACCTTAAAGAGGCCATGAAGATAAAATACAAATTTGTTCAATTTGAAAGAACTATCCATTGGTAACTCACTCAGCTCTCTTTTAGCCACAAACGACGCTTTCTTAACCGAAAATTGAAGAACTCAAATTTCGGGCTACAGTGACGTAATATCGGAAGGATTGAGGTATTATGGGCCAGCACCGAAACCATATAGTAACTTCACGTTAGCATTGAAGTGGTGCCATAAAATGATCGAGAGGTCAGATTGCAACCGCCCAGTCGTGTTTCTGTGCGCTGGTTTAGTTCGGCAGCCGCCCATCGCAAAAACAACATAATATGGCGTCATAGAACAACTCCGGAAAGGGGCTGCGTTAATCCCCGTTGATCTGTTTTATTTCATATCTCGATTACATGTTAGAAATTTGCTCTAAAGTTGGTGCCGTCGTTATAAGGACAACGCAGTCTTGTATTAGGCGTGAAGCCCCTTAGGGGCAGGGGCTGTTGGCGTCTCCTGTCGTCGTCGTCATCGTAATCGTCGTCTCACGTAGTCACGGTACTAAAACACCTGGAAACTCGTTTGCGCCTCGCACTATAACGTAACGCATACCAAAAAAAAAAAAAAAAAAAAAACGGGACACTCGTTTACGCTTCGCGCTGGAGCTAGCGCTTCGTAACGCGTACTAAAAAAAAAAAAAACATCGGGACCCTCGTTTAAGCATCACGTTTTATAGAGCTTCGTGCTTCAACAACAAGAGACTTTTACAGCAAAGCTGTGTACCTATACCCCCCAACGGTTTCATCTCCGTTGAAAAAAACGCCAAGGCGCCAAGAATACACTTATGCACTGCATGCTTCGCCCCTCCCCAGGTTGACGTTAGTGGAGATGGCCCGGGATTTTTTTGTTTTCATGACCATTTTAAAAACATATTTCCCACCTTTCGTTCTCACCTCAGTCATGTGCATTGATTCTAAGTAACACTTCATTCATTCATTCATTCATTCATTCACTCGTTGTTGGGACACCTCAATTTTTTACATAGGACTACAGAGAGTTCGCTTTCTCTGATACTGACTCCCCTGTCCATCCTTTGGCATTAAATGCCCTTTCTAATGTAAAATACGCATGGTGTCGTTGCTGGTTCTCGCTTATTTCGCTTCTGATTTATTTATTTATTTATTTATTTATTTATTTATTTATTTATTTATTTATTTTTTTTTTTTTTTTTATTGCTGGATTGATTGCGGGGGTTTAACGCGTCGACGCTACCTACACAGGCGATGAGGCGCACCGTAGTGGAGGGCTCCGGGTTAATTTTGACCACCTGAGGACCTTTAACTTGCGGCGAAATCTCGAACATAAGGGAATTTCGCTTTTCGCCTCCATAAGAAAAGCGGCCGCCACGACCGGGAATCCAACCCGCGTCCTTGGGCCCAGCAGTTCACTTCTGTTCGGTTTTACCTATACAACTTGCGTGCGTTAAAACTAGAGAGCTGGCAGTTGTACCTATATGATGTTTGCGTCGGTGCGCCTGTGCAAGTGACTTGCTGCTGCAAGCAGTGCACGATGGGTGTCACAGAGATAGGATCAATTAAGACAAGAGACCAGTTGTTGCAATACGCCCTTGAGTTTGTTGGATCGAGCCCAATCAAAGGGTAAACTCAGTGGAGCCCCAGTCTTTTGACTCGATTCCAAGGTTTCCCTTTATCCACACTGCTGTTTAAAGCTCACCGTGCATCACTGCCGCGAACGGAACATGCAGTGGGTCTTTGCGAACACCACAAAGCAAACCTTAGCTTCACAGGTGTATGTTCCAGAGCAGGATGCGAGAGACCCGGAACTCCGTGTTCTGTTATTAGAGAGTTTTAGCAGTCCGTCCGTTCCGTCACGTACGTAGTTACCGGGTTGACCGGGACCCGTCTGGACACTTGGGCATTCGTCGCGGTAGGGGGATTAGTTCCGCTGGCCTGCCTTCGCCATGTCCGCGCCTCCTCGCCCTTTCGCGCACGGGGGCGCAGGCCGGTCCCGGCAAACCCGGTAGCAACGTAACCAACGGAACGGACGGACTGCTAAAACTCTCTATTGTTGCATGTGCACAGTGTGCGTCACCGCCCTCGGATTAAAAAGAAAGTCCCCTTCATCCCGAGATCTCGGAGCGGCGCTGGGTACCACCTCCAAGCGTAGGAAAACAATTACATTCACATAAATACCCAAGAAAGTAGAGTGTAGCACATGTAGGCTTCCCGGTAGCCAAGTTGGTACGGCATCGGACTGGCATTCCGAAGGTCGTGGGCTTGGGTCCCATCCGGGGAGCATGTTTTCCCCAGTTTATTTCGTTTCGAAAATTTCCATTTCTGCACGAAAAAATGACGAACTATTTGCCTCACGCCAACATTGAAGTTCTTGACTGCTGGTTGGCCCAATTTGAACGCACAAATATCCGAAATCCATGCGAGAAAGCTGCGACTTCTTCAAGTATTTTTTCCTGGATATCTGGCCGGCTTCGCAGTTTCCTGTAACGGAAGGGCACGTAACGGATGTGAGTGGCATCTTCACGTGCTCTAAATACCTTCTCGAGTGAGAGGGGCAGGTCTTTTCCCTCCCCTTCTTGTGTTCCCAATCGCAATATATACACTTCGGCAGTGACCACAGCCGCGATAGCCGTGAGGCTTTCCTTTTGGCGTGAAGATATATGCCAGACGTGACTTTGGCGTGGACGTTCTGTAGCAGCAGTCGGCGCGCTGTTCGAAAGCAGTCGTCGATTGAGGAAGAGGCGGAGGAAAAACTTGTGTTGCAGAGCATGTCAGCGCGGTAGGCGTCGTATAAGACAGGAGCTTCGGTTGGTTCCGGGACAACGTGTAGCTATAAAATCGGATACCTTTTTGCATCGTGTACAGTTAGCGGAGGGTAAACAGGCCAAATCTTTTTTCTTCTGTTAGTGAATTTGGCGCCGGGCGCGCTGAGATGCGCACGCTTTCCAGATTTATTTATTTATTTATTTATTTTTGTTCGTTTATTTATTTTTTTCTTTATTTATTTTTGTTTATTTTTATTTATGCGGTCGATCTATCGACCTATTGATTGATTGATTGATTGATTGATTGATTGATTGATTGATTGATTGATTGATTGATTGATTGATTGATTGATTGATTTCTACTTTGAATAGTAAACTGTATGTTTGAGCACCCGCAAGGTGGGAAGCATCCCCTGACGTGAAGTTGACGTGCCCCTTGCCGGTCGGTACAGGGATCGGAGTGTGTCAGCAACTTCATCCACTGCTCCGAGCGCGGCATGTGGTTGGGTGTTGTTGGGCAGGGAACATGGCGTGGTAGAAAAGGAAGTATGTGACCAGCCGCAAAACAACCTCCCATCTTTCTAAACGCAGCGGACGCTCTGGCTTCCACCGAGGCGGACGCTGCAGAAGACAGCGCTGACCTCCCAAGTCCCGCTGGTTCCCAAGAATCGCAGACCCCATTCGCCGCCGAGAGCACCTGACAACAGTCAACGGAGCCTCCCTTTCGCCGGCAAACTGACAGCGCCCCGGTGGTACCCCTCTACACTGCAACTGGAGCCACCATGATCGAGAGAACATCGAGCGACTTGTTTAGTGCCTAAAAAGACTCTGCAACACTGCCGACAATCGCTTTCACTCTTTCTTTCGCGTTTGAAAGCATTGTGAAAGCTGCAGTTATCGCCAGCCCTGAGCGGCATTCCGGGATTTTCTCGTCGCAGCAGATACGACTTCCGTTTTTGCTTTGCTTTTGTGGCATTCTTTTTAAAGTGGCTACCAAATGCGTTTATTGCCGAAACTGTATAAGGAAGCTGGCAAATAGTCGCCGCATAGCTCTAATTTAGTATTTCGAGCGCACGAATTACACCAAGACTGGTAAAGAGAGACAGTTCTTTTGAACAAGTTTTTGATAAGCGTAGAGCGTCAATTTTTTGCCGAGGTACTTAGTGGCCCCCTATTCTAAGTACTAGATGTGTTTGTTGACTACTTTATGAAAGCGTGTATGATAAAAAAGTAAAAAAATGTGTTTCGGGGTCCCTTTAAACTGTTCGATACAACCTGTAGCGTCCGTTTAGCCGGACAAAAACGAACGGACGCTGTTCTTAGCTTCTGATTGATTGATTGTGGGGTTTAACGCGCCGACGCAACGCAGGCGATGAGGCGCGCCGTAGTAGAGGGCTCCGGATTAATTTTGACCACCTGGGGATCTTTATCGTGCGCCGAAATCTCGTACACACGGGCGTTTTTGCTTTTCGCCTCCATCAGAAAAGCGGCCGCCGCGGCCGGGAATCGAACCCGTGACCTCGTGCTCAGCAGCGCAACGCCTTAGCCACTGAGCCACCGCGGCGGGTTGTTCTTAGCTTCTGAGCCAACGTGACTAATACCTGTATACGGACATTTGGAAGGGGTTCGCAAGCATCGGGGTTTGAGTGAACTGCCGTCTGCACTCTCGACTGGGTGCGTAGACAATGCTGTTGGGGAACATTACAAAGAGTTTCCCAGGCCAGTGACTCTACACTGTAAAATTGCTTACATCGTTAAGGGTGTAAATCACTGCCTATAATGACACCCTTACACCCACAGAAAAAAAAGAAAAAAGGGGTCGTTGATTTAACGTTATAAGCCCTTTATCAAGGGTGTATAATTACGCCCTTAATTACACCCCTTCGAAGGGTGTTTTTCTCTGTTTTTGATAGGGTGTAAGGGTGTTAGTTTTTGACCAAAAGGATGTAAATCTTTTTGAAGTGTACTGTCAATTAAAAGTTGTAGCGGTAATGTACCGCCCCGTTCGGAACTATATGCGCGGTAGAAGCCATAATAACCGCAATGCGAAGATCAATGATCGGCATGGCCACATGACTTTTGTGCACAAATAAAGAGAAAGGGCGCTTGGTTCTTATACCAAAACGACTGCACCCCCTCCGTTGGTCTAGACGTGCCAAATTCGCTGTTTTTCTTCTGTTACTAGCCTTCTTCCTCGTGCAGATACGTAAAACACCAGCCCCACGTTACAGTTTCGCTGGTAGACCATCTGTACGGAGCGCATGGGCGCATTTTTTTCGCGTAAATTTTTATTTTCAGAACATTCTCAGTTATGTCGGCTTGACGTGACGGCACTAACCGCCACAGTCGATATATCACTCTACCGGAGGTCGGAGATTATTGCTTTGAAAGTATGCTTCAAGGGAGCGTTGAACGGCCCTAAAATTTTCGTCAAGTCACAATCCGTACATTGCAATCCGTACATTGCAGCGCTCTCGAATTAACACTCAACTTTCTTCAGTTTTGCATTGAGCTGAAAACGACACGTAAGTAAAAGAGCCGACTGGGGCGTAGTTCTGAGTTTTGTCCATTTCATATCCCTTTCATAGCGTTCTTCTAGAGCGAGCCCTGACTGGCTGAAAGCAGACGACAGGATGTGACGCCGAACACGCAAGGTTGGACTTTGGTTCTGCGCATGTCAGAAGCCCCACAACCAGGAGTACGCCACGCTTGAAACGGACCGGAAATGGCCATTTTTCAAAACGGACACAACTCTGAATAGTGCCCCCGGTGTAATAGAACTTGTGTTGTTCGAGTGAACTGTTTCTTATTATCAGGCCCATTAAATCAATGTAAAATAACGCATCAAGGAATTATTCTGCTCCCTAACGTTGGGCGCGTCGTCGCACCAGAGAGATAACTTTGACTAGGAACTGAAATAAGGATACTCGGGTGCAAGTTAAGAATGCAGTGGCTCATGTGGTGTACCACTCCACCGAAGGGACGGACCCGGACGTCAACGACGCGGGAGTTTCGTAAGGAGATAACGGTTAATGCGTGGCATTGTCTACATGCGGCGTCCGTGCTCATGCCACAGCACCGTGTAAATCGAAACATCTGTGAACGAAAGGTTCACCTAAAGAACAAAATAAAAGGCTCACAAAATGTTAGAGAGAAAGCGAGACAGAGGACATTAGATAGATAGATAGATAGATAGATAGATAGATAGATAGATAGATAGATAGATAGATAGATAGATAGATAGATAGATAGATAGATAGATAGATAGATAGATAGATAGATAGATAGATAGATAGATAGATAGATAGATAGATAGATAGATAGATAGATAGATAGATAGATAGATAGATAGATAGATAGGTAGGTAGGTAGGTAGGTAGATAGATAGATAGGTAGGTAGGTAGGTAGGTAGGTAGGTAGGTAGGTAGATAGATAGATAGATAGATAGATAGATAGATAGATAGATAGATAGATAGATAGATAGATAGATAGATAGATAGATAGATAGATAGATAGATAGATAGATAGATAGATAGATAGATAGATAGATAGATAGATAGATAGATAGATAGATAGATAGATAGATAGATAGATAGATAGATAGATAGATAGATAGATAGATAGATAGATAGATAGATAGATAGATAGATAGATAGATACGTAAAGCAACGTGTAAATCGAAACATCTGTAAACAAAAGGTTCACAAAAGGTTAGAGAAAGAGAGAGAGAGAGAGAGAGAGAGAGAGAGCTCCTGGAGAGCTGTGCTGCGCATCCGCGAGGAGCATTGGATTGGATTGGATTGAATTGCATTGGATTGGATTGGATTGAAATGGGATGAAATGGGTTGGATTAGATTGGATTTGACTGATTGTTTTAGCAGCAGTAAGCATTCTTATCGGTGATTTACGGTAAGAACTATCCCCAGTGCTTCGCCCACTCGTTATGATTCCCTTCGTGGAGATGCGTGAATTTTTTTCTAACCTAGTTTCTTTTTTTGTCTGCAGTAATTTATAACCAGATTAAGTGCAAAAAATTATAAAAATGGCTCGTGTCACGTTCAAAATACTCGCATTAAGGCACTCTTTGCGCCGCGCGGAGGAACAGCAGGTGCGGTACCGAGGCCCAGGGGCGACTTCTCCTGTCACTCCTAAGATGCAAGTATCCCACTCACATACACACATATACTACAACACTACAGACTCTCCCGTAGGACACTTCCTCCGCCACACGCGCAACTCACCCGTGAGGAAGCCGCTGCATGGCGCCAGCTACAGACTAACACTTTTCCTAGCCTCTCGCTCCGGAACAAATTCTACCCTACCATGTACCCCGAAAGATGCCCATCCTGTGGAGGACACCCGAACCTTTACCATTCCACATGGGAATGCCCCAAACCCCCAACCCAATTGCCTATACCCAGCCCCTCACCCTCCGGATGGGAAGCCGCTCTTTCCAGCTCAGCCTTGGACGACCAGCGCCGACTGATCGACCAGGCAAGACGGATCGCAGCAGCAAATGGGGCCCTGGAGTAAGGGCACCACCCTCTGAGAGCTAGATAGCCTGACTTTATAATAAAGTTTTCTACTACTACTACTCCTAAGATGCACCAGAGTGTAGTTGTCACTTCATCGTGGTCGTTTCAGTCGAGCGCCACGCGCAACTAAAGCAAAAAACAGGATTTTAAGGGACAGGAAAGAGACCCCTCTTTCTTGTCCTTCTTTCCTCGAGTTGTGCTTGGCGCTCGGTTGAAGTTCCCTTTTTTAGTAGGACTGAAGGATAAACATATGAGACACGAACAATGCTGAGATACGGTAACTAGTAACAGTTAATATATTTTAATGACAAACGCGCTTTGCAATTGCCTCCCGAAAAGCTTAGAAACATGCTCAGATATACAACTAGGCGAGCGGACGTTGAGCGGGTACATTCTGGACGTAGCCACTTTAGAACTAGTTCCGTTGTGCGATAAAGAGCCCTGTTATCCCCTCTATCAGCCCCCTACCCTCTCTCTCTCTCTCTCATCATTTTAGCTCTCTTATGGGAACCGATTACAGCGACCTTCAAGAAAATTTATAGCGATTCAACGAAAAATAAAGCTACCTCCCTGTTAACGATAACGACGGGAAAACACGAAGCTTTAGTCGTTGAGTTTGTCGTTTGATCGTTGAGTTTAATAGTTTGCTTGGCTCGGACTTGGCGCTGGTTCGGCGGGTTCGACATGGGTAGACGCACTAAAGCTTCGCGTTTCCCCATAGTTGTCGTTAGACAGAGTAGTAGTTGATTTGCCTGAAGTAAGGTGAGAGAATGAAAGCAGGTTCGTTAAGTTGGGCAGTCTTGATTTTATCTGGAGAACACCCGCCGCGGTGGCTCAGGTGCTAAGGCGTTGAGCTGCTGAGCCCGAGAACGCGGGTTCAATTACCGGCCGTGGAGGCCGCTTTTCTGATGGAGGGGGAAAGCAAAAACGCCCGTTTGTACAAGATTTCGGCGCATGGTAAAGATCCCCAGGTGGTCAAAATTAATCCGGAGCCCTCCACTACGGCACGCCTCATCGCCTGCGTTTCGTCAGCGCGTTAAACAATCAATCAATCAATTATCTGGAGCACGGGCGCGCTCGCGTGCCCGTTCGCGCTGACGTTGCTTAAAGGCATGCTGCTCCTCCCATGAACGAACGACACGTGGTCTACCCATTACGGTAGCCAATCGCACACTGCGAGTATGTGCCACTCTGCAAGTACGCACCACTTTGGTTGGGATTGGCCAACCAAAGAATCCATCACGAGAAAACTTCGCGTTCAACTATCGTCTGGATTAAACTCAACGATCAAACGACAAACTGAACGACTAAAGCTTGGTGTTTTCCCATCGTTATCTTTAAACAGGGGAGTAGTTGATTTTTTTTTCTTTCACTTCACCCACGATAATTCGTCATCATCGTCAGAGAAAGTTGGCTTTTCTGCAGGGCGTATTGCGTACAACGGCATCAGTTAGAGCAATAAAGCTTCGCTTTAAAAAGCCTAGCCCCCAGGGCACCGCATACGTAGACAAGCGCTGCACGATAGAAGGCAAGGCGAAATCTCCAGAGCACAACTCGCCGAACTGCTCTTCGTCGACGCCACGTGGTCAGAAGTTGCAGAGGTCCGAAAGCAGGGCGCAATCTTTCACAGAACAGCTGAATTTCAACGAAGCCACAATCGGCACCGTGCCTCGGCGAGGCGTCGCACCATGCACGCGAGGACAACGGGATCAATGTCGCAGGATCGCATCGAAAATTGAAGGGTTGAAGATGACTTTCTTGGGAGCGGACGTGGCACATTGAGCACTCAAATTCTCACCTTCGGGGCAAGGGCGCAAAGTGGACGTCGGTTTGGGGCCGCCGACATGGAGCAGAGCATTGCCCGGAGTATACACGGGACTCCAAACTTGGCACAAAGCAAGGAGCTTCCAGTCTCTCGCCAAATTGCTTTTTCTTATCGCTTCTTATCTTCGGTTAGGAAAGATCTTAGTGCTCGCTGTTCGAATAAAACCTAAAAACAAGTTCACCCGGTTGTTTTTCCTGGATTCTTGTCAGTGATCACGCCCGTGTTATTTTCATAAAAAGCAGAGGCACAGGATCCACACCTTGAGGGCTACCGTGGCTTGACGTACGCGAACTGCAGTTCATGGGCGATGAGCACGCAGGCGGAAACGCCCACGTGCCAAATCTGATGGCTGGCACCGACCAGGTCCACAGCTCCTGGCCACAACCGCTCGGGCACGTGGCTTATGAACACGGCAAGCGAGAGAGTCAGCAGCACCAGCACAGTCACATGTCCCGGTAGCGTTCTGGTCACCAGGCCGACGTCTCCAGACACCGCAAAGTGTCCCAATGGCACCAGGCTGTACAGCGCGAACCACGCCATGGTTCGAATCCGGGAAGAGTCGTAGCGTGACTCGCGGTAGCTCGGCACGGCCGTTAGAAGAAACGAAGGCGCTGCGGCGGCAATGGCTCCGGAGAGGTGAAGAATCCTCGCGATTCCTCGGAACTGTAGAGCCGTGAATCCCAGCACGTAGGTGACTACGCTGAGCCACACGCCCGCGAAGTCGAGCAAGTAGAGTGCGCGGGCGTTGGGCGTGCAGTTGAACGTGTGGTAAATTGCACTAGTGAGAAGCATCGCACCGTAAGCCACCGGCATGACCGTCAGTAGTAGTCTGCGCGCGGGATCCACTCGCAGCTCGGTGAAGCGGCTGGCATTGTCTTCGACGAGCAGGGCCGCTAGCATGCCCAGCGTGATGATATTACTCCAGACGTTCACCGTCTCGTTGTGCCACCTCAGCAAGCTCCACAGGCAGGCGGTGCGGCTGCGGCAGCGCCTGTAGCCGGTCAATATGTACGGGTTGGTGCGTTCCGAGGCGGGCAGGTCTTCGATCCGCCAAAGGCTGAAGCTGCGCCGTAGGTCCGGGAAGAGCCGACTCACGGCGGCGCCCGTGCCGCCCAGAGGTCGGAGCGAACGAGCGTACGCGAACAGCAACTCCATGGCGCCTAGTGTGGCAACGTTTCCCGCCGCGCGGCCGCCGAGCGGACCGGCTGATTCCCATCGGGTACCCGCGGGCAAGGTTTGCCGAAACGCGGCGGCGGTGACCCCGATAGGGATCGCGAAGATCGGAACGGCAGAGCTTGTGTAACTGGACGGCATTGCGTCGCCGCAGCCGCCGGTGGCCGATCAGGGTCACGGCGTGCTCGAGCTGCTCGAAGTGTTTCCTAATAGCCGTTGGGAAGTAGTTCGGATAGATGCACGCGATATATTATGCAGATTGCGTTGCCCGCGCATGGCTGCGTTACGTCATTGCTGTAGAAAGCAGGAGCAGTGCTCGATGGCCTGCGTGACGTAGATCGGCGAGTCTGGCGGCTGTTTTTGCGAAAGACTCTGCTTAGCGAACAGAGCTCAAGGGACCGCTCAGCACCAGCAGCCATCGGCAGCCCTCGGCGACGGGTTCCAGGCAGTAGCTTTTTAGCGCCGCACTGGTGCGTGGATGAACATTGGAGTTCAGAGACTAAGAGAGGGAGAGAGAGATTTATTGTGAGCATTGATGTTGTTCTTGCAGGAGTGGTTCCTTGAGGTGCGGGAAGGTTGGGGAAGCGGGGAAGAAGTAGTAGGTGCTTGTTTTTCCTACACTTTAGGATAATATGTCTGAGTGTACCTGCCTGTTGGCAGTATTTGCATTCTACTGGCTATTGAATGGGGGATATCCGGTTGGATGCTCAATATGGGAAGGTGTTTGTTTGTAAAAGTCTGAGTGTTGTTTCCTGGGACTTCGTGAGGTTTGGGTGAGGTAGTGGGAAAGTCCATCGATTAAGACTGTAATGTTGCGTTATTTCTGATTACGTTACAAGTGGTGTAGGTTCCCAGGGCAAGGAATTCGCCCACCAAAAGGCCCGGGAACTTGCAGAGACGAAGAGCAGCAAACGGTGCATTACCGGATGGAACACCCTTGCAGTAAACATGTCGGTGCACCAAGGGATCCCGCCGTGCGTGAAGATACCGGGCTGAATAACACCCGCGGCGCGTTTGGGCATCAGACGTTGTACTAGGGAGGACAAGTGCGCGCGGGTGTTATTAAGACTAAGGAAAAATAAAATATCCGGGTGTACGAGGTTTTGGCTATGGGTAAAGATTTCAAGCGATCAAAATTAGTCTTCAGGTCTCCAATATACACTGAGCGCCTCAAAACGTACGGGATATCGTGGGAAGTTTCAACGTTATTTGAAATTTGAAACTTATTTTAAGAGATAGAGTTAAAAGCATGAACAAACAGGCCATGATGACAATGTGTCCCGTTGTTTATTTTAAAGAACTAGTTTTTGGTCGTTCACTCAAGTCCGGTACTCTAATCTACTGATCTTGAAACTTTACTGATCTTGAAAATGGCGCCTATTACGAACTAGTTTTCCCAAAATGCATGTCCAAGTGATGATACGGATAGGCTTGAGGTCGAAACCAATGTTTTGAACGGCATGCGACTTTGATAATGACCGCAGGCTGGAAGCACACACACCGAATCGTCCCGTTTTCCAGCGCCTTGCGGTTTAAAGACCCGTGACTTTTTATTCGTAGACATGAAAAATGCATGAAAACCTAGCCATATGAGCTTCGCTTTAAAAAATGAACGAACCCTTTCCTTTCTGAAACAAGGGTGGATGCGAAGCTTGACCTCAGTGCAAACGAAAACGACCAAAATCAAAGCGCAATGACCGAAACAAAAACGCAGAGGCATCGATCGACCGAAACGAAACCCTTGCATTTCGCTGAGCTTTACCCGAACGCTATTGTTTGGTATACGTCATTGCAGAGCATTCTTCTGCGATTTTTAGAGAACGCTTACGCTCTTCAATGGCCATCCGCTCTTCCATAGTTGTTGTTGTTGTTGTTCCTTTTTTTTTAGTGCATACCCACTTGGGGGATTGCCAGGATCGGGAGCTTTATTGGGGCTAATGTGCCCGATTTAGGAAACTAAATTTTGGAGAAAAAAATATGTTGATCGGAATAATCGCACAAAAAATACAGGAATTTGTAGAAGAAAAGTTCGTACTATGCAGGAATTTGCAAGAAATGGCTCTTATTTCGTCTGTGTACAAGAAGAACGGCTAACAGGGTAGGCGCCTAGTCTCTGAGACGTAGGTGTGGACGGCTGTAACCAAATTCCTGTGAGTAAATCCAAGCGAAATGGCACCAAGCGAAAGTAAGACCAGCATTGAAAGGGTAAGTCCAAGGTGGTGAATTGGCTCCACGAGGTATTTTCTTCTCATTAAAGAGAAACCGCGGCAATGTAAGAAAAAATGCTCTATGGTTTCGGGTTCATCACAAAAACCACAATGACGAGAGGAGGTGAGCCCAGCGCGGTGCATATAGAAGTTGAGCCGCGGAACTCTACAACGTACGCTAGTTAAAGTAACCTCGCATTGGCGAGATTCGCAACATCGGGAGTTCCATGCATATGCCAAATGGGCGTAATCATCAAAGGAGGTGATGACACCCTCCTGCCACTTCGCCAAATGTTGATGCCAAAGTATCCATGCTCCGGCCAGTATGGAAGAAATGGTCAGACGTCGATCGGAGGGCCGTCTAGTGATGACCACGCTAAAAAGTCTGCTTCTTCATTCAGCCATATACCCTTATGCCCAGGCACCCATATCAGGGCGATTTCTCTTAAGTGGGGAGGAACTAAAAAACCAAATGTGCGAAGAAGAGCTGAATTTTCGGGGGATATCAAAGCGGCCAAACAGCTAATGAATCGGACACAATTACGACATTTATTATCTGGGGAGGTACGTTTTTTATGCTATGACTATTGACATAAACTCAGCATAGAAGATTGGGGTGAAGTCCGGTAGGCGAATCGAAAGCGACCAGTTGAGTTGTGGACTGCGAATCCCCACATCCGCTCTCTCCTCAAGTTGAGAGGCATCAGTCGCTACAACCACGTATAAATCCAAGCCAGCCAAATAGACGTTCAGCAAACCCGTTAGTAAACGTGTAGGCTGCGTTTTCGCATTGTTAGGAAACATGTTGTTAAAGGTTAGGGGAACAGGGAGAGCTTCCCAGGACATCTGAATAATGGACAGAATTTTAATATTAAGGGGTGAAAGTAATGTCTGGGCATACACACATTGAGGGTGGTATTGGTGGGGCCACCACGAGTTAAAAAATAAAGCCGTTTGAGCCACCATCAGCGACAAATCTCTGCTGAGGGGCGATTGGAAAATCCTAAGCATCGTCAGCGCAGTTAAAAGATTAAACCGAGACTCTAGTGGAGGCAGCCGGACTCTAAATACAGGATGTTATTAGCTACGTATTTCGGAAGGCAGAGACACAATCTCAATGCACGTCGCTCCAGTAGTATAAGCGGATTGAGTATGTACATTGGAGATCTTGAAAAGAGAACACAGCCAAATTAAGATATGGCGCACGTACCCGCGGTAAATGAATATTAAATAGTCCCTTCTCATCACAAAATTCCGGTTGCTAATTTTTCGCAACGAGCCAAGTGCCCGTTCCCCCTTCGTAGTAATGTGCTTTATATGATGCCGCCAATCAAGCTTACCCTCACAAATAATACCCAAGTATTTTAAAGTTGTCACTTGCGGAATAAACTCCTCCCGGTATCTAAGGCAGAGGGTAACAGGCACTGATACGGGGAATCAGGACCGCGATCAGACTTGACAGCCACCTTTAGACAGACTCCAAATAATTTTGTGACGCCTGATAAAGCTCATGGATGTCCCGTGCTGCTGCGAAAAAGGCTATATCGTCCGCATAAACATAACAGCAGACTCCATTGCCGGTAGGAATGGATCTCATCAGTATGTTAAACAGAACCGGAGAAAGCACTGACCCTTGTGGAACGCCCCTTGTCTGATGTAGTGTCGAAGTCCTAAAACCATTTTTCGAGTAAAAGAACTTGCGGCCAGATAAAAACTGCTGAATCCATGAAATAATGTAATATGGTATCCCGCATTTTTTAAAGTTTAGCTATAAAGACGCTGTATTCTACACTGTCGTATGCTTTCGCAATTTCCAGTGTGACAAGCGCGCAGATTTGTTTGTTTCTACGGGCCACGTGGATACGGCTCTCCAGATTCACATGGGCGGACCAAATGGAGCAGCCTGGACGGAAGCCAATCTGATGTGCACTCAGTAAATTTTCCCTAGATAGAAATCGAAGTAAACGGCCGTACACAATTCTTTCGATCAATTTGACTAAGTTACTGGTCAAAGAAATTGCGAGGACGTTGTCCGGGAGAAGGCCAAGACTGGATTTTTTTAGTAGTGGTACAATTTTTGCAATTTTCCAATCTTCAGGCACCCATGCTTTCTCCAATGACGTGTTGATAATGTTTAATCGATCGTGAGGAGATTCCTCAAAGAGAAGCTTTATCGCTGTAGTCGAGATGCCATCGGAACCTGGGGAAGCCATGGCGAGAGGCGCATAATTATATCCGCCATTTCCTCCATTATGACAAGTCTAAAGCTGGGGAATTTTCAATTATCATGGGTCGGAGAGTCACCGTAAACCTTGTTTGCAAGGCCTGGGCGTCTTTTTCGAGCGACTCTGAGCTTTCTTCCTGCGTTTCCACAATGGATGCACCGTTGTTTGTATCGTCAGTGCTCTTGCGGTTACGCAAGAAAGCAAAAAGAATACGCCGGTTTTTCGTTTCGGAAAGAGCGGAGAACCGTTGCGAACAATAGTCTTGCTTAGCCGTTGAGATGGTTCGGCGAAAGATTTCGAAATAATACTTTAAATTGGTCCAATTATTGGGGCTCTGATTATAAATAATTTTTTTCCACGCCGCTTTCCTACGACGATAATCTCTCGTACAATCATTATTCCACCACGGGCTTATACCGTCTCTCTTGGTTGACGAAACAACAAACTCCGAATTTTTAGTGAATTTTTTATTAATGATGTTACGTTTAGGGCCCTAAGCTCTATATAATCACTGGGAAGAGATGCAAGGGACGAACTCAACTCCTTTTTCATGAGTTCATAGTTAACCAAGGTCCGCACCACACAATTAGGTGTGCTTACCGCAATATCAAAAATTATCGGAACGTGGTCGCTACTTGTAGGACCATCGACTGTACGCCAAGTAGAAACCAACCTACCCTTTGCGACTGTTAGGTCTAAGACTGAGCGCGTTTGATTCCGAAAAAAAAGTCGCACTACCCTAGTTAAAACATACTAAATTATTTTCCTCTGTCCAGTCTAACGCATTCCTCTACATGTTAGAGAGAAAATCACTGTCGCCCCAATACCAAGAAATATGCATCCGATCCACAACAAAGCACGACGCAAGGCAAGAGTTCAAGCTCTTCGAACTGCATACGGGAAACGGCCTGACGTTAGGTACGCGGACGCATCACTATACCCCAGTCGATCAGCCCACGCCATCAGCATAGTCAATAACCAGGGACTGGAGCTAGCTTCAGCTTCTATACCTACCAAGGACATCGACACCGCCGAAGAAGCAGCCATTGCCCTTGCAGCTACCACTGGCAAAGAACAAGTCATCATCCTATCAGACTCCCAGACGGCGTGTCGAAACTTTCAAATTGGACGCATTTCATCAACAGCAGCAAAACTTTTATCGGCCCACCCTGATTTACCCGAAATTTTCATCATATGGACACCGGCTCATTCATCACTGGAAGGGAATGAGGCGGCTCATGCCGCAGCCCGAGCCCACACTCACCGGGCGCCTCCTTCTGGGATGTCAGCCAGTCCTTCCATTAGCCCAACGAGAGAAATAATCCCCAGAAGGTACAGTGACATCCTGGCCCACTACCGCTTGGGACGAAGAACCTTTCCGCCTCCACATCTCAACATGTCTCGCGAAGACACGGTCATCTACAGGCAGCTACAGACTAACACATTTCCACATGGTACATTACTACACTCAATGCATTCGACACTGCACACATACACTTGTAAATTCTGCGTGGAGCCATGCACTCTCTACCACATGGTATGGGAGTGCCGCCACACACCATCCATTGCCCCAAACCCAAATCCCTCACTTGAGCAGTGGGAGGGTCGGTTGACCAGCTCCAACCAGGATCACCAACAACATCTGGTAGACCGGGCGAGACAGGCCGCCAAGACCCAGGGCTTCCTGGACTAAGGAGGTCCCCCACCTGGCGGTCAACCCAACAACATTGACTGCTCAATTAAATGTTTATTCCTCCTCCTCCTCTGTCCAGTCTAATAAACGCCAACCAGAAGTGTCGGTCTTGAAGCCCCAGCTCACATGGTGTGAATTAAAATCTCCGGCAACTATGACGTTTTGATTACAGGAGGAAAGGGCGAGGTCCAGCGGTTCGGTTCTGTGGTGGACACTCCATCGGGGAAATAGGCATTCAGTAGAGAGAATGAAAGGCAACCTTGCAGACTTATGTCTACACCATGAGTTCGCTAACGGTGACAAAAACTGGAAGGACAGCTTGGCTTTGTGGCAAATATTTGTAGCTATTAGAATACCACCTCCTCGCGTGTTCCTATCTAAGCGAAACACGCGAAAATTGGGTAAAGTAAATGGTTTGCCTCTAGGCAGCCACGATTCTTGAAGGCGAATAATATCTGGGCAGTGATTATTAATAGGGCATTTAAGATCTATCAGTGCCGCAACTACAGAACGGAAGGTCCACTGGAGTACTCGGATCGACATTATGGAGAGTGAATGGCAGCCATGGCTGCCTCCAAGATGCTTTCTTTAAGTTTAATGTCCCCTTGGCCCTTTTTAGGCTTCTTGGATCGCGACTCTGGGGAAGAAGTAGTTTGTTGCGAAGTGGATGGAGTATCTCGCTTGACGTCAGGGCGCCTAAGCGACGCAGTGGAAATGTCAAGTTCCATTTCGGACTCTTGTATTGGCAGAGATCTGAAGAGGAAGGCTGACCTTGGGAAGTTACAAAATAGAAGGTGCCGAAACTTGGACAGTTGCCATCGGAGTAGAGTTTGGGCCTACTGTCTCCTTCGAAGTCGCACTCTGGAGTTCGCTCGCTGAGGATGGTTCCTTGTTCCTTGCCAGATCGACAGCTCGCACCGATGAATTCTGGGCCTTTTGATCCCTGGGAGGAGGCGATGAAGATTGCAAGCAACCCTGCTGCAGGAAGGGAGCCACGGGCAAAGAGAGTGCCTGCGCGATTTGATGTGTTTGCGCTGCCAAAAGATTGGACACTTGCTCAGTTACAGACGCAACCATATTCCGTGAAACCTCCGGTAGGACTTCTTTGAGAGCAAGCGATATCGCTTTTGCAAGGGATCGAAGCCTCGTTGGATGGGGCCTGGCGGGCAGCCGCACTTGCATCACCGCCTCCTTACGAGAGCAACGGCGCTTTTCAAGAACTTCAAGGATACTGATTTCAAATGAACGAGCTGGGCAGTTGGAATAATCAGCGGTGTGAGACGCTCCGCAAAGGCAACAGGAGAGGTCGTCTGCGGTACATTGGCTAGCCAAATGCTCGCCCCCACAATTGCAGCAGCGGGATGCTGACTTGAATGAACCTGCGTTGTGTCCAAAGCGCCAGCAGTTCCGGCATTGACGACGTCGGGGGGACAACGGTTCTACCCTGTAGATGAGAGGCCAGACTTTGTTTTCCGATGGGCACGATGTACCCGCGAGGGTGGTGATCACGGATTCTGTTGGAATAGTGGTATTTTCCACTACACGGGAGCAACGGTACACCGAGATTAGCCCAGCATCCCGAAACTGCTCAAGGAGCTCGCTGGGCGAAATCTCCGTGTCTACACCTTGGACTATTCCTTTTGTGCAGGCAAGGTGGGAGGGGACAAAAGGACTCACCGGGAACGATGCGAAGGTCGAGCACTTCAGAAGATCGATTAAGCAGGCCTTATCCGAAGATTTGCAGACGATTCCGCCCTTCCCGTATGGTCTCACCTCCTTCACGTTCATGAAGTGTTCACTCGCCACTTGCAGGTCCCTCTGAATAGTTTTGAAAATTTTAAGCCGGATCGCTCCGCCATTCGCAGGGACCATAGCCACAGGAACGGCCATTACACCATTCCTCAGGAAGGCGCTCAGGGGTAAGTCCTGCTCCGAGAGACTAGACGACCAGGGAGACGACCTCTGGCCGGGCGAAAAAATAGACATGGCAATAGCCTATGCGTTCGCGCAGATATACGTAAACGTAAACCATATATACGTAAACGTAAACCAATAAATCAGGCACCCGATACTTGGCGAAACCCAACTCCGAACAAGCAGCGATTGTAGCCGACGTGTCGCTGCTGAGAACGTACTCTTCCATGGTGCGCACCACGCGCAGCCTATACCCACGCCCGAGAAGGGCGAGCGCCTGCATCTGCGATGTGGCGTGACGACGATCGACACTTCGCACGCGCGCCATCTGCGAACAGCGAGGGAGAGCTGTGCCCAAAGAGAACGTGGATGAAGTTGGCTTTGCCGCAAGGCTTTTTGGCGTACATCACCACCGACGGCTCAAGTCAGCCACTACACAGTAGAACAGACAACTGGGCTAGTTGGTAGCTGTTCATCTTGAAGGTGGAAGCGCTCACAAAACAGGGACGATTTTTTTTTCACAAAACAAAACGTCAATAACCCAAGTTTAGCGCCGTGTCGTCTATGTTTTTTCTACTTTCGTCCCTGTTTTGTGAGCGCTTCCACCTTCAAGATGATCAGCCAGTACAAGCTTCCCTTGAAAAAAAAAAAGCTCGACTGACTGGGACGCAGTCTAAAGAAGTGCACGAAGAGCCTGAGTCATGTTTGCGGTGTCCACGCGACTGGTGTTGGGAGCGGCTGTGTCGCGTTCGACGCCACACCCTATCTCTGCGTCACCAACACTTCGGCTGCTGCTGTTCCACGCCTTCTCTCTGCCGGGATTTCTGCTCGAGGACATTTCCTGGCTCGAGTACCCCGTGGTAAAGCATGCGGGGGATGCATACAGGGTCTAGAGGTAAACAGCTTCGCTGTAAAAAAAAAAACACGCGTGCTCGCCCTTTTTTAAATGCGGATCATTTCTTAGTCTCGCCTGGTTCTCCGTCGTTGATGGCGCCGCCGTTCACACGCTCACTGCGCATGCGCAACTCTCCTCCTTACACCCACAGCTCCGCGATACTACACTATAAAAAAAAGAAAGTTAGCGGCACCCGGTTTCGATCCCACGACTCTCTGGCCGCAACGGGAGGTACGCGGTGCTCTTACCACTACGCTACAAATCCGGGACAGGAGCAAGTGCTACGAACGCGCCTTATGTCCTTGACTCATTAAAACTACGTCAAGAAGCTACTGATACAACGAAGGCACGCGAAGCTGAACGTCAACGGAAACGACGAACAGAAAACTTAAGAGGGGGATGCTGAATTTCCCGTGGGAAAGCTGTGGCGGGAAGCGCCACGCGCCTTGCAGCTCAACCAGCCCCGTCCGCAGCGCCTCTGATGCTGATTGTGGCAGGATGCCCCTAGGGATTGGCCAACCAAAGAATCCATCACGAGATAGGTTCGCGTTCAACCACCGTCGTCATCTTCCCGTAGGGGAACCGCCGAAGAAGAAGAAGAACGAGAAGACAAAGCTGCGAAGAGGAGGGCGTGTACATTGCTCTCAGCCGGTGCACCAATGTCAACAACCTTTACCTCACCAAAGCCGACGGAGACTACCGATTCTACCACAGAGACAACATCGACAAGAACATGATGGACGAGTTTCGGCGCCTCGAGAACCACCGCCTACTCACCGTAACACAACAGCACTTGCGTGCCTTTGTCACCGGTGTGGACCCGGACGCGGAATTCCCTCTGGCGCTAGTAAAAGCCAGATCACTCAACATAAAGGCAACACAATGGAACCACACGGAACCGCCACGATGCTTCGCATCCTCATCAGGGTTCCCCACGGGAAGATGGTGTAATTTTTTTTCTTGTACTATCTCTTACCCCCAATCCTCAGCTAACCTACGAGAAGTGGGCGGGCCAGCGGGCCAGCACCGACCTCTCAGTCCAGCGTAGCCTGGTAGAGAGCGCCTGGACTGCCAGCAAGGAGCAGGCCCTCCACCAGGCGGGCGCCCGACCATCAGCGCCTGAAGCTGGGGGACAGTTTACTCACTCACTCACTCACTCACTCACTCACTCACTCACTCACTCACTCACTCACTCACTCACTCACTCACTCACTGCTCTCGTACCACTCGCTCGGCACGGCTATACACTAAAGCTGTCGATCCGGACAGCGGGGCCTAAGCGTCCTGGTATATTAAAGGCGAACCCCTCCCTCTACACGAAGTGTACCTGTTTAAAATTTTATTTCATCACATCGTAGAAACATAGCGCGCCGCGAAACGAGACGACATACGGACGCGTGGCTGTCACCACGACTTTGAATCTTCATCTTTCCGAGCGGCCTTCTTCGAGAATTTGGTTTTCCGCCTGCGTTCGATTCCAGAGGACATCTCGGATTGCTTCTTCAGCTCACGGCGATGGTGTTTCGACGGGCGCCAATTTACTCCGGGTGGTTCATTCACTGTTCTCTTTGAAGGACCAGAACGAAGTCCTCGCACTCCCATGGTCGTAGGTTTTCGTGGAAGCCCGGCGCGGAAGAATTTCGGATGGGAGGAATGTGCGAAGGGAACACCAGGGAATTTTAGAGAACACCTAGGGAACGCTCTCCTGGGGTTACCTAAATTTTGGTTAGGCCTAAATTATGCGTTGTGGAGACCCAAGAGGACCGTTCAGCTTGCGGTGGCGTGCCCCAGGAAGCTCCGCCGTCTCACGCGGGTGGTCTCCAGCTCGTGCGGCTTGACCGAGCCGTCGGAGTCGCCGGGAACACTGCGCTCCGACAGCCAGTAGCTTCCTTCGCGTCCCACTCTCTCGAGATGCGACGAGGTGCGGTCCTCCAACGGTCGGCAGCAACGGCACGTCCCGCTCGAGCACTCCGACTCCATCCTGCATCGGTTTCAAGACGATAGTTTTTTTTTGAGCCACTTAAACACGAAAAATTTCGTCTGTCTGTCTGTCTGTCTGTCTGTCTGTCTGTCTGTCTGTCTGTCTGTCTGTCAGTCTGTCTCTGTCCATCCATCCTTCCATCCATCCATCCATCCATCCATCCATCCATCCATCCATCCATCCATACATCCATCCATCCATCCGTCCATCCATCCGTCCATCCATCCATCCATCCATCCATCCATCCATCCATCCATCCATCCATCCATCCATCCATCCATCCATCCATCCATCCATCCATCCATCCATCCATCCATTTGCAGCGAAGCAGAGAGATCCGCGGCCCCTATTTTTATTAGAGTTAAGAACGTATGCCTGGCTGCAAAAGCAGATATCGGTCGTTTCATTACAAGCGTACTCTTTACGGACCCGCCGCGGTGGCTCAGTGGCTAAGGCGTTGTGCTGCTGAGCACTAGGATGCGGGTTCGATTCCCGGCCGCGGCGGCAGCTTTTCTGATGGAAGCGAAAAGCAAAAACGCGCGTGTGTACGAGATTTCGGTGCCCGCTCAAGAACCCCAGGTGGTCAAAATTAATCCGGAGCCCTCCACTGCGGCGCGCCTAGTCGCCTGCGCTGCATCGGCGCGTTAAACCTTACAATCCATCAATCAATATTCTTTAAGGAAAACCTTCCAGGCCACGCCAAAAGTTACCCCCAAACCAATAATTCAGCACATTAAGTGTCCTTTCCGGGTAGACCTGAGGTGCTTTATGCCGGATGGCTGGCGAAAGCGCTGTACTTTCTTACTATCACCAAATAATTCGATCAAACCGAAAGTTAAGCTCTTGATTCGAATTTATTATTGCCCACAAACTACTGGCGTGGCCTAGGAACTTTTGACAAAGACAGTGCATAATTTGTGTGTACAAAAGGTGCTCATTCGAAAAAAAAGCTATGTTCGCGACATTCGCGCCCTTTTGAGTTGAAATGCCAATGTTTTTAGATGTGCTGCGTCATTTATGCGACCGCAAACCACGTGTTGTGACAACAGGTAGAGAAAAAACCTTTGTTGCCGGTAGTGTACCGAAGCCTTTGGATGACTATAAAGTTACCAAAGCGTAGAGGATGGCATTGCTGCTACAGGTCTATTGTCATCACTGTAGATCTGTGATGTCACGGGTCGTTAAACACGGAAATAGTGGTGGGCTTGCTGCAAAGCCCGTTATGAAGAGAACTCAGAGACAGGCTGCGAACATGCAAACAACGCATCAAAGCATTTACGACCAATTTTAACAGGAAATTCTCCTCGGCGAAGTGGAGTGGGGAAATGCTAGCTCACGAAGAGTGAAGAAAAGAGGCATGGAGGCAAGGAGCCGAAGAGCAGGTGTTGGAAGTGCCCGCCTCAAGAAAAAATCCCGGGCCGTGTCCACTAACGTGTTACATGGGGAGGGGTGGAGCATGCAGTGTGTAAGTGTATAGGTAGTATTCGTTGAAAAGTTCAGCTGTCAATTCCTTCTCTTGGCAACACTGGAAACGGCCACAGACATGGCCGATGCGCCACGGACATGGCGCGGCTTGGGCCACTGCGGCCGCACGCCGAAGAGAAAAAAAACACCGGCAAGCGTCGTCTGCTCCGTTTCAACCCGATTCTCAACGGTGGTGTCAACAGAGATGTTATCAATCGTGCTCAAAGGAAAACCTTCCATCCATCCATCCGAGGCAATACTTTGCGTTTGGTGATGTAGAGTTTGTGACGTGCAACACAGTCATGTGCTTAGCACGGACAAGTACCGCCATGCCGCGGCGCCCGACGTAACCAGTGGCGGCACACTCACACAGAGTTGCCTGCATGCGCGCCTCGCCAGTGAATACAAGCAATACTTGGCGCCTTGGCGTCTTTGCCCACGGAAATGAAACCGTAACGTGAAACCTGGGGAGGAGCGAAGCATGCAATGTATAAGTGTATTCTTGGCGCCTTGGCGCTTTTGCCCAGGGAGATGAAACCGTAAAGTGAAACCTGGGGAGGGGCGAAGCATGCAATGTATAAGTGTATACTTGGCGCCCTGACGTTTTGACCCACGGAGATGAAACCATTGAGGGGTAGACGTATACAGCTTTGCTGTAAGTCTCGTGTATTTGAAGCACGAAGCGTTCTAGCGCGATGCGTTGGAAAACGAGTGTCCCGGTGTTTTAGTACCGTGACTACATGATACTACGACGACATGAGACGACGAAAGCCCGAGCCCCTAAGGGGCTTCACCCCTAGGAAGCGCTTCCCGTGGTCGGAATCTTCGAACCTGGGTCCCCCGCGTTATGAAACCGGCGTCTATCTGATTGCGCTATCGTCGCTTTTCTCGATCAGTTTTCAATTTTTTTCAACCGCACAGCATTTTCTTTGGGTTCGTAGCGCGGGCGTTGACTTTGGACTGTGGCTGAGTTGAAGTGGACTCTGGCTTCGGACTTCGGCAGTTTGGATTTTCGACTTTGGGAGGATGAATCTTGGACTTTGATTTAGCTCAGTTTACATGAAGAAAGCTTCGCTTTTAAACCTTATTTCTCTTAAGAAAGCGGCAGGCCCAAAAACGTTTGCCTTTGAAGTACGGAGCTCTCTAAGGGAGGCGTGAACGAGTGTCCCGGTGTTTTTTTGTACATGTTACGAAGCGCTCTAGCGCGAGGCGTAAAGGAGTTTCCCGGTGTTTTAGTACCGTGACTACATGATACGACTTTTACGACGACGACAGGAGACGACGACAGCCCCAGCTACTAAGGGCTTCGCCCCTAAAAATGAGGGCGACCGCTTATGGTGTTACGATGCCCAGCGTCATTTGTGAAGACCGAAACAATTCAGGTACCATACTTGCACAGTTTTAACGCGCCCCAATTGTAACGCGCAGGTAAATTTACTGGTGAAAATTCGCAAAGCAATTTGACGCCGATTCTACGCTGCAGATGTAAAAGACATGACGCAACGTACCTGGCAGAAGGCATTTCATTTGACGTACGCAAATGTGGCAGCGAAAATTCTTTGGGCTTACTAAAATTGTTTATCCATCTCCTGCTGTACTTGCAAGTAAAGCGGGGAATTTAAAGCCTATGTCGCTTCTGATCGCGACTGTAACGCGTACGTAAATTTTAAAGCTACTTTAAACAAAAAAAAAAAAGAGTGTGCGTTATTTTCGTGCAAATACGGTATTTCTCGTGGTAAGAGACTCGGTCAAATCAGACTTAATAACTATAATGAAGTTCTCTTGAAGTTGGCTTCCAAGGCACAATTCTTGGAGAAGCCTATGTTGACGAAATATTTGCAGTTAGTTTCCCCTAGCGCGCATCGCGTAACTAAAATCGGCCATTTATCCTTGTCCAAGGACACTGTTACAGACCCCCTTTAGACCACCGATTACGCCTATTCGGCTCCAGAACAGAGCGGCAGCAGTCTTCAGAAACGTTTAATAGCGGAGCTGCTGTTGCTGGCCGTAAGTTCGGGGTTCGTGCGCGGCGTAGGCGTCGCGCAGCTATCGCATTACTAACTCTACAACGGAAAGACACGTGACAGCAGCCGCCGCAGCACTCGAGAGGAGCATGCGCATGCGCTCAGTGGAGAGCCCTTCGGGCGGGAGCGCGCATCGTCGTGCGCGTGCGCTCAGTACGGCGTACAAGAGACCTCGCTGCGCGAACCGTCTTCGCAGTTCTCGGAATGGCCCGACCGCTAATAGTTCGCATGGTCGAGGAAGAGGCCGCGAACCGAAAGGCAGGCCATGCTACTGAAACTATGGGTCCATCAATGCTCACCTACGACAGTTTCGCGATTCAAGTCTTGCGAATGAGTGCAAGCTTCCCTAGATTTTTTAAAGACGATAGTCTTTCTCGGGCTACTTAAACCAAGAAATTTTGGTCTGTCTGTATGTCTGTCCGTCTGTCTGTCTGTGACTCGATTCAGCAACCCGGCCAAAGCAAAACAATGCCTGCGCAATAGTCTTATATAGTCACAGCTAAATCTACCCGTCTATGTCCGGTGGAATGTTTATACTTGTCAACATTGTTGAAGAAGAACAAGACATTACGCAAATATGAGACAACAAATCAATACAGAAGTGGTATTTGCAGTGTTCCTTTATAAAAATTCAAACATGCTCGACTTTTGCGAAATTAAATACTTCATCAACTGCAGAAAAAGAATTCACTCCGCCGTCGCCTGCTGTCGCCCGCGCCACTATAGCTTCTGGCGCCATTTTAAGAAATCAACCGGCAACAGTTACGCAAGGTTCCACTAGATAGGTTCCACGTTCTGCTTGCAACGCACGTGGAGTAGGGAAACGCGGTTCTATAAACGTTGAAGTAGGGCGCCTCGGTTAACGCGCGTCTTCGCCGTACGGCAGCGTTCTCATCGAGACACCCGGTTTGGAGCAGAGGAACGCGGGAAATTTAAAATGATTTAAGCAAACATTTGGCGTCTTTACCTTGGGAGGAGCGCGACGCAAGAGGAACAACATGAGAGGTGAGCGGTAAAGCGAAGGGAGGCATTTACTTCGCAAAAGCCGATAAAGACTATCGTCTTTTGACGTCATTTGCAACGAAAGGAGCAGACACGCGGCCAATTTTTTTTTAATCAACAGCTGTAGCTGCAACACTTGATCTTGGAGCATTGTGGTACTGCCTAGAACTACTAATTGGATACGGCTACCCATTGGACGAAGCTACCCATTGGATATTAAAGTGAACTTTTTTCTGGTGGGATCGATGTCGCCCTGTCGAAGAACTAATGAATTTCCCCATAGACCGCTTTGTTGACCCAACAGCTCTGATAAGATCTTTGGATACACGGCGCGTGCTTGAAAAAGTGTCACAGTGTCATTGTGTAAAAAAAAGTCACTTGTGAAAATCGTGAAAAAGGAATGTTCTAGATAAGACAACACACGCATCGATCATTAATATCTAAAAACCACGTATCGGTATAGACTTGGATCTTTCGTAGACGGGTTCACTTAGTACGTGAAAAATCGTCGCGTGAGTTTGTTCTGATTTTGCGATTTGTGTCTTCGAAGGCTTGACGCCCGATTGGGTGCACTTTCAGAGAAGTTTGTACGCACTTTCAGCGAAGGTTTTGGCGCACTTTTGGCGCAGTTTTGCTGTGAGAAACCTTTCGTGCTTCCCCCAACTTTCTTGAGGAAGGGATGCTTTTGTTTTTTTTTTTACTAGTCTTGCAAAAGAAAATTGTTTAAGGGTTTATTACTGGGCGGGTGTATTCATAAAAAAAAACTGCTGCCACCACCATCATCATCGTCGTCGTCGTTAGCCTGCTTGTGTCCACTGTAAGGACGAAGGCCTCCTTCGCATTACTCCAGCCGCTCCTGTCTTGAGATGTCCTACTCCAGCATTCTTTACTTGCGAGCTTTAAGATTTATTCCCTCTACTAAGTTAATGGTCTTCCCCTAAGAGCCTATACAGATTTTGTCCCTCTACCAAATTAGCGGTCTTCCCCTATACAGATTTTTTCCCTCTACCAAATTAACCGTCTTCCCCTATACTTCTATTCCGTCTCTGGTAACCTCTCTGTTACTCTGGGGGTGTCCGTTATCCGCACTACACACCCAAATAAAGACCACTACTTTTTCTTGATTCGACCTATGACGTCCTCAGCGCGAGCTTTTTCTGTGATATGAAATTCTTGTTTTCTATCCTTCAGCATTACTCTTATCATCGTTATTTTCACTGCTCGTTGCCTGGCCGAACATTTCTTTAAAGGCTGTCCCATATGACTTAATATGGTTCCAGTGAACTCTCTTTAAACTGTGTACCGCACCTTGAAGCTCCGCCACCCTGCCCTTAACCTCGTAGAGTAGCATTGACCAGATTGTAAGAGAGCGGAGCGCCTTAGAAAGAAGACCGTTACAAAGGGCATAATAATTTTGTTAAATTTAGGTAGCGTCTATTATCCCAGCAACCGTGAAAATTACCGTCAGAAATTTCTCACGGGAGTCGCCTCGCATTGGCTAAGCCCGCTACGCAGAGATTCTATGGGATAAATATTCCCTAAAAAAAGCCGTGTTTGCAGCTGGTCCTGTAGCGCTGTGGTATATTACCTGGTTTTAAACGAGAACGCTCAGGTTCTATGCTTTTTTTAAGCTTTCAGAATTTTTCGGCCATCGTGATTTTGTTGATGATTTTTTACTCTGGTTTTTACAATATCAAGAGATCGACGAACAAGATTTCTAGAATGGGCTGAATTACGTTTAATATAGGTTGTGTTCTGTGTCGTTTGGCTGGGTTAGTTTAGGTTTGTTGCAGTTGGACTGTATTTGGGTAGAATACGACGCGTTCGGTTAGGTTACGCTAGGTTCGGTGAGGTTATGTTATGTTAGGTTACGTTGGAACGTAATATTATTCAGCAAAAAATTTTAGGCCAGCCAGCTTTCATGGAAACTGCCGTGAGAATTTCGGTGAGGTAATTCTCACGGCTGCCGTGAAATTACACCCCGCCTTAAATTTAAGAGGCAGCTGTTAGTCAGCAAGGGCGGTTATCCGCATATTCACCGCGAAGCTTGGGAGCGTAGGTCTCCGTACGCACCTCATCAGGTCCAGGGAGAGCTCGTCGCGACTGTAGACGACGCGCGTCGACTGCGACGTGAGTTTGGTGGCCGACGACAGCGACATGGGCAGCATGGACGACTCGTCCACGTCGACGGGGTGCCCTACGGAACCGGGTCCCTCGGCGCCCACGGGCTCTTCCTGCAACGCGGGATGCTGCTGCTGCAATAGCTGCTCCTGCTGGGCGTTGGGCTCTTCGGCGGCGACCACGTTGTCCACGGTGACGTGGATTGCGGTGCAGTAGCGCCTGAGGATCTGCAGGTGGAAGATGAAGAGGACGGCACAGTGGAGCGTATTGAGCGGCCTGTTGTGGAAGTAGAGGCTGGAGACGACGCGCGTGCAGTCGACGAGGAGGAACCACAGGTGCAGGGCCATGTCGAGCAGCCAGACGGCCACCTCGACGAGCACGCCCGAGCCGGGTCGCAGCCGCATCACATGGAAGTGCAGCAGCAGGCACTTCTGCACCAGGCTGGTCACCTCGTCGACGCTCTCGAGACCCGCGTAGACGGCGTGCGCGATGACCACCAGGGCTGCCACCGCCGAGCCGAGGTGGTAACCCTCGTCTATCATGCTCAGCATCAGGTCCATGGCTCCATGTTGGCTTCCGCGGCCGCCGGGCTCTGAAGCGCTGGCCGCACCGCAGCGACGCCCTTCGGCATCTTTGTCTCCACACCGACACCGGACCTGGCACATTGGTCAACCTCTCTCGATGGCTAGGTGGGACAATCTCATGCGTGGTTATGTGCCACACGAAATGCCAACATCATGTAATAACTGTACCTGTGCTTTTGTCGTTTGGGGGGACTAGTCTGGGCCGATGCCATAGGGACGTGTGCAACGCCATCCACTCCTTCATTTCGGAGACAGCTCGGCTGCAGTGTTAAAAACATTCCGATTAGGCTGATTTTTACTATAGTTTTCCTATTCTTCTCACTGTGTGTTTTTTTTCTCGTGTTTCCTCTCTCTCTCTTTGATTAACCTAGACCAAATTCTTTCTTCTGCTCCATTATTTTGCCTCGCTTGATTTATTCTAATGAAAACATAACTCTTCTTGGCCAATCCCCCTAAGTGGGTATGCGCCATTTTTCGGGCCACCACCACCACCACCACCCTGTTGAGGGTACGTGCCATGTGCGGTAGGCAGTATTTTGGACTCAAGAAGACGACGCCAACGCTCGAGCACCCTGCTCTCGTGTGTCAGCCACATTCGCTGAGACCCACCGTTCGGGTACCTCTGCTGCCTGGCATTTCCCCTTACTCGCCACGCCTAATACATCGGTATATCACCACCGTGCTGTTTATGCCTGCGTCTACCAGGTCGCAACAGTATTACTGCTGATGATGAATGAGACGAACCTCCGGAACAGCAAACTTTACCGTCTATTGGCAAAGGGCGAAGACCACAAGCTTCCAATCTGTTAGATGCACGTCTTCATCGCATCTTGCCAATTCATTTAGTAGGTTTGTGGCAAGTGTACTCAACCATGGTTGCCGAATTTACAACCACACTGTTAGCATTCAGTCCCCAGCAGCTGTATTGCCCCTACCCAAGGCGGCGGGAAGGCAAGTAATAAGCAGAACGTGCTAGTAATTGCTCTTGACAGACGTGGCTGGACATCTTTAGGAGAGGCCTTCGTCCTACAGTGGACGCAACCAGGCTGAAGATGATGATGGTGACGACAATGATGACGACGAGATGATGATGATACATGTCTTTCAGACAATTTTACGAAGAATATTGCTGCGAAGACGTCTTGCGCTTGGTTCTGGCCAACACTGCGTGAGTCTAATGTCGTGTCGACAAAGAATCACACACACTCTCGCTCCAGAGTTGGGGTAAAGTTCTCTATAGCTCCCAATCTAACTTAGGTATATTAAAAAATGATACTGAAATTGGTTGCTAAAAGAACTCTATCAGTGCTCCGAGTTTACGTTACTTATGGCAATTAGGAAATTACAATGAAGTTGCAAACGTTACAGAATTAACGTCTACTGTCAATACAAGGTCAGCTACGAAGGCAGAAGGGTTAGAGAAAACAGCTGTAACTCTTGCTTTATGGAAACTATCCCGAAACATATATGAGAACTAACTTAGAATTAATTACAAGGATATTATGTGCAGGCGTCTTTATTCGATGAACATAGTAAGTAACCACACATAACTCTATCATCTAATACATTGACAATTTTTGTCGTTGACTATCAGGACTGCCCTTGCAAGGAAAGTGTAAGACGGGGTATGCACTGGCTGCCCTAAGAAATGACTCTGCATCATTGTCTGTCCCAACCTGACTCGAACAGCTCCAATCATGAGTGACTAATCGCCACCTCCTTTCTCTCATTCTATTTTCCAAACCATGGCCATGCGGCCTCCCTCATCTCAAAAGAAAAAAAATAACATGCAATTCGTTCACTGATACTCCCCATTTTATTTAGTAGAGTGAGGAAATTCGTCACAGTTGAACCCGTTCCAAAAAATCATCGTCATGGGGGCCATCATCATCATCATTATCATGGTGATGATGATGATGACGATGAGAAGGAATAACCTTTATTTTCATAATAGTTCTGGAGTCATGGCAATGGGGGGTCTTGTCAGTCCAGAAGACCCTGGGAGATGGCTGCCAGGCGGGCCGGGCTGGCTATAGCCTGCCCTCCCACTGCTCATGGTTGGGGGAGGAGATAGGGGGGAGGGATGGCGTGTGGGAGCACGCCCGGATCATATGGTAGGGTGTGCAGGGTTGGGGACAGTACTTGCAGGTGGCGGAGTAGGAGGTGGGGTGGATGGCGTTGAGGATGTTGCCGTGCGTGTAGTGTTGGTTTTAAGGCAGCGGTAAGAGGCCACCGCTTACAGGTGGTGGCCTCTTCCTCAGTCAACTTGTCGTGGGGCGGGGGTTAGATGTGACGTTCGAGGCGGTAGTGGTCGAGGATATCCTTGTATTTTTGAGGCTCAGAATGGTACGCTTCCGAGAGAGAGAATAAACTCCATTAGGTGAAAGTAGCCAAGTGGTCGGTTTGCTCAGTTCAGAGCACTGTTGGAGCGTCCAGCCGTCTCAGCCGGGTGGATCAGCCGAAGCTGGTCGTCGACACTCGAGCTTACCAGACCCCCCCCCCCCCCCCCCCTCCGAGTTGTTAGAAATCGCGGAAAGCGAGGGGTTAAGCGGGCACTCCCACACCATGTGATACAGAGTGCAGGGCGCTTTCTAGGATCGACACTGCGAGTCGTATTGCGCCAGATTGACAAGAAACTTGGTCGGATGGAGAAATGTGTTCGTTTGCAGGAGACGCCAGTAGCGCTCCTCTTTCTTGCTGTGAGAGGGGTGTCCAGGGGGAGCGTAAGCTGGGCTAGCATGTAGTTTTGCGTCCCCACCTGGAATGAAGTTAAGGGGATTGTCGTCTCTAGCCAACTCTCTCGCGCTGCTCGGCCGATTAGACCTCGAGCAGCCTCGTGGGTAAAGACATTACCACGGAGCATGGGCGTCGGCAGGGGGGGTGCAAAAGGGGAACTTGCCCCCCCCCCCTTTCGCCCCTCTCCCTCAGCCCCGTTGCTCCATTCGTGCTTGCTTGTTTTGTAGTGTAAGCTACACTGGCCGAGGTTGATCAGTTTCGCGTGGACCTTGAAGGGCCGTGCTGCGCAAGCGCGAGGAGCATTGGGTTGGATTGGAATGGATTGAAAATTCAATCCAAATGGAGTACGAGTGTGTAGAGAATTGGGTCTGCACATTTGCCAGTCTTCGCTTTCCAGAGGAGTGACGTCCTAGCCGCGGCAGACGCACTGGCGCCGGCGCGTGCCCAGCTGTGCGCCTCCGTTGCGCAGTAGCCAAGTCTGACGCTGTGCCGGAGCCGCTTGGTAGCCGTTTCGCGTGGCTCCTGGAGAGCCGTGCTGCTCATTCGCGAGGAGCAGTGACTGGACTGGACTGGACTGGACTGGACTGGACTGGACTGGACTGGATTGGTTTGGATTGGATTAGATTGGATTTGATTGCTGAACCTTAGCTCACGCTACGTATATCCTGGAATCGCCGAGCTAAGCCTCTGCTAATTTTTTTCCGGTGACATAGGTGATCATAAACTTTTCGGGGCATTTACTGCGACCCTATAGCAGTCAACAAGGGGGGATAGGCAGGGCGCTTGTTGTTTTCGTCAACAGGAACGCCAGTAACAACCATAAACAAAGATCTAAGCCAGTTACCCCACGACGCATTTACCTATTTGTCTATATTTTTGAGTAAGGTGGACGGACTTGTGAAAGCAGAGTTAGAAGGAAGTGTGCTCAGAATCTTCAGGTATATAGATGATCTTTTGGTACTGGGTACTGTGTTTGGTACACGGAAATAGAAATGTTCAGTGCAGGGGTAATAGACGTATTCACCAGAAGACGCAGAGGGCTAAACTTCCCATATGAGATTCCAAAGGAAAACTCTTTACAATTCCTAGATGTGCAATTCACCTTTGAAGAACACCACATAAGCTGGCAGTATTCGCCACGCACACAGAGACCACTCAGAGTACACGTCTGGCCACTCAAGGATAGTTAAGAATGGGATAGTAATGGGGTGTCCAAAATCCGCTCTCGGCAAAACTTGCAAACACAGGATGGAAGAAGCGTTCAGTGAGCAGAGACACCGTCTTTCAAAGGCAGGGTACCCAATGACGATGCTGCGAACCGTTAGCGGAAGGCTACTAAAACGAGTAAAAATGGAGGATAAGGAGAAGGAAGAAAGCGCCGAAAACAAGAACAAGAACATGTTGCGGCAACGGGCCTCCGCGTAGACGACGCATCCGCATAACACACATGGATATATGGGCCCCATCATCGTCCCCTCCTAGACTTTATACGCGAAGCGAACATTCTCATGTTCATCGAACAAACTTTCCCCATCATCAACTCATTCCCCTTATCTATTCCCTGTGGAAAAATAAACGCTCCAAAAAAAGAATATGTCAGTAATCCCTTACGTGCACGGTCTGTCTCACGGGCTCAAAAAAGCGGCCGTCAAGTACGACGTGAATGTGGTTTTATTTTCTGCCAAAACCAAAGTGGGACGCGTATTCCGAGCGGTTAACAGACTGTTCGAAGAAAGGGCAAGCAGCAAGGCTAGTAAATGTACTATGCGTCACACGTAGAAATTTTTGGAATGCATAAAAAAACGTTGTATGCAAGATTCCGTCAACATACGGGCACCAGTACGTCGGTCAAACGAGTAGATGCGTAAATGTAAGGCTCAGAGAACACATGTCCAGCCTTAAACGTCGGCCATACACGCATCTGGCTGCGAATTGTGCGCAGTGCACAACAAAACAGTGCGAGCCGTTGTTTTACCAAACGACGACGGAGTTCCACCACCAGGATAGGACTATAAGAGAGATAGTGGAAGCCTAGCAAATGTCAAAAATAAATGGAACATCATGCATAATTCTACCGTCAGTAGCGCTTTCCAATCAGGAAATTAAGTTGTTAGTCGACATGAGAGAATGTGAAGTGTAAGGTGCTTCTTTCTTGTGTTTGTGTGTATGACGCAATACGTACACATTTGATCATGCTCGGGTGTTGTCAAAGAGGATATAAATGTGGTGAATAATGAATAAAAATCCAGTTAGTTTACGCTAATCTTCGTGTCTTTTTCGTTTAGTCCTCGTTTTTTGTGCGCTCAAGTTACATCATTTATAAACACCTTGATACGTAATTGTTCACATTCCTATTCCTTATTCTTAAAAAGTGAAGAAAAACCAGCTTTCTTCTGATGTGAGTTGGATGCTGTAAAATTTTGCTTATATTTTACCCCCCCCCCTCTCTTCCCCCCTCCTACGGTGGTGCAAGTGGTTTGCCCCGCCTCAAGACAAAATCCTGCCGACGCCCCTACCACAGAGAGAAGTGTGAGCCGGTGTCCAGACAACCGATGCCCTTTTCTTGGGAGGTTTTTTTGTTAAAAAAAATTAGGAGTGGTTAAGCTCGCTTATGCCACGATATACGTAGCGTGAGCTAAGGTTCAGCAATTCAATCCAATCCAGTCTAGTCCAGTCCAATCCAGTCCAGTCCAGTCCAGTCCAGTCCAGTCACTGCTCCTCGCGCATGCGCAGCACGGCTCTCCAGAGCCACGCGAAACGGCTATCAAGCGGCTGCGCCATAGCGTCAGACTTGGCTACTGCGCAACGAAGGCGCACAGCTGGGCACGCGCCGGTGCCAGTGCGTCTGCCGCGGCTATGACGTCACTCCTCTGAAATGCGCAGACTGGCGAGTGTGCAGACCCAATACCCTACACACCCGCACTCCAAGCAGCGCCGTCTTGTGGCCCCTTTTCCTCGTCGTCGGGTTGTCAAGCGCAGTTTAGGATGGACGTATTTTTTCTCCAGGGCTCTAACTCGCACCTCTCTCCGTCCCTCGTGGAACTGCGGGTGCATGTTTCTTCGCAAGGGGGCCACTGCGATGTTTCGGCGTAGTTCACCAGGGATATTTTCCGTGGATTCTAGAGGGCGATCATGGATGTTCATGCCCAGTCTCAGTAGAAGGGCCCTGCCCGCATCCGTCCTTGATAGCCAGTAGCGCTGACTGAGCAGGTGGCCCTCAATCAGCTCGTCCACAGTGTTGTGTAGCTCAGGCTGGAGGAGACAGTGGTTGGAGGTGTATGGGGGCAAACCCAGGGCCTATTTGAACACCTTTCGCAAAAGATATTCATATTGTTGTTCTCAGCCTTCGTTAATAAGGCATAGGGCGCCACATAGGGGATCCTTGAGACGACGAACGCCAGGACAAGTCTAAGTGTGTCCGCCTCCTTCATGCCTCTTCCTTTGACCGTGATCCGACGAAGCATGTGAGCAATCTGCGGGAAATGTGAGCAACGTGGGCAATGTGAACATGTGAGTGCTCACATTACTGGGCCCACCCTGACCACCGCCACAAAAGGCTGCATCGACTGGACTTTGATTGCAGGTGGGGGATGCTTCCAGGGACTCAGCGAAGCTACATCGTCGCTGTTCCATCGACTGCGGCTCGGCGTAGCTTTTACTCCTCGCTACCAACACCTCTACGGTGGCTCGAGTGACTCTGACTGTGAATCGTGCCACATACCGGAGACTATTGAACATGTGCTGTCCAAATGTGCCTGCTACGCGCATCACCGTGGAAAGTTAACCACGTAGTATTATCCGAGGGTATTGTCTGAGGAAGTCCTGCTGGGACCCTGGCCAGACCCGCAGTGTTCAAACAAGGCCTTCAAGGCAGTGCCGGAATTCTTAAAAAGCAGCGGTTTGGCAGCTAGGTTGCAGCCCAGTCCGGTTGTGGTGAAATTTTTTGAACATGTACTGTACGTGGCATAGGCATTTTGCGTGTACTTATACTATCACCTCTATGTCAATCATCATTCCTGTCACCCTCTATGCTCTTTTCCCCCTTCCCCACCCTTACACAAAGTCTAAAGTCATAGACTACACGATCGCGCCAACGTCTCTGTGTTTTTCTTCCATTCAATGAATTACGTTCTCTCTCTTGCTGCGCACTAGGAGCAGTTCTGGTTTTTCTGGGGCGCACGAGAGTCCACAGTTCTTGACATACTCGTTCATGGCATCAGCCGCATCTCCTGCATCTCCTCAACCGATCCCATGCCGGTCCACACCGTGATAACATCGGCGTACCGTGTTGAAAAGGGCTGTTTACGCCAGTTGTTCAGTCAATCCGATGAGGGCAACGTTGAATAGTAAGGGACACAGGAACGTTCCTTGTGGCATGCCGCGTCCGCCGGTGCGAATGGGTTGTGTTTGAAAGTCTCCAATCGTGAGGGTGGCTTGGCGTCAGGAGAGAAAGTCCCTTAAGTAGGTGTACGTGCGGGTTCTACACCCTGGTTTATTGAGATTAGGGAGTATGGCTTCTTGAGGGACGTTGTTAAAGACCCCTTTTAATGCCAGAGCCAGACATCTTCAACAAATCAACACCGACTTGAACCCTCCTAATCAAGTACCTCTTCAGCATTCCTTAAAGCTCCTCATCTCCTCTATCTGTCCCCTACAGCTTGTTAGCATCCAATTTGTGTTGCGGGATTTTCCTCCAGAATTTTACAGGGAAGCTGTTAGCCTCAAGTTGGTCGGAAATTTTTGTGTCGTAAACAAATAGCCCAAGAACGATTCAACAGTTCTCGTCCAAGACGCCGAGCGCGTGCGTCAAGCTAGGCAGGACCCAGCATCTGGCACCGGAGAAGCCCATCGCAATGTTTCTTCGTAATCAGGCATGCAGCATAGGGTTCAGTATTTGTTTAAAAAAAAAACCACAAGGCAAGCATCGAAACCGCACGATAGATGATAATGCATTCGAGAACACCATGTGTTCCTGGTAAAGACTAGGTTTGTTGTTGTTGTTGTTCCTTTTCTAGTGGCACATACCCACGTGGGGGATTGGCCAAGAAACTGGGTGGCTTTTTGGGGCAGCTGGTCGCGAGAAGGGGGCTGACGTCATTCGAGGGCGAGCGCATGCGTCAGGCTCTGCCGCCAGAGAAGCCGAGCGCAAGTCGCAAGCCCGCCGGGACGACGAGGGGCATTTCATATTTTTCCACATCAGCATGTGTATGGGTTTACGAAAGCTTCGCTGGACATCCACTCTCGCAGGGATGGATGGCGGTCGTTTTTTTATCTCACCCCCCCCCCCCCTGATCCCGCCCCTCGGTAGCCATTTCCTTACTCTGGTTGTACTCCTTTTGTATCGCCTCAACCCTGCCAATTTGTCTTAATTCGGGTCAGTATGCTTTCTACGCGTGTTCGTAAATAAATAAACAATTTTTCTCCAGAGAATGGCGTTTTTGGCGGTGTAATAGGGCAATGTTGTGAACATTCCTTAAACCCTTGTTGAAGTTCACTTAGATAGCCACCGACTTGACATAGCAGCAACTTATTTGACGACATATTTTTATTAGTTTTATCACTCGGCTGGTTTGAAACTTTGAACGCGTAGCTTGCGCAATTAACAGCGACGAACCATGATGCGTATTCTGCGTTCCGGCCGCGGATTCCGCAGCCTGCGTTAGCACTGTGAGGCACGGCCAGGCTGCCAGTACTGAAGACGCTTTCTCTTCCGCTGCATTCAAATGCACAACTACAATGGCGTCTGTTCGACGACAGGACCGGTCCTTCCTTTTTGGTTGCGTTCCCTAAACGTTTCCAACGTTTCCATTTCCTTCTTTTCTGTGCCTGTCTGACGGATCTCCTTGTTCCGGTTGCAGCTCCTAGCCTGCGTTTGGAAGAAATATGCAACCCCATCAAGACAATACAAAAACTCCCCAAGTTGCTCCAGCAACTGAACAAAGCAATAAATACTCTTCGTCGTTCCTCAGCGATTGGCCGGAATCAGGCGTCTGACTCATCCCCACCACCATCTGTTAGCTAACGGTCTGTCTGTCTGTCTGTCTGTCTGTCTGTCTGTCTGTCTGTCTGTCTGTCTGTCTGTCTGTCTGTCTGTCTGTCTGTCTGTCTGTCTGTCTGTCTGTCTGTCTGTCTGTCTGTCTGTCTGTCTGTCTGTCTGTCTGTTTGTCTGTCTGGCGTCAGGCGGGGTGGAACATATATCTTCTGATACCGGTTACCTGCACGATTTTGTTACTAAATACGATGTTCCGCTCCCCTTCTTCACGAATCATCCGCCATTTCGTAAACCAGCCTACTGCGTAAGACAATTCTACTCATTTATTTTCGCTTATATGCCTCCTTCTCCTTCGTATACAACGGCGAGCCCTTTTGTAATTCATAAATACGCTAACCTCCTTTTCCCGAGGCACGTATTATCGAAGCGCTGACTTGCCCTGACTTGCGCTGAAAAGCCCTGATATCTATACTCGGGTACATCTTAAGAACGGCAACATGATGATTGATGATTGATGATTGCTATTGGTTTCCCCTTTGAAGCGGGATGATGACATGTCATCTTACCAAAAAGGACTAATATAACCATGCTTTACACTCTTGGTTTAATACTAGCGCTGCTTAGAGCAGGCACTAAAGCTTATTAGGCCCGAAATACTTTCTTTTCCCTGCTACAGGTGGTAACTGTCCTAGGCAATATTCCCCTCTCTGCTTTTCGTCCACCAGCATTCTAATCTTCTTTTCGTCCCCTCAACAGCCTTGAAGTTAACTTCCTCTCTGATACCCTTAAATCCTAGGGCTTCTGAAAGCCCAATATTCCCTTCATGTAGATTTGGATGAATGCCCTCACATTCTAACACTATGTGCCGCATAGTTTCTGTTTCTTTTCCGCACACCACACATACCCCATCATTTTGTGAATACTTCCCCACAAAACTCTTAGTTCGCAGGCAACCTGCTCTAGCCTCAAAAAGCAAAGCACTGCTCTGGGAATTATCGTAGAAATTTTCCTTTCTGATGTCCATCTTCTCAGCCCTGTATATCTCTAACGACGTTTTAGCCTCCATTTTTTCCCATCATTTATTCGTTTAAATCTGCCTTGCCTCTTTTTTGGTTACCTTGGCTGTTTTGGATTCTCCACTGTTCTTTCCGTATTTCATCGTTAGCCTTCTAGTCTTTCTTAACCACTGCGTGTCCACGCTTTTCAAGTATAGGTACCTAAATACCTTAGCTGCCCACCTTCGTTGATCCATTGCCCTCAACCTCATCTCAAAGCATATTTTACTCTGAGCTTCTCTAACTTCAAACGACGCCCAGCCCATATCTCCCTGAACTGCTTCGTTAGTTGTTTTTCCATGCGCGCCTAAGGCCAAACGTCCTACCGTTCTCTGGTTTACTTCAAGGCCTGATAGAACGTCTGATTTTAAGCAGAGTACAGCATTCGCAAACGTGAGACCCGGAACCATTACTCCTTTCCACATTCCTCTTACTACTTCATATTTGTTATACCCCCACAGAGCTCTATGCTTCATTATAGCTGCGTTTCGCTTTCCCTTAACCTTAAGTTGCTCCTCGTGAGTACTTAAGTAGTTATCCCCTTCGTTTATCCACACTCCCAAATATTTATATTCCTTCACTCTAGGTAATTCGCCTTGCTGGATAGACACTACGTCGGTGGTAGCGTCATTGAACACCATTATTCCTGATTTTTCTGCACTGAAATTTAACCCGAGGTCAGTGGATTCCTGGCCGCTAATATTTATTAGCCGCTGCATATCGGTTTGGTTATCAGCTAAAAGAACAATGTCGTCTGCGTATAACATTCCCGAAATATGCTGTTGTACCACTTTGCCTTGCAGCATATGGGTTAGACTAAACCCTACTTGACTTTCTTCCAGTTTATTTTCTAACCCTGCAATGTAAAGCATGAACAGTATTGGGCTCAAAGGGCATCTCTGTTTCAGTCCCCGATGGATGTTGACCTGCTGGGCGCATTTCTGTCCTTCCCAAGTAAGGTGCACTCTATTGTCTTTATAGATTGCTATAAGGAACTGTATTAACTCGTCATCTAATCCCTGGAGTTTCAGCGTTCTCCACAGCCGTTCTCTGTTTACGTTGTCATATGCCCCTTTAATGTCCAAGAACGTAATCCATAGTGGTCTATTCTGTGCTTTCGCAATTTCAATGCATTGCGTTATCACGAACAGACTGTCATCCAGTCGCCTGTCTTGTCTAAATCCATTCTGCAGTTCCCCAAGTATTTCGTTTTCTTCCATCCATGCTTGAATTTCTGATTTTATCGCCTGCGTTACGAATCTATACACCACTGACGTTACTGTGAGTGGTCTGTATGAATCAATACTGGCTTTGTCTCCTCTGCCTTTATATATTAAATTCATCCTACTTTCTAACCAGTCCTCTGGTATTTGTTTGGTTTCTATCACCTTATCTGTTGCCCTTATAAACGATTCCTTACTTTTAGGTCCAAGTAGGTTTATCAGTTGCATTGGTATTCCGTCCGGGCCCACTGCTGCCTGGGGGAAACCTTTTGCTCTCCTTTTTTCCAATCAAGGTTGCTCAAACTTATTTCCCTTTCCGCAGTCTTTTGTGACGCTGATGTTATCGCTGCCGGTTTCCCTACCACTGTTGTCCTAAACTTCTCACTAATCACTCGATGAATATGCGCCAACGCGTGCTCTCCTTCTAAATGTTCCCCCTCCTCATCAATCAGGAATTTTTGATGGTTATCGTTTTTTGAGCTTAGTGATTTTACATGGTTCCAAAACTTCTTGGATGCGCTTTTGTCCTTCTTCCGTATTTCTGTCATCCATTGTCCGCTTTTCTGCTTGATCTTTGCTTGCACCATTTTCTGCACTTCTAGTTTTTTACCACAGTAGACATCCCACTTCTCCTTCACTACCTCCGGTGCCATACCAGTTCTTTTTGCTTCTCTATGTTCTCTCGACGCCTTTCTTCGCTGGTCAAGATCCTCTTTTATTTCCTTATTCCACCAGCTTCTCGGCTTTCTCTTCCCTTTCCATCGGTTTCGTTCATTTGCTTCATTCATCTTACCCTTTATGAACTCAATCATTTCGTATTAATCCCAATTTTTGCCTGGGATTACCTGGGATTACACAAGTTGCCGCTGTGCCTGATCACCTCAGCCGGATGTTTCCGAGCGGCGCAAGTAGTGCGTTACTGGGAATGTTTTGAACATGGCACGAGCCATTTCCGTGATTTTTCGGACTTAACATGCTTATAAAGTACTGCAGCGACGATTAACAAACTATGCGAGAAAAGGCAGACGATATCACGCAATCCTAGCAATCTCTTTTCAAAACGCGCGCGCCCGTTTCACATCCGGGTCCGTCGCTTAGGCGGAGTGATACCGTGCATGAACTATTTCCGTTCTTAACTTGTTCCCGAGTATAGCCGAAACCACGTGAAACAAGGCGTTGTTGTGGTCTTCAAATTTCGCGCCTTTCGTTCTGTCTTTCCCTCTAAAGGTGCTTTCTCGTTTTTTATGCGGGCGCCGATGCCAAGGAAGCTCACGTACATGAACCGGTCACCGATCCAAGCAGTCCACTGGTGAGCCCGTCCACGAGGCGGCTGATACCCCGGGTGAGGAACCTGAGCGGCAGCAGCGCGGTCAACTCGTCCAGAGCGGAGTTCAGGACGTCCACGAGAGGGCAGACCAGGCTTTGTACCAGGTCCAGTTGCAGGGCATCCGGAGCCACGCTTAGTATGCACTGCGCATGCGCGCGCGCACACATAGTCATGGTGGTCAACAGCCGCGTGAATTTATTGGCAAAAAAGACTTCACTCACTCACTGGCGCAAAACGTGGCGCAAAGTGTGGCGCGAACAGTGAAGGACGAGTGTCAAGTTTAAGCTGTATGTTAGGTTTGCACGCACAGTGCATATGCATGTATTTAATGGACTATAGAAGGAAAGGAAGGTCCACCAGCAGGCGTAAATTGTCTCGCCGAGGGGCGGACACCGGAACGCCTGCTGGTGTACGGGAGGTGGGATAGGGAGGAAAGAGTACAAAGGAAGAGGGGCATAGGGTAGAGGGCTTACATGAATCACATATATACAACGCTTTAGTGAAAGAAAAAAAACAAGAAAAGAAACAGGGAGTTACGTGAAGAATTCTTCTTCAGCTGGTCATCAGTGACCGCTTGGCCGCCGCAGGCCATGGACTTGCGAAAAAAAAAAAAGCCCTCCAAAGTCTGGATACGAACAACTAAGACAATTGCAGTTCCTCCGCATTCTCTTACTCTTTTTCCAGCGGTATTCGAACCTGCGCCTCCTGAGCTGCTAAAAAGGTGCGCTACTGCTGAGCTCGGATATTTTTTTAACACTTAGCGCACGGAATGTCATCGAATATAAGCGGATTAGAAGACAGCGACAATAGGACAACAGGACTGAAGGCTTGGGCACGGGCAATACCTAAAAGTGCGGCGAACTGTGCAAGTTGGTGAAAGCTGATGGTGAAAACAGCGCATAAAAGACGCGATCACGAAGGCAGAGAAGAGAAAACACAGCCGTGTTTGCGTTTTCTCTTCTGTTTCTTCGTATATTATGCGCTGTTTTCACCATGAGCAATGGCTAGAAGATTGATCGTGTCCAGGCCTGGGATGGAACGGGAAGGTAGGGAAGGTAGGGAAGGCCAGATTTGGTGTGTTTCAGATGCATCATCCACGGTAAAGCTGGTGGAGGTTCTAATTTTACATAGCTGTCGCTTTGATGTTTGTGTATCTCTTCATATTATTTTATTTTTACGCAGGATTTATTTTCATTTAGTTTCGTTTTGTATTCGTTTACTTTTTACGTTTTTGAACAGCGTCAATGTTTATTTTTTTTCTCATTCACGCGAATTCTCTTTTGCGCATACCTAATCTAAAGGAGGGACTTCGGAGTTTTGTTGCCCGCGTATTCTATAAAATTGTGTGCTCTGGTTCCTAATGGAGCTTCTCGAAGCGTGCTGTCGGTAGTATCAATGAATACGCCACTAGTAGGCCTATACAGTCAGCACTATATGAACCGTAAAAACAAATTCTTGAACATTAAGTAACACGAAATTTTATTGTACATGCGTGCGTAAGTGATAACACAAAATCGCTCTAATTAGGTTTCATACAATCGGTCGCCAACCTTCCGAAATGTTGAAGTTTTCGTATTTATATTCACATGTCCCAGTTATAATTTGAAGTGTGGCCCAACGGTATATAACAGTGAAAAGAACAAAAGAATTTCCTTGAATAAAGTTGCAATTTCTTTTTCCTCGTAGATGATTGCAACTTACCCCGACTGCCGCGATGAGCTCGTTCAGAATAGGGTCCTGGAGAAGAAATTGGGTTCCTTAAGCTTCAATAAACTTCTTCAGCGATCGAAATGAGAAATAAATCAAAATAGCGCTTACCGTGACAGTTGATCCTTCCGCACAGAAGAGAAGGGTCGAATTCAGGCACTGAAAAACGTGAAAACACGAGGAAAGGAAGACACTGGGGTTATGTTTCAAAACGCCAGCTTTTGCTCGGGTAAAAAAAAAGAGGCTAACACCGAATGAGTGGACTGGAAATAACAAAATGGCCGTGTATCTGCTCCTTTCGTTGCAAGTGTCGACAAAAGACGATAGTCTTTGTGAATGTCTCCCATTGCTTTCCCAGTCACCTCTCATGCTGTTCCTCTTCCGTCGCGCTTCTCCCAAGATAAACACACTAAAGGTATGCTCAAGTCAGTTTAAATTTCCCACTTTCCACTGCTACAGGCCGGGTTCCTGGATGTCAGCGCTGCAGTACGGCGGAGACGCGCGTGAATCGAGGCGCCCTACTTCAACGCTTATAGAACCACATTTCCTTACTCCACGTGTGTTCCAAGCAGAACGTGGAACATATCTAGCGGAACCTCTCTTTGCTGTTGCCATGTGATCTCTCAAATGCAGCCAGGAGTGCGGGCAACAGCAGGCAACGGTTTTCTACAGTAGATGAAGTATATCATTTGCTATCACAAAAACCAAGCTTCCATGAGTTTTTTAATAAAGGAACACTACAAATATCACTTATCTATTGATGTTCTGCCTAATATTTGCGTAATGTCTTGTTTTTGTTCAACAATGTTGACAAGTATGAACATTGACACCGGACTTACACGTTTAGATTTGGCTGTGAGTATATAAGACTATTGCGCAAACTTTGTTTCACTTTGGCCGGGTGGCTGAAACGACAGACAGACCAAAATTTCTGGGTTTAAGTAGCCCAAGAAAGACTGTCGTCTTTAAAAGGGAGGAGGAGGCTTGAATAAGATTTTCGGACGTGATACGGCAGCCGTCCACACCTGCAAGCTCTTACGGTCACCGAATCACGCCGAAAGGAGAACGAAGGGCAGAAGATTGATGGTGTATGTTTAGTCAGACAGGCAGACAGACAGACAGACAGACAGACAGATATACACAGAGAGACGGACAGACAGATATACACAGAGAGACGGACATACACAGACAGACACAGACAGACAGACATACACAGGCAGACACAGACAGACAGATATACACAAAAAGATACAAACAAACACAGACAGACAGATAATAGAGACAGATATACACAGACAGATACAGACAGACAGACAGATAAGACAGACAGACAGACTCAGACAGATACAGACAGACCGACCGACAGGCAGACATACAACGTATGGACTGAGGGACAGACAGAGAGACTGACCGCTCCGGCGTTGAACACGCTGGGCAAGCTGATCTGCAGGGGCTCCTGGCACGCCAGATTTCCAGGGCTGAAGGTGCCGCATGGGAGCAAGGAAATGCCCAGGGGGTTGCACAGGATGTTCGCCAGGCCTCTGATGTCGCCGCCTGCAAGCGAGCAGTGTCGGCATTCGAGAAAGCGATCAAGGCCCTGGCGTGATATGTTGTACACGCTACCCTATACGTCACAACGGATACGACGTAACTGAATTCACATCTTTCCCGCATTACACTTACGTTGTAGCTACACGGTGACGGTTCTTAACCATGGATGTGCAGTGAACCACATATGGTCAAATTTGCGGTGCATACTGCAGAGGCGCGCGGGAATTCGAGTATGGGGGTGTTGATGCCTCACGTACAAAAATCATTGTAGGCCTCAGACCTCGTCACTCGTACGCTTGAGTGCAAGTGGTGTGTATATCTGTCACTCAAAACTTCCGCACAGTGCGGTAATGGAGAGTTTTAGCAGTCCGTCCGTTCCGTCGTGTTCGTTGTTACCGGGTTTACCGGGACCCGTCTCCGCCTGCGCGCGCGGAAGGGCGAGGAGGCGCGGACATGGGGAAGGCAGGCCCGCGGAACTAATCCCCCTACCGCGACGAATACCCAAGTGACCAGACGGGTCCCGGTCAACACGCTAGCTACGTACACTACGGAACGGACGGACTGCTAAAACTCTCTAATGTGAAGCAAAATGGCAGGGCCGCCACCGTGATAATTTGGAAATAACGGGGCGAGGCGGATGCTTGCTCTGGTCAATCTATTTCGCTCGGCGAGTCTAAACACGTACTACTCCGCGCGCCTTACATAACCGCTCGACGCCGGGTGGGGGGAGCGAGCGCTCAACACCACGTGACGTCAGCGGGTAACGCGAACTGCGCTCCTCTCTCCGCATGTGATATACTCGGTGCAAGGGAAGGAAACACAGCAGTTTCTGAATAATCTGCGTCGGCGGACATTGCTGACTTCATTGTAAAGCTGGATTTTCCTTTAGGCATTTTCTAGCTCGACGATATGTTTGCCACTGGCTACCTAGTGACACTGCAGCTGTGCTGTAGAAGATAAGTACGCGGGAGAGTAGGCTATCCTCCAGGAGTTCGCGGCCGCTCGACGCTTTGCACTTCTCCCGGGAATGATGAGATATAAAATGGCTCGGTTGGATGAGTTGACGGACGCTCCAAAGAGCCGTCGCAGGTGGCCATTTCGAACCTCTACGTGTGTGTAGGGAAGGAAGTTGCACATTTTCTTACAATGAGAAGACGCTCTTTGAGGATCACTCACTGAGGCCCAGCCTGGAGAGGACGGCTTCGAGTAGTCCGACCACGTTGAACAGAACCGAGACCGGACTGGCGACTTGGGGCAGCAGCTGAAGCACGCACTGGGGAGGAATACGAGCGTCACCTTGAGGGGGTGGTTGTCCATATCAACAGAGTAACTGAGTCCCAACAAAGTTCGCTGAATTGGTGATAAAGGTCGGCTTCGAAAGGTAGGGATAACTTAATCACTTACTCGCCCCGAATGATGTTGGATTGGTATAATTTAATCATTTTCGTGTGTGTGGCTTTCTGTCAGTGATAGAACGAGCTGCCTTTCACACAGAAGGCTGCCAGGAAATCTTTCAACCTCCCCCACCCCGCCCCCACACACACAAACTCACTTTCGTGAGAGTAGTGTTGTTAGTGTCATCAAGATGGCCGTATGTTTCTCTCAAGCAAGCGGCTCTCAGAAATAATTTCGTCAATGAATCAATTTTACTGTAATTCGTACATAACAACGTAATATTTATTCAGACAATACATTTAGCAATATATTATTTTTATAATCAGATATTCAGCGTTCATGTAATCGTTTATTTAATCAAACCAGTTTTCAATGCACACAGAGGGTTTTTATCTTCCCTCATTAGCTAAAACATCAGGATGCATTTTGTAACAGCTTGAGAAAAAAGCCACTTCGCATATCAATGCACTACCCTCACGTACGTATACTTGTTAAATTTTTACCCAGGCACATTTATGCAACAAAACCCGAATCTGTGCCAGCGCAATGCGAACTCCAGGATTAAGCAGGGGATATGAAGTTTGCATTGATATTGCAGATAACTTACCCCTAAGATTGTCGCAAGGTCTGGGACTAACCCATCCTGAAAAGATAAATGGGAAACGGAGACGGTTATTTGCGTATGTCTAGTGTCTTTTGCTGTATCAAAATATCAGTCATAAGATGGCCTCAGGCGGCCCCAATCGCGACGCTCCTAACCGGATCGCGTTTGTTTTTATTTAGCTTCCAGCAACATTTGTATAGGGACTAGTCCTAATACTTGCTCGAGGGGCAATTCTTTCCACGTTAACCCTAAAAAAGACGCAAGAGATCAGAGGGAAGATGGGCACAATGAAAATGACCAGGCTTTGGCAAGAAATATTTGCAGAAATTTCCAAGAAGAAACCTTTGAACAAATGCTTAAGCCGCTCTTACTATCTCTTGTAAAGTCGGCTTCACCCCTACACAGATACATGCATTGCGGGGAATACTTTTTTTCAAATACCGTTTAAGTATAGGCAGTCTGACACCAAAGTAAAGCCTTAGGGCGTTTAATTAAATGCAATCCGTAAAATCGAAGGTACCCCTATAAATCGCGGTATACCGATGTCTATAAAACCACCCTCGCTATTGTAGACATGTTTTTTAGGGAAGTCATCTTTTCATCGTAATATAAGGTACCGTTTATGAAGGCCCTAGAAACTTACATTGAACACCTCCATAAAACCCTGTGCATTACTATGCCGCACTTCACACCAAGCCCTGTCACGGTCAGCTTCACCGCAATACACAAGTGCATTGATGGGAAGACGCTTTTAGCAGCCTGATATTATGGTATGATGGTTCAAAGACGTTTTCATAAAGTACCTCGTAAGAGCTCATTTGTTCCTATAAAGCGCAATTCGATGAGCCCCTTTAACGTTCTCTTCACTATTACGCACATATGCATCACTGGGAATACATTTTACGGGCAATATAGAGTATGATACTAATGTATGTAGGCTATAGCGAGTTTTATGAATTTAATATCAATTTAGCATGCGGCGAAAATATGATATATCTAGCGTTATAGACAGACAGACTGGACTTCTCGTTCAGTTCACATACAAGTTCTTTCACGCATTTAAACAAGCGAAAAATAACCACGCAACACTGCTTTCAACGCGTGACACTTACCGATGTGTCGGGACAGGTTCTCAAGGTTGTGCCGAGACACTGCGGACAGAAAGGAAGCACCGTGAAACACGACCTTCTCGAAAAAACCCATATGATTTTTATATGGGTAAAATTTTTGCGTTCCAGTAAGAATTTATATAGAGATCCACACGAATTCTTGTGGGCCCATGCGATATAGACTCATAAGGGATCTGCCCCCATATTGATTCTTACGTGCACATAACAACTCCCACATAAAGTTATATGTGGACCGTGAAGTTATATGTGGGCCCATATGGTAGCATATAGAGCACCATGAAGCTGTGCGTGGGGTCTCCTGTGGGTGATAGCTTTACACAGAGTAGCTCTACGCCGAGCTACACCATTCCTATAGTGATGCAGATAGGGCTGGCATGGTTGTAAATGTTTCAACTGCAATTAAAACTGATGTTACCTGGATTTTAATTGTAACCTAAGTTAAACATTGCTTATTTACTGCCATTTTCTGCTCGCTTTCGTCTGTCTTCGGCCTCAAGATATAGTGTGGTTCGCTCAGTGAAGTCGCTTTCGGTGACGTCACATATTACGGGACGTCACCACTTCAGGTTGTTTTTACGCATGGCAATAAAGATTGGCATCAGCTTCCCCCCTTCTTGACCATTATGAACCGTTTTTTATTCGATGACCTGCCAGCGTCCTTGTGATTACCTCGATATTACGTTAGCATATGACCCAGATAGCATGATTGACACGTTTATGAAGGTTGTGGACCCCCGTAAAGAGACATGTACACGTTTCATCATGAATTGCGTCGGCGGAGATTGCTGGTTTTCCGGCAACTCGCTAGCGGCACGCAGAAATCCGACACAGCTCCTCAGATACGTCTTTCACTATGAAAAATAGAAAAAAAGAAAACCTTTAGAAAACTTTAAATAAATTGCAAGCGGATCGATTCTCTTTGTGACCGGGTGAGCAGTGTTTTACGAATGTGTTCGTCGACCTCGTTGTTTCTTGCTTTGCTGGGTGGTTGAGCGTTTATACGAAGTCGCATAGTGCACCGGTCTATCGCGCACACAATATTTGCATGTTAACGTGCACAATAATCCAGAAAATTTACTGGCTTTAATCAACCACTTACCGGCTTACGTGCTTGCTTTTTAGCTAGCTACAGCAATAACAGCAAGGCATCACACAGATACTTTTTTTTTCGTTTGGGCTAAGCATAGGTCACAATCTGTGACAAAAGCTGTTACTCCATGTCTCGCCTTATACTTGCTATAAAAATGTTAACAAAAATTATGCAGGAAGTACAGCAGAAACAGTGAAAATTTGCACAAATACCCATTTCACCACAGCCCGAGGGACGTTTACTAGAAGCTTGAGGGGAATCCGCCCATGTTTAGACTTACCTCACCAAGGTTGAGGATGTTGGGAAGTGTTACATTGATGCATTGACCTGCGCATAGAGAAGCACTCTAATGTAACCGACGTGAACGTGAATTTTGAATGGCTGTATCTAGAGTGCCGTCCGACGGCACGGTAAGCACTCCACTAAAGCGACGTCCACAGGCGTTTCGATAAAAAATGGCACTACTTCGTTCTCCATTAACATAACATAACGTAAACTAAGCTAACATAACCCAAGGAAAAGAAAAATCGTATAAAACACCGAAAACTGACCTAAGCCATGAAAATGATAAAACTAAAGATGTAAAAAAAGAAAGGAGGCAAGAGACAGACTCCAATTACCGCCCACAGTAACAAGAAGCAAAGCCCCTTCATCGGAAAGCTAAGACGGGACTCTACACCCCTGCGACTGACTCTCTAGCCCCTGTCAGCCCAGTGTTAAAAATTCGAATGTCGGACGGCAATATAGCCATGGCTGTAGCACTGAGCTGGAGTGACGTCGGATGGCACTCGCCGTGATTTTGAGTTGGGAATGAGGCGCATGTGACTAGTTTAGAACACCCCATTGTAGCAGAGGCACACAAGTTGTGGCAGTTGTGATCGGCAATAATATATGCCTGTCAAAGATTTCGGCATTGTTGGGTATGCCAAAAACTTCATCAGAGTTCTTTTGTTTCTGTTGGGGAAGTTGATAGAGATACGCAAAGGAGAAACCAAATTACTTACCATTCGCTGCTGGCAGGATGACAGCACCAAGAGTGAGTAGGACGTACACCGCTGTAGGAGCCATTTCTTCGTTACACACAGCTAGGACTATGACGAAGAACCTTTAACTAGATCTACTCATGCCTCGTTTGTACCAAACAGCCGTTGGCGGGAGTGACTGAAGGGGCAACTTTGTGACAAAACTGACTCTTTAGTGTAGAGGAGCAATAAAAAGTTCAGGTGAAGGAGTCACATCTTTTTGGAGGCTTTGTGCGTATTAAGGTTTATATAGGGTCTTCTTCTAAAACCACGGTTGCAGACGGTTGGTTAGGAGTTTGACAAGAGGCGACAGCGTCGTCGTGACGTCATCAGCAGTCGTACCGCTCGGCGGTGTCCCTAGCCCAGGAATAAGACTTTCCAGCCGAGCACGTGCTCTCGTCCAACTGAGTACTTGCTCTGCATGACACGGTACACGTGACAGCTGTTTTCCACGCCATCTTTGTCTTTTTGAAAAGCTTGTCACGACGACCTTGTTTAGTGGGAATGTCGGGGATGCCTTTTTGGGATGTTTACGGAAATAGCTTTTTTGACGCTCACTTCCGCTAACCGTACGCTGAAGTGGCCGTGAATTTGCGTTTGCGGGTTGCACGGACGCGTTGCGAACCAGTGAGTGATTTAACTCGAACTTAACAGCCCGTGTAAATGCACAAACGGGACAACACTGTTACGCATACCTTGCTGACGTGGTTACGCAAGCAGACGTAACTTCGTTGCAAAAGGTACCTTTTGTATATGTTAGATAAAGTTAATTGATACTGTGCTGCTTCAATATGTGTCGTTTTGAGACTAAAAAAGGCTGTATGGTTTGTCTGTTCCACTGTCCCTGTCACTCGTCTAAATATGCAGCGGACGTAAAATTTGAATTCAAAATTGGTCGTTTTTCTTCAATTCTCAAAATAGAGTACCGATGGAAAGATGTATTTCAAACAAATTTCTAACCAAATTGCTGTGTAATGCACAAGTTTGTTATGAAAATCGCGCACTGACGCTTGGTCACCAATGATTGGTCAGTGACACTCCGTCACCTTGTTTCTAACCTACGATTCGCAGACAAAATCCACAGTGACAGACAACAGGTTGACATCCGTTTAACGAAATGGCTACCGAGGGGCGGTAAAGGAAATAGGGGAAGACCGAGGATTTGACGGTGGGATAAACTGAGAAAATTCAGGGTCAAAGAATGCATTTGCTATACTCACTATAAAAGTCACTAGAAATCTCATAAAGAGCTTCTCTCGCTTCCTCCCTGCAACTCTCTCGGAAGAAGCTTTCGTCATGCAGTGGGCAATAGATGAGGATGACGACGACGACGACGATGTCGATGATGATGATGATAATTGACCGGGTATGCAGAAGTGAAGCAGCTTCACACGACTCCCCAGCACAGCACGCCGATTTTCACAAGTGACACATAATCAGGGTTGTTCGTTTTCGGTATTATATTTTTTCTAAATCCGGGGTTAAAATGGGGTGCTATTTTTTGAACTCATATACGGGGAGAATTCGGGTGTTTTTGAAAAACCACTTCGAAATTCGGCTTTTTTCTGGTTAAATCAATAGACGTTCTAAGTTTATTTTAATACACTCGGTTTATATTAGAGGGTATCAAGCGCTTTTTTACTCGAACGAGTTAAAATTGGTATTTATTTCAAGCTGGTAATCAGACGGACTTCACGGTTCTCTTTAAAATGGTCTCCAAAATTTGACATTTGTTTTGAAATGAATAAATAATGACAGTGAATAGCATTGATAACTTCTAGCAAATGAAACATTTTATTTACAAAGAACTGCTCATCGATTGTTCCTTCATCCTTGTTTACATACATTATTGTGATCTGCTTGTGCAACTTGTCGGTGTTTATTCGAGGCCTGTCTGATCATCTGATCAACTGTCTGATCAACTGGGAGAGAGTTCTCTTCACATCACCGCTTCCATTAGCTAGACACAACAATGTCAGGGTAGCATTTACCAGCCTGAGGTTGTGGGTGGTAGAGTCATTCAAATACCCGATGAGTTCGGAAGGTGTATTTGTAGAGCTTGCTTCCAGCAATAAGAGAACGGCGGAACGTCAGACAATTGTGCAGATCGCTCCTTTGAAAGGTCCATTCGAGGAGCAATCGGGCTTAACCCGAATCTCCGAAACGTGTTCGGGGTGTAATAATCGGGTAAAATCGGGTTTTACGCGAAAACAAAGAACCCTACACATAATGCCTCTTTATTTGCTTTTTATGGTTACTATTTTCTTTAGCATTCAACCCTTATCACATATTCACCAGCCATCCGAAGTAGCAAGTCCAGCATTGTGCAGGGCTGACCTCTTCTGTGTCTCTCCCTCTCCCTCCCTCCCTCCCTCCCTCCCTCCCTCCCTCTCTCTCTCTCTCTCTCTCTCTCTCTCTCTCTCTCTCTCTCTCTCTCTCTCTCTCTCTCTCTCTCTCTCTCTCTATCTCTCTCTCACATCATCCTAAAAAGCCAGTCTGTCTTACGACCTCCTCCACTTCCGTTAGATGTCACCGGGAATTCTTTGCAAACGTGATTCGTGTTTGCTAGCGAGATGTCGGGCCCGCTTCATTCACTCAAACCTGCAGTGTTCATATACTAACCTAGGACACCACTACAACAACAGCGTTGCAAAGAACACCGTCCCTGTGGTCGTCGTCATGGTGATCTCCCCCCTCAAAACAAGTCGCAGCTTCTCGTTCTTATGAAAATCTCGGCGCACATTTTCCCGCTGTTTTTAGAATCGCGATACTGGTCTTTCGAGGGGAATTTCCGTGGTCTAACACATTCCCCATGCGAGCAAGTAACGGTTTCTCGTTCGCTTTTACACGCTAATAAACCGCCGGAACGGTTGGACGAAGTCTTCAGCGCTGAGCTGGAGTTTCATGCCTGTTGAGAATGACAAACTCCCGAGAGTTATTTTAACAAGCTAAACCTCGAGAGAAAAATGTGAAACACTGCGAGGCAAACTTAAATTTTAGAACAATTTTAATGCACCTGTACGACGATTTAATTGCGGTATTGGGCCATGTTGGGTTTGGACAAGCTGGGCTCTAAGCAGAGGATGGGCGAAGGGCCAAAATTGAAGGCGAAAGCCTAGAGATTGTCAAAGACATGTTTTATCGCCCCATTTCCTTTGCGTCTCTTTGCTCGCTTTCGTTTCTTCGTATTCTGTCACGAGTTACTCTAGAAGGCAGACTGGCCGCAACTAATGCGGCAACTTCCACACAGTCAGAGCTCTCCTCCGCATCAGCCCGTTCTACACGCGTTGCGTCACGATCACCTGTCAGCAGGGTGCCAAGTTTGCGCAGCGGTAACGCGCTGCGCAAATTTAATCTTGCTTTAATCTTGCTTTACTCTTTAATCTTACTTTAGAGAGCCGCGGGTCTCTAAAGCAAGATTAAAGCGCATTAGCGCAGCGCTGACTGCGGGTTCAAATCCCCCTAACCCGGCCAGATTCAGGGGAAATCCCCAAGGTGGATTAAGTTTCGGCGAAGGAACTTACCTTCGCAGAAACTTACTCCACCAGGGGGATTTCCCTTAAAGGGACCCTGCAACACTCTTTGAGCAGTGCAAGTAAACCTGCGCAACGTTTAGATTACACTGCCAGGAATACCTGAGCCAAATATTACGCGTGCACGTGAAGCGGTGAGCGCGCAAATCGATGTGAAAGACGCGGAAAAACCAACCGCTCTCTCTTCAATTGTCCTCATTATGCATGGCCTAAGGGACGTCACATAGGCCATGGCTGCCCGATCGGCTGTCACTGGTCAACTTCGCGGGTAGATTCTCCCATTTGCGTCGTCGTCATCGCTGTGTACGAACCTCTTCTATGCCTGAACCTGTAGGCACGGTTTTGCCGTTTCTTTTGTGTTTTGAGTGCGCGCGGAGTTTGAGTGATCAACTCAATACTTCCCTTTCAACGGGACCACTCGACTACAAACGTTTATTGCTTCAAAAACGCCCTACCAGCCCGAGCGCGCACTTGCGAGCAGGCACCCATGCCTGCTTTTTTGTGGCACCAGAACGGAAATAGGCCCCTCCGCGTTCCGGAGAAAAGGAGAAGACTACCCGGCATGTGATATATCGAAGGCCGCCGAAGAGAACGCCGCGAGCCGCCCCCCTCTCCGGGAGAGAGCGCGCAGCTTTCGTCGCGTTGCCCGCGGTCGAGTTGAGAGGGAACGATTATGCGCGATTTCTCATCGCGCGTAGTTTCGTTAATTGTGAACGGATTTTCATAATTCTTGCGGGAGGAGATTTCTGGGACAATAGACTTTATGCCAAAATACATTACTAGTAGTCGATGGCAAGTGTTGCAGGGGTCGATTAACCCCTGTCCATCACTTCGAGTTGTTGATCAATTCTCTCGCACTACGAACGGCTGGCCTCCTGGTTAGCTCAGTTGGTAGCGCGACTACTCCGGTTAAGCTGTAGTCCCGCGTTCTAATCCTGGACCACAAGGAATTTTTCTTCAACTGCAAAGTTTCTGGGACAGCTGTACAGCTTTCCTTTGTGGCCGTATGGCTGCATTGCGACAAATGTCAAACTTTCCTTTGCGTCCCCCTAACCCACGTTTGTTTTTTATCCTTGTTTTATATATTTATCCTCATTTTGTATTTTTATATTACAATTACCGTGGTGGCCATTTTGTCATCATTCGTGTTGGCGATGACGCTCACCTTTCGCGTTTGATGAGAGATGCGAGGCTTTCGACTTACTAATTTAACACGGTGTAATTGCCGACGGACGATAAAAGATAAGAGCCACACGCCGTGGCGCCACTTTCCTGTTAAAAAGTCCACAGTGTCGAAGGGAGATAGAGAAACTACGAGCGCCTAAGCTCTTTCTCTTATGATGTAAGAATGCGTGAGCGTGAGTTCTCGCTGAGTTACGTCATCGAGTTTATCGCAGATGAGTTTAAAGTTGCTGACTGTATAATTCCGCAGAACGCGCAAGAACTCAGATGTTCCCTAGAATCAGGCATCACTGCCGACCACTTCGTGTTAAAGCCAGCTTTAAAAAACATGCTCGAATCAAGTTTTCATTAAAGCCGGTTTCATCACTTTATAGAGATGTATTGCTTCGAAGGCATTCACTCAACAAAAATTCTAGTCGAAACGTAGTAACGGGTTGTATTTACTAACTTTTAACACGACGGTGTATTATGCCCGTCTACACAACGATTTTGGTGACGTGATATCAGACACGGAAGTGACGTCGCCAGAAAAAGTGCCATTTGAGCGGCGGCGCCTGGTTTCGATCCCACGACTCTCTGGCCGCAACGGGAGGTACGTAGCGCCCTTCCCACTGCGCTACGAACCGAGACGCGATCATATGCAACGAACGCGCCTTATGTACTTCGCTATGACTGATGATGATGATGATGATTAGTGGCTTTCCCTTTGAATCTGGGCGTCGGTTGTCAGCAACCGACTTGCCTGTTTTATTACGTTTACTTGCCCTACTCCCAGCTATCCTATAGATTTGCTTCCTCCCTCCCATCTCTCCCTCTTTTCTGTTTTAAACTCATCGCCCCCACCCCCCTTTTTTCTCCCCTCGCTGTTCTAAATTCTCGTCCGCATGATTACTCCGCCTGCGTACCCATCCCTTCCCTACTTTTCCTCCACCACCACTCCAGTCGCCTCTTCGTCACCTCTATGGCCTTGAAGTTGAGGTTCCCCCTCGCTCCAAATCCCAAAGCCTCCGCCAGCGTCGTTTCCCCCTCACCCCGCGGTGGCCGTATCTCTGTGCAGCTCCTGACAATATGGTCTATAGTTTCCCTATCACTGCCGCAACATGCACACGTTTCATCCTGCTGCCTGTAGCTACCCGTGTATGCTCGGGTTCTCAGGCACCCTGCCCGTGCCTCGAAGAGCAACGCACTGCCTCTCGTATTTCCATAGAATCCCTCCTTCTTAATTTCCCGTTTCTCTGCCCTATAAGTCTCCAGGGTTTTTTTCGCTTCCATTCTCTGTGCCCACTTCGTCGTCTCTGCTGCCTTTACCTGCTTTTTAACGGTTGTGTAAACCCCGCTTTCCCCTACCGACTTTCCGTACCGCTTGGTCAGCTGTCTGGTCCTACGTCTCCACCGCGTGTCCACGCTCCTCATATACAGGTACTTAAACACCCTCGCGGCCCATTTTTCGTCCTCCATGTCACGAAGTCGCTCCTCAAACTTTATTTTGCACTGCGCCTCCCTCGCCTCGAAAGACGACCAGCCCATATCCCCTTAATTGTACCGCTTCATTTGTACTTTTGCTGTGGGCCCCTAGGGCCAATCTGCCTACCGCCCTCTGATTTACTTCCAGGCCCGCTTGGGTCTCTGGCTTCATGCACAGAACCGAATTAGCGAAAGTTAATCCTGGTACCATGACCGCTTTCCAGACTCCCCTTACCACCTCGTATTTGCTGTATCCCCAGAGGGCTCTATGCTTCATTATAGCCGCGTTCCGTCTTCCTTTCGTCTTAAAGGGACACTGAAGTGATATGTAAACATTGCGGGATTACTAGCGCAAATTGTAGTCCGGAGTCCCCAGGCCATGTTTCGACCACTCTAGGCGCGTTTACGCGATTTTATTTAGTAGAAAAACTAATTCGAAAACGCTGTCCTCCTCTCTTTACGCTCGCCCATTTTCTGTGGCGTTTTCGTGTGACGTCAGGAGGGGATGAGCTGGCAATTGGCTGCGCCACGGCTGGGCTACTGCACGGCTCCCCGGCCGACAGTCAGTCGGCCCAGCGTTTCGTCCGCCGGCCGCCGGCGGGTCGTCGCAATCAAGGAGGTTAAAAAAAATTGCTTGGTCGCAATTCGTTCGCTTAGTTGAAACGAAGCCAGGACACGTTTGTGAATGGAAGAATGTGCCTTTCTTTACTTGGTTTGTTTGTACACTGTATCTAGCTCCAAGTCAAGGTCGCTTCACACAAGCGCTGCACATGCGACGCTTCGCTGACTGGTACGCCAGTAGGAAAATATAAGGCCTCTTGAAGGCGGGAGAAGAGTCAGCGAAGTCAATATAGGTACTAAGCAAATAAAATCAACTGATATTTTTACCGTACAGCGTAAAACTAGGGCGCGGGAAGCACTTTTTTGCGCTGGGCGAACAAGCACAGCGGTCAGCAGCACGACTACGCATCTGCGAACGCTTTTCCGTCTACGAAATGCAATTGCTAGACGTGAGCTACTGTGGAAACTCGGGCGACGCTTACTGCACGATCGCAGTACAATAGTCACCTAAGCGGCTTGAAATGCCAAAACTAAATAAAAGTGTAAACCGGTTGTACAATATATACCCTATATTAGCAAGGCTTCCGAGTCCCGCTCCGTAGCCTAGCAGTCTGGGGCGCTAGGAATTCACCGTTATTGTTTTGCGAGTCACGAGTTCGAATCCCCGCGGGTACGTGCTTTTTTTTTTTTTTGTAAGTTAACTTTTTTGTTTTCCGCCGATGTTTTCTATATTGAGTTCACCTTTTTTGGGGCCGCAACGTTCATGGCTACACGAACTAGTTCACAAAACGCGCTCAGGCTGGCGCGCTAGCGAGTTCTCGTTGGCGTGCTGTTGCCATAAGCACCGACTGCTTGCAGGCAGTGGGCACAGGCCAGAATGAACAGACCCTTGGCCTGGTGCGAGCACGCTTTTTAATATACAGGCATGAGGGAGGCAAGCTCCAAATATGGGGGAAAAGCGCATGACATTTGGGCGTCTGCGGGTACGCGGAGGGCGTTCATGCACTGCGTAGGTCTCCGCTAGTGAATGCTACGACTACAAGCCGTCCTGGGAGGCTTATCTTGTGCATTTTACAGCCGACAACATGGCAGAAGCGCGGTACGATGATTACTGAGATATTGAGAATGCCCATCCAACAAAGCCATTGGTTATGTTTTACAGAACCGAAACCGAAACTTGTGTGATTGCTAACCTTGGGCATCGTCCAATCACGGCGCCCCTCCTCTCAACGTCACAGCCTTAGTTGGTGCGGCCGCCGCAAACCGCGCATGGTAGTTTTTCTTCTTTCGCGCTTTGTAAAATAATTACCGATTTGTCAACCGGATAAACGATGAAAAGTGTGCTAATTTGAGCCAGTCTACGCAGTGCAAGCAAAAACGGGAGCTTGACAAATTCACTTCAGTGTCCCTTTAAGGTGAGCCTCATGCGCCTGCGTGTAATCTTCGCTGTTGTTCAGCCATACTCCTAAATATTTATACTCTTTTCATTCAGTTGGTGCGCGCCGTCTAGAAGAAGCGAAGCGAAATAGCGCATCATAACGCTAATGAGCGCCGACAGTTGGCGCTTCGATGTCGGCTTCTACGTGTACGGGGGACGCGCGTGAATTAAGGTACCCTCCCCTGTTTTTTTTTTTTTTTTTTTTTTTGTGAGCGTGTTTGTTTCTTGCGTGTCCCTGCGGTGTCACTTCGTCCGGCGGAGTCAGGCTTGCGAGCCATTCACACAAGAAGGAAATGCCTTTAACATTCAACTGCTCCTGTGAATTAAGGCCCCTTTCACTTTCGTGTTTTGCCGATTCCAATGAAAGAGGGATCAACCACATTTTTTACGAACTTTACTACCCCCGGAACGGTACGTAGGTCCTGCCCCTAAGTATGAAACCTAAATACCATCGTTACTATTGTAGAATGTGCACTTAGTAACTGCTGCTTCTTTGATACTAACATTCACTGACAGTAACAAAATTCTGCGAATTATTGAACGTAATATCTGCAGCACTTTTCCAACTCCAAACCACGATTTAAAAGTTTTTTTTGCAAATCCACATGCTGACTTGTATATGCTCACATTAAAATGCATAGTTCTAAAATTACCGTTAAATATTTTATTTTGGCGACCAGCCCACTGACTCTATCAGAGGATTTACCGCTGCTGGCTATAAAAGAAAGAAGAGCAGATGTATTTCTAAAGTAAGTAAGTTATACTCGTCCTCCTCGTGCACCCAGTTGGTTTTATTGCTCAATTTATTTGTTGTCGAAGTGAGATAATTGCGTGTTGAATGTGTCTATGTCGTACTGCGTACTCAGCCGATCCGCATTGTCAGGCGTAGCGTTTTATTAGGTTATGTATGGCCAGTCAGTAAAAGCACTAAGCGCCTAGTGGATACTGTGGCAAGTACCTGCCTAACGTTCTGTTAGTAGTGCCAAGCCCTTTTTAAAGGCAATAGTCTTTCTTAGGCTACTTAAACGCAGAAATTTTAGTCTGTTTGTCTGTCTTGAAAGGATAAATTTATTATCAAAAAGTCCTGGTGTGAATTATAGAACGTAACAACCAGAAACAATTCTTAACTTGGCAGAGGGGTGGTCAGTGGCCTAAAAAAGGAGGGGGCAGTTTGGAAGGTGTGCAGGGCTCCTCTAGGCCCCGAATTCTTCGGGCTACGCATGATTCCTTTGCGAACTCCTACACGGGAAATAAAAGCAGAGGGTCTGAAGGGACACAACAAAGGGAGGGTCCGCTATAAGCAGACTTTCCCTTGAAGTGTCTTGTTGTGCTGGTTACCGACTGTGTACTTCCCGAAACCGCTTCGTATAAAAGCCGGCTCCGGAACACCTCATCGCATATGGGCGGTGAGGTGTTCCGGAGCGCTTGGCGTCACGATACGTGGGAGGTACAGAATCGGGGCATCAGGTAACCGCATGTCACCCGGCGATTCGGTGTGCACGATTTTTAGAATCCACAACCTCGAGTGTTCTGGGTTTGCCAGTACTCTATGGCTTCCGAGTGCAGCCTTCACGGACGAACGGACGGACCGATGGATGGACGATCAGAAGGAAGGAAGGAAGGAAGGAAGAGAGAGAGAGGAAATAAATCTTTATTGGTCCGGCAGAGTGTCTGATGTTACGGAAAGGGAGAAAGGAAACAAACAAACCTCAATAACACAATGATGACGACTCGGGCTAGATTGGGAGCGGGGGGGGGGGGGGGGGGGGGAGTTAAGCAAACATTCGTGAATGGACTCTACTGGCGAGATCGGAGTCCCATGAGGCGAAAACTTACTTGGTTTGTGGTTGCGGGATACTTCTACAGAATAATTGTCAGTAATTCCCATTCGATTCCCCAGGGCAACAACACCACCCATAATACTGCCTGAGAGCTATCCCACCGGGCACCACTAGGGATAGAGGCTGCGAGCCCACTGCTCATCTACCACGAGATCAGTCAGCACTACAGGCTCGAGCGCAGGGTTTACACCCCGGCCCACGAATCGTTAACGAAAGCCCAGGAAAGATTACTTAGGCTGCTTCAAACGAATACGTTTCCCCACTTGACGAAATTGCGCCTAATGTATCCGGCCCAGTACTCCGCTCTGTGTCAGTTTTGTAGCGAACCTGGCACGCTCTGCCATATGGTGTGAAGTCATCAGAAAAACCCCAAGTTAGACAGAATTCCTCGTCCGTCTTATGAGCAGTGGGAGAGCGTCTTGGCCAGTTCCAGCCCGGAAGACCAGCTTCGGTTGGTTGAAAGGGCCGTCGCAGGTGGCACAACGAATGGGGTCCTGAAATAAGGACACCAATCCACATTTTTTTTCGATAATAAAGAGGTTTATTCTCTCTCTCTCTCAGCAATTTAAAATTCCTCTATTTAAAGGGGTCCTGAAATACCTTCCGCCGATGCGTGGATGTACATGTAACCAAATAAAGCAATGTATTAGCAATCTCCTCCCGCAAGAATTTTGTTGAAGCGATGAGTATTAGCTGAGAAATCGTAAATCAAAAACCGCGCATTATCGTCACGCCGCGTTTCCTCCTCCTTTCAACTTACTCTCCGATCTTGACGGCGAGAGAGCCTTCCCTCCCATGATGCTGCGCTCCTCCGCGGTGACGTACTTCCGCTATTGCGCTGCTCACACAGCCGTCTGCTACGGGCAAGCTTTGTTGACACCATGAATCCCGCACTCCGCTCAAGGCTGGAAAAGCGAACGAAAAATCTGGTCCCATGTGTGCGGCGGCCTGGCCTTGCCCTTTCGCGGTGTACGTTGCTGCAGAACTTTGCTGTCGGCGGCACGCGACTTTTTATCGGCGGCGAACTCGCAGCCGCACGGGGAGGATCCTGCGCTCGCTCCCTTGGATGCACAGCGCACTGTTTATCCAACAAGCGCCGTATCAGATGTGGCCCCGCTGGTGCCGGGTCTTATTTTGTGGCGGTGGTAATTCCAGCCGGCGGCATGTGAAAAAGACATTTTAAACCGATACAGAACCCGTGCACAAAACGCCAGTTCAGCTTGAGGCGACGCGTGGTGGGGAGCGGCAACGTTGGTAAAACATGCTCTGCCGCTGCTCTGAGCTTTCTAGCGCTGGAGCGAGCACCATTTCTTTGACAATATCAAACATCGGTTGCCCTGGCAACAAGGCACAAACCGCTCTGGAAGTTAGTTACGGTTGCGTGATCCCGGTTCAGCTTGGGGCCCCACCTCGCGGCATATGGGCACTGCAGGCATACTACTCACTCCCATTTGGAAGTGCGAGATGCGTTTGGCATTACAGGAGGCGATGGTGTGTGTGTTGTGGACGCCTTTGTTTCGCGATGAAATGCGACGTTGTGCTTCTGCGGGTGGATAGTGCTTCCCATGGTCTGGATTATCTTTCTCGAGCGGCGTACGACTCAACCTCGCATGGGGTATGTGCAGTGTGCGTGGCTAAAAGCCATCTCGGCTTGTGCGCCAGAAGTAAGTGACTTACTGTTCGTCCCCGCAAACCGCGCGTGAGGTCAGTGCCGAATTTACGAGAGGCAGGAGGAGGCAACCCATCGTCTGTCAATCGCGGTTCGGACTTGCAACGCATGTTGTGACGTTGTGTTCGTTCGAAACGCATCTCTGGATTGTTTGGAAGTTGAATAAAATGTATGCGTCAAACCCGGGCATTCGGTTCAGGGCGTTCTCTGCGATTGCAAGAAAGAAGTGCCACGGGGCTTCAACGCTTTCTTTATGGAACGTACTCAAGTAAGAGAATATCCATGTCGTGTTATGGCCCTGTTGCATACAATACAAACGGTTAAGCGTTTGTTTACACTTGTTTCGTTTGTCGTAAAATGTCCAAGCACTCCGGCACTCCGCTGGCAGATCAGCCGGCGAGCCGACGCTGAGCAGACGACTCATCTCTTTGGCGGAAGTGCGTGAAAACGCCGCCCAAAAGCAGGATGTCTAGCTCATGACGAACATCTGGGAATTGATTACGTAGACATGTGAAGATGGCGGCGTCCAAAAACACGAAGGGAAGGGTGAGAAAAAAGCGACAAACTTTGCAACAAAAGTGTGAGCTTTCCGCTGCGCGTAAAAGAGTAATACTTGGCACAGATGATGTTGACTACCCAATCTAACTATTGCGCTAGTCAATTTAGTGTGCTCAAAACGCCTTTCAGGGCCCCTTTAACGTGTCTGTAATTAAGTAGGCTGTGAACGGTGTTTGCGCAGCAGTAATTTCACCAGGGACTCAAACCACCTCTATTCGCATGCCTTATTTGTGGCCATAACATTAAGCTGTTCACTTAGTGTCGGGTAGGTTATCTGTTAATTAGGGGAAATCAGGCAGAATAATTTTCTCCGGGCATCATTTCTCTTATCAAGCACATCGTCACATTTCGACATACGAGCTTCCGTGAGTGGTAGAATCCACCCTTTTGCGGCCGGGTTACTGTGAGAACTACGGCAGGTAGACGCTAGAGCACTGAATTTTATTTGCAATTAGCTTGACATTCATTTGATAAAACCTTTGTGTAAGCACAGCTTCGTTATTCTTTCTCTTTTTGTCTTTAGAGAAATTAGTTTATCCACCTCTACGGAATAAACGGGAGAAGATTGAACTTGGTGTCATTTGCGATGTATCTAGCCTTGACTATGGCGAGGATGAACATCAGTATCGGTCGAACTACTGATCCGTCCCTTCTCTAAAACTGTTGCAAGACCATAGAGGCAACAGAGACAATACGCTGTTCAAAAAAGAGGAGGTAAAGAGCCGGATCCCGATTCTCTATGTTCGGAGTGTCCATGCGGATCCTGCTTCAAGGTCCCTTTAATAGTAAATATCCAGAAAGGTCTTTTTTTAAAACAACGTGTCTGACTTCTCCCTAACTTGTCGGTGCAGACGCTTCAACGCTTCGTTGCCGATGGAGTGAAGAAAAAAGACACAGTGGAAAAGAATAGAGAAAGAACCACCAGCACTCTGTTGTCATCCTCTATTGTCTCGTCTTACCGAATTTCTCGTCTTGCAATTTTCATTTCGAAGCAGCTCGCTGCAAGAACACTTGGTCCGTTTTAGTTGCACTGCCGGTGGTTATAAAAACGGAGTCCAAGTGGAACATGAGAAAAAAACAGGTTTTATTTCCACTTATCAAAGGTGTGAAGATCTATCGTGTCTGGGGTTAACACCAATACAGTTACTCGCAAGCCTTTCATGTGCTAAGACTTCTTTGGGAAGCCGAAATCTCCCGTCTTCTTCTTTTACATCCTGCGCTGTAGCAACTGCACTCTTCAGCGTACTATTAAAACAAAAGCGAGAAATGCATAGTTCAATTCTCTTTAAAAGAAGCCTTACCAGTGCTGTCTGATGGCAAAACCTGCCGTCTTAAGCAGTGAATATTCGGCTGGCCGCCTCAGGCTAGCAAAGAAGGCTAGAAGGAGGAACTGAACCTCCTATTCGAGAGTCAACTAAAGCTTCTAGGAAGTCGGTCTGCCGAATCCGGGCATATACTGTTGCGGGGACAGGAAGCAACGAGCTCGAATGAACAGTGAACCGCTAAGCCTTGCCGCCGAAGCTTGGATGCCGGCGGAGAGCACCGGCAGCGGGAAGGTCTCGGCGAACTGGCGCGCAGACGTCCGCACGACATCGGCCAGGAAGCAAGCCAGCCGGCGGGCCAGTGTCTCGCTGTCATGCGGGCTCCGAGACAGAAGGCACTGCAAAGAAACAACAGGACGAGGCCGAGGCGAACTGTCAGACACCACTCAACATGGCGCTGGCAAAGGCTGCGGCTGGCTGCAGCCGCGTAAGGAAACCGCGGCGAACTTTCGGACACCAACACATGGCGGCCGGCGAAGGCTATACTGCCGACACTAGAGTTCCTGCACGTATGTAGCACGCAGATAGCAAGAAAGCCTACCGAATTATAGTATCATAATAAAACCCGCATATCGCAGCACGTTTATTTCGACAAATCAAGGGTACGGCAGAGATATATTGGATTCCGGGTCGCGTATTTGCAAACGCTTCGTTGTCCAGAGTACCCCACGTGACATGAGTGATGTCATTTCACCCGATGCAGACAGTTATATAATTAAACATGGCCATAGGCTGCGCCCCGAACCTATCTGAACCTGTAGGATACTGAAACACCACAGTAACGAAAACAACGCGTAGAATTGAACGTTGAAAACGCTTTTACAATAACAATCTTTTTTGCGCTGTGTACGTGAACTACACTTTTCTGCGCATGAGTGCACTCAAATGTGAGCCCGAAATGGCAAGAACTTAATCGTACAAACTCGTGGTCGCAGAGCTGACGAAAGATATAGTTGCTGCTGCAACCAACACTGCAGCGAAAAGGGAATGGTTTCGCTCCGAAACAGGCCCAAAAAAGCTATTGTGAACTAACGGATCAAAAAATGCAATCTCAATGGCCTGAGGCTATTAACTGCTATTTCTTTTTGTTTGGTGCCTGTTTACGGTTCTTAACCGTTTGTGAAGCACGCCCGTGGAGGCGCGAGAGCACCACGTTCACTTGGGAAATATCTGCAATCTGCATGCGCTATACCTCACACTCACGTGCAGGGGCACATTATCAGGACAGCCGAACCTTTTTTGGCTTGTTCACGTGCGATTGGCTGCGTTGGAACCAAAACAAAGACGCAGTGCTATCCATTCGCGAACGGCAAGCGAGGCGTGCGGGTCGACCCTTTCAACTTCTTCGTCCCGCTTGCACTTTGAGCGGCAAGCACCCATGCTGCGCTAATAGTTTTATAATTGACGCAGTTGGCAGGCCGACCCTACTGCGCATGCGCAAAATAGTCCCAAACATGCCGAAAGAATGAAATCTGAGAACGTTCTGCCTAATACCGGAAGTGCTTGCGACCATTTCATCCCCGCTGTACCCGATTGGTATATGTTCCAGAAGCCGGAACGCTGCGTGAACATGCGGGGCGCTGTGCAACATTTGGATTTTTTTCTTGACCCTATTGAAATCTCACACGCCGCTTATAATAACAGACAAGACTGTGCCTCGAATACTTCCTTCCATATTCGTGTCGGCTATACAGTTTACCTTGCAAAGATTTTCACGGCGACGCTATATCAAATACTCAGTCGGATCGGATACAAAAAATTGCCCCCATCTCCCCGCGAGGGAACCCTGGTGTGATGCGGCGCGTGCATACGTGAAATGAGAGAGTACACGTGTTTTAGCGACCACCACCCAGCTCTTTATTACATTTAAGGACTTTATGGTCAATAAAGTGCACAGTGAGCGGTTGCCGCAGCAGGGGTCGAATTTTGGTTTCATCGTCGATGTTCGAGAAGAACGAGAGCGAGCGCTTACTGAACCGCCGCGGAGCGATACCCGCTTTATATTCACAGCGCTTGAAGGAGAGGAGACCGCGGGAGAGAGTCGCGCATGCGCGCACATGCGCACCGGAGCAGCTGTTAACGCAGTGTTAACGCAGCGAAGCGCGCGCCAACCAAGCGCGCCAGCTGTCGTTATGCTAATGTTCCGGAGTGAGAGTGTTGCGCACAGCTGTGGGAGAGACGAACGGAGGAGAGTCGCGCATGCGCAGGCGGCGTGCGGACGGACGCCGACGACGCAGGAGGGACATGCCTCAGAGCAAGAGATGCGCCGCATCTAAAAATCAACGCGACAACACAAGACACCAGCGCAAGGTCATACTTACCGTTAGGAACTTCAGCAATTCATCCATTGTGGCATTCTGTAAACGAAGGAAGCGAAGGGCATCTTGCTGTATTATAAAGCGCGAGATTTGAACAAAAAATTCCGGCAGGGGAGAAAAAGGCAGAAAACCTATAAAGGGACATCAACGCTTGGTTGGAATAGAAACCATTTTGCATTTTGCTGACAATTACACCATATGTTCAAAAGGCAGTACATACAATTACTAGCGCTAATTGGAAAACCAGAAACATGTGGTAAATGTTGTGAACATTTTACGGGTTAATCTCTTACGACAACTATACAACTCCCTCAGGTGTGCATTCAAGAATATGCGGCTACCTTGTGCGTATGGACAGATAGAAATTTACATCGAGTTGGTGAAGAAATTTACGCGAAGGTTGATCACGTGTTTTATTTTTGTAATGGAGAAACATGTTGACTGTGTTGTGGAGCTGTAAATAGCGATGCACAAATCGAAAGCCGGCATAAAAACCTTTGACGTAGACATTGTTACGATACCACGACATTAAGTGTATATTATGACGCTATCAATTACGGGCTGACGCCATCTTATTGCTAACACAACGAAAAGCTCGGATGGGAGGTACAGCAAGCACGAGAAGAAATTTTTAAAGCATAAAAAAAAGTCATATACGAAAGAAAAGCTGGTTTGTTCTAAGTTGTTCGGAGCCGTAAACACGATGGCGGAGGTTCGTTCCTTCTGGTTTGGGCGTGGAAGGGGGCTATCTTGGTGATTCAGGCCCTTAATCGCAAATTAGATGTGTTATCCGCCTTAAATTCGTTAGACGCTCTTAAGCCAGTGGTTTTGAAATGGGGGTCCGAGGATCGTGCAGGTGTTCCCCGGGGGCATTTTAGTGGTCCGCGAACCCCTCCCTAAATTTGACACCCCTTCCTTTATGCAAAAAGGTGGCCTCGCCGCATGACTTGTACGTTTTCTTTGTCCAAGTAGCACATGTTTTAACGTTGGCTTTTTGCACAACACGCAAGCTAAGAGAAAAAGCCAGCCAACACTGCAAGAGTGACAATATGACACGCATCAACATTAAAGTCAGTAACAAAAGTCTGGAATTGAATAAGTATGTGGACGACTTTAGCTGCGAGTACAAGTTGCCTGACAGTACGACACGAATAAACATAGTTCTTCGTGGGGTCGTCCATCCCTTTTTCAAGCTCGATAAAGGTCCTCGGCTAACTAATGGTTAAGAGCAATTTTTCTTAGGCGAACGTTGCGAGATAAGCTAGCGGGATCAACCGATGGCGCGACATTCTGGTAGCAAACTTCCTCTCGCTAACAAATGGTGTAATCGCTCGTACGCCCTTGTTCAAGCCAGATTTCCCAGTATTTGTAGTTTTTTGGAGTGTTACTGGCTTACAAGAAAAAAATCGACATAAATTAGAAGAGACAGTTTGACTAATTACATTGATTCATTGCGAAAAACAGCGAGCATGCGTGCACAAACACGGAGGACAACAACAGGCACACGCTAAAAGACACTTTAGTAAAGTCGTCCGCAGGATTATCTGGAGTACGATATCCCACTTTAGCGTGGCATAGCTAGAACATTCCGACGTAAAACGATTCAAACCAGTGAGGAGAACTTCAGTATAACCTGCAACTTCAGAGCAGTCCAAAAGTTGTGACGGAATTATTATCTTCCGCTGAGAAAGGAGCAAACGGTAAGTGTGGAATGCGTTGCTCCAGCTAAGACGGTGAACGACTGTACTCTGTCCTGCTTAGTAGCGCCCTTCGCATTTGCCTTTTCGCGCTTTGTATTCAGGATCAGGCAACATAAATGTGCACACTGAGGGAGAGAAAAAGGCCAAATGTTGCCCCGTGCGTTGCAGCAAAACCGACTCTTTTGACCCGGCAACGCAGCCCGATAAATCCCACAAAGCATTCAATGAATTCCGTCTCGATCTGTACTTACGCTCAGCGTTTCGCCTTCCCTGCACCTCAGGAGGGTAGAGTTTGTGCACTGCAAAAAATCAGCAGCGCGATTGCATCAGCGATAGTGAAACTGTAGACGCTAGGTTACAAACAAACAAACAAAAACATCCCCATCCCTTCCTGAAGAAAGTTGAGAGAAGCGAGAAAGATTTCTCACATCAAAATATTCGTTAAAAGTGTGTCAAACTTTCGCTGAAAGTGTCTCCAATCGATCTTCAAACCTTCAAAGACCCAAAATGGCAGACGAAGAACGAACCCATGCGGCCATTTCTCGCGCACTAAGTAAACGCATCTACGAACGATCTAAACGTATACCAATACGTGGTTTGTGAGATAACGGTATACTACTGTACTCCTCCTTCATGATAGATGCGTGCATTGTTTTATTTAGTACCGTTCCTTTTTCGCAATTTTTGCAGCAACCGTTTTGGCGCAGTGGACGCCCTGCTTCACGCATGCGCCGTATGTCCGGAGATCAGAGCTATTCATTCGAACAACTGGTCCAAGGGGAAACCCACTAGTTTTTTTCACAGGACGCCATCGGTCCTAAGAAAGCTTTCGCTTTAGAATGAAGCACGTGACTTATGGCGAATACTACGGGTCGCTTTAAAGCAGCATTTCGTACTCTGAAAGAAAACATACATCCTATTGGGATTTTCCCTTTTCAGAACATGCTGCAGCTTCCACAAGACGACCAGTGGAATCTGCCGCTAATTATGGCGCGAATATTCGTATTCAGTAGCTCTTGCCATTAGATTCGGGGAGGTGTTTTATTCGATATCTTCGAATAGTCCGGTGCAGCCGAACATTCAGCCATACTGCAAACATCCAGTATTTGGCATTAAACTTCTTAACATGCTGCATCCAGATTATGAATCTTGCTAATGTGGCAAAATGGCGAATTGGAAAACGCAGCTGCGTTTTCTACTTTGTTTATTTTTTTCGGTAGAGCCAATGGGGTCCCGCTAAAATACATACTCTTCCAAGGGGAATTTCTTGCAAAATATAACAAAAACTAGTGGGAATTTCATTCATTCGCAGCCAGTCTTTGAACCTTCGTGTTCGGTTATTTCTCCGAGGTTAGATTCGGTTCGAAGATTTGTTCATCCCCTGTTCCGAACGAGAGTATCTTCCCAATACACGCAGTATTTAGAGTGGTTCGGTGCCGCCGCTTACTGATCCTAGCAGCAACAAACGTACAATATCGACCGCACGAACCTATTTTCAAATCCTTCACATATTGTGTACTTCGCTTTGAAGTGGCTTGCCTGCAGAGAATCATTTTGAGCTGTGCGCGCAGCCGAGTCGTGCATCTATTGCCCCATTTTTTAATCCTACCTCTGCATATAAATTGTTGTGAAAACACTGCTGCACAAAACGGGGTTAAGAAAACATTGTCCCTTCACCGATCTTAATGAACTCCTGCAGCGGCATAGCTTTCACGCAGGATGACTCTAGCCGTTTTTGCAGGGGTGTGTGTGGGCCTGCATGCTACTGTCGCTTCCACTGATAATTTATGTGTCAGAAACCGGGCCTCTTAAGCGAACATAGAAAAATAACCATTTAAGAAGCGTATGGTAACAGAGCTGTCATTACGAACAACTGAAAAATTCCGGGCCGTCTCCACTAACGTGAAACCTGGGGAAGGGCAAAGTAAACAGTGTATAAGGGCATTCTTCGCGCATTGGAGTTTTTGCCAACGGAGATGAAACCGTTGGGGGTAGAGGTATACAGCTTTGCTGTAAAAGTCTCGTGTCTTCGAAGCACGAAGTGTTCTAGCGCGAGGCGATGGAACCGTCAGGGATAGAGGTATACAGCTTTGGTGTGATAAAAGTCTCGTGCCTTTGAAGCACGAGGCGTTCTAGCGGGAGGCGTGTTTTAGTAGCGTGACTACATGAGACGACCCTTACGACGTTGACAGGAGACGCCAACGGCCCGAGCCCCTAAGGGTGTTCGCCCCTAAAAGTACTCCAGCCTGCCCCGAGAAATCCGAGAGGAGCGTCACGGATTTGAGAACACGCTCGCGCAGAAGTTCGGCAGGATATGTGGTGTGTCGGATCGACAATAGGTCGACCGGTAGAATAAAATGATGGCTAGACATATGAACGAGAGAAGTAGGGGAAATAACAGCTGAAGGGATGATACAAGGCCGTTCGGGATCACAAGCTGGATTTGGGTCATGCAGGGTAGACGTGGTTGGACGTGCACGAGGAAGCCGTTCGTCCTGTCGCGGACGCCAGCAGGGTGTGATGAGGATGATGGTGGTGGATGGGACACCCTTAGTGCATTTTCGCTGCAGCAGGTTCACTTACGTTGTTGATTCCGAAGGAAGAGGGCATACTGATATTTATGGGCGGCCCGCATATGATGGAACTCGGAAAGAAGGTCCCACAGCCGAAAACTGGAAAGCCCAGCGGGTTGCACATCATGTCGGCGATGGCGACCGGGTCGTTCCCATCTGAAAAGCGAAGGGTTTCGTTAACGAACACGGTAAATTAATTGTGACGCGATAAGACTCCCTGTTCTCTACTAAGCCATCGGCCACATTAAAATTAATCAAACGTCTTTTATACAACAGTTACTCCAGTCACAAAATTGCCCATTTGACTATACATCGTGGGCGGCAGGGAAATTTGCCCCTTGTTTAGGGGCCGCTCTGTTTTGGGTTCAAATTAAAAACAGGGAAAACGGACTTGAACAATGTTTCTCCGACTGTAATAGTAACGGTCCATTGAATACGTCATCTCCGTGCCTTCCTTACTGCACGACACCGACGAGTATCTACGAATTATAAAATTGTTCCCTATATCTGTACCTCTATTAGAAGTGGTGATACGGTGAGCAGCGAGGTTACCTTGACGACGAGGCGGAAGAGTGTGGCTTGCCGTATTTTCGCGCGTATAACGCGCCCCTGCATGTAATCCACTCCCCACTTGCAGCCCGCCGGAAAAGAAAAAAAAATATTCGCGTATTGCCCGCACATTTCATACAGGAAAGGCTGCACCAAAGCTGTACCAAGGCTGCACAATAGGCAGAAAAAGCGTATATTTAGCAAGTAGAATACACTTAATGCAAGGCGAAACTCACAAATAGCTAATAAAATTCAGTTCTTAGAGTGCGCTCGTCCTTGTTTCTTTTTTTCTTTCTTGTCCATGTATGTTTTGCGCAATCGCTGCCTTTGAAGGCTTCGTTAGGGTTACTGCGTAGGAGCTTCACGGCACGACGCTCATTGCCGTGAAGCTGCACTAAAGTAAAAAAAACCCGCATTATCCGCGCCCCTACTTTGCCTCTTGGTGAGTATCTTTGCCACTTGGTGAGTATCCCAATTGGTGAGTATCTTGCGAGACAAAAACAAATATTATTTGATGACAGGCAGAGTTAGTAGCTTCGCACCTCTACTTCGCACCTCTACTTCGCAGTAGCTTCGCACCTCCTGCGTACGCCAGTGCTTATAAACATATTACCACATCAGACCCTCTTTTCTCTTTCAACCATCAAACATCCACGGGGATAGAATTTTCTCGTCAATATACACTAGAACTAGTTTGCTCTATACAGCGGCATGTGGCTGGCGGTTTCTTGAAAAAATGCGGCTTCAATTACAGGCACAACAATGCAAATGCGGGCCAAGTTTGACTTAAGTTCGGGACGGGTGATTGGAACAAAGTTTCGTCGCGCTTACCTGACTTCAGCTGGCGAAGCACTCCCACAATGAGACCTCTAAGAAGAAACATGGACTGAATTGGTTGCGTGATTTGCGGTAGCATTCGGAGCACGCACTGAAAGAGAAAAAAAAACATGTAAAGTAAAACGCAACCATGGGTGCTGCGTAACGCCGCTGTTGCCTTTCATGTGGCCTGTTCATGTACAGTCTCTGTTAGAAGTTCCTAAACCATGCCAAAAGCTAGCAAGTCCAACAGAATTCGAAATACAATCTCATCTCTCTGGCGAGACGAAAATGTGTTATGGCAGCACGCTAATGGAAGCGCCTTTACTTTTTATAATAGAGTTCATCTATACAGACCCGTAGGGAGCGGGGGCTGTGTAGAGGAACAATACTTTCTTACTGCCATGAAATAGTTCTGTCACGCTGAAACGTTGTGCTTTTGCTTCGAATTATTTGTTGCCGAACATTGTTCGAAGCGGCTACAAAATTTTCCAAAAATTTTACATAGTGTGTTTATAGGATGAGGGCAAAACGCCGCAACGTTATTCAATGAACATTGCCTCACAGACGGGAACTTACCGTGTATATTCTCCTCCCTTCTTGCGTTGCATTTTCCTGAAATTGGGCGTTAGAAGTTAAAAAGTATACACAAGCTGAGATGTAAATCTGGTAAAAACTATCCGAAGCGTCGGGGAACTTACTGGTCTGTCCGAACAGTAATCAGGATTCGGGCCGAGGCACTGCGGAATTGAATGAAAGACACCAACGTTACTTATTTGTTGTAGTTGCAAAACCAAGAAAAATGCCGAAGACGCAGTGGGCTGCGTTTTTCATGGTCGTGTAATGGTGAACTTTGGAAGCAGAAGGCGATCGCGCGGCTTGATACGACTGACGATTGTCAATTGTTTGCAACGCTGAAAAACTTTATCCATATTGTGTAGCTTTGGCGCGTAAGGCTGTACAATTTTAATGCTTGGGTTCGGTGCACCAAAGGAATCTTTCTTCAATTTTACTAAGTTTAACCTCGTTATTTCTTTTCTTTTGCGCGAGGTAAGGTCAATGTTCGGCGCACTTACCTCGGAGAAGCCGAGCACGCCGGGCAGCTGGGTTTCAGTGCACTGGGCTGTAATAAAACAGGACATGTTGCGAAAAATTCCATGCATGGCGATGTGTTACATGATAATTTTGTTTGTTACCGACCGTGCATGTGTACGTTTGTGCCGGAGTCTGTGTCTGTGCGCGTGTCTGGGATTTGCGCTTGTGCTTGTGCTTGTGCTAGCGCCTGTGCTTTGCGCTTGTGCTTGTGCTCGTTCTTGTGCCTGTTCTTGTGCTTGTGCCTGCGCATGTTCCTGCGCTTACCCCTACGTCTGACTGCAGAGCCGCGCTGCTATCCAGATAGCGAAGAACTTGTTTCATTTAGAAGGTGACGTCACAGCGCACAGCACACACTGAAAAATTTTCTTTGGAATCGGAGATGAGCGCCTGTATAAGTGTCGTGAAAACAACGCTTGGAAATCTACACAAAGGCAGAATGATACAAACGCATTGTTCTTTAGTAAATACCCCGGACCTTTCATTTCTGTGACACGGCCAGTGATGCAAAACGTTGAATATGCCGTGAGGCAAAGCCAATTTCCGGCGCCACGTGATTGCTCAACATGCGTCGTCACACACTTTTCGCCGCACAGCGTAAGGGCTGCGAAAAAAGGCTGCTCCCGCGTGAAGACTTCGCGAAACGAGCTAACGAACAACTTCCGCGATTTCGGGGGTACTATTTATTTCCTTGCTCACTACATTAAAAATTTTACCCCCTCCCTTACTAAAGAAAGCTGGGAGAGAAGCGCGAAAGCTTTCTCACACGAAAACAGCGTCAAACGTTCGTGGAACCTTCGCTGAAAGTGCGTCAATTTGATCGTCAAACCTTGAAAGAGCCAAATCGCAAACGAACACAGGCGACCATTTTTTTGCGCACTAAGCAGATGCATCTACGAGAGATTTAAATGCATAGCGATACGTGGTTTATGAGATCAGGCATACTATTGGACTCCTTCTTCGCGATCGATGGTTGCATTGTCTTATCCAGAACCGTTCCATTTTCGCGATTTTCAACTAACCGTTTTGATACAATGAAGGCCCAGTTTCGCGGACGCGCCGCGGGTCCAGAGATCTTATCAGAGCTTCTCGGTCGACTAACCGATCTATGGGGAAACGCATTAGTTTTTTGACAGGACGCTGTCGGTCCCACTAAAAGAGCTTTCGCTTTAAAAGGGTGAATTGTTAGTAGTACAATAAATAAGAGCGTAGGGCGGATTTTTTTTTTTTTCTCAACTACGAGATTTCGGAAAGCATCCTCGCTAACCACGCATGACTTAAGTTCCTCGGATGCTGGAATTTCTCTTCAGAACGTTACTCTCCATCCTCCCTTCTCCCAATCATTCAACCCACGTGCTTCTTACCTTCAACATTCGTCCAGACGAATAAAAGCACCAGCGCGACGCCCAAAAAAGCGCTACGCTCAGACATGGTCACTTTCCCTTGCGTTTGTCTTCGGTATATGGACAACAAAAGCTCTTTTTTCTGTGTTCCGTGTCAGCCACGGCTCGGCAAGGTTCCCACTGGAGTGTTTGGAAGAAGAGAGCAAAGCCGAGAACATTACGTAACCGTTTTCCCATCTGCTGGGGGCTGCTTCCGCGGGGCGCTTCTTTAAGCGCTTTTTTTCCGTCCGGCTGTTTACGGCGTTGACTTCCGGCGGCTGTCATTTCGTTTCCCGGGTGTCACACGACTTTGTTTACCCTGGCCTTTGAACCCAAGGTCCGCGATTCAAGGTTTCCATGTTTGACACGGGTGTCAACACCTCCCTGGCTAAGGAGGCGTTTGCCACGTTGCTGGGATCAGGCGTACACGACCGTACAATCTTAACCGAGACCCCGAAGGGTTAATCCCTCCCAAATAGAGAGTCAACGATACTCATAACCTTCGCCCGATGTCTGGCTTCTCCCATCTTTAGTTCCTCGTACTCATTAGTGGCCGGACATCATCACACCACGGCGTATGTGCATGTTTTCAAAAAGCATTTAGATGTTGCCTGCATTATTAGAACTTATAAGCACGTCGTGGACGGGAACTTCCTGTCGTTACAACAAGAGCGGCCCTAGCCTTCTTTGATCTAGGAGGTGTTTCGTGAGGTGAGGGGAGGAGCCGGTGTCATACGGCAATGACCGGTAGCATTCTTGATCCGACAGGCATTTCGAGCGCGAAGTGCGCGTGAAAAACTTTTGGAAGCCACCTGACGAACACGCCTGTCGGAGACCTCGGGTGAAACCAAACCAAAACGAACAGACTCGGCCGTCACGGAAAGTTGTTTCCACCGGTTCTTGGGCCACAGGATGGATATCGTGCAACGGATTTTCACAGCCGGTTAGAAATGAGAGCTAGAGAGAGAGTGTTTGTGTGTGAACGTCGTTTCCCATTCAAATTTTTGGAGGTTTAACACGCCTCACCGGTCTGTGAGGCGCGTTGTAGTGGAGGGCTCCGGATTAATTCCTACCACCTGGGGATCGTTAACGTAATCTCGACACACGAGCGTTTTCGCCATTCGCCTCCATAAAAAAGTCAGCCACAGCGGCTGGGATCTAACCCGCGTCACTGAGCTCGTTACCACAACGGCTCTGCCACCTAGCCACCACGTAGGGTGAGTGAACGCTTTTACCAAAATGTTTCGTCTGGCCATGTGCTCTTGTCTCAATATTTTGTTATTTCAGATTGATCCCTGAACCACGCCAATAACACCCCTCCTTACCCGTACCGAAATTCTCACCCACCACCGACTATACCCATTTCAAGACATCACGCAAAATTGCCGCACTTGAAGACACCATTTCCCACATCCTCACCCGAAGCTTCAGACAAACACCTCTACTCACACAACTTGGCTACATCAAATGTACCCCACCCAATAACCCTGCCCTAACCCGTGTAACCTCATTGTATGATCTTGGGGTGCGCACATAACCCAGCCCTCCCACTTTTACACCCTTCCCTTTCCCTTCCTTTTTGGGAGAACCGGCTTTGATGAGCAGCAACTCCTGGTGTCCAGGGCTGAGAAAGCACGGTCTTCCCTTGTTCTCCTGGACTAAGGGACCACTCCCACGTCTCCAGGCTCAAAATAAAGTTTCTCAAGAACAACAACAACAACAAACCGAAAATCTCGACCCGAAGCAAAAGTCTCAAACCTACCCACCTACACGTACCCTCCAGTACAGTGGAGCGGGCCCGTCTCACCAGCAAACAGTCAGGGCACCTTTCACTGAGACAGCGCCAGAAGATCGGGCTTGTTGTCTCATTAGTTTAAGCTTATCCAACCAATGAATCAGAATTGGCCAGCTCGATCAGCGAAACTCAATTTCGGCTGGTGGATGCAGCAAGCTCCAACGGGACTCTGAATTGAGGAATCCGAGACCACGCTCTCTCTCTCTCTCTCTCTCTCTCTATCTATCTATCTCTCTCTCTCTCTCTCTCTCTCTCTCTCTCTCTCTCTCTCTCTCTCTCTGGTGTTTTCTTATTAATGCATTTACGGCTTCATGTCGCTGACTTTTTAATTCCCTGACTTTTAATACCGCTGATTCCTTTAACACATCTTTCTTACCAGCTGCAATTGAGGCTTGGAATGCCCTACCCGATGCAATTGTAAATGAGGGCGATCCACAGAAATTTCGGCAGCAATTAACCAATTTTTTTCCGCACTTAATCAGACTTATTCTCTTTTCTTCGTTGTGCAATCGCTTATAGAACCAACACTTTGTACCTAATTTACTGCAATGCTTATCTTCAAGCTTTCTTTGTACAGCAATTACCGCTTAACAAGTGGAAATATGCCCTTTGTATGCTTATGTGTCAATACCGCCTAAAATGTAAAAAAAAATGTGCCTTTTGTGCTTCTGTGTGTCAATCATGTGTGTTTTATAACCATGTTTTATGAACTTCCTTACTGATCATGCACCCCCCCCCCCCCCGTATGTAATACCCCGAATGGGGCCTTTAAAGGAGCCATGAAGAGAAAACACAAGTTTGGTTCATTCAAAAGATTGTCTCGTTAGAATCATACTGACACCACTTTTAACGTAAACTTCGCTCAAATAAGCTACATAATTAGGAAAAACGGGAATGGTCATGCGACCCACCAGCTCATTTCCCGCAACTGAACCTATAATGTCACATGAGCTAAGCTCTGCGATTGGCGGAGGCTGGCAGAAGCAGACGAAAATTAGGTAGAGCTTACAAACTAGACGAACGAGCGATTTGCGCTTAAATTTAGGGCACATTCTTTACAAAGCAATAAGAATGATGGGACAAACAGTGGAAGTTACGAAAGCACATGTAAACATAGAAGTACTGATGCGTTCTGCTGTTCGTACTGCGCACAGCATGCTTGGTTTAGCCAGCTGCACAGCACTACGGGGCTTGGGGTTGTCTCAGACGACACTGGCCGATTGACGCAAGCAACGGTGTCTTACGTGACCCCATTTGTCGAGCGAGCACTGTTTCAGGGAACGAATATTTTCTCCCAGAACAAAAACAAGCCAGGTTTAAATGCGGGCAAAAACAAACCAAACGCTTGCCACGGTATGGTGGCACCATCTAGGTTACAGAACGTAAAGAAACGCGGGAACAAACCAACACCGCTGTACAGGGTGGAGACAACCTTTGAACGGTCCCGTGCCGCCGCAATTGGGCCAACGGGCTCAACGCGTTATTCTTTTCGTTTCCCACGAGACCTAGCAACGCGAAACAGACAATTTGATTCAAACTTCTTCAGTAAACCGCGTTGCGGCGATAATTTTAGCGCGGTTTTGACACAATGACTTGCTTCGGCGGCGAGCGAGCAACCGAAAATGGCGGCGCCAGCGTATACGTGTCTCTACCCTGTACGGCGGATGCGTGAATGAAGGTATTCTAGGCTGCAGAGCGGTCGGTTCCCGTGATGTCACTTGTACCACGAAAACGCACGATTGAGCGGGAAAATCAAAATTTTAACCTAAATTGTTTAATTTCTCAGTGAATAAAGCACTGTTTGTATCCGGACAAGCGCTGGGGGCACTATAAAAGACGAAATCTTTCGAATAAAACCAACTTGCATTTTCTCTTCATGGCTCCTTTAAGGGAAAAATAAATGATGATGATGATGATGATGATGATGATGATGAAGGAATGAGCCGCTCCTTCCAAGAAAAGGGAAGAATGAGGAGTAGTTGAAGAAGCCTTGATTTTGGAGGAGGCGCTTTCCTGCCAAGTCCGGTAGAGGCCTTTATCGCTGAGAAACCCTCTGCATTGTGGTAAGATTGGTAAACCATGTTTTTCGGCGGTGAAATAGCGTCAGAGGAATGCCTGGCACGCGGCGAACACGGCGAACACGGCCGCCGCCCGCGCATAAACAAAGGGGCGGACATGTCGACGCCGCTGAAGATAGCAACAAACAACTTTTTCTTTTTGTGCTTTATTGTAAAGAGTAGAAAGTAGTCGGTGACATAAAATGGGCGTTCAAAAAGGAACAATGTGTTTATTCTGCTGTCAGCACCCGTGTCATCTTTACGCAAGCCCAGCAAGCATCCGGGTTGTTTTGCCCGAGTGACGTTCCCTTCGCAGGCTGTCACTCCGAAAAGTTCCATTACATTTCCCCAGCTAAGCCTACATTGGAAAATTTCACCTGGCTTTATTGAGGCATGGGGTTTTGTGGACGAGATTTTATGAAACCGCCCTCGACACTCCTCCCGTTTCAAGGGCTTAGCGGGGGTGGGAGTCCGAATACTTCCCGCAATTATCCAAAATTTTCAGTGAGCGACACTAGTGTCACTAGATAAGGTTACGGAGTATCGGCACTCTTTTCTCCTATTGTTTCGTGCCGCTGCCATAATCATTGGTCAGTTCGCATCACGTGACATTTGTTTACAGTGCGACGGTGCATGGGCGCTGCCATTTTGTTGCTTGTGCATTTTCAGTCGGTAAATTGTGGAAGACTTAGCTTGTCCTCCCTGCTCTGCGGCTGCGCGCGACTAACGTTGTTCCGAACACGAATCAAAGATAACGCGGTTAGCAGCATTTCAGCAGCTGAAGTGCGTACGAAGATGTCGTTTTGCTGTATCTTCGGCAGTGTTGTTAACAAACGCCCCCGTAGAAGTTAGCGGCGAGGCCGTAGAAGAGGCAATCTCGCAACACTGATGAACGTCAAAATGGCCGCCGTTGCTGACTTGCGTGCCTGAGTGCCGCTACTCTTATACCTTATCTAGTGACACTAAGCGACACAACTAACCACAAGGCTTCATTCAAGCAGCGCTAGCGCGCAGGCCCTGGTTGTTTTTATTTTTCACGGGTGCTGAATAACACCCACCGAAAAATATTTCTGGCTCATAGGTCACTGCCGCCGCTTCATATCATTATGGTTGTTAGTCCATGGTGAAGTTGCTAGGGTGCCGGTTGACGCGCATGTTTTACATGCAATCCGAATTTTATACACGCAAGATGTTCTCCAACCTTTCTACGGGCACTCTGTTCCGGTCGTTCTACAGAAGCATTGGACGCTGGCAGAGTGGGCAGTGAGATGGCCAGGACTTCGAACTGGTTTATTAAAGACGATATTCCTTCTTGGGCTACTTAAACCCAGAAATTTTGGTCTGTCTGTATTCCTGTCTGTCTGTCTGCCTGTGACTCTTTTCAGCCACCCGGCCAATTTAAACTGGATACTGCGCCATAGTCTTATGTACGCACAGCCAAATGTAAACGTCTAAGCCCGGTTTATATGTTCATACTTGTCAACTTTGTTGAACAAGAACATAACATTACACAAATATAAGACAGGAAACTAGTGCGCAAGGTATATTTACAGTGTTCCCTTATTAAAAAAATGGCCGCGTATCTGCTCCTTTCGTTGCAAATGTCGACAAAAGACGATGGTCTTTATCGACTTTTGACAAGTAAATACCCCCTTCGATTTCCCGCTCACCTCTCATGTTGTTCCTCTTGCGTCGCGCTCCTCCCAAGGTAAAGACGCCAAAGGTTTGCTTAAATCATTTTAAATTTACCGCGTTCCACCGCTCCAGGCCGGGGTGTCTCGATGCCAACGCTGCCGTACGGCCAAGAGGCGCGTGAATCGAGGCGCCATACTTCAACGTTTATAGAACCGCGTTTCCCTACTCCACGTACGTTGCAAACAGAACGTGGAACCTATCTAGTGGAACCTTTCGTAACTGTTGCCGGTTGATTTCTTAAAATGGCGCCAGAAGCTATAGTGGCGCGGGCGACAGCAGGCGATGGCGGAGTGAATTCTTTTTCTGCAGTTGATGAAGTATTTAATTTCGCAAAAATCAAGCATGTATGATTTTTTATAAAGGAACACTGCAAATATCACTTCTGTATTAATTTGCTGTCTTATATTTGCGTAATGTCTTGTTCTTCTTCAACAATGTTGACAAGTATGAACATTACATCGGACTTAGACGGGCAGATTTAGTTGTGACTATATAAGACTATTGCGCAGGCATTGTTTTACTTTGGCCGGGTGGCTGAATCGAGTCACAGACGACAGACAGACATACAGACAGACCAAAATTTCTAGGTTTAAGTAGACCAAGAAAGACTATCGTCTTTAAAAATCCATGGATGCTTAATTTTTCGATAGCAAATTATATTCTACATCTACTGCAGAAAACCGCCGCCGACTGTTGCCCGCGCTATACCTCCTGGGGGCATATGAGAAATCACGCGGCAACAGCAACGAAAGATTCCACTAGCTAGGTTCCACGCTCTGCTTGGAACGCACGTGGAGCTCGGCAACGCGGTTCTATAAACCTTGAAGTCAGCCGCCTCGATTCACGCGCGTCTCCCCCGTACTGCAGCGCTGGCATCGAGGAACCCGGCCTGTAGCAGTGGAACGCGGTAAATTCAAATCGCCTTGAGCAAACCTTTAGTGTGGTGTTTCCCTTGGGATGAGCGCGACGGAACAGGACCAGCATGAGAGGTGAGCGGGGAAGCAAAGGGGGGCATTTCCTTGGCAAATGTCTGCAAAAACTATCGTCTTTTGACGACATTTGCAACAAAAGGAGCAGATACGCGGCCAATTTTTTTTTTTTTCCAGCTTCCGAGCAGTTTTATACTCTTAAAGAAGAATGCAAGCTTGGGCTAGTAGGTACATTACGAAATACGGCGCACTGAACGAGGACACAAGAGAAGACGACTAGACACATATCCCCAGAAGCTATGAAATTTCGCATTGCGGATAGAAGCAATTGTGCAGAGTTACTAGTTAAAAAAGCCACTTTTCTGATGGAGGCGAAAGCAGAAGCGCCCGTGCGTACGAGATTTCGGTGCACGTTAAAGATCCCCAGGTGGTCGAAATTGATCCGGAGCCCTCCACTACGGCGCGCCTCACCGCCTGCGTTGCGTCGGTGCGTTAACCCCCCACAATCAATCGATTACTAGTTAAAAAAACCGTCTATAAACATTATTTCCCAAATTGACAGTGACAATATGCTGATACTTTTTTATTATTCATTTTACTAATGTTGTAGGCTTCCGTAATCTCTCTCTCTCGGTCGTAACCGAGAAACTTTGTTTTTCAGGTTTAGGAGGCCACCCATGCGACCTCCAATATTGCTGCGCGAAAGTCGGTGTAACCGGCACTATGAATTTAAAAAAAAAAAAGAGAGAGATAAAATCTCTGGAAGGTTTTTTTTTTTTTTTTTCACTTGTAACTCTGCGCAAATACTACTATCCACCATTTGAAATTTCATATGTTCTTGGGTTTTTTGCGTAGCATTTTTAATTATAAAATATTTTGGAAGCTCGAAAAATACATCAGCTGGAAGTCAGCGCCCATTTATGTCTCTGCGTGTCAAGTCTCTAGTGCCGTTTTTCCGCGCTGTGGGGAAGTGATTTCAAGACCCTGTAGTAGTAGTAATAGTAAGTATTGTTGAAAATGGCGGACTTAGCCTTGCATAGCTGCCGGCAATTGCTCCGCCTAATCGTCCCCAATACCACATAAAATCTCTCAAAGTCATCACACCTCACTTAGTCCTAAAATAACAGACACGCAATGTCACCACACCTCACTTAGTCCGGCGGCCTGCAAGAATCCGAGTAGGAGATGAGACACCTCTCTTCGCACAATCCAGTGGTCCCTAGGAAAAATAATGTTCTCCGATGTGGCATGGGGCACTCCTAACTTCTGGAGATCACGAAAAAAGTTAGTCCGCGCAGGGTTGGTTTTGGAGCAGTTCATAATGAAGTGATCAATGTCACCAGTCACACTGCACGAGGGGCACAAAGGGGATGAAACAATGTTGATTTTATGTAGCCAAGCTGGTGTACGGGCTGAGTCTGTTCTTACTCGGTGGAGCAGGTAGGCTTCGGCTCTCTCAGGCCTTTCGTACAGACTGGTTGATGCACTGGTCGCCACAGCTGCCTAAAGTTATCGCGAACGGTCTGTTTCTGTATGCGTTGGAAATCGCACCGCCTTTGTACCGTCCTTGTAGATGATAATGTGCCCTTGGCTAAGCTGTCAGCATGTTCGCTTCCCGCTACACCGACGTGCGACGGGATCCACTGGAATTGCACGGTGAAGCCTTCATGCTTAAGCCGCTTTAGCCAACCACCTCGGACCAGATTCTTGCTGGGATTGTTCCGTTCGATTTTTTTCGCCAGCCGGTCTAAAAGTGGCGGATCGGCTGAAGTCTCGAGCAAGGCTACAGAATAGCGTAAGAATTGTCAAGTTGCCAACCAACTACCCTTCCCACCAACCACAAATACAAGTAGCCCATTTTGGCTATTTACAGCCCAAACTGACACCTCTGCGTGCATACCCCGCTCGTCCAACCTGCTACGTTTTTCTTCCGCCGCGTGGCCGTCACGAGCCTGGGCGAAGGCTTCAGGAACGGTTTCGGGGAGGGACAAAATCTCGGGCCATCTCCACTAACGTGAAACCTGGGGAGGGGCGAAGCATGCAGTGTATAAAAGTACTCTTGGCTCATGAGCTTTTTTGCCCACGCTGATGAAACGGCTGGGCGGTAGAGGTACAGAACTTTCCTCTCTAAAAGTCTGGTGCTTTTGAAGCACGAAGCGTTCTAGCGCGAGGCGTAAACGAATGTCCAGGAGTTTTTTTTAGTACGCGTTGCGAAGCATTCTAGCGCGAGGCGTAAGCGGATGCCGGTGTTTTAGTACCGTGACCACATGCTTCGGCGGTTTCGACGACGACATTACACGCCGACAGCCCGAGTCCCTAAGCGGATTCGCCCCTTAAACGCGTGCGGGAACGCGTCCCCCTCCGCACCCGTGCTCGCTGCGAGGTGACAGTGAATGCATAGATTAATGTGCTGCTTGGTCGGGTCAGGAATTTACATAACAGTGCCGTCATTCCCAGGAGCGGGAAATTCGCGACTCCAAGTATCCTGATGCAGTCTGGCAACAATGGGCAAATCCGCAAAGGTGGCTGCCGGAAAAAGTTCGCGGCGACACTCCGGCTGGCTGCTGGGCTGAGATTTTTCGTGGTAGCTGCTAATCGCAGTTTCTCAACGAGGCAGAGGGCATTGGCGTTGCTGTTCGAACCGTCTATATTCGTATGAAATATCATATGAAAGTGTAAAGCAGCATTTTCCATTATTCCCCCTTCAGCTGGGGCAACTGAAGGAGCGCTGCCCTGTCACAAGAACCAGCACGGAGAAACATCACTGCCCCACCAACCGCTCCCGCTGAATCGTAACCGCTCTCAGCAACGGTTTATATTCCTGAAACAACTTAAAATTGGGTAGCGCAGTGCGTAAACATTTCACTAGACGGACAAAGCCACTAACCTTGGCTGTCATCACATAACTAGTGAAAGCTATTTCTGTACCACGAGCTACGCCCCAACCATATGCGGCTGCTATGTGTTCTTCCACCATGACGATCGAGCATTTTGCAACTTCACTGAAAAAACAACAATAGAATTGGAATGTTAACATGTGCAAAGTACCGCATCATCCGGTGTTTTTTATTCCAATAAATTTACTGGGTTTTAATTTCCTCTTCATCCTATTGAGCCCTCATATGTTTTGCAACTCTCGATCAATCCTGGGAGCGATGTCTCAGTTCTTTTCAACATCACCTGCCACATAGACTCAGTTGTTTCAAGACAGTGAGCTAAGCTGTAAGCCTTGCTATTACAGGCAAGGCTCACAAAAGGAAGTGGCTCTTGGTGCTTCTTAGTACAATAAATTAATAGCGATAAACTAAGGATGTATAAATGGCAGCCCGCTCATTGAAAGCACGGCTGTAGGCACGTCATTGCAATTTTGACGACGTCCCCTAAGTGTTCTGACCTCCGGGCCAGCCCGAAATGGGCGTATCTCAAACTGGATATTACGTGACCAAAACAACCAGCTCAGTAACTCAATAGTTACTCAATAACTCAATAGTTACCAGCTCAGTAACTCAACTCAGTAACTCAATAGCTCGGGGTGCTTATGAAGAGAATATTCCGGGCAATGTTCGGGAGCATCGTGTCCTCGCGCACGGCTTCCTCGTCCGCCTTGGCCACAGCGAAGATGGCGCGGCGCAGGTCGGTTAGCGGCGTTTTGCCTATCTCTAGGCCGCCACGTGGCCGCACGACCACGCGGAACTCATCTCTCGACGCAAAGTTTGGCATGCGCGCCGATTTTGCCATGCCGGCGTTGACTTTACTCGCGATCTGGGCTCGCGTGAGGGTGGCGTGGCGTTGTGAAGCACTCGGCTTACCGGCGTGTGGCGAAGCCCGCTGCGGAGAAGCTTCGGGAACACTCACGGTCTTCTTACGGCGACGGTGATGGGATATGCGGGTCCACCCGGCGTGGTCGTCGTCTTCCTCCGGCTCGTCGGCGGCGCGCGGACACTCGATGTCGTCGAATACGTGGCCGCCGGTGCCGGTGTTCGCAATTATAGTCCCCGTCGATGCACAGTCTGACACAGTCCGCACTCGCTGGGAAGGGTCCGCAGGTGACACATCCATTTCACAGGATTCGGAGAATAATTCCTCGTCGGAGCGCCGAAGATCCGCCCGCTGGGCAGGTCCGGGCACGCCCGCGGCGGCGGCGGCGGCCGTCGACGTGGCCGACGCCATGCCCGTACTCGTCCGAGCCCTCGTTAGGCTTAGCTGGGGTGCCTCGCCTCGCCGAGAGAAGATGCTCGTAAAACGGCCAAAAATGGGCTAATCGGCCCGAATTTGGTATCGGCGTGGTCCTCGCAACGTTAGGAAGCTCGTACGTACGTTTGGGACATCAGAGGCGGGATGGTCCTCCCGAAATCCGTGGCGGCGACGGAGCCGACGTGGAGTGCGTCCGCTTTGCTCGGCGACCCCGCTTTTTTTGGAAGTAGGCAGTACAGGCGTTAAGGCGGAAAGTAGCTTTATTATGTGCAATAAATTGATTGTTTTGTGTATGGTAATGACATACTTTATTTTGTTCGTTTCTGCGTGCGGGGATGGCAAGGTGATTCCCGCGTATTGCGAACTCGTAACAATAAATTCGTTATAGGCGGGTTCGGCTATATCGAACTATTGGATATATCGAACTAATCGTGGCGCATATTGCAGTTCGCTATAACCGGGTTTGACTGTATATCGAACTATTGGATATATCGAACTATTCGCGGTGCATATTGCAATTCGCTATAAACGGGTTTGACTACACCACATAACGTAACAACGGGATGTCCTTGCACACCTAACGGACCCCTCGTTATACGCAAAACATAGTTTGGCAGTACGCACGGTTAGCGATGATGATGATTGTCATGGTGGTGATGATGACGATAAAATACATCATCGAAGCAGGGTTGGTCTTTGGCATCGGACTTTGGTGGCGTATAGTTGGACGTTGGCTTTGCACGTTGGCAGTTTTTGGCAGTTATTTTGGACTTTGGCTTTGACTCATGTTGCATGCATGGAAGAATTAAGGTTTCGCGTTTCCACCATATCTTTCTCTTAGTAAAAGGCTTTGATTTTTTTATCATCATCGTCATCATTTTTCCTTTGCGGCATTTTCTTCCTCTTTCGGTTACTGCGACTGGGAAGCTTGGTCATTTGCCCTTGTTAGCAATACATAACGTGCTTTGCTACTTTTGTGATAGCATGCTCAAATGACTTCAGTAGGCTTCAGTACATTTTCACTGTATGCGGTACTCCTTCGTGAATTATTGAAGCTTTTCGCCTCAAGGAAACTTCATGTGTCAGCTATTGCGTTTTATTTTTTTTTCTTGAAGGATACGGCTGAAGTGCGAAAAAATAAAATCGAACATAGATGAAAACGAGAAACAACAATTAAGCTTCCCTTAAATTTGGCGCTCTAACGATCTTATCCTTTGCCACTTGTTAGCACCATCAACAAACACTGAGGACGTGCAATAAAAAACAAACTAGGACTAATAACAAATAAAAAAACATAACTTGGTTTGTAAATTTTGGTCAAATCTTTCTTTAGTTTGTGTGCTGCTGTCGCTATTATCTCCATGGCTGGCGCAACGTTGGCTGGCGCCACCGGCGGGGGCAAGTGGTTTTTGAGACCGTTAAAAATGGCCGGTGGGTCGGTGTGTTGAAGAAGTTGTGAGGCGCGGAGTTGTGTGTTTTTCGCTTGGCGACGTAATCATCGGCGGTGTTCTGCAAAAACCCGCTGTTCCAAGGATCCGTGTGACCTTTTTGTTACAAAAACCTCAACTGGATTACTCTCAAAGCAGCGGTAAGCTTCCCGTTTCACCCTGCCCGTCCTATTGTTTATGACTACATCGCTCAAAATTTGGACGTCGGTCGTAAACAGTAAAGTTTGCTTGACGACAAGAAAGCAAAAAGAAGTGAATGTAATTGCGCTGAGCAACTGTTACGTTCGTTTTAGTAATAGCTTACGCAATTACGTCGTTTCGGCTGTGCAATCTCATTGTAAAGCTCGCGATCACAACCTGCCTTGTTGCACGCTGTGCTGATCGATGAAATTTTGACTGAGATTTGAGCCTAGGCAACTAACCAGACACTCATCTACGTGTTTGCAGTGACGACGAATTCGCCAGCCCTGCCATGGCAATGTTCGTAAGCACATACGATAGCGAAACTAAACACAGATGTTTTGCTGCGTAGAGTCACGCTTGTGCTGACAATCGCTTCATTCCGTCCATTGGCGCGAAGCGTTTTGATGCGTTCGAAGCCACGCTTACGCCGGGCTGTTTTCGTTTCTTTGCAGTACCTCGAGCCTGAAAGTATGCAGTACGACGGACCCAAAAGAGGTACTGATGAGTGAAATACTTTTATAAAAAAAAAGCTCTAAAGCTACAACCTTCTCTGCCTGTTTTAACAAATGCCGACTTCAACGTTTTCTGCCTCTTACTGCGCCACTTTTGTTTTGTCGTGCATGTATTGCAGCTCCACTTTAAGAGCTTGTTTGGAACGCGGTTTTATAAGATTTATACGTGATCATTGAATGCCGTTGAACTCGTGCGACCTTTTCTGTTGCTATTAACCGTAATGGAAACGCTGAAATAGTGATTAAGATGGGTTTTTATGCCTAAACTCTAAGTAGCTTAAAGGGTTTGACGGACGGCCTTTCAATCTGACATTGGGCCGATGTGACTTGTTTGGTCATGTTTCTTGAATGGAAAATCAGCCTGAAGATTATTTGTATCTTTTACAAACTGTTCAAGCAGGGAAGAAATGCGAACTTTTGTTATTGCATAGGATGAGAGATTTAAGAAGTAAGAGATATCATGTGGGTTGTTTCACTTTTATGTGCGAACCTTAACTGGCGCTGGATTTAACTGTCGACCTTGTCGCTGTTATTAAGCACATTGGAGTTTCTGAAAACATTGATGTGGTATGTCGACCTAAAACAACTCAGCTAATCAGCTCTATCGTGTGGAGTCCCTGCATCCCGCTTTTCTGATGGAGGCGAAAAGCAAAAACGCCAGTGTGTACGAGATTTCGGCGCACGTTAAAGATCGCTTTTCTGATGGAGGCGAAAAGCAAAAACGCCAGTGTGTACGAGATTTCGGCGCACGTTAAAGATCCCCAGGTGGTCAAAATTAATCCGGAGCCCTCCACTACGGCGCGCCACATCGCCTGCGTTGCGTTGGTGCGTTAAACCCTACAATCAATCAACCAATCACTCAATGGAGTCCCTGCATCGGTCTTGCATGCTAGGGACCCGGATTCAAACCCCAGCCATGTTCATTTTTTTAATGCAAAGGAATCAAGTGCCTCATTTCGCAAAACAACAGTGTTTTCGTTTTTGTCTAGTACAAGGAACGGCACCAGCTGTAAAGGGTACGAAACGCATAGAATAAAGAAAATCATTTAGTCGGAAAAGAAAATGTGGTACATTGAAGTTAGCGTGGGAATCAAATGTCGGTCTCCAGAGTAGGAACCTAGGGCGTGACTGAAACTAAATACCTCCGCTGCACGAGCGTTTGAAAGGACATTTCTGTCAAATGACCTTCGAAATTTCAAATGCCATTCGAACTGAAAGCAGTTCCGCTGATCTACACGACAATTTTCAAAGGCAGTTGAACGTTTCTGCGTTCACCCGCCATGTTTTGGTGTAGCCACTGCTGCCCTTTTTTGTTATTGACAGAAATTTAGTTTTAGAGTTAAAATGAGCAAAAAAAACAGTTATTAGTGATCAGATTCCTAACAATCTACAAGCGCGCAGAAAACATGCACTGACACCAGTTTTTCTTTTTTTGGCAGCGCTCGTGTTGAGAGTGCCAGGTTACCTTGTGATCGTAGAGCGAGTAATAGAAAACAAAAACAAAAGTCAGAAATTATGGAGATTGTGCTGTTTAAACCCCAATTTTTTACTCCTAAATAATTGTTTTTGTAATTACGGCGTGCAGACACTGCTCCCGAGAGTAGGACCGTTCACGCTTCGAAGGCCTTTGAGAACCTCAAAGGTCATCAGTGGTGCTCGTTTGACTCAAACGGCATGTCAACCAAAGGCCTTTGAAAAATGTTGTGTAGCAGCTCAAAGGTGTCATTTGAGTCGCATTCGACTCAAAGGCCTTCGAAACGCTCGTGTAGCGCAGGTATAAATCAGCACGTTGCCTGCAGTGAAGAAAGAGATCCCAGTGCGTTCAACATTAACCTCATATTGCATGACAGGTGCAAGTGACAGCACGTGGAGTCAGCTAGCGCACACACCTCAGCCATAGGAACGCTGGGGAAGTAGTGCTCCCATTAAAAAGGAGTCAACTGCCTCCCACCTTCTCAATATGCTTGCAGTGCATGTGGTGTGTGTAATGGATCCTACAGTGCCTACTTCAAAAGCACCCATGGAACGCTTCTGTTTTCACATGTAAAAGGTCTGAAATGTCACCTCGAATTTGTAAAGGCGAAAGCCTAAACTGTCTCATTGTGTAAAAAAACTGTCATTATTGTCCGCTAAGAAGATGGCTCTGTCTGTAATGAGTAAATAAAGCACATTTGAGTTCACGCGGCATTTGAAGTCGGATCTCCTAGGAGCCTGGTGTGTTACTGACCCCGTTAGCTGTTAGTGGTGGAACAAAAGCTGCTGCCGTCGTCACCACTTTCACTTCCTTCGTGGCACATACCCACTTGGGGGATTGACCAGGAATAGGAAACCCTGAGGGGCCAAAGTGCACTTGCTTCGCAAAATTCACAAGACTATGAATAGTCCCGTGTGACACCCAATCGTTGTGGCATGTGAGCCTGGGATAGCTGTGGTGTGTGTTACCAATCTGCTTTCTGAGGCAGTTTGCATCGTAGCATTGAGAAATGAAAGTGTAGAAGCATGCAGACCTGGTGTAGCAATCAAGAAGCCTGTTGAAGTAAGTCGTGCCGAAAGACAATGAAAAGAAAGGGGAGAAAGATGCAGATGGGATGTAGCAGGGAAGAAGTCCTTGAAAAGTATCACCAGACTTTAGCCTCAAAGCACATAAGCAGGCTTCAGTGCCGAGAGATATTTTTAAAAGTGGCATTGGGGAGTTGGTGTTATGATGTTCTCAATGACAAGCGCGGTAAAGTTCCAAGAGAATGCCCTGCTCAAAACATTGCCCACCTCGCCTCCTTCAGGGGCAAAATATTGAATTTATTGAAGGACCCCCAAAGATTGCCCGCCTCCTACAATCATGCTAGCCTTGACACCCTCGGAAGTTGGACAGCTCTGGTGAAGCTCCTGGGAAGTTGTTCGATGGTTTCAGCGATGATGAGCAAGCAAATAAATGCAAATCACTTATGCACGTGTCAATGCGGTCACCTTCTGGCACTTTTGTGCACTTGAGTTGAAAGTTTGCAAACTCCATAATTTTTTTACTTGGTATCCCCATAGTTGAAGTGGACGTTGTGGCCACTTTTTGCAGTTTTTCGCACTTGACTCGAAAGTTTGCCCATATTGCATTTTTCACTTCATAGCTCTGTTTTCCACAATTTTACGGTGTGTCACCCACGAGAGAACGCTTTACAAGGTCACATTTTGATAGCCACATTTAGGTGGCTTTCAGGAGAGCACAGAAATCATTCGCTGCCCTTGACTTGGCTTTAAAAAAAAAAAAGAAGAAACACTCCTGGCGCTCCTCTGCTGCTGCAGAGGACCGGTCGCCACTGCCCATCGGGGTGTTCTGGGACATTGAGAACTGCCAGGTCCCGCGGGGGAAGTCGGCGACTGCGCTGGCCAACCGCATCCGAGAGCTGTTCTTCGAGGGACACCGGGAGGCCGAGTTCCTGTGCGTGTGCGACATCCGCAAGGAGCGGCCCGAGGTGGTGCAGGAGCTCAACCTGGCACAGGTCACTGTGGTGCACATCAACGCCACCAGCAAGAACGCTGCCGACGACAAGCTCAAGCAGTGCATGCGCCGATACGTCGACATCCACGGCAGCCCCGCCAGCCTCCTGCTCATCTCGGGTCGGTATCCTCTCTCTCTCTCTCTGCCTGTCCCCTCCCTCTTCTCTCTATCTCTCGCTGTCTCTCTCTCCATCCTCTCCCTCTCTCTCTCCCTCTATTACGGGATGAGAACCTGGGTGCCTTCCAGAGGGGTCGATAGCATTTCTCTCTGCGCCTGTCCCCTTCCCTCTTCTCTCTCTCTCCCTCTCTCTCTGCTTCTATCTCTCTCCCGCTCCTTTTCACGTCTCTACCTCTCACTATGTCTCTCTTTCTTCTGTCTCTCTCACATGTCTATCTCGCTCTCTCCCCGTCTTTCTCTGTTTCTATCCTTCTCCTCCCTCCTCTCCCTCTCTCTCTCTTTCTTCTGTCTCTCTCACATGTCTATCTCGCTCTCTCCCCCTCTTTCTCTGTTTCTATCCTTCTCCTCCCTCCTCTCCCTCTCTCTCTCTCTCTCTCTCTCTCTCTCTCTCTCTGCTTTTATTTCTCTCCCCTCCCTCTCACCTCTCTATCTCTGGCTATGTTCCCTGCTCCTCTCTCTCTATCTCTCTCTCTGTTTCTGTTTCTCTCCCCTCCGTCTCACTTCTCTATCTCTCGCTCTGTCTCTCTCTCTCCCTCTCTCTCTCTTATGGGAGGAGAACTTGGGTGCCTTCCAGGGGGGTCGATAGCATTTCTCATCAATGAGGATTCAAAGTGTAGCATTATAAAGGGCTGCAGGACACGTGCGTTTTGCAATGTTACTCACCAAGAACCTTTTACTAGCTATGTTTGCGTGTTAGTAACTCTTTCTGAATACCTGTTGCTATTGGTTGGACAGCTTAGCATAATAAGTGCTTCACACCTTGTCCCATGCCAGTTTATCTACCCACAACCTGGTACTGTGCCCAAACCTTACCTGGTGTAGCTCCGCACCTTGGTCATTGTGCACAGTATTAAGGGAGCTTGCGCATAACCGTATTCACAGTTTGTTGAGCCTGTAAAATGGGAGATTGGATGACAAGATTTTGTTAACGTTTAAAACAGTGATGGAGCTGACATTAACTTGTGTTAATGTACACAGACAATGTACACTCATGAGAAAGCAGGCTAGGGCCACGCATTTTTGTTCATAGATGCATTGAAGATATACTGGACAAAATGTTGTCAATTAAGCTTACCATAATAGAGTAGCACGTTTAAGAACAACAGTTGTCTTTCGTGATGTTTAAATGTTTTCTGAATGTGTAGAATTTACGTACCACTGTGCCAACTGTACCAGACCTTCTCTAGCAAGTCACTGGGCAAAAGACATAGATGTGGATGGTTCCTTTAACGGATTTTTTTCAGGGAGCTGCATTACAGGAGCCTGCTGAAGGAACATTGCCAGGCTTTTCAGATATGGAATATTTATGCACTTTGGCGAGTTTCCTTGTTTGTTGGGGCATGTAGGCAATATGGCTGCTTGCAGGAAATAAGAATTATCTGAGGAGAAATTTAGAATAAAGCAGTGCTTGGCTGACAGATGTGTAGTGGGGTGGTTCACATTGAAGCTGATGCATTAAAACAAACGCCACGTAGCTGAAACTTAAAATGAAAGGCGGAAAAAAATGGCCGTGAAAAGTACGTAGAGTTTGATGTGGAGGCTGAACCTGCAGCTCTTATGTGTCGGCCAGATGCTTTCACTGTCTAGGCTACTTACAGTGCATGTGTACGGTGCTGATTGGAAGGCATGTATATTAAAATTTGGTGATAAGTAAACAACTATGGCAAAAGCCTTACTTTTGTGGTTTGAGGCTACATTGACGGGCAATTTTAAGTGAAAGCAGAGCGCTGGCACAAAGTTGAAAGGAAGAAAGTGGAGTTAATCAGGGTAGCCCTTTTTTTTTTTTTTTTTTTTTTTGCTGATGCATTTGTGCGGCACTAATGTGCGGAAGACATCAGTCTGTACAAAAATGAAAAGAAGAAATTGTTGCTAATTTAAAATGAAATCTCACGTGCAAGTTTATCTTGTGCTTCCTACTTCCCATCCCGTCGTACTTCGTTGGCCGTTCTGTTACTCGTGTGATCCATCCATTTTTGATCTTCTGCGTCACATATTCATCACATACCTTTGTCACACCTCCGTTATGAGGAACAGTTGCTGTCTCTCTTTCTTAATTGCTTCTTTTTTTTTTTTACAAAAAGAATTGCCTCCAAATAGCTAGGGCAATTAGTGTCTTCCACTATCCTAAAACGAAGGCACTATCATCAATCTGTTCTGTTGAGGGGCATATCTATGTTGAGTCCAGAGTTCCCTCCTTCCCTCAACGCAACCGATTCTCTGCAGGGGACGTGAACTTTTCAACGGAGCTGTCGGACTTCCGGCACCGGCAGAAGATCCGGGTGCTGCTGCTGCACAGCGTCTCGGCTCCCGAGGCCCTCCTGGTGTGCGCGCACGAGTGCTACAGCTTCGCCCAGGTGGCATCCGCAGTTCCCTTCCGCACACCAACGGCCAAGGTGGGTGTTGCGAGAGAATCGGGCTTGGGACACTGCGAGCGGCCTAGTCTTATTGCTCATTTATTTACAGTTGAACACGGATATATCGCACATGGATATATCGAATAATTGTCTATATCGAACAGTGCAAACATCCCCTTGAAAATCCCATGCAAAAGTATAGGGCTGTTGTGTGCGTGTATCGAACTCCTGATCACGGGCAAATTCGATATATCGAATTCCGTGCCGAAGGTACCCCTGAAAGTTTGCGTCCTCTGATGGGGTGGAGTTGATAATGTTGACTCATCGCAGGCGCTGCCTGGCTTGGTGAGACAGAGGCGGCGTTCGCGGCATTATGTCGCTTCGATGGCCTTCAACAGCTGTTTTCACGCAAGCACACGAGGGGCAGCTTCATGATAGCTAGAACGCGGATAGTGGTTGGGGCGAAAGGACATAAAGGAGCAAAAGATATTGACCGGAGGCACTCTTTTTCTGTGATTGAGCTGTTTGGTGGCTCGTGCAGGGGGACCGATGCGGCATTGTATGTTTGTTTTGTACAAGGCATTCATTTCGGAGCAACGAAGGCAGGAATTCGTCGGGTGCAGGCTGCTGAAAAGATGTTGGTTGAAAAGGCGTTCGGAATTCCTCGAAGTAGTTCTGAGGGCGATGCACCCATCAACGTTGACGTAAAGGCGAATGCAGCACAACCCGCCCCGGCTATTCCGGAGCGTGTCGGGTGCAAAGCGACTTCGTTGCACGCCTCCAGATGGGGGAGGTGTTCGGTTCGGATACTGAAGATAACGGCACTCAGTGCCTGACAACGTTCCCAACCGCCTACTGCAGCCGAGGTTACGTCGGCGTTATTCGCCTCTGTTGTGGCACAGTGTACAGCGTTGATCTTCTCATTTGTGCGTGTTTGTAATCTTGAAGACAATTTGGCGAACTCTACGACGCAGAAGAAAAAACAAGCGAAGCTCAAAGACATTTCAGTGATAAAGAAAGTGCGGTGGTCATCATGCTGCGGTTCGAATTTTCCGTGCTTTAACGGTCAAAGCGGTAAATTACCGTTTTCCACGACTTCAGAAAACTCTAAGTGATGTGCGGAGTTGTCAGATAATCTTCAGATAGGCCTATTTTATATATAGAATTATCGATATATCGAATTCTTTCACGATCCCCTTGGAGTTCGATATATCCGTGTTCGACTGTATCTGTTAACTACAAGTACCGACAGGGGCAGAGCGGGATTTTGGGGCGTAGTTGTTGGGCTGTGTTAGTACATAAATGAGTCTATTAAGAACAAACAGAACAATGGAATGCGTATTTAAGTGACACAACTATGCTGTTAACAGAGCCAGATGTCTGAAGCTATTTCCTGTGAACCCTCGTCATAGTGGAGCTGCCTTGTTCGAATTTGCACTTTGTGTGAAGTGTTTCATGGTCCCAAGTGCTGTGCATAGAGATTCCCGCTTTTCCCCTGTAGTATCACCTATAGAGAAACCAGTTTCCTGTCATGAGGAATTCGTTGTAAAAAGTCTTTACAGTTAATATTATCAATAGCGTCCGCACAATTAGTTACAGAAAACAGTTCACTGGGGGATCTATTCCAATCATTAGTCAATGTTATCAAGAAAAATGGAATATTTGAACATATTTATGTGACATTGATATTCTCTAATCTTTCTGACTGCTTTGAACGTTAATTCTTATCTATTACGGTGTGGTTATCTCAAGTGTCATGCCGGAATTTCAGTCCGAACATTTTCTTCTTTTACACCATTTCCTATCCTAGACTACTTATTATTTGTGTGCTCCTGACTGTAAAGTTGTAGTTATTAGTTAATGATTATTGAGTCGAGCAGGGCATCTTTGAGTGCGCCTTAGGTTGTCCTGTAATATTACTGTAAAAGGCTTCATGCTATACGCATGCACATTCTGCCATAAGTTTCACATTTGTGGGATAAAGCATTTCTTTCAGTAATTGCTTGTCTTCCTTTAGAATTTCTCTATTTCTCTAAAAAAAGTGTGGAAGATGTGCTTTACTGGTTATTACCTCGATGTGGGCCTTTGAATGCAATGTTGCTGCAAAAGTGGCATGGAAGTATTTTAGTTTGTGTACTTTTTGGATTCAATAATTCTGCATGGAAAATGAACCGCACACCTTTCTTTTTCTTATTAGTAAGCTGGTCATGATAATATTCGGAAAAAGGCTCAATTTATTTGCACTTTTGTACACAAAAAGAGAATTTTGCTGAGGTTGGACTGCGACACTTAGACGTTATCAATGCATTCCACAGTAATTCCAGCGGCAATGGCGCAGTCATTAGCCTGCAGTCTTGCAGTGGACTGCACACCAGTGGCTAAATATCAATAAAAATTAGGAAGAGTAGGGGAGCAAGGACGGGTCCTTTTGGGACTCCGACAAAACAGTCGCTGTGTAACTTTCTCTCGAGTTTTACCCCATTACTAAGAGCTGTCTTCAAGAATCCTTTCGGGAAAAAAAACGAAAAGAATTCCTTGACATCAATTGCACTCACATGTCATCTTATTTTACCGTAAATTTCTTTCTTGTATGTGTTTGTGTGCATGCATATCAAACCTCTGCATTTCTGTTGCTCAATTTCCCTGCTGCTTTGCAATGACTCCCTGTTCATATCTTTTCCCACCTAGGAAGAGTTCACTGAGTTGTTCGCAGTAAGCATGGAACTACGGCTGCTCCCCGCAGCTCCTGTGTGTGCTTCATTTCTTATGCATGCTTTTACCTGCATGCTCTCTTTGGTGCATCAGTTCTCTCAATGTGTTCTGATCCGCAATAGAGACCCGGTGACGCTGCAGTTGGCATTTCGAGAATTGTGGCATGCCTAGCACCAACGCATTATCTTTCACCGCATGTACAAGCAGGTAATTTAGCCGTTCAGTTAAACCTCAGCAAAAGCAGAACCTAGCAACGGTGCAGAAATATACTTGTACAGTAAAAGCTCGTTGATTTGATCGGCAAGAGGACACCACCTCAAAAAGCACAAAATCACAAAAGCAATCGTTTCAGTAATATTGTTGTTTTTTATGAAGCGACTAGCAACCTTTGAGCTTGCTGGCGAGCCATGTCAGGGATGAAGGGAACTTTCCTACCCGATACGTGAGGGCACGCTCGCCTTGGCACTGGTGCCAAATTTCGCGATAGTATATTAGTATGAAACTCTACTCTCGAACCAGAGTGACAAAATTTATCGGTTGTGATGGACGCCTTTGCATGCTTCGATTCCTTGTCCGCACGCCGTCCTCCCCAGGGCCCGAACCGCACGTGCGAGCTGGTCGTCCAGGACCTGCCGACAGACAAGGAGTACAGCCTGGTACACAATCGGTTGCGGCAGCTCTCAAACAACTGCGGCGGCCGAGTGCTGTCCATTGTCGGGGCCACGGCGTACCTTCGCTTCCCGAACCCGGAGGCCGCACTCAGGCAAGTTGAGGGGGGACGTGGCTTATCGCATGGAGGCTGGCTGCACAACTTTCAGCGTGAAATGGCTAGATCGTAGTCGTCATCATCAGCAGCGTACTTCAGGGCCACTTGCAGGATGAAGGCCGCTCCCATTGACCTCCAGCCGCTCCAATTGTGTGCTGTCCATATCCATTCTTCGTCCCCGAATATCCGTATCTCCTCCCTCTGTCGAGTTATCAGTCTTCCCCTGCTTGTAGTCCCAAACTCTTGGCAGCCGCTCGTTGTCCTGGTGGTGCACCGGTTGTCGGTGGCTTGATAGGGGAACGAGTAGGAAAAATGTTCAAGGGAACGAGACAATTTTGAGGAATTTCTAGCTACAGCGTATGATATTCTAGAGTTCAAAGCTAGAGTGCATGATTTTTCCGTCTAAATTTGCGCGTCGCTGCACCCCTCTCCAAATTGAAACTGCTTCAGCCGTGCCGGAATGACGCAATCGGATAGACGCCAGCTTCATAGCGCGATGATCTGAGGTTTGATTACGACCGCAGGAAGCGTTTTATTCTTCGCTTCACCGACGATCATCATCATCATCGTCAGAAAAAGTCGGCTTTCCTGCAGTGGGTGGACGACATCAGTGAGAGGCTGAAAGCTTCGCTTTAAAAACACCGAGAGCATGTGAGAAAGAGATGGGGCTAATGTCGTGTGTTGTGACCGACCGTCGGGCCCTGTCCTGTCCCCGTAGGGCCAGCAAACGCATGGACGGCGAGGACGTGTTCGGGTCCCTGATAGCCGTCTCGCTGCACACCACCCGGCGGCGGCGTTCTCGGGGGCTCCGGGAGGGGGGCCTCCGCGACCGCAGCAGCAGCAGCAGCCGCAGCCCCGAGTCGTCCTCGGTCGAGGCCGACAGTGTCCGGCCATGCCCACCCACCCTCAACACCAGGTGACCAGGGAGTGGGCTTCTGACGTTAAGTTGTACCAGTTCTAGTTTCTGCTCTAAGATAAGATAGCAACGATGCTGAAACACTGATGCTGGGCTAATTTATTTCATCAATGTGGGGTGCATTTGCCTTTGAGATTTTCTTACTAAAATATATCAGAGGGAAACCTAGCACTAGTGTCCAGGTCAGAAGCATTTTACTTGTCCTTGGCACGGCTCGCCAACAAGCTCTAACGTTCCCTGTGGCTGCGTAAAAACTTGTAAAAGATTATTTAAAGCTGTGTTAATTATTGAAAAGTGGAGCTCCAGAAGATTTATTTGTCAGTAATTATTTAGAAGCTTCGTTCAGAACAGACGTAGTAATGTTACCGTTTTTTGTTTGTTTTGCTTGGCTTCAAAAGCAAAAATAAGCCATGTGGATAGCCAAGCCTAGTAGAAGAGGGACATTGCTAGCTGCTATGGCGATGGGGCACATGATTGCAGCGACAGGTTTTCCTCTAGCATATACAATTAAACCTTGTGATAACAAAATTGAAGGTGTGCCGTGATTTGCTCATTTAACCAATTATTATTTCATTATAGCCGTAGCGGTCATTTTCTGCAAATATTTGCACTGTACTTACCGTATTTATTCGAATGTAAGGCGAGGTTTTCTTCCAAAATTCGTAGTCTCAAAGTCATACCCCGCCCTATATTCGAAACTCTCTCTCTCTCTCTCTCTCTCTCTCTCTCTCTCTCTCTCTCTCTCTCTCTCTCTCTCTCTCTCTCTCTCTCTCTCTCTCTGTGTGGAAGGGGGGGGGCACTTGCGCGTGTGTGTTATATTTTATAATATTTTTAAATGTTATATATATATATATTTTTGCTCTCCAAACCGCACCCTTGCCTTATAATCGGGACTGCCTTATAATTGAGTAAATATGGTTTCCAAAACAAATAGCGGGTGAAATTGGATCTCGACACATGGCGGTACTCAGCAAAATAGCCGCATTCTGGAGATAAAAAGGAAAAGTCGGGCAACTACTTTATTGCAGTTCAAAATACAGTCGAACACGGATATATCGAACTCCAAGGGGATCGCGCAATAGTTCGATATATGAAAAATTCGATATAAAAAATATGGGCTCTGAGACCTCATTTGTGGCGGACGACCACTTACCAATCTGCGCATTCAAGAATGACAACTAAGTCCGCACTAATTACGCAACAGGATGCTTTATTTGCGTGAAAAGAAATCGCTCATCTTGGCCTGCTTCTTCGTCCTGTATATGGAATTAAAGACGCTGGTCTCGATCTGCTCAAGGATATCCAGGTGCGACAGCCCAGTTCCTCCATGTTGCCGCAACTACGTCGAATGAAGCTGAACGCAGCCGCCAGTTCACCGGTGGAGTACGATCGTGTATCCGCCTCCTCGTCCGGACAATCTTCGCCACTCGAGCTATCAGCCTGGGTTCCTGCAACCGCAGCTACGATATCCTCGTCACCGGCGCTCGGAACAGCCTAAACATTCCTGTCAGCGTTCATGAAGTTGCCGGCAGACACTCCGGCTGGAACAGCAGCTGGGAAAAGGGATCACAGCTCGCGAAACGTGTCGGCTATGCCCTCTTCGTCGTCGTCGCCGTCTTCGCAAGCTTCCGAAAATTCAGACGTCACGAAGCCTGCCTTCCAGAAGCAGTTGGCCACGCTCTGCTTTACGCTGTTCCAGGCACCAGTCATCATGCGTTTGGCCCCCAGCTGGTCAACTTTAAGCTCGGTGCCCATGCGGATGTTCATCAAAAGCCTATCGAGGAGTCGCCTCCTATACCCAACCTTGAACGACTTTGTCGAGTGGTCGAGCGGCTGCAGCCTGGCTGTTGTGTTCGGAGGCAGAAACTTGAGCTCGATGTTGTCGAACCCGCAGGTGGTTTGGTTGGCCAAGCAGTTATCAATGAGGAAGCAAGCGTGACGCTCCGAGGCCCCGGCTTCTGTCCCTGTCGGTTTTTGGCGAAGGCACTAAGCGCCGCGGAAATCGGGGGTGCAGCGACCGCCGAAGAGCACCTTCCAGCTCGCGCGGCGTTCGATATACCCAATGTCGGAAAAAATACCGTTCGATATAAACGTACGAATTCCTATACTTTTACACAGAATTTTCAAGGGGATAATTCATGAGTTCGATATAGACAATAATTCGATATACCCGTGTTCGATATATCCGTGTTCGACTGTACATAACTCGTATTTCAAGCAGATCTTGCTCCAAAGAAGTCCCTAATTGGACATCGAAGCGTCTTCCTGATGCGAACGAAGGCTCACTTAGCTTTGTACTTGCTGTGACAGGTTTTTATTGTAGCTGCCTTCTGGTCTAGCGTTATTCACCACGAGATTGAGGTATAGTTGGTGACAGCATCGCGCTGCTATTGTGGATGCTCCGCTGAGTGATAGCGGGTGAATACCCGTCTATTTTGCACCTTTTGAGCGCATAAAACGTGTATACAATTGAGTGGCATGCTGCAGTTCGATTTTTCAACGTTCAATGTATCGCATAGAAGCGGCAATAAGCCTGCATTTCAGCGCTGAAAAGGCAACCACCCGCCGGGAATCACTGAACAGCCAAAGTAACGACATGGGACTTACTTGTCTCTCCTGTGGTTCACAGCATGCAGGCACTTTCCCGAGGAGGAATTTGCCTAAGTAATTAACTAACGTGACGCATTACTGAATTCATGGGATTGCCTTGAAAGGTTGTCAACACTCCAGTGCTCCGACATTACTTGCAGGAGCTTTCAATATTTTGTTGCATTCAGAAGGCAACACAAAATGTTCTCAACGTTTATGAGCGTATACAGATCCAAGGTAATGCTCAGTAATGCTCTTGAATTCCTTCCCCCTGCTGCAGCCTCTCTTCAAATCGTTCCGAGTGGTGCGAGGAGAACCTGAGGAACGTGGCCAGCTTCGCGGCCGAGGTGGAGGAGGCCAGCCACTCCCGAATGTCGCGGGATTCCCGGAGCACAGGCCTCTTCGTGCGATGCAGCAGCCAGGTGGGTAGCTTTTCGACTCAGGGCTCAGCAAGCCCTTCCGATTGTGCGTGTTGAAGTGACGCAACACGAGTCTGTTTTGAGAGAAGTGCAAGACTGGCACTTCCAGAGCGATCCACGGCATTAATTAGGAGTGTTGATACGTCGTGTCCTGCCCCTAAACCGACCTACGGCATACAAAGCCACCCATGTTTACCAAAATAATGCATAAAATTTAGTTAAAAGAATGTCTTACAGTAACAAAAAAAATCGCAGGATTTTTTTTAACCGGACAGAAAAAATGTCACCACTGATGGGGATAGAACCGAAGTTGTTTGCTCCGAAACTCACGATTCTAACCGTAGGCTACTGTGGAGAAACAGCCTGGTTTTTTTGGCGGTTACTTGGAAGAACAGAAGGATTGTTCCGTGCGAACGAGGCGATGTCACTGGGCATGCACTATAAGGGCTGCTCTTGTGCCTAAATCGGAACGGAATGTCATGTTGGTGGTACTACTCCTCCATAAAGTGGCACAGTCCACAGTCCAGCACAACCCACCGGTCCGTTGGACAAGTCTGCTCCTAATTACTGAAATTGCGCCCTTATTGTGCTACGTTAGGGCAGTTTTTTTTTGGGGGGGGGAGTTGAGGAGCGCTAGTTTTTGTTGGTGCGCCGCCTTCTCGTATGGAAATGAAATGAGGAAAAAAGTGTGATTGTTCTCTTCATAGCTCTTTCGCTGCACACTTTTTTTTTTTTTTAGGGGTCACACAGGCATGTCATGTCCTAATAAAGATCACGTGCCAACTTTGAGGACACGGCTTCTGTGTGAACGGGGATCGCTTTCACTTGCGGATTGAAGCTCGGTTCATTAATTTTTAGTCGTGGGACCAAAACACAAGAGAAAGGCATTCTAAAAGTACTCTCACTAAAACCGGCTAAGGTACACTATGGAAGTACTTGCTGAGTGCTCAAAAGCAGTGACGTGGGTACCCCTTTCAAAAGCTTTTAAAAAGGTTTTTAAAAAAAGGTAAAACAGACCTTTTGGCCTCCATACGGAAGGCTGAAAGGCCCTTTTTACCTTTTTTATGAAACCTTAGGTCGCAAATCAGACATTTTTAACTGTGGGTACCGCTTTCTTTTTTTATTATTTTTTTATGATCATAATCACCGGTGGAATCTTAGTGGCTACTGTAGGATGATGAAGCCTTTATTGCCCGAGTGAAAAGGAGTGTATGTACATTTGTGCACTTACAAATGCACCCACCTGCCATTGTAATTATATCTTGTGCTGTTGCTACTCATTATTTGCTGGAATGTCTCTTACGCGAGTTTGTTCTTTAATCCTTAACCCTGCCACTTTTGGTTCCTGAACGTTACTAACTTCTCTCCTCCCCTCCTCTTCTCTCCCCTCGTACGGAGCAGCCAGAAGTTTCAACCGGACACGCCGGTGACGAAAACGACAAAATGTCGGTTTTCTCGCTGCCCCAGTGGCGGACACTGTCGCCCAGCCCGGACTCAGGCGTGCCGTCATCCACATTGAGCCACCATAGCACCATTACCGGCACCACTGTGCGTGCCAGCAGCTTCGAAGGCCCTCGCACCCACCAGCACCAGGGTGGTGCGACCCCAGGGGCGCACTTCGCGGGGTCGCCTTCGAAGTCGCGTGCGATAAGAGCGGTCAGGCGGTTGGGCAATGGCTCGCCAGTGGCTTTCGTCGACGTCTGCGTGACCAACATCGACCCCGGTATTGAAGCCAGTGAGCTGAAGAAGAAGCTCCTCGCCCTTTTCCAAGAGCACGTGATGGTAATTGGCCTTCTTGTACACTGCTGCTAGCTTGTAGGGGTTGCGGCGCAACTGACGGAAACGCTCCTGGTTGTTCAGCCATTGTTTGAGGCAGTGTGTTGCCTGCTGTGGGCGGGAAGAGATGCCCCGTTAAAAAGTTGAGCAGCGAATTGATTTGAACTTCTCAATTGGAATTGGATAGGGCACCACAGAACCGCTTCTAATGCTTAGCGATGCTGACGGGGACATTGATTGTACATTCTCTTGATGTTTAAGGTACTATTTTTAAACATAGTAGTGCGGTACACTCGCTAAGCACCATCGCGTTTTGGTAGGTCCTTTGCCACCGAGGCTGCTTTGCAGAGGCAGCGAAACGCAGCTGCTTGTGGAGTGGCCGCTCATATTAGGTCTCCGCTGTGTCGCCCTCCTTCCTATCTTTGTCTTGTATTTAGTGCTCCTTTCTTTTAGCCGTAACGCACCAACCAGCCCAACAGCACATTTTATTGATGTCTCCTGCCGCCATTTCCGAAAAGGTGCTGCACATCTCGCTGGCGGTCACGCCAAACGGCTGTTTTGTGGCCAAGGTCCGGGTCCCCAGCGCCTCCGATGCACGGCTTGCGATGGAGCGCTTGCAACAGTGTCGGATCGGAGAGTGCCTCCTCAAGCTCTCTCTGAACGAGCCGTCTCCAACTTCGCCAACGAAGGTACGTTTGGGGCGAGGCAGTAGCTCCAATCACGTCATTTTGGTGCACTCACTGGGTGAAGCCGTTTGAGTGTCGAGTAAAGGCAGAGCTCGCAACGTATCCCTTCCCTGCCCAGCTATGACACTCACAAGTTTTTCCGGGGAATAGTCGGCTTGCTTTAAAGGTGTGTAGCTCCAGATCCAATCCAATCCAATCGCAAGTGCCAGTGGTGTAGTCAGCTACCGGTGGCTTTGGCACCATAACCATGGGTTCTTTGTAGCTGCATGCGTGTGTGGTACTGCACTTACTACTGTTTCCTGCCACCAATGCTTAGAGGAAATGTCGTGGTTTGACTCTTCGTTAGATACGTGAACGTTTAGTTAGACATGTTTTAGAGTATGTCGTGTGGAGACGTGGCTGCTCGCTTGCTGGGAAAGTAAAAGCTATTCGAAGTTTGAAAGCGAAGCCAGTTAACGTCGAAACCAGAAATCACTTTTTGCGCACCCCTAGTTTTATCACTGAATAAATAAACTACTGTAATTGCATATTCGATGTGTATGCCTTGCCGGTGGAATCTTCAAGGAGCCATGAAAACAAGTACAAGTCTGGTTCTTTAAAAAGGCTGGTTTGTCCTGAAAACAATGATACCAATTTTATCGCAAACTTCAAACAAATAATGGAGGTGCAGTTGAACCTCGTTATAAGAGGCATGGATGTAAGAGACAGTTGGGTATAAGAGACTATTCGCCCACATGGATGGCCGCCCTATCTGTCCCGTTAAATTGACCTCTATTAAAACAAACATCGGTTGTAGAAGATAGTTGGTTATAAAGGACAAGTTATCCTCGAATTTTGGTCAGCAATCTCGCTTGTAGCAGACATTTTAACTTTAGGTGTGGTGCCAGCAGTCACTGACTGCAGTTGTTTCCATTGTGGAATCAAAGGGGGTCGACAGACACCCGCAGTCACTATTATAACCCCAGCAAACACACAGTGGTTCAGTCAGCTATGAAACGACGACGCCCTGAAGCTCTGAAGCCTGAACCCCAGAAGCCCTGCCAACGGAAATGCAATGTACAGAAGTGGTTAAAGCTTACCGCCGTGCGTACGAGCACGACCACACATGGGAGCTTCTGCAAAAGCCAGGAATACCAGGAGTGCGCAGTGGGCTCTCCCAATCGCGTAGCTCCCAATCCCTGGAAGCGTGATGAATAATATCCAGATCGAGGCCGCTGCTGCTGCACTCGGAAACACTCTAGACATAGCAGCAGTACCCTACACTGACCTCAAGCCACTCATCAGACAACACCTACGTAAAACATGGCAAACACGCTGGAGTGAACAGTCAGACAACAAATTACATGTAATAAAGCCACACTGGGGACGATACACAATTGACTCACACAACAGACACACCGAAGGGACCTTAGCAAGGTTACGGATAGGCCACACACACGTACCACACGCCCACCTGCTCACTGGATCCCCAAGGCCCACGTGCAGCGGGTGCGGAGAGGCCCTGTCCGTAATTCACATTCTCATCCAATGCAAGGCACTTGACACAACACGACGCAAACACTTCCCACAGCTATAGAGACAACACATTCTACTACACCCATCGTACTTTTTAGGAGACGAGCCCATGTTTTCCATCAAGCGTGTTTTTAAGTTTCTCACTGAGGTCAAAGTTTTGCATCTCATTTCTTACCATGCGTCATGACAGCCTGGCCCTTTACACCAGTTATCTTCATTACCTTGAGTTTTACTTCGCTTATTTTTACTGAACTGGTTCACTTTTACATTTATGTCGCTGAAATAAACCATCCTTTGGTGCTCTTTGCCCTCAGTTGGTCTTCGGCCATAAAAATCCAAACATCATCATCAATAATAGCCAGAGCACACAGTGGAAGAAGCTGTGCGCCCTGGCTATTCATCAGGCTTGTGAACTCCACATGTAGGATTCATTTTCCACAAACAGTGAAAGTAGAGAAACCTTCAGAAACAAAGATTCAGAGCTACGTATTTCATAAATTCTGGGGGCAAAACATAAATTACAACAAACCTTTTGCAACATGCTGTGGTGTTCTGTTGAGCTTATTTTAGCCGTATGGTGCCCACATTGAACTATGGGTTGAGTGGGTCCCTGCTTGTAAGAGACCTCTCATATAAGAGACAGAAACTGCTCCCTGGTACGTGTCCCTTATAAAGGGGTCCAACTGTATTAAAGAGAAAGGATGAAGCAGTGGCAGTTCCCCAGTCACTTCCCAGCGATGTCCTGTCCTTGTCCTGGTTTGCATGGTTGGCAGCCTCTGACCCGAGCCACTGCCAAGAAACATGACTTGGCGACTGCATTGGGGCCTGTAATTCGTATCACTTGAATGCTAACCTGCAATTAACACACTGATTACTGACCTGTACTATGTCACTCCTGCCCATACTACATCACTTTAGCGTGAAATTTGAAAGTTCTTTCATATTTCTTGCATTTTCATAGTTGGAAGAGTGCCTTTCCTTAGTGGAATGGAGCTCAGCGAGTTTCCAGAGGCTAGTTTTTTTTTCTAATTTAATACTGTACTTACCCGATTCTAATGCACACCCGATTTTCCTGACAAAAAACCCGAAAAAACTTGCACCTCCGATTGTAACACGCACGGAACTTTGTGACCCAGACAAACGAATGCGGGAGAAATGGGCGACTTATTTCCCGAAGTAATCTCACTCATCTCACTCCTCGTCGCTTTCTGCTGACTACAACATCTCGTCCTCAGTGCCGTCAAGAGCGTTCACGATGCCACACTTCTGAACGAATGTTCAACCATGGTCGATGGGATCGTGGCCCATGCCTCGCACGCCCATCCCGCGAGCTTCTCCAGAGGCACACGCTTCAGCCGACCACTCGTTTTGAACGCGTGAGAGCCGCTGCTGCTATTGCTGTTATCAAGCGCGCAAGTGGAACGATTTGACGATTTGTTTGAATGCCGATAGAAAATCCTTGGCGCCTATGCTTCCTGTGTTCGAAAAATTGTTGCTAAAGGCTTTGGCGCTATTTTGAGATGGTGATGGCGATAGGTGGGACAAAATTTCTGCTGTTTCGACAGTTTCGGTTTCATATCCGACTCTAACACGCATGCGATTTTTCGGCCTATTTTTCCAGAAAAAAGGTGCGCGTTAGAATCTGGTAATTACGGTAGTTGTTTTTTGTCTTCACGGCCCCTGGAACGATGTCGCCGTTCATTGACTTCGACAACCTACTCGCAGGTGGCCTCCAAGCCGTTGCACTGCGCCCTGCAGCATCCCTCTCCCCCCTCTTCCTCCACTTCCTCGTCTTCCTCTTCCTCCGGCTTCTTCTCCACATCCTCCTCCTCCTCCTCTGTGGTGCCAAACGGGGAGAGTTCCCGTGGTTGGGCCCAGTGGGCGGACACCCCGGCCCCGCTGCCCAGAGTGTGTTTGCCTCGCGCCCGGTTTGCCGCCCACATGGAGCGGCTTCTGGACACCCACTCGGGATCCTTACCTCTGGACAGGTGAGCCGGTCTTCCTCGGGCCTCTCAATCAGCCCTTTTGCCCATCTTAAAGGAGCCATGAAGAGAAAACACAAGGTTTGGTTCATTCAAAAGATTGCCTCGTTAGAATCATGCTGACACCACTTTTAACGTAAACTTCGCTCAAATAAGCTGTATAATTGGGAAAAAAGGGAATGGCCGTGCGACCCACTAGCTCATTTCCCGCAACAGAACCTATGATGTCATAGCAGACAGCTCTGCGATTGGCGGAGGCTGGCAAAAGCAGACGCAAATTAGGCAGGGCTTATAAGCTTGCCGAACGAGCTATTTGCACTTAAACTTTAGGGCACATTCTTTTTAAAGCCCTAAGAATGGTGGGACAAACAGTGGAAGTTACGAAAGCACACGTGAACATAGAAGTACCGATGTGTACTGCTGTTGGTGCTGCGCACACTATGCTTGTTTTAGCTGCACAGGACTGCGGGGCTTTGGGGTTGTTTCAGACAACTCTGGCCGATTAACGTAAGCGACAATGTCTTACGTGGCTGTATTTGTCGAGCGAGCACCATGTTTCACGGAGTGATTGTCTCCATGAACAGAACAAGCCAGGTACAAATACGTTCACAAACAAACCAAAGACAAAAAACGGCTTGCCGCTGTATGGTGGCGCCATCTATGTTAACTAACGGCCCTATGATGTCATTGCAGACCACGAAAACGCACGATTTAGTGGGAAAATCGAAATTTTAACTTAAATAATTAATTTCTCAGTGAATAAAGCATCGTTTGCATTCGGACAAGCGCTGGGGGCACTATAAAACATGAAATCTTTCGAATAGCACAAACTTGTGGTTTGTCTTCATGGCTCCTTTAAGGGTCTTAAAATCCCGAAATTTGGCCAAAAAATCGATTTTTCAAGATTGCCATTTTTGGAAAGGGCAGCTATTTTTCTTCCGGTCAGCCGAATTTCCAGAACCAGGAGTACGTGTTTGAGCTGTAATATCAATTTATAGCATCCACGACCGCTAAAATTGGCCAAGATATGATGCGGAAATAGCATTTTTTTTTTGACAACTCACCGCTTGGGTTCTAAATTCACTAAGGCATCTATCTTCATCTCGTTCGAAAGTGCGTCTTCTCGTTTTCAATTCCCAGCCAAAACTGCTTCGTTTCGTTTGTTGGTTGCGAGTGAAACCAGCGTAGAAAAAAGACAAAACGCACCACCAAATCAGCTGCTGACTGCACGTGACCGCAGTGGCGCAATTTGCTTGACTGGGCATCGTGGGTCGTCTGCTCAACGCTCTCATTCCAGTGCAGCAGCACAAGTACTCGTTCATGCGAGGACTGAAGTCGTAGTTCGATGACACGGCTGCAAATCCAAAAAAAACTTTCACTACCAGCCCAGTTTTTTTGTATGAGGGCTCACTGCTTTCCAAATTTTAGCAAAACAAGCAAAAGTATTTTCTGCTGTAAATTTAAATTTTATTTGCCTGATGACCTGATTAAACGTCATGCTTGTAAATCGCTAATTACTTGCATCACAAGCTGAATTTTTCGCTTGTAAGCTTAAAGGGTCCAAATAGTAAAGAAAACAGGCAGAAAATATTTTTTCCTTAGGAAGAAAAAATGCAGGGCTGGAAGGGTTAAAATTCGTATGATTGGTATCAAGACGAAGCAGTCTTTCGATTGAACCAAACTTGTATTTTGTTTTCATTGCCCCTTTAAAGAATGGCGAGCTTACAAAGCAGGGGGAATTTTTGCGTATTCTCTTTATCCATGTTTACAAGCGAGTCAGTGGCAGTGTTTGCAAGCGAGGCAGTGCTGGGCACCATCACAGCAGCCTTTTACTCACTCTGGTTACAACAGGAGCGAAATCCTGAGTTGCGTTCGTTTCAGAAATGTTGATTTCACCTACGTCTCAAGACGTGACAACAGGAGCGAAATCCTGAGTTGCGTTCGTTTCAGAATTGTTCATTTCACCTCTGTCTCGAATCGTGACATAGTCACACTTGAGAGGCCTGTAACCTGTAGCTAGCACCGTCACAGGCTTGCCGTCTGCTCTCTGCCAATCAAAGCTGGCTTAAAGTGGACACTTTGAAATGAAGAGTTACTCTATAACATCCGCCAGTTGCGAAACTCCCCATAGGGTCACTTGTCAGAAACCAGTCCAGGGTTGTCGCCCTGCTCTGGGGAAAACGGGGGCAGGCATGGGGCAAGTTCACCAGCCTGCCATCTGTTGGCAGAAAGTTGAAGCGGTACCCATGTGCTTGTGGCCGCTGCCGTAAGTCATAACGGAAAAACCGTGGAAACATAAGTAAACAGCACCTAATTGAATGTTTCCCAATTTGAAAAGCAAGCCTTATTTTATTATGTTATTAGGTCAACATTTAGCATAGCAAAGTTCTGTTTTTGTCTCTAGCTAGGGACAAGCTAGGGACAAAAACCGGACTTTGTCCCTAGCTAGGACTAAAGACAGGGACAGACTATACTCGGTGACAACTTAAGAAGGGTACCGGAAATTGCCGCTGTGCCTTATCACTGTAGCCGGATGTTTCTCCGCGCGGCGCAAGTAGGGCGTTACTGGGAATATTTTGAACATGGCGTGAGCCGTTCCTGTGATTTTTTGGACTTAATATGCTTATAAACGACTCCAGTGACGACAAACAAACTGCGTGAGACAAGGCAGACGATATCACGCATTCATAGCAAACCCCTTTCAAAACGCGCACGCACTGGCGTCACGGGTCCGGCGCTTTGGCGGAGTGATACACCACATGAGGTGGTGCCGCTCTTGAGTTGTAACCGAGTATAGGGACAGACAAAGACTGGACTAGGGACAAAAACTAGTTTTGTACTGCGTCAGTGCACGTGCCCCTCACCACCAACGAAGCAGGGGTGCTCATCCGGCCTGGATTCCGAAGCAGAGTTTTGGAACTGGTGAATATTGAAGAACTGTGTTTGAAATGGGCATGAAATGGAGAAACCTCGTGCAAATGAAGGCACGTTGGTCTCTGGCTAAGTTGCCCCCACTGCAGACTTTCCCTTGGTGGTCATCGTGACGGTCGTGGGACAAATTTGTCACACCTGCAGCTTCCGAGCGTGCTACGAGGCGGAGTTTGGGCCGCTGCCGCTGGCGCCCCGCCTGGAGCCCTGGCGAGAGGGCTGTGTGCCCCTGGAGCACCTGGTGGCCTCCCTGCCGGGAGTGACGGTCGTGACGCCTGCGCAGGGCTTCAAACAGGCCATGCGAGATTCGCCAGAGGGCCCACTGCCCAACGGTGGGTGCAGCTCGTGCAAGTTTTGCTCTACGTTCGGGACTGCGCACACTTCGAACTCATTTCCTGCAGTGTTGAAGTATTGTAGCAACCCACTGCTTTTAGTCGCTGTAGTGTTAGAGAAAAATTGAAGCACGTTTCTCGGAGGTTTAAAACCGTGTGCGTACTTTGCTACTCTTTTTATGTGGGGTTGCTGCTTACGTGTAGTTGCTGTGGCTAGGAAAATAGAGTGACTGCTATCTGGAATGAAATGCATCTATGCCATCTTGCGAATATAGTGACCGAAAAAATTTGAGGAAGTTTCCGCCTAAGTTGTTCTGCGATTACATTTTTCATTCATAATTTAGAAGTGAAAGATAATACTTGGTTTTATTTTGACGTTATTGACTGCACTTGCGGGCCAAGCTTGGTCATCTTGAATGGGTACATAATTGTCGTGAAGTGCGTTGCATGAAAATGGCTGTGGCTGCATTTTTCGCTCTGAAAGCTGAAGGTGTGTGCAAAACAAGGGCGTTGCATGTGCGTGCAAGCATGCGTTCTTCATTCCCCAACTTCTTCTTCTTCCCCCACAGGTGCTCCACGGCTTCTGACGCCAGAACTGAAGGAGCTGTCACGCGAGGTGGTGGAACTGTTGTGCAAGCAGGAACACTGCTCCCTGCCCCTGCACCAGTTCATCCCGGCCTTCCACCGGCACTTTGGGCGACAGTGCTTCCTGGCAGACTACGGATGCACCCGGCTGATGGACCTCATGGCAGCCATCGGGCACGTCGTCGAGGTAAGCCGCCGCAACAGCCGCAACCTCTTTTTAGAGCGAAAGCTGTACTACGCCATGTCTCACAAGGTCATTCATCGCGTCGCAATGACCTTGAGCCGCCGGATCGCAAGTGTGGCAGGTGTGGCAGGTGTGACGTCACACCGTGTAATACGCTGCACAGAGGCATCACAGCTGTGATCGCTCGGAGGCTCTCCGCTGCTGTGTACCCCGTTACTCGTCGAAGGTTTTAACAGCTGCTTCGCCGGCGCTTCATCCTGCAGTCTCGCCATCTATCTGGGCCGTCTGCGTGTGTGTTTCAGCGCAAGCGACAGGCTTAAGGGGGGAGGTGGGTCTTAGACAATTTTTTTTATTATTAGTGCCAGCTAGATGAAATTGGCAGTCTTAAACAGTTTTTTTACACTGATTTCAAATATGTAATTGGTTTTAGCATAGCTTCATTTGTTCAAGAAATACAACACTTTGAAATTTATTTATATTCATTTTTGCCAAAAGGTAAACAGTGACAGAGCAATAAAAATAGCATCACCCCCTAGATTGATTCAATACGAATACAATGGTACCAGTCTTGTCATCCTAGCCTAAGAGCAACATTTAAAAAAAAACCGTAAGGCAGAGCTTGGTCTTGCAAAAGCAGAAACTGAGAAAAATGCATTTGAAGTTTCAGATCACGGTAACTTTTGCTACAGCATATTTACAACAATATAAATAGCATCATTTTGTAGCTCTATTCTTCACGAAGAAAAGCATACCAAGTGTGTGACTGTAATGCAAAAATAATTCTGGAAAGAGCGACGTAAATTCACGCGGATACCGTACAAATTGCGAAAGAAAATTAAATTTTCTACTGTTACACTTCAGGAACTGTGTATCCTCATTCCCCTTTTCTGTCAGTGTCTTTACAGAATACAGAAAGGCACAAATACCATGTGCTGCTGTTATTTTTGTGCTACCACTGAGACTAAAGCACAGCAGCCACCCAGAACTAGAGATTGTCCTGCTATGCATCTCAAACCTACAGCAAGGCTGTAGGTGAAATGCACTTTGGTGACCAATGCTTCAGTGATACAAATAGCATCAGCTGCTAGACCAATTCAATACAAATTAAATTATACCAGTCTTGTTATCCTGGCTCAAGAGTAAGATAAGGAAACACCCCGCAAGGAAGAGCGTGACCTCACAAAATAAACTGTAGAGCTGCAGGTGGACTTCAATTTGGCGATGGATACCAGAGTGATACAAACAGCATCACCTGCTAGATCTATTTATTGCAAATTAAATGATACCAGTCTTATCATCCCAGGTCAAAAGCCTGATAGTGAAACACTCAGTAAGGCAGAGCATGACGTCGCAAAATAAGAGAGAAAAATGCATCTTTAGTCTCTAACTCTTGCTACAGTATGGCCCAATATAAAAAGCGCTGTGTCACTCTGTTCCTCAAGCGACCGTACCACAAAAATACCCAGGAAGGCTCTATGCAAGTAATGAAAAACTTTTGTAAACAGCGCTGGAAAACTGCACTTTTTGCTGAACTTCACGTACGGTAGTTCCTACTTTGCACTTCCTTCAACGTCGATGCAAACTAAAGAAAAGCACAGATGTATTGTGCTGCAGACTTTTTTTTTTTTTCACAAATAAAACCAAAGCACAACAGCTAACTAAATCTGGACGTTTCCACGCGGCGCTTCTCAGACCAGGTTCGTATGTGACAGGCGATCTCGGTACCGCTGTCTACAGGGTCTTCCATCGTGTTTTCACACGCTTGCAGCGCGTAGTTCCTTGAGGTAAAGGTCTCCAGGCATTGCGGCACAAGACATTAAGACGTTGTGACAGAATCGCAGTCACTAACGGCAGAGAAAACGCACCCGAATTGAAAATACTGCGGCGGCGAACGCGCACCTGCAAAAACAAAACAAAAAAAATGGCGGCTCAACGGCGCCGGCCAATCAGAGACGCGGAACGGGGGGCTCGACTCGAGTGTGCATGCTCCTGCCAATCAGCGGCTTGGAAACGACCTTCGATAAATCGGCGGTAATTCTCGTTCTCCTCATGCGACGCCATTTTGAGATGGCGCAAAATACGCGCAAAGAAATCAGCTACAAAGCGAGCCCAAGATGGCCGCCGCCGGCAGTCTATTTTGACTGTGGCGCGCGCATGAAGTTCAAGCTTTTTTAGCCCGGTTTTCAGCGTTTTGCGGCTCCCGCTGCATTTTCACAGTCGTTTTTGAGATTATTCCCGATCAAATTCAGCGGTGAAACTTTTAGAGTAGGTGCTTGAAGGTATAAAGACTTCAAAAATGCGTTTTTCCCAAAATGCGTATTTTCGCGATTTTGGGCCATTCTTTGAAAACCAAAAAATCTCGAAATAAGCGATTTTTGGAAAACCATGTATTTGGGTTGTATATGTCATAAACTAGCTTTTCTGAAATTATCAGCTCCTAATTCATCGTAAAAATGTCAAAAAACGAATATATAACCAGCTGCGGCATCTCCCGAGGAGTGAGCAAACGCGAAACTGACCCAAATTTCGCGCAAACGCAGCCACCATGCCGCTTTCCGTAGAGCCGCCATTTTTATCGTGTTTTGTTTGTGGATTTTCGCGCTTTTTTTTTTTTTTTTTTTTTTTTTTTGCCATTACTGCTGGCGGTCGAGGTGTGGCCGAGGCGTGATACACTTGTGATTGGGGGACTTGCAGTGCTTTCGAGTTTCCCGCGTCCCGTGTGCGAAGCTACGACTGGATTGTGCGCACGCTACTTGGGCAAGCGAGCTGACGCGTGAATGCTATTGGCTGCTGCGCGTCATTGCTGCGCGTGATGACACGCGATTCTTCCCGGCCGGCGGTCTGCACCGCTCGCAGCCACCAGATTCTCTGCATCTGCGCCATCGTCTGCTTTTCTCCGCTCCTTTGTTGTTCTGCCTCACTGTTTACCACCTTTTCGTTCGCTTGTCCACTCATTCTACTTAGTTTTTTGCCGTGCTCACAATCGCTGACGTACTTCAATAGTTCGGAGTAGCCTGCCAGATCGTGTACACGATCGGACATGATGCGCGGAGTGAAGTTCAGGACGCTACACGTGTTCGGTGTGTGGAAACGTTCTATGAAGCTCGTTCTCATGGCCAAGAAGAAGGTGGCGCAGAACATCGCTAACGAGGGTGTCCGCGCTTCCAACGACGTATTTCCTGCCCTGTCTGTGCAAGACTTCGATGCTGCGATTGTGTCCGGCGTCATGAGCGCATCGACCTCTGCTACTGCGGCTTCCGTCTCCGGTCTCGCATCAACCTCGACAAGCGGGAACGTGTCGCATACAGTTCACTTGGAGACATATTTCCTGACACGCGAGGAGGTCGAGGCAGCGAACAGACAACAAGCTGCTGTTCAAAACGAACTTGGTGCTATGCCGGCGACCCAGAGGAATTCCAAGCCACGGAGGCCTACCCTGTGCCTGCCATCGTTACAGGTGAAGGTGGGAAGTTTCGCTTAGCGCAAATGCAAATAGTCCTGTGGTCCCTGATGCCCATGGAGCAGCATGTTTCATTGATTGCTGTCGAGACAGCACTGCATGAAGCCATGCTGAGGTACAATGCGGGCTGCTACAGGGCTTCTCGAGAAATATCCGCGTCTGTGGGGCTCATCACACCAGGCCATCTAGCCCTCCAGCGAGCTGCTAAAAAAGACGCCCTGCGCATGACCAAGGCCAGCAAACGAAAGCAGGAGAAGATGGAAAAGCGGCAGAGGAGGAAGACAGTGCGCCAAGGCCCCTCTAGCTATGCTGCGGGGTCCTTTTAGAAGTGAAAATGTGTACACAAACTTTGAAGGTCGTTTTCTCAAAATGAACTTTTTCCCTTTTGTGACTGCTTATACCAGTGATATCTCAAGAAGTGCTTGTCAGATTTGCATCCCGTTTTTTTTATTCTGTTCCTTAATAAATTGCCGAGGGCAAGACAAGCCTGTTTTCTGAAACTTTTTGTCTCTTGATTTTGTAAAAAATCAAAACAAAATCATGTTTGCATGTTTGATCAGCAACACTAATTTTAGTGCTGTCCTAAATTTTTCTGGTGAAAAATTTAGAAAAAGGGCTCTGTCTTGCCTTGAGGTACATATTCCGGAATAACCATAATGAATTTCATAGTTGCAGCACGCTTGGCTAATTCTCCAGGACTGGGATAAGAAAGAAGCCCATACAAACCACCGTGGTATACCCTCATAACTTGAGAACTAACCTCCGTAGCTCGATGAAACTGCACTTTTTCTAATGTTGATGCTATAACAATGCCCTGAAAATTTCATTCAGATATCTCAAGAAACAAAAAACTTAGCCTTCAAGGGCAGCCTCCCCCCGTAATCCAATCATCCAGTCGCCTAATTTTCATTTAGCACTGTAGCATAGTCTTTGCAAAACCAGGCCACACAGACCTTTCGCTCGGGATAATTAGGCTTACGTGTGTTAACCCTAACCAATTTTTGCAACCTCTGAACTATTTTTTTTTTTTAAAAGCAATGATCCACTGAAGATGCTCACCATTTGATCGGCACAGTCATGAATACAGAGAAGCAACAAAGGGCAGGAGAGTGATCTGTGTGAAATTTGAACGCGAGGTGAAATTTTTTAAAGCATCGGTACCTGCATTGCAACGTGCTGGGTTGCAGTAGAACAGATGCGCGCCGGTTGAACAGGTGCATGCCAGCGAAGGAAAACTCTGATTCTGGGAAGCCTGTGGCATGAAGTGTCGCCAGTCTGCCTGTTGAAGAAGTAGTTTGCGCCGAAACAGAGAAACTAGAACGAAGGAAGAGACAGAAACTTGATGTAGGGTTAAAGAAGTCTTTGATAAATATCACTAGGATTTCACCTTCTAAGCACATAAGCAGACTTGAAAGGTACACTGAAGTGATCTTGTCAAACCTTTGTTTTTGTTTGCATTGCATAGACTGGCTCAAATAAACACTCCTTTCATTGTTTATTCGGTCAGAAAGCACTATTTAATTTACGAAGCCGGAAAGAAGAAGAAATGCCGTGGGACATTTGCGGAGGCTGCAACAACGAACAGCAGTGATGCGTATCCGTCTTGCGATGTGACTGGACGGTGTTCAAGATTGGAGTTCAAACCTGTTTCAGTTTTGGTTCCACGCGCCGCGGTGGCTCAGTGGCTAAGGCATTGCGCTGCTGAGCACGAGGACGCAGATTTGATTCCCGGCCGTGGCAGCCGCTTTTCCGATGGAGGTGAAAAGCAAAAACGCCCGTGTGTACGAGATTTCGGCGCACGTTAAAGATCCCCAGGTGGTCAAAATTAATCCGGAGCCCTCAACTACAGCGCGCCTCATTGCCTGCGTTGCATCGGCGCGTTAAACCCTACAATGAATCAATCAGTTTTGGTTCTGTGCAACAGCATGCTTGGCATCCGATGTTATCATTGGCTGGGCATCCTCAATGTCTCAGTAATTGCCATACCGCGCTTCTGCCACGTTGTCGGCTGTAGAATGTATCAGATAAGCCTGCGAGCGCTGCTTGGAATTGTAACAATCACTAGCCGAGGCGTACATAGTGGATGAACGCCATCTGCATCATCGGAGACGCTCAACTGCGAGGGGCTGCACCCCCTAACCTTTGGAGTTTGCCTGGCTCGTCCCTCTGTCATAAGGGGTGTGCTTGCAACAGCCTGACGGTTGGCTGATTCTTCACTACAAACGAGTGATGCTGGTTTGGCGCTGACGGCAATAATGGCGCCCACTGTTGTGCTGTGTGCACCATGGTGAACACGCGTATCACAAGTCAACGTCACGCGACACATATGCCCGGAAAACAAAACACCGGTGGTGATCGACAAACTCTGTTCGAAGCCATAGTGGTTCCGCCACACCAAGTGTATTTCCTGTAAAGAACTGCTGAAGCTTCGCCTTCTATTTTTCTGCACCGAAAGAACTAACGTGTTTATAGCCCTGCGACGAAAGTTTGTCGTGCATATTTCTGGTGAGGAGGTGCTATACTCGGTGACAACTTAAGAACGGCACCGGAAGTTGCCGCTGTGCCTTATCACTGTAGCCGAATGTTTCTCCGCGCGGCGCAAGTAGGGCATTACTGGGAATATTTTGAACATGGCGTGAGCCATTCCCGTGATTTTTTGGACTTAATACAGTACAATCTCGATGATACGATTCTGGGTGATACGAATTTCTGAAAAGTCCCGACAAAATTGCATTGTTTGCAATGGGAAAAATTTCGGCTGTTACGAACGGACCTGCGCGGCCCGGCGGATGATACGAACGAGCCGGCGATGCGCCCGACTGCCGAACAAGCAAGTGACGGCTCTCTCTCCCCATTTGTCACTCTTTTTTCTCCAGAAACGGCCGGGCTGTTGTTTCCTGCTCGCGAAAACGCGCCCCGCACGCCCCATGCGCGCCGCGAAACCTCTCGCACGCTGTGCGCACCGCGGCCGCCGCGGCCGGCGGCGGCAACATGGCAGCGGCTTCGGCCGCGAAGTGGCACGGCCGCTTTTGCGACTGCTTCTAGCCGCTCTTTAAAATGCCGCTCAAGGCAGACACGAAGTTTCTTGTGCAATAAAGGAGCTGATAACGTTGGCGAAAACGGTACTATAAAACACCACCCGCGCCGCTAGTGAAAGCGCCCATAAAATATCTGCCGGAGTGCTAAGCCTAAACATCTCGGGCGGAGCCAGCGGGCTGTCTCGAGCGTTTCGCAAGTCGTCAGCGTCTTTTTCTGACCGAGGCAGGAGATACCGCGGGCGCGAAATCGTCAATGCGGCCGTGAAAATACAGCGCGCGCAAAGCCGATGCCTGCGAATCGCGTGCAAAAACGCACCATGCGGTTCACTATTGACTGTTGTGGCGTGTAGCGAGCTTGGACACCGGGAGTGAGGAGACAAGCGCGAAGCTAGGCGAAGCGTTACGCGCTCCAGAAAGGACTGCTTTGTGACGTGGGGGTTTAAAAAAAGCTGCACGGATTTGTTCACGCGAAAGTAAGAAAATAAATAAACGAAAACTTTTTTCAGCGCTCAATTTTTTGGTCTGTGTTGGTTCATACGAATTTCGGATGATACGAATATTTTTCGCGGACCCGCGAGATTCGTATCATCGAGAATCTACTGTATGCTTATAAACGACTCCAGTGACGACAAACAAACTGCGTGAGACAAGGCAGACGATATCACGCATTCATAGCAAACCCCTTTCAAAACGAGCGCGCACTGGCGTCACGGGTCTGGCGCTTTGGCGGAGTGATACACTACATGAGGTCGTGCCGTTCTTGAGTTGTAACCGAGTATACCTACACCACGGGAGTGCAGAGACGATTTTTGTAGCAGACGACCGCTGGTTCTGTAGCAACCCAACATTATGTAGCAACCCGACGGGACAGAAAAATCCTGGGCCATCTCCACTAACGTGAAACCTGGGGAGGGGCGAAGCATGCAGTGTATAAGTGTATTCAAAGATTTTAAGTCCCTCTCTTGCCACATGGCACGCACTGATTGGGTGCCGGAGAAAGGGCGGTGGGAGGAGCAATCGTGCGCTTGCTGAGGCGGTGGCGCCCTCTCTTGCGTTTAACCGGATTTAAGCAATTAAATGAGAGGCAGACTGGCCGTACGTTGTCTTCGTGCCGCACGCTGCAGCATGCTAAGAAGTACGCTTTACAGGAAAAAGCCTGGCGTTAGAAACCAATTTCGAGATGCAATTTAACAAATTTCTGTTATTAGTGCAATTAAACCCTGAATATTCCTGTATTTTAAATTATTTTAAATCGTGTTTGTTTATTTTGAACCAGTTTTATCCATTATACACTTTTTTATTTTTACCATCGTTCGACGACTTGATTTACCGTGACGACGTTAGGCGACGGCGACAGGAGACTCCGACAGCCCGAGCCCCTAATAAAGCTGGACATTATTCTGTCATGTGGTCCACGGAATAGGCAGCATGGGGAATTTTCTTTTTTGCATTCCTATGATGCTGTGACGAACTCACGTCCCCAGATCCTGGGCCAGGGTTCGACGCGGGTGGTGACCCTGACACACGACGCCCAGCTGGGACGCTTTGCGGTGGACGTGAAAGCCGTCCTGGAGGACCCCGGCAGCCCGCAGACCCTGCTGCTGTCCAGCCTGCCCCAGCGCTACCAGGACGTCCACCGGAGGCCCCTCCGGGTGGCCGACTACGGCGTCTGTTCTCTGGACGACCTGCTCCGCACCCTGCCCAAGTCCATGGTGCTGGTGGGTAGTGGTGGCATCATCTTCCCCTCCCGCTTCCACTTCGAAACTCCCATTATTTGCCGATACTGGTGTGAAAGAATTAGCCGATTCCGTGGGCCAAAACTTCACACAGATGGGACGTGAAATGGTCAAGGCTTAAAGAACGAAAAGCAGGCCAAAGAATGCCTGGATGGATGCCGATTTTCTCAGGGAAGCTTCTGTAAACAGAGGTTAAGTTGAGCTGGAAAGAAAATTGGGTAAACCGGGGTGTGGGTGGGACTTGAACCCGGAGTCTCCGGAATGTGAGGTGCAGGTGCAATCCAACGCTGTTGAAACTCGGTGGCTCTAGCTTACTAAAAGTGGACCTAGTATTATTGCATTGGGGCTGTTGGTCTTGGAAACGTGTGTTAGAGGCATGTACTGATGCCTGTGTGAGTGATTTGAGCATGCTAACCACAAACGGGACAATTAGGCAAGTAACATAAGTATGTTCCCGCTAAATATTTTCTTTGTATGGTGCTGCAGGCATGGGTATGTGCAGAGTCATGTTAACTATAAGAGAAGAAGAAAAAGACTCAACCCGTAAAGGATGATATAACAATGAAAGAATACATTTGGCAAGCGGCGCTAATGCTTTTGCAGTTGCTGCATAATAAGGAGTGCTTAGATGTGCTCATAATGTTTGAGGTAGAAGCATGAGACAGTAAGTCTTTGTGATTCTGCATCGTGAATTGCTGAAGAAACTGCCCAAAGACTGCAGCCCTCGCAAGCAAGATCTATGGGCAGAGAAAAAAATAATAGAAAGTAAAGAACTGCTCTCGGTCATTTTTTGAGGCAGTCTGAAGTTAGAACTTGAGGAGCCCAGGTGTTCCTGTGTATACTGCTCCCGTCATTCTGTTTAAACTATGGCAGCGTAACAATACAGGAACGCGTACGGGATTCTTTTAGCAGCGGAGCTGTTGTAGGTTGAGCCTTTTCGTAAGTCTGCTGTAGGTCATGCGTCACACAGGACGTTCGAGCTGACGCAAGAGAACCACAGCCCCACTGTTTCGGCAGATGTTTCAGCACTGGGTAAAACTGGGTTTAGCTTTTTTTTTTTTTTTACAAACGTAATAGAATCTCTAAAAAATATTCACGTGTATTTGGGGCAAACTATGTCTATAAGGGCTGACTTCACACTGAAAATCAGCATGCTGGATTGCATAAGTCTGCTGATTTTTGTGGCAGTAGCTCTAAAAACATTTTTGTCAAAGACCCATGTGCTCTGATCTTTTGAAAGAAGTGAAAGAATTTTGTGAAGAAGTACACACTTGATACTGGTGGCATAGAGTGGGATCGCACTGTAGCGTCTTAATTCAGAGCTGATAGGATGCACCGTGTGGAGAGGCCACACTGTTAATGATGCCGTAGTTGTATTTATTCAGCAGTGTGAAATAACGCCAGTTAGTGAAAAGTGTTGTGTTGTGTTGCACATGCAGCTAACAAAAGCGTTTTTGTACGTTTTTAGTTACTGCTTGTTTCTAGACAGGCTTGATACCTCCTCACTTCACATGAAGGTCACATAAGGGTGACAAGGCTGGTTGGGAAACTCTTCCTTGTTTTTCTGGCAGGTGGAGCAAAGGGCCGGGAACACCGTGCTCATGCTTCCCGAAAGAGGTGAGTGCAGTGAAAACATGCAGACTTAACTAATGTCAGTGTGGCACTGTTTTCGTAGCCCTTTTACGTATCAGTGCACATCATGTCACTCGCAGTTAAAGGGCCCTTTGAATGGCACGTGTGCCTCAAAGTTTATTGTGCTCATTCATAGGATGAGGAATGTGGTGTGCGCGCTCTGGGGACACACGTTGCGCGTGAGGATATTTTAAGAAATGAGATTATTTCATCCATCTGTTGCTGAGAGCAAGAAAATGGCACATTGACCTCACAACTAGGAAGGGGGGAGGCATGTATTAGAGTGACATTCAAAGCCGTGTCGAAAAACAGACACACGGCAGCTTGGATGACATTGAAAAATTAGGCGTAAGTTCAATTGGTTGTAGTGATTGTCAGCGCTGTTAACAACACTGCCTGGAATCGAAGCTGGAATGACGTTTCGGCACCCCGAACGGGAGCCTTGTTCAAGGCTCCCGTTCGGGGTGCCGAAACGTCATTGTTTTATTTTCTCTGGTGGTCGGCGTATTCTTTATTATGTACTTCAACCCTGCCTGGACTCTGGAATAGTTCACGAAGCAAGGCAGTTGGAACAACAGTCAGCTTTATTTGTAAGGATCATTGGCGTCATCCTGAGGGGCCACTTCTATCATTCTATCGGTTTGTCGGCCTCATCACACCGGTCTTGCCAAGGGGCAGCTCTGACAGGCAAGGTTTGCGCAAAAGCTGATGCAGGTGCACATGAAGGAAGCTGGCCTGAAAGACGTTCCTTTCAAATACAAAAATGACTGGCTGTAGTGATTGCCATCTAAGCAGGGAGAGCACTGTCGGTTGGCTTCACCCATCTAACTGCTCAAGTACAAACGTAATTGGCCGTATTGATCACCAATGTAAGTGAGGAGAGCATGGACGTTCAATCGGTCTGACGGCTTCACCCATCCCACCGCTCTTGTTGTTTATCAGGTCCGACGGAAGAGGAGGCCGGGCGTCTCCGCGAGCTTGCTGCCGAGCTGGTGCAGCTTTTAAGCGAGAAGGGTGAGCTGCTGCTGTCCCAGCTGAGCCCGGCCTACCAGCAGAAGTACGAGCGGAAGCTGAAGACAAATCATTACGGGCCCTTCCGCAAGCTGCTCGCCCTGCTGGAGTCCATCCCGGACGTGGTCGAGGTTTGTCGGAGCAGTCCTGCTCTTTCTGAATTTGGCACCGACTAACTAGCTTCCCGAGCAATGCTTGGCGCATTTTTTTTTGGTTTCCAGCATGCTGTAACGGTCTGGTCCCAACAAGGATCTGTTTGAGTGTGCATGTGTCCAAGGGAGTCCTCAAGGACTCGCACTGGTGGCGACGCTTTTTATTTAAAACTGGACTCACCGTAGTGGCTGAGACGTGTTGAACGTGTGCTCACATGCCCCCTTTAGCTGGGTCTACATTCTCTCTCCTTATTGCTATGTTCTGTTCTTACTTTTCTTCTCCTTTTGTTTTGTTTTTAATCTTTCACCATAGTTTGCACCTCTTTGCGTTAACGGGGAGGACACATAGAGACTAACGAACAGTTTTCAGCTTTGTTACGCATTGCAGTGCCCGCGTCCTTCTGAGTGGCACCTGCATTGGCAACTGTTGGAACTGCCATGACCTTAATAATGACACTTCCGCTTAGGGAAACAAATGATGGGGAAATGTTCATTGTGTAGGCAAAGTTGTTGTTCTGTTTCTTTTTTGTATGGCATGCACCTTGTGCAGTTCATTCACAGCAAAACACCCAATCGAAAGGCAAAGTTTGGCCACCTAGGCTCTCTGTTCTACTGAATGTACCCAGCGTTTCTGTTGTGGTTGTCGCATTAAATGTGATAGGAATAACTGCAGCCATGGAAGGTGTTTCTTGGGTAAAGAATTGTACTCCGTATTTTTCCGCCTCCTTTCATTCCTTCTTTCTTTTTTCTTTGCTGATTAGACAGGAGAAAACTTCCCTCTACAGTTCTATGCGTGACCTGGTCTGGTTTCGGAGTAGAATCTTCACTGCCACAAAGCTTCCTAAAATCAGGAATGTCGTTGCACTGATACTTGCACCAATAATGAGTGCAACGAGCAACTTTGTGAAGACTTGGCCAGAGAGGCTGTGTTCCAGCTTCCCCTTTATACAGCTTTGTTGCCACGTAAGCAGATCGCGCACCACGTTAAAGCCTGTTCCAATCTTAATGAAGCTGACAACAAAGGCCGCTTTGCGAAAGCAGCGTCATAGCAACAATACGAGTTGCTGTTTAAACTCAAAAACGACACGGACGCCACCTTTATGCATGCTACTGTTGCGGGAAACGTACTTGCTCTCTGATCAAATTTTCGTGCAATTTAGTTCTCTTTGTGTGCCTGCTGTCTTTTTACTTTTTTAAATTGGATGACATTTTTTCTAATATATTTGTCACCTACAAAACTATGTCTCGCCTTTCTTAATGTGTCTGCCAAGGGTGTTTTCGTTTGCGGTGGTGGCCCCGCTGCACCGTTCCAGTTCTTGTTGCTTTACGTGCTGTCTGCAAATTACAACACACTTTTTTTTCTTTTTTTCTCTCTCTCTTTAGGTTTATGGTATTGGAAACCGACGTATGGTTCGGCTCACTTCAGCCTACCAGCCGACAAAGCGTGCACCTCTCCTGGAGACTCCGACAAAGGTTCCCTGTGCTGCTGGTCACCCAGAGGAACTTCCGCAAGAGGTGCGTCTCCTTTGCTGGCACAACACTCGTTTGAAAACTTGCTCGTGCCGAAGGGGGAAGAAAAGAAGCAAAAGGGGGAATGCCTTCTTTAGAGGTATTGGGATGCGGCTGTGGGGACGTGTAAAGAGGTCGTTTGATAAGTGCGAAAAAGTACAAGTCGAAGGGCTTTCTTTGTAAGAGTTCTCACAGGTGTGGTCCCGGCCGCAGTGGCTGCATTTCAGGTGGAAGAAGCAAAAGGCGAAAGCGTCCATGTGTTCGAGATATAGGCGCACGTCTGGTGTTCGAGATATAGGCGCACGTTAAAGATCCCCCGGGTGGGTAGAATTAATCCGGAGCCCTCTACTACAGCGCGCCTCATAGTCTGGCTCGTCAAACCCAAAAATCAATTGTTTTATTCCTCTATGTATGATACCCCGCTGGTCAGCAAAGCTCTCTCTCTCTCTCTCTCTCTGTATGTGTGTGTGTGTGTGTGTGCGCGCGCGCTTTAAGTTTCTATTTTTCCAGTAGGAATTGTCACGTGCTGCGAAAAGCATTTTATTGGGGTCTTCGTTGAATAAACATTTTCCCTTCCATGGCCAAAATTTTAAATTTTACGAATGAGAAGACGTAGACGGGGCCGAATCGAAAGAATGGAAGGCTAAGGAAGCAGTTGGCAGGCTAACTCTGGCGATTTCACCATTGTGGTAGGCAGCTTGTAAAGCAGAGCATTGTCTTTGTGAAAGGTACTTGCTTATGCACCAGTCAGTGAGCCACTTGTCCTCTCTCACTATTTCATCGAACAGTCGAGCAGCATTTCATGATCGTTTTGCCATTCTTCGAGTAATCGATTGAGGTTATTCCTCAGCTGTTCCAAGAAACAGTGGTCATCGGCCTTCGTAGCCAACAAAGTGGTCCTTGCTTTCTCGGGGGCACCTCGACATAACACTTGCTCTATACTTTAAAATGCTGGTTCTGCTGTTCCTATCACACAGCTGGTTTTCACCTTCTTGTTTTTCGGCCGATCGTCCTCAAATAGATTCACTGGAAGATTCATTCTGTTGCGGGACAAGGCTAGGCTTGAGCTGAAGCTTTCTCGTAACAGGGCTTTCTTGTCCTAAGTGTGTCTGGGCTCAGGTCCAGAAAATAGAGTGCTTTTGCCAGTGTGCAAGAATTGGGGGAGGCCAAACTGCCTCTGAAGCAGAAAGGATAACTGCTTTGCCACCATTCCTCAGTCACTGGTAAGCGGTCGAAACTTTAACCTCCTCAGACCTTTTGTCCCCCCACAGGGACATCGGTTCACAGGCGACGAAAACTACAACGGCTGTTGCAGCGGAGAAAACCAATGTCCCTCTAGGAGGACAAGGTCTGTGGCGCCATCTACCTTGAGCTCGGCGAAATTTCTCTTTCCCGCTGGGAGAAAACGTGGCGGCAATCAGCGCCAGCACTTTTTATGCGAGACGGCGAGGTAAGTCGCTTTATCGTTGTTCATAACGCTTTTAATTTAAACAAATTGCAACGGAGTGTAAAGGTTTAATGCCTGGAGAACACATTGACACAGTTTCGAGAAAAACATTGACTTTATTGGGACCTTCGAAGCTAATTAAATTTAGTGTCCTCGCACAGGGACATTGGGTTCATGTGAGTGTTTATTTTGAAGTCAGATGGCCGACTAGCACATTCTTTTTTTATGAAGGTTTACCAGTGGGGATTTAAGTCTAACTTCCCTTTGCTTTGTAATTTCAGGCTTTTCCACCAAGAAGGCAGACGAAGTATTGCAATCAATTTGCGACCGGGAAACTTCCGATATTTCGGACTCCGAGAATGAAGACGACGTCGACGACGAGAATGCCGCGTATGATTCCGACACTGAGGAGTATGCTGGTTCATCTGCTGAGAGTGACGACGACGGCTCCAGCGGCGCAAGCATTTCGCAAAGGCGTCCTCTGTGGAAGGCAGCAAATTCTTCACCAGCAAACAATGTGCCTGTTCTCGAGACGGGGTGTGTTTTTTTGGAAACTAGATTGGAGTTCTCGCCTGCCGACTACTACAAGCAGTACGTAGATGACAACATGCTCGAAAAAATGGCCGAGAAAACTAACCAGAGAATTCTGAGAGAGCGTGGAATCATATCTAAAATCACTGGTCAGGAAGTTAAACAGTTTCTGGGTTGTTCCATGCTGATGGGAGTTATTGGCTATCCAAGAATACAATTTTTTTGGAAGAAGGGCCTGGCTGTTAACTCAGTAGCGGACACCATGCCACTGGATCGTTTTTTCTTACTGCGATCTAACCTGTGCTGCCAACTTGACGATGACGTCAGTGATGACGACAAGAAGAGCGAGAGACTTTGGAAGGTTGCGCCTTTCGTTGAGATGGTGCGAAAGGGCTGCTTGGGCTTGGAAAGGCCTAACTGCTTCTGTGTGGATGAACAAGTCATCCCATTTTCAGGACGCTGTCCTATGAAGCAGTATATCCCTAACAAACCAAATCCTATGGGCCTGAAAAACTTTGTTCTCGCAGGAAAGGACGAGTTGATTTATAATTTTGCAATTTACAAAGGCAGAGAGACGTTTCCAGACTTTGGCCTTGCATATCGGGCAACTCAGTCTTGAAGCTCGTTGAGACAGTGCCTGCGTGCTTAACGCTTTACTGTGACCGTTGGTTTTCTTAGGTCGGTTTGATGGATGAGCTCATGAAGAAGGGCATTTTTGGCACCGGCACTCTGATGAAGAACAGAATGCCAAAAGAGGCCCATTTCACAAAATACAAGGATTTGTTGAAGAAACCTCGGGGCACTTCGGAGCAGCGACTGCGACAAGACAGCACGCTTGCTTGCACAAAATGGGTCGACAAAAATCCCATTGTGATGCTGTCGGCTGCCTTTGGAGTGGAGCCTGAAGATAAGTGCAAAAGATGGTGCAAGAAAGACTAGACGTTTCTGGATGTCCCGCGCCCATCCGTTATCAGAAACTACAATGCAAATATGGGTGGTGTTGACTTAGCTGACAGAATGCTCTCCCTGTATGCTCAAAGGAGCCGCACAAACAGGTGGATACTGCGTACAATTCTTCACATGTCTGATCTGGCTTGCGTAAACAGCTGGCTTCAGTACAGAGCAGACAAGAAGGCAGAGGGCGTCCAAAGAAAAAGCATTCTGGACTACCTTGATTTCAAGCTTTCCGCGGCAGAAGCATTGATATGGCAGAAGGTGATCGCAACTCGTCAAGACGACGAAGATGACGTAGACATCCCGCCAAGGAAGAGGCCAAAAGCTCTGCCATCAGAAAATTTCCGCAAAACAGACGCACTTCATTTGCCAATGAAGGACGACCTGCCAAATGGAGCAAGGTGCCGGAACGCTGGATGCAGCATGAAGACACGTCACAGATGTGCTCGGTGCGACGTGTACCTTTGCATAGAAGTTGGCAGAAACTGCTTCTACGAATTCCATTCGTGAGTTCGGTCGCAAAGAAATTGCGCTGATAGCTTGACTCACTAGTGTGTGGGGTTAAGAACACCCCAAAAGTGCTATTGTTGTGCTCTAAATGTGTCACCAGAACTAATAAAATCAATTTAATCTCTCTTTCTCTAAAGCTCATCCTCGAAATAGTTATTTGCGGCCCTTTCCAAATACGCAAAAATGCATACTTATTTCTAGCCATGCCTACGGATAGACCCAGTGTCCCTGCAGGGAGACAAGCAATTATTTGTTGTTAGGCTCTGCGCACATTCAAAATAATTTTTTTGTGGGTTCTATGCAACACAAAAGTAAGTATAAGAAATTGGTCAAAGTTATTTTTTCGTGCTATTATTCTCGGGTCTGCGGAGGTTAAAGGAGCCATGAAGAGAAAATACAACTTTGTTTAATTTGAAAGAACTAGGATTCAGTATCTCACTCAGCTCCATTACAGCCACAGAAGATGTTTTTTTAACAAAAAAAAAGCAAGAAGTATTTAAAAACTTTCAAATTTTGCGCCACAGTGACGTGTTATGAGCAAGAATGACGTCATACGGGTCAACAATAAAACATAATTTTCAGTGCATCAACTGCACGTTAGCATTCAAGTGATGTGGTCAAAAGGAACTAGAGGCCCCGTTACAGACGTCCAGTCATGTGTCGTCGCGACAGGTCAGTTAGGCGGCCGCCAATCGCACAAACAAGGTTCCGTGACGTCATAGCAAAGTTGCGGGAAACTGGCTAGGGGGTCGCGACTGCTTCACACGCTTTCTTTCATATCTCCGTTATTTGTTCGAAGATTGCGATGATATTGGTATCATTGTTATCGGGACTAAGCCGTTTTTCTAATAAACCCAACTTGTATTTTGTCTTCATGGCTCCTTTAAGGTTTTTCGAACAGGTATTTCTGTGGCCAGTTATAAGGTCCAGGCAGTGCAGGAGTGATTCATTGTGCCTCGGAGATTTCTCAAAAAGAACATCTGCAAGAATGCGCAGAAAACATCTTGTTGCACCCGACCCATCGTGTACACTCATCCATTCATGGGGGGATTGGAAAAACATGGCAAGCCCTTGTCACACAGATATGAAAGGTCATCTGGTCCACTCAGAATCATTTGGTCTTGTACTCAGAATTATTTGGTCTTGTAATGCAGTGGTTCCTCTCCTCTGTCACAACCGTCTAAACCCTAGTTGAAATCTCGTTAGTGCTGTTTTTTTTTTTTTTTTTGTTTGTTTTTGTTTTTTTTTTTTTTTTTCTATTTTTTAATGGTTGATCATACTTGAACATTATTCTGTTTCGTCATGCATGTAATCTATCTATGACACCTTTATGCATTTTAAATTAGATTTCAGGTAGTTCCACCATGTCTAAAACAGTTTCAGCAACTGTTACTTGTACGTTTTTTGTGGTTTAGCATCTTTATATCGGTTCGGGCTTTATTGGTGAGTATTTGTAAACACCGTGGTTGTTTTTCTGTTGGATGGGTTTCAATCTCTTTTTTTTTTTTTTCATATTTTTTCCCAATTTGGGTGATTTTGTCCGGACAGCTTTGGTTGGTTTCGCTTCTCCATATAGGTCTGCAAAGGGCAGGCAGGCTCAGGTAGATGTGGTAGGCATTTACGTCCGTTATTTTTTACAGTTGCGTTATTGCATTCATTTTAAATCTGTTTCAGCTGTTATTTATTTCAGTTCAGGTGTTTTTGTGTGCTTTAGGTAGGTTTCTGCTGTGATTTAATCCCCATAGCAAGCTTAGATGACAACCGGCTGTGCTGACTAGGAAACGCACGTGCGCTGCTGGGAATTGACCCAGAATTGATAGAATCTGCGAGTATTTTATGAGCGAAAGGTCAACTGCCGTCGTTCTTTCGCTTTTTTTCCAGTCGCCACAGCCACCGAGCAGCCCTCCGCCATCGCCCGTCGTCGTCGACGTCACGGAGGAGTCCATGTTGGACATCCTGTTGGAGAACTCCGGCGCCAGCCTGGACCTGGGAAAGCTGTGGGATGCAGTGCATGCCCGGTGCGGCTCCTACCCCGAGCTGTCGGTCCTGCGCAAGCTCGAAGCCGGAGGACAGGTCACGATCGACCGGCAACGCCGTCGCGTGTGCCTGTCTCCCCTGGCCCTGTTGGCACGGCAGCTGCGACAACTGCTGTGCGACGGCGACGCTGTCAGGAGCGGCTGTCTGTCGTTGTCACAGCTCGAAGAGGCCTACAAACAAAAGTGAGAGGAAGGGGACTGGCAGGGTTGCGAATAGGGCTATACTCGAGTACAAGTTAACTCTTTCACGACGGCGCCATAGGCAATCGGAAGCCAGCGTCCGATGATTTTAAATCTCCCGCAAAATCTGAAACCCGCGCTCTACAGACAACTATCATTATCTGGTGTGTTCATTGGCAACTTCTCTTTCAATTTCGGTTTCGTTTGTTTATGTGTCTCGTGTGGTGGCGGCGTAGCAAGAGAAATTTGAACCGAAGGAGAAGAGGAGGAGGAGGAAAAATGGCGTCGGGTTCGCGCCGCACTCCGCACAGTCGGACTGCTGTAGCAAGCACTTCGGCAGCTCCTGCTGTCGATTTTTCTGATTCCAGCAGCAGTGAGGGTTCAAGCAATGATGTGGGATCTTCAGATTTCAGTTAGGACGACGAAGCTCCCGTTCAGGTGCCTCGCACTTCAACAAGCGCTGGCAGGTAATTTCGTTGTGACTCCGCGCTGTAATTATAAACAAAACGTGCTTCTTATCTGATGACTGCGGTTTTGATTTTGTGTTTAGGGTCTCGAGAACGTACGGCCGGGATATTTTGCCAAATGCACGGCGCCGTATCGCGCTATCACCTTCAAGATAACCTTGCGCTCGTGTCAGATTAGCGCTGCAGGGTTCAGGTGCGATGCTTGTCGAGAGCGCTCGATTTTTTTTTTTTTTTTTCTCTTGTTTTTTACCACCGAACTGATAAGGATTTTGTGCGAGGACACAAAAGAGTGTACCGTAATTACCCGATTCTAACGCGCACCCGATTTTCCTGACAAAAATCCGAAAAAACTTCCAACTTCCACCTCCGATTGTAACGCACACGGAACTGTGTGAGCAAGAAAAACGAATGCGAGAGAAACGGGTGATTTATTTCCCGAAGTAATCTTACTCATCTCACTCCTCGTCGCTCGCCGCTCGGCTAACCATAACATCTCGTCCTTGGTGCCGTCAAGCACGTTCGCGATGCCACACTTCTGAACTAACGTTCAACCATGGTCGATGGGATCGTGGCCCACGCCTCACACGCCCATCCCGCGAGCTTCTCCAGAGGCGCACGCTTCAGCCGACCGCTCGTTTTGAACGCGTGAGAGCCGCTGCTGCCATTGCTGTTATCAAGCGCGCAAGTGGAACGATTTGACAATTTGTGTGAACGCCGATAGAAAAGCCTAGGCGCCTATGCTTCCTGCGTGCGAAAAATCGTTGCTAAAAGCTTTAGCGCCATCTTGACTTGGCGATGGCGATGGGTGGGACGAAATTTTTGCTGTTTCGGTTTCGGTTTCGTATCCGATTCTAACGCGCATGTGATTTTTCGACCTATTTTTCCGGAAAAAAAAGTGCGCGTTAGAATCGGGTAAGTACGGTACTTGGATGCACATTTTACAGAGACTCACTCACCCTTGAGTGCCCTCGCGGCGTGGCACAGCCGTCAGTTGCGCTAGGTTGACGGGCCCTCGAAAATCCAAAACTTAGTGTACACTGTTGATTTATATATTGAATCATAGCCAAGGAATGTAGGAACAATTTGTATATTTTAAAATACCTGAAATAATTTTTTGTCTCGGTAAAAGTGCCGGTTTGTGTTTTTCGTATACTTTTCTTGGGGGCTTTTTCTGATTACTTGGCGAATAAACTGTAAGTAATTGTACCTTTATCAAAACTGCTGCTTTGTGTTTGGAAGAGCAATCTATAAGCTACAATTTCATGCATAGCAAGGCTACGTGTGTCCAGTAGCTCAAGAGAAAAAAAAACGTTTTGTGGAAGCCCTTAAAATCGGCCATTTTTCCGCCGTAACGAAAGAGTTAAAGGGGGCGAAATGCGGTCAAAATTGGGCTTTTATGACTTTTAGAGGTACCTGGTGCTATTCAAGTACCGACTTTTCGGAGGAAAAACTGTGCAAACTAAGTGAAAAGTGATACCTGAAAAAATTATTTCTCGGGCAATTTTTCGGTCCCAAAGAACAATGAAAGTTGGCCGTGCATCTCGTCACTGTGGCCGGCTGTTCCTCTGCACAGCACAGAGAGCGCGCCACTGCAAGTATTTCGAACGTGATGCGAGTTGTATCTATGATTTTTTGCACTTAAGGGGGGACACTGGTCTTGAGGACCAACAATTTGCCAAAAATCAATTTTCTGTATGAATTTTATTTGCAGTCTATAGGTCCCAAAGAATAAACCTGCAAAATATTATAGCTGTACCATACGTATTTAATAAGCTGTCACCATTTGAAGTTGGGTAAATGGCCATTTTCCCCTGCATTTCCGAACTTTGTGCCTTGTTTTCTCAAAACCAGTTTTTTTCCCATGAGGTCAACTGTCGGGTACAATATCTTGGGATGTACTGGTCATATTTGCGTCATTCTTGCTGCATTTGAAAGCTTAAGAACAGAACAGTACAATACAACCAGAAAAATGTAAAATTTCTTTGTACTAGTACAATTTCTTATGCATTTTGTTTTACGAAAACATTGATAATTGATGACCTGACATTTCATAAGTTCAGAGCAAATGCAGAAACAGTGATAAAATTACTGCTGTGGTATAGTTGCACTCCCTGGTCCTTCGAGAGCACAAAGGAACAAGAATTATTCAAGTATATCATAAAAAATTTCCCGAAATGGAATGATATAACATGTTGCAAAACTCTGAACTTAGAATGAAAACTGACTGCATATTTGTGCTCAGGATGTTAAAACACACTTAATGTGCAAATTTCAAGGAGATTGGTTCAAAAATAACAAAAATGTCTTCAAGACCAGTGTCCCCCCTTAACTCTTTCGTTACGGCGGAAAAACGGCCGATTTTAAGTGCTTCCACAAAATGTTTTTTTTTCTCGTGAGCTAATGGACACACGTAGCCTTGCTATGCATGAAATTGTAGCTTATAGATTGCTCTTCCAAACACAAAGCAGCAGTTTTGTTAAAGGTACAATTACTTACAGTTTATTTGTCAAGTAATCAGAAAAAAAGCCCCCAAGAAAAGTATACGAAAAACACAAATCGGCACTTTTACTAAGACTAAAAATTATTTCAGGTATTTTAAGATATATAAATTGTTCCTACGTTTCTTGGCTATGATTCAATATATAAATCAACAGTGTACACCAAGTTTTGTATTTTTGAGGGCCCGTCAACCTAGCGCAACTGACGGCTGTGCCATGCCGCGAGGGCACTCAAGGGTGAGTGAGTCTACGTAAAATGTGCATCCAAGTACCGTACTTACCTGATTCTAACGCGCACTTTTTTTCCAGAAAAATAGGTCGAAAAATCACATGCGCGTTAGAATCGGATACGAAACCGAAACCGAAACAGCGAAAATTTTGTCCCACCCATCACCATCGCCATTTCAAGATGGCGCTGAAGCTATTAGCAACGATTTTTCGCACGCAGGAAGCATAGGCGCCTAGGCTTTTCTATCGGCGTTCACACAAATAGTCAAATCGTTCCACTTGCGCGCTTGATAACAGCAATGGCAGCAGGGGCTCTCACGTGTTCAAAACGAGCGCTCGGCTGAAGCGTGCGCCTCTGGGGAAGCTCGCGGGATGGGCGTGTGAGGCGTGGGCCACGATCCCATCGACCATGGTTGCACGTTCGTTCAGAAGTGTGGCATCGCGAAGGTGCTTGACGGCACCGAGGACGAGAGGTTGTGGTCAGCGGAGAGCGACGAGGAGTGAGATGAGTGAGATTACTTCGGGAAATAAATCACCCGTTTCTATCGCATTCGTTTTTCTTGCTCACACAGTTTCGGTAGCATTACAATCAGAGGTGCAAGTTTTTTCGGTTTTTTGTCAGGAAAATTGGGTGCGCATTATAATCAGGTAATTACGGTATACTCTTTTGTGTCTTCGCACAAAATCCTTATCAGTTCGGTGGTAAAAAACGAGAAAAAAAAATCCACCGCTCTCGACAAGCGTCGCACCTGAACCCTGCAGCGCTAATCTGACACGAGCGCAAGGTTATCTTGAAGGTGATAGCGCGGTACGGCGCGGTGCATTTGGCAAAATATCCCGGCCGTACGTTCTCGAGACCCTAAACACAAAATCAAAACCGCAGTCGTCAGATAAGAGGCACGTTTTGTTTATAAATACAGCGCGGAGTCACAACGAAATTACCTGCCAGCGCTTGTTGAAGTGTGAGGCACCTGAACCGGAGCTTCGTCTTCCTAACTGAAATCTGAAGATCCCACATCATTGCTTGATCCCTCACTGTTGCTGGAATCAGAAAAATCGACAGCAGCAGCTGCCGAAGTGCTTGCTACAGCAGTCCGACTGTGCGGAGCGCGGCGCGAACCCGACGCCATTTTTCGTCCTCCTCCCCTCCCCCTTCGGTTCAAATTTCTCTTGCTACGCCGCCACTACACGAGACACACAAACAAATGAAACCGAAATTGAAAGAGAAGTTGCCAATGAACACACCAGATGGCCATAGTTGTCTGTGGAGCGCGGGTTTCAGATTTTGCGGGAGATTTAAAATCATCGGACGCCGGCTTCCGATCGCCTATGGCGCCGTCGTGAAAGAGTTAATCTGCTTGTAAACTACTGCAGTGACAACAAACTACGTGAAAAAAAAAAAAAAAAATGGAGGATGTTACGTGTTAGCCGCGATCTCTTTCAGAACAGGTGTATGCATTGACGTCCAGTTCCATCACTTCAGCAGAGCGATACACTATATAAGCCATTGCCGTTCTTAACGTGTACCATGGTGTAGTTCGGGGGTTACTTTCTGCTTGAGAGAGGGGGCCAAGTGCAGCCATTTGGGGGCCTCCCTCCCTCAATTGGCTGCACATGCTCTCATTCCCCGCCGCAACTAACGCCGTACCCCTCGGGCCTTTGCAGTGGCCAAGTGGTTAGGTTGCTGGTTCCGTGGCCTAAAGGTCCCGGGTTCGAATCCCGGGACCTCCCAACTAACATTTTTTTCTTGTGGCTGCAAGGTTCTTTGGTGCAATGAACAGACAAAGCTTGGCCTAAACAGCTCTGCTGTTGGAAACTTCTTGAAGTGTAAACTCATGGTCGCCGGCCAAGTCAAAAACGAAGAAAAGGCTTCTTTGTTTTAGGTGCGGACTACCTTAGGACTGCACAATGTCCGCCCACATCCATGCGCATAGCATTTACAATCGCAAAAGATCACACAGGCACCGGCAGGATTCGAACCTGTGTCTGTTAGACCAGACAGAGTTAGTGTCAGTCGTCTCACCCATTGGGCTACGACCGTGAGTTATTACCCGAGAGTCAAACGGCCTACTCCCTCGCCTGTAACGGTGCGGAGTACCTTAGGACCTCCCAGTGTCCGTCTGCGTCCATCCGCGCGCACACCACCATCAGGCGAAAATCAAGCGAAATTCGATTTGAGCCGTGAGTTGCAGTTTCATTTAGGGAATAATCAAGGTGCAACTCGCGGTTCAAATCGAATGACGGTCGAGGGCGCAAATCGGATGTCACTCGGGGTGCAACTTGGATGTCATTTCGAGTCCCCGTACTCCGCACCCTCGCCATTATCCATGGAGTGGAGATGCTGCCCCCCCCCCCCCCCCCCTCCTTTTTTTTTTTTTTTTTTTTGACTTTGTGAGTGACCATGATTTTAAGTGTGGGTGACATTTCTGGATATCCGCAAATCCATCCCCCCTGCCCTTGACGAATTCCTTCGAAAGAGAGATTAACTGCATCTTCTTTTTTTTTCCTCTCTCTCTCTTCTCTCACAGACACGGCACATTGCCGGCTCTTTTCCAACTGGGTTTCACCAGCCTGGAGGAACTGCTTTCATCACGGCCAGAGTACTTTGCCCTGTCGGGAACTCCGGAAGCGCGGACCGTCAGCTTGGCGGATGCCAGCAAGAGGGTGGTCCTCTTGCCCAAGCCGAACAGCCTAGAGCCGGTCTATTCCAAGCAGAAGACCGGTGTCGAGCCAAAGTCTGATACTGCCGCAACCCAGACGGTCAGCCCCATACCGGTAACCAAGAGAGCAACTGCCCAGTCTTCCGAGCCGGTGGGCGGCAGAACAGCAGTCCAGCTGGCTGTCTCGAAACCGGCAGCCAAAAGTGCAGCAGTCCAGCCGGTCAACCCGAAACCGGCGGCCGAAAGTGCAGCTACCCAGACGGTCTCTTCCGAACTTGTGTCCGGAAGTGCGACCGTTAGCCGACCAGTTTCTGCCGAGCCAGTGGACGAGAGAGCGGCAACCCTGCCGGTCAACACCGTACCGGTCATCGGAAGTGAAGTCTCTTGTGAGCCGGTGACCAGGGACGCCGACCTCTCAGAAGTCGCCGCGGAGGCGGAACTGCTGGACCTCCTGCCGGAGGGCCTGTTGGACGAACCGATCCCCAGCGGAGTGCCGTCCCCGGAAATCCGGCCAGAGCTGTCGCCGGCGAGCGCCGCTGCGGTTGCTGCCGCCGCAGACCTCATGCGATTCGACGGCGCTGATCAGGGTTAGTTTTGCTCAGAGTTGTTGAGTGTACTAATTGCAAAATTCCGCTCCAGAATCCGGGCCATGCAAGCACCCCAGCTTCATTGAAGCTGAAGGGCAATTGCGTGAGCACAGCACCTAGGGAATGAAAACTGAACTTTACTAAAGATTTATATATAAAGGAGCCATGAAGACACAATGCAATGTAGACCGCTTATAACGTATGTTGCAGGAGCCATGAAAATCCGCAGTATAAGCCGTACTTCACCATAAACAAAACATGCACGAATCCAACCACATCGCAACCTAGGTATCTTTCAATCATTCTTTGTTTATCATCACTCAAAAGAAGGCCTCTTATTAAGAACTGAGGCACAATCTTTATTTCATTGCTTTTTTTTCCCCTACATTAGCCACTGCTGCAGGGTTTTACAAACCGCAAGCACAGTCTCACAAAGTGCAAGTTCATCTGCAACTTCCTCCGCTCGTGTTTTGAGAGAGCACGGCTGCGTTTCTTAGTGTCTGTGAACGGATGCTATGGGGCTACATGGTAAAAACGCAAGCAGTTTTTTTTTTAAACTCTACCTTGCATTTGTGATGCTGAAGGCGGTTGCTTATTAGCCCAATGTACAGGAAGCGGTAACCTCCGATGTAGTGGCTCGCGATATCTCCAGATGTTCGAAAAGGAAAAGGGTGATGGCTTATCTGATCAATGTTCTAATAAAAACAACTGCATCAAGCAATGGCAGTTGTGGTTATCACGCGAGTGCAGACGGAACACGCAAACTAAAGGGTGCCTATTTTTTCTTCTGTGTGTCGAAGTGCAAGGGAGCGTGCTCTTCGTCAGGCGTCTGATTCTGTTTTTTTTTTTTTCTCTTCTTCTTCTTCTTCTTCTTTCTCGCGACCCTAAAATGATGCCTCAGCTGCGCCATTTGATCAGCGGACCCGCCCAAAAACCGCACTATAGGCAGTATTGTGCTTTGTCAAACAACCGCATTTTAAACGGTATGCTTACACATTGAGTTCTGTGAGAGGCGAGCTGGTGGTCACAAAAACTCGCGTTATATCCGGTCCCCCACTATGAGTGGTTATGTTATAAATGGTCTACACTGTACAAGTCTGTTTTATACGAAAGATTTGGTGTTCCCCCAGCACGCGTCCAACAGCGAACGATGCTTTTTTCACTGAGGAATTAAACAATTTAAGGCAAAATTTTAGTTCTCCAGCTAAGGCCTGTGCTTTGCGACTTCAACGATGACATATCCAGGGCAGGTACTTGAAACAGTTGTTAGTACAGTGACTAGGGTTACAGCGAACGGCCAAACGTCTTTTGTTTCCTCGTTTTGTCCTCCCAGATGGTGCCACGATACCACTCAGAACCTCTGTCTGCCCTCACGTTGTGTTTGACCGGATTTGTAGCTGGCTAATTTTTGTTGCGGTTTAGGAATCGTTTTATGAAACATCGGGTATGCTCGACAAGCAGAGTCAAACAAGATGATGTCGCTTGTGCCAGTAGGCCAGTGTATATGCTCATCGCGCCGGACGGCTGTGCAGCTATAAATAGTGCAGGGGAGTGTGCAGGTGTGCAGAGGGAGAGAGAAAGAGGAGGCGGAAAGTTCATTCATGTGCACACTCAGATGTGCAAGTAACTACCGTATTTTCCGGTGTATAAGTCGCGGTTTTTTTCTGAAATTTTCATTGGTGCATCTGATCCACCGGTGCGACTTATGTATGGAATAAATCCGGTTCGCGGCGGCCGCGCGTGGCCGGCGCATGTTGAGACACAGCTCTATGGTGTAAATCAATCCCAAGCCCACCGGTACGACGTTTCTCATAGCCCATATGTCGCTTCAGGACGTTACACCAAAGAATTTGCAGCTTTTTCTAGTCAGAAACAATGATAATGGCCTGCGACAACTGCGCGCCACTTTACGCCATGCGTAGTAACTACAGTTCAGAATAAATTCAAAGTGACATCAAACTGGGTTGCAAAAACAAAATGCAGCTTATGAATTATTTCAGAGAGTTACTCTGAAGGAGGTAAACGTGCTGCTAATTTTTAAAATGACAGCTTGCAGATAAGTTTTGATTTTCGGGTCGTTTCCGGTCGTGTCACTTCTGTCCGCCATGACACCTTTATTGCGCTGATTTACAACAGCACGCAAGAGACGCGCAATGTTTGGAGAGGTGGCCAAAATGGGTCGCCGACTCTTGGGACTCCATTTCTACAAAAAACAGTTGTAGCCGGGTTGATAAAGGCCGGAGTAAACCGGCCTGCGAGTGGTAACGATGTTGGCGAAGAAGACATCAGAGAGTCGGAGGACGACCGTGATGCGCTGGTGGAACTCCCACTGAAGATGCTGAATTATTTGTTAGCGAGTCTGAGGAAAAAGACTTCGATGGTTTTGCCTAAATGCCGTCTGTAAGTACATGCCATCTGTGTGTATCAATAAACAATTTTTGAGAAGTTCTGTCTAGACTTTGGATGTTATATGCCCGTGTCTAGCCCTCCTTACAGGGGGATGCGTTAATAGGCGGCGGCCGCCGCAACCAGGTACTTTTGCCACACTTTCTAACGATCTGATTCACTGTGAGTTCACCTAATTAACCAGTGCGTTTTATATAGCGGTGCGTCTTATACCGGTGCGACTTATACACGTTTTTTTTTTCAGAAAAACTATCATTTTGAGGGGGGTGCGACTTATACAAAGGTGCGACTTATAGACTGAAAAATACGGTAACTAATGTGCAAATAACTATGTGCAAGTGCAAGTAACTAAGGGGGGAAATCAAACACTTACGTGATTTCCCCCCAGGTGCCAAGCCGAGCTTGGTGGGGAATTGGAGAAAATCCTGAAACCATCGATGTAGAAAGAGGGGGTGGGAGAGAGCTCTTTTATGTGCACACACTCAGATGTGCAAGTAACTAACTAAACAGGCAACATTCGATTTCCCCCCTCAGGTATGAAGACGAGCTTGGTGGCGGACTCCGAGAAAATCCCAAAACCGTCGCCGTCATCGTCACCTGCTGCTCAGCCAGCAAGACGACGGCTCGCTGCCTTCTTCCCAGTCTGACTGGGTTATTGACGTGGCGGGCATTGTCAATGGGACGTCGTTGGACCATTTTAACTCCTTTGTACCTGTTTTGGGTGGGAAGTGACTCTGTTGTGCATTCGCAAAATTTCACCGTTTGTTGTCTCGGGCGATACCCTGGGCGTGCGCCGAGACTGTGTTTTATCATCGAGTGTCAGTGCTGTAAATTATCGCCGCCTGCTCTTGTGGTGGCAAGAAAGTGGAGGAGGCACAGGCTGAAGCCATGCGGTTGGGCCATTTTCAGGAAGCCTGCGGTTGTTGCACTTTTGGAGACTTTTCTGTGTTTTGTTTCTCTTCTTCTTCTTTAAAACCAGTGCAGCTGCGTCTCAGACCCCATCTTCCAGGACTGTCTGTGTGAGAGCTGCGCACATCGGTGGCCCACTTTTGGACGTAGTGGTAGAACATTCAGCCCTTCGGGTCTAAGTGGGACCTTGTTAGTTTGTTAACGACGCTATTTTGTGCACGCTGCCATCAGAGGGATCCATACTTTTACGGAATCAATCAATGAAAAAAAACAACCAATTTTCTTCTCTTTTTTTTCCGTTATCAAAAGTCGAAGTTTTTGCTGAAATTGCAGTGACAGATATGGCGATGCACTTCTCTCTTCATCTCATGGCATCAACTACACGTCAACACAACTTTTTATGTTTTTTATGGATGTTTACACGGCCGCTTTTTTGGCTGCTGTGTGTATGTGTGTGTGTGGTGTTCCTTTTTAACGCGTGTCTCTCGAGTGGTGTATGCAAGTGTGTGAATAGTGCATTCTCAGCAGCAATGATGACTTCGCACTGTTGTTCACACATGTGAAGTAATGTACCGAGGTTGTGACCAATGTGATAGCATTATCACTTTAGCCCCTCCAGGTTTTTATGTGCGTCCGTATGAGTGTGTGTGTGTGTGTGTGCATACATGCGTATATGTTTTTACATTTATGCATATGTATTAATGTATATATGTATATATGTTTGTATATATGTACGTACATATGTATATGTATGTATAAATGGTGTGTATGCACGTATGGTTGAGCCGGTTTAAGCGCTGTAGCAGTTGCACACAACATGGGTGCTGCAATGGAAGCTCGTAATTTGTGGGTTTCACTGCCACC